>NC_088803.1:34483568-35775002 GCF_011386835.1 Chrysemys picta bellii | reverse complement strand
CTGGTGGTGGGACAGGGATCCTCCACCTCCTGCCCTGGGGAGGCTGGAAGGTCCTCAGTGACCGGGCAGGGCGATGCCTCCTGCTGGGAATCAGGGCTGGGCTCCTGGGGCCGCTGCTGCCCACACAACATGCCCCAGAGTCACCCTGCCCGGCTCCCCTCCTGCGCTGGGTCCTGCCTGCCCAGCCGCAGCCTGGCCCAGCTCCATTTCGACCTGGCCTCTCCCACCTCGGCGCCTGCGCTGGGAGCGGGTTTTCTCCGCCAGAAGGCTGGGCACTCCCACTTCCTGGCCTGGCCGGGAGCTCCTTCCCCGCCAGTGGGGACGGAGGAGCCGCTGTGCTCCTGGGGAAGATGGCAGCTGCTTCCCTCAGGCTCTGGGGCCACCTGCAGAGCCTTCTTCCTGAACATCCTTATCTCACCGAGGCTCTCGACTGCCCAAAGTTGGAGAATTGTCCCTGTTCCCATTGCAGAGCACCCCCCACGACACACACACAGAGTCCTCTTGGTGGTGGGAGGGGAACAGAGGAAAGGACAGAAGATGTAAGAGATGAAGAGAAAGGAGGGAGGGATGGAGGAAAAGGTAAAACAAAAAGGACAAACCCTAATGTCCCCAGTGATTCTAAGGGACAAAATCCCAGGTGGGGAATAAAATCCGACCACCTTAAGCTAGTGTTTTCCATGCCTAAAATTCAGCTGGCGCCAGATGCATCAGACTGAACAGGTTCCAAACCTCTCAGAGGCTCTTACCTTCTAAACAGGGATGTCTGTTTTCTAGTAAAATCAGGAAAAACAAAAGAGAAAACTCAAAAGAGGTTCCTCCTGGCGCTCATATACGTGAACCTAAATACTCTCTCAGTCCTCAAAGAGAGAGACCTCGAGAAGGAGACTTGCTGAAGCAAAGCTACAGGGGACTCTGAGGTTTCCCTGGCCCTGCGCCCCTGTCCTGCCTGGCTGATGTCAGCATCTCTCTGTGAGGTCACCACCTCCCCAGCACCTTTGACCAATAGGCTGAAATCCTGCAAAAGGCCTTTGTGATGTCACTGCCACACCCACCCCTCCCCTGCAGTGCTAATGTTCTGCCACAGGCCAGACACTTTGGAGGTTTGAGCTACTCCCTGTGGATCACCCCGCTCCATGAGTGTTCATTCTAGGAAGCAAGCCGGCTAGACAGTAAAACATCACAAGCTGCTCCCAATACTACACTCGGTTTCTCAGAAATGAGTAGACTTTATGGGCAGAAGAGACAGTTAGAGCATCTAATCTGATCCCCTGCATATCACAGGCCTCCTGTCTACCACAATAGCTACTGTTGGGGTAAACACATTCCAGAAAGGCATCTAGTCTTTATTAAATGACATCAAGAGACGGAGAATCCACCACTTTTCTTGGTAGCTTCTTCCTGTGGTCAATCATCCTCGCTGTTGAATATTTGTGCCTTATTTGTCATAGGAATTTGTCTCTTTTCACCTTCCAGCCATTCCCAAACCTCAGCCAGTATTTGTAGGTGACAAATCTCATGAATTGTCACAGATTGCGGTGTTACTAGAGGAGGTTTTGGAATTAACTGATAAGTCACTGGGACCAGATGGCATTCACCCAAGAGTTCTGAAAGAACTCAGATGTGAAATTGCGGAACTACTAATTATTGTTTGTAACTTGTCCTTTAAATCAGCTTCTGTATCCATGACTGGAAGATAGCTAATGTAACACCAATATTTAAAAAGGGCACTATTGGTGATCTCGGCAATTACGGACCAGTAAGTCTAATGTCAGTACCGGGCAAATTAGTTGAAACAATTGTAAAGAATAAAATTGTCAGACACATAGAAGAACATAAATTGTTGGGCAAAAGTCAACATAGTTTAGGTAAAGGGAAATCGTGTCTTACTAATCTATTAGAGTTCTTTGAAGGGGTCAACAAACATGTGGACAAGGGAGATCCAGTGGATATAGTGTACTTAGATTTCCAGAAAGCATTTGACAAGGTCCCTCACCAAAGGGTCTTATGTAAATTAAGTTGTCATGGGATAAGAGGGAAGATCCTTTCATGAATTGAGAACTGGTTAAAAGAAAGGGAACAAAGGGAAGGAATAAATGGTAAATTTTCAGAATGGAGAGGGGTAACTAATGGTGTTCCCCAAGGGTCAGTCCTAGGACCAATGCTATTCAACTTATTCATAAATGATCTGGAGAAAGGGGTAAAAAGTGAGGTGGCAAAGTTTGCAGATGATACTAAAGTGCTCAAGATAGTTAAGACCAAAGCAGACTGTGAAGAACTTCAAAAAGCTCTCACAAAACTAAGTGATTGGGCAACAAAATGGCAAATGAAATTTAATGTGGACAACGTAAAGTAATGCACATTGGGAAAAATAACCCCAACTATACATACAATATGATGGGGGCTAATTTAGCTACAACGAATCAGGAAAAAGATCTTGGAGTCATCGTGGATAGTTCTCTGAAGACTTCCACGCAGTGTGCAGCGGCAGTCAAAAAAGCAAACAGGATGTTAGGAATCATTAAAAAGGGGATAGAGAATGAGACGGAGAATATCTTATTGCCCTTATATAAATCCATGGTACACCCACATCTTGAATACTGTGTACAGATGTGGTCTCCTCATCTCAAAAAAGATATACTGGCATTAGAAAAGGTTCAGAGAAGGGCAATTAAAATGATTAGAGGTTTGGAAGGGGTCCCATATGAGGAGAGATTAAAGAGGCTAGGACTTTTCAGCTTGGAAAAGAGGAGACTATGGGGGGATATGATAGAGGTATATGAAATCATGAGTGATGTGGAGAAAGTGAATAAGGAAAAGTTATTTACTTGTTCCCATAATATAAGAACTCCACTAGTAACCTCCCTCCAGCCTGACAGTTCACCTTTCAGTATGACCCGTTGTAGTCTCCCCTTTAACCAGTTCCTTATCCACCTTTCAATTTTCATATTGATCCTCATCTTTTCCAATTTAGCTAATAATTCCCCATGTGGAACCGTATCAAATGCCTTACTGAAATCGAGGTAAATTAGATCCACTGCATTTCCTTTGAGAAGGTAACAGATTTTTTAGACAAAGAAGGAGATCAGGTTGGTTTGGCACGATCTACCTTTTGTAAAGCCATGTTGTATTTTGTCCCAATTACCATTGACCTCAATGTCCTTAACTACTTTCTCCTTCAAAACATTTTCTGAGACCTTGCATACTACAGATGTCAAACTAACAGGCCTGTAGTTACCCGGATCACGTTTTTTCCCTTTCTTAAAGCTAGGAACTATGTTAGCAATTCTCCAGTCATACGGTACAACCCCTGAGTTTACAGATTCATTAAAAATTCTTGCTAATGGGTTTGCAATTTCATGTGCCGGTTCTTTTAATATTCTTGGATGAAGATTATCTGGGCCCCCCGATTTAGTCCCATTAAGCTGTTCGAGTTTGACTTCTAACTCAGATGTGGTAATATCTACCTCCATATCCTCATTCCCATTTGTCATCCTACCATTATCCCTAAGCTCCTCATTAGCCTCTGAAAGACTGAGGCAAAGTATTTGTTTAGACATTGGGCCATGCCTAGATTATCCTTAACCTCCACTCCATCCTCAGTGTTTAGTGGTCCCACTTCTTCTTTCTTTATTTTCTGATTTATACGGCTATAAAACCTTTTACTATTGGTTTGAATTCCCTTTGCAAGGTCCAACTCTACATGGCTTTCGGCCTTTCTCACTTTATCCCTACATGTTCTGACCTCAGTAAGGTAGCTTTCCTTGCTGATCACGCCCATTTTTAAATTTAAATTAAAATTAAAATTAATGGAGATATCCTATCTCCTAGAACTGGAAGGGACCTTTGAAAGGTCATCGAGTCCAGCCCCCTGCCTTCACTAGCAGGACCAAGTACTGATTTTGCCCCAGATCCCTAAGTGGCCCCCTCAAGGATTGAACTCACAACCACCCTGGGTTTAGCAGGCCAGTGCTCAAACCACTGAGCTATCCCTCCCCGCCCATCTTCCACTCCTTGTAGGCTTTCTGCTTTTTCTTAATCATCTCTCTGAAATGCTTGCTCATCCAACTTGGTCTACAACTCCTGCCTATGAATTTCCCCCCCTTTCTTGGGATGCAGGCTTCTGATAGTTTCTGCAACTTTGACTTGAAGTAATTCCAGGCCTTCTCCGCCTTTAGATCCACAAGTCCTTCAGTCCAATCCACTTCCCTATCTAATTTCCTTAATTTTTTAAAGTTAGCCCTTTTGAAATCAAAAACCCTAGTCACAGATCTATTTTTGTTTACCCTTCCATTTAGTTTAAACTGAATTAGCTCATGATCGCTCAAACCAAGGCTGTCCCCTACAACCATTTCTTCTAAGAGATCCTCACTACCCACACCAAATCTAAAATGGCATCCCCTCTTGTTGGTTCTTCAACTACTTGGTGAAGGAATCCATCAGCTATCACATCTAGGAAAATCTGAGCCCTATTATATTACTAGCACTTGTCCTCCAGTCTATATCTGGGAAGTTAAAGTCTCCCATGATCACACAATTGCCATTAGTATTTACTTCATTAAAAACATTAAAGAGGTCTCTATCCCTATCCAAATCAGACTCCTGTTCTAACAGACAGCAAACCCCCCAAAGACAGGGATAGAGCCCAGGAATCGAGATGGTGGGGAAATTTCATTGAAACCGTTTCTGTCCGAAAATCCCATTCAAACTAAACCAGTTTCTTTCTTGAAATCATATCAAGTGGCATGAAAATTCTTTGCAAAAATATTTTGTTGCAAAACAAAAGCATCTTCTGTGTCACAAAAAGAACAGGAGTACGTGTTTGTCTCGTCGCACACAAAGAGGAGACACTTAGATCTCAAAAATTAGATAAGATGTTTCAGTCTGAGCTAAGTAGTTGCTGCTCTTAACAATTGCAACATAATAAAATACAAATAAAATAGACTATTTCAGCCATTCTATTATGTCATAATCTGATCTGAGTAGACATGATAGGACACCTCATCTTATGCACTGCTCCTAGTGACGCTCTCCAATAGATCCCCATCCTCCACCTGTCGGGAGGTAGGTAGGAGCGGATTGTTATCCCTACTTGAAAGAGGGAGAAGCTAAGGCTGAGAAAGGAGAATTGACTTCTCTTAGGTCACACAGCCAGTCCGTGGCAGAGTTGGGAATAGGATCCAAGAGCCCTGATTTTCAAACTAACCATCGGATCTTGAATTTCAGACATTGAATAACCTGAATAAAGTGCTCTCAAGTGAGTTCCAGACCAGCAAGGGTTCATAGTAATTATTCAGCAAGTATTTTAGGAGAACTGGAATGGTAGAGAAAATAATGAACTGCAGAGAAGCAGCAAAATTTGTTGAACATATGACTGGTTATGACTATTTACTTGGTCTTAAAAGAAAACAACAGGGACCTGAGTCTCCTCCCTGTCAATAACGCCCTGCTCAGCCAATCAGGGTAGAGACCGAGGGGCGGGAGGATGAGGGTTCTCACCAGAGAGCCCAAAGGATGGCCCAGGTCACAGCTGGGGATCACTGTCTGAGCACTATTTCAGCCCCACATTTTTCGGTGGACCTGCCACAATGGGAGTTGTAGAGCAACCCCCACGACACACACACCCCTCTCCTGGTGGTGGGAGGGGAACAGGGGAACAGACAAAAGAAGTAAGAGATGAAGAGAAAGGAGGGAGGGATGGAGGAAAAGGTAAAAGAAAAAGGACAAACCTTAATGTCCCCAGAGATTCTAAGGGACAAAATCCCAGGTGGGGAATAAAATTTGGCCACCTTAAGCTAGTGTTTTCCATGCCTAAAATTCAGATGGCGCCAGATGCATCAGACTGAACAGGTTCCAAACCTCTCAGAGGCTCTTACCTTCTAAACAGGGATGTCAGTTTTCTAGTGAAATCAGGAAAAAGAAAGGAGAAAACTCAAAAGAGGTTCCTCCTGGTGCTCACGTACGTGACCCATAATACTCTCTCAGACCTCAAAGAGAGATCTCGAGAAGGAGACTTGCTGAAGCAAAGCCACAGGGGTCTCTGAGGTTTCCCTGGCCCTGCGCCCCTGTCCTGCCTGGCTGATGTCAGCATCCCTCTGTGAGGTCACCACCTCCCCTACACCCTTGGCCAATAGGCTGAAATCCTGCAAAAGGCCTTTGTGATGTCACTGCCACACCCACCCCTCCCCTGCAGTGCTAATGTCCTGCCACAGGGCAGACACTTTGGAGGTTTGAGCTACTCTCTGTGGATCACCCCGCTCAATGAGTGTTCATTCTAGGAAGCAAGCCGGCTAGACAGTAAAACATCACAAGCTGCTCCCAATGCTACACTCGGTTTCTCAGAAATGAGTAGATTTTATGGGCAGAAGAGACAGTTAGAGCATCTAATCTGACCCCCTGCATATCACAGGCCTCCTGTCTACCACAATAGCTACTTTTGGGGCAAACACATTCCGGAAAGGCATCTAGTCTTTATTAATGACATCAAGAGATGGAGAATCCACCACTTTCCATGGTAGCTTCTTCCTGTGGTCAATCATCCTCGCTGTTGAATATTTGTGCCTTATTTGTCATAGGAATTTGTCTCTTTTCACCTTCCAGCCATTGGGTCTTGTTCTGCCTTTCTCTGCTCGATTAAAGATTTAATACCCAATATTTTCTCTCCATTAAGGCACTTCAACACTTCAGTGAAGTCACCTTTCAATCTTCTTTTGATAAGCTAAACAGGTTGAGCTCTTTCAATAGCTCACTAGAAGGCATTTTTCTCCAGCCCTCAGAACATTTGGTGGCTCTTTGCTGCCCAGCTCCAATTTCTAGGACCATCTTTTTCAAAGGAGGACACCAACACTGGAGGCAGTATTCCAATAGCAGTCTCACTGCTGCTATGTCACCTCCCTATCCTACTCACGGCTCTGCTCCTACGTCTAATGATGGCTTTAGCCCTGTTCACCACAGCATCACACTGGGAGCTCATGTTGAGTGGCTTTTCCACTCTGGCCCCTAAATCCATTTCAGAGTCACTGCTTTCCTGGATACACGTCCCCATTCTGGAGGTGTGGCCGGCATGCCTTGTTGCCACGCATAGGACCTTGCATTGGGCTCTGCTCAAACTTGTTTTCTTTGAATGGGTCCAGCTGGCTGAATGAGCCAGATCGCTCTGTATCACTGCCCTCTCCCCATCAGTAATTACCACTCTGCCTGTATTTTGTCACCCCCCAATCTTATCCGCAGTGATTGTATGTTTTCTCCCAATTCATTGATAACAATTATTTTAAAAAATTAGTCCTTGAGAGCTTCTTCAGACCCTTAGTACCCAGGACCTGCTCCCCACAGCACAGTGAGAAATGCTGTCCAGCCCTGCTGGTACATAGGGGAAAAGCACAGAACAAACGTACCTTTAGGAGCTGTGTTGTCCATAGGCTCTGAACAACATGTGGGGGTCAGCAGATTACAAACGCACGACAGACCTGTAGTGTAGACAGGTCCCAACTGTGTCTCGGTTTCCCACCCTGTAAAATGGGGAGAACAAACAAAACCTTGATTAGCTCCATTTGATAGCTGGGGGAAACCGAGGCACCCAGCAGTGCAGAGACTCGCTCATGGTCCCAAAGCCAGGAATAGAAAACAGCAGATCTGATAGCCAGGCCTGAGACCTAACCCTGGTTTTCCTGGCCTTGCTGCTCTAAGTTTAGTCACAGCCTCCATGTCTTTTCCCCCGTGTCCCTTAACCCCACGTAACTGCAGAAGAGAGATTTTCTGGTAGCCAGCTGGCTCTCCTGCATGTGGACGTCATTCCAAAAGACATGCTCTGGCTCAGTCCCATGCTAGGGTTGGCTGAAGGAACCACTTGGTCACATTCTAGGCCCTGAGTTATACAGGAGGGGCGACTAGATGCACATAATGGTCCTTTCTGACCTGAACCTCTATCAATCGCTACATTTTCTGCTGCTAGGAAGAGAACTCTGGACCTATTTTCTCTCATTCACTTTCAGTCAGAATAATTTCAATCCAGGCCAAAGGATTTCCTCTTCCATTGTGTCTTCAGCACCTTTGCGAGTAACCAGTTACTGTTACCCACAGGTTACCAGTTTCAACCTGTCCCTGGTTGAGATGGCCAGGAAAGGGGTTGGAGCTCAACTGCACCTGGCCCAGGTGATGCAGCTCCCTAGGGTGAAGGGAATAAGTGTGGGGGTCACGTGACAAGACGCAGCCTGTGACTAGGACCCAGGCCTGCTGAGAGATAGAAGGGCAGCCTGTGCTCAGCCAGGAGAGAGACCCCAAAGGAAGCAGGCATGGGAGGGGCTTGGAGAGTCCTTTAAAGGTCAGGGACAAGCTGGGAAGGGGCCAGGCTGAGCACTAAGGACAAGGCCCTAGGAGGGAAAGACAGGGCAGTTTAGGAGATGGGGCAGATAGTCCAGTTGGTTTCGGCTCCCGGGACCAGACACCCAGAGGTGAAGGTGATTGTCGGGGCTTCTGTCCTTCTTCCCCAGTGTAGATTTGATAGTGGAGAAGACTGATGCCGTAAGGGGGAAGTGAGTTACCCCAAGGTCACCCAGTGAGTTTATATCACGAATCCATACTCGGAAGGATCCAATAGAAACATGGATTTTCCAGTCTCTTCTTTCTAGGAGTCCCCAGGGCTAGGGTAAACCCCCTGCTGCCCCTCCCCATTCTGCTCACCTCCAAGATGTGCTGGAGTTTGTCTGTGCTGGGGGGTGCTGTCAGCAGGATCGAGAGCTCGTCATCCATGTTCTCTGGGCAGGCCTTGCTCAGAGCCTGCCAGCGGAGGGAGACCAGGGGTCCGGATTATGGAACCTGTTGTGACACCTGCCAGGATGACAGCAGGCCCTGTAGTCCTTGCCCAAAGCAGCTCTATGCAGAGGGCCTGGTGCACAGCAGTGTAGGGAACAGCCAAGCTATTAGGGATGGGAGCTGGGCTTCCTGGCAGAGTCCAGCACCCAAAGCCCAGCATCTGCAAGGAAGGGATTCCCTACAGAGGGGCAACATCATCTCCCACACACAGGGAGTCTCCCCCTGACACTTGATTCATCCTATGGCCTGTTCCCATCTCTGCCCACCACACTCCCAACTCAGCAGCTCCAGCTACCGAAGGGAGCACGAACCAGAGGCCTTCCTGCTCCTGGGACAGAGGAGTAGGTTGATGATCTACCTGGATGTGAGCATTGGCCTTCCCCATGCCCAGGGTTTAGACTCCATTCAGGGCAGCGCACAGGAACTGCGATTCCTATTCTGGATCTAGTGGCAGCTTCAGTTTGCTGGCAGGAGACTGTACATGAGACCTTGCAGTTGCGGGGGTGACACAGGCACTAACATGTGCATGGGAGTTTGAGCAACAGGGCAGAGGCCTGTGTGGGGCAAGGAGGGCAGGGATTTGGGAAGCAAGAGCAGAGGATCAAACCCTTTCTTAATGTGGGTCGGGATGATCTCCATTTCAAATGGAGAGAAAGTGAGGCACCAGGTGGGAGAGTGACCTGGCCAGGATCACGTTACCGCTCAGTGGCAGGACTGCAAACAACCCGTTCCCCGATCTCCTCACTTGACGCTGCTGCCCCTCCTGTATGACCCCTCCAGCCATCCTCGCCCACATGCCATCCCCACCACTCTCCAATACCAGGCTGTTTCCACAATGGAAGCAGGCTTGTAACAGAGTTCACTCACCGATAGGTGCCCCTTCCTTCAAGGCCTGGGGCCACAGATTTCTTGGGCTAGCACGCCCGCCAGCAGGTTTTTGGCTGGGAACTCAGCCCTTCGGCCAGGCGACCATCTTTTAGTCCACTCCTTCCTGGGTCGCGCTCATCCCAAACGAAAAGTCAAAAAATGTCTTTAACTGAAACAAGATCCTCTGTCCCTTGGGGGCTTTTCCTCAGCCTGACTTTGGCTCGGCCTGCCCTTGCTGGCCTTGGTAGCCCTTTCTATGGCCCTGTACATCCCCTTCCTTAGAGACCGTGGGAGAACCAGTCCTACCCTGGATTCTAGGTTCTGCCCCAAGGCCCTGTACCGAACAGCTAGGCCTGCTCCTGTACCTTTGTTGCGGTTTCCCCTGGTTTCCCCTCAGCTGGAGCTCACTCTAATTCATTTGGCCTAGCTCCAGGCTTTATAGCCCACAGGCCAAGCCCCCCATTATATACCCTCTTCCTTAGAACCTGGCCCACGCGGGGGCAAGTTCTATTCTTCTCCAAGCTTCATCCCTCGTCATCTCATCGCTGTCACCGGCTGCGCGCTTGTACAGCCTGTGCGCAGTATCTGCAGCTCCACTGCCAGCTCGCTCGGGGCAAACCTTCTCTTCTGCAGTATCCCGGCACTCTTCCTGCAGCCACTCAGTCTCATGAACAGCTGCTTGCAGAGCCTGTTGTGAAGCCTTTAGCGTCTTCTGTTGCCTTTTTGCTACTGCCGCTGCATATGCCAAAACGTTTTCGGTCAGGGTCTGAGAACCCACCATGGACTGCTCCACCCTTGTGTTTGTCCCTCCTCCAGTCTGCTTCATCTCTGGGCCAATCATTTCGTCCTTCATCTCCCTGCAGCACCCGACAGGGTGTGTTGGTGGAGGGTCTGCAAGGTCCATGGCCACCCCAGCCACCTCCACCTTGCCTGCCTCATGGGGGTTTGTGTCAGAGGACACCTTCTCCTTTCTTTCTAACTTCTTAGGGCCCTGGCCCCTCGTTCAGCCACTCAGCAATTTCCTAAGCAGGCCGTGTCTTTTGATATGGCCTGCTTCTCTGCCCCCAAAACAAAGAACTCTTGCTCCCATCTTGGCATTAGGCCACGCTTGTACACTTTCTCATGCCCTTCTCCCTGGGCTAACCTTCTCAGCACAGCCCAGGCATGCTCTCCTTCTCTGCTCTTTTTGTCCATGGGCATAGCAGACCCTGGGTTGATTTCCCTTTGCAGGATCTCTCACAGGTATTGCTGCTGCTGCGTCTGTAGCTCCACCTGCACTTCCTTCTGCGTCTGTTGGTCTTCTAGGGGTTTCTCCAGCAGCTCCTAGATCTGCTTTGGCTGCTTAGCCAGTCCCTGGAACTGAAGTGGGAAATCCAGCGACCAGCTTGGTCCCTTGATACACCTGCTTGGGGGAGGGATAGCTCAGTGGTTTGAGCATTGGCCAGCTAAACCCGGGGTTGTAAGCTCAATCCTTGAGGGGGCCATTTAGGGATCAGGGCAAAAATCTGTCTGGGGATTGGTCCTGCTTTGAGCAGGGGGTTGGACTAGACCTCCGGAGGTCCCTTCCAACCCTGATATTCTAGGATTCCTTCAGCAACCAAGACTTCCCTCACGGATCACAGGGGGAACTCAATCCTGCCAACTATGCCAATCATAAATGAATCTACTCATCGTTAGGTGCCCCCCGGCGGCCAGGCATGGCATCACAGCCCTCTCGCTGGGCTAGCGTCCCCCATCCATGGTCGCTCCAGCACCACGGCAGTTTCTCTGCCTGGTAACTCCGGCCAGGTCACCACCTTTAGTCCACCCTTCTGGGGCCCAGCTTGCCTCACACTAAAAGTCCAAAGAGGTCTTTCCACAGACAGAAGTCCTTCTGCCATCGCTGGGGCACTTGCTCAGCCTGTAGCCCCCTTGCTGGGCTTGGGAACCCTCTCCAGGTGCGTGTACGCCACCTCCTCTGGGGCCGGTAGGGGAACCCAGTCCCACCCTGACATTGACAGCAGCTCAGGGCCCTGGACCCAACAGCTAGGTCTGCACCTTTCTCTTTGCTGCACTTTTCCAACCTCTCTTCTCAAGTTCCCCTCCAGGCTTTCCTTGCTGCTCTGAACTTCCTACCTCGTTCTCAATCCTGTTGCTACCCCAGCTGGGCTGTGTCACCACTGAAGTCTGGCTCTTTAGGGGGGCGGATATGGTGCCTCTCAGTTCGGGCTCATTCTGTAATCAGCTTTCTGTGAGTGCCAGGGGGCTCCATTTCTCCTTCCACTAGCTCCCCATTTACAGAGAGCCAGAGCAGTACCTGCAGCAGGGAGCAGGAGTTGCTGGTGGCCTCAGAGGGACAGGCCCTGCAGCGCCTCGGGCACCTGGCGCAAGTGCCGCATGATACGGAGCTGGCGCATCACATTGGCCGTGACGTCCTCATGCTGCAAGGGAACGAGAACCTGTCTGAGACTCAGACGCCTCCGAGGAATCAGGGGGGATTAACGGCCCCTGGAACCAGCAGCATTTCCACCCAGCCCCTGCCCACCTCTGAGGGATGGATTCCCCCTCCTGACCCCCAGGATGGAGTCTTGTTGTCCTTCCTAGTGACCTCCAGTGGCAACCCCCCTCCTTGTACGGGGAGCTCCTGCCACCTCCCCCTCAGTGCCCCTGACAGCTGTTCCACCTCCAATCCACAGCTCAAGTTCTCAGACCCCTCTCCTCCAGCCCCACCCAGGTTGGGTAGGGAGGGGACTGTAGCGGCGGGGGGACAGGAGGGATTCTGGCAGCAGTGAAGTGGGATGTGGGGAGGTTGAGACCTTTCCCCAAGTCACCCCAGCCACTAATGCTGAAGCCGCAGGATGGCAGCCCTGGTGAATGGGACGGATCGGCAGCCCCTGCTGACTGAATCCTCCTGTTCTCTCCAGCAGGGCTGGCTTTAGGAAGGGCGGGGCCCAATTCGAACATTTTTGGCGGGGCCCCGGCAGGGATGACTAACAAAAAAAATAATGGAAAAAAAAGCCTTTCATTTCTTCCATGTATTATTTACTTTCCATAACTATATAAATAATAAAATTATATATTATGTATATTGCATCATATATGCTGTTGATCGGTTATTAATGAGCTCCGTTTCACGTGTGTGGGTCCCCGCCACTCCCTGAGGGTGTGCTAGGGTGACCAGATGTCCTGATTTTATAGGGACAGTCCCGATTTTTGGGTCTTTTTCTTATAGGATCCTATTTATCCCCCACCCCCGTCCCAATTTTTTACACTTGCTGTCTGGTCACCCTAGTGGTGTGCACATGTGTGGGTCCCAGCTGCTCCCTGCCCCCCTCATTGAAGCAGGTGTGCAGGGTTATGCCCTGGGAACTGCAGGGCACCAGTGGACATGGGGCTGGCTGCAGGCAGGGCAAGGGGTGCGGGACTGGCTTGAGACAGGGGTGTGTGGGGCTGGCTGGCTTTGGGCAGGGCCGCAGGGGGGTGCAGCAGGGGTTGCCTGGAGACAGGGCAGGGGGTGCGGCACAGGCTGACTGTGGGCAGGGGGTGCAGGGCTGGCTGCAGGCAGGGCAGGGGGGGTGGGGCAAGGGTGCAGCAGGGGCTGGCTGCGGACAGGGGGTGCAGGGCTGGCTGGAGATGGGGCTGGCTGCGGGCAGGGGGTGCGGGGACGGGGTGCAGCAGAGGCAGCTGGAGCCCCAGCCCTTTAAATAGCCCCCCCCCCCCCCCCGAGTCCCCCTCTATCCCAGGGCTCTGGGGGCTATTTAAAGGGCCCAGGGCTCCCCTGCTTCTACCGCCCCGGCCCTTTAAATAGCCACGGGAGCCCTGGGGAAGCAGCGGGGCTCCAGCGGCTATTTAAAGGGCCGGGGCGGTAGAGGCAGCGGGAGTCCCGGACTTTTTAAAATAGCCCCCAGAGCCCTGCAGCCCTACCCGAGGGCTCCAGCAGTGGGGGTCTGGTAGCAATTTAAAGGGCCTGGGAGCCCTAGGTCCTTTAAATTGCCCCCTGGGGAAGCCGGGCCACCCTGGTACAGCGCACCGGCTCTTGCCAGTACACCGTACCGGGGCTTGGGCCCGGGGCCCGATTCAGGGGAATTGGTTGAATTGGCCTAAAGCCGGCCCTGCCTGCCGTACCTCGAAACGGGGGCCTGCGGAGTCCGTAGCGTCCCGTCACCCTCAATAGCAGGGTTGGTGGCTTGTTCCCAGGCGCGGCTTAGGGTTGGGTCTTCTCGTTGCTCCCGTAAGAAGTCCCTGTCGCGCTCTAACTCTGTCCGGGCGTCCTCCACTGAACGGGGCCGGTCTCCAGGACAACTCGCAGGGGCCTCCACCGTCGCGGAGGTCCCCTCGCCGGGGTCATCCCTTAGCCTGCACCCAAGCAGCCCCGTTCCCAGTGCTATATTCCTGTCTGGTCGGGGCTTGGGTGGCTGATATCTCAGGAGGACCTCTCCGAAGCCAGGCCAATCTCGTCCCAACACCACCGGGTAAACCAGCCTAGGGGCCACTCCTACCCGGAGACCCTCCTCTCAGCAGCCTACTCCCATCTTGACCCAGGCTGTGGGATACTGGCGGATGTCCCCATGCACACACTGTAGGTAGATCGGGGGCCCCAAAAGATTGAGATATGGGACCAGCCCCTCTCGTATGAGGGTCTGACTACACCCCGAATCTACGAGGGCGTTGGTGGGGTTCCCTCCAACCCGGACTATCAACTTTCCTGCCCCTCTCTTCCGTGCCCGTTGTCCGGCCATCCAGGCCTGCCCGTAGCTGCAGTCCATAAAAGGGCAATCTCGCCGGAAATGTCCTTCTTGACCGCAGTCCCAGCACCTCTCTCGGGTCTCGGCCGGGCTTGTGCCTCCTCCGGGGGGGCCTGTTCGCTCCGGGGGCTGTCGCTCCCTCCGAGTCGTCCCCGGTAGTAACTTGGGTCGGGGTTCAGGGTTGGGAGGCCTCGGATGCCCATGGTTGTTGCCTGCCCGTGGTTCGGAGGCTCCCGCCCCATGAGAGTTTCCCTTCTCTGCGCCGCCCTTGCAACCAAGGCTTCCGGCCGCTCGGGGTGGCGCCTCCGCCCCCTCTGCCAATAAGTAATCCTCCATTAAGGCCACTGCTGCAGAGAGGGTGGCCGGGCGATGCCGTCGTACCCAGGCCCTCCCTCCCGGGGGTAGGATCTGGGTGAACTGCTCTAAGGCTACCATCTCCGCCACCTGGGGTCCCGTCAGGCCCTCTGGGTTCAATGACCTCCAGCAGTGGTCTCGGATGCGTTGGGCCACAGCGCGGGGTCGGGCCCCTGGAGGATATTGTTCCTTACGGAGACGCTGTCGGTAGGTCTCTGGGCTAATGCCGGTATGGTCTAGGATGGCCACCTTGACTCGGGCATACTCGAGCGCTTCCCGGTGGTCGAGGCTCCGATATGCGGCCTGAGCCTGCCCTGTCAAATAAGGGGCTAGTAACGTGGTCCAATGTTCTGAAGGCCACCAGGCGGCAGTCGCCACCCGTTTAAACGTCACCAGATAGGCCTCTGGGTCGTCCTCAGGCCCCATCTTGGTGAGGCGTACCGGTAGTGCTCCTGGGTTATCCCCCAGTCCGGTCCCCAAGGGGGCGGCAGGGGTGCCTCCCGCCGGGCGTAAAAACGCAGCCATCTGGTGCACCAAATGTTCCTGCTGCACCCGCTGCTGGGTGGCCAACTCTCGGAGGAGCTGCTGCTGATTCTCTTGGTGCTGAGTCATCAGCAGCTGCTGCTGAGTGGTCATTTGCTGCAGCATTTGCACTTGCTGCTGGTGCTGCTGGGCTGACTGCTCCTGCTGCTTCTCTAGCAGCCATTTTAATAACTTCTCAGCCTCCATGTTGGGGTTCAGCAGGTTACTCCCGATTCAACCCCCACACTCTGGACCCCTTTGGTGGGTCCAGGTCTGTACCCACAATCTGGGTCGACCGTCTGTCTGCGCAAGACACTGCTCTGGGCAATAGTCCGCAGTCTTGGCGCTGGCCCCTCGTATCAGGGGCGGACCGCTATGCCCCATTCTTCACCACGTGTGACAGGGTCAGTTGCTCACCGCTGTGGCGCCTCCTCCTGGTCGTCTCGGGGAATTAGTTTTAGCCAGTAGAGCGCCCTCTTTGGGTGGCGTCCCGCCTGTCATCTCGCCTTCGTTGGGTGCGCGGGTTTGCGCTGCTCTCCACGTATGGCGTCCTCTTCCAGAGCACTGCCCTCCGACAGTGTTCCCTGGTCCATTCACACCCCCTTCCAGGCAGGGGGGGGGGGGGGTTAAACAACAGCCCCACACCCTCGAGTCCGATCCTCACAGTCCAGGACCTGGTGTGGTTCTGACTGGCCGCTCCCTGCGGCCCGTGGCTGTGCGTGGGGCAGCACAGCAAACAAAGGGGGAAAAGGGGGGGGAAACTCAGGCCCGCCCACTACTCTGAGTCCCGGTCCAGAGGCCCTCGGGCGACAGTCTCACTGTCTTCCTTCTCTGACTATCCCTCTGGACCGCTTCCCCAACAGCCCTTCGCTACGCTAGGCCTCCTCCCAGGCCTGCCACCTAGCAGGCTATGGAGTGGGGCCTTCTCCCACTCTCTCAGCTGGCCTGCACTGCGCTGTCCGTGGTGCTGGCCTCCCAGCTCTGGAGACAGACCTTCCCCTCTGAAGGCCTGGGACAGACTGACTGTTCCTGCTCTGTGCAGCCTTTTATATGGCTAAGCTGGGCCCTGATTGGCTGGCTCCAATCTGCCTTCTGATTGGCTCCCAGTAAGCCCTCTCCTGATTGGCCGCGCGTCTACGCAGACGCCTAGGCCTGCCGCAGCCCAGTCTCTCTGGGTGTGGGATAATCGCCCCACCACAGTACCCCACCCAAGGGGGAAGAGGGTAAGAACCTGCAGGGGTTGAAAGGGGCTGGACTCAGAGTGAGGAGCAAACCCAGACCCCTCCCCCTCCCCCGCTTCCCTCCTTTACCACCTTCCTGGGCCACTAGTGGGGCCCTCGGTGCCCCAAGAGCAGGGGTAAGGGGTGGTATTTTAGCTCCCACCCACCAAGAAAAGCGCAGGACCCACCATACTATATCAACCATCTTGTCACACATGGTGTCAACAGTGGGATTTCTGCGCCGTGAACATAATCCAGAGTGGGTCACAACCACCCTGCCTCAAGATGGAGGAACTGGTCAAAGCACTGGTGCAAGCCACTGCTGCCCAGCAGGAGGCTACCCGGGTCCAGGCAGCTGCCCAACAGGAGGCCATGTGGCTGCAGCAAGAGACCAATCACCTGCTGATGACCCAGGCCACCCAAGATCGGGCCATGCTGCAGGAACTAGTGAACCAAGTGAAGGTCCTTACAGAGCTGAGCCGTGGGTATGATGGGACACGGACCATACGGGCCAGCTACTGTCTGCAGAAAATGACCCGGGAGGATGATGTGGAGGCGTACCTCCTGGCTTTTGAGAGGACAGCGCTGAAGGAGGCCTGGCCCCGAGACCAGTGGTCAGGGATCCTTGCCTCATTTTTGTGCGGGGAGGCCCAGAAGGCCTACTATGATATGACCACAGAGGAGGCAGCAGATTACACCCGACTGAAGGCGGAGATCCTAGCCAGGGCAAGGGTAACAACGGCCTTGAGAGCCCATAGGTTCCATGAATGGCAGTACTGTGAAGACAAGACACCACGATCACAATTATTTGACCTAATCCACCTTGCCCGGAAGTGGTAATGCCCGGAGGCTCTCCGCTCAGAGAAAATGATGGAGCTCCTGGTACTGGATCACTATACGAGGGGATTACCCTCGAGCCTCCGAGCCTGGGTAGGCCAGAATGACCCCTCCACCTATGACGAACTAGTCACCCTTGTAGAGAGACAACTGACAACCCGTGAACTGTTCGAAACCCCGGGAGGTGAAACACGGTGTTTTAGGAAACCAGTCCCAACCCCGAGGCCCCGGATCATTGAGAACTCCAGGAAAGCTATAGCTGGAAGAACAGGCACCAAGGAGCGGCCTGAGGTCCCAAAGAGACTTGGGGATCCGGGGGGAGAGGGTTGGGGAAGCGAGTCAGAGGGCCCAAGACAGAGGGCAACCTCCGGAATGAGATATCACTGTTATGAGTGTGGGGAGTTGGGGCATATAGCAGCCCAGTGCCCCAACAGGGAGGAGCCCATGCAATGTAATCTGGGGGATCCCGGGGACCAATGTGGCCTAATCAGCCTGGTGGGGGTTGCGATGGCCCAACATGAGTACACCAGGCCAGTAAAGATGAATGGCATCCAGACCATAGCTTTGGTGGACTCTGGGAGTGCTGTCACATTGGTCTCAGGGAAATTAGTGGGGCAAGACCAACTGAGCCTGGCCAAGAGCACTGGAGTGACATGTGTCCATGGCACAGTAAATTTCTACCTCACAATTCCAATATGGATTGAGATCCAGGGAAGTACTACCAAGATGACTGCAGGGGTGGTCCCCAAGCTCCCCTACCCAGTCTTAATTGGCAGGGACTTTCCTGGGTTTGAGAGCCTACTCCCCCTCCCCCCCTTGAGTTAAGGAAGGGAAGTAAACCCCGAGCAGAATGTGAGGTGCCCCTGGATGATCCTACCACAATTTTTGCTGGGTTTTCCCCAGAGTTATTTTCACCCACTGGAAAGTCCCGGAAATCCAGACGGGAAAGGAGAGCAGACAAAAGATTAGGAACCAGGATCTTGGCAGCAAACCAGAAAGCTGCCCTGGTTGGGAGGAAGGCTCGTGGAGACCCAGAGACGGCCCCCAGCATGAGCAGAAGCACCCCAAAAGAAGGAGGGGAACCCAAGTCAATAGAATCAGGCCAGATTGGTCCCGCACGTGAATGTTTTGGGCAGGATCAAGCCGATGACCCACTATATGCAAACGTGAGGGAGGAGGTAGTAGAGGTAAATTGCATGCCAGTAGAAGGGAAAACCAAAGGCACAGGGCCATACTATATAATCAAGCGGGATCTGTTGTACCGGGTAGTGCCAATACGGGGGGAAGTAGTAGAACAGCTCTTGGTGCCACAGAAGCACACAAGGGCTGTATTAGAATTAGCTCACAGTCATCTGTTTGGGGGACATTTAGGAGCAGACAAGACCCTGGATAGAGTCCTAAGAAGGTTCTACTGGCCGGGGGTACGGGCAGAAGTCCAACACTATTGCACCTCCTGCCCGGAGTGCCAGCTGCATAGTCCCCGACCTCAGTTAAGGGCCCCGTTGGTACCCTTGCCCATAATTGAAGTTCCTTTTGAAAGAGAAGCAATGGATCTAGTGGGCCCACTAGAAAGAACAGCCCGGGGCCACCGAAGCATACTTGTCATCCTGGACTACGCTACACGGTACCCTGAAGCCATTG
Source organism: Chrysemys picta bellii (assembly GCF_011386835.1). Classification (NCBI taxonomy): domain Eukaryota; kingdom Metazoa; phylum Chordata; order Testudines; family Emydidae; genus Chrysemys; species Chrysemys picta. The sequence continues at coordinate 35,756,029 of NC_088803.1, read as the reverse complement.
CTCTAAGGAACCCCACGTCCAAGGCAATTGCAAAAGAACTGGTGCAGGTTTTTGCTAGGGTAGGCATCCCTAAGAAGATCCTGAGAGATCAAGGGACTCCCTTCATGTCGAGAGTAATGAAAGACTTATGTACCCTGCTCCGCATCCAAGCCTTGTGGACCTCGGTCTATCATCCCCAAACAGATGGTCTGGTTGAGCGATTTAACCGCACTCTCAAGAGTATGATCCGAAAGGTGGTGGCCCAAGACAGAAAAGATTGGGATACCCGCCTACCATATTTGATGTTTGCAATACGAGAAGTTCCCCAAGCCTCTACTGGTTTCTCCCCCTTCGAGCTACTGTATGGATGCCACCCACGTGGCATATTAGACATCGCGAAGGAGGAATGGGAGGAACAACCCAACTCAGGGAAGAATGTCATTGCACACATAGCCCAGATGAGAGAACAATAGCCCAAGTGATCCCCATAGTACGAGAGCATTTGGAGAAAGCACAAGAGGCCCAACAAACCTACTACAATCGTCGGGCAAAAACACAGAAATTTCAACCAGGAGAACGGGTGCTGATGCACCAACAGCAGAAAGTAAGCTCCTGGCCAGTTGGCATGGACCCTATGAGATCGTGGAAGCTGTTGGGGAGGTGAATTATAAGGTAAAGCAGCCAGACTTCTGAAGGCCAGAGCAGATCTATCATGTCAACCTACTGAAACCCTGGCATGATTGGGAGATGTGCCTGGCCATCCTGCCGGTCACACCCCAGGCAGATGGCCCACAAGGGCAGGTAAGGATATCCCCCGAATTAGCCCCAGAACAACGAACAGAGGTCATTGAAATGATCCAGCGGAACCAAGATGTGTTCTCCACACAACCAGGCTGTACGACGCTGATCCAACACCACATTGTCACCCGTCCCAGAGCAAGGGTGACCATAAAACCATATCGCATACCAGAGGCAAAAAGAGAAGAAATAAGGCAGAAGTAAGGAAGATGCTGGAATTTGGGGTGATTGAGGAATCCCACAGCCAGTGGTCCAGCCTTATTGTCTTGGTCCCCAAGCCTGATGGCACCCTGAGGTTTTGTAATGACTTTCGGAAGTTAAATGAGGTATCCCAATTCGATGCCTACCCGACATCACATGTTGATGAGCTGGTGGATCAGTTAGACAAGGCCCGATACTTGACCACCTTGGACTTGACAAAAGGCTACTGGCAGATCCCCCTGGCTGAGGATGCCAAGGAAAAAAATGCTTTCTCTACACCTGACGGCCTCTTCCAATATACTGTCCTCCCTTTTGGGTTCCATGGGGCCCCCACAACTTTCCAACAATTGATGGACAAATTACTTCGACCCCATGCCAAGTATGCTTCTGCCTATTTAGATGACGTGGTAATCCATAGTCCTGACTGGGAGACACACCTGGGGAAAGTTGAAGCGGTACTAGATACTCTTAGACAGGCTGGCCTCACCGCTAACCCATCCAAATGTGCAATAGGGCTAGACGAGGCCAGATATCTCGGGTATGTAGTCGGAAGGGGCCTGGTGAAGCCCCAGTGGAACAAAGTGGAGGCAATACAGAAATGGCCCTGCTCAATCCGCAAAAAACAAGTGCGAGCATTCTTAGGGATAGTAGGGTACTATCACCGGTTCATCCCTCACTTCGCCACAAGGGCAGTGCCTCTAACGAACCTGATAAGAGCTCGGGGCCCGGAGATAGTTAAGTGGACCGAGGAAGCAGAGGAAGCTTTCACAGACCTAAGGACAACCCTTTGCAGCCATCCAGTGCTCATAGCCCCAGATTTCACAAAGGAATTCATCCTACAAACAGACGCCTCGGAGGTAGGACTTGGGGCTGTCCTTTTACAGATGGTGGGAGTTGAGGAGCACCCAATCCTTTACCTCAGCTGAAAGCTCCTGCCCAGGGAGCAACAGTACACCGTAGTAGAAAAGGAATGCCTAGCAATTAAATGGGCCATGGAGATTCTACGGTACTACCTACTTGGGCGGCAGTTCACCCTTGTGACGGACCACGCCCCACTCCAATGGATGCACACAAATAAGGAGAGGAATGCACGTGTGACTAGATGGTTCCTGTCCCTACAACCTTTTCACTTCCGGATCCAGCATAGAGCCGGCAGCCAACACAGCAACGGGGACGGCCTATCACGACAACACTGTCTTTCGTCCCAAGTAGCCCAACCCCATGGCGTTGAGCAGGGGAGGGGAATATGTGATACAGGAGGGCCAGGGAGCAGTGGGAAGTGGTAGAAGGGAAGTATATAAACCCTAGGTTAATTAAGGCGTTGTTCCCTATAGACTAGGGAGGGTTGCTACAGGTTAATTGGAGCACCTGTAATCAATTAAGGCCCTGTTAGAAACCTAATAAAACCGCCTGCTTCAGGCAGTCAGGGGGAAGGAGAGAGGACTGGAGCTTGGAGGTATGCTGTGAGAATTGGAGAAACAGAAAACCGGAGTAAGGGAGACCCTACCCCAGCAGGGGAGGGACATTCCCTCCCCCAGCGTTTAAGGACTGACGGTACCCCACCCACGGGGGAAGAGGTTAAGAACCTGCAGGGGTTGAAAGGGGCTGGGACTCAGAGTGAGGAGCAAACCCAGACCCCTCCCCCTCCCCCTCTTCCCTCCTTTACCATCTTCCTGGGCCACTAGTGGGGCCCTCGGTGCCCCAAGAGCAGGGGTAAAGGGTGGTATTTTAGCTCCCCCCACCAAGAAAAGCGCAGGATCCACCATACTATATCAACCATCTTGTCACAAGGGTTACACTCATCTTAGTCAGGGACCACAGGTGCTTTTGAAAATTTGATCTAGTATTTATCTAAGTGACTAAGGAGCCCAAATCCTATTACTCGGCCCCATGGGCTTCAGAGAGATTGCCTGGGTAAAAAAACTCAGTAAAGTCTTCGGGATTTGGCCCGGAGAGTCTAGAATACAAACTCCTGGGACTTTCTTCCCTATGTCGAACAGAGAGGAAGAGGAAATAAGGGTCATTGGAAAAAAGCAAGATAAATACAGGATAATCTCTTAGGCAATAATTCCTCATTTAAGAGCAAACACAAGGAAACAATTTAGTAGCTACCATGGCATTAAACAGATGGACTAAACCACTTCAAGAGCAATCAGGTATCTCAGAGCTCAGAAGTACTCATCTGCCTACAAACCAAAGGGAAGAATATGTTTGGTGGCTCAGGTATTTCCAAAGCCAGAGTCCCAGAAACCTCTCACTGTTGTTATTATTATTCCTATTTTATGAAACATTTTTATGAAGTGTCATTGATGTTTCTGGTGCTTTACAGAAAACAGAGATGCAGTCCCTGCCTGAGGTGCACAAATCCTTAGTGCTGATTTTCTGAAAAGAATGTGTTTTTAACTGCTTAAAACCCCTGAGGCACAAGATCAATCATCCCAAGTGAAAAAAACAGCCAACTTGAATTCATTTAAATATAAAAGCACCCAACTTGGTAATATCTTAACCAATTTTTATCTTCCCCAAATGATTTATTTAGGTTGTAAGCTCTTTGGGGCAGGGCAAAATCTTTTTGTTGTATGTTTGTACAGCACCTAGCATGAAGGGCTACTGGGCCATCGCTACAGCACCTAGCTACAGCTAATAATAACGTACAGAACATATGGTTTGTATAGGGTAGTATCATAGAGACTCAGACAATAGAGTGGAAGCAGCCATGTTAGAGCATCTAGTAGAGGAAGGATGACCCAGTGTTAGGACACTGTCATGCCATTCAAGGGACCTGCTTTCAATTTCCTGCTCTGCCACAGACTTCCTGGGTGACCATGGACAAGTCACTTAGTCTCTCTGTGCCTCAGTTCCCCATCTATAGCACAGGGATAATAGCATTTGATAGATAATGGTCACTGTCCGAGCTCAGGGGTGTTGTAGGGATGAATATATTAAAGATTGGGAAGTGTTCAGATACAATGGTACTGGGGCCGAAGAGGTATCTAAAATAGATAAATCTCCTGGTGGCCAGTGCAGAATTGTTTCCTACAGTATCTACACCTGTGCTTTGTCTAGTCCAGTTTTAGACATGCCAAGGGCTGGGGCTTGTTCTGCAATCCCGTGCCTTGGAAGGGTATTCCATAGTCTGACAGAGCTACCTATTGGAAACGCGGATACCACAGTGGTGAGTACAGTATAAATGAGGACATATTCTCTGTTTTCAGCCCAAATTTTGCCCCCTTGTATGAGACAGAGACACGGCCACTTTCTCTCTTTTATGCTGGGCAGCGGCAGAACAGAATGTTCTGAAATAGAGAAACAAAGCCAAGCAAGTGCCAGCCCCAGGAAGAGGCCATCTCTCACCTTACCCTGTACGTTAATGATACTGTTACAAATCCTGCTCCCTTTATGCCATTAAACCCTTTGAAGTCAGTGGGCCATATTCTCCACTTTGGTCTGGCCCAAGGAGAATGCCCCTTGTGGGGGGGGAATGTCCCAGGAGTGTAATGCTGGCACAGCCAGCTCCTGGACCAGCTCCCCTACCCCCAACTGGACCAGCAGAGGGAGCGGACATGGCATGACAATCCTCCCTTGCATAAGGTCGCTAGGCTGGGCTAGCTAACACCAGGAATGGGCCAGCACAGTCAGCGAGCTCTGAGACAGGGGGAAATTGTGGTCAGTGGGTTCAATCCTGCACTCACTGAAGTCAGTGCGATTCCCTACAATAGGAGGGTGTGCATGATTGGCCCATTCTCTGCAGCTTTAAAGCTCTTTCTAGTGGGGAGCAAGTAGGGTGACCAGATGTCCCGATTTTATAGGGACAGTCCCAATTTTTGGGTCTTTTTCTTATATAGGCTCCTATTACCCCCCACCCGTTGTTCCGATTTTTCACTCTTGCTGTCTGGTCACCCTAGGAGCAAGTGTAGAGGTGTCTTGCTAGGAGTGGATGGGCTATTTTCTTACCAGTAGCAATGAATCTCCTGAAAGGTCTATTGAAACACCATCCAAAGACCCCCACAATTTGGGGGCAGAGGGTACGCGTGTCTTTGTCTACAGCATGTTTACGTGGAGACCTCATCATTGTCTTTGGCCAGCTGCCTCCAGAAGTCCCTCCCAGACAGACACTGAAATAAATTAACTAAATAAGAATGTGATCACAGGAATGAAATAAACTTAAGGGATATGGCTTTAGGGGGCCTGTGGGCTTCCCCTCAGATCTATCACTCCCTCGCCTGTTTCTATCCTGTCACAGCCCAGAAAGGGGACAGAGGAAGCCAGGGATGGGGTCACGGAGCATCTTTCTCACCAGGGGAATGTGTTTCAAGGGAAGGGATTGGACAGGCCCCATCTCATCTTCGAAGATAACTGTGGCCCTGTTTACAGCCACTACCAAAACCGTCTAGCAGACAGAACCAGAGACAGTAACAAATGGAAACTGAGCAAGCACAGAGGGAGGCCGGGGTCCCTCGTCAGTCATCGCCAATGTTTAGAACTGATATGAGTTTTGGAAAGTAGGCAATTCATTCCTGATTGTGCATAGGAAGTATAAATCCAAAGTCCACTCTGTTACACTAGCGTCAATCCAGAATAACCCATGTCTCCTTCCTCCAACTGCCTCACTTGGGTTACACCCAGAGTGGGGAAGGCACTAAGGACTTAGACTGTAGCAACTGGAGGGAGTGCATAGCTCCAGGCAAGTTGCCCTCTCCATTTCCAAGATAGCGCCATTACAGCTCCGCAGCCACATAGCACCCAGTAAATATTAAAGAATGCTCATTGCGTTCATTCGGCACACCTGAGAGTTGCAGATGAGAGCAGAAGAAGCCAGTTCTGTTGCAGGCAGGCTAGTGCTGCTGGGCCCGCCTGCTCTTTCTTTCGGCTCACAGAGTGTGAAATCCAGGGGTAAGAGGAGAAATAACAAGTACACAGATGCTGCTGATGCTGCCATGTTCCCATTGTGAAGCTGTCACTCAAACAACTTGTTATGCATGGGTATGACGTCAGAGCCAGGTCTAACAAACTTTGCTGTCAGTCAAAAGCCTTTTAACAAATGGATATGGTGACAGCTTTGCATTACAAAACCCCACCCCTTCCATATTTTGTTTTATTTTTATAAACTGACAGCTTTAAAATTAAAATTCCTGGTCAATTGCGACTCTCCCTGTCAAGCTGTGGCCTTTCTGGTTTATAAATGAATTGTATGAGGAAATTTCTCTTGAATTTAAATACAAATGGAATCTTTATATAAGGTAATGAACTGATTAGTGTGTATGTGTCCTACTGTCCTCTGTGGGACAGCATCAGAACTGTATGTCATGGCCCCTATACTGCTAACAGCTCCTTTAGAGCAAATGATAGAAGCTGATGTTTTGGGAGCAGAAGAACCTGAATTCTATCCCTGCTGACACTGTGAAGGTCCAGTAAATGGGATGCAGCATAGTGACAACAATCACAAAGTCCTAGGTGGCCAGATTTCTGTCTGTCTGGCTAGGCATATATACCACACCCATCTCCAGGGTGTGCCAGTGTTTTACAAGTGCCAACAGTTATAACTGTTTTATTTCTTCCTTGCCCCATTCATAGGGGAGTTTTTCTTCTGCTATGTGGGAAAGCTACGCTAAAGAGGCAGGTTTGCACTCTGTTCTGAAGCTTCTTGATCATTCCAGTCCAACCTGGGACAGTGAGAGAAGACAAATGTCATGGGAACTTGATCTCAAAAAGAGAATAAGCCTCCCGCTCCATTCTTGTTACTGTCGCAGTGCAGCTCATTACGCTGAGGTAACTGGGGAGGGCAAATCAGCCTTTGTAGTTTGCTGCAGAAGAGAATCAGACCCCTCCATCCAACCTGAAGTCACCACCCTTTTCTCCTTCATCCCGAGCAAGCCTGGTGCCAGATCTCCGGAAGTGTAATATTTGCTTTAACAGGTCAGTAAATGCCCCTTGTACTCCAGGAGGTCACCTTCCTTAATCTGTGCAGTCTGATTACGTAACAGAGATACTGAACAAATAGCTTAACATTTAATCTTCGTTTCCTTCCATCTCAAGCATGGCAAATCAATTCCTGGGCAGAAGCTGCTGCAGCCCAGGGCTGGGAGCACACACTGGTCACATTAAAAAAGGTCCCTCTGAAATGGGCTAAAAAAAGCAAAACTTAGCATGGTTCCCCTGTCCCTCTGAGCAACACCCAGCCCAGTCAGGGTCCTAGAATAGACCTGCCCCATGCAGCTCCAAAAATCTCAGACATCCTTGCCCTCCAGATGCAGTCTTATGCTCCCTCCGGGTGCTCCGAGAGCATGGGGCTGGGCAGAGTATAAGAAGCTAGAAGGATACAGGAGCTAGGTAGCCCCACTTCCTGGACTTCAGAGCCCGAGTTCTAGCTCAAGCTGGAACACCTACATGGCTACTTTTAGCCCCATAGCACGAGACTGACAAGTCTGAGTCTGTAGACCTGGGCTTTCAGGCTCACTGCATGGTTTTTTTGATATTTTTTTTTTTTTTTTTTTTTGCAATGCAGACATACCCAGAGTTTCTCAGAGCTCTCGGTGCCCTCTGGATGCATGGCTCTGTGGACATGGACCCTCTGCCTTTATGATAGATGGAGATTTGGGATAGAACACAAAGCACGAGGATCATGCTAAATGTTAAAATCATTTAACATTTATTGTGGTAGTGCCTAGAGGTCTTAACCAGGTTGGGTGGATCCTGCTGTGCCAGGTGCTGTACAAACACACAGTAAATGACAGCCCCTGCTCTAAAGATGAGCTGAGTGTGCACAGTTAGTGCTTTAAGAAGTTAATGGGACTTCATTTTCAGGGGTTTATAACCTGGAAACTAAAAATGCATTCGGTATAAAAAGATCCTGTTTAGCATGCGGTTCCTAGTGCAGACTGACCCATTTGGGTATTGAAGAACAAAAGGCTACGCAACGCGTGAGTCTCCTCTCTGATGGCTCCTACACAATCACTGTCAAAGCCCTGCATGGAATTTCAAGCAAATGCCAAAGCAACCAAAGCCCAACCATTCCTAACACTGCAACGAAGAAAACAAAAGCCGAAAGGTACAAATTTAAACACTGGCAAGGTATTAGCATCACAGAGGTGGAGATCACTGCAGGGGCCAGCAGCACTGAAGTAGAAGCACAGGGGGGCAGAGAGCTCCAGCACCCAAGCCTTGTCTAGACAAGGGTTTAAAGTTGTGATGTTAGCACTTGTTAGCTAACACACTGTAAAGATTTAGTGTAGACAAAGTGCACTGCCTTTAACATGTGCTGTGCTGGTCAAGTTAAAGCCTAGGGGATTCTAGACCCGCTTAGCACATTTTAATAGCTGTACTGTCTTGTCTGTACTGGTCTTCTGGAACATGTTAGTTATGCTAGTCTAGACAAAGCCCAGTATGTGACATTTAGAGATGGAGCTTGAAAGAAGGAGGCCCATGCAGACGTCAGTATCCTAAAGAGAATAAATGCATCTAGCGATCGGATCCCAAATATAATATGGGCTATTGCCATTTTCAAATTCATCTTCTTTATGGGCAGCCAAAATTCTAAGTCACTGGGGTTCGCCTCTAGCTCCGGCTAGCAGGGAGAGAAACTCTTCACCATTTCACAGCTGTGAAAGTGGCTGGTGGGTCACAGGCCAGTTCCTAGTGGGCACGTCTCCACATCACATAACCTACAGTGTTGTTTGCCGGGTTGTTATAGCCAACAAAATATATTTATAAAAGCTATTACCTCACCCACCCTGTCTCTCTGTAATCTGGAGCTGGCACACTGGCTGCCATTCTCAGGTGACACACTAAGGGCGGACTAGGCCATATAGACTGAACTGCCCCCCCCCCCTTACTCCTCAAAATGGGTGCCTCTGTGTAACAAGCTTGTTGGCAAGGCAATATGGTGCAAGGTTTTGGGATGTAGAGATCTGCTCACAGCACTGTGCTGAAATCCACCAGTGCACTTCATAGCGACTACCAAAAGAGAATGCATTTCATCGACTATCAGATTCAAGACCCTACCCGATCAAAGTGAAGGGCTCCATCTCTGATTACCAGTGCCTGCACCATCTGGTCTTCCAGAGACTTCTTGTTATTCAATGACCCTTGCTATCTGATGTGTCTGAGTTATTGTAATTGAATAGTCTGCATTCTCTGCTCGTTTAGCCATGTTCCTGAGAGAGCAGCCCCCCCCCCCTCCCCCCCATCAGCGATCCAGCAGGCAAGTCCTGCAGAGGGGACAATAGCCAACTAAATTTAAATCTTTGCTTTGGTGAAGGAAGCTGGACGTGGGCTGCAGAGAGAAGGATTTAGTTCTCTTGTATCATTTCCTACTCATTTTTCTTTGGATTGTTAATCACATTTCATATGATGGGGGTGATATTAATAGGACATTTCAATTCATAATGTCCCCATCTCCCTTCCCTCACTCTCTTCACTTCCTGGAACACTGACAGCTTCTTTCATATTTAATTAAAACAAATAAGCAGCTCCTACATCTCGTTAGAGTAATTCTGAGTTTAAACCCATGAGCAGTTTCCTCCTAATGAAAGCAACGGAGGGAGTTGACAGCCAAAGCATCTACTTCCTTCCTAGTGCGTTTTTCTCTCTACTCCCCTCGAAATAATGATGTGCTGTAAACTTCCTTTCTTGGCCTGGTTCCAGCTCAGGTAATAACATTTTGCATCCCTAAATGCCCCCGGGCTTTCAAAGGATACACTATTCTTCATCCCTTTCTGTCCTAAATTGTTGTGTAGTGTTGCAGCACAGAATAAGCGTTGTCATGTTCCACCACATGTAGATCCCCCCAGACCTCACAATGGGATTAGGAGGAATAACAACGTAGTAAGGCCCAGTTTTTAGCTGGGCCTTAACCAAGCCTTTAAATTTGTGCCCTAAGTACTAAGACTGCATTGTGCCCACAGACAGAGAGATGTCTAATTGCTGCCATTTACAACCACAGTTTAGTGCAGGCACAAGACCGGATGTGCTAGTATTTCATGCACAGTCGGAGAGCGCCTTTGGAAAATACAGCCCTTTGTGTTTGCGAAGTGCTTTGAGATCCTCAGAAGGAAGATCCACAGAAATGCACTGTGTTATTTCTCAACTCTCCTTTATATGCAGAAGTGCCCCACAATAGGCTCTCTCTTACCTCAGCCAGGGGAGTGTCACATGCATACATTCGTGGGATCTGAAGGGAGATGTTATATATAGTTCTCTCCTTCCAACCTTGCATTGTTCTGTTCAGGAGTCAAATCAGGTGAGTTTGAGTTCAGCCAGAGGTTCAGTAATTAAGGAGAGGTAGGTGCTTCAGGGCTTATGCCCGGGGTCAGAGTCACTGCAGAAAACTTGACCTGGAAAGGCTGAGCCCCTTCCCATCCCGCCCCCGTTTGGTGGTTGTGTTGTGTTTTATGTTTGGGGATTTACATAACAATTTTGCACAGATCAAAGGATTAAGACCAAATTCAGGTTTCCTTAATACTCTAATTCTTTCACTAGAAAGTCTCAGTGCACAGAATCCACTGCATTTTCCCCATCCAGAAAAGGGGAGGTGGGCAGCATGGACAGCACTGGGTATTTAACCAGACCGTATTCAACAACACAAAGGGAAATTAATCCTGTGAGTGTGCGAAAGGCTTTGGCAGGGAAGCGCCTGCAAATTCAAGGAGCAGAATCAATGGAAGATACAGAGCAAATGGACAAGAGAAGGGGAAGCACAAGAGCTGGAGCAGCTGATTTGGGGACAGGAAGCTGAGCAGGTGATATTTGTGCCTAGAGATAGCTGGGGAGTAAGTGAGTGGTGACTTGCACCTGCCACCACGATGAGGCCTGAGCGGCAGGATTGCCCCTCTCTGGCCCTGGACCACCCCAGGTTTGGAGCCTGCACCTCCAGCCTCTGGCAAAGGCTGCTCTGGACCTGAATGAAAAGCGTTAGCCTCAGATCTCCTAATTTACCCAGAATCTTCTCTTTAATAGCATTCACTGTGGAGCCATCTGGACTGGGCGCTTTATTAGCTTAGAATAATTTAACTGCTTTGTTAATCTCATCCCATTTCATAGCTTTGCTCTAGTTTTTCTGCAGCACAATCTGGGACAGCAGAGACCCAATGTGCTGATGATACTGGATTCAGGCCTCATTCTGCGCTCGGGCTGCCCAGTGACTTAAACGAGAAAGCGGCCTGCATAAGAGCTGCAGAATCAGAGCCCTTTCTCTCTCAGGGGACATGGCTATTCCAGCCACTCAGGAAATCGGCTGCCCTGGAGTAGTTCTATGTTGGTTCCCATTGTCTCTTTGCTCCTTCCAGGCTCTTTTTGCTCAGCCCCCAGTGCTCACCCATCTTCCCCACGCCTTTCCTCCATGCATCTGGGACTCCTTCCTCTCCATCTGCTGCCTCCAACTTCCCATGACTCCTTTGGGTCCCTCTGTGACAGGTTGGATCACAGAAACCCTCTTGGGAGCTGCCACCCGATGTGCCAAGACTACTTCTACCCCTGCCTTCCCTGCCAGCTCGGGGCCCCAGCACCCTGTCTTGCTGAGCCAGACTCTCCTGTCTGCTTCAACAAAGACCCAGGGTCTGAACTACTTTCCCCAAAGCTGCAGGTTTACCTGAAAGCAGCTAACAGAAGTGTTCCTGTCTTTAACACTCAGATGCCCAACTCCCAATGGGGTCTAAACCCAGATAAATCCGTTTTACCCTGTATAAGCTTTATACAGGTAAACTCATAAATTGTTCACCCTCTATAACTCTGATAGAGAGATATGCACAGTTGTTTGCTCCCCCATGTATTAATATATACTCTGAGTTAGTCAATAAGTAAAAGGTGATTTTATTAAATACAGAAAGTAGGATTTAAGTGGTTCCAAGTAGTAACAGACAGAACAAAGTAAGTCACCAAGCAAAATAAAATAAAATGCGCAAATCTATGTCTAATCAAACTGAATATAGATAAGATCCTCACCAGTTCCAGAATACTTTCTTTCACAGACTAATCTTCTGTTAGTCCGGGTCCAGCAATCACTCACCCCCTTGCAATTTCTTTCAGGTCTCTTTTGGGATGGAGAGGCTTTATCTTTAGCCAGCTGAAGACAAAATGGAGGGGTCTCCCAGGGGTTTAAATAGACTTTCTCTTGTGGGTGGAGACCCCCTCCTTACACCTATGCAAAGTCCAGCTCCAAGATGGAGTTTAGGAGTCACCTGGGCAAGTCACATGTCCATGCATGACTCTCAGTTTTTACAGGTAGCATCCATTGTTTACATGCTACCTTGAACGTCCTCAAGTAGACTTCTTATGTAGATTGGAGCATTCCAAGATGCAGTGTTCCCCAAGTGATTCCTGATCGGGTACTTAACCTGGCGAATTCCTTCCTAAAGAAGCTGACCAAATGCCTCACAAAGCTTACTTAGAAATCAAGCAAGCATACAGCCAATATTCTTAATCTCAAGTACAAAATGATGTATGTGTACAACTAGGATGAATAGACATAGTAGACCATAACCCTTACAGAGATATGTTACATGGCACAGGCAGCACAAAACATATTCCAGTTATGTCATATTCACATAAAGCATTATGGGGTACAGCATCACACCCTTCTCCCAAGCTATTTGTTCTAAAAGCCTCAGACACTATAACGCACACCCTCACATGTATGTGGAAAGCACAACCCCCGAGAGGCTGCTTTCCTCCCTCACCCCAACACACCATCGTACTGTCATCACTCTCGGCTTGCTCTCCCAACCCATCCCTGTGTCTGTCCCTCCTCCTCTTGTTCCCAGCTCCCTTGGATTGACGTCTCTTTGGGGCAAGGACTCTGGCCCATCTTCTGCAAAGGTAGTTAGGTGTCTAATGCCCTTTGAAAGGAAGTTAGGCACCTAAATACCTGTGAGGATCTGGGCCTCCGTCTTTCTGTGGTTTGCAAAGCGCCATGCAGGTCTATGGCCTTATACCAGGAATAAAGAATAAAGCCAGGCCAGATCGTCAGCTGGTGTAAATTGGAGTAGCTCCTCTCAGGCCAGTCCTGCTAATTAACACTAAGGCCCAATAGTGATGATGGTAGCTTCCTCTGAGACAGCTCTTCCATCCTCAGAGTCACATTCCAACCCCCGACCCCCCTCGTTCCCCCAACCCAACCAAAACCGAGGACTTTATTAAAATCTAAACTAGCAAGCCCAACAGTGCTACTCCAAGCAGGGTTTTGACCCTAAAACGGGGAAAATGCCAGAGACTTCATGAAGTCTGCCATCAACTTCAGTATTATTGCTATTGATTTTACATGGAAGGTGCACAGAAACCAGGATGATGGGGAGCCCTCTAAAACACTGTGACAGATCGATTTAGGATCAGACTGTATCTCATCCATCATCCCCATGAACGGGAGAAGGGGGCATAAGGTTATTCCCCCGCATTGGCTATCCATACTGCAGGCAGCCGGGCAAGGAGGAAACAGCCTACACAGAGCTGCTACTCCCCCTCCTATGCAGGTGAGTGGTGGTAGGGATTTGGCAGAACCTTGGCATGCTGGGCATTGCACCCAGGAGAAATGCAAGCTGTGGCATGAGTAGGGGTGATGCAGAGGATGTCCTTCTCCCCACCCCGGAGCAGGGAGAGTTACGCAGATTTTGCCATTGAGTCAAAGTCTGCTTTGCAGGCTGCTTTGGGGCCAATGCAGCACTGTGCTGCCCCCTAGATAGACTGGGGGCAGCACCATACACACAAACCAATCTAAAAATATGTTTGATAACAGTCAAAATTTTCAGACAGGCAAAGTAAGAAAATGCTGCATGAGAAATCAGAGCTTGATTTAAAGGTATTTTCTGTGTACATGTTGACGTGTGATGTCAACCATTTGTGTTTTAATTGTTATAGAGCTTTAACTTTTTGACTCTCAGCATCTACTGTCATTAAACAATTAGTGTCTGACACACACCCCGTAATTTCCTGCAACTGGGAACATGTAAATCGTTGAAAATCGGAAAAAATGCTTAAAACCGTCATTTTTCACAACTGAAAACTTAAAATCAATACAAATTGGAAAAAATGCTTAAAAATAAACATGGATAATTTCTGTCAAAATTATAAAAAACAAACAACCCACAAATTCTACTAAGCCTGCCCCTCCCCGTACAGGGCTTGGGGCAGAGCCATGACTGAGCCCTGAGCAGCTTGAGTGATTCAAGTGCCCTGTATAGAGAGATGCTAATTTGCCAGCCAGTTCCTTTTTGGTGTGTCTATCACATTAAGCAACGTGCAGGCCAGTGTCCAGCATTCAGAGGGCGGCGTTCATGGGAGCACGTCACTTGGAGGCTGGGGCAGGCCCTGCTTCGTAGAGCGGAGGAATTTAACTGTCTGGCAGTTGGGTTTTCACCAGACGTTGCCGGGAACGCGTGGGGCTCTGAAGCCTGAGCACTGCTGTCTGTTGTTGTTTTCTCAGCTGTGTTCCTGCACCCACCACTGCCACCTGCAGCAGCACGACTAATCCGTCCCACCCCCCAACACTTCACCCAGCTCTCTTGAGAAATAGCAGGAGCCACGTGAGCCAGATCATCTGCTAGGAAATTATTCACATTGAATTAATCACCCGGAGCAACAGCAACTGCATGGGGAGCGAGCCAGTGCCATTGGGAGAATGAGCTGGTGTCCTCAGGAGAGAGATCATGGCACCAGGGGGCCAACATTTACAAAATGGATACCCGAAGGCTGTTTAATTGCCAGGTAGATTTTTGAGCTCAGGCTGCAGTCCAAGGGCCGGGACCCTCCCACCTCGCAGGGTCCTAGAGCCCAGGCTCCAGCCAGAGCCTGAACATTTACGCTGCAATTAAACAGCCCCATAGCCTGAGCCCCACTAGCCCACATCAGCTGGCTTGGGCCAGCCACAGGTTTTTCCAATTGCAGTGCAGACATACCCTTTGGGTAGGTCTACACTTACCCGGTAGTTCGGCGGCGAGCGAGTGAACTTCTGGGTTCGACTTATCGCGTCTTGTCTGGACGCGATAAGTCGAACCCGGAAGTGCTCGCCGTCGACTGCGGTACTCCAGCTAGACTGCGGTACTCCAGTTGACTCCACGGTACTCCTCTCGTACCGCGGAGTCAACAAGGGAGCCTGCCTGCCGCGTGTGGACCGAGGTAAGTTCGAACTAAGGCACTTCGAACTTCAGCTACGTTATTCACGTAGCTGAAGTTGCGTACCTTAGTTCGAATTAGGGGGTTAGTGTAGACCTGGCCTTATACCAAGCACCTTCTCAGCCCTTGACAAATAAGTATGAGGCACCTTCCTAGTGGGTATCTAATTGCAGCGTAGACATGCCCTCTAGGAGTAGCCTTTTGCACATGCATTTGCCCAATTTGCTTGCACAACTGCAGCACAATTGCGTGCAAAATCTATGGTGTGCTGTTGTGTGCAGACTTGGCTTTCTACCTTTAGAAAGTGGGACCCTTTACATATAGCAGTAAAACAGAGACAGGTGTCAGCAGGGACTGAAAGGAAACAGGTCAGACAGAGCAGTGAAGTGGAGCACACAGGGCTGGCAGCTGCGTTCTAATTCCGGCTTTCCATGTGTGGCCTCAAGCAGAGCCGTCCCTTGGGTACGGCGAATCGGGGCGACCGCCCAGGGCCCCGTGCTTTGGGGGGCCCTGCGCTCCCATGAGGAGGTGGGCGGGGAGATGAGGTGGGAGGCAGGAGAGCAGGGTGAGGAGGTGAACGGGGAGGCAAGTGGCAGGTGGGGGCAAGGAGGAGCCCCCCCCACCAGAACCTCCCCCTAACCCCAGCACTTCCTGCCTGCCGGCGGGCCCCCCCAATCAGTGCCTCCCCCTCCCTCAACGCCTACCGGCTGCCGCGGATCAGATGTTTTGTGGTGTCAGGAGGTGCTGAGGGGAGAGGAGCAAGGGCACAGCATGCTGGGGGGGGGGGGGTGGAACTGGGCGGGGAAGAGACAGGGTGGGGTGGGGGTGTCGGGGGAAAGGGGTGGTGTGGGGGCAGGGCCTGGGTAGAGCCAGAGGAGCACCTCCCTGGCAGATTAGAAATTTGGTGCTTATGTCCTGGGCCCAGCACTCCCCTAGGGATGGCCGTGGCCTCAAGCAAGTCATTTTAACATCTCTGTGCCTTTGTTACGCAACCTGTGAAAAGGGGAGAATATCACCTTCCTGGCGAGGAGAATCTGCGGATAACTCTGTGTGTAAAGTGCTAATGGTGTGTTAGTACAGAACTAGAGCCTGCTTTGTTCTCACTGGAGAAGGCATTAGAGGGTTGCCCTTACCAACCCTGGCTGTTACACCCATCACAATCACAGCAGTTAGGACACAAATATTTGACATCTGCAAGGTGTGAAAACAACTGCCGTCAGCTGAGACAGGTTTAGCGCACACCAGAGGTTTGGCTGGCTGATAAAAGTGCTCCAGAGAACAAGGGCCCCAATGCAATCCCGCAGAGGCCACATTTCACCCTGTGTCACTGTGTGCAGAACTTCTCAACCAGATGTTCCCTCTTCCCCTGCTCCTTCTCTTGGGACGTGCTACTTGCCTGGACAGACCCTAGAAGTTCCCTGCTCTCTGAAGCAGTAATGACCAAGATGCAGCAGTGGGAAATGTGCTGCTCACTGACCCACTCTTTGGCCAGACCCGTAGTTGTGTGAGGGTTTCAAAGTGCCTCCTCTGTATTTCAGTATCCACAGAGGCCCTGAGTATGGCTGCTTCATCCCCCTGCCCATCTGCAGTGATTGCTCAGTGATCCTGCTTTCTGCTGGAAAGCGTTAGAAGAAGGAGCTTAACCCTTACATATCCCAACAGAAAGGCTCCTCAAAGATTGGGCCTCATTCAGCTACAGCCTGTTGTATTGTATTCAGTCTCTGCCTGGAGCTCTGCATGCAAAGTCAATTCTCCTCACAGCCTGTGATTAGGCTATTGATAATAGAGGAGTGTGGCTGCCAGAAAACATGAAATGACTTCCCTCTGTCACTGTAAATCGGAAACATTCCTCCTGCTGGGAGAGCCAGTCCGCTCTCAAATTAAAAACCAGCACTGGCATAGCTTGTCGCAGCCTGCTGAAAGCTGCAGCTCCCATCACAGTGAGTGCTCCCAGCAAAGGGCTGAGAGTCTGGCCCAAAGAGCGAAACTGATTGGAGTCACTGAATCACAGCGGTTAGAGACGGAGAAGATCCAACGGCCCATCTTGTCCGTACCTTGGTCAGGGCAGGTTGCTTCCTTACTTTGTGTTTCCCAGTGTTTCTCTAATCTAATTCATAACCCCCTGAGATTGCAGTGTGTTGTCCCAGCAGGAAAGGATTATTGCATATATTTGGGTGTGATCCCTCACGCCCCGTAGCATGCTGGGGTAGGTGCTTGTTGTTATGTCAGAGTCACAGAGAAGTTAGATAAAAACATAAACACTCTTCCTGGAAGGTTGCAACATAACACTGCTTTATTTCCAAGAATCCAGAGCTCAGACACACAACAGAGAAACTCAGCTGTTCCCTAAGGCAGAGGGGCACAACTCACCCCACCTTGCTGTAGGCTGGCTTTTTGCAGGAGACGGTGACCCAGATCACATGCTTCCCTACAGAGCTCGCTAGCCTGCAAGCAGGACTAGGAAACCTTTTAATTTTAAAGTGATAGGAAATTTGTGTTTAAAAGGAGAAGCTTTCAGGAATCACTTCCCGGCTCTTTGAGCTCTGGTCAAGTGAAAAATTCTCTAAATGCCCCGATAGATAAGAGAGAGAGGCTTGGCTGCCACCAGTCCAGGGATCAGGAGGTTGGAGGGCCATCAGAAGTACCAGACATGTGCATGAGAACACAAAGGGACAGTCCCTGCTTCAAGGACCACACAATCAAAATCAAACTTGCAATACAAACCCAGGTCTGGGGTATTATAGTTCAGCCTGCTACAAATGCTGGGCCCTGGTTTCTTCCAGGGAAATGTTGATGAGGGAGAAGGGAATGAAACTATAAGCAGGGCCCTGAGCCAGTGCTTTTAAAATTCCAGGGATGCCACTTTTCCCCATGAATTCCATCCACATTCCACTGCCTCATGGTGGTATTTAAGTACAGGGGCTGACCCTGTTGTATAGCCTTTCAGAGGCTGGAGTGAAAAGAAGGGGGGGGGGACACTATCAGCCCTTCTGTTCCCCCAATAAGTGGGAGAGTGGAGATTATACTGGAGAAGTGGTCAGCACCTTGGAAAGCACGCAGGCCCTACTATATCTCCGCAACCATGTCTCTGTAGCAAGTGAAATGAGAGAAGGGTGATGGGAGCTCCCTGGGAACGTGCAGAAGCTGAAATTGACCATTTCAGAGGATATTATTCATGGTACAGCTTAGGAGCCAGAAATGAATTACAGCACCAGAAAGCAAAGAGTCCCACCTGGAAGCAGCCCAGCAGTGCTATTAGTGCAGCCACCGTTCAGAACAGATTCCATGCTGACGCTGACCCATTAAATAGCAGAGAAAACCCAGCAGGTCTAGCAGCTGCACTGCCTCAAGAGATGACACAAGACAAATAACGTCTTTTCCTTGCCTTGTCAGCAACAACTGCGCAAGTCCCCGACAGGGCACCTAGAGTCCCAGCTTACGGCCTGGGACTGTGACCAAGGAAGGGCAGCTGGCAGAAACTAAAAGGCACAACCTTCTCCCAGTGTTGGGACTGAGGACAGAATAGCTCCGCCCCAGCAGCGTGGTCTGTCTGGTATGCATGTGTATTAGCCCTCAAGCCGTCAGCCCCAAGAGCACATTTCTGGGTATTTGCGGCTGGACCCGCTTTGTGCTTAACTTTACTCATGTGAGTTATAAAAATACCAAGCTTTTTAATCGAGCACTTTTCATCCACAGCTCTCAAAGCACTTTACAAAGGAGATTAGCATCATTATCCCTATTCCACAGATAGGAAAACGGAGGCACAGAGCAGGGAAGTGACTTGCCTAGGGTCTCTCAGCTGGCCAGTGGCAGAGCCAGGAATAGAATCCAGTTCTCTTGATTCCCAGTGTAGTGCTCGAGCCACTACCCCACACTGCCTCCCTATTGACCTAAATTGGACAACTGCTGCTTAAAGTTAAGCATGTGCTTAAGTGTTTTGCTGCATCAGGGACAGAGCACTCGGCACCTTGCTGGACTGAGCCCTTATTGCCCCTGGTTGGGCCAGATGGACATGCAGCAAGGCCGAAGGCCAAATGACTAACTCCCCCAGGAATTGTGCAGCCATCACTGCCATGAGACAGGATTTGGATATTATCACGTACCAGGAGGAGAGTGACTTTCTCTTTTAATGGCTCTTACCAACACTGGGGACAATCCGCTCCATTTGCCTTTCAAGCCATCTCACGCTACCCAGTACAGCAGAAGTCAGGTGGGATGCAGATGGCATAACAAGTAAACCTCTCCGAAGGACCTGCTCTTCTTAAATAGGGTTTTCTGCCCTTTGATACTTTAGGAGTCTGACCCAACACACCGTGCATTTCATATTTTAGTTCTTTTAGGCCTGTCACCTTTCTGCAGAAGCTAATACCCAGGGGTCCATTAGGAAAGGGATAGATAAGAAGACAGAAAACAGAATGCTCCGGCTGCTGCGGGGAGCTCCAGGCCCTTTAAATCACCGCTGGAGCCCTGCTGCTGTTACCCCGGGGCTCTGGCAGCGGGGCTCGCCAGCCATTTAAAGGGCCCGGGCTCCCCGCATTGGCCGGAGCCCAGAGCTCTTTAAATCACCTCCAGAGCCCTGCCGCCGCTACCCTGGGGCTGTGGCAGTGGGGCTTGCCGGCGATGTAAAGGGCCTGGGGCTCCCCGCAGTGGCTGGAGCCTGAAGCTCTTTAAATCACCACCAGAGCCCTGCTGCCCCTACCCTGATATAACGGGGTTTCAGCTATAACGCGGTAGAGATTTTTGGCTCCCCATGACTGTGTTATAGCGGGGTAGAGGTGTATATAAATTCATGGCGTGCCCACACCTTGAATACTGTGTGCAGTTCTAGTCGCCCCATTTCAAAAAGGATATATTAGAATTGGAAAATGTACAGAGAAGGGCAAATAAAATGATTAGAGGGTATGGAATAGCTTCCATACAAGGAAGATTTAAAAGACTTGGACTGTTCAGCTTAGAATAGAGAAGACTAAGAGGGAATATGATAGAGGTCTATAAAATCATGAATGGTGTGGAGAAAGGGAATAGGTAAGTGTTATCTATCTCTTCATGTAACATAAGAACTAAGGGCCACCCAAATAAATTAATAGGCAGCAGGTTTAAAACAAACATAAGGAAGTACTTCACACAATGCACTGGCAACCTATGAAACTCCTTGCCAGGGCAAGTTGTGAAGGCCAAAAGTAAAACTGGGTTCAAAAAGAATTAGATAAGCTCATGGAGAATAGATTCATCAATGGCTATTAGCCAAGATGGTCAGGGATGCAACCTCATGCTCTGGGTGTCCCTAAACCTCTGGTTGCCAGAAACTGGGTCTGGAGGACAAGGGATGGATCACTCAATAATTGCCCTGCTCTGTCCATGCCCTCTGAAGCGTCTGACACCGGTCACTGTTGGAAGACAGGATCATGGGTTAGATGGACCATTGGTCTGACCCAGTATGGCCGTTCTTACATGGGTGTTCTACACTGCAATCAAAGGCTTTAAAAACAAACAAAAAAAAAACCTTTTTTTTTGTAGTAGTCGTTTACGTTTAACACAGTTATGGCTTTAATTGGAGCATGAGTAGACATGTCTGAGCTAGCTTTGATTTAGCTAGCATGAATACCAATAGCAGTGAAGCCATGGCTGCACAAACTTCAGCACGGGTGAACTGACTGAGTAATTACCTAGGTTCGAGGCAGGCTTGTACTGTCTGTGACAGGGGTAAGCAACCTTTCAGAAGTGCTGTGCCGAGTCTTCATTTATTCACTTTAATTTAAGGTTTCACGTGCTGGTAATACATTTTAACGTTTTTTAGAAGGTCTCTCTCTATAAGTCTATATTATATAACTAAACTATTGTTGTATGTAAAGTAAAGGTTTTCAAAATGTTTAAGAAGCTTCATTTAAAATTAAATTAAAATGCTGATCTTATGCCGCCAGCCTGCTCAGCCCGCTGCCAGCCTGGGGTTCTGTTCACCTAGGCTGGCAGCGGGCTGAGCGGGGCCTGCGGCCGGGACACATGCTGGCAAGGGGCCGGCAGCCGGGACCCCAGACCTGGGGGGGGGATCCAGGGGTCAGGCAGAGGGCAGTGGGGGTGGGGGGGATTTAGGGGTCAGGGCAGAGGGCTGGGGTGCTCGGCTCGTGGGGGTGCTCCCAGCCCCCTGTCCTGAGCGACTCATGGCAGGGGGCTGGAAGGGATATGCCCTGTTCCACCCCCTTCCCCAAAGTCCCGTCCCTACCTCTTCTCTGCCTCCTCTACGGAGCAGCGAGCACACTGCCAGTTGTCCCCCTCCCCCTCACAAGGTCCATCAGCTGATCAGCGTCAGGGAGAGGGAGGGAGAGAGAGAGGAGGAGGGGTAGGAAAGCACCATGCTGAGGGAAGAAGCGGGGGAGGGGGGCAGCTTGGCTGCTGCAGGACCAAGCTTCTGCCTCCTGCCCCCGCAGGGGAGAGTGGTGGGCAGGGGGACTGAGTGGGCCTGGGGGCCAGGACTGCAGCAGGCAGCAGTGTGACACTCAAAATTGGCTTGTGTGCCATGTTTGGCACGCGTGCCGTAGGTTGCCGACCCCTGGTCTATGATAATGCAGCTTCACTGCTATCAGTACCTGAGCTAGCTAGATTAAAGCTGGCTCAGGTATGGCTACATGTGCTGTAATCACCACCATCCCCAACTGCACTGTAGACATATCCTTAGACTCCATGCCACTCTTCTTTTCAATCACTTTCACCAGGAGCTCAGGCTAGATGATTATTCCCCTGGATAGGAATTCATTCTGCATATAACCCCTATTTACTCCCAGTACTTCAGCTTGAATCCATCAATGGTCTACGAGCAAGTCAGACTAATGCAACTAGCAAACTGCTTTGCTACCAAACTGACCCGCTGCTTAGCCCTCCCCAGCCACTGTACGTTCCTGCCTTCTGGGCATGATATAATTGGAGGTAAGCTTTGTTTTGCGGTTCCCTGTCACCAATGGCTGCCTCCTCAGCGATACATTTAATGACACTAAATATAAATCAAATAGGCATATTTGTGCAAGATGCCTGTTTCCGATTAAGAAATGACGTCTGCGTTTGAATTTAGTAGTCAGACAAAAGATAAACACTGTGGTTAATTGTGCCTGTTACTTTTCCCTCTGGAGAAATGAAACAGAATCCATGTATGTTTTGCTCTGACACATCTGCCTTGTGGAAGAAGAGGAAATGCTGGAGATGCAATGTGCCTGGGAGACAGACTGGCTGGACACAACATGTGTCCGGATGGGCCCATTTCACACAAGCCTAAATAAATCCATCAACATCTATTATGTACAGAGTGCCACAGACGTGCACGGGGCTCGCAGAACAAAGGAACACCAGAGTTTACCATGGCAGAGCTGAGCAACAGGATTCATAGATTCTAGGACTGGAAGGGACCTCGAGAGGTCATCGAGTCCAGTCCCCTGCCCTCATGGCAGGACCAAATACTGTCTAGACCATCCCTGATAGACATTTATCTAATCTACTCTTAAATATCTCCAGAGATGGAGATTCCACAACCTCCCTAGGCAATTTATTCCAGTGTTTAACCACCCTGACAGTTAGGAACTTTTTCCTAATGTCCAACCTAGGCCTCCCTTGCTGCAGTTTAAGCCCATTGCTTCTGGTTCTATCCTTAGAGGCTAAAGTGAACAAGTTTTCTCCCTCCTCCTTATGACACCCTTTTAGATACCTGAAAACCGCTATCATGTCCCCTCTCAGTCTTCTCTTTTCCAAACTAAACAAACCCAATTCTTTCAGCCTTCCTTCATAGGTCATGTTCTCAAGACCTTTAATCATTCTTGTTGCTCTTCTCTGGACCCTTTCCAATTTCTCCACATCTTTCTTGAAATGCGGTGCCCAGAACTGGACACAATACTCCAGCTGAGGCCTAACCAGAGCAGAGTAGAGCAGAAGAATGACTTCTCGTGTCTTGCTCACAACACACCTGTTAATACATCCCAGAATCATGTTTGCTTTTTTTGCAACAGCATCACACTGTTGACTCATATTTAGCTTGTGGTCCACTATAACCCCTAGATCCCTTTCTGCCGTACTCCTTCCTAGACAGTCTCTTCCCATTCTGTATGTGTGAAACTGATTTTTTCTTCCTAAGTGGAGCACTTTGCATTTGTCTTTGTTAAACTTCATCCTGTTTAACTCAGACCATTTCTCCAATTTGTCCAGATCATTTTGAATTATGACCCTGTCCTCCAAAGCAGTTGCAATCCCTCCCAGTTTGGTATCATCCGCAAACTTAATAAGCGTACTTTCTATGCCAATATCTAAGTCGTTAATGAAGATATTGAACAGAGCCGGTCCCAAAACAGACCCCTGCAGAACCCCACTCGTTATGCCTTTCCAGCAGGATTGGGAACCATTAATAACAACTCTCTGAGTACGGTTATCCAGCCAGTTATGCACCCACCTTATAGTAGCCCTATCTAAATGGTATTTGCCTAGTTTATCGATAAGAATATCATGCGAGACCGTATCAAATGCCTTACTAAAGTCTAGGTATACCACATCCACAGCTTCTCCCTTATCCACAAGACTCGTTATCCTATCGAAGAAAGCTATCAGATTGGTTTGACATGATTTGTTCTTTACAAATCCATGCTGGCTGTTCCCTATCACCTTACCACCTTCCAAGTGTTTGCAGATGATTTCCTTAATTACTTGTTCCATTATCTTCCCTGGCACAGAAGTTAAACTAACTGGTCTGTAGTTTCCTGGGTTGTTTTTATTTCCCTTTTTATAGATGGGCACTATATTTGCCCTTTTCCAGTCTTCTGGAATCTCTCCCGTCTCCCATGATTTTCCAAAGATAATAGCTAGAGGCTCAGATACCTCCTCTATTAGATCCTTGAGTATTCTAGGATGCATTTCATCAGGCCCTGGTGACTTGCAGGCATCTAACTTTGCTAAGTGATTTTTAACTTGTTCTTTTTTTATTTTATCTGCTAAACCTACCCCCTTCCCATTAGCATTCACTATGTTAGGCATTCCTTCAGACTTCTCAGTGAAGACCGAAACATAGAAGTCATTAAGCATCTCTGCCATTTCCAAGTTTCCTGTTACTGTTTCTCCCCCTTCACTTAACAGTGGGCCTATCCTGTCTTTGGTCTTTCTCTTGCTTCTAATGTATTGATAAAAAGTCTTCTTGTTTCCCTTTATTCCCGTAGCTAGTTTGAGCTCATTTTGTGCCTTTGCCTTTCTAATCTTGCCCCTGCATTCCTGTGTTGTTTGCCTATATTCATCCTTTGTAATCTGTCCTAGTTTCCATTTTTTATATGACTCCTTTTTATTTTTTAGATCATGCAAGATCTCGTGGTTAAGCCAAGGTGGTCTTTTGCCACATTTTCTATCTTTCCTAACCAGCGGAATAGCTTGCTTTTGGGCCCTTAATAGTGTCCCTTTGAAAAACTGCCAACTCTCCTCAGTTGTTTTTCCCCTCAGTCTTGATTCCCATGGGAGGAGATAACAAAAGGGGATGATGATGAAGAGTAGGTCATAGAGAAGAGGAAAATGATGATGCACTCCCCTGTGAGACTCACTTGTGTGTCTTGGCTGGTACAGTGTTATTGACAGTTGTTTAAATGTAATATCCTTAGTAAATAGCACATAAAATGGTAGCGTTCTACTTTACACACACAATCGCATTCAAACACAAACAGGTGTGCATGCACATGTACAGACATGTACACACACATATATGCATGTGTAATCTAGTGGCCAGTGTGTGTTATGTGCCCCCCTCTGTGCCCAATCCACAAACCCACAGCTCTACAGGTTAGCTCTTTAGCTCAAGCTGAAGAGATCTGTGCTTTCAGGCCTAAAGGGCCTTGCTTCAATCACACAGGGATGCATGCACACAAATATTGAAGCAGCTGGAGTCTGGGGTAAGTGAAATAGTGGCTTTGCCCACATTTTTTGGTCTCAGGGATGTGCCGTTGAGTCTGCCATGGCCCAAAGATGGAATGTCAGAAGTTTTGGCTGGAGACTGCTTGTTCCGATCCAACTCCAAGGCCACCACTTCCTACAAGGGGGCTGGGAAGTAACAGAGTGGGGGTAGGAAGCAGAGAAGATATTAAGGTGGAACAATCTGAGTATGCCCCTCAGTGAACTCTTCATGACTGCACCAGCCAGTGACTGGCCAAGGTGAGCGTGGGGGAGGGGGAGATGCAGCAGATGCACCTTGGCTGGTGCATGACAGAACTGCCAGGCCCACATTCAGAATCAGAAGGCAAACTAATGCTAATGCCTGAGATTCCTCCCCAGCATGTCAGGCAGCATAACCCCAGTTCAATGCCCCTGCTGTGCATCACAGCACCTTGTCCTAAGAAGAGCAGGAAGCCCCAGGGCCAGGCTAGAATGCATTGTCCTTTCAGGTACTAATCACTGCATGCTTGGTGAGTGGCCCTCCTCCACCTAATACCTGAGAACCATCCCTCAAAAACAGGTGAATCAAAGGTTTCAGAGTAGCAGCCGTGTTAGTCTGTATCCGCAAAAAGAACAGGAGTACTTGTGGCACCTTAGAGACTAACAAATTTATTAGAGCATAAGCTTTCGTGGACTACAGCCCACTTCTTCCACGAAAGCTTATGCTCTAATAAATTTGTTAGTCTCTAAGGTGCCACAAGTACTCCTGTTCTTTTAGGTGAATCAAACTTCATCACTGACTAGGGGATACAGCCGTTGCTCTTAACCATGCGTTAAAATCATAGTGACCAAGAGAGCTCTGTTGAGGAGAGCTGAATGGAGGAAACTCTGAGGAGAACTTTGTTCTATTTCCTTTATGCAAAAGAGAAAATAAGTCTTTAATGCTACATTCCAGGCACGGACACGCAGCTTGGGATGGGTGAGCGGTTACAGAAGAAACAGGGACTGAACCTCCCCAACAGCTGCAGCCCAAAGGTGCCCTTAATAGTCATCTTGATGCCAGCAGGGGTTGTCTATGGTTGCTGAAATGTCCTCCAAGAACCAGGAAGCCTGATCGCTTTGGCTTTTAGTGCCCCATTATCCTAATTAAAGGTTTCAGCTCCTCTTGCTGCTGACACTTTAAATCTCTTTGTAGGTAACTTCTGCTCTGCAGTTGGCACTGACCACAAGCAGCATAGCTGCAGCTCTCCTTGGTGGCAGATAACAAGGGGAAGTAGTGTGAATAAGGCCCATAGAGTAGTGGGAGTGTAATACATTGCTAGACACTAGCCCTCACCAGTGACTCTCGTGGAATTTTACAACGTTTAGCTTTACAAGTTTTTCCATCTAAACCCTAAACTGCTATTTTGTTCTGTGTTTTATTATTCAAACCAATTATTAATAGGGTTGTTTTGAGCTTTAGACTCACTGCAGACACTCAGACCACTATTTTTGTTTAATTATAGGATGACAAACATTAAATAAGGAGCCTTCTTAAGAGAAATGTTGGGTGTGAATTTCAGTGCACTCTTAAAGGCAGTAAAATGCACAGTGACACTCTTTAAAGCTATATCCAGGAACCAGGGCCGGCTCCAGGCACCAGCCTTCCAAGCAGGTGCTTGGGGCAGCAATCTGCAAGCGACGGCAGTCCGTGTGTTTTTGCCCCCAAGCAGCGCGCGGAATTGCCGCCGCGGACGGCAGGGGCAGGCCATGTGCCGTTAGGGTGGCACGCGCGTTTCCGCGGCGGTGGCAATTCGGCAGCAGCTTCTATGTTCAGCTGCCCATGGTGGCAATTTGGCGACAGCTTCTGTCTTCTGGCTGAAGACAGAAGCTGGTGCCACCGAATTGCCGTCACCGCGGAAACGCGCGTGCCACCCTAACGGCACACGGACTGCCCCCGCTGTCCCCGGCGACAATTCGCCGTGCTGCTTGGGGCGGCAAAAACAGTAGAGCCAGTCCTGCCAGGAACTAGGGAAATATGTTCCCATGGGAGAAGGATAAAAGGAGGAATATAGTTTGGGACAACATATCCCAGCACAGTCCATAATGGGAAATTACTCTGTATAGGCACGTGTGTGTTAGCTAATATGATGTAAATTACTCAGATCCCAATTCATCCAAGCACTTAAACATGAGCTTAACTTTAATCATAATTCACTTCAGTGGAATTAAAGCACATGATTAAGTACTTTGCTAAAGAGGGTCCTCAGTGCAGATGACAAGGGCTGTCATGTTGAACATCATAGTAGCAGGTCATGGTTAAAGGTCAACCACAACCCATTATCATTACTCTAAACACAACAGTCCTTGTGGACACGGAGGCCTGGATGCACAAAACAAACTAGGCACCTAAGTCCCCATTCTAAGCATCTAAGTCCCAGTTTCAGGACCACTGTGATACACAAAACTCCTGCTGCACCCTGAAGGCACCTAACCTCATCCAGCACCTAAGTTTTTGCAGTAAAAGTTCCCTGGGTGCCTATGTATCTGCGTCTGGGCATAGGCCCTGCTACCTCTTTCACATAGACACCTATCTCCCGCCTTTACCCCAGACTGATCCACAAAGCAGGGGAAGACAGGCATTCTGGCGTCTAAGTCACGTGTGGGCCTAATCCGGGAGGTACACTGTGAGCATGCCTACTGGACTGGATCCCACAGGTGAGTTCATACAAACCAGTAGGGGTGGGAAAAAGGAGACGGAGGACCAAAATTTGACCTAGTAGTTAGGGTTCTCCCCAGGACATAGGAGCCCCCCGTTCAAGTTTTCCCTCCACCTGAATGGGAGAAAGAATTTGAACAGAGCTCTGCCACCTCTCAGATGAGTGCTCAAAGCACTGGGCTATGGGATATTCTGATGGGGAGGCTCCCTCAGTCTCTCCTGTTGAAGTTGTTCCACTGTGGATAAATACGCACTTAGGTCAGAAACAGCAAGAGAGAGTGAGTGCGTAGGCACAAGAATGGCTCTGCAGCCTGGTGGTTAGAGCACTCTCCCAGAAGGTGGAAGAGCCAGGATACAGTCTTCTGGATTGAATGACTTGTTAATTATTTAGCCAGAGTGCAACAGCTTCAACTGGAGAGAGGAGGGAGCCCCACCTCAGACTCTCCCCTAGCCCAGTGGTTAGGGCACTCACATGAAAGACACCAGTTAAAATCCCTGCTCAACCACAGGTAGAGGGGTGACTTGAACCGGGGGCTCCCATGTCCTGGGTCAGTACCCTCACCACTGGGCTAAAAGTCATACAGGAGTTCCTCTTGCTAAAACATCATAGGCACTTAACTCCAGGACAGGGATCCCAGCTGAGACTCACTAGTAGAGCGAGGTGCCTCCCTACAGCCTGGGCTTAGATGCCTTAGAATGCCCCCTCCCAGTTGGCATTTCCTGTTGCCTAGCCTAGGCGACTCCCTGTCAAGAGTGCTGGCTTTTGTGAATTACAGTCTAAGGCGCCTACCTCTCCCTATTCATTGTATTCATTCTAGGCACCTCACTCAGGCTTTGTGAATCACAGTGATTTTCTAGACACCTAAAAATTAGGGGCTGTGATGCTCAACATCACAATACCGAACTCGTTTGTGCATCCAGGCCTGAGGGTCGGACATCGTGCTAGTTAACATATGTGTTAACACAATGTAATTCCCAAGTGCCGACAAGCCTAGGGTTACCATATTTTGTGCCTCCAAAAGGAGGACACTCCACGGGGCCCTGGCCCCGCCCCCAGCCCCGCCCCCTCCCCCTCCCCAACTCCGCCCCCTCCCCAAAGTCTCCGCCCCCTCCCCTGCTTCCCGCGAACATTTAATTCGCGGGAAGCCTGGGCAGGTAAGGGGGGGTGTGGGGGGAGGAGGTGCGGCCCAGGCTGGCCCCCCCGGCGGCTCCAGCCTGGGTCGGCTCGGGCCCTGGGGTGCCGGCCCTGGCCCCCGGCCGACCACCCCCGGCCCGCCCAGCACTGCCGGCCGGCCCCCGGTGGCCCAGCGCACCCCCCCGGCTCCCGGCCCCGGCGGCCCAGCGCACCCCCCCGGCGGCCCGACCCCGCGGCCCAGGCCCGGCCCAGCGCACCCCCCCGGCCCCGCGCACCCCCCCGGCGGCCCGACCCCGCGGCCCAGCGCACCCCCCCGGCGGCCCGGCTCCCGGCCCGACCCCCCGGCTCCCGGCCCCGCGGCCCAGCGCACCCCCCCAGCTCCCGGCCCCGCGGCCCAGCGCACCCCCCCGGCCCCGCGGCCCAGCGCACCCCCCCGGCGGCCCGGCCCCGCGGCCCCGGCCCGGCCCAGCGCACCCCCCGGCCCCGCGCACCCCCCCCGGCGGCCCGGCTCCCGGCCCGACCCCCCGGCTCCCAGCCCCGCGGCCCAGCGCACCCCCCCGGCGGCCCGGCCCCGCGGCCCCGGCCCGGCCCAGCGCACCCCCCCGGCCCCGCGCACCCCCCCGGCGGCCCGGCTCCCGGCCCGACCCCCGGCCCCGTGGCCCAGCGCACCCCCCCGGCGGCCCGACCCCCCAGCCCCGCGAACCCCCCCGGCCTCCCGGCCCCGCGCACCCCCCCGGCGGCCCGGCTCCCGGCCCGACCCCCCGGCTCCCGGCCCCGCGGCCCAGCGCACCCCCCCGGCGGCCCGGCTCCCGGCCCGACCCCCCGGCTCCCGGCCCCGCGGCCCAGCGCACCCCCTCGGCGGCCCGACCCCGCGGCCCCGGCCCGGCACTGCGCCCCTGGACCCCGGCCCGGCACCGCGCGCCCGGCCCCGCGACCCCGGCCCAGCCCTCCCTCCCGATTTTCCCGGACATGCCCGGCTTTTGGGGATTTCCCCCCGGACGGGGATTTGAGCCCCCAAAAGCCGGACATGTCCGGGAAAATCCGGACGTATGGTAACCCTAGACAAGCCCTAAGCAACTTGTTTAAGGTCACACAGTCCTGGCTCTCAGTTCCCCTGCCCTAATCAGTAGACTTAGGGTTACCATATGTCCTCTTTTTCCCGGACATGTCCGGCTTTTCGGCAGTCAAACCCCCGTCCGGGGGGAATTGCCAAAAAGCCGAACATGTCCGGGAAAATGGCGGCTCTGTTTAAGAGCCCGGCTGCCTGAACACTACCGGCTTCGGGCAGCCCCGTGCCTGGAGACCCTGCGCCGCCGGAGCCCGGGAGGGGAAGTGCCCGGCTGGGGGCGCAGGGTCTCCAGGCACGGGGCTGCCCGAAGCCGGTAGCTCTCGGGCAGCCCGGCTCTTAAATAGAGCCGCGAGGGCTGGAGCCGCCGGGGCTGTGTGTAACTGACCCAGTGTCAGTTACACAGCCCCAGCCGCTGGAGGCTCTGTTTAAGAACCGGGCTGCCCGAGAGCTACCGGCTTCGGGCAGCCCCGTGCCTGGAGACCCTGCGCCGCCGGAGCCCGGGAGGGGAAGTGCCCGGCTGGGGGCGCAGGGTCTCCAGGCACGGGGCTGCCCGAAGCCGGTAGCTCTCGGGCAGCCCGGTTCTTAAACAGAGCCTCCAGCGGCTGGGGCTCTGTGTAACTGACACTGGGTCAGTTACACACAGCCCCGGCGGCTCCAGCCCTCCCGGCTCTATTTAAGAGCCGGGCTGCCCGAGAGCTACCGGCTTCGGGCAGCCCCGTGCCTGGAGACCCTGCGCCCCCAGCCGGGCACTTCCCCTCCCGGGCTCCGGCGGCGCAGGGTCTCCAGGCACGGGGCTGCCCGAAGCCGGTAGCGCTCGGGCAGCCTGGCTCTTAAATAGAGCCACAGGAGCTGGAGCCTCCAGCCGCCGGGGCTGTGTGTAACTGACACAGTGTCAGTTACACAGAGCCCCGGAGGCTGGAGGCTCTGTTTAAGAGCCAGGCTGCCCCAGAGCTACCGGCTTCAGGCAGCCCCGTGCCTGGAGACCCTGCGCCGCCGGAGCCCGGGAGGGGAAGTGCCCGGCTGGGGGCGCAGGGTCCGGAGGCACGGGGGCTGCCCGAAGCCGGTAGCGCTTGGGCAGCCCGGCTCTTAAACAGAGCCTCCAGCCGCCGGGGCTCTGTGTAACTGACACTGTGTCAGTTATACAGAGCCAAATAGGAGAAAAGCCTCCAGCCGCAGGGGCTCTGTGTAAGTGACCCAGTGTCAGTTACACAGAGCCCCAGCCGCTGGAGGCTCTGTTTAAGAACCGGGCTGCCCGAGAGCTACCGGCTTCGGGCAGCCCCCTTGCCTCCGGACCCTGCGCCCCCAGCCGGGCACTTCCCCTCCCGGGCTCCGGCGGCGCAGGGTCCGGAGGCACGGGGGCTGCCCGAAGCCGGTAGCGCTGGGGCAGCCCGGCTCTTAGAGCCTAAGAGGAGCAGAGCTTCCAGCTGCGGGGGCTCTGCTCCTCTTTGGCTCTGTGTAACTTATACAGTCTAAGTTACGCAGAGCCGCCGGAGCCCCGGAGGGGAAGTGCCCGGCTGGGGGCACAGGGTCCGGAGGCATAGGGGCTGCCCAAAGCCCGAGCGCTACCGGCTTCACGGTTTGCTGGGCAGCCTCCAGACCCTGCACCCCCGGCTGGGCACTTCCCCTCCCGGGCACCAGCTGCGCTGGGGAAGCGCCAGCTGGGGGCGCAGGGTCTGGAGGCTGCCCGGGAAACCGTGATGCTGGTAGCACTGGGGCAGCCCTTTCCCCCTGGCTGGGAGTGGGAGGGAGGAGGGGGCGGAGTTAGGGTGGGGGAAGGGGCGGAGTTGGGCGGGGCTAGGGGTGGGGAAATGGGCGGGGCCATGGCCCGTGGAGGGTCCTCTTTTTTTATTTATGAGATATGGTAACCCTAGTAGACTTTACTGTCTTCTGAAAGAGGAGCATTTGTCTGGATTTTAAGTACAATAGATAGTGTAGGAGTCATTTCACCAAGAGCAGGGCTGATATGTGGGAGGCCTGCACACTTCAAGAGGACAGCAGTGTTAATGGGGAGTTTTCCACATCCTCCACACAGGCAGAACTGAGCTTCATTTGTATTATTTATTATTATTAATAATAATAATAATTTATTACTATTTTATTATTTTATTTATTATTAATTGTAATACAGCCACTCAGATACTTTAAGGCCTAAACATTTCTATGAGGCATTAGTACTTAAAATAACAGAAAATCAGTGTTGTTTTTAAACAAAATGCTTTGTTGTGCATGTACTGGTGACTCTGTTCACATGTGTTGGTGTGTTTGTCCCTCAGAGCATGTGTTCACATATGTGTATGTGTATGTGTGTGTGGGAGGGTGCATATATGGCGGTGGGGAAGTGGTATTTGTGCTGGGTCGCATGTGTGCACACATGGGTATGTTTAGATCTTTTTGTACCTTTTAGAAATACTGTGAAAATTAGAACTCTTTTTCTTCTGTGTCTTCTGGAAAAGTACTCATTTTTAATCAAATGCCAGCGGTGTGAGCTTTAAGGAGTTAGCATCTCAGAAAAGATCCAAATCTATTTTGTTTGTCTTTTGCCCATCTGAGAGCATTTGAGCTATTTTTCTAGATTAATGAATATCATAAAAACAAGATCTCATCCCAGAACAGTCATAATAAAGTAATACTGGAAATATAAGGAATGAATGGGAAGTTATGCAACAATTTGGCTCTTAATCCTAAACACAATCTTCCTCCACACATATCTATATTCACTGCAAGATTAAATGTTCTCAACATATTGTTTGTAAATCCGATTCCTTTTATCAGGTTAATTGGGCTTCAGGCTCTTAAATCATGGCTTCTCTAATTGCACTGCCTATTCAGTTGATCACATAAGAACTTTCAGAAGCAGCTCCTGAAAAGATTTCTTGGCTTCTGACAATATTTGTACAACAATGAAAATGTGTGTGGAAAGAATGAGGGACCTTGGCTCTGCTAGGCACTGCTATGAATGTACGGAATCTATTGTTGTGAAAAGGCTATGGTTCATGTTCCCATTTTATAACTCATCAGAAGGTTCCAGAAGATCAGGGTGTCTGAAAGGAATTCTTAGAATGAATGTTTCTTAAAGGATGGGAGTTCTATTCCCCACACTTAGGACGGGAGGGAATGTATTTGTCCTACGTGCCATTTGCCCTGTACTAGTGCCTTGTCCTGTAACTAGTATAATCTCATTGTACAGCATACACGTTAGGAGTGAATGAAGATTTTGTTATTGTTATTATTTACGAGCATAGGGTGAGAGGAAGAATGGTTCTTGCAGTTAAAGCACTGAACTGGACCAGACTGGGGTTTGATTCCTGGCTCTGTCTGACTCCCACTATGACCTTGGGCAAGTCACTCTGGGCATGTCTACATCTTGAATTCGGATTGAGCTAGTGTGCTAAAAACAGTGGGTAGCCAGAGGGGAAAGCCGCCCTGAGTATGATCCCATCCAACACCCCAGGTATGTACTTGGGGTGGCTTGCACAGCTGCAGTGACACTCTATTCTTAGCAAACTAACTCGATCAGAACTAGCATAGGTTTTGTCTCCTCAACTAAGCTGGGAATTACAACCCTAGCTTGCAGTGTAAACCATACCTTTAATCTCTCTGTGCTCCAGTTCCCCGTCTGTAAATGGGGATAATAATACTCCCTTTCTCTCACTCTTAGTCTGTCTTGTCTATTTAGACTGCAAGCTCTTTGGGGCAAGGACTGCCTCTTACTTTGTATGTACAGTGCCTAACAGGGGTCCACAGCAGGAGCCTTCATGTGATGGTCCCTATCAGCCTTAAAGGCTGCTAAACACCTCGTACTACCACTTTCCCAAATCTTATTACTGTGATGCTATGGAACAAAGGAAGACCTCAACGAAAAGAACTTCCATCCAAGCCCAGACACCAAGGGTCCTCCTTGGGACCAACGCTGACTGTTCTTTCCATAAATGTTGAAGGACAGTAAGCTCCTAAATGGGAAATGATTGCTGATATTTGCGCACAACATCAGTGCCATGTTCTGCCTACAGGAGATTCACTAAGGATTACAGGACAAATGACCCAGGATACCAGGAATGATGTTGGCTGTTGGGAGACCACAGAGCCAATATGGCAGGACTGTATTTGTTAAGCCAAGCACCAGGATTGCATCCACCTAAAACCAGAAGAGAATAATATTGAACATCTCACTGTTGAGCTCAATAAGCTCTCCATAACCTTCATCTACAAACCACCAGAGATACTTTTCAATTTGGTTGACCCACCTGTACAATGACAAAGTGTATCATGCATCATAATTGGCGATTTCAAGAGCCAAAAAACTTTTGACCTACCTCACTGCTATGTGATATTTTAAAATTGCTTAAGTGACTACTGCTATATCACATTACCGCCGTTATTGAACCATTTCTTATCAACAAACAGGCTGGCTTTTGCATGAAAGCAATTTTTAAGAGTTTATCTACATAGGCAGTTACTTCAGAGTAGTTACTCCTAATTAACTATTCCTGATTGATAATCCCAGCTGTGCATACTTTTATTCCAGAAAAGGAGTGACTTATTCTGAATTAGCTTAATCCATAAAGACAGGTTTCAGAGTAGCAGCCGTGTTAGTCTGTATCCGCAAAAAGAAGAACAGGAGTACTTGTGGCACCTTAGAGACTAACAGATTTATTATGCATCCGAAGAAGTGGGCTGTAGTCCACGAAAGCTTATGCTCTAATAAATTTGTTAGTCTCTAAGGTGCCACAAGTACGCCTGTTCTTCTTTTTAATCCATAAAGTAGATCTGGCTCCAAAAAGTAGTGTGACGGGGTGTATCTACCCCACACCAGTCCCGCAAGGATTATTACGTTTTTGGTTGCACTTTTCCCCTCACTTGTTCATCTACGCACTCCCCATCCGTGGCCCCACAAAGTCGCAGGACATCCTTGTCAACCTCCTCCTAGCTCTGGCCAAAATGGCCATCTACAAAACCAGGGAGAGGAGGTTGGCCGACGGGATTTCCTGTGACTGTGGGGCCTATTTCCGCTCCTCCGTCTGTTCATGCATCCGGGCAGAGTTCCTCTGAGCAGCGTCCGCTGGCTCCCTTGGTGCCTTTGAGGAGCAGTGGGCGCTGTCCGGGGTTCTCTGCTCGGTGTCACCATCAGGTTCCCTTAGTTTAGCCCTGTGACCTCACTCCCATCCCTGTTATTTCATTAGTTGTCCCCCGCAATTATTTGGTATCACGGACCCGTGGATCCTCCCCTTAGGCTGGCGGGAGGTCCTTCAGCAGTGGGCGGGTGAAGAGAGGACCAGTCCTGAAAGGGTTAGCTGTGCTTTGCAGGCTGAGGAAGCCCCGCCGCTCCGACTCTGCTGGGCATGCTCAGCCTGGAGGCAGAGTATAAAGGGAAGCAGCCCACCCCCCAGCTCAGTCTAGACAGGCTGCTGAAGGGAGAGGACACAGACTACAGGCTCTTCCCAGGAAGTGGCTGCAGGCCCCGACCTCAGGAGCAAGGCATGCAGAGGCCCACATGGACTCCAGACTGCCCAATGAGCCCGGGGATGAGACTGTGCCGGCAGGAGCTAGGCCATTGGAGGACACCAGAGACCTGGGGGAAATGTGAGCTTTGCCAAGGGAGAAAGGAGAGGAAGCACCCCAGGGGACTTAGAATCTTCTCCAGTGAGTGAAAGGGGGAACTGGTCAGCGTGTTTCGGGAGGATCTCTGCTGACTCATTGGGGAGCACCCCCACCACTGCCAGGACCCTGGGCTGGGACTCAGAGGAGCAGGGAGGGCCTGAGTCCCCCTCCTCTGGGGGCCACAACCCCACTCCCCCAATGTGCCAATAGGCCACACAATTCCACAGAGGTGGGCTACCCTATTAATTCTGGCCATTAGGCCATGCTGCCCGAGCTGAAGGGCTGTTTATTGACTCGGGCCGTTGGGCCGTATTACCATGTTTGTAGTCAGGGTCACGAACATAGGACCTGACAAATTGCTATTCAGTTCTTTTTCCCTTCTTCACCCTATACGTGACCCGGTCCCCGTGATGGGGTGTACCTATCCCATGACAAGTAGATTAAGCTAATTGAGAACATCCACACATGGAGTTAATCAGGAATATTTAATCCGCTTTAAATTTTTCACCCTCCCTTTTTCTGGATTAACTTTTGTACATAGACAAGCCCTAAATAACTGAAGATGCAACAAGCCTGATGGGCTGCTCTGTCCCATAGAGCCCTGCAGCCATTTCCTTCCTGGTTCTTTGAATGCACCAGCTCCTCTCCAAGTTTGACATGTCCACAGTGGAACGGGGCAATGGAATCCGCATTGGCCCTTGAGGGAGCTGAACCTTTCTGAGGCTACCTCCTCACTACGGGGGGTGGGGTGGGGGTCGATTTAAGATACGCAAATTCAGCTACACAAATAGCGTAGCTGAATTCGACATATCATAGCCGACTTACCCCGCTGTGAGGACGGTGGCAAATCGATCACTGCAGCTCCCCCGTCGACGGCGCTTACTAGTACCTGCGCTGGTGGAGTACAAGCGTCGATTCGGGGATCGATTGTCGCATCCCAACGAAATGCGATAATTCGATCCCCGAGAGATCGATTTCTACCCTCCGATTCAGGCGGGTAGTGTAGACGTAGCCCGAGAGGCTGTGTTCCTGGTTCTCTGTGTGACCTAGGGGAAAAGAGGTGCAGCGCATGGTCTGTGGGTTTTCTGCAGGCCAGAAAGACAACCGGCTTTCTCAGGAAGGCTCAATCCATGTTTCTCAACTGGTGCAGTGGGAGGGACGGGTGCAGCTGGCATGTCATATAAGGAGACAAAGGCAACAGGCGATCCAAATCATATAGCATCTAAACGGAGTATGAGCATCCAGGAGTCCCCTTTTGCTTATCTCTCTGCCCTGTGTACAGAGTCTCATGTCAGAGGCTTTCCCACTGTTTGAGGATGGCTTCACATGACCCTCTCTGAAGCTCATTACTGTGTCTCTGAATGTAGGCAAGGGGAGAATGATAGGAGACCCTTCCTGGGGAAGCTTAATCAAAACAAACCCCTTCATGTGCTCGTCCACCATCTGAAGGGTCTGTTCCTCATCCAAGGGATCGATGTGCATGGCATGTGTGTGGTTCTCAGAGAACATGGTGGAATGGAAAGGACACTGAAGTGGCATGTAAATAGAACCTTGCTATGGAGAACATCCCTTTTTTATTGCTGTGACTGTGTTTTACAGACACAGGGCCAGGTCCTCAGCGGGTGTAAACCAGCATGGCACTACTGCCGTTAGTAAAGCTACACCGATTTTTTTTCCCTAGCTGGGTATTTGGCCCAAACACTTCAAGCATACCCTAAAACAACCATTGTATATACCACTGACCATAAACAACAGGTGGGTCAGCTCAGAGTCTAGCTCTTTCAGCAAAATGTTGCAACCTGACAATATTTAAACCTTCTTCTTGCATAGCATCATTGTAACCTCTCATGCAATCTCTCAGGGCAGAGTAATAATTAATAGTGCCCTTGTTCGGAGTACAAATGGAACATGCGATGGCTCAGCTATCTATAAATCAGGACAGTTTCCATCTGGTCCAAGGTCTATTTTTACCTCACCAGCCCCAATTAACTTTGGAAGCTGAGACTAGTAGTGAAACATAAAAATTGTTCTTGAAGAGTGTGACTGAATATGGGCTGAAGTTAGCAGGAAGGGGAGAGATGGAGACTATTTATGCCACCAAGTGAAGGAAGATGTAGAACAGAACTCTGTATTGCTGTAAACTGACAAGCAAGTAAAACACAAATGAGGGCCAGGCTAAGCAGCAAGATAATTGTGGACTGGTTGCACCTCATGAACTTTACAGGCTCTGGCACCTGTAAATTCCCCACAATTGAGTGCAATTTAGCAACATTTCCCCAATATTTCTTCCTGGCAGAGCATACTGGCTTTAGTTCCCATTAGAGCTGTGCAAATAGCTGATTTTTTTTTTTTTTTTTTGGTTTGCTGAGTGACAAGGTCAGTGAGGTGATAGTCTAGTAAAAGATAACTTCTGTTGTTCTGAAGGTACAAGCTTTTCAGCTTCAAAGAGCTCTTCTTCAGGTCTGGAGAAGGAAACCAGAGTGTCTGAGCTAAATACAAGTTGGGCTAGATTGTTAAGATTAAGGGGTTAACACACGTCATGGGAGACCACTTAAAGTGAAGTGAGCAATTAGAGTTAGCAGACAATTGTGTGTGTTACAAATTGTTGTAATGAGCCATAAAACCAGTGTCTGAGGCTGTAGTTTTTGAGGTCTGAAAGAGTTATGCATTTAAGTTCCCAGGTTTGCTTTTTGAAGGTGTTATGAAGGTTTCCTTTGAGGATGAGTTCTGAGAGGTCAGATATGGAGTGATCGCTTTGCGAAAAGAGTTTGCTCCTGGGGGACATGGAGTTTTTGTCTTATCATTTTTTTGTGAGTTCACTGGAGAGCACATTGATTTTTTGATTTCACCCACATTGTTTTGAGAGCATTTAGTGCACTGGATGAGGTATACCACATGTATATAAGCATATGTAGGACCCATGGATCTTGAAGGGTGTGTGGTATTGATCATGGTAGCAGTGAAGATATTTCTTCAGGTTTTACACCTGTTTTGTCAGGGTCTGATGCCACTTTGAGTTGGTGTGTCTTGGTCTGTGGGAATTTGCTTGTTGTTTGCTGATTAGTTCTCAAAAAATGTTTAAATTATTTAAATTCAAACTGGAAGAAATTTCAAATGGAAAGTCATTTCAAGTTGAACCACCTAAAAGTTTCATATAGAAAATGTTAAAATAAACATCATTTGAAACAAACAAGTTTTTTGACTTTTTCCAAATATTTTTTTTTTCCCAACAGGAACAATTTGGAGAAACCGACACGAATCCATAGAACGTTTCAGCACCGCTGAATCTGCATTTTCCAATGAAAAAAGTTTTGGCTGAAAATTTCACCCAACTCTGTTTCAAAGCCAGGTCCCCTGCTGAGTATGCAAGACAGTGCTGCCTCGGTACAAAAGGGAGTCAGTGATAGATCGACAGATTTCAAGGATAGCAGGGATCATTATGATCATCTAGTCTGACCTCCTACGGGACAAAAACCAGAGGTTTCACCCAGTGATTCCTGCACTGAACCTCATCAGTCTCTCCCTACAGCTGCTCCAGCAGCTCATAAATTCCAGAATCCACAAAGGAGGAGCAGCATACAGCCAAAGTAAGCAGGCCTACACTGCTCCATATATAGGCTTGGCAGAATTCAATTTTTATTTTTTATAATTTCAATGGATAATGTTGAAGTTCATTTAAGCATTTTTAAAAATTATCTATTTAAATGTTCATATGGGAAATTATGGAGGGGTCAGACACTAGGGAGGGTCAGACAATAATTACTTAATGATGGTAACGACATAGAAATTCAAAAAGTTAAAGCATTTTAACCGCTAGAACACAAATTGTCAACGTCCCATGTCAAAACACACAAAGTAAATACTCTTAAATCAAACTCTAAGTTCTCAAGCAGCATTTTTCTTACTTTGCCTGTCTGTAAATTTTGATGATTATCGATGGAAATATTTTTTTTTTTGGCCACTCGGGTGTGTTCAGTGAAATTGACGTTTACCAACATTTACAGATACAAATCTAATCCTTCCAAGTCTACCCATATTGCCTGCCCTGGCACAGGGTGTGTGCCAGGGATGGGGATGGGAGGGATTGTGCCCCTAGTACTCAGCATTATGAAGATTGTGGGCTAGCATAGCTCATAGGCAGACATGTGGAGCCCACAGCTGTTCTCTGTATTCATTCTGAACTTCCAGCCTCAAGCAGCAATTCCAAGATGTTGTCAAAAAAAAAGGTTATTCTTGTAAGATTTAGGTCTTGGCAAAACCAAAAAGAGCTGGAAATCTTGCAAAATAAAGTCCGATCTCATGAAATCTCCAGCCCCCACACGTTCAGATAAATCCAAGCCATTAGATTTGCCTGCAGCCAAACCACTTACAACCTTGCACTCTGAGCACGTCAGCATATATAACCTAAAGAGGGTTAGTACAAGGATGGGAGAGTTCAAGGAACAGCCAGGTGCCGCAAGAAATGATGCGGATGATACACGAGGGAGAGCTTTCCTCCTCTGAATTTGTATTGAACCGAAACTCCAGTATGGTGCTAGGGTAGGTAGAGATGCTGTAGTGTTGCCTTTTTGAAAAGCCATAAAAGCCTGACCATTTGTGATTATTAAATTCACCACAGCCCTTTTG
This sequence comes from Chrysemys picta bellii, assembly GCF_011386835.1. NCBI lineage: Eukaryota > Metazoa > Chordata > Testudines > Emydidae > Chrysemys > Chrysemys picta. The sequence goes on along the minus strand of NC_088803.1, from coordinate 35,715,946 downwards.
CTAGAGCAGCAGTATTAACCTTGGGATCCTGGCTGAATCCCAGTTCAGGTAATTACATGCTGCCTATATGCAGTTTCAACTGGATATTTATTCTTCTTGACTTCCTGTCTTAAACTATTGTGTAGTGATGCTTCAGCCCTACCCCAGAAGAAGTCCCAGAGGTCCTGGAAAGTCACAGAATCCGTGACCTCTGTGACAGAATCGTAGCCTTAGCCATGACAGAAAGGGATTTGGAGAAGAAAAAACCATGCTTTTGCACAAGCTAGACCGGGGTGGACAAACGATGGCCCATCAAGGCTTTGGATCCGACCCCTGGGATTGCCACCTCCATGGTGCTGCGGGCCCCGTGCCACTGCTGGGAGTGGCCGGCATCACATCCCTGCGGCCCCTAGCGGGGGGCGGGGGGGCAGAGGGCTCAATGCATTGTCCTCACCTGTAAGCACTGCCCCTGCAGCTCCCATTGGCAGGAACAGGGAACCATGGCCAATGGGAGCTTTGGGGGAGGTACCCGCAGGCGAGGGAAGCGCGCAGAGCCCTCTGCTCAACCCCCAGGGACTGCAGGGACATGGTGCAGGGAGCCTCTCTTAGCCCCGCTGCCTCCCCAGAGCTGCTCCAGGTAAGCAGTGTTGGGCCAGAGCCCACACCCCAACCCCCTACCCTGAGCCCCCCCAGCTCCCTGCCTTGAGCCATCTGCCGCACCCCTCCTGCACCCGAGCCCCCTGCCGCACCCCTCCTGCCCCCTAACACCCTGCACCTCAGCCCCCTGCTGCACCCCTCCTGCACCCCAACCCCCTGCACCTCAGCCCCCTGCCGCACCCCTCCTGCACCCCAACCCCCTGCCCTGAGTCCCCTGCCGCACCCCTCCTGCACCTCAACCCCCTGCTGCACTCCTCCTGCACCCCAACCCCTTGCCCTGAGCCCCCTGCTGCACCCCCTGGCACCCCAACCCCTTGCCGTGAACCCCCTCCTTTACCCCACACCCTCCTGCACCCCAACACCCTGCCGAGCCCCCTCTCGCATGCTGCACTCCCTCCTGCACCCCACCCCCCTGCCCTGAGCCCCTGCCGCACCCCTCCTGCACCTCAACCCCCTGCCCTGTGCCTCCTGCACCCTCCTGCACCCCAACACCCTGCCCTGAGCCCCCTCCTGCACACTGCACCCCCTCCCACACCCCAACCCCCTGCCCCAGCCCTACATTCATGGCCCTGCATGCAATTTCCCCACCCAGATGTGGCTCTCGCGCCAAAAAGTTTGTCCACCCCTGAACTAGACTTATTCTCCTGCTCTGTTTATTAGCGTTCCAAGGCTAAACCCCTTCAGTGTTATCAGGCTGGGGTAATCTGGTTTCAGGTGGAAAAAGAAAGAAGCATACTAAGGGTACTTGTCTTCACCTGGAGGACCAGGGAAGGTTTACTTCACTGAATGAGTAGGAGTAGGAAGGCCTAGCTATCAATCTCCTCTTACCAAAACATTATGGGAATGGGAGGAGTCTGGGGCTTATTTTAATGCAAGCTCTAGTACATAACCTTCAGTGCTCAGGAGGAGGGCAGCAGGAGAAGAGTGGAGGAATGAACCCTGTGAGAGAGAACCTGGGGCACATACAAGCGGAGGATCTAGTACCTGGAGAAAGCCTATTGACTATATATTGAGGTCTATGTTGGGAAACTAGACTACAAGAAGCCAACCCCATCTATCTTTTTCAGAAAATGGTTTTTGTCCCCCTTTATCACTCCACCATCGTGATGATCAGGGCGCCCTGCTGCCCTAGACCGTGACACCCTTTAGAGAAAGATGTTACAGCATTCCTCATTTGTGGGCTGCCCAGGTGAATCTGAAAGGTCCCACTCCATACTTCCAGAGAGTAGGCATCACTCTTATCATGCCTGACACCCCATCCTCTTTATAAGAGTGGAATTAATCCAAATTAACTTTTAATGTGGATTAGTTAAACTCCATTTAACTCCTGCGTGGATGCTCTTATTCAGAATTTAAGATAAACTGCCTTAAGGCCACTTTAATTCTGAATAAGAGCATCCATACAGGAGTTTAATATGGTTTAATTAAGCCATTTTAAAGTTACACTTTTAGTTAATTTGGATTAGCTTTCATGAGTGTGTCCCCCCAGTAGACAAGACCAAAGAGTAGATCTAGGGCCTGATTCTCCACTGCCTTGTACCTTGTGTCATCATTTTACACTAAGTAGCTGTGATAAGCCACCACACTGATGGGGCTGGGCTTGACACTCACTTTGCACAGGACGACACAAGGTGCAAGAACTGGAGAACTGAGCCTCTACTGTCTGGGGTGGTGTGTAAGCTATTGTGAAGGACAGCATTGCTGCTCTGGTTGCAGAGACAGTCACTGTGCAGAGGGGATGTAGCCCATTACTGTAAAGCACTGGTGTATAAAAGGTGCTATGTAACATTCAATTTTCTCTGTCCAAAAGGAACTTACAAAGTAAGTATCTCATAAAGATTGGCTTTATTTTCTACAAAATCAAACTGCTTTGAAATTTTTTGTTAAAGATGCCTGTTGCAGATTTATCCTAAAAGGAGCAGTGTGGCAGGGCAGGTGTAAACCCCCCTTTAAATCCCTGAAAAAATGCTGGCTGCAGCCTGCTCCCCGGCCAGGTGTAGCGATGCAGGTACTCAGCAGGGAGCCCAGCTGCAAGCCCTAATGAGGGCTGGCTCAGAGGACCATGCTGAGCTAAGTAGTGACAGCTGGGCTGGGGCAGGAGAGGGCTATAAAAGCCCTGGGCACACCTCAGTGGGGGAGGCTAGCCTGGGAGAAGACAGGAGGGCTGTATCTCTGTCTCCTTACCAACAAGGAAGCCTCAAGGACCAGGAGACCCTGGGGAGGGTCTGTGGGGCACTAACCGTTGGGGGATCTGGGAACTGCACAAACACTGTAAATAAAGACACTTGGGTGACCCAGCAAAAGAAGGTGTGGAAGACTCTTTATTAGGCTAGCCCAAACACAGAGTGCAGGCACAAAAGTGGGCAAGCCTGTGACAAGCAGCAATAATCCACGCTGGCTCCTTGCCCTTGCAGTCGCTTGTCTCAAAATCTAGCGTGTTGGAAAGATAATGCTTCGAGAGTGAGATTAGGTTGGACCTGCTTATTTCTCACATGGTTCCCAAATGACTCTCTCACCCAGCTGCTCATGGTTTTCGTTGCCTAACAGCTTCCCATCCTGACTAGCGAGTACAATGGGAGATTACTGCCCTTCTGCAATTCCCACAGTAGCTTCAGTATTTCATAGACTGTGAAGCTGCCTGATCCATCTTAGGATGGGCAGAAGGGGAGGTGACGTTTTCCACACAGAACTACCACCAGCTAAAGAAGATGTAGTGAGTCAATGCCTGCTGATCTATTTGTCCTATATTGCTAATGTACATGCTCCATCATGCAGACAATACAAGGAGTTGATCACATTATTGTAAGGAGCACAGGGATTCAGCACCATAACAACTTTCAGATGCCGAAAAGGAGTTTGAGGAACTAGACAAGGGTCTTGTATCTCTGTGGTTTGCTGTGGCTGATGTTTTAAATACGGCGATCCAACTGTGGCACTTTCCCCTTTGGGTGAAGTGTCATTATCAAAACAATCATTTGCTGTTTCCCCAGAAGGGGCAGATTTATCTTTTCTGATTCTCATCGTCGGTTTCATTTAGTGTCATATTAAAGCTGGAGTGTGGAGACTATTGGGCTGCTGTTACTTTGGGGAAGTGCAGCCTGCACAATAACCATTAGGGGCTGTTATCCTAAGGATGAGAGCAGGGAACAGGGAGTCAGGGACCTTGGGTTCTATTCCCAGCTCTGTCACTGACTTTCAGCATGACTCTGGGTGTTTCATTTCTGTTCCTCCTTCAAACTGGGGATTGTAACGTTATCTCTACCTGGTGTTGTAGAGTTGTATGGTCTAATTAGGGTTTGCATTGTACTTGAAATCAATGAGAGGGACTATAGACATGAAATGGATTATTGTTGGTAGGTTATTCTAACTCTCTGTTATTATAGCAAATTGCTAAATGGCTTTATCATACCGTGGTCTTTATGTTGTAAGATTTTTTTGTCCCCTTATCTCATACTGACACTGTGTGGTTTGTCTGGAGCATTTCTAAATCCAGTACACATGGACTCCAGTGAGGTTTAGCTTTCATTATGGGCCTTAGATCCTCACTCTCTTGAGCAGCTCAGGGTTGGTGCAGTGGGATATGGTGTGCGTTTGATTCGGAGGTACTGCCACATCAGAAGCATTCCTAGTCATCTGGACACATTTCCTGCCAGCAGTGCCCACCCCACCCAAGAGAGCATTGGTTTTGTAAACCTGGCATTTTATTTCTGATTAACTTTCCTTGTGTTGATTACTGGGCATAGCTTGGACTTTGGGGGCGTGAGGCTTTGTCTTTGCTTTCTTGCAGCTGGGTGACTGACTGTTCTTTATTTGGTGGGGGCTAGTTCCTTCCAAGGCAAAGGGGGAATTTGCCAGCAAGGCAATAACTAGGTAGCTGGTGTGCAGTGAACATAAGAACAGGCCTACTGGGTCACAGGATACTGGGCTAGATGGACCATTGCTGTCTCCAAGAGTGGCCGGTTCCAGAAGCTTCAGAGGGAATGACCAGAACAGGGCAATTATCAAGTGATCCATTCCCTGTTATCCAGTCCCAGCTTCTGGCAGTCAGAGGCTCAGGGACACCCAGATCATGAGGTTATGACCCTAACCATCTTGGCTAATAATCATTAATGACCCTATCCTCCATGAACTTATCTAATTCTTTTTTAACCCAGTTATACTTTTGGCCTTCACAACTTCCCCTGGCAATGAGTTCCACAGGTTGACTGTGCGTTGTGTAAGAAGTACTTCCTTATGTTTGTTTTAAACCTGCTGCCTATTAATTTCATTGGGTGACCCCAGGTACTTGTGTTATTTACTCCTTCACATAACACTTCCCTATTCACTTTCTCCACACTATTCATGATTTTATACCTCCATAATATCCCCCCCTTAGTTGTCTCTTTTCCAAGATGAATAGTCCCAGTCTTTTTAATCTCTCCTCTTATGGAAGCTGTTCCATACCCCTATTCATTTTTGTTGCCCTTCTCTGTACTTTTTCCAATTCTAATATATCTTTTTTGAGATGGGGTGACCAAAACTGCATGCAGTATTCAAGGTGTGGGTGTACCATGGATGCATACAGTGGCATTATGCTATTTTTTATCTTATCTATCCCTTTCCCAATGGTTCCTAACATTCTGGTAGTGTTTTTGACTCTCACTGCACATTGAGCAGATGTTTTTAGAGAACTATCCACAATGATGCCAAGATCTGTTTCTTGAGTGGTAACAGCTAATTTAGACCCGATCATTTTGTACGTATCGTTGGGATTATGTTTTCCAATATGCATTACTTTTCACTTAGCAACATGAATTTCATCTGCCATTTGGTTGCTCAGTCACACAATTTTGTAAGATCCCTTTGTAACTCTTTATAGTCAGCTTTGGACTTAACTATTTTAAGTAATTTGGTATCATCTGCAAACTTTGCCAACTCACTGTTTACCCACTTTTCTGGATCATTTATGAATATGTTGAACAGCACTGGTCTCAGTACAGATTCTTGGGGGATCCTGCTATTTACCTCTCTCCACTGTGAAAATTGATAATTTATTCCTACCTTTTGTTTTCTACCTTTTAACAAGTTATGATCCATAAGAGGGCCTTCACTCTTACCTCATGACTGGTTACTTTGATTCAGTGCCTTTGGTGTGGGACCTTGTTAAAGACTATCTGAAAATCCAAATACACTATATCCACTGGATTACCCTTGTCCACATACTTGTTGACTCCCTCAAAGAATTCTAATAGATGGATGAGACATGATTTCCTTTTACAAAAGCTGTTGACTGTTCTCCAACATATTGTGTTTATCTGTGTGTCTGATAATTCTGCTCTTTACTATAGTTTCAACCAGTTTGCCTGATACTCAAGATAGGTTTACCAGCCTGTAATTGCCAGAATCATCTATGAAGCCTTTTTTAAAAATCAGTGTTAGATTAGCTTTCCTCCAGTCCCCTGGTACAGAGGTTGATTTAAGAGAGAGGTTACATAACACAGTTAGTAGTTCTGCAATTTCATATTTGAGTTCCTTCAGAACTCAGGTGAAGACCATTTGGTCCTGGTGATTTATTACCGTTTGATTTATCAATTTGTAGTAAAACTTCCTCTATTGACACCTCAATCTGGGACAATTCCTCAGATTTGTCATTAAAAAGAACAACTCAGGTGTAGGAATCTCCCTCACATCCTCTGCAGTGAAGACTGATGCAAAGAATTCACTTAGCTTCTTCTTAATGGCCTAGTCTACTACACTCATCAAAAATTGTCTCACTGTTACTGTTTATTGTATCCAGCTTTTGCATCACCTGCTGTATGCTCAGATCATAACCTTATTGGAGCAAAGACCATCTTTTGGCTGTGTTTGTGGACAGAGCCTAGCACAATAAATAACTAGCAATACAAATAACAGGGACTAATAATCAAAGAATGATGACATCACAAATAGTTTGGGTTTTAAAATTTTATATTGTGCAAGGCTGTGAAGGATACAGCAATGTAATGGAGGAGTGAGCCGCATAGAAAAATGTTACAGCATTGTTTTATATTAACAGCCATATAAAGATTGGAATGGTATAACTTTAGGACTGGTCTGAGCTCACCTGCTCAAATAAATCAAGTGCACATTCTCTCATATGAAACGTGTTTATAATAAACTCTGTGAACATGCAATTCAAATGAAACAAAGGTGAAAAATGAAAGAAAGAGGAATAATAAATTTAGAGAAAAAAGCATTTCAATACAATCTGCATTTGGCAGGTAAGGTCTCAATTTTTTGTCTCTATTCTTAAGAACAGTCAGTAGGAAATGTACAGCACTGGTACAAACGGGGTGTGGAGAGACAAGCTCTGTGTGGCTATCCTCCATGCCAAAGGTTATCATAACCCAGTGCACAATATTACCGACTTAACCAAATAATATTGGGCTGACTCAGGGTTGGCACAATTGCTCATTACTTATCAACACAGCATGTGCTCTGTAGCAAAGGGCAACTGGAGCGCAGAACCCAAATATTTTAATAGCAATAAAATCTGCCCCATGGGAGGTTTGAATGATTTTTGTAAAAGCCAAATTCTTCCATTTTTTCAACTGAAAATGCATAGCAGGCGCAGCCCGCAGTACTGCAAATCCCCAGAGGCTGTGTGTGGGGTATGAGAGATTGATGGCAGGAGACCTGCGTTTCTACATCAGCTCGCTGCAGGAAGCAGATTTTGTGCTTCTAGAATCATTGGGCTAGGAGTTTAGTAGGGAAAATTATATGACTTGCTACAGACTTCCTCATAGTATCAGGGTCAAAAAAATGGCTAAACAAGTTATGTAAAATACATATATATATATATATATATTTGAGAGAACCAAACATTTTTAGTTATGGGAAATCAAATTACAGCTGGACAGTTATTCCCCCATTTGTAGATTTGGAATTTAATGAAAAAAAAGAGGGAAGGAAAAAGCCACACATTATGACCAATGACATTTCTGAATTTATTTATGAAAAATGGGGCCAGATTTGTCAAGTCTCTACACATAGATCAAAAGATGAAAGCACAGTGGAGTACAAACAGCATTCTGTGTTCCTAGGCTTGGAATGCAGAAATCTAAAAGGCTATCAAATTAGGTGACCATTCTGAGAGCTGAACTAACAGCGATAATGTTGGCACTAACCTGGATTAGAGATGTGCGACCGGCTGCAGCTATAATTTTATCTGATTCCTTGTCAGGCCTTATGACAATCAGAACAGAGACTCTGGAAAGCAGAAATGACAGTAAGTGAAATAATGTTCCTAATTATGGACATAATACAAGTAAGTATCTGTGTAACAACAGCATGCATTCCGGCGCCTATCAGAATACTTGGAAATAAGATGGCTGACAAAGCAGCAAAACAAGCTCTAAGAAATGAGGAGGTGGATATTAAGATACCCTTAAGTAGACAAGAATTTAAAAGTGTGATCATAAACAGCTTGCGAAGGAATAGCAAGACCTATGGGATCAGCATAGTTAAAGATGGAAAAGGCCTTTCTTGACCACAGAGTCCATCTCCCTGCCAAGATGGGCTATAGACTCCTGACAGTGGGTATATAATAGGAATAAACACAATTCAAGGGCCATGAGAGCCCAAACTATTACAAATATTGCTGAGCATATTTCCCTCACGGGGCATTGATTTATCACATAGGCCTGACAGAATGACGAAGCTAGAAATTGTTGCTAAATATGATTGAATTGTAGTTAAGGTGAAAGGCAGAGGAGAAAGGGAAGGATAGATGTTCCTGCCAAAGAAAACATTCATTAATGGTTTCTTACTGATGGGTTCATTATTCTTCTGCTCATTCATTCTCAGGTAATACTAGGCACAAAGGATGCTAACCAAACTTTCCACTCTCTAATGAAAGGAAAAAGAGGAGATGTCCCCTTTACAGCTCTCACTCTTAAGATGCCCCTTGACCCACCCATTTCTATCTAAATCTTGCTTATTGGATCACTGTGTCCTCGCCCAGAAGAGGAGCTAAGTGAATAACTTGCATCAAATAGTGTACTGGATGAACGTAGTCTCCTTTCTGCTTGCTCTTCTGTGAGCATATCACGACCTCATCCACTTTATTCATTATCTGAATTTGTTCAAAAAAGGCTTTTCTGAATTTTTTTACTTTCTGGAATGAATTTTTAAAAAGTAGCTGAGTTGCTTAATTGTGACTGGTCATTAGTCATGGTATCGTTTCTTTTCCTCGATTGAATGAGGTGGCTAATTTCTTGTAGTCATCATGGGTTGAAGTGAACTGCTTTGAATGAGGAGAGAGTAATAGAGGTGCAGACCAGTTCAGCAAGGAGCCTTCTTGGGCCTTCCCAGGGCAGGGTGGTATGGAAGAAAACACAACCATTGTTGTGGAAGAAGTAGACAAATAGGGTATCAAGGATGGTGCTGTTGACAGAGTGGAAGGGTTGGGAAAGGGTTGATGCCAATAGCACCAGCATCTGAGTCGCACTCCGGTCACTGCAACTCCAATTAGTTGCCCCAGAGCACACCTGACTACATGAACTGTGTCCAGTGATCCTGGAATGCTCTTTATAGTGGGGGTGCTGAAAGTCAGCAAAACTATCTCCAAACATTTTACCTCGTTCCCCCTCCCACCCCAGAGCTGAGGCCGGGAGCAGGGCCGTGTCTCCCGGGGGGGGAGAGAGAAGACAAGGACAGGGATAAGGGGGTCGAGGCTGGGGCCATGGCTGGGGAAACATGTGGGGCCAGTAGTGGAGCATGTGGGACTGGCAGCCAGGACCCCACATGCAGGGCTGGGCGCAGGGTTGGCAGCTGGGACCCCCAGGCATGGGACCAGTAGCTGGGATGCAGAACCCCACATGCACAGCCAGGAGCAGGGCTGGCAGTGGAGACTCTGAGTGTGGGGCCAGCAGCTGGGACCCTGCATGTGCAGCCAGGAGTGGGGCCGGCAGCCGGGACCCCCAAGCACAGGGCCAGCAGCCATGATGCTGGACCCTCCGTGCAGGGTCAGGAACGGGGCCGACAGCTGGGACCCGGCACGGAGCAGGGCCATTAGCTGAGATCCCGCGTGCACAGCCAGGACCCTGCATAAAACCTGAGGGTGCTGCAGCACCTCCCGCATCCCTACTTCCCGTGCCTATGATTGTGCCCAATTGATAGATTGAGATGGGCTGGAGAGAGTTAATAGGCCAATTAACTTATTAGCCCAATGGATACATCTGACCGTGTCCCCCGGGGTGCCACCTGGAACTGGGGTATCACTGAGCCGCCTGACCCACCAGCCTGGGCTCCCTCTCACACTGTGCTGCTGTGACAAGCTGCAAAGCCCTCCCGCCAGCATTCACCCAAGTAGGGACACACCCAGCTTTAGTTACATGCAGGTTCTCTAATCACCAGCTTCCCAGCGTAGGACCCCATAGCAGTACCATCCTGCCCTGGTCAAATCTGGCCAGTATATGGGTTTAGTACCTGGCCTGCCTCTCCCTCAATGTGAAGAGAGCAATGCACACTTGTGGTAACCAAGCAGAGATTTTCCCCAAGCACTCCAGTCAAAGCTCACTGGTTTGGATTAACACATAAAACACGTTTATTAACTACAAAAGATAGCTTTTAAGTGATAAGTGATAGCAAACAGATCAAAGCAGATTACCTAGCAAATAAACAAAAATGCAACCTAAGCTTAATATACTAGATAGATTGGATATGAATAGCAGATTCTCACCCTAACTGAGGGTACAGGCAGACTTGTAGATTCTTAAGGCACAAGCTACATTAGCTTTACAGCTTGGGTTTCTCAGGTCTTCACACATAGGCTAGAAATCCCTTTAGCCTGGGTCCAGCACTTACCCCAGTTCAGTCTTTGTTCCTCAAGTGTTTCCAGGTGTCTTCTTGTGTGGGGAGTGAAGAACCACAGGTGATGTCACTCCCTGCCTTATATAGCTTTAGCATAGGGCAGGAACCTTTTGTTTCAAAACTTGGTTCCCAGACCGGTTTGTGGAAAAATACTGACATCCCAAGATGGAGTCCAGAATCATGTGGCCTGGTCACATGTCCTCACAGCATTATAGCAGCCATTGCTTACAGGCTGGCCAAAATGCCCACAGGAAGGTTAAGCTATTCCACAGGCCATTGTCTTTGCTATTGGACCATCAGCCCCAGCTGGCTTCTTCATTGTTGTATCTGAAAGGCTGGCTGTGGGTGTTTTTCAGAGTAAGCCCATTTGAAATAAAGATGCCTAGTCAATATTCATAACTTCAGATACAAAAATGATACATGCATGCAAATAGGATAATCATATTCAGCAAATCATAACTTTTTCAATGACGCCTCACATGATTTATCTTGTACAAAATGCATCATAATTATGCCATAATCCTATCATAATAATATCACTGTGAATAATACGGGGTGCAGTGTCACAGTACAAAAGGCACAAGAAGGATGCATGAGAGAGGGACTTGCAAACTCAGATGTGAGAGATCTCTTTCCCTCATGAGCCAAATGCTTTATGGTACTGCTGATACAAGGCTGCATAGTCTGTAAAGGTGATGTAAATAAACTGCTCAGAAGAAGGTCTCCAAATGGTTTGTGGGCTAGAAATTAGGAAGGAGCTAGTCTTCCCTGCCCCACAAGAGTGGATTATTTGGTGGGGTGGAGAGGAGGTGGAGTTATGCAAGTTGTTAAAGGGAAGACAAGAATATTGAACTTGATGTGTGGAGAAGGGGAAGCCAGTAGAGGAAGTCAGAGAGGAGATTAATATGATTGTGATTCTAAAGGATCCATTTGGTGTGGACTGGGAGAGGCCAATGTTAAGAGGCTGGAAAGGAAGAGGAAGGACTAGTAATTAAGATGCTGAAGGCCTGGACAAGCGTTTTAGGTAGTTGACTAGCTAGAAATGAACCAGATCATAGAGATAGTGTTGAGGAAGAAGTGGCAGGATTTGGATGTGTGGACAAGGGAGAGGAAGGAGTCCGTGATGATACTAAGGTCACAGGCCTCACTGAATGACACAGAAGATGGCTATGTGTACAACAGTAACAGATAATGGGGATGCATGGGAAGAGCTTGAGAGGAAATACAAGTGTGATTTTTGGATACATAAAATTTAAGTTGATAGCAAGACATCCTGGAGGAGATGCCAGAGAAACAACCTGAGATATGGAACTGGATGAAGATGTGCATTTGTGAGGCATCAACATGGAGAAGATAGTTGAAGCCATGTGAGCAGATGAGATCAGCTTAAGGAAAGGGAGAAGAGGAGAGAACCAGCAGAGGATTGTATTGTGCAAGCCAAAGCAGGACAGATATCAAGAAAGAGGGTATGATCAACAGTATCTAGAGCAAAAAGAACAGGAGTACTTGTGGCACCTTAGAGACTAACACATTTATTAGAGCATAAGCTTTCGTGGGCTACAGCCCACTTCTTCGGATGCAACACGTCTTTGGATGCTGTAGCCCACGAAAGCTTATGCTCAAATAAATTTGTTAGTCTCTAAGGTGCCACAAGTACTCCTGTTCTTTTTGCGGATACAGACTAACACGGCTGTTACTCTGAAACAGTATCTAGAGCAGCAGAGAGGATGGGGATGGGGCCCTGACTTTGGCCAGGAAGAGGTCATTGATAGAGCTGGCCAAAAAATGTTTGGCAAATTGTCTGTCCTTTCTTCATTGAAGAATTTAAAAATTGGAAATTTTGTGATCAGACCTAGTAATCAGAAACCTTGATGAGAGCAGTTTAACTGGAGTGGAGAAAGTAGAAGCCAGTTTTTGAGAGGACTGAGGATGGAATTGCTATTCAGTTTAAAAAAAAAATACAATCCTTTTTTGTATGAATGTAGGCAGTTTGTATTCATTGTTTACCATACAGGCATCATGACTCATGTGACTTTTATAGTTCATGAGTTTTTGTTTATGATGATCTGCTTTGTGCTTAAATTAAAAATATAGTTCAAAAATCCTGTTTTCATCTAAATATTCCTTTAGGCTTTATAATGAATAGTAGTGGAAGAAAGTAGACATATTTTTGTGGACATCAAAACAGTTTTGAAATAGAATGTTTAAAGAACAGGTTAGCTGAGGAAAATTGTGTTAAAGAGTCCTAAAAGGATTGTAAATTGATCAAGATGGGGATGAACGTGTCTGCATCGGACTTGTCATCACACCCCTCTCACTCATGTGGGGCATGCAGCACTGGTGGCTCCATTTCCAAAGCATTTTGTAGTGAAAGAAATCTCTAGCTTCAGAGCCATTGTTATTTTCCCCACTTTGAGTTTTTCTCCCACCTTCACATGGCTTCTGTGTGAGGTATCATGGAATCAGGTTCATCTTTAGAAGCAACTGTGCCTTTCTAATCAAAATGCTAAACATAAATGCGGGAGCAAAGAGATGCAGAGATATAAAAGAGGTGCTAGGTAGTGTATAATAACAGCTTGCTTAATTAAACTACCAATCCACAGATAAAGCACGTACAATGCAAAGCTATAGAACATTGCATTTTTCATGTAGATCAACACAAAGCATTTTGCATGGCTGATCTGTGACAAATTATCTTGATAACATCAACATCCTGCCTGGTCTCCTCTTGCTTATTATCTTCCACTGGGCTTAAATACTGAGAATAATGCTTTGCAGGATTTGACTATAGTATTGGGACATCTAGTGGTTGAGATCGTTCTTGCATGTAGTTACCTGATTTGAGTTCTTGCCATGCCACCTGCAAGGAATCAGACAGGAAACTAATTAAAAGCTTGAACTAGTTCAGTCCTTGAGCCAGTGAGAATAAAGCCACAGATTACCTTATTTCTAGACCCTATACACTGATGGGTTTTATACCCCTTAAATGTTAAGCTTACCTAATTTGGGGGACACCTCTCACTGTACTAGTTCTGTGATTTATTCACAATATTTGATTCGGCAGTGGCTCCCTGTATTTCTAAGCATATTAACATGTAAAATTTGGTAATGCACTGGCAATTCTAAAGGTAAAAACATTCACACTCGTACATACTGCCCCAAGGTTCTGTCTGCTCTGTGTGTTCTGACATCTGGGCCCTGCCTGCTTCCATCACTGCCACTCCATTTTAATTGATTTACTTGTACATAGCAAACACCTAGCTTGTGAAATGACACCAGAGGGTCTGATTCTGCCATGCTGGCTCACCTTGAATAGCGCCTTACTCTGTGAGCAATCCCATTGAAATTGATGGAACTACTTGAAGAATAAGGTATTATTCAGCATAAGGCTGGCAGAATTTCATCCTACATATATAGGTTCTACACACCTAGTCCAGTGTAAATGAGGATAAGTGCTTCAACATGTGTAAAGAAATTTGGGCTGGATTTTCAAAAGAGCCTAAAGGAGTTAGGTGCCCAAATCCCATTTGAATTAGTCTCACTAAGGCTCCTTTGAAAATCTTAGCCTTGGTTTACAATTTGGTAATGGGCACAGATAGGCAAGAACCTAAATAGAGTCAGGAATAAGGGTGAGCAGCAGTACCAATTTCCGGGCAATCTAACAAGTGCAGCTGGCCTGTAGCAGGCTGCCTGGAGGTGGCTACACTGCCTGATTGGTGGGAAGAGTCAGCAGACCGGCTCTTAAACTGGGGTCTAAACAAAGATGGATTATGTGGGATGTGCAAGGTTCAGGAAACAGTTGCTCCTTTCCTGTGGGAATGCAAAGAGTGTATCATTGAAAGGGGGTATTTATATAAAAAATGTAGCGGCCTTAAAGTATCAAAAATTTTGCTGCAATACCTAGTAAACACATCAGGAAAATGGGGCCCTATTAAAAAAAGCAATATTACAATTCTTTAAGAATACAGGAAAGTTGAAAGACTTTAATTATGAATTATCTATGGTGTCCAGTGCTTGGCAGTCATAGACTCAGCAATTGAGTCTGCTTTGTCATAAAATACAACAAGAAGTATGATGGCTGGTCAAAGCATTTGCCCATGGCTGCCATAGTTCCTGTCTTGTTCCCAGCCTTGCCTCAGTCCAGGTAACCCAGCTCTGACCTCAGCTCCTATTCCTAACTTCGGCTCTGGCATCTGGCCTCTGACTCTGGTTCTGATCCTGACTCTGATTCCAGGCTGCGTGACTCCTGCTCTAACTACAAGGCAGAATGATCCTTCATGTCCCACTCTTTGATAAACAGAACTGAAACAGAAATCGTGCTCCAAGAGTGCGTCTCTGAACCTGGAAAGTCTCACACGGAGGGGGCAGGGGGGGAAAGGGAAAAGGCCATCTTGACCCAAGAATCAAGGAACCCAGAGAGGAATGATGGTTCTTGGTGAATGTGAGCTAAGGTACATTTTTATGCACACTGCAATGGCTTTCCTTCAGACTTGCTAGACTCTAGTGCATCTAAATAGTATGCTCCATTCATTTTCATACATGTTACATATGAACCAGAGAGAGTGCAAGTGAACTAAATGAAACACCAGGGTAAAGCATGGGAGAGCAGAGATTCCAGGTGAAATCCTGGCCTCATTGAAGTCAATGACAAAACTCCCCTTGACTTCAATGGGGCCAGGACTTCACCCACTGATCGCTTTCTCTGCTCTAGGATGGTAAGTAAGGTCTAAAAAAACTTGGAAAAGTAATGCCCACTAAGTTACATGTAATTGAAAAGCAGATATTAGAGAGAGCTCATTCTGAAAATCAGTCACTGAGCCCAAGACCAATTTTGTTATTTGTCAGTTTAATCTTCAAAAAGTTGTCTCACAAACCTCATGCAACCTTGCGTACCTCACTGTGTTGCTCACATCAGGAGGATTGGTCCTGCTTTGAGCAGGGGGTTGGACTAGATGACCTCCTAAAGTCCCTTCCAACCCTGATATTCTATGATTCTATGAACTGTTTGCAGTGAATTAGTAAGTTCAAGAAGGATATTAGCCAAGATGGTCAGAGATGCAACCCCGTGCTCTGGGTGTCCCTAAGCCTCTGGGTGCAAGAAGCTGGGACTTGAGTACAGGGGATGGATCACTCGATAATTGCTCTGTTCTGTTCATTTCCTTTGAAGCACCTCACACTGGCCATTGTCAGAAGACAGGATGCTGGGCTAAATGGACCATTGATTTGACCCAGTATGGCCATTTTTTATGTTCTTAGTAGAGGGAGTAGAAAATGTGGGAGTTAAGTGGGGTTTTTTTTCCATTTGTGCCAGGGATACAAATATTATATATATTTTAAAATGATATTCTCTCTCATTGTTAATGGCTTGCCACGGAATATTCCCTCCACAAGCTAAACTGAATCTTGGCTTGAGATTCTCTTTATCATCTTACCAGGACCACTCTGCCTTAGAACTGTGCAAATGGGACACATTTTGTTTTGCAAATACTCACATGCAAAACCTGAGATTTTTTTAATTAACAAGATTTTGTTAACTTGATCTAGGACAAAGCAGTATAATTTCCATTAACATATGCAGTTTTGCTGGTGAAATCTTGCAAAGGTCAATATAATGACTTGTCCTGAATTAGCCCCAAGTAGAAACTGTACCATCTTTCTAGCAAAACAGATTTTTAATAGGGAAACAGCAGGTGACAAGAGTAGAAACAGTCTTTCATTCTTAGAAAAAACAGCAAGAAGAATTCCAAGAAATCCTGACTAACAGAGACAGGCTGCAGTCAAAGATCTGGAGCCAGATTCTGCTATCCGTTATAATGGTTTAATGGTGGTGGTCTTGTTTTCACCGCAGGTTTATCTTAATTCAGATATGGCTGGCTATTGGGTCTCAAATACAAGAGTTTAAAGACCAGAGATTAAACATAAAATAGTAAGGAATTTTCCTACTAAGTTTGTTCAGGAAAGCTATAGAAATCCTATCCTAGAACCATAGGCTAAATTTCCAGCAAGTTTCTCTGAAGAGGCGGCAATGGTCAGTGCTGAAATAATGGTAAGTGCTGAGAAATAATCCCTAGCATGAATATAGAAGACATGGACTATGGAGCTCACAGCTCTCACTACTGAGATTTATTTCTCCTCTTATCACTCCTGTGCCATCCTCTGATTTATTCGCCAGTTCTTGCTCTTGGGAAGCCTTTTATCGGAATCTTTTGCGAACTGTTAAACTACTAAATGAACATTGCAGTGAGGAATGGAGACATCCTGAATCACAACAAGCCAGACCAGAGAATGGAAATTCCTCTAGGGCAGTGCCATTTTAGAGCTCGTGCACTTTCACAGAAAGAAAGGATGCTTGTAAGAGTTCTTGGGAAGGCTGGGGAGGGCGATTGGTCATTTTCAGTTCTACAGTTAATTTATTATATGCAAAAATCTGAGATTTGAGAGAGAATGCGAAGCAGGAGTCGTGTCCCCCCACTAAGGTCCCCGTTTATAATCCTGTCAGCTTTTGCACACAGGTGGATGAAGGTTGAACATTTCATTTCTTCATTTTGAATTATACAGAACATATCCATAGCTCAAGGTGCCCTTCACCATATACAGTTACTATAGTTATCACATATACTTCATCACTAATTATCACCCCTTCATCAATTCCATCCAAATCCTGTCATCAAAAACAGCCAAGGGGGGAAATGCCTGAAAAAAATCCTCCCCATCTCCTGTAATCCCCCCTCCCCACCGCACCCCACCCCTCCAGAAACAAAGGACAAGCGATGGGATTTTCAGCATACTCTAAAAATGAACAGATTCAGGCAATTCTGGATCATGGGAAGAATGAGTTCCAAAGTTCAGGGGCCCTCACAGAGAATGCCCTGCCAGCAGCTCCCTCTTATTTATACTGAGGGGTTGCAGCTCAGTGGCTCTGCAGTACTATGGTATAGGTCAAATAGGACCCAGATTCATCAAAGCTTAGTGGCCCCCTGAAAAACGCATCAATCCAGCCAACATCCTGGATCTTTCTCCGAGTCCTGAGTCCTTGAATTTCTTCCCCAGTAAGATAACCCAGTCAGGCTGTACCCACCCCAAGAGGCTGCCAGGAGTGAAATACTTACTTAGCCATAAAACTAAACAGAAACACTATTACACCCAGGGAGAAGAACTGTAGAGGAAGATTGTATTTTTTTTTCCATAGCCACTTTTCTGATTGAAATTGCACATCAGAGGTGCCTGGACAACAGATGATTCTGTGAGCAAGACAAAGCCCATTTTCACAAGAAGTTCCAAACAGCCTAGATTTAGTGTGCACACTGTCTCAGAAGAGCTCGGAGTTACGTAGTTACGTTAAGATTGTTATTGGAGATCCAGACTCAGGAGAAAAGAGATCAGTGTACAGAACGCTACTGATACGTCTTAATAGATAAGAAGTCTCTCTCCACATAACTCTTGCCATGTGACCTTAAAATAAGAAGGCATTCGTTTTTTAGTAAATAAAGTACATGGTTTGAGAAGTTACCTCTGGCTTCCTCTGCATCCTGCGCTTTGAAAAATTATTTGTGGAAGGTTGCTGCCTCAGCAGCTTTGAAAAACACTTGTTCATTTCATGGTTTAAATTTCCCCAAGCATTACGCTGGATCATGTGCACATACTGACTGTGTCATTGTCAACAACCATACAAGTTACGGTATCACATTGGCTGCCAGTCATCTTTCTGTTACATTGAGGGGTTGTTTTGTTTTCTAAACACAGTGCTACTATTTACCAACTTGAACATGATTAATCTCCTTTGATTCATGGATAAAAGCTAATTGAATTTCCTCAGAATCAATATTCTATCCTTTCTGTGAGCCTCTGTAGTGAAGAGGCGTGGCCGCCCCCCGAGATTGACAGTGAGGGGCAGCCAGGAAGGCCACGATGAGCGGAACCAGGAAGGCCATGCTCTCCACGCTGGAAGCAGAGGGATTGGACAGGAACACGAAGTATAAAAGACAGGGTCTGTAGCTTAGTTGGGAGGCAGCTGCCAAAGGAGACGGATGTGTTCTCCCTGCTGCAGACGCAGAAGACTTCTGCTGTCCCAAGGAGGGCCCCAAGCTACTCGTACGGCCAGACACGTCGGATGCTGAGGAGTTGCTGGGACTGCCACTTGCAGTGTACCCTGGGGAGATGGAGGACGACCCTTGGAAGGTACACCCGAGGCTGAGTATAGGAAGTGGCCCGGGGCAGCTGACCCCAGGCTGGCTGCAGCGCTGCCAGAGATTAGGTCAATGTGTGCATTCAGGATCCCCGATGACCCAGTGGCAGACCACTCTGCCGCTGTTAGGATCCTGGGCTGGGACATGGGGGAGTTGGATAGGCACGCATCTCCCCTGCCCACCCTCCCCTGGGTGGCAGTACTCCACCCTCCATAGGTCAGGAGACCTGCGCTTGTTGGGGCACTCACCCCTTTGCTAGAGCCCCCTAGATGGTGCTTGGTGCTCTGTCCTGCCCCAGAGCCTGGGCCTAGGGTGACCAGACAGCAAATGTGAAAAATCGGGATGGAGGTGGGGGGTAATAGGAGCCTATATAAGAAAAAGACTGAAAAATCAGGACTGTCTCTATAAAATCGGGACATCTGGTCACCCTACCTGGGCCCCTGAACTGTTCATTGCTCTACCCTGCCTGAGGGTCTAAGCCCTAGAGACAGCTAATTTCCCCTTATACAGACTGCCATTCCAGGTGTGTGACAGCAAAGAGGCATGGCTGCAAACCTACACCCTCCCTTACCAACATTGCTCTCCAAGAGCTGACTTCTTTCTTATCCTGCCCAAGAAATCTATAGCATTTCCATTTCCTATCATTATATTATTTTTTACTATTTGGATCACATATAAACCCATACTCTTACATTTATTTCTGTCATCATGTTGCCTTGTTTGATTAAATTATGCTTTTAGCTATGTCTGTGAAGGCACCTTCAGGCACCTCCAAATTGAAATGATGGTTTTACTTCAGGCCAAGATGTATTTGGTACAGAAACTACTAAGTGAGTGACTTGCATTACTTGGACTGAGTGAGGCCCAAACAAACTATTCTATTATTATTTTGCTGCCCAGACCATGCTCTTAAATATGACCGTTGTGACTCACAATGTTAACAGTATCTCTTTAAATAAAGGTAAAAAACCCCACAAAAACATAGTGTACTTGGGCAACTATGCAATACTGTACCCTTCCATGGGGGAAATTAATATCTAATCCCAACTGGTGATCAGTCTATATGCCCTGAAGCAAAAGTACCCATATTCTTCACACTTTTTATCTTAACTGGTATGACTGTCAGGGCCGGCTCTAGGCACCAGCAAAACAAGCTGGTGCTTGGGGCGGCACATTTTTAGGGGCGGCATGGCTGGCGCCAGAATGCCGCCCCTAAAAATGTGCCCCGGCCACCCTAGCTCACCTCCGCTGCTGCTGCCACGGCGCGCGAAACAGCTGATTCGCGCGCCGCTGCTCGCCCTCCCTCCCAGGCTCTCAAACCTGGGAGGGAGGGGGAGATCCCGAGCGGCCGTTTCGCGCGCCGCTGCTCCCCCTCCCTCCCAGGCTCTCAAACCTGGGAGAGGGGGAGACTCCGAGTGGCCGCGGTGCGGGCGCCGCTTCTCCCCCTCCCTCCCTCCTAGGCTTGAGAGCCTGGGGGGAGGAGGCAGGGCTGGGGATTTGGGGAAGAGGCAGAGTTGAGGCGGGGCCGGGGGTGTGGTAATTAAAGAACGGGGTGGGGGGGGGGGCGGCCAAAATTGTTTTTGCTTTGGGCGGCCAAAATCCTAGAGCCGGCCCTGATGACTGTAACATTATCTCTACAACTAACAGTTGCAATGTTACAAGTAGTCTCTATGTAGACAGATGATAGGAGACAGAAGTGGAATTTAGAAAGTTTCCTCCATGCTTTTGTAAGCGATGGGCCTCACCCCTGCAGCACCGCTCTGCCAGCCTGGGAGCGCCCTCTGCAGGCCAGTATCCCATTGCAACTTGCCCCCTCCATGCCCCTCCCTGGACTCTGGTGCCCTTTTATCTGGGGTGCTGCCCCCTGGCAGTACACCCCTCAGTTTTGGGGTCTCCCCTCCCCAGGGAACCTCCACACCCTATCCCCACCTCACCTCAGTCATAGGCTACTGCCAGTCATCAACTAGCTCCCAGTCCCTGGGGCAGACTGCAGTATAAGCCGCTCATCACAAGCAAGGGGTTTTTGGACCAGCTGCCTTTCTCTGCAACCCAGTACCTCTATGGGGCCTTGAATAAGGCCCTGCAGCCTGGGGAGTTGCCAGCCTGGAGCTCCCCAGCCCTGCCTCACTCTAGGCACCCTGAGCTTCCCAGCAGCCAGGCCCTTCTCTCTCTGAAAGCAGAGAGAGACTCTGCTCAGCTTCTTATAAGGCCCGGCTGCCCTGATTGGGGCATGGCCCAGGTGTAGCTCCTTCCCCAATCAGCTTGGGCTTTTTCTCCTAGCTCCTAGCCCTCTCCCAGGGCTGGCTTCTACCCTGTCAGGGCTGGAGCGGGTAATCACCCCGCTACACTCTTTTTCTAACAGCAATAATTGTCTGAACAAATTATGTGCCCTGCCCATTCTTCTCTGCACAACCCCAACCTCCACTGTTGAATGATATTCCAAATGTACCTAACCTGCCGTCTGCTGGACATCTAATTCATCAGTCCCAGAGGACACAAGGTAGCTGTAATGACTGCTATTAGCCATTAAATTAACTCCATTACATTATTTAGTGATCTGTGAGATCAAACTACAGAATGAGAGAATTCAGGAAACTAAGAGATTGTATCAGAGGGGTAGCCGTGTTAGTCTGGATCTGTAAAAAGCGACAAAGAGTCCTGTGGCACCTTATAGACTAACAGATGTATTGGAGCACAAGCTTTCGTGAGTGAATACCCACTTCGTCAGATGCATAAAAGATTGTAGGCCACAGTAAGAAGAACATGCAGAAAGGACACATATGGGCATGTGTTTGAAGTGTTGTACTCAGGGAAGATTACAGGAATAAGAAATAAAATACAGGTAAGAGAAAACTACCAAATAATAGAATTTTATCAGTATTTTTCTGATGGCTGTGAAAGTGAAGCCCTTTCCACCCTTACCTATTCAAACATTGTTAGGGAGCAGGAGAGAACAGATTGCAATTACAATAAACAGCATATAGAGTCATCAATTGTCTGCTTTCAGTATCTGTATCATCTGTGTTTTGGTGGTGGTGGTGGTGTTTCAAACAAGCACCAACACATCAAGATTCTGTTTTTGGAAATACATCTCTAACCAGGGGTGTGCTAGAAACACAGTGGTATTTATAATGGTTGAAGCAACAACAGGATAAGACTTTGATCCCACCTGAACAGAATTTTTCCTACATGAGCTAGGTAAAAATTTAAGCATGACAGTCAGACTTTCATTCTCATCTGCTTTTTACTGCCTGCCACACTTATCTCACCAAACACAGCAGTAACACACCCAAACGGAAACAGTTCCATGCAACAAGAGAAGCAAAAGAAAATTTCTCACATCAAAGTTGCAAAGGCTTTGCTTCATTGGTCTCTGCCATGGGCGGCGAGTGAAAGAGCTGTTAGGGGAGGCCCCACCCCTCCCTTTCCGCTCCCCTCCCCCTCCGGAGCCCAGAGCACCCCCCTCCTCTGCAGCCTCAGCACCGGGCGGGCGGTGCCAGAGCGCCCCCAACCTCAGCGCGGGCTGGGCAGCATGGCGTGGCCCAAGCCCCAGCCCTTATGAGCACCGGCCCCAGCCTGCCTGCCCCAGCCCAGCGGGAAGGGAACTGGAAGCAGGCAGAAGGGGGCATGGAGCGGAGCATGGGCGGGGCCATGCCAGGTTGTTTGGGGAGGCACAGCCTTCCCATGCCTTTGCTACCCACTGCCCATGGTCCCTGCCCTTTCCTACACAAACAAACAGTTCTTGGATTACATGAAAATCCAACAAAGACAGCAATCTCCTAGACATGCCAGTATAATCAGAGTCCTGGCATCTTCCCTATTATCTCAACCAAAAGACGTGTCGCAAAGGCCCTGTTTACAAGAGAAAGTTGCACCAGTTTCACTAACATCATTTTTTAAACCAATGTAGTTAGCACACACAATTGTGTGGACACTCTTGTTCCAATTAAAACTGAGTTATTTTGGGTTATCTGAAGTCATTTCCTAATCAATTTAAGCTAACAGATAATAAATATATCCCACTTAGCCTTTAGCGCTAGTTTAACTAAATCGGTTTAAAAACCACAAGGTTTTCACATAACTCACTCCTCACTTATAAGCCCAGGCTCTCCTTTTATGCAGCTCACAATCTCTTGTGGCTAATTGCTAAGGCTACGTTTTAGTCATGGGTATTTTCAGTAAAAGTCATGGACAGACCACGGGCAGTAAACAAAAATTCACAGCCCATGACCTGTCCATGACTTGTACTATATACCCCTGACTAAATCTTGTGGGGGCAGCCCACGAGCACTGCAGGTACTGGGTGGGGGGGACAGCGGCAACCAGCTCGGCTGGGACCCTCGCTGGTGCTGGGGGGTGGGCAGCAAGGGGGATGTCACCACTTCTGGGGAGCCCCCTGAGGTAAGCCCCGCCCAGAGCCACCTCACCCCATCCTGTGCCCCAGCCCCCTGCCCCCTCCCGCACCCAAACTCCTGCTGCTGCTGGTGGAGAGGGGCACGGTGGCCTGAGACTGCCCCAGCAGCAGCCAGTGCAACTGGCGCAGGGGCTGCCTAAGCTGCCCCCATGCCAGGCGCACCGACAGCTGCAGAAGTCACGGAGGTCATGGAAAATCACGGAATCCGTGACTTCCGTGACAAACTCGTAGCCTTACAGTTGCTAAATGAAGACCATTAGCCTGCAATTATTACCAGTTTCATAGTCCCTTGCAAATCCTTTGATGGTTGCAGTCGGTCTACCCCCTGGACTTTCTGTTAACAGACTTGCAGCACAGTGCTCCTGCCCTTCCATGGGAAGGGAGGGATGGCATACATTGGTCCTAAAGTTCTGAGGAGAGTGTAAATCAGTTCCTGGGCATTAGGACATTGGCAGGTGCAACTGTTCATGTTCCTGATCTTTGTTTGTGAGCATCTATTTAACTACAGAAAGTTTGCAAAGCAGCTTGTGGAACTTATTTGGCAGGGAATTAAATCTGTGTCTCTCCCTATCTCCATTTCTACACTTGTCAGCACCTTTTGCAGAGCCCAGAAAGTGTCTGTTAAAAGTCAAAGCAAAGCTCTCCTCTGATGTATCATTGTATTCAATTCAATATACTTGGCATGGGAAGGGGAGTGGCTATTACATGGGTCCAAACTGAGTACCTGTCTTCCTAATCTCATCCCTTCTTACCTATTACAGGTACTGGGACTGGCGGGCCTAGTCCTACCCAGAACGAAAGGCCCATCCCCTCAACGGAGGGGGAGAAACTACAAAACCCAGAGCAAAACTGAGTGGGGGCAGAGGAAGGGGGCAAAAAATAAGAAACCAGGGATGAGAATGAAGGTCATAGGGCCAAAACAAAGCATCCAGAGGGGGACACCGAGCAGAGAATACCAGACAATGGCCACTGCACCTCAAAGGAGCCAATTATTTCATAATAGATTGAGGCCTGGCCTGTGCCTCATGCACATTGTTTTGAATAATTTATTTTGACAGACTTGCATAAAGCTGAGAACAAGATACAAGTTGGGGTCTGTGGCACTTTACAGAGGGGAAAAAAGAGAACTAGGTGCCTAAATATCTTTGAGGATCTGGGCCCGAATCTAGGATGACCAGACAGCAAGTGTGAAAAATCGGGACAGGCGGTGGGGGGTAATAGGCGCCTATATACGACAAAGCCCCAAATATTGGGACTGTCCCTATAAAATCGGGACATCTGGTCACCCGACCCCAATCTCTGCTCCAAAGCACTCACAGTCCAGGTTAATAGGACAAGGCATGATGCACAGAGTATTGACATAAGGCCAGAGGGAGGAATATCGAAAATAAATTATTATACAGGTAGCTAGTTAGAAGGATAGCATAGGGGAGTGAGTCACTGTTGGAGAGACTGTGGAAAGAGGTGGGCTTAGAACGGGAATCTAAATGAGGAAAGAGGTTGTGTGACAAGGTGGGCTTTTTGGGAGATTTGGATAAGACAACAGACCACTGAAGACATGGGGCAGCATTGCAGAAAGCACAGAAGCTGTTGTAGAAGAGAGAAACAAATGGGCCAGAAAAGGAAGCCGTTTTGGCAGAGTTTAGGGCTTGGACAAGAGCATGATGGAGACAGATGAGATTAAAACAGGGACAGAAGGCCAGGTTTTTAAAGGTAATTAGGGACCTAACAATGTAGATAGGCACCCACTGGAATTTTCAAAACACCTAGGTGTCTAACTCCCATTGACATAAAGGGGAGTTAGGCACTTAGGCCCAGATCCACAAAGGCACCTAAATCTCAGATGTAGGCACCTAAATCCATTTTGGCTCCACTGTGATCCATAATATTCCCACCAAACTCTGTAGACACCTTAACTTACTTGGTTCCTAAATTTTCCCCATAAAACTTCCCTAAACACCTATGGGCATGTGCAGTCCCTGTAAGAGCCCAGATGCTTATCTCCCAGCTAAGCCCTAGAGCAATTCACAAACCAGGGAAACTAGGCATATGGCCGCCTAAGTCCCCTGTGGGGCCAGTCCAGTAGGCATGGTCAGAGGCTGTCTACCAGATCAGGTCCCATTCAAAATCTGGCTGGAGTTGGAGGAGCTACTGCTGCTGCTGCTAACCCACCTTTTCACTTTTCATAGTTGGAGCACTTGCCTGGGATGTGGAAGACTCAGATTTAGTTTCCATCTCTTTGGCAAAAAGGATTTAAACAAGGCTCTGCCATCTCTCAGGACAGTGCTCTAACCATTGAACTGTGGGATAGTGTGATGTGGTGTCCCCTCCATCTTTCATGTTGGAGCTGTTGCACTTTGGATCAAATAAATAGTCAGTGGAAAAGGGGGATTGGAGCCAGGGTCTCCTACCTCTCTGGTGGGTGCCTTAACCACTCACCTACAGAGTCATTCTCTCTGACCCAATGACTATTTAAGTCAGTCATAGAGGAGACAGGCATCCCCCCCCCGTCCTCCCCTGCAGTCCACATAGGTGCCTAACTCCATGAGAGGGGTTGGCCTTAGGACATACCCTTCTTGTTGGCATCTTCCGTTGGCTACCTTAGGTGACTCCCCACCTAGCATGCTGACTTCCATGGATCACATTGTAAAGTGCCTCTTTTGCCCCATTTATTGTATAGGGAGCCTAAATCTGAATTGCAGTGTTTGTTCCTGTGATTTTCTAGGCCCCTAACAGTTAGATGCTGTAATGTTCTGTGTTGAAACACCCAAGGCCCTTGGTGGATCCCATCCCTCATTGCTTATGAAACTCCGAATAAGAGTCTATCTGCATCTTTAGACATCTAAACACTTTAAAAAATCTGGCCTAGAGCCTTAAAGGTGAAGATGAGGAGCCTGAATTTGGTGCAGGAGAAGTGGATGCAGTGCAGGGACTAAAAAGGGATGAAATGGTCAGAACAGCAGGAGAGGAAGATGAGTTTCATGGTGGGGTTTTAAATGAAATGGAGGAGAGTGAGAGGTGTATCAGGTAGGCCAAAGAGAAGCAGATTCTAAACAGATGATTACCAAGACCAGGACAAATTTTGGCTGTAGGATTAGAGTTTGGCTCTCTTGAAATGTATTTTAAATTTCACAGGATGACCTTCATTCACTCCACAGGAGGTAGCCATATAGTGAAAGGGAAAGAGTTTAGCTCCCAAGCAGGTAGTTGAACAGTTCAGCTAGGTCAAGTAGCTGGTTACACTATTTATGAGGTCTTGTGCTCCACAAATATTCATTTTGATTAACAGGATCCTCTATATACTTATGGACGATTCTATTTATTTAAATTCTTGTACTATGCTCATCACCATGATATCTGACTATACAAAACACATCATGATGGCATGTCTAAGATTAGTGACCAGTTTAGGTTAGGGATGTAAACGATTAAAATTATTTTGTTTAACCGGTTAACCAAGGTAGCTGGGGGGGCCTGGCATGATGGTGGCTGGGGTCAATCCGGCTGGGGCTGGGGTCTGGCTCAACATGGTGCCGCCAGGACTGGGTTCCGGCTGCCTGGCTAGGCGCAGGTCCGGCCAGCCAGGGCTGGGCTCCTGCAGCCGGTGTGGTGCAGCCAGGGCTGGGGGCCCTCTCTGGTTGGGACTGGGGTCCTGCCGGCTCAGCCAATGTGGTGCAGCGGGGGCTGAGGTCTGGCCGGCCAGGGCTGGGCTCTTGCTGACTGGCACGGCCAGGGTTGGGGGCCCTCTCCGTCCGCAACTGGGGTCCCACTGGCTTAGTCAGCACAGCGCGGCTGGGGCTGAGGTCTGGCTGGCATGGCGTGGCTAGGGCTGGGCTCCTGCCGACGCAGCCAGGGGCCCGCTCCGGCCAGGACTGGGGTCCTGCTGGCTCAACTGGCCCGGCCGGGGCTAGGGCCACTCCGACCCAGTCGGGGTTGGAGTCTCTCCCACCAGCCCAACGTGGGCTGCCCGGGTGAATGGTTCACTTTGGTTAACCGGTAAGCCTAATGCTTACTGGTTAACTGGTTAACCTTTTACATCCCTAGTTTAGGTACAGAGTTCTGCTCTAAACTGCAGGCTTATCTTTTATACCCTCAGAAGACAGTATATTTCCTCAAATGCCTTTTGTTCTGAGAAAGGTCAGCATACATTTGATTAATGTTTAAGACACTTGTGCCATCTGCTGGAAATGACTTGGGTCAGCAGAACCATTTGCAAACACTATGCATCCTCTTTACATTTGACAGCAAACTACCTTTGATTACAGGATTATCATTTAATTTCATCATTGGTATTGTTAAGTGCTGGGGAGAGGACTAACAAAAACAGGTTATGCTATCGGCAACAAAAGAGCAAACATCCGTTCCATGCACATATTGACACTACCTACAGGTGCTCGCCTCAACCCTCTTCTGAGGAGACCGCCACAAGGTGTGAAAGGTCTGATATTATATACAGGTGATAACGGTACCTAGTTACTTGGAGCAGTAGACAAATACAAAGGTATTGTCAGGTACATGGGTATCCAATGCTGAATCGCTCAACTTGGATAAATATGCAGATATTATTTACACCGTAAGTAAATTATAGATTAGTATCTTTCCAGATGTACTGCACTGCAGTTTAAGCTCAAGATCCTTGTTGTTTTGTGTGTCTTTTGACTGTTACAAATTATCAAAGTCAAAAGCACCTCAAACAGGTTTTGGAACTATCTAATCCAAGCTCAGATCCATTTAATTTCTCTTATTCTGTTTAGTAGCATAGTAGAGTTTGTCTTGTGAGACAAAGGTTGTGATGTGTTGTCCTGCTGCTATTGTTAAACAACTTTTTCCCCTTGTCCCTGGAGGCATAAATTAGAGCAATCACAGGTTTGCTCTAATTTATACTCCCTGGAATGGCCTCCTAGGGGGGCCTTGTGCCCTAAATTCCCTCTAAGCTGCGTGGCCGTGCAGCCACCCAGCAGTGTATCAAATGCTGTGCACTTCAGGTGCCCCTCCCACAATGCTGCACTGCTCCTGCCCTCTGCCTTGGAGCCCCTGGCCAGCTGCTCCCGGGAGCCTCCTGCTTGCTCTGCAGAGTGGGGGGAGGAGGGGCACTGATGTCAGGGTGCCTCCCCCACCTCCATACCCCATCTCCGCAGAGCGGGGCAGGGGAACAGACAGGGCTCAGGAGTGGGATGTGGGACAGAGCTGGCTGGCGGCTGCTGCTGTGTCTGAACAAGCAAGCTTCAGATTGGTGAATTCCGATCTACTTAAAGGGGCAGCGTGTGTCTCTCTCTCACACACACAGTTTGTGTATGTGTGGGTGTCTCTCACACACACACACAGTGTATGTGTGTCTCTCTCACACACACACACTCTGTCTTTCACACTCACCTCCCAACACATACTTGTATTATTGTTGTTTTTACTTCTTGATGCTTCCTGCAATGCACATATAGTCTCTGTAATTTTATTCTTTCAAAGTGTTGTTATTTTAATCTTTTTACTGGTCTATGCATTTCATAATTTTTATTTCTCTCTTAGGTTTAAATTTAATTCTTTGAGTAGTGAGTTCTAAAATGCTTAACCCATCCTGGGTGGAGTAATTATCCCTACAGTAACTTATTAAAATATGTATTATATCTAGGTTATTTGTTTCTACTTGGGGTGCACATCTTCACATTACCTCGATACTGGTGCACATAACAAAATTCATTCCACACATGGATGGAAAAAATTAGAGGGAACATTGCTTCTGCCAGCTCAGAATTGCCGGAATAGTGTGCTATAGCCATGCTCCCAGACACATCTCCAACTCAAGACGGGAGAAGGAAATAACAGCTTTACACCACTGGGGGATTTCTCTGTAACAGGAATGTGCCGCTACCTCTTTAAAGCAGTTTTAAGTCCCTTTGTGCTGCTGGAGCGGCTCCAAGTGAATTTAGCTGAGGCTGAGAACCTGGCCCCTCATCTGTTGAGGCTGTATTTTTGGGTAAGTTAGTATTGTTTGTCCAAATGATTTCAAATCTAAAATGTGAGTTGATCTAGTTAGTTAGGTTTGCAATTTAATATATTTTTTCTCAAATTCATAACTCATGAATGCTGAATAAACTTCCTTCCTTCCAAAATAATTCAGCTTTGGACTGAGACCAAGCATCCAAACTTTGGTGAAAACCTCGCCCAACTGAAGTCAATTGGAGTTCTGCAACTTGGAGTTTGTGGGATCATGCTAAGCAGGGATTGTCCTCAAATGTTTGTAAATCACCTAGCAAATAGTGGGCACTACCACAAATAATAAGAATTTACTAAGGATGATCATGCAGCCCGAAGGGTTCATGGGATTCATGCATCCCAGAAATCACATGAGAGCCCACAGCTCATCCCGTTGCAATTCATTTTGATACCACATGATAACACTTTGAGGCAGAGAACTGTTACATTGCTTTCCATCATGATGGCAGGTCATCTTAATGTGAGGACTCTTACACTACATCACGGTGTCTTGTGTTATACATGTTTCAAAATGACATTACATTTTGACCCAACAGGATATGCTCACCCAACGCAGTGCAATGACTGGAAGCAACATGACAATGATTTGATGGAGTGCTCTCTGGATGCCATATTGATGCAAAATGATGCCATATCAAGATGTATGACACAATATCGCAGTGGTGTCGTACCATGATGCCATCCGGAGTTAGCATGAAGTCATTTCATAATGGGATGACAGTGGTTTGCAGTGATTTGTCAAAATTCCATGATGCAAGAATATTACTGCCTCTTCAACTGTGTTTATATTAGGCCTTTTTGCCATAAATTTGCCATTATCTACACTAATGCTCACAGTGATGGAGCTCAGCCAGTAACTACAATAATGGGAAGATTATGGCAAGAAAACCAAAATGTAGACAATTCATTCTTGGCTGAGAGGAGCTGTTGCTGCTACCACTCAGAGAGTGACACTCCCCCGACTTTTCCTAAGCCTGTATCCCATCTTGCTATTACTCCTAGTAATACTGTAGTGGCCAGGAATCCCACTCATGATCAATGCTCCTTTGTGCTGAATGAGGTACAAACATAAAAGACAAAGAGTTTACAATCTAAACAGAGCCAAGACTGGGCAGGTGGATGAAGAACACAATGGAGGGGGAGAAAAAGGCAACAGTAATAGAAATATAATGTTACATCCTAGAAAAATGCTCAGTTTGAAAACTTAAAAAGAAATAGCCAGAGATGTGATGTTAATGATTTGCTAACAGGCCACCTGCCTAGCCATTATCATTAGCAAATTTACCATTGGAGTCGCATCAGAAGGGGTTTGAAGGAAGATGCCTATACAAATCGATTTGGAGAAGGCTCTTTATGCATGCAGGGCAATGTGGAAGGCTAAAGGCTCTTATGGGAGAGCAGATGGGCAGCTAACGGAGTTTGCTAGCTCCGATGGAGTGAAAGGGGCGATTATAAATCAGTGAGTTCAGAAAATAATAAATAGGGAGGCGCAAACTTGTGAAAAGCCTTGAAGGTACAGACTTTAAACTTGTGTTTGATGTGATGAAAAAGGGGGAGCCAATGGAGGGACTTGAAGATTGGGGTGGGGGGGAGAGGGAAACACAATAAAAGAGTTGAGCTACTCTGTCCCCATATCTACTCTGGCGACACCATCAGAGGACCCAACCACATCAGCCACACCATCAAGGGCTCATTCACCTGCACATCTACTAATGTTATATATGCCATCATGTGCCAGCAATGCCCCTCTGCCATGTACATTGGCCAAACCGGACAGTCCCTCCGCAAAAGAATAAATGGACACAAATCGGACATCAGGAATGGTAACATACAAAAGCCAGTAAGTGAACACTTAAATCTGTAATAGAATGACCAGGGAGATTGAAAAGTCACTATCATTGAACAAAAAAACTTCAGAAACAGACTTCAAAGAGAAACAGCAGAACTAAAATTCATTTGCAAATTTAACACCATTAATCTGGGCTTGAATAGGGACTGGGAGTGGCTGACACATTACAGAAGCAGCTTTTCCTCTCCTGGAATTGACACCTCCTCATCTATCATTGGGAGTGGACTACATCCACCCTGATTGAATTGGCCCTGTCAACACTGGTTCGCCACTTGCGAAGTAACTCCCTTCTCTCCATGTGTCAGTATATAATGCCTGCATCTGTAACTTTCACTCTATGCAGCTGAAGAAGTGAGGTTTTTACCCACAAAAGCTTATGCCCAAATAAATCTGTTAGTCTTTAAGGTGCCACCAGACTCCTTGTTGTTTTTGTAGATACAGACTAACACGGCTACCGCCTGATAGTTGAGCTAGGAAGACAGTTTGGCAGCAATGTTCTGAATGGGGCTGAGAGAAGTAAGGCTGCAGAAGGCCAGGCCAGAGAAGAGGCCAAGACAGTAGTTGAGATGGGAGAGGATGAAGGCCTGGACAGGCATAGGCAGAGAGGAAAGGCTGGAGCTTGGAAACACTAAGGAAAAGCAGCAATATTCAGATATGGCCTAGATGGGCGGGAGGAAAGGGGGACAGATTAGAAAACAGAGTGCAGGTCTGAGCCTGGGAGATCAATAATGTTGTGATCAGCTCCCCTTCACCTCCCATCCTGCTTCAACTACCCCATCCCCTGGTAGCCTCCCCATGACCCCACCCCTCTCTACTACCCCATCCCCTCTCAGCCTCCCCACGACCCCACCCCTCTCTACTACCCCACCCCCTCACAGCCTTCCCACGACCCCACCCCCCTCTGCCTCCCCACGACCCCACCCCTCTCTACTACCCCATCCCCACTCAGCCTCCCCACGACCCCACCCCTCTCTACTACCCCATCCCCTCTCAGCCTTCCCACGACCCCACCCCTCTACGACCCCACCCCTCTCTACTACCCCATCCCCTCTCAGCCTCCCCACGACCCCACCCCTCTCTACTACCCCATCCCCTCTCAGCCTTCCCACGACCCCACCCCTCTACGACCCCACCCCTCTCTACTACCCCATCCCCACTCAGCCTCCCCACGACCCCACCCCTCTCTACTACCCCATCCCCTCTCAGCCTCCCCACGACCCCACCCCTCTCTACTACCCCATCCCCACTCAGCCTCCCCAGCTGCACTAGCCCCTCCTTGCGCACCCACCCAACCTCCACCTCCACCGCCCCAGTTGCCATAGCTGCCGAGAGGTTTCCTCACCCGCCCACACACCCAGCACCGCGGCCCCTCTGGACCAATGGGGAGAATGGGGCGTGTCTTGGCGCCGGAAGGGGCGTGGGGTAGCACCGGAAGTGGGTGCTGGAGCCGCCGCAGGGTGTGTGTGGTAGCGAAGCGGCCGCCGCGCTCGGAGTCTCCTGACCCGCCCGGGACCGAGGTGTGAGCCCTCCGCCAGGTGAGGGTCTCGGGCCCATCCCCATAGCTCCGGGGACAGCGTACGGGGAGTGGGAGCCGCGAAGAGGTCTCGGGGCCTCGCCCCTTCCCTCCTCCCCGCGGGGGAGGGGGTGCTGCGCGGCCCGACAGGCCCAAGGGCTCGCGGAAGTAGGAGGGGGCAGGTCCCCCAGCCTCGGCCGGCCCAGCTCCTCCCTCTCTCGGGGTGGCAGGGCCCGGGGTGGGAGGGGCACGCGGCGGGCAGAGGCCTTCGCAGGCCGCGGAGCTGCCGAGGGCGCGCTACGGGGCGCCTCCCCCCGGCTGCAATGGCTCGTGTCTCCGGGGAGCCGGGCGGGGAAGCGGAGCCGCCCAGGTAACGGTGTGACCCACTCCTCTCCCCCAGGCTGCTGCAGGGCCTGAACTGGCAGCACCGCCTTTTCTAGGCGCTCCCAGCCCAGCCCCACGCAGGCTGAGTCACCTTCTCCCCCGAGGGCTAGCCTGGCCTCGCACACCTGTGTGCAGCAGCCGTCGCTGGCAGGGGCTGTTCCCTTGGCTGTGATTGACAAAGGCCCTTCGGCTCCTACCGGCTGGGAAATGAGCCTCTCCCTTCCAGGGTCAGTCTGATTCTAGACCTCTCCTTCCAAAGGCTCCCTGTGATCTCTCTCGTGGGCCAGGATGCCCAACTGCCTGTGTTGGGGGCCCCCCCACCATGCTGCTCCACACTAATCAGATTCCTATGCTGCAGGCATTGCCTACCTTAAATAAAAATCTCTTGCTGTGTTCAGGAGATGGAAATAATTTCCATAGCACTTCGTAGCACCCTTTTCACATAGGTACTCATGGTGTTGTTTCAAACAAATAGGGAGGAGGTAAGGATGCAGCCCTGACACCTTTATAAAATAATACGTGGGTGTAGGAGCACAAATACAGTGCCTACCACAATGGGGTCCTGGTCCATGACTAGGTCTTCTAGGTGTTATAGTAATACAAATAATAAAGGTGGTATATTATTTATTACTAGCCTCTGCTGTGGCACAAAGCAGAACTAAATGTAGGCAGGCACTAGGGGAAAGAATACTGTTTCAGGCATCAGGCACAACTTGTAAGACTTTTTAGAAAAACCCATAAACTGCCCTGATGAGGTTATAATCCACAGATGTTATCTTGTATAGTGAAAGTATCCGTGCCATGCAGACTTTGTCACTGAGGGAAGATTCCAACTAAACTGTAGTAATTTATTTCATTTGGTCTTTTTGACATTATGGTAACTGTTCCTAACAAGGAAGCAAATTGAATGATATATAATACTTTAAAAGCTAAATTATACTGTACGTGTAACATTAGTAGCTTGAAAACATTTATAAGGCTGTAAAACTTTTATAGCTTTAGGAGTGGTTAGGTTACCGAAATCAGAAATCTCACGAACTGTCTCAGTGCATTTTATGCAGGAGGATGCATCTTTTTTTGATAGTTCCCCAGAACAGAGTCCATTTTAAAAAAAAACAAACAAACCTTGAAGGTATAAATTAACTCTCCCCCCTGTATTCCAGAGGGGGAAAACTCTATTTATTTTTGGGTCTTAGATCCCAAAGTGGTGGGCAACTAGCAAATAGCTGATTGCAAGTGAAGTGTCCTGGCCATGTAACTATATTTAGATTTTGAGTTAATTTGATATGGGCAAAGTGAAACACCATTAAAGCAGATGGGGTCTAGTGCAGACTTGCACACTCAGTTTTGTCAGTGCACCATCTTCTGACTTGCAATATCATTGCTATTCTGGTTCTCACTATCCTTTAAGCAGAGCAGACTAAGTGTGTAATTTTTGTTATGTGCACAGACTAGGATGAGACTGAGTTGGATGGCACAACTGTCACATAAATAAGGTTTAGAACTATGTTCTTGAGAAAGAAGGCTAGCACCCCGATACACATTACATTAAAACTAAAACATTGTAGTGGTATGGCTTTTTATTTTGCCTCAGCCTTATCCCATCCTGTAATAGAAATACTTTCACTTTAATATAAGTGAAGGTGATTTGCTGTAATATGAACACATTTATTTTGGCATGAATTTTACACCTGAGGGAAGAGGTTTTTTGGGAAACTCACTACTTTCATCTGGACCCTAGCCAAAAATGATTATAGTAGTTGGAACAAAAATCTAACCAGATTAAGTACATTATATACATTCCTGTTTCCACTTGTAACTGTCCTTTATTTATACAGCACTATAGATGTGCATAATAGTTTGGACAGAATGACAGGTCCCTGCTCCAAGGAGTTTCCAATCTAAGGACTTGTCTACATGGGGAAATAGCCTGGACTAGCTAATATACAATACCTATTCTGCATTAGCTCCACATATGGACACTTTTATTCTGTAGTAGGGGTGCCTTTGTCCAGTTTAGTTTAATCGACTTTAGAAGTGGATTAAACTAAACTGCAAAAAGACACACTTTTAGGGTATATCTCTACAGCAATTGGGAGATGTGACTGTAGCCATACCTGGCTCTAGCTAGTCCACTAAAAATAGCAGTGAAACTGCAGTGGCATGGGCTTGTCACCTGAATATATATCTAGTGTCTCAGAGGGCTTGCACTCAATGGCTAGCCTGTGCTTGTGCTGCCATGGCTTTGATGCTATTTTTAGCTAGCTAGATCAAAGCTAGTTTGGGAATGCCTATGCTTGCTGCTGTCACACATCCCGACTGCTGTGTAAAGGTACCCTAAAGTGCAGAGCTAGAGTGGAATAGCTATTGGGCTTTCAATTTTTTAGGGGGGGGGGGGGGGGATAGCTCAGTGGTTTGAACATTGGCCTGCTAAACCCAGGGTTATGAGTTCAATCCTTGAGGGGGCCATTTAGGGATCTGGGGCAAAAATCTGTCTGGGGATTGGTCCTGCTTTGAACAGGGGGTTGGACTAGATGACCTCCTGAGGTCCCTTCCAACCCTGATATTCTATGATTCTAAATTCACAACCTAACTTATTTCACCGTAACTTCCCTGTTAGGACAAGCCCTAAGTAAATAACATAGCAAGGGGTGACAAAAAGATGTCGGAAAAGGGTTGTGTATATATAGGAAGGTGATTGTGCAGAAAGAGATCATAAGGCTGGCTTATTGTCAGTTTTTTCTCCCAAAGTTTTAATGAAGATTTGGAGCAGTGTTTGGGGTGGCAGAAGGGTGACCAGATGTCCCAATTTTATAGGGACAGACCTGATATTTGGGGCTTTGTCTTATACAGGCACCTATTACCCACCACCCCCATCTTGATTTTTCACACTTCCTATCTGGTCACCCTAGGTGGTGGGCACATTGGAAAGCTAACTGAAAGAAATGAGTTTTGTTGAAGGTTTTGGAACAGAGTGAGGCTGCATGACGTAAGGTCGGAGAGGATATTCCATGTATTATGCTACCTGTTTAAAGCCATAGAATATGGAAAGTGCATTTTACTAATTTTACTGGTCAACCTGATGGTGATCAAGGAGAAACCTAGCTTTCTGTGTTCGGGTAAAATCTTACTGGGAATGTACAATTTCCCGATATGTCACTTTTTAATAATACGTAATACCATGGGGGGAGCACTTTATTTCCATTAGCTTGGAGTGATGAATGGATTTTTGTCTTTGTGGAAAGGAAATTAATGAGAAATGCTGATGTCAGTGAATAATCTATATTTAGTTTCCAGTGTTCTTCCTCACCACTCCTAAATCCCTAGGTCAAGATAAAGAACACAACTCTAGCTAAGTGAAAAAAATAAAAGGTATTAAAAGGCAAACAGGCTTCTTGTATTTAATTTGTAGGGAGCTGAGGAATGCACTGATTTAAAGAATACCCATCAGCAGTGGTGCCTGTTATGTGAGCTGCATGGTGGATATCATCTGCATCATCCAAACTGTCTCTTGTCAATACTGTAGTTGTTCTTGCATTAGCATGCACATGACTGCATTATGAAGGAAGCCTTTCCCTTTGTTTTGGAGGCAATTGTCTCCTTTTGAATACCCATGTAGGCTCCAAACTTATGGAACTGAAGTGTGGGATGCTATGTAATTGACATGGATTTTACATTTTGGGGTGAGTTGCCACATTAATGTCACTAGCTAAAACCAAATAAGATATGTTGAGATACTGTTCACTTTTGGTAAGCAAATCTGCAAATATCTCCAATACTGTTCTTCTGCTCTTCCAGTACTAAATTTTATAGCAGTTTTGTGATGGGAATAAATGCATATGAGTCTGAAACTACCAAACTTATCCCTTGTGACCAACTAGATTTAAACTAACTTCTCCAAAAGTGAAAGGTTAGTGTATTAACCAACTTTTCTGTCTGACTCCTTATTGATGTATATGGCAAACCAATAATTGCACTCCTTTCTTTCCCAAATCTTTTCTAATGGAGAAATATTTGTCTAATTATTTCTACATAACAAGCATTAAAACTATAAAAAAGGATCAATGACCTATTTAGCATCAAAAGAACAGGTCATTTGAAAGCAAACTTCAGGACAATGAAGGCTTATTAGTACTGCTTTGCCAGTTCAATATATTATGTAAATCAGATATTTTTCAGTGCCAGTTTTTCATCTGTTTTCTACAGTGTTTAAATGCAGTTGCATCTGATCTGATTTGACTGTTGGTCTTGAATAGCTCTTGAAGGTTGGAAGCAGTAAAGCCTATAAAAGCAGGCATGATCGCTGTCAGGTAGCTTGGGCCTAAAATATGATTTATCATAGAGGGCTTGTAATCTGGTGGGGAATGCTGAGTGTCTAAACATTTTATCTCAACTGTCACTAAAATTTACATAAATCCCAAATTCACCACCTTTGTCCTTGCTTGCAAGTCCTGTGGGTTTACTTTGACCTTGGGTGCCCTTTCTAAAATGACTGCCTTTCTCCCGCTCCTTACTTCCCCTCTCACCCAAAGGAGCCAGGGACAGCTGTAAACTAGTGCAGGGGTTGGCAACCTTTCAGAAGTGGTGTGCCAAGTCTTCATTTATTCGCTGTAATTTAAGGTTTCATGTGCCAGTAATACATTTTACATTTACAGGGACCGGCGGATGGAACCCCAGACTGGCAGCGGGCTGAGCGGGCCAGTGGCCCGGGGTTCCGTCCATCCAGGCCGACAGCAGGCTGAGTGGGGCTGGCAGTGGGGACCCCAGGCGGGCAGCAGCGTGCCACAGTAAATCAGCTCGTGTGTCGCCTTTGGCACACGTCCCATAGGTTGCCGACCCCTGAACTAGTGTCTTTTACAGATACCTACCTCTGGCAGTACAGTTATTAATAAGAAGTCCAATCCAGGCCATGTCTACATGAGCAAGCAAACTCAGTTGAAACCTTTTAATTCCCTTGTAGACACAGTTCAATACCTTTAAGATCATTTGAGCTGGTTGTGGTGTTGGAACCTAGGCTAGACAGGACCTAGATATTATCTCAGCTCGCAGGAATGGGAAGTAGGGTGATGGCTTCAGTGGCTAATACGTAGGAGTGTTAGATTCAAAGTTCTAGTATCTGAGTGCTTACTGGCTTTGAACACTGGTTACTGGCGTCCTTGATCAGAGATAGTGTGCAATCATTACCTTTTGGAGGGGTTCTAAGCCCTCATTTGGCAGGCTCTTAAATCTGCCACTAATGTCTCTCACCTTCTACTTAGAACTAACAAGCCCTGTTCTCAGAACTGTTCCCCATGGCTGTGACTTGCAACAGCACCCTTCCCCCCCAAAAAGTATCAGTGCTACATTAGACAATTCCTGTCAGTCTCTCACTACACATGTTGTTGAATGTACTGCTCTTAGTTGCAGGTAATGGCCACTGGTGATTTCCACTTGTGGCCTACGAACGTGTCCAGCCCAGGCATCGCAGAGATGCTTGTTCCAGGCTGTGGCACACTAATATATTAGGAAGGACATAGTTTTCAGCTCCTTTATGGGAGGGACCAGCTATAACTGATAGTGGCTTTTTTGTTTTTTTTCAAACATCACTCCTTTCCTTGTGTCTTTTTTTCCTTCTGGCAAACACTTCCCTCTTATGGAGCTCAAGCCATCATAGCTCTGCAAAGCCCTTCTCCAAGCTTCTAACAAGGTAAGCAATGGAGAATCAAGACTCTAACAGTGTTCCTTTATACAGCAAATCCTTGAGTGAGAGTGATGGTAGGTGTGTACTGCCAGATTATCCACATTTTGGTGTGGGGCAATGCCTTTCTTATTGGAAGAAAACACCGTGGTATTTGAATTCTTATGTTAAATTTGTTTTATTGAACAGCACTTCATACTTTTGTAGCAATCCTACTAACAATGAAAGATTCTAGGACAAGTTAAAATAGTCAAATCAACGCATAAATTGAGGCTCCAACACTGGCATCTCAAACTCTGGTACAAATATACACAATTAATGAAGTTCTTATTGAGTAAGTCAAACTTTTTTAGTAAGTAGTA
This sequence comes from Chrysemys picta bellii, assembly GCF_011386835.1. Classification (NCBI taxonomy): domain Eukaryota; kingdom Metazoa; phylum Chordata; order Testudines; family Emydidae; genus Chrysemys; species Chrysemys picta. The sequence goes on along the minus strand of NC_088803.1, from coordinate 35,677,103 downwards.
TGAGCTCTCTTTAAGATGTACACATAATTTAGACCAGGTGTGGGCAAACTTTTTGGCCCGAGGGCCACATCTGGGTGGGGAAATTGCTTGCAGGGCCATGAATGTAGGGCTGGGGCAGGAGGTTGGGGTGCGGCGTACGGGAGGGGGCTCAGGCCAGGGGGTTGGGGTGCAGTAGGGGAGTGGGGTGCAGCAGGGGGCTCAGGGGAGGGGGGTTGGGGTGCAGGGAGGGGTGTGAAGTGTGGGAGGGGGCTCAGGGAAGGGGGTTGAGGTGCAGGAGGGGTGCGGCAGGAGGCTCAGGGCAGGGAGGGGTGCGGAGTGAGGGAGGGGGCTCAAGGCAGGGGGTTAGGGTGTGGAGTACAGGAGGGGTTCTGGCTCCGGCCCGGCACCACTTACCTGGAGCGGCTCTGGGGTGGCAGTGGTGCGCAGCGGGGCTAAGATCAGCTCCCTGCCTGCCCTGGCCTCGTGTCGCTCTGGCACCACATCCCTACGGCCCCTGGGGGAGGGAGGGCAGAGGGCTCCGCACGCTGCCCTTGCCTGCGGGTACCTCCCCTGAAGCTCCCGTTAGTCACGGTTCCCCGTTCCCGGCCAATGGGAGCTGCCGGGGGCGGTGCCCGCAAGCGACGGCTGTGTCCGGAGCCCTCTACCCCCACCACCCCTCTAGGGGCTTCAGAGACGTGATGCCGGCCGCTTCCAGGAGTGCTGCGGTGCCCGCAGTGCCATGGGGGTGGCAGTCCCACGGGCTGGATCCAAAGCCCTGGTGGGCCGTGGGCCATAGTTTGCCCACCTCTGATTTAGACAGTCAAATAACTAAGGATGGATAATGTTTTGTATGTCTTGTACAAGTGTTTGGGCTGAACGGTCAATTTTGTCAGACTTTCTTCTGTACTTTCTATGCCTTCCCTATTCCCTCTGTGGTTTTCCTTATGTGCCCTTAAGTGAACCCACTGACTGCCATGAAGGGACTTGCATTTAAAGATAAATATATCATATTAGCATCATGTTAATAAACTCTCCACAGTTCCTAAACTGAACTCTGCACAGGTAATTTGTTTTGCGATCCATAGCACTACTTGTGCTGTGCTGCTGGAAAAGTATAGACAAAATATAACACACACTTTTTTTAATGACAAAATGCAAACTGCCTGAGAATACTTGTCTCTAAATTTCAGCATGCAGACTACTTTTCAAAACAAAAATCCAAATCATATGGTAATGGTATTGTGTAAACTGCTTGTGGTAAACCTAGAGCTGACTACAATGGAAATGTCTCAAGAGGCAGTGCAGGTTGAGGAAATTGGAGTCATACAGTTGTGTGAGATATTTTAGTATTTATGGCTGGCTTTCATACACTATAAAACACTGTTTATATAGACATACTTTGATCTTCAAATTAACTGTGAAAGTTTGGGGGTCCCCAGCTGTGAACTAGTTACTGTGTTAAGCATGTAAATTGAATTCATTTCATAATTAGAAGTCTAGCAATTTGGGATGTGGCAAGAAGGTGGTAGAATATTGTTGCCTTGGAATACAGAGCACTGCATCTCTACATCACTAGTTCATCTGAACTGGTTCATGCTGGTCGTAATGACCAAAAAATGTTGCTATTTGACTGATCTGTCTTTTCAACTTACATTTTTACTAGGCAGTATATTTATTAAGGCTATGTCTACACTGTGCACTTAAGGGTATGATTTCCCCTGCTCGCATATACGTACTTGTGCTAGTCCTTGTCAAGCTGGTGCAGGGGTTCTCAAACTGGGGTCGGGACCCCTCAGGGGGTCACAAGGCTATTACATGGGGGGTCGTGAGCTGTCAGCCTCCACCCCAAACACCGCTTTGCCTCAAGCATTTATAATAGTGTTAAATATAAATTAAAAACACGTTTTTATAGAAGGGTGGTCGCACTCAGAGGCTTGCTATGTAAAGGGGTCACCAGTACAAAAGTTTGAGAACCACATTTTCCTTACTAACTTCAGCATCCATTGTCCTAAGGCAGAAGTTCTTAAACTGTGTTCAGTGGAGAGTTGGCTGGTCACATAGCATATGTCTGACCTTATTTCCAGCTGCTAAATTGCATTTCAAAAAAGATGAATGTTTCTTTCCATGTAAGCAATTACTTTACAATTGCATGACTGTCATGTGGGCCACATCCTTTCTCCCTCAATCTCTGTATTAAAATATGGTTGACACTGAAAATGCTGCAAGATAGCAGGGTTGATTGTCTCAAAAATCTCGTGTAGAGAAACACAGATATAAGAAATAATATTCCTGGCAGGGCAGTATAAAAACATTTTCTCTGCTACCAAACACTACAGCTCTATTTTGCTGTTTTAAGTATCAACAAAAGCACTGCATTTTACATCAAAGTAAAAGGGCTGTTCAGTGACAGCAGGAGCTGTCCAGTGTTTCAGATACTCCTGCTCTAAGAACATTATTCCTGTCATGGAAGAGTACTAGAAGATACAATAACATGAAAAAGTTCTGGTTTTCTTTTTTGGCAAGTGTTTGAACATGCAGCCTTTTCTCTCAGACTTCTGGTATTATTAGATTGGGGACATGGTATCATGATAGGATTGGAGAAGTCTGTCGGCGGGGGATGGGGGAGACTGATATGATTGGATATAACATCAATATTAATGTCACATTTGAAAAGGTAGTGTTCACGTTCTTCCAGGAGTGTGATTGGTTGTGATTCTTAAATGTTACAGAAGATGCTGATTAGGCCTCAGCTGGAGTATTGTGTCCAGTTCTGGGTGCCAAATTTCAGGAAAGATGTGGACAAATTGGAGAAAGTCCAGAGAAGAGCAACAAAAATGATGAAAGGTCTAGAAATCATGACCTGTGAGGGAAGATTGAAAAAATTGGGTTTGTTTAGTCTGGAGAAGAGAAGATTGAGAGGGGACATGATAAGCTTTCATGTTCATAAAAGGTTGTTACAAGGAGTTGGAAGAAAAATTGTTCTTAATCTCTGAGGACAGGACAAGAAGCAACGGGCTTTAATTGCAGCAAGAGAGGTTTAGGTTGGACATTAAGAAAAACTTCCTAATGGTCAGGGTGGTTAAGCACTTGAATAAATTGCCTAGGGAGGTTGTGGAATCTCCATTATTGGAGATTTTTAAGAACAGGTTGGACAAACACCTGTCAGGGATGGTCTAGTGCAGGGGACTGGACTAGATGACCTCTCGAGGTCTCTTCCAGTCCTATGAGTCTATGCTGCTCTTAGTGAAATAACCAAAATACAAAGTTAAACTCCTGCTAGTAACTCACTACATTGATCAGGAAGAAGACAGACTTCCCACTTATTAAAGATCATGACTTATACCGCATCCCTTTTTACCTTTAGCATTCGTTTTCCACAACCTGTGCAATCAAGATAAATTATTTTTTCTCCTTTTAAGGAATAACTATGGATAAAAGCGAGCTGGTACAGAAAGCCAAACTGGCCGAACAGGCTGAGCGCTATGATGACATGGCTGCTGCTATGAAGGCTGTCACTGAGCAAGGACATGAACTGTCCAATGAAGAAAGGAATCTACTCTCTGTTGCCTATAAGAATGTGGTTGGTGCCCGTCGCTCTTCCTGGCGTGTAATTTCCAGCATTGAACAGAAAACAGAGAGGAATGAGAAGAAACAGCAGATGGGAAGAGAGTATCGTGAGAAAATTGAGGCTGAATTGCAGGATATCTGCAATGATGTTCTGGTAATAATCCAGCAGCAAAAATAACAGTAGTTAGCATTGCAGCAATTTCCGGGGAGGCTTAAGGAGCCTCACTGAGATGCTAAAGATCCAGGCAGGAAGATAATTTCTTATGGCTCTGGGTAAAGAACTTGGCTGGGTGTAGAATTGAGTATTCTAGTTTCTTTCATGTAACTATATTCAGTTTATCTTAGTGTTATCACCTATCAAATATAAAAACAAAACAAAAAAAATCTACTAGCCAAAGGCACAAAACCTGTTAGGCAGCGATTAATATGGAAGATGATTGGGGGAGAGGGGTAAGACACCAGAAGGATCTGTGGCCAACTGCCCTGGCAAGAAGCCCATCACTTACACTCAAGTGCTGGGATTCTTAGGGTGCTGTTCCTGTTCGGTGGTGGGGGTGAGGGGGAGTGGGTGATAGATACTCCTATGTATTTTAATCACCTGAAATTTGAAGCCTCTACCCATATTTTATGGACAGGAGAGGAGCTAGCGTTTTCACCCACACCAGTTTCCTGGCTTCTTTGAAGTTAGGGGTGGAGGGATTCTGCTTTTTGTGGTTGCCTAGTCAAGACCCTATTGCATGTGAAGAGGAGAGAGTTCCTGGTACTTCTCTCTCAACCATTTTTGATTCCTCTTCCTCTGAATACGCAAGTGCAGCCTCCATTGCTACTCATAGCTTTAGACCACTTCATTGCTGTCCACTGTTCTAAACAGCAGCAGTGAAAGTAATCAGACTCTTGTGAATCTCACTCTGCCAAACAGCAGCAAAATTATGAATAGCAGTGGAGGCCCTGGAGCGTTGTACCTGTGGACTCATGAACACAGCACTGCGTCAGTTCGCATGTGAAAGGCTGTCCTCGCAATCAGGAGGGCTATCAACTTTTTGAGAGCTGAAATTTTGCAAAAATGAATGGTATAGGTCCTCAACCGGGAAAGTTTCCTGCTCCCCAGTGGATTTTTCTCCAAGCTTTTGTAGTGGATAATAAACTTCATGTGTGTACACTTAGAAGTTGCGTTAGCATGTTAAATGCTAATACTTACAATGGTGGTTAAAGTTTTGTTTATCACTCCTGTGGCTTTCATGACAAAAGCATTTGTGTAATTCTGTGATGCTTCCTCTTTCAGGAACTCTTGGATAAGTACCTTATTGTCAATGCCACACAGCCAGAAAGCAAGGTCTTCTATTTGAAAATGAAAGGCGATTACTTCAGATATCTTTCAGAGGTGGCATCTGGGGACAGCAAACAAAGTAGGTAGAGTTAAAATCTACACACACACTCACACCGATCAGAAGTCAAATGGCCACTAAGCAGTATGAAGAGAAATGTTTCTGTTCTCAGTGAGGCGTATTTATATAGACTTCAACATTCACTAACTATTGAAAACAAGCATTGTGCTACTTGCTCTTGTCATGCTGTCTGGAGTGCCTTCCTCAGGGCAGACACCTCAAGCTGGTGGTGTGTTCTGTAATTAGATTTCACCAAGTCAGTGACCTATGTGAACTCCTGGATCACTATCAGGGTCTTACCACGGAGTCACAGATACTCCCTTTAGACTCTCCAGTCTATCTTACCACCCAGACAAACTGGACTTTTGTGAGAAAAGGTCTCTTAAACCAAAAATCACACCACATAAGGTTGCTCTCAGGCCTGAGAGACAGGTCACTTCCCCTCATCAGTTGGTACTCTAGATCTTACACCAAAGACAATGCTGGTAGCCAATTATATAGTAAACTAACTAAAGGCTTATTAGCTAAGAAAAGGAAATGTGTTATTGAGAGGTTAAAACAGGTATTAGTCACAGTTTGTAATTCCAAATGGTGGCAGTGATGTAATAAACTGCCAGTTTCCAGAAAGTCTTTTCGAGACCCCCGGGGACAACCTGGGTATCCTTGCTTTGCATCTAGTACATTTCCCTGTACTAGTCCCAGCAGACCAAAGGTGCAGAATCTTTCCTTGAATCCATACTTATAGCTTCTTCTCACAGGAAACAAGCTGACAGTGTCACTACCCACGTGTTTTTTTTCTTTGATGACAGACTGAGGAATGCATTTTGAGTCTTTGACCTCTCATCATCTCACACAATGAGCACTTGCTTTAAAATTAACTTTTTTCTGTTAGAGTTCTTCATTTGCATTCTATAACGCTTCTTTCTCATTTGATGGGTTATTTAGTTACAAGGGTATACACAATGTAAATGTTGCTACTACGTTATAAAAGGATACAGATAAGTGAAAACAATGCAAGTAACATCCAGTTAGTTTTCATGAAGTTTAAACATCAATTATACTCTTATACATTTAACAATCACTTTGATCTATACTAATACACAAGTGAATAGGCCTGGGGCTTTGGCATGAGCTGGCACGTGGTCTGCCAGCATCATAGCTCTGACCAAACCGTCCCCCTTCCCAAAAAAAAAAACCCATTATACATGAGCCTCTGTAATTAACATCAAGCCAAACAAACTGCCATCCCTCAATCTACTCTGTCCCCAAATGTCTCCCATCCCTGAAAAGGTTTTGCCACCTGTTTGAAAGTTCAGCAAATCCAGGATCTGGTAGCCTGAGAGGAGGAATGCATTATTTCCTCCTGGAAAATGCCCTGCTGGTAGTACCCTCCTAATTATATCAGGGGATCTAGCGGAAGTAACTTCACTGGTTGCAAGTGTGGTATCACATTTTGATAGGTGGACTCTCAAGTAACCAGGTCCTAAACCAATTAGAGTTCTCTAGGTTAAAACTAACACCTTGAACTCTGCCTGGAAGCCAGTGGGCAATCAGTGCAGTTCGTGGAGCAGGATCATAGGGCTTAGACCAGGGGTGGGCAAACTTTTTGGCCCGTGGGCCACATCTGGGTGGGGAAATTGCATGATGGGCCATGAATGTAAGGCTGAGGCATGGGGTTGGGGTGCAGGAGAGGGTGTGGGAAGGGGTGTGGTGTGCAGGAGGGGACTCAGTGAAGGGTGTTGAGTTGCAGGGTGGGGTGCGGGAGGGGTCTCAGGGCAGGGGGTTGGGATGTAGGAGGGGGTGCGGAGTGTGGGAGGGGGCTCAGGGCAGGGGGTTGGAGTGCTGGGGGCAGGAGGATGCAGGCTCCGACCCGGCGCCGCTTACCTTGAGTGGCTTCAGGGTGGCAGCGGCACGCAGTGAGGCTAAGGCAGGCTGCCTGCCTGCCCTGGCCCTGCACCTCTCCTGGAAGCGTCCAGCACCATGTCCCTGCAGCCCCTGGGGGAGGTGGGGCAGAGGGCTCCACGCGGTGCCCTCGCCTGCGAGTACCTCCCCTGAAGCTCCCATTGGCCGTGGTTCCCTGTTCCCGGCCAATGGGAGCTGCGATGGGCTGTGCCTGCAAGCAAGGGCAGCAGGCAGAGCTTCTGGGAGCAGCGCGGGGCCAGGGCAGGCAGGGAGCATGCCTTAGCCTCACTGTGCCACGGGGCTGGCAATCCCACAGGCTGGATCCAAAGCCCTGATGGGCTGGATCCAGCCCACGGGCCATAGTTTGCCCACCCCTGGCTTAGACAGTCCCTCTAGAGCTTGTTGTGCTACCCATCAGCCTGGGGAAGGGGACTCATAGTTCCTCAGTGCTCCCAATTTTTAACCTATGGAGTTCAGGACAAGAGGTTGCCTCTTGGACGCTTCCTTCTCAGAAGCATTAGGGAATGGCTCATTAGTTTTCTTCAGCGTTTACCTTCCAGAACTATTTCCTGTTCCTCTGTTGGCGTCTAGCTTTTAAACACAATGCAGTTGGAGTTCAACAGTACTAGCCACAACTATGTCTGATGTTTTTTTTAACCTTGGTATGAATTGTTGCATTTTAAATCTTATGAGCACTCCTGCATTAGTAGCTTAGTTTTATCAGTAGAGTTTTACCATTAAAATTATTGAAGGAAATCCCTCTGTGCTTGTTTTTTACATGTGGATATTTATTAACCTTCGAATTGGAATTGTTACCTGATGTCCAAAGTTTCTAAATTGCCCAGACTAAGGTGGTGTTAAATAATCCTTGTCTTAAATACACAGTGACTTACCATGCATTAATCTTACTGAAATCGCTTTTTGCAGCAACAGTATCAAACTCTCAGCAGGCTTACCAGGAGGCATTTGAAATTAGCAAGAAAGAGATGCAACCTACACACCCCATTCGGCTTGGTCTGGCTCTCAATTTCTCTGTCTTTTATTATGAGATATTAAATTCCCCTGAAAAAGCCTGTAGTCTGGCAAAGACGGTAAGCAGACTCCTCTTATCAATATTTTTTTGGGGGGGGACAGGCGGGGGAGGAAACTATTGAAGGCAAAAACTATTAAAGATGTACATTAGTACCTCTGAAGGTAGGTTTGAGTGATCTGTTCTTCTAAAAGCAACTAGATTCTCCTTCAAGAGTACTCTGTCAGCGGGAGGATGCCTGCCTCAGAGGTGCTGGCCTCCTTTCACATGAATATCTGTATCTTAATATATTGTCACATAAGCTAGTAAAAGCATAATAGTCAATTGACTATTGAAAGTTACCCTGTGGGGAATAAGACAAGCTGCCCTCTTCACACTTTCACAGGATTCTCCCAGAAAGTACTTGCTTTGGAAATCTAAAAATGTTTGCATTAATCTAAAGCCCCTAAAACTGAAACTAATAACACTGTCTTTAGTTGAGCATATTTCAAAAATTTGATGTGGCAGTTTCTCCAGTGTGACTTTACCAGTGCTTTCCATTCATGACCCGTAACATCGCAATCTCTCTCCAGAGGCCAGAACCGTTTTGGTTTGATTGGCATGGCAAACTATTTGATGGTTTAATTGTGCCCAAATAGATCACAAGTGAGTTAGTTTTTTCTCTTTTTACCTCTCCTTAAGATTAGACCGAATATCTTTCTGAGAGACTAATAGCACCATGTGGTATTTTTATTAGTTCACCTCTACTTGCTTCAACTGAAAACTGTCAAGTAACAGCTTGGATAATGATGGCATTCAGAATTACTTCGCATATATGTACAGTGCACTTTGTTTAGGGGCCTAATATTTTGTAGCAAGAAGAGATTTTTCCCTTGCAATGCACTTACTACTGTTAGTTCTGCTTTAAGTTATTGGGTTGTAAATCAATCTGCTTTAGAAATGTGGCTATGTTTGTGATAGAAATATATTTAAATAGAAAAGGGGGCCTTATTCATGGCAGCAACCAAACATGCTGCATGGACTTTGATGGAAGATTTTATAAAACAAGTTGGTGGCAACTACAGTCATACAGTAACTCCTCCCTTAGTCGTCCTGGTTGACATTGTTACGTTGCTGATCAATTAGAGAGCATGCTCGTTTAAAGTTGCGCAATGCTCCCTTACGAGTCATTTGGCAGCCGCCTGCTTTGTCCACTGCTTACAGGAAGAGCAGCCTGTTGGAGCTAGCTGGTGGGGGCTTGGAACCAGGGTGGACTGGCAGCCCACCTATCAGCTCCCTGTTCCCCTAAGATTCCCTGTGTGGCAGCCGCCCAGCAGGCTATCAATTGCCGGCAGTTCAGCTGTCCCTCCCCCCACTGCCATGAGCTGCTCTCCAGAGCCTCCTGCTTGCTGTGCGGGGGGTGGGGAAGAGAGGGGGGCTGATGTCAGGGTGTCCCCCTGTTCCTGCACCCCGCTTACCCCATTTCCAAAGAGCAGGGGGAACATAAGGACAGACAGAGCTTGCTGGCGAGAGCTGCTGTCTCAACTTGCTGATCTATTTAAAAAGGCGGTGTTCTTAGAGTGGAGTCAGCATACTTAAAGGGGCAATGCGCATCTCTTTCACTCACTCACACTCTGTCTGCCATGCTGTCTCCCCTCCCTCCATTCGTGCTGCCTTGTAGAGTGTGAGGCTATATTAACAACAATGTCTTAACCCTTGAGGGCCCAGCCGATTGCTAGTTCATCATTTAGCAGTAAGGCATTCCTTGGGAAATATCCCACCCTCTAACTTCACCACCTCAATCAAGCGTCACAGTCATCATCGCTGTGTACCAGTATTAAATTGTTTGTTCAAAACTTATATGTGTACGTGTGTGTGTGTGTAAAATATATATATATATATGTCTTTTGTCTGGTGAAAAAAATTTCCCTGGAACCTAAACTCCTTATTTGCATTAATTCTTATGGGGAAATTGGATTCGCTTAACATCGTTTTGCTCAAAGTTGCATTTTTCAGGAACATAAATACAATGTTAAGCGAGGAATTACTGTATTAGTCTTTAGTGGAATGTACATTGTTTCTTCAACTGTCACACTGTTTCCTATTTCTTTAGTTGCCTTTCTATGTGCAGCAGATATGACCCTGAAGATACCTCCTGTTTTTCAGCTTTATCTCTACATGCCCACTGCCTCTAATTCAATCCTTTGAGTCCTCCATTTTTAGTGAAGACACTCTAAGGCAGGGGTAGGCAACCTATGGCATGCGTGCCAAAGGTGGCACGTGAGCTGATTTTCAGTGCACTCGCACTGCCCAGGTCCTGGCCACTGGTCTGGGGGGCTCTGCATTTTAATTTAATTTTAAATGAAGCTTCTTAAACATTTTAAAAACCTAATTTACTTTACATACAACAATAGTTTAGTTATATATTATAGACTTATAGAAAGAGACCTTCTAAAAACCTTAAAATGTATTACTGGCACCTGAAACCTTAACTCGGAGCGAATAAATGAAGGCTCAGCACACCACTTCTGAAAGGTTGCCGACCCCTGCTCTAAGGAACTTGTCTGACAATGTTGCTTTTTAATTGGGTGGCCGGATTGCTTTTGAGCTATGTGAAGCAGTCCATTCTGTGGGAGTGAGCACATTCACTTCTTGAGTATTCAGTGCTGGCCTGGGAAGTAGGGCTGGTCCAAGAATTAATCTTAAAACTCATGTAACAAAATAGAATTCTTCCAGTCGGCCAGTGGCCTTGTCTTCACTTCGTTGCAGTTGAGCATGGCTGGTACTTTTTTGGGAAAGAAAAAATACTCAGTTAGATGATGTTGTTGGGTTTTGGCGGGGGGGGGGGGGGGGAGGTGTCACTGAATTTTAAATATAATATGGGAAAATTTTAAGAAAATTGTGTAGATGCAGCTGAATTCACAGAATTTGAAAATCGTGTCTTTGTTCTGTTAAACTGTCTTGCCTATTTCAGGCGTTTGACGAAGCGATAGCTGAGCTGGACACACTGAATGAAGAGTCTTACAAAGACAGCACTCTGATCATGCAACTACTTAGGGACAACCTTACTGTAAGTATCATTGGGACAAACTACTACACTTTGAACTTGTCACTGTTGTAAATGTTAGGCTGTAATTGGACCTATCTGAGAGCCATTGCCCTTGTATGTTAAATAAAATGGCAGTTGCTGTACTAGCACAAGTCAGTAAGCCTTTCTGCAATCAATTGTCATTGAAAGGTGCACTTTTGTTGACAGTTTCCCAAAAGCTAACTTTCCTCCCTGTGCATACTGCCTGTAAACTTCATTTGCTTTCTGTTCCTAAGCCTCCATCCAGCCTTCTGTTTTTAGTTCATTATTCTTTATCTTTGCCACTAAATTCAACCATTTAATATTCTTCCATTAAGAAAATTGCACAACCTACAGCTAATTACCCCATCTCCCCTTTCCTGACAAACGTAATTAACTGCATGCTTTCAGCATAAACATGTGTTTGTATTTTCTTACAGCTATGGACCTCGGAAAACCAGGGAGATGAAGGGGATGCTGGGGAGGGAGAGAACTAATGGCTGTCACGCTTCACTATATGTTCAATGTCACTCTGTATCCTACACATATATCCCTTTGTGCGACAAGCAAAAAGAATAGTACATCGACTTTCACAACCTCAACGTAGCAAAAACTGTCTGTGGGGTAAAAACAATTGGTTGGTGTTTTGTGTACTTAAAACGGAGATTGGTTCTACAACTGCATTCTGAACTTTCTTATTATGAACATTTGCAGTTATGATTACCGTGTTTATATTTTTAACTCAGCACTGTGATTAAGGGTTTTGTGATTGCAGTTGACTTTACAAAACTCTTCCTGGTAGAAACTAGACATTAATTATGTAACTCTGGAAAGCTTAATCTGGCACCAAAATAGTCGAAGTACAATTCTGTTGTAAAGTTGTACAGAAAGTTATAAAAATTATATTGTGACACTGGGGCATGGAAGGAGAACAATCCATTGTATGGCATTCCAGTTCAGTTACACACTTCAGTGAATTACTTTAACAGGCACACTCTATAGACATTTTTAACCAAGTGTGGTGCACCGCTTTCAGTCAAAAGCTCATTCTAAGTAATCTGACCTTTCTGAAGGTTCAGTTTTTTGGGAGTTTAGCAGCCTGATTTCCAAACTACATTGGCAAGTAATTGGGGTTTGACTTTGAAAAATGGTCCAGTGCTCATACAACATGCATGACTAAAACCCCTTCCCACTGCAATAAATTACTTCATTACAACTTGGACTGTTCTTTAGTAGTGAGATTTCTTAGTGCACTGCTGTCAACTTGCAACAGGAAAAGACTAATATTGTATGAATGGCCTTATTAGTTTTTGGATAATACTGTTAAGAGTAAAATAATACAAAGATTGCATTTCACTTAGGAGAATTAAAATCTCTTTGGGTATTCCCACTCCAAACTCGATCTGGAAAAATTTCTAATATTCCACTCTGCCATCTTTGAATTCACTTTATAGAAATCTTCCTCCCATTGAGTTGATGTTCATCCTCACCCTCTCACCTGCTTTTAAACTTCATTAAAACATTTCTGGACTCCTACATGTGTTCCATTATTTGTGGATTATAAGTAATAGGGTGATGGAGAGAGATGTGTGCTAGTGGACAGGTCTCTCACTCAGATGTTTGAGAGTTGTCAGTGCTGCTGTAGTCTTCAGCTCTTAATGTCTGCCACTTTAAGCCAGTTCCTGGTATTACCTAAAATTTTCAAGATTTCCCATTATTTCTTACTGGAATGCAGATTTTACACATTTATAATGCTTGTTAGGAACTTGTGATATTAGAACTCCAAATATCCTCATTTAGTTGTGTTCCCAATCAGGTCCAGTCAAATAAGACCTAATAAGAGTTGCATGAATAATGCAGTGGAAAAGATTAGGAATATTCATCTATCAGTCTCACAGTATCATCCCTCTACCATTTCACCTAGCTGTAGAATCCATCTGTTTGTCTGTCCATCTGTCTGCTGGAGAGAGAATTTCATGCACTGATTTTAAAACTCCCCTCTACTAGCTGAACAAATAGTGCAGTTAATACTTGGCGCTTGATAAATGCAGTAGTGATGAATGTGGAACCGAGCCTGTCTGTATATCTGGTAGCTCTTTTCGCTTTGTTTTTACTGACCAGTATTCTGCCTAAAGTTTGCTTCTGTGATGGTTATATTGCTAGCACACACGTGGTTGTGAGAATAGTATAGCAAAAAAGAAATACCTGGTTATTGATGTACTAGATTTGTGTATGTCTTTTAAACGGTTCTAGTTTCACCTTACACAAAATAATCAGGAGAGTGTAAAAGAATTCAAAAGTGAATAATAAAAAAAATTTTATCAGTTCCTTGTGGTCTGTTATCTTTGTCACACTTGTGGCAACAGAAAATTGTGGTAGTAGAATCGCCACCTCATTATAGTAATGTCCAGAATTTGGACTCTGTGTGACTTGTTGACTCTTATGAAATTAAGTGGTTCAAATATTTAAATAATTCCTTTCACTAAGAAAATGAAAAAACTCTGCTAGAGTACTCACTTTGTAGTAGAGGACACTGGTTCTGTTGCTTGATGTCCATTCTGGTAGGTGCATGCCTGTACATTTTCATGTGGGGGGAGATGAAGAAATGGACCTATAAATATCCTTATTTAATTTGCTGAGAGTCATTGAGTATGGTAAGCGTCGAAAACATAGTATATGAACAACATCTGTTGCAGTGACTTCTTCTGTTGATTGCTAATACACAAAAGATTCTGCCCTGGGTACTAGTGTAAGGTTCCTATCTGACTTGTTAATGGTGCTTGCGTAGGAGATGCTGAGAGCACTATGTACACCTGTAAGTCAGTCCCTGGAAATTTCAATAATATTTAATCTCTCATCACAAAAGCCACAGCTCTGCATCTGACTGTAAGATAGAGCTCAACAGTTTTGGAAGGGTGGGGATCAGTCAGTGGAGAGAGGGTTATAAGGAAGCTAATCTGACAAATGAATAGTGGGGTTTTTTTCTTACGTTTCACACCTATGCTAGCTTGCCAAAATGCTTAGGTGTAATGTAATTCTTCCCCAAATCATATTCTGTCGGATACATTGCAGTGAAGTTACTTATACTGGACAGCTAGCCTAATGCTGTGACCTCTCATGACAAATGTTTGTGCATGGAGTTTGAATCCTTTGCCTCAAACTGTATGTATCTGGGGATATGCATAAACATGACTAAGCATTTTTCATAATGGTAGTAGGTAGATGGTTCCCCCTATTTTATAATTGTCACACAAAAGATCTTAACAAATATGTCTTTTTCCCCCCATTTCTTCTTTACCCCCCATCTCCTCTGGTGTGATCAATAGAATAAGGTAAATTTTTCAAAAGTGCCTAGTTGACTGGGGCTTAGAGGCGCCTATTTCTCAGTGAAAGAAACTTAAGCTCTGTGCCCAAGTTACTTAGGCACTTCTGAACATTTTTACCAGTGTCTGGAAATAAATTCAAAAGTTCCTATTTTAAGGCTCAGTAGTTTGTTGGAAAACTATCCAAGCTTGGATGGCCTTCCTCACCCCACTTCCCCCACAGCTTACTAACAGACCTATGCACCTTTATTTTGCTAATAATCTAAAACTTGTAAAAGTAGGGCCTGCTTTCCAACAGGGCTCAACCAGGCTCCTATTTGCATGTCAGTTTGCTGTTTTTGTACATTATCAGCTGTATGCACAGCTAATAAAACTTACACTACACACAGGTATCGGTGGTAGTGCATGAAAATTAAATGTGTAAGTGTGTAATGTTGAACACACAAATGGAGGCCACATTCTGAAAATTTGCTCACAGTGAATAGTAATAGTCAAATTACTTTATGATCCTGAAAGCAGGTTGGCTGGGGATGAAAAAGGCAGTCCATCCTACTGTAGCTTTATAACTCTTGTAATGGCCTGTTTGCTGTACAAGGGATTGAACTAATCTGATATCTAGGGGAGCATCTGACAAAATTATGAAGAGCAGGATTACTCTTGGCAAGCCTGTCAAGGCAAGGTAGAGCCTGAGTGCGGGAGGGATTTTTGATGTTGCCCTGCAGCACTGCACTTACGACTTTGGAAGAGTATTGGCACATAAATTCCATCCACATAAAAACCACCTGTTTACATATTTGTACTGTTCAGATTTGTAGAACATTAGGGAGTACAATAGCTATTCAGACTCAAGTTACCTCAGCTCCATTTAAATGGTATTCTGTAGCTAAATGGGTTGTGGTAAGACACTTCCCCCTCAAGTCTCTGAAGGTCCCTTTCTCAAAGTACACACACCCACACACACATCCCCAAAGGGAAAAAACCCACAAGGGAAGTACTCTAAATCTCTTATCTATGATGGTGTTCCTTTTTTCTTCCATGCCCTTGAGGATTCAATATGGTAGATTCAGTTGTAACTATGCTGTAGCTACAACTTGAATATCAGGAGAGGTTTGAGAAGATTCAGAGAACTCATGCATTTTCTTTACTTTTAGAGGTCCTGTACATCTTGGCATCTTGCCCATTGTAGTAGGCAGTCTCATTTAACAATATTTCTTGTCACACTAATGGTACCGACCTATATCTCCCCACTCCATTCGACTGCTTTACCTTCTCTACTAGAGAAGCATAGGGTTAAAACCTAGCTAGTTGGGGTTCAAGCACTAATCTGTCCCACTAATCTTGCATTGAATGATTTAACCTCCATTTAGATGTATAGTTATTAGGGCTGTCAAGTAATTTAAAAAATCGTGATTAAACGCGCTACTAAATTATAGAACATCATTTGTTTAAATATTTTTGGATGTTTTCTACATTTTCAAATATTTCAATTACAAGAATACAAGATGTACAGTGCTCACTTTATATTTTTTATTACAAATATTTGCACTGTAAAAAAAATAGTATTTTTAATTCACCTAATATAAGATCTGTAGTGCAATCTCTTTATCATGAAAGTGCAACTTACAAATGTAGAATTATGTACAAAAAATCTGTTTTGTTTTTGAATACAATGTAAAACTTTAGATCCTACCAGTCTAATCTGTTCTCCTTGTTCAGCCAATCACTCAAACAAGCTTATTTACATTTGCAGAAGATAATGCTGCCCGCTTCTTGTTTACAATGTCACCTGAAAGTGAGAACAAGCGTTTGCATGGCACTGTTGTAGCTGGTATTGCAAGATATTTACGTGCCAGATGCGCTAAAGATGCATATGTCCTTTCATGCTTCAACCACCATTCCAGAGGACATGCGTCCATGCTGATGACGGGTTCTGCTCGATAACAATCCAAAGCAATGCAGACCGATGCATGTTTATTTTCATCATCTGAGTCAGATGCCACCAACAGAAGGTTGATTTTCTTTTTTGGTGGTTTGGGTTCTGTAGTTTCCGCATCAGAGTGTCACGCTCTTAAAACTTCTGAAAGGATTCTCTACGCCTCGTCCCTCTCAGATTTTGGAAGGCACTTCAGATTCTTAAACCTTGAGTTGAGTGCTGTAGCTATCTTTAGAAATTTCACATTGGTACCTTCTTTGTGTTTTGTCAAATCTGCAGTAAAAGTGTTCTTAAAATGAACAGCATGTGCTGAGTCGTCATCCGAGACTGCTATAACATGAAATATATGGCAGAATGCAGGTAAAACAGAGCAGGAGACATAAAATTCTTCCCCAAGGAGTTCAGTCACAAATTTAATTAACCCATTATTTTTTAACGAGCGTCGTCAGCATAGAAACGTCCCCTGGAATGATGGCCGAAGCATGAAAAGGCATATGAATGTTTAGCGCATCTGGCATGTAAATAGTTTGCGACACCGGCTACAAGAGTGCCATGCGAATGCCTGGTCTCACTTTCAGGTGACATTGTAATTAAGAAGTGGGCAGCATTATCTCCCATAAAGGTAAACAAACTTGTTTGTCTTAGCGATTGGCTGAACAAGAAGTAGGACTGTGTGGGCTTGTAGGCACTAAAGTTTTACATTTTTGTTTTTGAGTGCAGTTATGTAACAGGAAATCTACATTTGTAAATTGTACTTTCATCATAAAACTCACACTACAATACTTGTATAAGGTGAATTGAAAAATACTATTTTTACAGTGTAAATATTTGTAATAAAAAATAAGTGATCACTTTAGATGTTGTATTCTGTGT
The DNA here is from genome assembly GCF_011386835.1 of Chrysemys picta bellii. NCBI lineage: Eukaryota > Metazoa > Chordata > Testudines > Emydidae > Chrysemys > Chrysemys picta. The sequence goes on along the minus strand of NC_088803.1, from coordinate 35,660,065 downwards.
TGTAATTGAAATTGATATATTTGAAAACGTAGAAAAACCTCCAGAAATATTTAATAAATTTAACTGTGTGATTAAAACAGTGATTAATTGCGATTACTTTTTTTTTTAGTTAATTGTGTGAGTTAACTGGGATTAATCGACAGCCCTAATAGCTATCCGCTATTTTGCCAGTTTCTCCACCCTTTGTAGACACATCTGGATTTAAATCCCCAACTCTTGTTACAGCATTTATACTGTACACTTCCTACCTCTGACCCTGATAAGGTAGCTGGTTTTGTTTGTTTGTTTGTTTTTAAGTAGGTCGCAGAGCTTTATAGTGCCAGCTACTGCTGTTTGCTGGTGCTGATCAGCCTGCCTCAGGAATGACACCTTCCCATCCTTGCCCCTGGGAACCTAGGAGGCAGGCTTGTCAGCGGAGGCAATGGGGAAGTGAACAGGTATGTGGGGGGACAGGAAGGTAAAGTATGGGAAGAGAAAAGAGGGGCGATTATTATTTTCCTTACTTTAAGCCCATATACCTGCAAGGGCTTGCTTGGAAAGGGAAATCCCTGAGTGCTAAGCCATAGCAGGAGGGCTCTCCAGTTACATAGCCCCACTGATCCTTTGGTCCTCATACACCAGGCCAGGCTATGGTCTGAGTGCAGTGCTCAAATAGTAGTGATGGTGTGAGGCGCTAGGGCAGCACTGGGCTGTGTTGAAGGAGAATCCAATTTTTCTGCTGCTACGGCTCACAGCACAGGAAATATTCTTGTTGAGCACATGCAGTTCGGTTAGGTTGAGAATGTAGGCAAATGCTAATGCTCCACTGTCATCCCTCCCTCTCCTGCCTGCTTTTGCTCATTCCTCTTGTGAACTGAGAGAGCAGAGGCAGCATTGCTGTGAGGAATGGCATCTTTGTGCCAAGAGACTGGCACTTCAAGCATTCTCTGTACTGCTGCTAAAGATTTCTGCAGCAATTAATTGCAATTAACAGTCTGGGAAGTTGCCAGATAAGCTACCGTTAATATTAATGCCATTGTTAATTTATGCACCTTATCACTCAGACATAAAACCCAAAGACTCCCCAACTTCACAGCAGACTCCTGTTCAAAGTTAGAATATTACCAACCACAATGCACACATCCAGTTCCTCATTGCCAAGCTCAAATGCACAAGATGAATTTTGACCTCAGTGCTGGATTAAGATATATTACCTGTAGGCATAAAAGTAGGGCTAAAGTCTATAATGTATTTACACATGGAAAAAGTATGAGGTTAGACACAGAGCTCAGGTTATGTATTGTGAGATTGCACATATCTACTTCTTCACGTGCTGGCTAGTTGCCTGAAAGGGAGTTTGTTATGGAGCAGAGGTTTCACTGGATTTAGGTGATAAGGTGTGAGTTAAGGGTTTCGTATCTTGATTTAACTACCGCCTCTCTGGATTTTTAGTGGCTGTTTTTACAGAAAATGCATTTGAGGAGTTTTAACTAAATATTGTAGATTGGCCACAAATCTTGAGCACTCTCATAGACTTATAGAATTTAAGGTCAGAAGGGACCATCATGATCATCTAGTCTGACCTCCTGCACGTTGCAGGCCACAGAATCTTACCCATCCACTCCTATAATAGACCCCTAACCGCTGGTTTAGTTACTGCTATCATTACTGCAATGTGACTAGAGCTTGGGTGGACTGCAGCAGTCATTCTGCAGCAGCACCCTGTCTCAGCTTTTCTTTTAGGAAGGGAAGAATAACTTTTCCAACCATTAATAGAGGTGCAATTGTATTTAAGTAGGTAGAATATGATTACCCACTTTGGGCTAGAACCAGCTTGCGGCCTTTAATCCACCTGTACTCTTTACAGAAAGTCCATAGGATCTAATTCCAAATGCTAAGGAGTTTTGTGTGTCACCTAAAAAAGGTAATGTACAGCTCACTAAAACCATGTTGGACCTCTATTGGTATATGACTGAAGAGGGGAAGAACACCACTTTAAATCTTGAGCTCCTCTTGCAGCCTGTGGGCTTTCTTGTCATGTACTCAGCAGGCCTAAACCTTCTTTGCTTATGAGCTCCACCAGTGTCAGAGGCCAAGGCAGGATGGCTGAATGCAATACATAATTTTAAAAAGTCACATGAAATAAAACCCTGTCAAACGTCACTCATCCTAGCCATGTTCTTGCAGTTTCTCCAGTTAATGGGAGTCTCCTCTCCCCACAGCATCATGGCAGATGACTGGAGCTAAAGAACAATACCCTTGAATCTAAGGTGAACTCCTGGGGAAGTAAATTCTAGGGTTTTCAGGTTTTGCGTTACTATTATTTATTGTATTGTGGTAGGATCTAGGAGCCCCATCTGTGGATCAGGACCTCATTGTGCTAAGTGCTGCCCAAGCCTAGAACAAAGACAGTTTCTGCCCTCAAGAGTTTACAATCTAAGGGAATAAATACTAGTATTAATAAACCTACATTTCTCCATATGCCTTTTTGGTGACAATTAAGACTGTGTGTTCTTTCCTTGGATGCAGGGATTGTCATTCACATATTCTTATTTTTGGCACAGTTTGGCCCCTTTTCTTCATGATCTCAGATAAATACAGGGCCTGCTTTTCCGAAGAGTGGAGAACCCATGTAACCCAAACTGTGATTTTGAGCCCCTACCGCTCCCATTCATTTCAATCAGAGTGTTTTGGTATCTTTCATAAAAGTGTGGTATTTAAATGTGGATTTTCTGCCCTGCCTTGTTTGATTTCTCAAAATATCATTAGTCATCCAGGGGCCTTCTGATAAACTTGGGTACAAAGGAGCTGGTTCCCATAGTAGAGTTGATGGTTCAATGTGAATGGCACTTAAGGCTCTGCTGGAACAAATACAGTCCCTGTGGTTGAGTTGCACATTTCCACACACCTCCTGCTCCTCAGTATGTAATCTACATTCGACTGACAGAAATGCTGAACGGCCACTGAGAAAAGATCAACTGGGTACCTACCTTACTCTGTTTTAGTTCCATCTCCCTCTATATTTCTCTTTGACTCCTACCACTATAGTATCTAAATGCCCCATCACACCTCAGTAAGACAGAAGAGCAGTACAGTCCCTGTTTTACAGATGGGGAGCCGGAGCCAAACCACTACAGGGAGAGGTGACTTTCCTAAGGGCAAGGTGGGTGAGATAACATCTTTGATTAGACCAACTTCTGTTGAGGAGAGAGACAAGCCTTTGAGTTTACACAGATCTCTTCTTCACTGCCTTTCCCAAGATCAGGCAGGATTCCCGGGGCCCGGGGAGTGGAGGAAGCAGAACCCAACCTCTTCCTTAACAAGCCTACCCTTCTCCGATTGTGGCCATATACGATGCCTGTCACCATAGTACTGTATCAGAAGCCCTCCTGAACACTGGTTCCCAACCAAGCGGTTCTCCGAACCCCCCTCCGCTTCTGCTCTAAGTGCTTTAAACCAGCCTGGGGCTCGGCCTGGCCAGACTAGGATTGGAGGACTAGCCGGAGCTAGGGGTGGGTTAGAGCGTGCGCAGCAGCTGAATGGGAAGGGGGTGGCTGGCACAGCCCAGGGTTTAGCCTGGCCCTGGGCCGAGGAGGGCCAATGAGCGGGCAGGGAGGACGCAGAGCGAGAGGGGACTGGAGCCCCCGGGCCCACCACCACGTACCATTTGCAGCTGGCTGCGCTGCCAGGTGGGGGAGTGGCCGCCGGCCCCGCCTGCCCGGCAAGGGGAAGGGGCGGGGCCCGGGGAGCTCTGAGAGCTTCGCTCGCCTCTGGCAGCCGCCGCCTGCACCGGAGCGGCTGGGTCTGAGAGCGTGACGGCCACGTGTGAGTGTGGGCGCCCCGGCGGGAGGAGGGTGCCCCATAGCCCAGGGCGGGATGAGCCCCGCTGCACCGGCTCCGATCTCCGCTCAGCGTCCGCCCAACCTTGCGTGTCCGGGGCGGTGGGCAGGGCTGTGCCGCGGGCTGGGTGCGTGGGCGAAGTAGGCAGCGAGCGGGTGGGGCTGCGGTTCCGGGGTGTGCCAGGGCTCCTGGCTGGTCGGGGGTCAGCCCGCTCCGCTGCCCTAGAGGGCTCATGCGGCTCAGCGAGCGGGGGGGTCTGATGAGAGCTTCCAGCCCCCTGCCTCCCCTTGTTACAAAGCTACAGAACACCCCCACCCTCACGCACTCCCTAGGGCTGGGGGTAGTTCTTAAATGCTGGCGACCAGGGCTGTGGCGCTATGAAAGGGGGTGGGGGCTTTGTGGGCAGGTGGAGGAATTGATTCCAGGCATGGTTCTAATGGGATCTTGGATGCTGAAACCAGCCAACCTGCTGGATGGGTGGTGCATTTTCATCAGAAGCGGTGGGGTGGGGTATCCCTCCCTCCTTTCCTAAAAGAGGCTTTTACCAAACACCGAAATGTTTTACTGCTGTGCCTTACCCAGAAAAGTCACTTGGCAGAAAAACTCATTTAAATGCATCAGAATCTCACCAGCTTTTGAGAGCAACAGCAAATGGAGATTTAATTGGTATAAATGCTGAGATAGACTAAGGGAATGAGCAGCACAGGAATGGAAAGCAAATTCTGCAGGTGGGGAACCAAGTTATTAAAAGCCCCTACTGCTTCCCTGGGATCTGAGATATTTTTTCTCAGTCAAGCTAACGGCTTTTGACTCTACTGAGCAATCAGAAACACACCTTGACAATTCTGTTGGATCACAAGTATTAAATAATAAAACCTTGAAATTAACACAGGATTTGAGGGGAAAGTTTTCAAAGGCACAAATGGAAGTTGTGACTGAAAGTCCATGGAAGTTGTGTATCTGCCCTTTGTGACTTGGACAGTCTCCCCTTTTAAGTACTGTGGGCCACATACTATGATGATTCATACCTTGTGTGATTCCACTGAAGGCACGTGGTGTAAAATTTGAACCTGAAAGCATGCAGATCCTGTGATGCTTATGGGTCCTGTGGTGGGTTGGTGTATTAAGGAAAGGGTCTTTGCAAGGTTGTATTATCATAGAACACCAGGTTCAACATCATTTTCTCACTCCTTGGACTTCCCCTTGAGCCGTGAAATTTAAACTCACTTTATAATATTGAAAACCCAAAATCTCCAACACATCAACAATCAAATGTGATGAAGTTTCCATTTAGATCTGTTTGCGTGCAGATTCTTCAGAAAGGAGAAAATCCCTTGGAAAGAAGTCGCACTAAAGAAAATGGTACAAACATTAAAGTAAACGAAGACTTGAGTGTACACGGAGATGGTAGATATCCCTCTCTCCAAAGTGGAGGTTGTCTAGGCACATGTAAACTCAGGTATCTAAGCTATGAAACCACAAAGCTAGTGGCCAGTCTCCTGCAAGAATGAGTGGATTTGAAGGAGAGAGAACACAAAAGGCTCGGATGGGCCCTTGATGTTGAGAACTTATGCAAACTGGCTTTGGGAACCCCAGTCCTACGAATCTCCTTTGCTGGGCAGACATGGAATGAGAGTGCAATGCAGACCATTTTACAGAAGTAAATCCTAGCTTTGCAGAACACTCTGGGTTAGAGTCTTCCCTCCACACACTGCTCCTTGGCTGGGCTCTGCCCAATTCTCTACTGGAAAGGCTCCAGAGTTGCTAATGTGGCTTTGAACTCTTCCCTTGGTGACTCACTCTTTGTGTTCCACTCTTCAGGGAGAGTGCAATTTATGTTAGGCGTTTCTCCACCGGAGAGGAAGTGTTCAGTGGTTGGAACATTAGCACTAGAAATTAGCACTTAAGGGTCCTATTCCCAGTTATGCCACTGACTTGCTCTGTGGCATGTCATTTCCCTGAGGTTTTCCTCAAGTGATAATACTTCCCCACCACAGAAGGGTGTTGTGAGACTTTACTAATGTTTATAAAGTGCTTTGAGATTCACAGACCAAAAGAACCAGAGAAATGCTGGGGAAATTCCTTTTGCCTCCCTGCTAGAGGAGACAGAACCATATTTCCAAGATTTGTCTCTTACTGGCAGTTGAGGGAAGAGGACAACCAGGGACTTACAGTGGTCAGTGGATAGGCAAGGCCAGAGTGAACTTCAACTTCCTGGGGCAGTGAGGGCTGGGACCATTTCTGGAGACTAGGATTCCAAAATTCTTACATGTTCTAGTCTCAGACTACTCTCTTTTACTATGGACTAAAGGCCACTTCTGAACACATGGGGACCAGGTTTCTTTCTGCTGTGACCTGACTGATACCATGGGCTGAGTTTTATTCTATTCCCCGTTGAAGTTTCTTTCCTGATTGCCTGAGCTTTCAGGGTGGTCTTGATGCGGGCTCTGTTATTTGCTGGAGTGGAAACCCCATCTCCACCATCTTTAGCTTAGTTGTTGGTGGGCTGCACTTTTATTGCGGGCTGCACACGTAAGGCAAGATGACATTTGACTATGTGACTTTTCATGGCTCAAAACTAGCATCCTCAGGCAAAATGGGATGGATTTGAAAAGGCAGCTTGCTCTCTCATTGCCTAGTTTTTCTTCCCCCCCTCCCCCAGCGTATTGATTTATTTGTTTTAGTAGTCTTGCTTATGCCACGTTTCCAGCTTTATCCAGATTTGTCCACACAAATGAAGAAACTTCTTCCATTGGCCCAAATGTGGTGGCTAAAGGCCTTACAAAACAGCAGCCTTCTCACCAGCTGTAGAGGGTTGTTAACACCTCCTTCCTGAGCCTGTGCTTGTGGGGGTGAACATATTTGCATGAGGGCCATGGGAGGTGCTTTTCAGTTACTTCAGAAGTTAGAATCTCTTGGTATGTCACACCGGGGCACTGAGTTTAGGAGCTGATGCAAACTTCTCCAGAGATCAGCATTTGGCTGTGACTCAAAGCTGGTAGATGACTTTTAAGTATTTAACATACAATAATCATGTGCTGTACTATATATATATTTATTTCAAACACTGATTTGGCACCCATCACTGTGTTGTCTAAGGAGCCTTGTAACATTTAAATTGAGACCTGAAAAATCTCAGTGAGAGAAACCAACAGGACTCTTTCCGGCTTCTTGCATCTTTACCAGCCGGTGAGGATTTAATCAGTTGGGAAGACTTGGGCAAAGGCCTGTATCTTGCAGCTCTGGAAGTGGCTAGGTTAGTACTTTGGCAGGGAGTGAATCCTAGGGGCCTGGAAGTGCTACCAAGAAAATTCTGCCACTAGCACTTGGTTTACCTCTAGAGCAGGGGTAATCAGTCATTTTTTTTATCAAGGTCCAAATTTCTTGATCAGGGTATAGTCAAGATCCAGACTTCAGAGAAAATAATACAAAAAAGAAAACAATGATAAGAAGTAAATAAAAAGATTTCACAGTCTGCTCAAAAGCATCTGACGGTCTGGATTTGGCCCGTGCTCCACCTACTGACTACCCCTGCTCTAGAGGTATGACTTCACTGCACAGTTCAACTCAGGTGACCAGTGCCTGGGTTATCCTAGCCCAGGAATGAGCGTCCCCACTGCAAAGCCCTAGCCGCATTACTGCAGCCTCACTGTTTCTGCACTTGTCTGTGTGTGTCTGGGGATATATCCACTGGTTCTTTGTGCTGAGATGCTCTGATTCTTTCCCAGTCGGTTGCCAATTGAAGGAGAACTTGTCTGTTCTTCGGGGAGAACTGTGGGAAGGGGTTTGGAGGATTATCAGCATTCCAGTGATTTGTGGGGGTGGGGGGGGTCTGCATCCTCACTGCAAAGTAGATGTGTTCCAGCCAGAGTTAAAGCAGAGCTAGCCTGGGCTTAAGACTTTGAAAACCCATGTTAGAAGTTTTTCTGTGTATCTGGTAAGGGGTGAAGGTTAAAACCTGCGTAAGAGCCCAGGTTAACCGTGCAATTAAAGACATACTCTCCCAGACATCCGATTCCAGGATTCTTGATAAGAGTACGTCATGTGGTGGGTTGGAGGTGCAGTGATTCTTGGAACTGATAACCTCTCCTGGCATCTTGTTCTCACTGCATTGGTCCATGGTACCAGAACAAATGGTGGTTGTACCATGCCTAGAAACCTTGGTTACACTGGTTGGTGCCTCATCATCAGCCATTTATTTCAGTCCATTATTTTTCTTTGATATTCTGCCTGAAAGCCTTTGTTTCATTTTTGCTAGTGTTCGAGTGGAACATGGAATAGTTTTGTTTGGGCCTCAGCCCTCTGAAGTGAGGGGCTGGGTTGTCAGGGATTGCTAGGATATCTGTGGCACTATTGTGGATTGTCAGGGATTGCTAGGATATCTGTGCCCACTGTCCTTCCCTTAAGGATCCCTCTGGGGGGCGGGATGGGGGACTATTAGCGTCATCTCTGTTGTATAGCAGGGGAAGTACAGTGTGTGACTTGCCCAAGGTTGTACAGGCTCTGCCACTTTACCCTACTCCCACAAATTCTCCTCCCCCCCCCCAACTATTTAGCCTTTCCTTAAGAGACCATTTGCCAGCCTCCAACTTCTACAGCATGTATGTCTGTCCTATATCCTTCTAGATCTATGACAAAACATACACAATGGCTCCCAATGCACTCTGCTTCAGCAACATTGAATCTTGCAGTGTGATGTCACCCTGGAACAGTACAATATACAGTGATACTGAAAGCTATGATGTCCTACTACGAATGGTAACACCTTCATAGGAAACGTCTATTACTGAAAATGCCCTCCATGGTCCTTGGATTTGCTTTTCTGCCTGAAGAACAGGGGAAGAAAACTAATACAGTATAAGGGATTATAATACAAATCCATTGGGTTGTTTTGCTTACCGTGGAATGAAATTCCATTTGGCATCTCTTAAAATAACGAACAACACCCCAGCTGAGTATCCTATTGTCTGTATAGCTTGCTCGAGCTGGGGAACAGGGTTCTGGTAATATACATAAACCATTCAAGCTTTACATTATCAATATAAGTGAGAGCAAAGCCTTATTGAAAATACTGGGTCTGTGGTATACCTGGAGGGTAGTTCAGTCCTGATGTGTTACTAGAGAGAACTTATGGATTCTGGATTCTATTCTCTGCACTGCAGCCAACTTCTTTCTAGGCAACTGAGGGTTTGGGATGAGACTTTAATTGGTGGTTGCTGCATGTAACCAAAGTCCATATTCTAATATCTTGGCACAAAAATATTTTCTGTGCCACAGTAAGTAACTAGGTCTTGCTTCACTTTAAAGTTAAGCTTTGTGGTCGACAATGAACGCTAGTGGCCCTGGATATCCATTAGCTTCTTTGTATGTGGGAGATCTTCACCCAGATGTGACCGAAGCCATGCTGTATGAGAAGTTCTCACCTGCTGGACCGATCATGTCCATCAGAGTTTGTCGGGATGTTGCCACACGTCGATCGCTCGGTTATGCCTACATAAATTTTCAGCAGCCCGCTGATGGTAAGCCTGATAAAACGTAACCTCTGGAAAGTTGTCTTTTAAATCTGTGGTTTGGGATGGGGTGTGAGGGCTGATTACATGGGTCATGTTAAGGCTACCAGGTTCAAAATAAATACTGACTTAATGCTTTGTTTTCACTTGGTTCTAGTCTAAATCTGTGCTGGGTTCTTATGTGGTGCCCGTCAGTGTGGTATCTGAGTGTCTAATCACATGTGTGTGCCTAGATAGAGGGTGGGAGGGGAGACACCAGGGACCCTACAGTTGAGTTTTCTACCCAGGTGAAAAAGTCAACATGCATGAATAACCTTCCTCCAAGCGCTCAAAGGTACATTTGACTTGATTGTCCTCCTCTGGGAGCAGAGCAGGGGAAAGCGGTATTGCCATGTGTGTGTTCATGATGACAGTGATAAACTGTATGGGACTCTCATTTTCTAGCATCAGAACTGCTAGGCAGGGATTTGTTCTCATTTTAACTAAGATGATTCTGAAGTAAATGGCAAAACTTCTAAGACATCTTTGATTTTTGGAATGAGGTTACAGCGGGTGAAGGGTGCCAGGTCAGTAGCACTGGAGACTGAAATCCTCTATTGCTCAAAGCAGAAAGAACGTGGGCAGCCAGGTTTAAGGTTGTTCCAGTTTACTGTGAATGACAAATGGGGAGTTTTCTTCAGTGCTAATGGGCAAAAGGATTCTCTGATTCCTGTAGATGAGCTTTGGGTGGCTACATGAACAGAGCCTATCACCTGACTCCTCCGTTGTACATGTTACTAGAGGACTGTCTGGTGTGTCTACTGTGGCTTGGAACCTGGCTTGCAAAATAGCTCCTAGGCTGCCTCTCTGGTTGTGATTTAATGGGGTCTTTTTCCCAACAATGAGGAAATAACACTTCCCTGCTCCTTGTAACAATCTGATTGTGCAGACAGCCAGTGTTACAGTAGGTGGAATTTCAGGCCATGTCACAATTCTTCTCTCCTTGTAATTGTCTTCACTTATTCATAATAAATGTGCATGTTTCCTGCCAGCTGAGAGGGCTTTGGACACCATGAATTTTGAAGTGATCAAAGGTCGGCCCATTCGAATCATGTGGTCCCAGCGAGACCCTGGCCTCAGGAAATCAGGGGTTGGGAATGTCTTTATCAAGAATCTGGACGACTCCATTGACAACAAAGCCTTGTACGATACGTTCTCAGCCTTTGGGAATATCCTTTCTTGCAAGGTACATATGTTTTTGCTGCAAGAACAAGATTTATCCTAGGACTTGCCTGCCCTTTACCACCAGGGTTGTCAAACCGGTTGAGATCTGAATTCTCTTTGCATCGCTTTGTATGGTTTTCTTTACATTTTTACCCATTAAGTGAACAGGAGACTTAAAGGGTTTTTGGGGAGGAGCGCTGCTACTTTATTTCCGCTGGCAAAGGAGGCTGGATGCAACTCGCTTCAGAGCTGATGCACTCTGACTCAGCTAGAAGGGATCTCCTGAGAGCAGTGCAGACCACTTCCTATCTCGGGAGCTCAGCACGTTTTCTCAATGGTGTTTCCAGCTTCTGTCAACCCTGGGAGCTGAGCTTGTGACCTGTACTCTTATCCCCCCACGGGACAGTGTGTCATGAGCATGGAGCTTTAGGTATTGTAGCTTGGTGAAAAGCAGATGCCAGTGAGGCTGAATGTTCCTTGGCGATGGGACTTGGATTTGGCGTTGGTGGCTGCTAGGGAGGTCTCCCCAGGTGGGGCGTGGGGAGGTCTGCCTTCTGTTTTTTCAGGCTCTTCTGTGTCTGACTCTGCCTCTCTCTTGGCAGGTGGTTTGTGATGAGAACGGATCCCGCGGTTATGGCTTCGTTCACTTTGAGACTCATGAGGCAGCGAATCGGGCCATTGACACCATGAACGGGATGTTGCTCAATGACCGCAAGGTGTAAGTGTGGGGGGGGGGGGGATCGGATCCTCACTTTGTGCTGCTTCTCCCTTCGATAGCCCTCTCTGAATGTGGTCTTTGTATAATAACTAAACTCTTGGTTATCGGTATTTGCTCAGTGTGGTGTTGCATAATCAGCATTGCTCAGTGGGCAAATATGTTCCCTGTTAGGGCCTATGCTGTTTCTGCCCTTTTTTCACTGAGCTTTGGCATGATGCTGTTGATCCTGGTAGGGTTGCAGTATGGAGGCTGAGAACTGCTGGCACGGAGGGAACAAATCCCTAGTCCAGGCAAGAGCAGGCGTACATCATGTTGGTGATGCAGCACCGCAGATGTCCATAGCTCTGTACTGGTCCCTGACTCCCTAAGAATTCAGTTTAAGATAAGGTGAAGGAAAGAGGATTTAGCCTTCTCCAGCCCTCCCTTCCCCTCCCCTTCTGTGAAAGACCTCAGCGTTCTTGGATCTAGTGAGCTCTAGATCGCTGCCTGTGTATTGCCACTACTGCCCAGCTGGGATGCAAGGGCAGGGATCCACTGAGGGTGGAGCTGGCACTGCAGGGAGGATGGGCAGACCATACACCATCTAGGAGGGAGAGAGGGCAAAGAATTGAATTCCTTTAGGATCTGCTTGATCCGGTGAGATCCCCTCAGCAATGTCTGGTATGGGATGGCTCTTAGATTGTGCGCTCCTTGGAGCAGAGATCGTCTGTTGTTCTGTGTCTGTACAGCCCCCAGCAAAGGGGGGCCCTGTACTGACTAGGGCCTCTGGATGCTACTGGAGCATTAATGTTATGTAACAATAGCCAGTGTTTGTGGGGATAGGGGGAGTGTGCAGGTCAGATCTGCTCAGGTTGCTGAGATGCAAAAATACACAGTTGTTACCAGTGCTAAAGCGACAGTCACCATTAGGAGCGACTCCACTGACCAGTGGGCTCCCATGTCTTTTTCCCCTGCCCAATGGATGTATGGTGAGGATTCATGTGCCTCCGTTTACTTTCTGCAGCTTTGTCGGCCATTTTAAATCCCGCAGAGAGCGGGAGGCAGAATTTGGGGCACGGGCAATGGAATTCACCAATGTCTTTATCAAGAACTTTGGGGATGATATGGATGATGACCGACTGCGGGAAATATTCTCCAAGTTTGGTGAGTAGCGTTTCTATAGCAAAATCTGCACAGTGGATGGTGAATTGGAGGCAGTGGGACCAAGGAGTATGTACAAGGGAAAGAGCCTAAGTGAGGAGTTAGACCTCTTCTCTTATTTATATACACCTCTACCCTGATATAACCCTGTCCTTGGGAGCCAAAAAAATCTTACTGCGTTATAGGTGAAACCACATTATATCGAACTTGCTTTGATCTGCCAGAGTGCGTAGCCCTGCCCCCCCGGAGCGCTGCTTTACTGCGTTGTATCCAAATTTGTGTTATATCGGGTCGCGTTATTATCGGGGTAGAGGTGTAATAGTTTTAGTGGTAACACTTATCCAAGAACAAAGCTAGCTGAGGACCTCGCCAGTCATTCCAAATGACTGCAGTCATCTAGTGCAGCTTTGCAGAACTGTCATTAATTTAATCATTGATTATCTGCTCTTGACCATGATGATGGAGGATGACTGATGGCTTACTTGCTTTTCAAAACAAACCACAAACAATTGCCCTCCCCTGGCAAGTGAGTGAGTAGAACTTCTCAAAGCTGTGCCAGAGCATGGAATCCAGTTACAGAAAGGTAAATTTCCTTTAAATCCCTTTAAATTACTAGTCTGAATTTAGAATAACTTTTGCTTTTTTCCTCTCGGTCTCCTAGTGGGTTGTGACTGTCTCCTAAGTTCTTGGAACAAGGTCTGTTTGTTGCCGAGCCCTGAGCACACTGCTGGTGCTTGAGAAATACTAAATAATCTAACATTTCTGTAGTGCTTTTCATCTGTGCTTCTCAAAGGCTGAGTTTCTGTGACTAGATTCCTCGCAGTAAGGTAGATGGGGATATTTCTCAGTTTTGTAGATGAGGAAACTGAGGCCCCAGAACTTGTGACTTACTGTGTAACCTTGGGCATCAGGAATAGAACCCAGGTCTGCTGTGCCAGCCAGTAGATATGTTGGGTCATGACTCGTCTGGCTGTATAGTTCCTGTGGGGAGGGCTTGGAGAGACCAAGCTAGTGAGTTGAAGTGCCTGTATCTACCTGCTACCAGCATTGTGTCACTCCTGTTAGTTGGGATGCCTTAGCTGGCAGGGGACTGTCCACACTGCAATAGACTCTTGTCATTGCCCCCATTCTGCACCAGTGTATTTTTGGAGTCACCCCAACACATGGGGTGCTGCTGCCACTGCCCCCACATCACTCAGCACTGGCCTGACCTCTAACAAAGTCTTTGTGATCGTTAACCAAAGCAGGAGATGGGGGAGGGGGAGAGGGGCAGGGGTGATTTCCTCAAGCTGTGAGCAGAGACCTTGGTGAACAGTATTGTTCTGCTCCAGGTTGTTCTCAGGGCACTGCACTCTTCTGTTTGCAGGGAAGACGCTGAGCGTCAGAGTTATGATGGACGACACTGGTCGCTCGAAAGGGTTTGGGTTTGTCAACTTTGAGAAGCACGAAGAAGCCCAGAAGGCAAGAGGGTCTTTGCTTTATATATTTAATTGAGTCTGTGACATTTAGAAGCCTGGCTGGGCCTTTATTCTCATGAGCAGGGGCAGACTGGTGCCAGCTGCTGAAATGCAACTAACCGATCTGTTAGTGTGGAAGATTCCATAACTTCCAATTCCTGTAGTTTCTTGTTAACAACGTGTGTTTGGGTGGCCAGTGAGTCTGTCTGGGCAGTCATCCTATGCAAAGGGAAGCTCTTATCTGCCCTGTAATCCAAACTTGGAAGCAAATCTGCTTTTATACCTTTTATTTTGAAAGATCCCTGATAGCAATGGGGAGAAATAAAGCCTACACAAAGGGGGGTTGGGAGGGTTCTGGGGCTGTGGCTTCTCTTTGTGCTTAGACTTGGGATCCTCTCCTGGCAGGCTGTGGCAGACATGAACGGGAAGCAGATCAATGGCCGGGTGGTGTACGTTGGCCGAGCTCAGAAGAGGATGGAGCGTCAGAGCGAACTGAAGCGTAAATTTGAACAGATCAAACAGGAAAGAGTGAGCAGATACCAGGTAATGGGAAAGAAATAGAGGTGCCTGTTGGCTCTCTGGCATGGTCGCCAGATGGAGTAACAGCGTGGGATGTGTCTGCTGAGTCTCCTAGTCTCAAAGGGAAGCTGTCAGACCTTCCAGATACAAAGGCATGCCCATTGCTGAGCGAGCGCTGTTGAAAATCCCAACGGCAGCCAGCATCTCTATCGGGGAAATGAGCCTCCTTGCTTGCCCGGCGTGCTGGGATTTCATATATCTGCATTTGTAGCACTGGATCCTTAAAGAAGCCAGCCCAGTTCCCTGTGTTACATACTCCTCCGGGGTGTGTCTTATAGGCGACACCTACAAGTGAGGAGCGGGAAAAACCAGTGTGGTCCTAAACCCCCACGGCAAGTAAGTGGCTTCACTGTATCTGCCACATTCTTTCATGCCCAGAAAAAAGGGAGGATTTGTATTAATAGAGTAGGTTGGAAATATGGTCTTCTGGGAAGGTGTCAGTTAGACACAGCAGAACAAGTTCCTAATGGAACAGTTATTGTGGGCCTTCTGTAGCCATCCTGAATTGTGCGAGGCTTGCTGTCCTTTTTGGAGAAAGCTAGTTATAGCCCTATCTGTTCTTAGGGGGTAAATTTATATGTGAAGAACCTGGATGATGGTATTGATGATGAGCGGCTGAGGAAGGAGTTCTCTCCATATGGTACCATTACTAGTGCAAAGGTAAGAGAACTGGGCTACCATGGGGAGTCTAATTCACAAAGCATTAGATCCTAAATGGTCACTGATCTCGGTGTGGCGGTGCTTTATGGGGCACCAGTACTGAACATAGCAAGTCCTAGACTTTGGGCCTGCGTAAGCCTCAGTCCCCGGCACTTGAGTTGTGACTGGCTTGCATTTTCGCCTATAGCTTTTCAGATTATGCAAATAAATCACTTATAGTCTCCCACAGCAGCAGGGAGTATCTGCTGCCTCTGCAGTGCTCACAGCCCCTGCTAGCCCGGGGAACTCAGGTCAGGAATCCAGCTCCGTTATGTCCCCTGCCTCACCCACATGTGACAGCATGCTGGACTGCTACTAGAGCTGTTGTGTTTTGAAGTCAGCTGGGAATAGGTGCCTGAAATAGACACTTAGAAAAAATCACCCTTGATTATTACATGTGACTTGCACTGTATGATGGCTGCACCCAGGGCTCCTGCCTCCAACCTTGCTTGAAATAAATCAGTCCCACACAGTCCCTAGAGCCTCAGGCCACAGTGTCGGTTGCCTCTGAGTCTGGAGGCTGGCTGCTGACCACTGTTTCCCTCCCTGCTCACGTCCCCACCTGTGATGACAGCTCTGTGTGATACGCGGATGGAGTGCCTGGCATTCAGTGGACTTTGTTGTGTTCTAATCTAATTTTAGGTGATGACAGAGGGTGGACACAGCAAAGGGTTTGGGTTTGTATGTTTTTCCTCCCCAGAAGAGGCTACCAAGGCCGTGACGGAAATGAATGGACGGATCGTCAGCACCAAGCCTTTGTATGTTGCCCTCGCTCAAAGAAAGGAGGAAAGAAAAGCGATTCTCACCAACCAGTATATGCAGAGACTGGCCACCATGAGGGCCCTCCCTGGCCCTCTCCTTGGCTCCTTCCAGGCACCCACGGGGTACTTCTTGCCCGCCATCCCACAGGTGAGGCCCCGTCCACTCCTCTGGGACTAATATGGAGTCTGAGGAGCTTGCCTAGGGCCAGACTCACCTGTCTGGGGGGGTGGGAGGGGCGGTGTATTTGATTCTTTGGCACCTCAGCACCTCCAGCACTGAGAATAATTGAACCAAATAGCTTGTTTTGGGACCCTAAAGATGACAAACCAAAGATTGTAATTCTAAGGATGTCAGAGCTACAGGTGTCATTCTGAATGCTGCTCTGTTCTAAGCACTCATAGAATATCAGGGTTAGAAGGGACCTCAGGAGGTCATCTAGTCCAACCCCCTGCTCAAAGCAGGACCAATTCCCAACTAAATCATCCCAGCCAGGGCTTTGTCAAGCCTGACCTTAAAAACCTCTAAGGAAGGAGATTCCACCACTTCCCTAGGTAACCCATTCCAGTGCTTCACCACCCGCCTAGTGAAAAAGTTTTTCATAATATCCAACCTAAACCTCCCCCACTGCAACTTGAGACCATTACTCCTTGTTCTATCATCTGGTACCACTGAGACGGTCTAGATCCATCCTCTTTGGAACCCCCTTTCAGGTGGTTGAAAGCAGCTATCAAATCCCACTCAGCCCATCCGTCCTTCCACCCTACGACACACCAAGCTGATGCAGAATTGGTTACCCTTAGAATCTGTCCTGATCATCTCTCTGCTTACCTGATGGACAGATGGGCTAATGTGCCACACTTCACCTGACTCAGTCTGCCCTGCGTGCTTGTTGTTGGTTGAGCACTGTCAGCGTACCCAACGCTGCCAACCTCGAAGAGTCTCTGCCCCCCAAGAGCTTACAGTCTAACTGGTGTACATAGTACAGTGTGTAAACACCATAGGCAAAATATTCAAAACTGGCTGCCTAAGGCTGGCTCCTAAGTCCGTGTGTAGACCCTTTAATGAATGGACTGTTTGTTTATTTGTGTTCCCCAGAAGTGCTGGAACACACAGTGCTGCCTTCTCAACACTTCTGAAAATCAGGCCATGTAATTGGGTACCCAAAGTGGCACCCGGATCCATGTTGGGCACCCATTTTTAAAAAATCTTGGCCACTTTGTACAGACAGTGAGATTCAAGTGAGCTTGCTGTGAGTGGCATACCGAGTGGATTATGGTTGAAAGGCCTGGCAGAAGAAGTGTGATGCAGGCGAAGGCACATGGAGAAGGGGCTCGTGTGTTAGACGAGAGGGTGTGAGCTGATGTGTTGGGGTGGCATAGAAGGTGCAGAGGTGAGTGGGAGGAGCAGAGGAATGGGACATTTGGAAGGTGTACAGGCAACAGGAAGGGAAGCAGCAGGAAATGGGCCTGTAAAACACTTCAGGACATGGCACTGCATGTGGTATAAATGCCTAGAATGCATTGGTGTGATTGGCATTATAGAGAGATTTCTGAGACGCTCGGTGTTTAAATATCTGAATTATCACAGGCCTATCCTCTGCTTTTAACCCCAGAGCTATGATTCCCCCTAGAGATTTCACCAGACTTGCCATCTGAGGCTTTCCCCCTTTATTGTTGTGCCAGAAGTTACAAATGACTCCAGTCCTTCAGGATATCCTAGCTCTGACTGGCCTCCTTACGTGGGTACTAACATTTCCCTAGCCTCCAGACTGGGCGTTAGTGGGTCCTGGGTCTGTAGGCATGTCAGTCACTTATGGAAGTGTTTGTCTCATGCTGCTGCCAATTTCATGAAGGGATCTGTTGAGCTCTGCTTCGATCCGTTCATCCAGTCACGTCTGCAGTTCCCGAGTTACGGTCTCTGTTGCTGCTGCTGCTGCAGGGTTGTACTAACTGACTCACGCTGGCGAGTGAGAGACTCTGTATTCTGCTCCTTTCATAGCCACAAACCAGAGCTACTTTCTACAGTCCTAGCCCAGTTGCCCCAGTCCGTCCTGCCCCTCGGTGGAGCGCGCAGCCCTCCAGGCCTCCCTGTGAGTGAGTCTAAATCTGCTGTGCCTCCTCTGACCCCCTGTGACAGGCAGTCTGTGTGTGGTGGAGGGGAGCGACTGTGTGCTTTTGTGTCTGCTCTGCACAGCTTGGTGTGTGGTTTTGGTTTTTTCCTTCTGGTGCTGGGGTAGTTCAGGACTGAACGCTCTCTAAAAGCAGCACAAACCATGCAGCTAGGGGGAAACGGTTGGCTGGTGGGTCACCTGCAGGCAATAAGTTTTGGGAAACAAAGCTGCCTGCATTGCACAGAGTAAGCGAAAAGGCGTCCCCTCTTGTCTGCGTGTCAAACCCTTCGTTCTCTCACCCTACTGGTAAACACTGCCTTTCGGGCTCACATCCCAGCACAGACGTTTCCTTCCGCGTCTTCATCGGGAAATTTACAATGTGTTCAATCGTTACAGCCGCCTACCACACGGCTACCCCAATCCTGAGGGCTGCAGCTCCACCCAGGCGCCTGCTATCCAACATCAGCACCATGAGACAGGCATCTACCCAGGTGCCCCGAGTGCCACCGCATGCCCAGAGAGTGGGTAAGTCAAGGAGGCAGTGGGTTACAAGTATCTAGTGAATGTGTGTCCAGGAGGGCGTTGGCCACAATCTTGTTTCTTTCTCTCTCTCTCTGCCTTTTGGAGGAGGGGTTGGCTTGTGCAGTTGTTCATGGGTAGGCTTGGGAGGATTTGATTTTTGTTGATAAATGTCGATTTCACAGTACACACACAGACTGACAGAAATATTTCCACTACTAATGATCAAAATTGCAGATAGGCAAAACTAGAAAAATGCTGCTTGAGAACTTATTAGAATTTGATTTCCAGCTAATGACTTTGTCTAGTTTGACATGTGATGTTGACAATTTGTAATTTATAAAACTTAACTTTTTGAATCTCAACATCTACTGTCATTAAATAATTTCCCGTACCTGTGGAAATTTAAATCTTTCCCAGTAAACATTGATATTACCTGTCAACATTATAAAAATAAAGAAATAGAAATTGAATTCTACTGAGCCTATTAATGGTGGTGTGGGGAAGGAGGATTTTGAAAATCTTGCCTTCTCTCCCTTCGAAGTTGGAGTGTAGGTAAAAATTCACCCCAAAAGCTTGCAGTAGAATGGTGTAGTGTGCCGTGTCCCCAATGGACTCACGGGACTTAAGGCTTGTCTAAACTTACCGGAGGATCGACAGTTGATTTAGCGGGTCTAGTGAAGACCCGCTAAATCGACCACTGATCGCTCTCCCATTGACTCCTGTACTCCACCGGATCGAGAAGAGTCAGGGGAGTAGTAGCGTGGACCCCGCGGTAAGTAGATCTAAGCTACGTTGACTTGAGTTACGCTATTCACGTAACTCAAATTGTGTAGGTTAGAAAGACTTTCATGCGTAGTGTAGACAAGGCCTCAGACAGCACTAGTAGTGCATGGGTTTGTAGTTCAGGGAATGTTGTCGTCTTCAGGTCGGTGCCTAGCACAAAAGGACCCTGATCCTGATTGGTTCCACCATGTGCAGTTCAGTAGTAATGACCACAGTTCTAGATTTAACATTCAGGCAGTGTGTGTTCTCCAGGCAAAAACAGATTTAAAGGGATTCCCTGGACAAAGGAAGTGGTTTTTAATGTTTCCAGTTAAACAACAACAAAGGTTTTCAGATTTCAAGTAAAATAGAAATTGCCAGTGCTTATAGTAGAGACTGACAGGGATGAATGGTCTGAAACTGCTCCGTGCTTATCTTGTGCCTTTAGATTTGACTTAGCTCTTGCTCTCAGGGTTTCCTCTGAGCAATGAGTGCCTGCCCATGACTGCATCTAGTTCATCCCCTCTGGGCTTACCTACTGACATGCAGCTCTTGCTTCTGCAGGATTGGGGAATGGGGTTTGACTGTCTTGGCCTCTTGTGTTAGGTATCCAAGTCAAAGGATACCTATAAGAGAGACTCAGTGGCTTGTCAGACACTTTTCACTAGCATAAGTGAAGTGGTGGTGGAGAGTTGAGCAGGTTCAACAGCAGAATCTGAGGGCCAGATTCGGAGGTAATGTGTATGTAGGACTTAGTTGCTTTCCTTGCTACTCTCTGCATTTCTGGCTCCTTAGTGTGAGAGTTACACCAGGTCAGTCTCACACTCGGACTTAGTTGGCCAAATTCTAGGTGATGTGTAAAGGGGGTGAGGCAGAAGCTGCGTGTTGGTAAGAGGTACGAGCCTGAGGTTGTCTAAGATATGTAATTTACTGGCTGGAGGTGCCAGGCAAGAGAATAAATTGCACTGGCCTAAATTCATTCTCTCTCTCTTGTCCTTGTGGCACTTAGACTTGCTCCTGTATTTGGCCCTCAGTCTTTTCTGTTCTTTAAATGAGCAGGCAATGTGAAGCAGTTGGTGTCAGAGACACTTGTTGAGTCCATTCTCTTGGGCAGGGTTCTGGGCTTCTGGTAGCTGAGGGGAATGAAAGTGGTTCCCCAATGAGTTTTTGGAGCAGGGTGCACTAGGAAGCAATAATGCTGCTCCCAAATGGTGAAGTGGGAGTTCTGGTGGCCCCACAATCCATGTGAAATGGATACAGCCCACACGTACGTATGTGGGTGAGGCGGGAGGAGGAGGGTTTGGAGGGGCCCATCATTGTTGTTTCTCCTCAGTTTTCTTTGTCCTTTTTCCATACTTTCCTTTTGCGGAGTCAGGCAGACAACAGGAGGAGGGCAGCCTCCTGCTCCTGCACGAATGGCAGCATGCTGTCTGTGGCTCCGGCTGTGAGTGAGCACCGTGCCATCCTCGCTGATGCATTCGCAGTAGGAGTCCTGGGGCAAGCTCCTTGGTACCGGGGCATGGTGCTGCCCTTCAGCTGCTGATGCTGAGAGGCATCAATCTGTGGGTGGGGAATGAAAAAGACAGGTCCATTCGTTGACATCCCGCCACTCCCCTGATTGATTACTCTGCGCTAGGAGAGCACGTAGCCTTTTTGAACTTCAAAGCAACATGTGGGTGCCATTCAAGTTGTGAGGGGCGTATTTTGCCTGTCCTGCTTGGCATGCTGCTTTCACACTCTTGGCAGGTGTAGAGTTAAATCATGTGCAGACGCTTATTGGCACGTCGCTTCCTTGCTAATGTTCCTGTGTCTCTTCCAGCCAACATAGGGACCCAGACGCTTGGTGCGCGTGCACCCACCTCACCATCCCTGCCGCGGGGCGTGCCACAGTATAAGTACTCCTCAGCAGTGAGGAACATCCAGCCGATGGGAAGCGTGGCACCTATGCTGGTACAACAGGTAACCCATTCACAGGATTTTGTCCTAGAGATGCTGAAGCAGGGGCAGGACCCAGCGATCTGCTAGAGAGTCACAGGGAGGGATAAGCGGAATAGAATGCGGAACTGTGGCCATTTCAAAACTAGCCTGTGTTTCCTGAGCCCCTGCAGTGCAAAGATGGCGGCCAAGTTCCGAAAGGCCTTTGGTGTTCCCATTTGCATTTGATGAGAACTCTGCTGCTGCTAAAGAGTTTCTGGTGGGGGTGGAGGAAGGATGGACTCGCACCTCTAGTAGGGCTGCCAACCCTCCTGGTTTCGCCGGGAGTATCCCGGAATCGGGCTCTATCTCCTGGAGGATACTGAAATCAAATCAGAAGATTTTAGGCCCCTAAAAGTCCAGCGGCACAGCAGGCTAAGGCAGGCTTCCTGCCTGCCCTGACCCCGCACCGCTCCCGGAAGCAGCTGGCACATCCCTGCAGCCCCTGAGGATGGGCCGGGGTCTCCATGCACTGCCTGAGCGCAGACTCTGCAGCTCCCAGTGGCCGGGAACTGTGGTCATTGGGAGCTGCAGGGGCAGTGCCTGCAAGCAGGGGCAGCATGTGGCAACCTCTATCCCCCTCCACTCCCCAGGGATGTGCCGGCCATTTCTGGGAGAGGCGCGGGGCCAGGGCAGGCAGGGAGCCTGCCTTAGCCCTGCTGTGCTGCCGACTGGGAGCCGCCCGAGGTAAGCGCTGCCCGGCCAGAGCTTGCACCCCACACCCTCTTCTGCACCCCAGCCCTCTGCCCCAGCCAGGTGAAAGTGAGCGAGGGTGGGAGAGAGCAAGCAGGGATAGAGTGAGTGGGACGGGCCTCTGAGAAGGGGCGGGGCCTGGGCAGAGCCCCAGGGAAGGGGCAAGGCCGGGGTGTTTGTGTTTGTGTGATTAGACAGTTGGTAACCCTAACCTTTAGGGAGTTGCTCTATCTTGCATGGTCCTGTTAGAGGACAGGGTGGCTAAAGCATTGCCCACTGAGCACTGCCATCTGGCTGTTCAGCCTGTAGATAGGAAAGGCAGGCACCCAATCATACAGAGCTGCATCTTGACTTTACCAGCCAGACAACTCAGATCAATGCAAAGCATTGCATGCTGGGTCTAGTGCCTTGTGTGGATGCCTCATCTATGTGCTGTAGTCTGCTCCATTTGATACGTTGGTGCATCCCTCACTCTCCATGGAGACCATCAGCTGGGCCAAATCTGGCGAGCCCAGATACTGGGAGTCCCCAGTGTGGGGAGGGGAGAGCAGATGGAGTTTAGTCTCCCTCCTGAAGCGTAAAGATTCTCTTTGTATTCTGACTCCGCTCTCTTTTATCTGCCTGGTTGGAAACTGCCAGGCCCTTGCCACTTAGAAGAGTTGTTTCTTAATGCTGGTAGCAAAGCTGGAATTGAGTATCTCCTCCTCTGTGGGAATGGGGAAGCTCTTCCTCTAGTACTGAAAATGGGACTCCTCAAATGGCTTTCAGCAATGCTAAAAACAAGTCTCTTGTGCCTTTTAGAGAGATGCTGTCTGGAAGCCCCCGGGTGCGGGTGGCCCTGAAGGAAGCCAGCGATTTAACGGAGCTGTGCTCTAGTGATGAGGGCAGGGAACTGGGATTCCAGGCTCTTGGGGGGCCACTTCTGGCTCTGCCATTGATTCGTGTGTGACCATGGGCAACTCACAATCAGCGCAGCTCGGGCTTCTCATCTGCAAAATGGGGGTAACTTGCCTTGGGGCTGGATTAAGGCCTAGGCACTACAGGTTCCTGCTTAGGGATCCAGCTGCTGGAGTTGTGTGATTATACCACTATTTTTTATTTTATTTTATTTTTTTTAATGAAAGCTGAAATTAACTTTCTAGCCTCATGATTGTGAATAAAAGCTTGAAAACCTGAGTCAAGCGAAGTCTCATTGCTTTAGGCTCCCTACACACTAGCTCGCAGAGGTGTGAATAGTCCCCAGTGCACTTCAGTGGCGTACCCCACTGCTCTGAGGGGCCCTGCCAGCCCCACTCCAGCTGAGAGCTGTGTGGCAGGAGAGGGCAGCAGGCACAACCCCTCACCCCCACACACGCATCCGGACTGCTGCTGGGTAAGCAAGCCTCCCCCCACTGCCACTCCTGCCTTTTGGTGTGGAGAACAGGCCTCTGTTGCCGCTCCTAGTGAAGGGGCTGATAAGTGGGACCCATGCTGCTGCCCTGCCTCTCTGGGCAGGGACACGGGCCGTGTCTATGCTACAGCAGCACAGCTATAAAGCCTCCTGCATCGGTGGAAGGGGTTTTTTCCATTGCTGTGAAATTTTTTCCAGCCCTGAGTGACATAGTTAGGTCAACCAACATTTTAGGTGGAGACCAGGCCACCTGATGTGCCTAGGCCATGGATTGCCTTAATCCAGCCCTGACTTGCCTTCCTCACAGGGGTTAAGGCTAATCATTGGGATCCCCAGATGAAAAGGGGCTGTAACTACCAAGCCCTCCCAATAGACGTGCCCTTCTTCCCCGAATCCTTGCTTCTCAAATATGACTTGCGCGCCTTGATTAACCCAGATGCTGCTTCCTGCTGTTCTGAGTGATTCTATCCCTTGTGCTTTGTTCAGGCTGGAGAACCTGCTGTTCATATTCATGGGCAGGAGCCTCTGACTGCATCCATGCTCGCTGCAGCTCCTCCTCAGGAGCAGAAGCAAATGCTAGGTAGGTGCCGGTGAAGCTGTTCCTTTACACCCGGTAGAAGGAGGATAGTAACCTACTGGAGCTGTTGCTGGCTGTGTTGCTGCACTGTGTGTGCATTGCATGTCAACAAGCCCAAGGTTTCATCCTAGCCCCGTATGTGGCACTTGTGGGATTTCCACAACCTGTGCGATTGTTTCTGTTGCCTTGGAGACAAACTCTTGTTGAATCTGGGCTGTTGTGGGGTGCTCTTGCTTGTAGTTCTTTGTTCCATAACCCGTGGGAGGGGTGCGATGGGTCACTGCAACCTGGGCCAGGCTAAGGGAAAGCCTGTGAGCTCTGAACACGAAGGAGAGCTCCACCCTGCCCGCTCTGCCGGGTGACAATGTTTCAGGCTCCCCTGAATTTCAAAGAGACACTTCACTGCTGCTGTCAAGGTTTGGGGGCCTGTCAATCAGCTGTTTACCTCATAGGGGCTGTCTCCAGCAGGCGATCAGGCTCTGCCAAAGTGTTCAATTTCACATGGAGTCTGGCACTTTCCGCTGACTGAGCAGCTGGTGCCGGTGCATGAGCACAAGCCGTGCAGAGACGTTGCATCCGGATCTTTGTTAGGCTATAAAGAGCTTAGCTACAGCGAGACTTGCCTGGCTGTCGATTCCATGGGTAGAGCACTTGCCTAAGGTACTTGGGCCATCCAGAGATAGAATTGAGCAGAGACCATTCCTCCATCACTAGACTGGTACTCCAAGCAAGCTCCCTTAGAAATAGACACTCTTAATACTCTCCATACCGCCCTTCTCCCAGTACCCTTCACGGTGGGTCAGAAATGTGCTGTTCTCCCTTCCTCCATTCTTGCTGCACTTTCAATACAGCCCAGCTGCAACACGTTTCAGCCAGCAGCCTTGCTCCCTGGCATGTGTTCTCTCTACAGCATGCATGCTGAAAGCCTGCTAGCCTGAACCCTGGGGGCCAGGAAGCTCTCCCTGAGCTGCCATCTGCTGCGATGCTGTGTTTCTTGATTACTAAATTCTAGTTCCACCGGAGAAATGCTAGCGACGCTGGTTATTTTCATGACCCTACCAAAACATGGCCTTTGCAACCTTTTTTTTGGCCTGTTTTCAGCGCGTTAGAAACATTACCAATTCCCGCCATCGCTCACAGACGAAAGGATGCCAACCAGAAACACTACCAATAAAGTCAGTGCAAGTGCTCCACGCAGTCTTCGTGGAGGAGCTCCACAGGGCTCCTCACTCGACTAATTGGTTAGTATCTCTGCACCTAGGTAAAGCTGCCTTTCTCCCTTTCTTGAGCCAGTGAAACTGGTTGCTGTTCACACATTACTTAGCTCTGGATGGCACTTCACAGTTAGTGACTATGACACCTGAGTAACTTTGTTCCAAACCCACTTCCATTTGCAGATGGGACCACAGTTCTTGCAGGATAGAGAAGCTGACCTAGTTCCTTTCTAGCAGTCTGGCTCTGGCTCTGGTTCTGGCCTGCGTGTCCCAATGACAGACTGTAAAGGAAGCAGCAACTATGCCTCTTGTTAATCCCCAGAGTCCTCCAAACTTTTTTCCCTATGAGGTCTCCTAAGCATCACCCTGTTGTCATAGCTAGAAGCGTTTTAATCCAAGGCTTTCAGATTTATGGGGGCTAGTGCGAAACAGCAGGATTGAAGAGCTGCAGCTGGAGATGCTTCTACACTCAGTTTTTCTCCTGTTCAAGCAGCAAGAGGCTGGGAACCAGAATCAGCCCCGTGCAGCATACAAGTAGAACAGGTCTCAGCAGCTGTGTGTTGACACCATCTCCATTTTGCACAATGTGACTGGCTGGCAGCCATGTCTGACTCTTTTCTTGGGAAGCCGAATGGCACAGTGAGTCAGGGCATCAGCCCTTTAACTTCAGCAGGCTTTGAGTTCAGCTTTCTCTTAAACCCACCGGGCTCACTGTCAGTCTTGAAGTCATCCAGGTCCCAATCTGTGCATATTCTCTGCTCAAGAGAGGCCCAGGAATGGAACAGCTGCAGGGAGGCATATGGCTGTGCTCGGGACTGAGGGGCATTGGCAAAGCTGTGTGTGGTGCCCAGCACTGAGGGGTATTGGCAGAGCTGTGTGGGGGAAGCTTGCGCAGCACCTGCCTGGTATAAGTCTTTGTTCCTGGCCCCTCAACTTAGCAGCAGATTCTCTCACCATGGTTCAATGTCAAGAAAGATGTAACTAGTGGTAATGTCCCTGATTGTGCATTTGCACCCCCAGCGGGACTTGGAAGCTTTCTTGGAACATGGTATCTGGGTGCCTGCGAACACTGCTGCAGCAAAGCATTGGTGTGTGAACAGTGATCTCCTTGATCTGTACCCCTCCTACCCTGATGAGAGAAGATCAGAGCTGGGACTCAGGAGGGATAGGGCTGGAGAGAGGATATTGAATCGAAATGGTTTGAAGTCGCCTTGGATTTTTCCATAATGTGTAAGGCTATCCTTGATGTTGTGACCAGGTGAACGCCTTTACCCCCTAATCCATGCCATGCACGCCTCCTTGGCTGGGAAGATCACAGGAATGCTGCTGGAGATTGATAACTCGGAGCTGCTGCTTATGCTGGAATCGCCAGAATCCCTCCACTCCAAGGTAGGAAGTAGCCAACGCTCTAAAGAATGAATGTTTCCAATGCAATGCACGTCACAAAGGGAAAGAATCTGGTGCTGCAAAGAGTAAAGCTGCTAACAAATGTATGTGTGTAGAGGGGCTGCAGGGATGGGAAGATGGAGGCAGGGAGGTATGGGTCAGCAGTGTTTTAGGGAGAGAGATGAAAAGCAGATACAGCTCCAGATAAATCAGCAGCTCAAGTGACAGTGCCACCCCTTCCCCTCACTCCCCAGAACTGTGGGAGGAGAAGAGGCCAGGCTAGAGTGCAGCAGCTGTCCGGAAGCTAGGAGACCAATTTTGAAATCCATTTGGAGATGGCCAGGAAGCCAGTGGGTGTGGGAGTTGAGGCAGGGAATGTCCGAGTTTTCTGGGTCAAGACAGTAAAGATTGCAGCATTCTGAATGCCCTGGAAGTTTAGAGAGCAGAGTTCTAGAAACATTGGGAAGATATTGCAGAAGTAGAGGCAGAAATAAGGATTTCAGCAGAAGCAGAATCAAGGATTCGTTCTTTCAGTGTCTCTCTACAGGAGCATTTTGTACCTCTCATTAACTGATTGCCAATTAGCTCTAGGAACTTAGCACATCAAGGCTAGCCTGGACACGCTCCATGTTTGTTCTTGGCTACAAATGTTTGGAACCCTCTGAGTAATGGCCACGCTGGCCTTTACAAAGCTGTGAAGTTTGGCAATCAATTAACTGAAGGACTTTTTAAAAAAATCCCACTTGTTAGAGACAAAATACTCAGTGATCAAGAATGGATGATAGCTTGGCTGATTCTTTCCCATAAGGAAAGTCCAGGATTCTTAGGTCTTCTTGAGAACAGTCAATGTGCATGTAGGAGAGATGAGGACTCGTAAAGTCAGATTGGAATACTGGCTGGGTGTAACCAGAAGCTGGGAGAGTTGAGACCAGAGGGATTGGAGAGAGTTAAGTGACTTGGAGCAGTACACGATTTGCTTCAAAGAGATGTCCCACAGTGAAGATAGCATAGGGATATCCAGAAGTCAAAGACAGAGACTTGTTGTGTCTGAATGTTTGGTGGTCTTATTCAACATATTTTTTATGTTTTTAATCCTTCACTAAACCCATGTCAAATTCATCCTGGGCTTGGGGGTCAGGCTCTGTATAGTATACACAGTCCTTAAATGTTTGGGGCATTTTTGAGTGAATCCAGTGCTTTATGGAAATATCAGCACTGGCTACAGCCAGATAGAGTATGTGTTGGTGCTGTACTAGGTCCCGCCCCCCGCACAGCTTGGCCATGGCATCTCAGTCCTGCAAACATCCCCTGCTATTCCAGTTTGGAATCTCTTCGATGTGGATGTGTCCATTCCAAACTGTGCTTTGGCTGTATGATATGGACATGCTTCCACCTGAAACCCCCAATTTCCCAGCACGTGTGATGGAAGCAGCTTCCATTGTATTCATTTTAGTCTGAGTTTAAGTACGACTGTTTTGTTCACATGTAAAACCTTAAAGGAACCACTTAGTTCTCAGTTATTTGGAGGGTGTCTGGAACCTGTTTGTGGACAGTTGGCTGGCAGCTACTTGGCAAAGCACAGAAAGCAAAGGGATAGAACAAATCAGATAGAGAGGGGTATACATGGGCTTGCATATTCCCTGAACAAGTGAAGTAACTCCAGGCCTCCTCTCCTGAAAATGAGACCATTCTTGCTGGTTTAAATCTTGGATTCCAAGGTCCATGATCATAAAGTGAAGGTGACACAAGAGCAGATTTATAGGGTTTTGTTCACACAGAGCTGAGTTCCTAGAGATCCTATGATTATATATTGTGCTAAGAAGTGTCAAAAGCCATTCAGTCAGTCTGTAATAATACAAGATCCTGGCGACTTTGCTTGTAGTCATTGGCAACATGCTCTCAGAAGGCAAATTCTGCTGTCAGCTATTTCCTTTAGCACTTTTTAGAAGCTGTAGGTCATCAGGTCTACATGTTTTGCTTTCTCCAGTCCTGTAATATCACTCCCATAAGAGAGAGCCCATAAAGGAACCTGGATAGCATGAAAATGAATCTGCAAAATCTGAGACTGCTGCAAACTCCAATCCTGTCTGACACGTTCAGTTTGAGGCCTGGTCTACACTGAAGTTGACGTATCTTAGATGGAATTAAAATCACTTACTTCGCGTCCTCGTGGCGCGGGATCGATGGCCGCGGCTCGCCTGTCGACTTTGCTTCCGCCTCTTGCGCCGCTGGAGTTCAGCAGTCGACGGGAGAGTGAGCGGGGATCAATTTATCGCATCTACACTACACGCGATAAATCGATCCCCGATATATCGATCGCTACCTGCCGATCCAGCGGGTAGTGTAGACGTACCCTGAGAAGTGACCCCTTTATTCTGAATTTTGAGCTGGTAAAATACTGGCCCTGTGTGAAATTTTTCATATTTTTCTTGCATATCTGGTGTATGCTTGGCCATTGGGTCCCATCCAAAACCTCTGTCCTGAATGGATTGGCTGTATTCTGTTGCTGCTGGAGGCAGGATTAATATTTTTCACCTGCCTCCCCTTTTTAAAAGGAACATGGGGTTTATCAGGTAGGATCAGACTGCTGGTTCATCTACTTAGGAAGAGTGTCTCAGTGGCCAATACCAGGCACTTCAGAAGACATCAAAGTGCCCCAACTGCACAGAGCTGTATGAAAAGGGAGGTGGGTTGTTGTCTGCTGAATAGATCAGCAGGAGCATGTGGGACGCATGTCCTGATAGCTACTGCCAAACTGCCATTGACTGTCCATATCGTGCTCGAGATAGTTGCGGGACTCCTCTGAGGTTATTACAGAAGGCAGAACTCCACATAGACCTAGGAACTGGCTACAGTAGAACTCACCTAGTGTCTGAGTGAGTGTGACTTCTGGGTTTTGAGGCAGTGGGGAATCAGACTTTAAAATAAAAATAATCTAATGTAAATACAATGTTGATGAAACATAGCAGCCCTGGTAACTAATTTGCCTCTTGGAAGGGACAGCTATAATAAGATCAAGTTGGGAGCCTTGAGTATCCTGACTGTTACCTGTGTAGGAAGCTTCCAGGTGTCAGAGCAACTAAACTTCTCTCCACCCTTGTGCTTTGCTTTGTGAGATCGAGGAAGCGGTTGCAGTGCTCCAAGCACACCAGGCTACCGAATCATCGCTTAACAGCAGTGCTGCAACATTCCTCCTATGAGACCCAGGTAGGTGTGGAAGGCTGTGCAGAAGCTGGTCTCGTGGCAGGGTATAATATGGAGAAGGGTCCCTTTCTGCCTGGAATGTTAGCACCAGAGAAGTCTTGTCAAGATCAGTCAAGTTGGACTTGGGAAAGCAATGGGTGTGTTTTATTTGTCTTGGACCCTTACTTCAAGCTTAATTCCTTTATATGAACCAATGCCTCCTGCTATTTTCCAAAACTTGATGATTGTACCGGAGAAAAATTAATGCTAAGCAGTTAATTTCAATGTAAATCTGGGGAGGCAACTTGGAGGTGAAAAATAAAGCAATCTGGCTTTTCTTGTAGCCCTCATGGAATCTGATGCAATCATTCCTGATGCCTTTACATGGGATCGCAGTATAGCTTAACCCAGTGGTTCTCAAACTTCATTGCTCCGTGACCCACTTCTGACAGAAAAAATTACTACACGACCCCAGGAGGGGGGACTGAAGCCAGTGTCTGCCCGAGCCCCACCACCTCAGGCAGAGGGACAAAGCAACAGCCAAGAGCTTCAGCCCCGGAGTCTGTAACTTGAACCCCACCACTCAGGGTTGAAGCCCTTGGGCGGTGGGGCTCAGGCTTCAGCTTTTGCCCCAGCAAGTCGAATGCCACCCTGGTGACCCCATTAAAATGGGGTCTTGGCCCACTTAGGGGTCCTGACCACAGTTTAAGAACCGCTGGCTTAACCTATTATTCTCCTTAGAATCTTAGAGCCTCTAATCTGGATCTATTAGCAGTGATCATGCCCCATCCCAGTACAACTCCAGCAGAAGCGTCCAGCCTCCCTGTTTGGTAACCGAAAACAAATGTGCAGAACTTCTAGGCACCCCTTTGTAAGATAAAGTTTGGTCATGCAGTTTGCTTGCTCTCACTGGTCACTTAATTCAAGTTCAGTATTGGTATGTGAACTCTAGGCTAACTTAGACTGAGCTTTTGTGTCTGACATGTCTAAAGTGTATATTTGTTGTAGAGGAGGGACTGTGAAGAATGCTTGGCTCTGAAGATAAAGCAACTACAACCCTGACATGCATCACCACATATATTGGAAACATTTATTTATTTTTTCTGTGTACAGACAGTGACACTGACTTGCATTCAAAGCCCAGCGTTACTTTTTCTTTGTGCATCAAAAACTTTGCAAAATGATTTTTCCCCATAAATGAACTGCATCTATGTAACACTGTCCATGTGAGCTCTCTTCTGGCAATCCTCACTGCTGACAGCAGGTAGTGAAAATGTTAACAAGGGGGGCACGTGGTAGAATGACAACCTCTCCTTGTGAGTGGCGAGGGAGACACGATTGATTCAGTTGTAGTGTTCCACGAGATAACAAATCATCAGAGCTTGTCATTTTTAGTAAGTTCTATTTGGTTCTGTAATGTTTTATTTGTTCTTGTGGTTGACACCATAAACAGCTGATACATCCACCCTCACTATGTGCTTGTCACTGTCTTTCTTTCAAGAAGAAATTGTTTCTTCTGTACAAATGGCGGTAAAAGTGATTAGACCTAAGGCTGATCTTCAGCAATAAGGAGAGATGGTTGGCTCAGAGGCCTATGTTCCTGAAAACTGACTAGGAGACAGAAAAGGGTAGGACTGAATGGTCAGTTTTCATCCTAGCAAAAGGCTAACAGCAGGCTGCCCCAAGACTCTGTATTAGGTCCAGTGTTTTAATGTATCTTATTAATTATTTGGAAAGCGGGGGGAGCCATGAAGCAGTAAAATTTGTAGATGACACAGTTGTCTGTTAGTCAAGACCAGGGAGGACTGTGAGGAACTTCAGAGATGTAACCAAGCTAGGTGAATGGGCAAATGAAGCTCTGTGTTGATAAATGCAAAGTGATGTGCCTCGGAGAGGGAAAAAAATAAATCGCTGTCTTGCTTGGTTCTTCTAGGCACAGTAGGTAGTGCTGCCTATAATTAAGGTTGCCTGACACATTCCTTCAGTTGCTTGTATCTTTGCCCAAACAGCTATAGTTTGGCAGGTTCCATGCTGGGGGTCTGCCTCTGCTGAATGCTGTTTGGGTGAGGGGGGAATGTGATCATGTAATTATAGACTAATGAATGCACAATGACATGGGGTGCTAAGGTAAGACTGTACTGTCAACCTTAATTCTGGCATTTCCTAACTTCAGTGCTTGATTCTGCAACCTTAACATTCTTTCTGTGTAATTTATTTCCCATGTAACAGAGATCACTGGTGCAGCCTCATCTGGAATACTGAGTGTAGTACTGGTCACTCCATCTCAAAAAGGATATTGCAGAAATAAAGGAAAATGAGAGAAGGGCCCCAAGAATGACTGGGGGGAGAAACTGGAAAAACATGAGACTGAAAAGAGTGGGATCATTAAACTTAGAAAGGAGATAAGAGGGGATATAAAATATGGAAAAGTGAATGTTAAAGAGATGGCAGAGTGGGAGTTTCTGTTCTCCCTGCCTCTTAACACAGGAACAAAGGGACATTCCGTGAAATCCAACCAAATTGTGCAACTCATTGAGATCAAGAGCTAGTGTGGGGGACTGATTACAGAAGATGTAAGAATGTCACACTAAGCAGATATGAAGTAAAGCATCTAGTGCTGGCCACCCTAGGAGCCACAATACTAGACTAGCTCAGAGCCTAGGTCTATCGAAAGCAACAGAGAGTCCTGTGGCACCTTTAAGACTAACAGATGTATTGGAGCATCAGCTTTCGTGGGTGAATACCCACTTCGGCAGACGCATGTGTCTGATGAAGTGGGTATTCACTCGCGAAGGTTTATGCTCCAATACATCTGTTAGCCTTAAAGGTGCCCCAGGACTCTGTTGCTTTTTACAGATCCAGACTAACATGGCTACCCCTCTACTAGGTCTATCAAGTATGGCAACTCCTGTGAACGGGAGGGATTCCAATAGTAGTGAGTGGGTTAGTTTGCTATATTTACATAAAAATCCTTTGGTACAAAAGGTATTAAAGGTTACAAACAAAATAATATCAATTGCTCTGTACACCAGTGAAATGCCATTATCTTGACTAGAAAATATCATGTTCTTCATCCTACCCTCCCTTCTCAATCACAGCTAGTTTTGCTGTTTCAGTTGT
This sequence comes from Chrysemys picta bellii, assembly GCF_011386835.1. Classification (NCBI taxonomy): domain Eukaryota; kingdom Metazoa; phylum Chordata; order Testudines; family Emydidae; genus Chrysemys; species Chrysemys picta. The sequence continues at coordinate 35,627,247 of NC_088803.1, read as the reverse complement.
TGGCCTCTCTTGGGCAAAGACTCAGTTTGCCTGCAGAAATGTTAGTAATCAATAATGCACCTTTTCACTTATGACACCCTAGTCAGAGCTGGGACTGAACTGGCTGTCAGAAACACTTAACATTAAACTATGTCCCTCAGGGACTTCCTAGTCAGAGATGGCAAAGATGTACAGCTTACGGCATACAACCGAAGGGGGAGAGGAGATGGGGAAAACTGTGTGAGGGAAGCTAAGGTCTATAAGCAGCAATCACACTTGTAAAAGTGAGTGTAACTGCTACCTCCTGGGTAGAGCCACTCCTGAGCTTCAGCAGAAATAGCCTATTCTGTCCTGGGCCAAGACCTAACAGGAGATGATGTCCTTTGGCTACCTTCTATGAAAAGCTTCTACATGAATGTGCTGTGCTCCCTCCTGCTCTGAGCATGTATGTGTTCACAGTTAGTACCTGGAGCTTAGGCTCCATAATAGAAAGCTGTTTGTTTCATTTTTTGATTGCCTGATTCTTCCCATCTAAACATTTCCAGTTTGGGGTAAAGAAAGTGTAGTTCAATGTGGTATGAACAGTATGAGTACCAGGCACCTGTACACCAAATAGTAATGGCCTAGGGCCGTGGTTCTCAACCAGCAGTATGCATAGCCCTGGGGTACGCAGAGGTCTTCCAGGGGCTACATCAACTTATCTAGATATTTGCCTAGTTTTACAACAGGCTACATAAAAAGCACTAGTGAAGCCAGTACAAACTAAAATTTCATACAGGTAATGACTTGTTTGTACTGTTCTATATAACTATACACTGAGATGTAAGTACAATATTTATAGTTGTTGATTTATTTTATAATTATATCACAAAGAAAGTAAGCAATTTGTCAGGCATAGTGTGCTTATTTGTCTGATTTTGTAAGCACGTAGCTTTTAAGTGAGGTGAAACTTGAGGTATACAAAACAAATCAGACTCCAGAAAGGGGTACACCAGTCTTGAAAGGTTGAGAGCCCCTGGCCTACAGGCAGGATCATGTATGATATGCAACAATGGGACCAAATTTAATAGCACCAACCTCTAAATAGCATGGTAATAACTTACTCAGCCATGTACTACCCTTCATTTCTATCTCCCCAACACCAGCTGTGGCTCAGTGGAAAATACTCCTTGACCATTTATTTTTAAGGATGGATTTTGCTTTTCTCTCCAAGTAGCAAAGTTTCACTGCATCAGCCTCTGCTCTTCCAAAGTTGTGCCTGACAGACTCTTTCCCCACCAACATGTGCCAAGGAAAGGAGAGTATAGCCAGCCTCAGCAGGTCAGTGCCTTGGGGCCTGTGATACAGTCCAGCTAACCAGCCTACACTTTGCTTAACTGGCTCCCTCACCACCTGCTGCCTGGCTCTATGGGCCCCTATAGGGAGAAGGTGCTGTTATCCAATTAGCTCCCTCTGTTGGGAAAGACTGCAGACAAAGAGGCAGCTGCAGGCAGACCCAGCAGCACAGGGAGATACCTAACAGTAGATACTTGTGTCTTCAACAGAATAGCCTGTAGTATAGCTATAGCATAATTTCCATGGCAGCTTGAGTGAGATGAAGGGGGCCTCTTAGACCTAGTGTTTTACTCTTGCTGTAGACATCTTTGCAGCTACAAAGGCAATCAGTGATTTTACAATGAAAGGTGAAGTGTTACAGCACAGCTGTGTGGCTGTGGAGTGAATAGATCCTCAGCTAGACCCAGATAAGGCAGCAGAGGGTCCCAGCCTTCTCCAAAGGTTTTTTACAGCAAGGATGGATGATCTGTGTAAATGCTACACAGTGAGAGCATTTTCCAGTTCCTGAATTCAGCTAAGGTAGAGGTAAATAGAAGCTGAAATACTGATCTGTTGTGAGAGAGCAAGGGCATGCCACACCAACCCTACAAGGGACTAGGGGTGGAAATGAAAATAGCATGTCCTTCAACTTGCATTGAGTGTACTTCAATGTAAGTAATCAATCCCTGCTTGTAGTAAGTGTCCTGGAAACCTCTCCAGTGCAGCTTTGTCAGCACTTCTGTTTTACGCTGTAGCTAAACTGCAAGGCTTCTCTTCTGCCCATGCCACAATCTAACATCCTAGGCATACACCAGGATAGAAGTGCAGAAAATAGCTGTGTTTTTATCAGTGCATAAATGAGACTTCTGCAGTGACACTGCATAGCGGATGCTCCTTGACCATAAGGACAAATAAAATAGTATTTTATCATGGTGAACGGTTGAAATAGTCCCTGTCCAAGCAACAATTATGGTAACATAGTACACCCAGACCCTTATGTCAAATACACAATTCTAATAAAAACACACAGCTGTAACATATGCTGGCTTTTAATAAAGTTGCATTGTTCATACAGTAGCTTTGCCAAACAAATCATCCTGTTACCTATTTAGATCTCAGCATTAAAAGATAACTCTTTGCCACCCCTAGATGGGAAGAATCATAGTATAACATGTTCATAAGTCTGTGATGGAGGAAGGTAGTTCTTCACATCAGAGGCCTCATGTGGGATACTATTGTACACCCTCTTCCCTGGACTAGTGGTAATAGCAGCTGGTCATCAAGACACAAACAGAAGCTAAAATGTTAGATAGATAGAAATTGTGACAATTCAAAGTTGCTAGGACCCAAACTTCAGCAGTGCATGGAAGATAGCCCACAAATACAGAATCAAGGCAGGTTTAAATTAAATATTTGGTGGTTGTTTTTGTGGGGGATAAGAGCTATGTCGAAGCAGCTGCAAGCTTCTGAACAATTACTCTAAACAAAAGCAGCTTTGGGCCAGTAGGCACCAGCTAAGACAGGGAACACCTGAGCCATTTATTCTTGTAGAGGTCTCACCGCACTTTTAAAGGATCTGGAACTGTGCTAGGGAAACCCTGACTTTAATTTCTCATGCAGCAGCCTTTGTAAGTGGCTTGTTTAAGCAAGCAGAAGCAGTATACACAGCAGATCTGCTTCTCTCCAATCTGAGTACATATTACCATAAACTCAGTTTACTGCTCTTGAGTACATGCCCCAGCCCACACCCATCTTTGCAGACAGATTAACTTAAATAAATAATGAGTTTACAAAATTACCGTATACCAAGGAAATTAACCTGAATGCTTCTCAAAGACAGGATCATTTAAAACTTTTAAAGATCTTACAGGGAGATACCAGGTTTGATATAGATGGTTCACGTTAATGTACGTGTAATTAAGCAGCCAAGAACTAGCTACTACTCGGCAAATCGGGACGGTAGGTTTCAGAGCTGGCCCTACAGTGTTTGGCCCCTGTATCAGTATTAAAAGGAAAGCCTGTCTTCTGCAGTAAAGAGCAGACAGATTTCTTTTATTTTAAGTTCTTGTTCAATTCTTGCAGTAGCTTCTGTGCAGCTGTGTTCTTTGGTTCAATTTTCAGAAGGCTGTTAATGTCAGTCATGCTTGATTTGTAATCCTAGAAGCAAAATGCATTTTTAGAAAACTGAAAAGGCAAACATTTTTACAACTTGGCCTTTAAAAGCCCACACACTGAAACACTACCTGCCATAGCCCCTTCTACTTCACATGTGCTTCTCACAGAAGAGACTGACAACTGCATAGCTGTTCTGTAATGCACATAAATTGGGGACCAGAAAGGCACCCCGTTTATACAGGAGATGAAGCTCGTGCGTTAACCTGCTCCAGTCTCACAGATATTCTAATATTACACCTAGATTACATGTCCTGCTTTAATTGATGAAATACTGCAGAGCCCTACAATTAGATGTAGTTTAAGATCTAGGCTGTTTGCCAAAACATCTCTCTATAGTCATTTTCAGTGCCCCAAACACAGGATCTAGCTGTTTCCAGGAATTTATCAGGCAACTCAAGACACCAAGAGACCTTGAGTGAGCAGATGAGAAATCCACATAAAGGTGAAGGTATCTGCTAATGACTTAGTAAGAACCATGATTGTAAGCATTGTTTCCAGAAAACCTGGCTTGTAGGATAGCTATAAAAGGACACACCCCCTGATTCAGGTCTCTTTGTTCTCCCAAAGAGAAAGATCCACACATATCCATGCAGCTGTCAGCCAGTGAAATGACTAGGAATCTCCCTTCACTATGTACCAAACCTCAGCTAGCAGATTTGTAGTTGTTTTGCACAGAGGCAAGTTATAAAATGCCTGTGGAAACTCTACAGTTGTGGATTCAAGATTCAGTGATGCTTGTGAGAACATGGCTTCTCTATCCCAGTCCTGAAAGGGGTCTGAAACACGTTTGCAGTTACTTACCTTTAGTTCTTTAAATGCTTGAGCACGTCTGTAAAACGCCTTAATATTTTTAGCATCTAGCTTCAGAGCTTCTGTGCAGTCTTGTATTGCTTCCTTGTACTGCTTCAGAGACAGGTAACAAAGAGCTCTGGAGCACAGACAATGGTAGTTAAAGGTTTTAGGCTTCAAGTGGTGGGCTACAACAATCCCTGCTTTCGGGCACTATATTCAATCTTATCCAAGTTTCTTTCTTGGAAAGAGTCACTGTACAAACCCTGCACTGACTGGCAGAGATTAAAAGGGTTTTTCAAAACAAGGCTAGACAGCATCTCACTGTGCAGCATGTGTGTACCCACAGGAGGTCTCATCTCAACCTCTGCCCAGTCACAAACAGCCCTTTAATAAAAAGCTTCCTCTATAAATTTATGCATATGATATGCATCCGAAGAAGTGGGCTGTAGTCCACGAAAGCTTATGCTCTAATAAATTTGTTAGTCTCTAAGGTGCCACAAGTACTCCTGTTCTTCTTTTTGCGGATACAGACTAACACGGCTGCTACTCTGAAATCTATAAATTTAGAATGAAGTACTAACAATCAAGGATCTTCTCATTTCCTGAGCTCAAAACTGGTTTTGGTTAAAAGGGGAGAAAAAAGTAATTGCTCCACAAATCTGCAAGAATTAATAATTTTCAGTCCCCAGCTGTCACTAAGAATTTCTAAGGTTGCAATTTTCTTATGTATACTGTCCTGGAAGGTTCTCTGCAGCTGCCTTCAAATGCACCACAAGTAGTAAAGGTTTTGGATAAGTCCTTACACCATTATTTGCAGGTAGTGGAGAGTAGGACCATCAAAAACAGAACATTCTTAGCAGAACTAAAGATTTGACAGGAATAAAAACCTAACAATGTAAGCTTAGAATTTCCATACAGGTGCCTCGAAGCCACTTTAGAAAATAAAGGGATCTCCACTTGCAGAGCAAACATCTGTTATGAAGAGAAAATGCTTCACCTAATCTCCCCCACACATGCACAAAGCGATGTATTCTGATCAAAGAACAACACTAATAGATGTTAAAGGCAAAATTCTACCCTCATGCATGCACCTGGCTCCCATTCATTTAAGTGGGAGCGGTGTGTGGGCATCAGACAGCAGGCTTGGGTCCAAACTCGATAAGAGTTACTGGAATTACTTAAAGAGTGCCCCAAAGGGAAATAGGATAATAGGTGCTTGTACATTACCTGTTGGTGTAAGTTGCACATTCTTGGTTACTGAGTTTTAGACTCTCGCTGTACTTTTCAATAGCTTTTTTATGGTTCCCTTTCTTCACAAGTTCATTTCCTTCTTGCTTCAAAGTTTTTGCTCTTTCAATCATAGCAGCAGTAGGCACTGGAAGTTGTATTTGAGAGAACATAGTGCTACGTAAAAATGAAAGAGCTAAGCAGTCACATTTGTTAATGGCAGTGATCAATACAATTAATAAAAAGTAAGGTTTTTTTTTTAAGTATGGAAGCCTAAGCAACCACAGAAAAGCCTGAATTCTCCTAGAGAAATCTGTACTGTGGAAAGACTATCTTTGGACAGAAACCCACCTAGATATCTGAGTGCTGCCACTGGACACCATAGATTTACTGAGAATAAGAGATGGCTAGACTTGCCTGAAGGGATCGAGGATAAGGTTGAGAATCACACACCTGGTTTTACTCTCTGAATTGTACTTAAATCAGATTAAACTGCAATCCCATCCATTCATTGTTCAGCAGAGTTCAAGAATCCCAAGGTGGTGGCTTGTACGCAGCATGAGACAGGATGGAATGACTGGTTTATTAGTATCTATTATAGTAAAGCCTACAAGTGCCAAGCAAGAATAGCACCCCACTGGATAAACTCAATGTAAGCAGGGCTGGCTCTGGCTTTTTTGCCGCCTCAGGCAAAAAAGCCTCCCGCCGCCCCCCGCCATCCGGCGGGGAGCGCGGCAGGGGAGGGCGCCGAGCCCAGCCAGGGCCCCGCTCTCCCCCACCGGCCGGAGCGCCGGGGGGAGGGCGGCAAGCCCGGCCGGGGCACCGCTCTCCCCGACCGGCCGGGGCCCCGGGGGGAGGGCGGCGAGCCCGGCCGGGGCCCCGCTCTCCCCGGGTGAGCGCCGCCCCCCTCCAGGTGCCACCCCAAGCACATGGTTGGAGGGCTGGTGCCTGGAGCCGGCCCTGATTGTAAGAGACAATTTTTGCCCTAAAGAGTTTACCATTATGGGCAAATGGTGGGAGAAAGGAAGTATTATGTTAGAGACAGGGAACTGAGGTACAAAGCAGTTCAGTGACTTGGCAAAGATCACACAGGGAGTCTGTGGCAGAGCCAGGAACTGAGACCAAGGCCAATGCCTTAAGCACCAGACCAAGTTTAGCAGATGCCTTGTACTTTACTGTCCCGTCTGAGTCCCACAACTCCATGTGCCATCTAAACACAGGAAAGGCTCACCTTGTTTTTCTAGAGATGCAGTTTCAGTTGCTTTGAGTCTTGGGGCAGCCGCCTGGCTTCCTGCAGGAGGAAAGTCCCATCTTCGCTGAGCAGAAACAGGAACTGAAGGGATTGGTGGGAGCTTCTGGCGCCACTCGAGGCCATCCTTCTCCAACAGGGCTTTTGTCATTCTGGAAATAGAGATATAGGCTGTGCAGCTATCAAGTCTGCTGACAGAACAGGCCATCTTTCCAGAACAGTGCTCAATTTCAATAGGCAGGCTCCTAACTGAGCATCTGCAGGCAAATACTGTGTAACTGCTGTGCATGCAACCCTGCTAACTGCATGTAGCTCGGAAAATGTGCCTTTAGGGTAAAAAACTCATTTTAGTGCTTGCCATTTGAGTAGTTCAAATATTTAGTGACTTAAACCTCACATACACCCATGGTAGACATGTTTTCATTTTATAGGTGGGAAAATGGAGGCCTTTGGGTTAAAGGACTTGTCCCCAAGGTCACACAGTGAGGCAGTAGCAGAGCCAGGACTGGAACCAAGGCATCCTGAATCTCAGTTCTGGGTCTGAACCACAAGGCCATGCTTCTTCATGAGGAGATCTAGATATTCCGGGCAATAAGTAAATGAAGTCTGTGGCTATAATACCATTCAGAAAGGAAGCTTAAAAGAAGAAAAGACTATCCAGTTACCACAAACAGCAGTTTTTAATTTAATGGTATACACTCTTTTGCAACAAACTTAAAATGCATTTCAAACATGCTTCAGTCTTTACATATTCTCCACATTTCTTGTCCAGGGCCCCTTTTGCCAACTTCTGTCAGCTCAGGTGCTAAGGAAAGTTTCTCTCTCCCTTTGTGAAAAGCAAAGCTAGGCTCTTCATACACAATGGGTTTAAATGAAAGGAGTCTCTTCTCAGTATTGACAAGACCAAAAGCAGAAAGATCTGCTAGGATGGGAGCTATGAATTTACTAGAATTCACCGGTGCTGTGAAACATAAGAATATATGGAGCAGCACAGAGGCTTAGTAGTTTAGTAGAACACTGTGTTCATATAGACCTGCTCTTGGGAACAGAAAGGTACCAAGGAGGCTTCAGGTTGGAATGTGGCCACTTGTAATTGGTTAGTTGCCTAAAAATAAGCATTATATAAAATATGGGAAACTTGCATGGCCAAATGGAATAATTTCCCAGCTATAATAAAGGGAAGTAACAACTTGACGGGAACAGACATCTGTAGTACTGGCAGCAAATATCACCAAAGAACTCACACCACAGAAACGGTGCTAGGCTGCATAACAATCGGATCTATTGCCATTTATGAAGCATTCCAATGCACCCAACCTGTTCCCAGGCAATCGTCCCAGCTAAATGGGGCTGAGATTCGCAGAGGCAGCTGAATGAGCTCTGCTGTACTTTCATTCTGGTCTGTGGAACAGTACAGAGTTAGGAGTTACCTGTTGACACCATCATGTGCAGCCTGTACAGTGCAATCAATCTGTAATACAGTCTTGTAGTCCACGTAGGCCAACTGGTATCTCTCCAGAGCTTCATAGGCTGCTGCCCGCCTCAGTAGGGGTTTGATTCCAAAAGGGACCAGGTCCAGTGCACTAGATCAGTGGGGAGAAAGCAACACAGTTCACTGGGCCACATGAGCTAAATTCATCAGAAAGGTAGTCAGAAGGTCAATTTTTTTAATATCAGATTCTCCCATATGGGTACCATTATCACCTGGGAACTTGTCCAATCTTAACCTTCTATGACCCAAATTTTCAAAGGCACAGTCTTGAAATGTGTGGCTATATTTCAAACTGTGTTCACATACTGCTTTGTAGGGAACAAATCCTGCAGTAGTGGAGACTTGGTGAATTTTTCCATCTCTAATTTCTACATTTTCAAATACATTGATTTCAATTACAACACAGAATACAAAGTGTACTGTGCTCAATTTATATTTATTTTTGATTACAAATACTTGCATTGTAAAAAAAATAGTATTTTTCAATTCGCCTAATACAAGTACTGTAGTGCAATCTCTATCATGAAAGTTGAACTTACAAATGTATAATTATCTACAAAAAAAAATCTGCATTCAAAAATAAAACAATGTAAAACTTTAGAGCCTACAAGTCCAATCAGTCCTACTTCTTGTTCACTCAATCGCTCAAACATGTTTGTTTACATTTGGAGAAGATAATGCTGTCTGCTTCTTGTTTACAATGTCACCTGAAAGTGAGAACAAGCGTTTGCATGGCACTGTTGTAGTCAGCGTTGCAAGATATTTACATGCCTGATGCGCTAAAGATTCGTATGTCCCTTCATGTTTCAGCCACCATTCCAGAGGACATGCGTCCATGCAGATGACGGGTTCTGCTCGATAACAATCCAAAGCACTGCAGACCGATGCATGTTCATTTTCATCATCTGAGTCAGATGCCACCAGCAGAAGGTTTATTTTCTTTTTTGGTGGTTTGGGTTCCATAGTTTCCGCATCAGAGTATTGCTCTTTTAAGACTTCTGAAAACACGCTCCACACCTCATCCCCCTCAGATTCTGGAAAGCACTTCAGAATCTTAAATCTTGGGTCGAGTGCTGTAGCTATCTTTAGAAATTTCACACTGGTATCCTCTTTGCATTTTGTCAAATCTGCAGTGAAAGTATTCTTAAAATGAACAACATGTGCTGGGTCATCATCCGAGACTGCTATAATATGAAATGTATGGCAGAATGCGGGTAAAACAGGCATATAATTCTCCCCCAAGGAGTTCAGTCACAAATTGTTTTTTTTAACAGGAGTCATTAGGGGGAAGGAATAGCTCAGTGGTTTGAGCATTGGCCTGCTAAACCCAGGTTTGTGAGTTCACTCCTTGAGGGGGCCACTTAGGGATCTGGGGCAAAATCAGTACTTGGTCCTGCTAGTGAAGGCAGGGGGCTGGACTTGATGACCTTTCGGGTCCCTTCCAGTTCTAGGAGATAGGTATATTTCCATGTCCTCTGGAACAATGGCCAAAGCATGAAAAGGCATATGAATATGGTCTCATCTGGCATGTAAATATCTTGTGACGCCGGCTACAACAGTGTCATGTGAACGCCTGTTCTCACTTTCAGGTGACACTGTAAACAAGAAGCAGGCAGCATTATCTCCCATAAATATAAACAAACTTGTTTCTCTTAGCGATTGGCTGAACAAGAAGTAGGACTGAGGGGACTTGTAGGTGTTGAAGTTGTACATTGTTTTGTTTTTGAGTGCAGTTATGTAACAAAAAATACTACATTTGTAAGTTGCACTTTCATGATGAAGAGATTGCACTACAGTACTTGTATGATTAATTGAAAAATACCATTTTTGTTTGCCATTTTTACAGTGCAAATATTTGTAATAAAAAATATAAAGTGAGCACTGTACAACTTGTATTCTGTGTTGTAATTGAAATTGATACATTTGAAAATGTATAAAAAAAATCCAAAAATATTTAATAAATGTGCATTGGTATTCTATTCCTATGGACTATATAATTATTTTAACATTTGCTTTAACAATTTTTTTAAAACTGAAAGCTTATCACTGTCACCAACAGAAGTTGGTCCAGTAAAAGATATTACCTCACCCACCTTGTCTCTCCAATATCCTGGGATCAAGATGGCTACACCATCACTTCAAACATTTTAAACTTTGCATTTCTAAGATTTATAAAGAAATCTTGACATGGCAACCACAGAATCCCACTGCACTAGCTGTAGAAGGTGGTAAGCTGTTTAAGGCAGAACCTTTGTCTTCAGAGCTGCGTGTACATGTAGCACGCTATTGGTGCTATACAGACAAACTGTTGCCTAAAGGCAAGAGCATCTGGCTACTGTTTTCCTACAGAGATGGAGGGGGGAGATTAGGGTTATGTCAAGTTGCTGTGTAAATCACTGCTATTTTAAACCAGTTATCTCAGATTAGCTAACCCAAATTAGCTAAGAACACTTTTTTTGTGGGCCACTGAAGGCATACCGTAGATGAGCTATGGGGGCTTTTCCAGGCCTGTCTAGGATCTCATAGCCTTAGTCTTAAATTTTCCGCTTACTGAGGAGCAAGTCTCTACCATGCCATATTCCGTTACAAACGTCTGTTTGGGAAAGAGGCATTTGGGGATGGGAGGTGATCAGAGTCCCTGGCCTAACTCTTTATAAATTATGAGCCAAATCTAGTTCTCAGTTACACCTGTGCGTAGAGTAGAATCTGCCCCTACTTGACCCAACATGGTAAAAATATTCATAACAGCGTAGAAGAGAGACCAATAAAGATTGATTAACATCCTTATGCCAGGACAGATTATCGTCACCCAGTAACAGGGGACATATATAGCGGATACTATATTCAATCCTATATCATTCAAAACAAACATACAGCTTTTCTCTAGACAGAAGATGCTTACATTGAACAGTCCTTAACACAGAGGCTACAATTCCCATCCTTCAAGTAGCAGGCAGCTCGATTTGAATAGAGGACACTCGCTTCCTCAGCATTCCTCTCCCCTAAGAGCAGAGACAGAAAACAATCAAACCATTAAGTGTGGAACAGTATATTCAATAGACCTTAAAGCCACCTTATTTGAAGTTTCTACTTGCTGCAAAAAGCAAGACTCCATGTGCTGTGGATATTATAGGTACTGAAGTCACAGCTGGGGAAAGAGAACAGAGAGGTTTACTGCTGATATCACTATCAGTACCAGCAATAATACTCAGCATTTTTCATCTCCAAATTAATCCTCATGCCTGCTGAAAGGTAGACAAGCATTATCATCCCTAAATGCAGATGGGGAGAGGGAAGCAGAAAGATTAAGTCCAATGTTAGGGTCAGATCTAGGCTTGGAGCTCAGAACTGCACAGTTCCCAAGCCCACATCTCTCTTTCACCTGTCCATAATTCAGTAATTCTGGCCTTTTCAATGGTGCAATAGGTAGTGACAGCATATAGTGGTAGCCAGAGTTACTGAAATGCTCTGGCTTGCAGAAGAGTTTCAAAAAGCACTCATAACTTTATGGCAGGGCAAGTTTGGGGCCTAAAGAACTGTAGCTGTGGTCCTTTACCCTCTGTTACCAGACCAAGAGTACACACACATGGCAATAATGTCATACTGTATGGGTACATAAAGCTGTTCCAAGTAGGAGCATAGACTGGTGCCCTGTAGGCATTTTGTCACCTAGGCAGTTAAAGGGGCATCCATTTGCTGTCTACTATGTAAAACTATTTTTAAACCACCCTGGACGGCTGAGTGGATGAAGCCCTGCTGCATCCTGGTGATTTGTATTTGAGTGGCCACTCATATAAATACCCGCTCTGGGGCTCAGCTGTTGGGTCACACAACAGGGATGTTCTCCCTTTGCCCTGCATCTGGTTCAAGGCCTCTACCTACCTGAGGGCAGGCCCCAGGGAACAGGCATGGGGCCCATGTGCCACTTGTGACAGTGTCAGGCTGCCAACCCTCAAAGGAATGGGGGAAAAAGCTCTGCACCCACAGGCAAAGAGGGGATGGGGGGGAGAGAGGCAGCTTCACCCCCCAACTCCACCAGCCATGGAAGAGCAGTGATTTTAGGGGAGGGAAAGGTGGCTTCAGCCCCCATACCGCTGCACCAGTACCCAGGTAGGAGTCTGGGGGCAAAGACGGATTCATACCCCGGGCCCCAAGGGGAGGCGTAGCTTGGGAGCAGGCAATTCCGCACCCGCATGCCCCGCCACCGGGCAGAACAGCTGCGCCCCCGCTCCCCAGCCCCAGCGCGGGCCCTAGACCCGCCCGCTTGCTGGTGTGCGCGGCTCAGGGCCGGGCCGGCCGGTACCTGCCGCCTCCAGCAGCCCCAGCGCCTGGCTGTAGAGCGCGGCCGCCTGACAGTACTGGCCGTTGCGGAACTGCTCGTTCCCGGCGCGGCGCAGCTCGGAGACCCGGGCCGCCGCGGGGGCCATGAAGCACGGAGAACAGCCAACCCCGTCCGTGCGCCGCGGGCTGCGCTCCAGAGCCTTCTACGGCTTCCTGCCGGCCGGCACAGGGCGGGACCCGCTGCGCCCCGGCCACGCCTGCTCCCCGCCTCCAGCGCCTCCCCCGCGCTGGGAGCGCCGGGCCTCTGCTCCGGAATTGCCGCTGCTGGGAGCTTCGCTTCCCCGGCACAGGGCGGGCCTCAAGAGAGGGGGCTGGGACCGGGAGAGAGACCGTGCTGTCATGTCACCCCACAGCTCCGCGCTGTCACCCCTCACCCTACAGCTCCCTGACCCCCAGCTCCGTGCTGTCACCCCTCACCCCACAGCTCCGCGCTGTCACCCCACAGCTCCGCACTGTCACCCCTCACCCCACAGCTCCCTGAGCCCCAGCTCCGTGCTGTCACCCCTCACCCCACAGCTCCGCACTGTCACCCCTCACCCCACAGCTCCCTGAGTCCCCAGCTCCGCCCTGTCACCCCACAGCTCCGCGCTGCCACCCCTCACCCCACAGCTCCCTGAGCCCCAGCTCCGTGCTGTCACCCCTCACCCCACAGCTCCGCGCTGTCACCCCACAGCTCCGCACTGTCACCCCTCACCCCACAGCTCCCTGAGCCCCAGCTCCGTGCTGTCACCCCTCACCCCACAGCTCCCTGAGTCCCCAGCTCCGCCCTGTCACCCCACAGCTCCGCGCTGCCACCCCTCACCCCACAGCTCCCTGAGCCCCAGCTCCGTGCTGTCACCCCTCACCCCACAGCTCCGCGCTGTCACCCCACAGCTCCGCACTGTCACCCCTCACCCCACAGCTCCCTGAGCCCCAGCTCCGCGCTGTCACCCCTCACCCCACAGCTCCCTGAGCCCCCAGCTCCGCCCTGTCACCCCACAGCTCCGCGCTGTCACCCCTCACCCTACAGCTACCCTGACCCCCAGCTCCGTGCTGTCACCCCTCACCCCACAGCTCCCTGAGCCCCAGCTCCGTGCTGTCACCCCTCACCCCACAGCTCCGCGCTGTCACCCCACAGCTCCGCACTGTCACCCCTCACCCCACAGCTCCCTGAGCCCCCAGCTCCGCCCTGTCACCCCACAGCTCCGCGCTGTCACCCCTCGCCCCACAGCTCCCCTGACCCATAGCTCCACGCTGTCACCCCTCACCCCACAGCTTCCCTGACCCCCAGATCTGCGCTGTCACCCCTCACCCCACAGCTTCCCTGACCCCCAGCTCTGCGCGGTCACCCCTCACCCCACCCAGCTCCCCTGACCCCTCGCTCCGCACTCTCACCCCCACAGCTTCCCCAAGCCCCCAGCTCCACGCTATCACCCCTCACCCCACGGCTTCCCCAACTCCCCAGCTCGTGCTGTCACCCCTCACCCCACGGCTTCCCCAAGCCCCCAGTTCCGCGCTGTCACCCCTCATCCCACAGCTTCCCCGACCCCCCAGCTCCGCGCTGTCACCCTCCCAGCTCCGCGCTGTCACCCCTCACGCCATGGCTTCCCCGACCCCCCAGCTCCGTGCTGTCACTCCTCACTCTACAGCTTCCCTGAGGCCCCTGCCTCCAGCTCCATATCTGTCACTCCTCACCCTGAACCCCTATCTCCATGCCTCCCACCCCCTTACCACAGCTCCCCAGCACCCTCTGGCCCCTCACTGTAGTCCCTTGGACTCCAAAACATACTTGCACACTCTCCACAGCCCGACACCCACCAGCCCCTCGCGTCATCCCCCTGACACCCATCAGCCCCTTTGCCGCATTCCCCTGGTGCCCAGCACCCACTAACCCCCCGCCACATCCGTGTGGTGCCCAACACTCACCAGCCCTTTCACCGCATCCCACCAGTGCCCAATGCCCACCAGCCCCTTCACTGCATCCAATGGGAGCCCAATGCCCACCATCCCCTTCATCACAAAACCTTGGTGCCCAACACCCAGCAGCCCCTTCACCTCATCCCATGGGTGCCCAACATCCACTAGCCCCACACTGCATCCCCCTGGTGCTCAGCGCCAACAACCCCCTTGCCAAATCCCTGTGGAGTTCAAAGCCCACCAGCTCATTCATACCAGCCCCTTCAAGCCAACTAACTATCTTGCTGCAGCTCCTAGAGCCCCTCACTCTCAAGTGTAATTATTATTCAATGGAAGTGCCACCTCTCTGTGGCCCCTGCAACCTGTGCCAACCAGTTCCCTTGCTGCAGCCCCCTGAGGCTCAACACTCACCAGCCCCCACCCTGCAGTCTACAAACCAAGGACTATTTGCAGAATGATTTTGAATAGTGAATAAAATTTGAACAATATGGTGAATTCTCCATCTCTTGAAGTCTTTATAGCAAGACTGGCTACTTTTCTAATTGAGATGCTATAGCTCTGACAGAAGTTATGGCTTGATGCAGAAATTATTGGGTGAGGTTCTTTGTGTAATGCAGGTCAGATTAGATAATAATGATTCCTTTTGGCTTTAACAATCTATGAAAATATCTTAATTTTATCTATAGCAGAGCTGGTATTGTACTATAATTGGAAATGACTGCCTAGGGAGGAGTACTGCAGAAAGGGATCTGAGGGTCATAGTGGATCACAAGCTAAATATGAGTCAACAGTAAGCAAGACACAGGAAGTAATTCTTCTGCTCTACTCTGTGCTGATTAGGCCTAAACTGGAGTATTGTGTCCAGTTCTGGGTACCACATTTCAGGGAAGAGGTGGACAAATTGGAGAAAGCCCAAAGCAGAGCAACAAAAAAAATTAAAGGTCTAGAAAACATGACCTATGAATGGAAGATTGAAAAAATTGGGTTTGTTTAGTCTGGAGAAGAGAAGACGGAGAGGGGACATGATAACAAAAGTTTTCAAGTACATAAAAGGTTGTTACAGGGAGGATGGAGAAAAATTGTTCTCTTTAACCTCTGTGGATAGGACAAGAAGCAAGCGGCTTAAATTGCAGCAAGGGAGGTTTAGGTTGGACATTACAAAAAACTTCTGTCAGGGTGGTTAAACACTGGAATGAATTGCCTAGGGAGGTTGTGGAATCTCCATCACAGAGATTTTAAAGAGCAGGTTAGACGAACACCTGTCAGGGATGGTCTAGACTCTAGATAATACTTAGTCCTGCCAGGAGTACAGGGGACTGGACTAAATGACCTCTCAAGGTCCCTCCAGTCCTATGATTCTATGATTATATAAATATGGGGCAAGGAGCAATCTTTGTTACTGCTGTATGCCGTAAACAGGAACTTGGTATTATTCATTTCTTGGGGCTAACTTTGTAATGCAAGAATCAGAGCCAATCAAGGATTAAAGGAAGGGAGAACAGAGAGTAAATATCTCTCTTCTGACTCCCTATTCTACTAATAACAGAGGGGAGCTCCCACTTCTCCTGGGCTGACATGGTGAGCCTTCCTCCTCCTCTTGCAATTAGCTTTAGCCTCTGGAGCTAGTGTTCATGAACTACACACTGGTTCTCTTGTGTGAATAATTGAGCATCTTCCCCAGTGGCAGTTGGAGCACATTCACCCCTATACTCCACTCTGGTTCCATGGCCTGCTGGAGAGTTGGTGGCTCCTACATAGGGACATGAGCCCAAGTATGTACCTGGTGCAGTTCACAAACTCCCCTGCCACCTGTCCTTTGTGCAGCAAGAGGGAGATCCTGGTGCACATTTATGTAGGGTGCCTCAGGTTACAGCCCTTCTTCCAGCTTCTCCAGAACCTCTTACTGAGGTTCTAGCTCCACTTTTCCCTACACCTCCTCATTTATGCACACACCCCATCCATGGGCCCACAAAGTCGTGAGACTTCCTTGCCAACTTTGTCCTAGCGCTGGCTAAGATGGCCATCCATCACACCAGAAGGAGGAAGCTGGATGGTGGGGTGCTCTGCGACTGTGAGGCCTGTTTCTGATCCCTTGTTGTGTCATGCCTGCGAGCAGAGGTCTTCTGGGCAGCATCCACTGACTCCTTAGACACCTTTAAGGAGCAGGGGTGCTGTTGGGAGTTCTCTGCTCAGGCTGCCCTTCCAGTTCCCTGATTTTTAACCTTTAACCATAACTCCTGTCCCCAAAATTTACTTGGGTTCAATGGGCCCTCCCCACTGGTTAAGGGCCATTAGCTTTGGGCAGGCTAAGGTCCTCTTTCCAGGGCCACCCTAGAGGATTCAGGGGGCCTGGGGCAAAGCGGGGGAGTTTGTACTCACTGGGTGGCACTCCGAGTGTGCAGCGGGGGGACCCTTCAGTCGCTCCACATCTTCAGCAATACTGAAGGGCCCCCAGCCGCCAAAGACCCAGAGCGACCAAAGGGCCCCCTGCCGCCAAAATGCCACCGCCGACTCGGAACGCTGCCAGGTGAGGAAAGCGATTCTTGGCCTGGGGCAAATTGCCCCACTTGCGCCCCCCGGGCAGCCCTGCCTCTGTCCCCCAGTAGCCATAATAGGTTGGAGCGCATTCTGGATGAGGTTGACTGGGTGGGAAAGCAGAGAGCTGGGAAACAGGGCTGCTGGGCTCTACTTCCAACTCCCAGAGCAGAGCCTGGAGGGATGGGGGTGGTTCCTAGGGCAGAGACCAAGGAGCTTTGGCACCCATACTTCCGAGTTTGCGGACTCAAAGTGACTGCCTAATGGAATCAGGATGATACCCATCCAATCGAATATTTAAATATATGTAAACTAGTATGCAAAATAGGTGGCGGCGGTGGGGCTACTGGGACGTTGTTGCTCCTCAATACTCTGCCCTGTCCTAGGGGCTGACTCTGAGCCAGCCCGGAGGGATGAGCAAGAAAACTGCCCGCATCTCCTCTTGAGTGGGGAGGGGGAGCCAGTGGAAGGACCACGCCCCTACGGCCGCGGAAGGCGGGTAGCGCCTCCCTTTCTATAAGACCATGTGACGATGACCCCGCCCCTTGTTTCCGGTGGGTAGAGAGGAGGCGGAAGTGAAGCGGAAGTGGCCTTGGGAAAGCGCCGGGAGTGAGCGACTGGAGTCATGGAAGAATGAGCGCGCCCCCTGCCCTGCTGCTCTAGGGCGCCATGGAGACCGTGCAGCTGCGCAACCCGCGCCGGTGAGGGGCTTGGGGTGTCGGGACTAGGGGTTGGGTCATGGGAGGTTGGGGGATGAAGGAGGTTCGGTCGGTCTGTGGGAGGCGGCGGGGACAAGGGGGTGGGTCGGTCGGTCTGTGGGGGGAGGCTGGGGACGAGGTGGGTGGGTCTGTCTGTGGGAGGCTGGGGACGAGGCGGGTGGGTCTGTCTGTGGGAGGCTGGGGACGAGGGGGATGGGTCTGTCTGTGGGAGGCTGGGGACGAGGCGGGTAGGACGGTCTGGGGGGGGATGAAGGGTTTGGGTCGGGATGAGGGGAGGTGTGGGTCGGTCTGTGGGAGGCGGGGGAGGGAGATGAAGGCGGTGGTGCTGTGGGAAATATAAATAAAACACCTGCCCACTGAAAGGTTAAATCATCTAAAATCAGCCCAGGTTCGTAAGTGACTCATCCTTTAGATATACCACGTTTTCCCAGGGAGAGCAGGGAGCCGTGGGATGGGTGACATAGCAACCAGCATCACAGGACTTTTCTCCTCAGGCTAAAAATCCCCTGAGGCAGCATGTGTCACTACAGCTTCACTAATATTGGTGCGTGGACCCTGCTGCAGTGGGAGTGTTAGAAATTCATCAAGAAGGGATAAAAGCAACTGAAGGGAAATAAATGTAATATGTACAGAGCCCAAGTATAATAATTATGTGAATAAATGATAAAGGACCGGGGTTATTAAATACATGGCAGGGTAATAAACCTTGCATCCATTAGGGATAGAAGAAAAAGAATTTGATAGTGGAGTGGTAAATTCTTATGTTTGCTCCTAAGGTAAAGTTTGCAGTGGCTAGGGCAAGGTGTAGGAGTTTGTTCCTTACATATGTGTGGAAGGGGAGGTGTCTGTTTTGTCAAGTAGGCTGTGTGTGATTGCATTATGGTTACAAGTTTTGTTGTGGCAATAACCAGCACTACTGATGTGCAGCTAAAATGTTGGCATCACAATTTCCAGTCTTCAGTGCCCTTGTGTTTTAATAAAATACCCTCACAAATTTCCTTTTCTTAAAGAGGGATTAGATTAAATTCAAGAGTAAACATGTGCTCCATCACATTTGCAATTTGTTCAGGCTAGTAATTGTGTTATTTTAGGAACCTTAGTGAAACCACAAGTCATAGAAAGCTAAGAATAGGATGAAGCTAAGAGACTTCAAGACTTTTCAGTATGTTAAATATTACACAAGAAAGATGCAACCTGGAGTAATTGCAAACTACTTAATGTAAGTGTGGTAAGCAGAACATAAAAATGGCCATAGTGGGTCCATCTAGCCCAATATCCTGTCTTCTGACAGTGGTCAATGCCATGTGCTACAGAGGGAATGAACAGAACAGGTGATCCTCAAGTGATCCATCCCCTGTTGCCTATTCCCAGCTTCTGGCAAACAGGGTTTAGGGACTGCTATATAAGGCATCTGTCTTATGACCATCAAAAGGGTATGTTAAAATTGTGACCATGTTCAGGGCGGTAGAAGATTCAGAAGGTAGTAGTCTTGCCCTGAGGCATTTACAATCTAAATAGACAACCAAAAACACAGTGGGAGACCCAAAGACATGTTCTATAAGCCCCTTTTAAGAATAAGCACTTAAAGTTCAAGAAGGTAGGCACTTTAAAAATACCTTAGAAACAATTCTGCCACACTTGTGGTGGCCATTGTGGGTGATTGTTGTGGTAACTTTCTGTTTCCATTAATGTACATCTCTTGTGAGATTGCACACAGCTTTATCTTTTAGGTTAGATCTGCTTGGTCGACATATTCTTAGAATTTTTCAGTGTTCTTATGTCCATTTGTAAGATTGAGGACCTTGGACAAAAGAGGGGGAGAGATAGAGACTAGCTGTAGAAGAACACAACCAATGGCAACACTTTGAATGAATGAGGAACATCAAATTGCTTTAAAGAGAACCCTAGGGGGTAGAAACCTGGAATATTAAAACATTAACTGGTTTTTGTTTTTTTGCCACTAGATTAGTTTAACAGTGGGATCAGGTTTGCAGAGAAGAGAATTTGCAAAAACAACTTTAGCATAATCAGGCCTCCACCCTTTGAGGAAACCCTGTCAAGTTGTGGAAAAACAAATGGCTCAAACCTTTTCTATTGAAAAATGGAAGCACATGTCTTGCACTCAAAAAACAAAACAAAAACCCCCACCTTTTGTACTAAGAGATGTCAAGTCTGCTGTCAGGTAGCTTTTTTAATTGGGTGTGTGGGGGGGGGAAATCAGATGTTTAATTGCTAACGTCTCCTCTTAATAATAAGTTATATATCAGTAAAGGTCACTATTGCATGTATATTTGGCAAAAAGTGAAATTATGTTAGTTCTTTGCACTCCTGGCTCTTCCATTAAATGGTCAAAATGTTTAGTTGTAGTGCAAACTAATTAGCATGACAAGATGTTTATTCTTAACAGCTATGCACAGAACCGTGTATACTGTTACTTATGTTCCTCAGTGTTCTTTATCTTCTTTGTGTCAGGTACAGCAATGTCTGTTGGGTGTGAAGACGAGTTATATCTTGGGATTTCAGTGAAACCTTTGAATAAACCTGTTGCCTTCCTATCATTTCACTGCAGGCTGTACTTGAGCAACCCGAGATAGGGGATGTTTTAGAGGCATCTCTTCAATTGAATGAAGTTTCAGTTTGTCAAAATGCTATCGGTAGCTTGCAGCTGCTTCTAACGGTATATTTGAATGATGAACTGAAGAGGCAGCTTCCTTTGTTCTGTGGCGTAGATAGCAGTTGTTTTTTTAAATGATGGAGTAACATTTATACTAGTAGAAATGTGTGCATTTATTTTATAACTCTTTATGCAAATGTTTAACTATACTTGACCCATATTGGAGTGTTCATGTCCATACAGTAATGCTGGTTTTATGGCTTCAACTCTCTCTAAAAATGTACACCGATTCTAAATGAATCGGCTCACTCATCATTGATTCAGAGCTTTTTAGTTAATGATTAAATAAAACTTGAATTTCTGAATTTGTTCGGAATCTGAATATTCTGGTGGTGTCAGTAGAAACAGAAGTTAAGTTGGTTTCTAATTAACTTGTGTAGTGCTTGGATTTTCTAAAATTCTATCTCGATACTTAATGGTTGGGTCTCATACTAGATGCTTTTTTTAGTACAGTATCTGTCCTTTAGATTTCCACATTTCACACTGCTTGGAAATTGTGACTTATATGGTGATTATCTACTGATTTTTTTTTCTTTCAAACAAGTAACATTCTGTTGGTTCAATGCTTATCTTTGCAGAGAAGCTAGTGACTACTTTCAGTATTTCGCCATTTCCTGAGTCTGCTTGTTTGTAATATTTTCTTCATTTCAGGAAGCCATTGTACATAACGCATGTGTGTACTGCTTCTGCTATATTGCTTTTGTATATAAACATAACAGAAAATGAGCACAGCGTGGCTTCTATTCCTGGTTTACAAAATCGTAATCAAAACTTTTTACATTTTTTAATAGCATCTGATGAGCCACCTTAGTATCACAAATACAAAATCTGTATTTGCTGTCTTGATGTTTAGTAACTCCAGCCCCTAGAAGCCATCAGATATTTATTTGTAAGTTGTAAGCATACACACGTGCTTCATCTTAACCTGGCTCAAGTGTGGGAATCAAAATTGACTGATAGTGGGGGATCATGCCTGTCTTTTGGATCCACAACTGAGCTCTTTTGGGTTCAAATGGAGGCAATGTATCTTTTCTTGTGTCCATTATATGTCACTTAGTGGATTGTAAAGGATAGGTTTTGAGAGCTTATGTCCTTAAGGACTGTTTAGAACCTTGTAGTGATTGTATGTAACGTACATTAAAGGTAACCTGCAAAGACTAGCTTTGTGCTTTTCTTGCTGCTTTGTGATGAATGAGAAGTTTGTTTGTTTTTTTTCTTCAAATTGAACAAGCATAGGAATCTTTAACAAAGGCAACCTTGCTCCTAAGTGTTTCAGCTATAGGAGACTTAAGCAGTCTGACTAAAAATCACTTTCTATCTCGGTTAATGAGATTTCAGTTTCATTGTTGTTGGGGTTTTTTTATGCCATTATCCTACCAGTTCTCCAATCATTCATAGTCTTCCAAGATGTACAAAATCTGAATTTCAAGTGTGAAAAATAAGCAAGGAAAAAAACCTCCCCCAAACAAACCTTTTCTTTATGCATCCAAAGCACCAAAAAAAAAAAAAAAAAAAGCATGAAAATAAATTTAACAAAATGTTTGTGTGGGTTCTTGGTACAAGCTTTTTCTAAACTATCTTATGCCACAAGACTTGGAGCTTGTTGAAGATTTGTTCAATAAGTGTAGACATCATGATGTTCAAATGGTGTGGAAATGATCCTGAATATATTCTGATACTACTTACTGTTTCCTGCCACTGAGAGGAAATGTAGATCTTTGTGCTTGATAAAACGCTGCCCTCCTGTAAGACTCACTACTTTTGTAGTAGTAAGAAATAGCAGTACCTGGTGGGCTGATTGTGCTAAATGCAGTTTACTTCACACTAGATCTAACCGCTGTATTTTACTCCTCAAGCAGACTAAATTTTATATTAAGATAAAATGTATTTTTGTCAAATTGTCAGAGTTGCATGGTTTAAAATGAGTTTTACTTAAAGCTCTGTTCTCAGAAATAACCAAATTACAGAATCTTAAACTCTTTCATTTCTACATCTCTGTATATATACAGGCAGCTGAAGAAATTAGATGAAGATAGTTTGACTAAGCAGCCAGAAGAAGTATTTGATGTACTGGAGAAGCTGGGAGAAGGGTGAGTGTCTTATACAATGTGCAGAATGTAAACTTGTCCAAGAACATATACACGTAATGGCTGACTATTTGTGAAGACCTGTGGTGTTTTTTTTTTTTTTTTAAACAGAACTTTTTTTGAGGCAGATGGCATTTTGAATATAGTGCTTGTCATTGGAACACCTACATCTAAGCTCCGAGTTGTGTAAACACCAGTTTTAAATTGAGGAACTTTTACATTTAAAAATGCTTGAATGGACACTGGAAATAAAATGTACATTTTTCTAGCTTAAATGTAATGTGTCTCATTTGATGACAGAGCCCTAATATAAACAAACTTTTTACTAGATAAAACAATAAAGACCGTATCAAAACTGTTTTATAGACATACCTACTGCTATTTCAGTGTCTCCATTCAGTGAATGGGACTGTTGGCTTTGGAGCTGCATTTTTAAGGATACTTTTTAGCAGTGACCTCATTTTGAATCAAGTAGACAGAAAGAATCAGCATTCTCACTTGAAAGTATTGGGAATCAGAAAACGTAAGTAGTTGTAAACTGTCTAACTTTTTTATCAATTCTTAATCCAAATATTAAAATGTAGAACATAAAATAAGTAATAGGAGAATTAAATTGTTGAGAATAAAAATGACCATTTCAATTGTTGGGCGTTACACACTGTAACCCTTTCATTTTCCTGGTTTTTAATGTACAGGCTATAGCTAGAAAACATCACCTCCTTACTGAAGTATAAAAAGCCGAAATTAATTGTAAATCCAGACAAAGAGGCAAGCAAAAAATATCTAGCGCTAGAATAGCGAGAGTGGGAGGCATATTTCCCCACAAAGTGTAGGAGGGAAAAAAACATACTTCCCTACTCCTAAGTGGAGAACTTGAAGAACTGTATTAACATTGCTGAACATTGAAAACTGAAATTAAATGTTCTCCTTTTCATCTTAGAACCTCTTGTTGGAAGTTCAGTGTGGTGTAGGAGGAAGATGCTAACTAGAAGAAACATAAAAGTTGAGGTTAGCTTGCATTCTGATACTCAGGCACTTCTTTTTAATCCTATACTGTGCCTGAATAAGATATGTTGAACAAATCATGAGACTGACAACTTCTGTAAACTCAGTAGTCTATTTCAAATGAACCCATGAAACTGACACTGCACTTGTGCTTAGTAACAATATCTAGTTCTGGCAAAATGGATGGACTGTAAATTCTTACTAACTGGCATCCAGTTAAACAGTTAAGTGCTGTGTGAAATTCTGAAACTACAATAACTGAATACAATGTTGAATTCTAAACCTCTGACAATGTACAGACTTATGCTGGAAAAGTATTTTTTTCCATCAAGATAGCTGGAACATATTTGGTCTATTTGAATTACAGTATACCAGTGGAGACAGACAACTGTGTTTGAGACAAGATTTAGGAATAGTTATAGTAAACACTAATGCTGTCGGAAAAGTTGGTGATAAAAAATTGAAAGCCTCAGAAAAGTTAATTCTTATGGCTCTTTTTATTTATTTACAATTTTATAAGAAATTAAAACTTATTTATTCTAAGCCCTTCTGTCTCAAAGTAAATTTCTTATTCCGATCCTCTTGCTCATTGAAGCAATAACTGATTTAATTTTGGGGGTGAGAGGGTTATCCAAATACCTTGATTTTGTAGAAAAACATAATATTGGAATGTAGGGGCAAACATCTTATTTCTTTTTGTCTTTCTAATTTGCTTATCTTGGAACAGCTTATGCAGTGTTTATTGTGTGGTGCTGTGAAATACAGAGACTTTCTTGGCTACGTCTCCACCAAGTCCTGCAGATTTCTCTACTTTAGGGTCAGAACCGTGTCTTGTGAGAAGCTCCTATGTTACCCTATTTTTTCCTGCATCTTTGAAACGATTGCAGTGCTTTACTTCAGTCTGAGATAATCTGGACACCATCACTATACTTCATGAATTAGATGGATATAAGTGACGGTTTGGTTTACTTCCCTGTTACCTGCAAGCTTATTGCCATGACATCCATTCGTTTCTCAAGAGTTATTGTGTATGCATTATAGGAAATCGTTGCTGTACCTTATTTGCAAATGGATGAAAACATAATTTTAAGCATGCAAAATATGAAGCTTCTATACCATGTGCCTATATATAAAAGTATATAGTATTGCCCAAGATGGTCTAAAGCTTTGGGATGAGGACTGTGGTTGACAGCTTCACTCCTCTGGCACAATGAAACTCTCAACAATAAGAATAAAGTTCGTTGTGTGGGAGATAGAACTTTCTCAGGCACTGGTCCAAGACACTGGAATGAACTTGCTCAGACACTAAGGACCATCATAAACCTCACCACTGTCCGTTCCAACATCAAGGCTCGCATTTTTTCACTTTGCCTTCTCTAACATAAACATATATCAACAGATATGTCTTATATTCGAACAGACCGACAGAAAAATCTACCAAAACAAGACACTCCACTGCATATATTTCTCCCTCTGGGGAGAGGATGAGAGAACAAACAAGTGGCAGATGTATAGTCATGTTGTTCAGTTACTATGGTGATGAGCATGATATAAAAACCTATATAGACCAGTTTTTACTGCACTTCAGTTAAATGTATATTGAAAATAGTTTAGAGAAATGAGTTTGCTGGAGTTTGGGTAAAAACGTATTTTTAAGGTTATTGGGAATGTGGTGATTAGCATCTTTCCTATGTATTTCTCATTGTTACTATAGCACCAGGAGCCTGTAGATTAACTGAAGTTTTGCAAATACTCCTGTTTTATTATGTCCAAGTTGTATGTGGTGTTCAAAAAATCAACTATTAAGATATTCGTAGTAGGAGAGGTCATTAAACAATGTTCCTTTTTTCCCAGATTATGATGCACCTCTAAGTGTAAACCAAAAAGTGTGCCAGTTTTTAACCTGTTGTATTGCTTGTATTTAGTATTTCACATTTTGATTTACAGATCCTATGGCAGCGTATTCAAAGCTATTCATAAAGAAACAGGTCAAATTGTTGCAATTAAACAGGTTCCTGTTGAGTCTGACCTGCAGGAGATCATAAAGGAAATATCCATAATGCAGCAATGTGATAGGTAAGTGCCTGCAATGAATCCCACGTGCAACCCCTTAAGAAAAGTATTGCATGGGATCTGCTTAGCAGTTGAATCTAGGAAACACTGTGCTGTTGCACTGTCTGAGGTGGACTAGCCAACATTTATCAAAGAAACATGATTTATATTGAGTTTTTTTTTTTAAATGTTCTTAAGCTGGCCTCTCCTCAGTCTAGTTTAATAGACTTTGTTTACAATAAGTGCTATTTGGAAAACCGAAAGAGAGCAGGCGATGTATGCATGATTTCTCTCTCTCTCCCCTCGCCCCTTACCTCAGCGTGCCTCCACCTGAGTTCCACTTGTGTGTTTCACTTTGCATATGCACAGGCTAGTGTGCTGTCTGCAAAGGTGACAGAATTCTCATTTGCAGAGCCATCACTAGTATGTGCCGATTTTAGTGCATTAAAATACACGACTAAGTTGGAAGCCACTCAAAATTACTCTTGCACAAGTGGGGTGGTTGAATTATGAAAGTCGGGCCCTGTGTATCTCTCACTGATTTCACTCATTTCCTTTGGAAAAACTGTCCGAGCAGAAAAGCTTATGAAGAGATCATATACACAACTGCCCTCCTGCTACAAAAGTTTCCCTTGGATAAATACTTAAAAGCCACATACCATTTCTAAGTCCTTATTTGTTTTAGTGTTAAGCCTTTAGTCTGAGGAACTATTTTTTTAAACGGCAAGCAAGCAAAAAAGCTTAACATGAATAAGATTTTCAGTACCAAAACGTGGACACAATGATTTATAATTCTGCTGAGTACACGTCTACAGCTATTCCCTCTTCCTTCTGGTAATCGTTGTCTGACTAAATAAAATGTAACCTTTTTAGAACCTGTTCATAAAGTATTCTGTGAATTAATTGACCAAATCCATTAGGCTTCTTTGAGTGTTTTGTTTTTAAAAGAGAGTATAAGGCCTAAAATGGGACCTTCCATTTTGCCCAGCTGCTCGACACTCGTGAGCAGTTGGGATAGTGAATCATGGAAGAACTCTGTTCTCTGCGCAAACATTCTGGGAGACTCCTACATGGTGACTAACTCTTCTGATATCAAAATTTAAATTCTTACATAAGAGAGATTCATTCATAGAGCAGAGAGTTTATTTTTGTTCCTTTTATAACTGGTCCATTTTTGACAGCCTTTAGCTTCTTTCTAAAGGACAGAGGGTCATTCTTATGATCTGATACATTAATATAGAGTAGGTTATTGCTTCTTGGGCAGCCAGGCAGCAACTGTAGATAAGATAAACTGACCTATTGTACTGTAAAGACTTAATGCATTTTACTTATCTAATAAGAGTTATGTCTCAGAACTAAATTGCAGAACTGGGAGGAATGGTTGTTATGGTATTTCAGAGGAAATCCCCAAATGGAGGATATGAGCATTTCCTGCAAACTCTTAACCTTGTAATATATTCAGCCTTAAGTCTGGGATCCCAAGTCTAACCCTGAACTCTTAGCATCTTTTTTGGCTGTGCTTTATATTGTGCTCCTATTTATAAAATTGCTTTCATCAACAGTATCTGACTCGTTTTCTCTAATTTTCCATAGTCCCCATGTAGTCAAGTATTATGGCAGCTATTTTAAGAACACGGACCTGTGGATAGTCATGGAGTACTGTGGAGCTGGATCTGTGTCTGATATAATTCGATTACGAAATAAAACAGTAAGTCCTTTCCCCTTACAATCCATATTTATACAATGTCAAGCTTTAAGTATCCAGTCTAAATATTACATATTTTATATTACATTAAGTAGCTTTGTAGTAGTCTCTGCATAGTTCTTTGGCCTGATTTTTTCAGAGCATCCAGAGCTCTCATTAGCTGTCCTGTGAGCTGCAAGCACCCAGAACTCCTGGAAACCACAATGTTTAACTAGGTAGCTAACTTGATCATTCAAGATAATGTAATTGCAGTTTGAGTAAGTTTTCTGATTAAAATGATCTGTATGTCTGAAAAAATAGAATCCTGATTTTCAGTGCTGGGCTTTTTATAGCTGACCTTGTCTAGTTACAGTGGTGGTGTAATAGCAAGTTACCTGTGAAAGGACCATGTACACACAATACATGAAGGGAGACAAAGTAAACCAGCTGTACTGTGTATAGATAATACTGTGTCTTGGTAACTGAAACTACATAGAATTTTCTGCTAGTTGGTATGGGAATCTTGTATTTGTATTTCAAGGAAATGTTGGTCTTCGGCATGAGATACCAATCTAACTGCTTTTTTTTTTTCTTTAGTTGACAGAAGAGGAAATAGCTACAATAGTACAAGCAACCCTCAAAGGACTAGAATATCTGCATTTTATGAGGAAAATACACAGAGATATCAAAGCTGGAAATATATTACTAAATACAGAAGGGCATGCTAAACTTGCAGATTTTGGGGTAGCAGGCCAACTTACAGTGAGTAAAATTGTTACTTGGGTTGTGTATGTACAAATTTCTCATTCAGCCTGCAGGTACAAGTGAAACACTTACTGGAGAGAGTATGCTAAATTCAATTGTTTGGCACTTACATGAATGCAGTGCACATGCACTACAATGGGGCCCAGAGGAGGGACAGGCAGGCTGACACTCTGGCTTTCTTGTTCACAGAACTAAAGCACTAAAACAGTTGTGTGTAGAAGCATATACTGTAGTAACACCTACTGTTTTCTACTGAGTCCCCACATGGTTCTGCCAATGCATCTCAATCCTAATGTGCAAAATTCCTTATTTCAGTCTTACTGAGTAACTTTTATGTATAAACTTTAGGGACAGTGTTATTTATTAATGAATAGCTGGCAAACTTGTTTCTTTTGCTTGCCAAATAGTCTGTTCTTCTGCTCCCCCCCACCTTCCCCCTTCCATTTTAGGATACCATGGCAAAACGGAACACAGTTATAGGAACCCCATTTTGGATGGCTCCAGAAGTGATCCAAGAAATAGGGTATAACTGTGTAGCAGATATCTGGTCACTGGGAATCACTTCAATAGAAATGGCTGAAGGAAAACCACCATATGCAGATATTCATCCAATGAGGGTAAGGACTGAGGCTTCTTCAAATATAACTCTCTTGCAGAATGCAGGTAGCCTCTGTTGGCAGTTAGCTGAATAAACATTTTACAAGATGCTATCTAGCTTTTTAACCTAGAGAAAATGAGCAAGCTTTTCTTTAACCTGTGCTTTTTAATATTTAGTAAAATGAAAAAAAAAATCTTCAAAGGAAAATCTGCCAACTTGATTCTTTTGTGTCAAGGCATGTGAAATGACCAGGTTTGTTCAGAATATGCATGCGTGGAAATGGGTAGTCTTTAGTTTGATCCAAAGTGAATCTTTTTGTTACAGCCACCAGTAAACACTATTTTTCATGGTCATCATCATAGCTTATTGGTCCAAAATCTCAGCCAAGATCTGGTGTTATCACTTATCTCAAATAGTTTCTCGGGAGTACAGCACGTTGCTAGAGGGTGCTGTGTCAGTCGGTGCTCCAGTCTTTGCTTAGGGTCTCCGCATTCACCTGTGTGTGTGTGTGGGGGGTCCATTCCTCTGCTTTCACTTGGTCATATTGTTTCCAGTCTTTGCCATCCTAATTTTTACTAGATTTAGAGTACACCAGTGTTTTTGTTCGAGGTCAGTTCCTGTAAGGAGATGTTCTGAAGGAACCAGGTTCTCAGAGATCATTGGTAATTCCCACCATTTTGTTACTCCATTGCTTTCCACTGTGGTATTTTAGGTAAGGGATTTTTCAGAGGCAAAGCTGTTTTGGGAGTTCCACCTCTTGAGTGGTGGAATGTGTCCATACAGTGGGTATCCTGTATTATGCACCTGTTTTTCTCTTTCCTTTTTAGTAAAGGACTTTTAAGGGTTTAAAATGGCAAATATCACCCTCTACGCAAGATAGTGGCTTTGCCATAGGAGGAAACGCCGGTGCGGTGTACAAATCTCTTGCCCTCTTTGGAGGGGAATATACATAGCATTGGCATAAAGACTTGAGAAGCCACAGAGGGTTTTGGTACAATAACTTTGCAAGTGTCTGTCCCTATGCTTTGATCAAATGTTTGTCTGTTCTGTGTTTTTATCTTAAAGATTTCCAAAATCAATGAACACTAGAACAATACTTATTTTATTTTTATTATCAGGCAATTTTCATGATTCCTACAAATCCTCCTCCAACATTCCGGAAGCCGGAAGTCTGGTCAGACAGCTTTACAGACTTTGTAAAACAGTGTCTTGTGAAAAGTCCTGAACAAAGAGCCACTGCCACACAGCTTCTCCAGGTCTGGTATTTGTTACCCGGGGTGCTCTCAGAGGGTATCAGAGGGAGTTCTTAACTAAACAAACTGCGGTGCAGGCAATGAGTATCTGTGCAATTTGAGATGTTGGTTTCCCTTCATGCTTCCCCTATACAACTTCTACAGTGTAAGATCAAGTTGTGTGAGGTTTTTAAACCTTTAGTTTTTTCCCTAGAAATTAGAACATCTCCTGCTTTCTGTTCCCATACTCATACACCCATAATCTTTGTGCCCCCAGGCTTTTGTCAGTGTTTCAAGATTTTGAGAGAGAAATCCTGGCACTTAACTATTAAGCCATACAGTTTATCCCTTAACTGACCCTATGCTTAGAAAAGAGCCACATCTGATTATGTTAATGTCAAAGTCCTCCATTTCCTAGCTATCCCAATTTGCCTCTAGTTGTTCGGTGACCTCAGAGGCTACTACTTACAGAGATACAAGCAAAGCTAGTCAATTTCTAAAGCACGCTCTGGATTTTAATAACTAACCTTCCCTTTGCTGTCTTTGAGCTGATGGAGGTTACCTGCCCTCTGCACCATGTTAGAGAAGCCTCAGTTCTTTCTTCTAAAGTACCTCTTCCTTTCCCTGACAGAGGTGCATCTTGGGTTCTGAAGCATTGTCAAGGGATTATCTCTGACTTTTGAGTTAATCCTTAGAATGTCAGAAGCAGGTGGCAAATAACAAAGGCAGACTGATGGCCTCTTACTGGAAAGTGATAACCATAGTGTTATCTTAAGTGTTATGAATTACTTCATTTCTAGATATGACAGTTCAGAAATAAAGTATGAATGCAGGGTCATGCAGAAATGCCCCTGTAGTATGACTCAATACGGATCTCTCATTCTCCATCACTAAAAGTAAATTATGAAATAAAAGTTTATAATAAAGTTTTTACTTGGTTGTGTACCCCAACTGTAATTCAGCAGGGATAGGCATAACTCTGGGTAACAGCATTTTACTGCTTTGTCTTCATATCTGCTGCTTATAAAATATATCTACTTTTTTAGCATCCATTTGTTAAAAGTGCCAAAGGAGCGTCAATCCTGCGGGACTTGATTAATGAAGCAATGGATGTGAAGCTGAAACGTCAGGAAGCACAACAGCGTGAATTGGATCAAGATGATGAGGAAAATTCAGTGAGTGTTTAATGGACACAATAACTTTAAAATATTGATGCTGATATATGTGCGAATAGGTGCCTTTCTCAAACTACTCTAAAGTAGTCCACATATTTGGTAGAGTCTAAAATTCCTCCCTCCTGATTATTGTCGTTGTTTGTATTATTGTAATACCTAGGAGCCCTAGTCTTGGATTAGGACCCCACTGGCTGCTTTAATACAGAAATTAACAATAATACTACATAATGTTCAGCTCAGTCTCTGATCCCAGTGTTGATTTTGTTCCTGGGGTTTCTAGCTTAGGACTGCTCAACTCATGTCCTGTAGCTGCTCTCTCTTAGCCCGCTCCCACCTCCTTTATATTCAACCGTAGTGAGCTACATGCCTTAGTGAGTCAGCAGAACATAGACACAACACCTACTACAGGACAATTACTAGCCCAGCAAAATACTTTAAAGATATGTAATAAATTTGTAGAACACTTCAAATACATCTTCCTAGCTGGATCAAGTTTTTCCTGTAGTAGAGAGGCCTTTTGTTTGTAGTCTTCGGTGTTTTCTATTTTGCCATATAACATAAGTATGTTGTTTTCTTCATACCATTTTCCTGATTTAGAAACCCCTTTATAGAAACTTCATACTGTACAATAGAAACAGACACAAATTTAAGGTGAGGGGATGTGTGCTTAGACTTCTTTGATGGTGTAGTGCTGTGAGCTTGAGTTCTGTGCTTTTTTTTCAGTTGAGGGAGTGAGATTCCAGAGTTGCAGACCAAGTAATTGCTTGTTCATATGCTACGTTTTTGACTTTTGAATAAGTGGTGTTGTGTGAGTGGTGTTTTTTTCAAAAGCATGTCAAAAGCCAACTTGAAGCATGCTCCGTCAGTTTCAACCTGACTGAATAAAATGGACAACAGACGGCAAGCCTCTTCTGAAGCTAGATTTGAATAGCATGATTTGCAGTGAAATATAGGCATGTTAAATGCAGTGTTTCCTCACTGTGACGTTAGGGCTGCATTGTGCTTTGGGATGGAAGTAATCTTTACGCACCGTGTCACCATGATATTGACTCTAAGGTATGTGCAGCTGCTTGTATGCCTGAATTGTGATCGCATCACTGACAGCTGGTGCCAGATAGTTGGAGGTGGAGAGATTCCTCTAGTGTAAATGTTTTCCTGTGGCCTCTCTGCCCTGCCACATTACTGCTGCTAGAGGGAAAGAGTTACCAAGAGCTTCCATGGCGCTGTAGGTTTTCTGCTGCAGCTTCTCACAGTGCTGGAGGGGGAGTTTATTGCCCACCTGCAGTAAAACTTCACACACCCCCTCCCCCACATTAACTTTTGTAGTTCATCCTTTCCCCAGTCTTCTTGGTTTGGTGTTCAGGGGGTTTGGCTGTGAACTACCGGCACCCTTAGTGGGACAGAGGCCTCAGACATGGAGGCACTAGAGGAGGGCAGGGTGCGCTACCACATATTGACAGTGGTGAGACCTTGTATTGTAGCTCTGTGAGAAGTATGCACATTAGCCCTGTGACACTAGCTCAGATCACAAAGACCACAATCACATATACAAAGCAACTGGGGGCTTACCACTTATAACAAATGACCTGTGAACATCATGGATGATTTTTTTTTATGTAATTCATGGCAGTGTCAAGTATTGATTTATTTTTTTCCCCACAGAATATGCATGGCTGCCGAGTCCTCCCCTCCAGCTTCCCCACCAAACTGCTGCAATTTTTTCTAACAGCAGGGAGGTAGACACGGGCATCTGCATGCACTTGTCTCTTGCTTAGTGCAGCTCATAGCACTTGGCAGGCATTGTGTTGGAGCAGTAGTTTAGGGATGGGACTGGATTTGGTGACCAGTTTTATGCAAGGAACAGTAGTTGGCACCACAACAGCTTGGAACATGTGCTACGAGCCACACTGAGCACAAGACTCTACATGCCCACTTCTGCCTCCTTGCTATTGGAAAAATTGAAGCAATTTGTCCTTGTCGTGCTCCCTTCTGACCAGTGGCTTTAAAGCTGTACAGCTCCCGGCCTTATATTGTGATATACCCAGCAAGCCAGCCTGCCTAAAGGCCAGTGCCTGAGTGTTGCTTTCTCTCCGAGGGCTGTGAACAGCATATTGCCAGCAGTTGCAAGTTACCACACAGCTCTTTCTAAGCAACTACCTTTATTCTTAAGGTAAAGGCATTACAGAGAAAACAGAAGTTTATACACGTGCTCAAAGCTTACCAGAGGTCACCCATCAGTCTTTCTGTTTTAGCAGGGCCCCATGTCTTTGCAGACTTTCTACAAGGTTTGGGATCCCCCTTGCTCAGAAGGTCCTGTCCATTTGCTGGATAAGAGAGAAGGCCAAGAGTCAGTTTAAATGCAGTGTTTTTATACCAAAAGCTCTTTCTTTGTCTGTTGGCCTCTGGAGTGCCCACTTTTGAACTAGTATGTGCAAGCCTCCCCAGGGTTGGTATCTCTTTAGTGTTTACAATCTGAGTGATTCACCTTAATCACCCCCCACTATTTTTAGTTCCTGATGAAGCTGTGCAACCCTCCCTCTGGAGTTGTGTACAGTCCCTGGCCCACAATGATACATGACCAATCATACAGTATGTTCTCCCAAAGATACTGCATGGGATTGCAATATCTGTCACAATGTTAATGTGTGGTAACAAATGGAAAAAAATATTCTCTGGCATTCTCTCTTTTGAGCTTCAGCATGCACATACACACTATAGACTGAATACTGCTGCCATCTAATAACTGTTCAGTGATCTCTAGATCATTTCAGAATGGGGTTTTAGTTCAACTATCATATCTGGCAATCTTAGGGCTTGTCTCCACTTACTGTGGATCGACGCTGTGGCAATCAATCCACCGGGGGTCGATTTAGCGGGTCTAGTGAAGGCCTGCTAACTTGACCACCGATCGCTCCCCCATCGACTCCGGTACTCCACCGGAATGAGAAGTGTAAGGTAAGTCGATGGGAGAGTTTCTCCCATCGACCCAACGTGGTATAGACACCACAATAAGTCGACCTAAGTTCATGTAGCTGGAGTTGTGTAACTTAGGTCGACTTAACCCCATAGTGTAGACCTGCCCTTAGAAATAGTAAGGGCTGAATGAGTATTGCAACTTAATTACTCCTAGTGATAGGCCACTGGGTCAGGGCTCAGATGCCAGTTGGCTGTGTTGGGATGCTTGTATTGCTAATATCTCTCTTCTGTAGTTAAGTGGAAGACTTCAGTCCCAGCATATTTCTAACAATAGATAAAGCTAGAGGAAAAGGAATGGAGAAGATCTTTCATTACCCATTTGGGAATAGGAAGGAGAGAAGAAAAGGCATAATTTGTTAAATCTTGCTGACTTTACAAAATTTTTGTAAGACTCTGATACCAAAGAAATATTGGAAGTTGGTACCAATTCCCTTTGAATGTTGCCACTCTTTTAATAAGATTACTTTGATCAGTAAATGCATGTCTTGCATCCTCCTACAGGAAGAAGATGAAACAGATTCAGGTACCATGGTCCGGACAAGTGGAGATGAGACTGGTACTATAAGAGCTGCCAGTACAATGAGTGATGGAGCCAATACCATGATAGAACATGATGGAACGCTGGAATCCCAGCTGGGTACAATGGTAATAAATACGGAAGAAGAGGAAGAAGAGGGGACCATGAAGAGTAAGAACTCATTTTTTAATGATTATATAGTCCCTAATTCACACAGAGATTAAAATACAAAAATTGAAGTGGGGAAAAACACATTAATATATGTGGTCAAAAAGTACAATGAGGCCATAGTAGGATGAAATGTCAGCAGAAGGGAGAAAGCTAAATGTAATGGAAAGTTAAGATTATTACAATAAATGTCTTATGTATGGCAGCTAAGGATGTTTTAATTAAAAGTGAGTAATAGCTTTCAGCAAGCTGCTCTGCCAATGGAAGATATTAGTTTTATGGTAATTTATGTACTTTCACTATACTATTTATTGTAGATACTCTTAGTGTTGCTCTAACTTCCCTTGACAAAACATACAAAATAATTATAAATTACCAGTTAAGCCCCAATCTGGGTTTTCTAATTTTGAATTCAGTTAATAGTTTTTCTATTATGGCATGTCTGCCTCACTTCCTGTTTCTAAGGAGATGTGCTGTCTGAAGTTACTAGATGCTCTCTGTTGTCATGGTTCCACTCAGTAGATGCAAGCATTTTTATTAGAGCGATTTTACTTCTAAAAAGTAAAGTAGTATTGGCTATTTGTATCGTGATTATGCCTTGGGTTTCCAATCATGAATCAGAACCCATTGTGCTAATACTGAACAAAAAAGATGATGCCTGCCCTGAAGAGCTTTCAATCTGAGTATAAAATGAGACAACCGGTGTATATAGCTTACAGGGAGAACACAAGGTAACAACAAAACAGGTCACTGTGACAAGTAGCGGTCACAGCACACCAGCTGTCTAGCACTGTCTGGGAGGGTGGGGGTGAGATGGTGTTTTTTGTAGGCATCATGGTAGAGGAGAGATTTAAGGAGGGACAATGCAGTGGCTTTGCAGATGTTTACAGGAAGTTCCTCCCTGGCATTGAGGTGACATGGGAGAAAGTGCAACAATATATATATATATATATTTTAAATATAAAAAATAAGCAGTGAAGGTTGGCGTTGATGGAAGAGCAGAGGTGGGGGTCTATACCTCAATAGTGTACGGAATGACAGGTAGTATGGGAATAGGTCATAAGGGCCTTAAGTAAAGATGGGTAGCTTGTTTCAGCAGGGAGAGCCAGTGGACAGGAGCAAAGAGGTATATGTGATGTAGGAAAAGCAACAAACCAGGAAAACTACCTTTGCATTGACTTTTTCTGTGGGTATAAGTGGGCCAAGTTTGCATTGACCTAGGCTGGAAAGGAGGTAGTTGCAATAATTGAGATGCAAGATGTGGATCTGGATGGGGAGATTTAGCTGAGGGATTGGAGAGGAAAGGCTACATCTTAATGATGTAAAGCAGTAAGACGTGGTAGTCTTTTAAGGATTACCTTTTAAGCTGATATGGGGGTACAGACTAATGGTTAATTTCTTCTATGATTGTATTTAAAACATGATGGTTTGGAGAAATGCTGGTTCAAACGTGCACCTCTTTCAGCATAATCAGGAGTTGGGGAGATTCAACCTCAGCCTGACCTGTGAAAGTTTTCCCTGTTGTGGGATTTTCATGACCCAAGTAGAGACCTGGGCTCCATCGGCTGGAAAACGCTTGCTAAGCATAGTAAACATTCTGGGGAGTGGCAAGTCAGTCCTTGAAGGAACACGTCCAAGCCTGTTTGTGGCTTTAAAAATGAACTAGATAATGGAATCTGACTAATTGGTGTGACTTATATTTGCACCAGTCAGTTCTTAGGAGGTGGCTACTGCATGCTGCGTGAGCAGCAGGTACAGTGGGTTGCAGTTAAATAACACTGATACAAGTGTTCTGGTGAAATGGCCTCCTCTTTCAATAGGCGTGATGAGGTTGTTCAAAATGGAATCGTCTTTGTAACACTCAAATGTCTTGTGACTCATTGTCACTTATTCATGACAGTAATGTGTGTATTTACCATTAAAAATGCTGGAGGTCTATTTACTATGGAATCAGTTGTTATCCAGACAGTAGTGTGGAGCATCAAACCATAAACTTGGTTGCTGCAGGACCTATACTTCAGTCCTCTGGTTGTGTTGTCATTCTTAATTTACCTCTTCTCTCTCTGTTGCATGTTATCTGGATGCAGACATTTTGTAGAAAATTTAACTATAGTGTATATAATCTATGTGGCATAGCTGGTGCTGGAGGCTGAAACTTTTACAAATAATTAGGCATGATGTGGTGGACCCACTGTCAACTTTACTGAATTTTAGTTTGCCCTGGTAATCTTGCATGGGGAAACAGGTGGTGCAGCTCCAACTCCAACAATTGTGACGGGGACATACGGTCCAGCACTTCCTTCCTTATTGTTCTTCAATAGCTACTCCCTCTAGTTTGAGTGATTTTGACTGCTACTATTTAACCTATAACACTGCATTTTAACCAATTTGGGAGTCTATCTGATTTGTTTAGTTTTGAGAGGTTCATTAGCTGATCTGTCTTATTTCACCACAATTGGAAAAACCTTGGTCAGCATACGAAGTACCTGTTTGGAGAACTGTATCTCTTAGCAGCAGCTTCACTTAAGCTAAGCTATAGATTGGCTTCATTAGTCTGGGTGATGTGCTGCTTACCACACAACCTTTGCCTTTCAACAGCTGACCCTTCATTTCTGGCCTAAAATGCCTCTCTGGGAAAGGTGAAGTGTTACATGTGGCAGGCAGTGCTCTTTCTACTGGTTTCATCAAATGTTAGTCTCAGCAAACAGGAAACAACAAGACTCTAAGACAAGATTAGCACTAGCCATACTAGAAATGATGCCTAGTTGAAAAGGTTCACACGTGGAGTATTTGCATGAAAGAAATGTAGATGATACAGTGACCTTGGGACATAGACTATAAAATGTATCCAAAACTGGGAAGTGAGTCCATGCGTAGCTTAAATGCTTTAGTATTTAGGAGGCTGTTCAAGTATTAGTGATAATCTAGCTCTTATCACTCAGGGTATAGAGAATCCAGTGATGAACAGAGGGACAGTGTTAACGCTTGTCCAAGGATAAAAGGTGTGAGTAAAAATCCTTCATATACTCATATAGCATAGACTATATTTGGTTAGCTTAAGCAATTTTGCAGTCTTAAAAGATGGGTACATGGAATAAATTGGGTTCATTTCCCCCAGAATTCCAGGAGAAACCTGGTCTCATTCTAGCTAGGATTTTTCAGAGTTTGAGGGGAATTAAAAATAGTTTGCAGGATTAGTCCAAAAATCCTTTGATGCCTTAATACAGTGGTCCCCAGCCTTTTTGTGGCCAGTAGCACATTCATGTTTTCAGAAGAGTGTGGCGGGCGCCAACAATTTTTCAAGGCTTATTTTGTATTTGTACATTAAATAATACGAAAAACATCATATTTAATGTTACATAATATATGAATCCAGAGAAGTCGCGAGGACAGAGAACACCAGCGCCTGCAGCCCCGGAGTTCTCTGTCCCCGGCAGGCGCAGGGCTCTGGCTTCTCTCCCTTGCTGGGCACTAGGTGGGCCCTGCGCCTGCCTGGAATAGAGAACACCGCGCCTGCAGCCTGAGTTCTTTGTTCCCATCAGACGCGGGGCTGCGGCTTCTCTCCCCTGCTGGGCACTAGGCGGGTGCACATAAATGCCCCTGCGGGCGCCATGGCACCCGTGTGCACCACATTGGGGACCACTGCCTTAAGATGACCTTGCTGTTGTCTAACATCTGAAAATGGCAAGTTTCTTGAACACCTGATGTACAGCCGTGCACGCAAAAATAGTTACCCAGCATTTACATCTCATTGAAGGATGCAGAGTTTAAAATGATGGGTAAAGTTTGACTCTGCAGGAGGCTATACGCTTCTCTACTCCTCACAGATTGACCTGGAAAAGGGTCACTTTGGATGAAGCAGGGGAGTGTGACAGTGCTGAATTAGAAAAGTGTGAAGAAAGGGAAAAATCACTTCCTTCCTCCCCCAATTAAGAACTTTTTCTCATGGAAATCCATTCCTGCAGACTTGGAGTTTTGACAATACTGGAAATATTTTATAGATGCTTCAGTTGGCTACAGTGAACATCTTAAGACTCCATGGTTGTCTTGCTCCTTAATGCTCTCTCCCATTTGTGCTACCAGCGTGGTCATGGCTAGATTGTTTGTTTTTTATAGGGAAGGTTTGTTCCTTTCTCAAAAGTAAGTTTTTTCTTCCTTCCTTGCATCTTAGCATTGTTTCCAAGAGCTGCACTGGTGATCTGAGTTTGTTCTCAGTTACTGAACTCCCATGGAAACGATCAATACAAAGATTTGTGACTTTAGTAGGGGGTGCACTGGCCCCTTCCGGGAGCGGCATGGGGCTGGGGCAGGCAGGGAGCTTTCCTTAGCCTCGCTGCACTGCTGCCCAGGAGCCACCTGAGGTAAGTGCTGCCTGGCGGGAAGCCAAATCCTAGCCCTGAGCCCCCTTGCGGAACCAGCACCCCAATCCCCTTGCCCCAGCCCTGACCTCCCCCCTCCCAGAGCCACACTTCTCATGCATCCCAAAACTCTGCCCCAGCTCGGATCCCCCTCCTGCACCCAAACTGCTTCCCAGAGCCTGCACCCCAACCCTCTGCCCCAGGCTCAGTCAGAGCCGCTTCCCACACTGTGAACCTCTCGGCCCCAGCCCAAAGCCCACACTCCTTCCTGAACCCCAACTCCTCTGCCCCAGCCAGGTGAAAGTGAGTGAGGACGGGGGAGGGCGAGCAAAGGAGGGGGTGGTGGAATGAGCGGGGTTTCAGGGAAGGAGTGGGGCTTTAGGGAAGGGGCAGGTAGATCCTGGATTGCCCTTAAATTCAAAAAGTGATCTTGGGTGTAAAAAGGTTGGAGACCACTGGATTAGACCAACTAAGAATAATTGGGTATAAGCATTATACAAATCACTTAGGAAAAGTATTTTTATAGGACTTTTCCCAGGAATTCCTTAGTTCTGTCAAATGAAAACTCTTTTCCACTTGATGGCTTTTTAGACTCACCATCTTCTCTCGGTGAAGACAGTTTTTTCTAACAGTAGAGGGAGCACATTACAAATTGATATAGAGCTCTGCAAACTCTGGCTTTTCTGCTGAAATTTCAAACTTTGGCAAATATTGATTAGCCATAAGTAATGGGGGAAGTCTGCTTTTATAACAATGGGAAGAAAGGAAACTGAGTTATCAAAGCTGACTTGCATTTCAGTGTTAGCATGAATGAAACAGGATAATAATCTGTGACAAGGAGAGAGATGGCAAATCAGGCATCTGTGTACAGTAGTTTACTATAATTTAAATGGCTGCCCCAAGAGGATGCGGGCAAGGGCTATTTAAGTTGAGAATACCAGTTGTTTACAAACAGAAAACATATTGAGTTTGTCCTTTTAAAGAATCTGAGTAATATGGCTTCTCAAGTTTTAAAGGGAGCAGAAATCTAAAGGGTTTTTGGTTTTTGTTATAAGAAAAAAGCCTATGATCATTCTTTCACTTTTGAGTATTTCCCCAAACCTCTGCTATCACTTTTTAACTATTCACTAACTTCACACTAAGGGAAGAATGCTACCAAAATTCTGTTTAAACTTGGATGGGAGAGGGAATTGCTCGTTGATGTAATTGATACATTAACTCACAAAGTTGAACAATGCTAAACCCCTTCATTTTTGGCCTCCTTCAGTTCACTTACTTTCACTTACATCGCCTCCTCAAAACTTTGTGGTCCTTACAAACTGAAAGTAAATAGTTCTGTCTTCCAGTTACTCTCAGTATAGAAGATGCACGTGGTAATTTTACTTTTACAGATGAAACACCCAACTTTAAA
The DNA here is from genome assembly GCF_011386835.1 of Chrysemys picta bellii. Lineage (NCBI taxonomy): Eukaryota > Metazoa > Chordata > Testudines > Emydidae > Chrysemys > Chrysemys picta. The sequence goes on along the minus strand of NC_088803.1, from coordinate 35,586,826 downwards.
ACCAGCATTTATTTTGTGGTTAGGGACATCCTACAATGGCTACTGCAGTTGTTGGATATGTCTTGGCATCTAACCAGAAGAGGGAGCTCCAGAACGGGCTGCTGGCAGATGCTGTTTGAATTGGAAGCTCATCTTCCAAACACTTGGAAGTGTCAGAGGACTTCCTCAGTCTGAGGAATGAATTTGAGGTTCCCGGTGCAAGTGCTGTGGCAACGTCACTCTTGTGCACACTAATTTCATGTACATGTACATTTAATGCCATAATTTCAAGAGGACCCAGAGCTGCTTGGTTTCATTCAACATTTTTGCTCTTGCTGTCAAAGGAGTACCTACTTAAAAAAAATTGTCTTCAACACAGTTGGTTTATTGATTTAATCATTTGGAAAATTACCATATCAGGTTAAAATTTAGCTTAAACTCCTTTTCCTTTCCTCTCCAACTCCTCCAATAGAACAATATTGAATTCCTAAGTGCAGCCCAGTGCACTGTCCATATTAATATTCCTTTGTATAACTGTTTCTTGGGGAGATGGCTAGGCAGCAGTCTCTTAGGAGTTTGCAAATGACTTTTCTGTGAATTGCCTCAAATGCTCCATTTTTTTTCAACTTATTTCCATGTTAATAGTCTCTTGATGTTCAGTTAAATTGATTGAGCTGTAAAAAGTCATCAAACCAGCAGCAGAACTCAGCAGAACTCTTTTGAGGAAGGATTTTTTTAAATCTTAAATAGGTGAAATAATGGTATTTTTAATGCATTGGAATTGGAGAATTTTCATTAATTCATATATTATGTGATCTATCTTTCAAATGATAACTGGCATAGCAATTCATGGTAAAGAGTGTTCAGGTGAATACAGTACAAAGTTCTAAATTCTTTTACATAGCAGCAGTGGTAGAGTAGAATCTTTCCAGGAGCCTGAAACTCCTGGGTGCTTATATTTTTGAGTAACTGCAAAATTGCATCAAAACTGGTTCTCGCCACCCCCCCCCCTTTTTTTTTTTTTGCTGTCTTGTACCATTTAAAAGAAACAAAAAACCTGCCTTTTAAATGAAATATTGAAATGTCATATTTCAGACTAGGATTTCTATGGAAGTTCTGGGAAACAGTTTCCTCTAGCAACTCATACGATATGTGATGAAACTTTCAGAGAGCCATACCTTCTATTCTTAAATGAATTGGTTTGATTTTTTTTAGGATTTGATCACTTAAATATACTAGATTTAAAGTGTACTTGTTATGTAATATACAGAAGTACCAAAATCCATCATGTACTAATTTTGGCTGCTTAAATATTTTACAATTGTTTGGTTTTGGTTTTCCAAAGAGATACTCAAAACAAAATATTCAAACATTTGCAAAAAGCAACCTCCCCCACTTGCCCCAACACTAGATATCCTAGTCCAGGGGTCGGCAACCTTTCAGAAGTGGTGTACCGAGTCTTCATTTATTCACTCTAATTAAAGGTTTCGCGTGCCAGTAATACATTTTAACATTTTTAGAAGGTCTTTTTCTATAAGTCTATAATATATAATTAAACTATTGTTGTATATAAAGTAAATAAGGTTTTTAAAATGTTTAAGAAGCTTCATTTAAAATTAAATTAAAATGCAGAGCTCCCTGGACCAGTGGCCAGGACCCAGGCAGTGTGAGTGCCACTGAAAATCAGCTTGCGTGCCGCCTTTGGTACCCGTGCCATAGGTTGCCTGCCCCTGTCCTAGTCTGTTGTGCACTAACCCTTGAGTCTTTGATTTTTCTGAGAACTGCAACTATTTAAACTGCACTGCTACACATCTTTTTTTGTTGTAAATCCATTGTTAACCGCTTACTTGATATGAGTTTAACTGCTTTGGAAAAACATTTAATATTAAAATTTAAAAGCTAGCCTTCTGAAGCACTAAGGAAGGGCACTCATTTGTAATATTAGGAACTCTTGTTCTGCTCAGAGACCAGAATAATTATTTCAGAATAGCCACAACAAATCTTTTTATTGTCCTTTCTTGTTAAAACATCTACTAAACTACACTTCAGCCAGCCATGAGCTCGGATTGCTAGTGGGGAAAAAAAGTTGGTATTTCCTCTTTAAAGATAAATGTCACTAATATTCATGCAATTGATAAGTGTTTGTATTTAGTTATTAAAATTTCTTCTCTTATCTCCCAACCTATTTGTGTGCGTATGTTTGTTAGTAGACATATTTCCTGCTATTTGCTAGTATTCATAGTGCTGGTAGACACTACTGAAAATCTTGTCTTATCCACATCTTGCTTTTATTACTTGCCCATAGAATGGGTAGCACTTGAGATGAGGAAAACTGATACCTTGGATCTTTTAGAACTAAAGAGTAGAAGCATACCTGATGTGGCAGGTAAGATAACTATACTGCCGCCTTGGGCTATAATCGGATCTCATAAGTGAAGTAAGAACTGGCTTGGTCAGTACTTAAACCTGCCCTGTCTTTCTTAAAAGGGCCTGTCGCTGTTGCATGTAAGCACCAAACAAAACATACGATGGAACTGGAGTGTCCCAAGGGGTGTCTTGTGTATGAGGCTTTTTTGTATACACATGAGTGAGGCTCTTTATTGTAGCATACAAATGCAGCAGCGTGGCATTAGCAGCTCTGATAGCACCATGCCCTTTGTCATTTGGATATGATGTAAAATATGCCTCCGTTTGTGATTGTTAAAGATCCTCTAGCACTCCTCACAGAGTAGGTGCATGAGCCTGCCTTAGCTAGATTCCAAATCCAATGATTACATGAATTCAGCTGGAATTTCCAATTACATTTGAAATCTCTTCCTATTGCTAAGCTGGCAAATGATTGTGCTCTGTTAAGAAGCCACCTTCCATCCTAGAGATGGCAGCATTTCATTAATGAGTGAAAGTAGTGTGTGTGTGTGTGTGTGTGTGTGTGCGCGCTCTGCAATTTTTTAGGTGAGAAGAGGCATCTGAACATGTTAGTCTTGTGTTAAATGTACAAGATGTTGATATTTTAACTTTAGCTAAAGTAAAACATTTAAGTGCCAACATTCGATAGATCTTTCATTGGTTAGAAGTCTAATTTTTCATGTAAAGTAATGACTTTTCTCTGTAAAAACAGTAATTTAAAATGCACAGCATAATTAAATGTGGGTGGCTTAGAAGGCATCCACTAGGTGTTGCACTCAGTTATTGTTGCAAATGAATAACGCATTATTTATCTATACTTATGAGGCAGCTCTAGGTGGTTTAATGACAGTCGGTATCTGAAGTTGTTTAGTTGCCTGGTATTGAAATGGATGATGTGGTTATTGCAGAAGTATGTCATTGGCATTTTTCTGCTATTCTTCAGAAGATGACTTTCCATAACACTACCTCCAGGTTTATGTATTAGGTTATTCAGCATCTTCAGTGGTATAGCTTTATATCTAAAATGAATTGGACCATTTAAAAGTAATTGGGACATAAAGCATTATTAGCAATATGTCCTCAGATACTATGATGAGCATTGTATAAATACCTAAATTGACTAAACACTTCCTTCCTCTTCTGTAGCATTACACTGCTGCTGTTGATGCATGGTGAATATAAATGTCCACAAATGAGAACTTTCTTCCAGTACTGGGCATGTTTCCCTGTGCTAGTTATATTCTGTATTGCTTTTCACCTTCATCTTAGCAGTACTTCTGGTGAAGATGACTGCTTTTTGTTTACTTCCCATCTGTGCAACAGGAATATCATGTCATGTAGCTGCGAGTGCAGTCATGTAGACTAGCAGTGGGAGTACATATTCTGCCATTTTGGTGCTGACAAGAAAGTGGTGTGTTTTTTAACAGTAGGGTAATGTCGTCTTCTAAAACACGTTGAGAATCTGAAGGCATTACCCAACAGATTACACTTTTTAAAATGGGTTACAATTAGAGTCTGAGCTACACACTTATCCACTTTCAGTTCTTTGCATGCTGAATCTTGTACATGGCCTCACCATTAATAAAGCCGATACTACATGAACATAAATTCCATCCAGCATTCTGAAATTAGAAGCAGACATACAGATGTTTAATGTAGCAATCTTAGAAGTATACGTTTGAGTGCCTTTATTGCTTTTACAGTACTGTGTAAGAAAGTATACTTGTGCTAGTGTACCTATGAATGCCAGTGATAGAAACTGGGAGAAGTTTTCTGGACACGAGCAATGACTTGCTCCCCATCTTGATCATGAGTAATGGAGTGCTGAGTAGCATACAGTGGGCCATATACCGCAACAGTATCTTGAAAGATGTAGAGGAAAGAGTTGAATCATTTATGATGAGACACAACTTTATCCCAAAATAGTAAATCTCATCTGCAGGCTAGCTCTGACCTACCTGTCTCCTATAAGAATAATTAGGAGTTTATTTCCTGTGAGGACCAGAATAAACTGTGCAGGAAATGTCCTCCTCCTGAGAACAAATAGTTTCTCAAATAAAATCTTAAAACTTCTTTGATCAAAGAGAGTGCCACTTCTAAATCGGAATTCTTCGTACCAGCAATTACTTATGCTATTGAGGCTCTTTCTCCCAAAAAAAAGCAAACAATGTGGTGTATGCATATCAGCTTCCGTCTTAAGCACTGGTAAGTTTTTATGGCTACAAACAAGTAGAGACATTAAAAAATGGAGTTGTTGACACATCTGTATTCTCATTCAGTTTTATACCAATCAGAATTCTTAGATTGTTGTGTGCGAGACCCTGGATATGAGAGATTGCAACACATCCAAGTAAAGTTGCTTCTGGGTAAGATTATGATATGGGCTAGGAATGAGTTATCCAATCAGAACTTGTCACTGTTTCGCCTTTTTCTGCTTTTGTCTCCAATGCCAATACCTTCAAGTATTTAGTCCAATGACTAAAGCAAACAAGCTGAGAGAGAAGAATTCCCTGTCAGAAAATCCTGTGGTGATGGATGGGGAGGAAAGCAGCCTCTGTCCCTTCATTTGCTTGTGGGCTAGTACAATATTGTCATAGTTCTTTATAAAACATAGTAAAAGAACATGTCAAAAAGGGTAGTTGTCAGTTTAACTAGCTTTCTTGCATCACAGAAAATGCAGAGTCTTTTCTCATTTTATAGAAACATGTACCATAGACTTTTTATTCTTAATGACACATAAAATATTCTTTCTTTGAATATAAGATACTCAATAGTTTACAAAATAAATTAGTTTGGATGCTTTCAATTAATTGTAGTGGTCCTCTGTTGCTTTGCAGTGGTGGCAGGACACACCAGGCATGGTTTAGATTTCATTTGGGATTGAGAAAAAGTTTTTCATAGTCGTGGGAAGACTTATCAGTGTAAATTTAAGGAGTTGTGAAATGCGTGCCTTGTGCTTCATGTGGGTGAATTCCAGTTCATGTTACTAAAGGGTAGGAAATTAATTAATGGTGGAATACTTTTTGCTGTAGTTGAATAAATTTACCTCTTTCTGCTATGCTATATGAAATGATGCAGTTCTGTTAATCTTTATTAGTTTCTGTACAAATTATCCCAAGTGGCTTTTAAACTTCAGGTATTGGGGGGTAGCCAGGTTAGTCTGTATCCACAAAAACAAACCTTAATTGAATGGGCCCTGTTAACACTGGTTCTCCATTTGTGAGATAACTCCCTTCTCTTCATGTGTCAGTATAATAATGCCTGCATCTGTAATTTTTACTCCATGCATCTGAAGAAGTGGGTTTTTTACCCATGAAAGCTTATGCCCAAATAAATCTGTTAGTCTTTAAGGTGCCACCGGACTCCTTGTTGTTTTAAACTTCAGTTATGGTTCTCTGAGGAAAAGCTTGATGCAAACAGAACTACAAATTCCATTTGAAATTTGCATATTAGGCATTTATTGTATGTAGTCATTGGGCACTATATTGTTAAATGCTTAGCTTAGACCTTTGAGTTAAACTATAAAAGACAGCAATGGCTTTTCTGATTTTTAAAGTTAAAACTAACGTCACTTGATACATCCTTGAAAGTTTGTTCAGGAGCTTTTCTGTACAGGGACTCTGTATTCCTGGATGTGTAGCACCATGATCCTTATTTTGGGTCTCTGAATGCTACTACAAAACAATGTTATTTCCAGAGTCCTTGGTGTACATGCTTCTCCTACATGCACCCTATACCCCATTGTCACAAATGCATGCACTCTCTGGAACTTAATTGTAGTCCGCTAGTAGCTTGTCTAGATACTGCAGCTTACTAGGACCATGAGCAAACTAAAGTCTAACAAAGTCAGTCAAGTTCTTTCCTAGTATTCTAGTATGTAATTCCAGAAAGTGTGCCCAGCTACTCAGATTTTGTCAAACTTTTTCTCATTCGCAGTGCATAGGCATATCAAATAGTTTGTTACAACAAGGCTAAGTCATGATGAAAGACAGAGTACAACACAAATATTTTGCATTTACAATCTTTTATCCAAGGATTTCAAAGCACTTACCTGTGTGTAGTTGGTGGGAAAACTCCAAGATAATCCTATTTTGATAGGTTCCTCATATAGAAGTTTGTAGTCTAATTAATTAACCACTGGTGATATCATTTGTCACCAAAAAATACTGTCTGACTTAACAAAAACAATTCATGTCCTGGCAGTTTATGCACTAGTGCAACGTTTGTGCATTTGGGCTTTCAGCACTTCATGGTAATGTTTAAAACGAAATAGCTAGTTTTTATCTTCAACATTTTTAATTGAAAACCTTTCTATTAAGTTTAGAGGAAAGAACCAAATTTTTGTTTTGATAAACTTTAGTCTTCCTATCAGGAAAATATACACATGCTCAATATCTAACTTCTCTAATATAATAATGCTAACTTCATAAGCCAACATTTTATGGTTTTAGATAGAATTATGGTTCTGCATGTGAACATGTTCATTAGCAAACTGGCAGGGCTGCAGGTTAAACATTTAATTTTAAAATTTTAATGTACTTGCAATGCAGTTTCCCCGGATCTGATTTGGAATGAGGAACATCTACATGCTTCAGGCATAGGTCTCTTTAAAACAGAACACAGATTTAAAGAAAACGCAAGAGGTTATGTGGTCTTGAAGGAATGTGTGTACTTCTATTATAGCTAGTAACAGCTCTGGAACTTGCTTTCGGTGATTGGGGGGGGGGAATAACTATAAAGAGGGGAAAATAGTAAAACAAGGATTTTTTTTTTCCCATTGCATTGGTTTCTATTTCCCATTTATTTTAGTAGGAGGGAAACATTCTTGTTATGTTCATAGTTTTACTACTCAGCAGACTTGCTTGAATAATAGGGTGGAATTTTCAAAAGCATTCTACCTTGCCCTATTTCTACTCCCATTGAAGTCTTTTGGTTTTGGAAAATCCTATCCATCAAGTCCAAATGCTATTAGAGTTTATCGGGCAATTCTAATGAAGATTCAAAGCAGTGGCTATTTACCGGACACAAGGCTATATTTAACAGTAATTCTGAAATTAATGTTAATATGGAGTACTTGGTATAGCACTGCTTTGGAATTCACACCTTTGGGTGTGAGGGGAGGTACTTGCCATACATGCTTTGTGATCTGCCCTTCACCTGAGCAGCCAGGGTAGGGACATTTCACTGTTCTGTTTTAACATCTGTCCCAAAATAGATTTTAAACATTAATATTTCTCAGTTTTCAAAGAAATTATACCAACAGCCCATTTGAGCATTTTCTTTTTTCAGAGTTCTTTTTGGGTAGGGATTCTGATCTTTATTCTTCATTTGGCACACTTTACAATAATGTGCTATGAGCACTTATGGTGCTAAATAAAAATCCTAAACATGTAATAGACTGGGAAGGCTCCAACAGAGCTGTTGTGTTCCATTTTGTAATTAATATGGCTCCTAAAATGATGACTATATATTTAAATGATGGAACATTAACAGATCCAGAGGAGCTATATTGATTCATCTCCATAAGAGGCTTTCTTTTTTTCTTTTTAAAAAGGTCATAAGTACATGCTTACATAAGAAGTTATTCCAGTCTGACATGCATAATGCCCACAGTATAACAAGTAGTGATTCTCTATCTCTCTCTGCACTTTTACTTCTGTTAAACAATAATATTTTGATACCACCCTGTAATACTAGGAAATGTCTACTTGGCATAAATTGACAGACCCATCTAGTCTGGTGTCTTTCTCCAGCAGTGGCCAGTATCTGACACCCTTCTTTACAGAACCAGACTTAGTTTTTAGTTTCTTCTTTGGTTTCTATCAAAACCTTAAACGGAATTAAACAGGTGAACTTTGTATTGAATTAATAGCAGATGACCTTTCTGCAAAGCTGGTACTGATGTAAGTCAGGATTATAAAAATAAATCTAGCATGCCAGAATGACATTGATTTGGTGTATTGTCTTTCCTTCTCAAGGAGCATTTCTGTCAATCTTGCTAAATAAGCAACCTGACTCTGAAATTCTAGTAGCAATTAAAATTTATAAAAATCCCCAGAGCTGTGCTAGATTTGTCATTTTACAGTCTTTTTCCGTTCATCATTTCCTTGTCAATTAGTAAATCTACATCTTAATCAGTTTAATAAATTATTCCAGTAAATCAATATTTAAGGTTAAAAATATATCCTGTACAAATGTACTTAATTGGTGGCCATTATAGGCTGAAGGTTATTGTGTCCCTCAAAGGACAAAGCTGACTTCATGGCTACTGGTGTCCGGTATAATGTGGATGAGAAGTACAGTACATGTTTTCTTTTAACTATTGTAGAGTTATCAAAATTTAACCCAGAAGCTGCTTGTTGTCATTTGCCTTTTATTTGTATCCTTATGTTGCTCTTCTGTGTGGAAAGAAAATTTAGTTAGAAATTTGTAATTTGTTTTCACTGAAGTTACCAAAGGACCCTTCCATGACTGAATTAACTAGTGATGTGATTGACTGCACCTACCCACGGATGTTACTGTGAGCGACAGTTGGTGAAGAATAAAATTTTACAGTTCTGGGAAGAGGGGGATGTTTTTTTTTTTTTAAGGTTACTTTCTGAATTAATCCCTGCAGCACAGCAACTACATATAAGCAAAATTATCTTTCAGTAAGTATATAAGCTCATGAAAATCAAGTAGTACTCTATGTGAAGGAGCATTTAAAAATGACTTTTTCAAACCACTCAGCACTAATTTGTCTGTTCATTAGAATATAGATTTTTAAAAAAAGAGATCCAGATGACCCAGTATAGTGTGTGTGTGTGTGTGTGTGTGTGTATGTGTGTATACACAGATGAGTTCATGCTGCTGCCTCTTCTTTCCTGACACTTCCCTTATTCGGGGTTGGCGACTCTTGTAGCCTTCTTCTAGGCTGTCATGCAGATTGGTCTCTCTGGAGTCCACTGATACCCGGTCTGTGTACAGAGTCTTTGGTCTCCCCATTAGCCATCTTTCGTCAAGAGCCATCCTACTGATATAACTCTTGGGTCTCCACTGGATATGCCCATACTAGTGTAACCCAACCTCCTTCAACTTGTCCTCAATTGGAATTACTCACATTAGGCCCCTTAAGCCTCATTTCGGTTACTATCCTGGACTGTCCAACATGAGTTCATGCCTATTCTACAAAATTCTACCGCATAAAACATTCCTCTATATTCATTGACTATAATATTTATAATGTGCCTCTTGCTTCTAACAGTATCTCACAGTTGCATAGAATGAGTATGCATAGAGTATCTTCACTCTCTAAATAAATGTTTTGTCACCGCAGTGGTAATTAGATTTCTATACTGCTTCAATAATTTATCCCCAATATCACAGTATTTCTTAACTTTGCAAACACGTTTCCAGACTCTGACCTTCATGCCGTCTGTCTGAAGGTGGCTTTGTTGATCTCATTCTGTACAATGAGGCTTTTAAAAAATGGAAACTATTGCCAGCAGTAGAATAAAATAATTTGTCTTAACATCTGTTGTTATGATGCAGATGTGTAAGCATTTATTTTCATCCTTCAGCTGTTTGCTGGCTCAGGAAAGACTACAAGATATCCGATGCAGTGATGCCTAGAGTTCTAATGATATTTTCATACTATTTGTACAGCCACCCCTTTGTCTCTTTCAGTATCTGAAGCCAAGGATCATGCTAAAATAGCTTATTGCTTTATGGAAGTTCACTTTACTCTATATTTAACATTTCTGTAAACACACAAGATGTCCTTGAACTATCAAGTTGGTACAAGAATTCAAACCATTATATCTATTAATAATCAGATAAAATCTGGAAATGAAGTTCTACAATATAATATGTTAGTTTTACTTTAAAGAATAATATCCTGTGACTAAACATGTATGGATTTCCAGATATCAAAAATAAAGCACTAATTAATAGCATACAGTCTCTTGGAAAATTTAGACAAGCTTATGTCTGCATATCTCCTAAATGTGAAACTCTTTGCCAGAAATTGTCTTATGGACGTTTGGCAAATCACTTGAGATTATTTTATGTATTTTAAGCCCCATTTTTTTAGTTTTGGCAATTATACTTTATTCACTTGTATGGCACTTGATGGTGTACCCTTAACTACTCAGTCTAGACCTGGCTTATGTTTGGCTAATTTTGGTGCCATTTATACTGGCACTTGACCTGGGGTAACTGTTGTGGGAAAGTGAATTTATGAGTTGCTGTTTTTTATGGATATGAGACTTGACCTCTGTAATGGCTAAAAATGTATTTAGACATGATAGATTTATTGCATTGTGTAGAAAACTGTGTTTTTATCACAATGAAATAACATTCCCTTTTGAAAACGGTATTCAAAATAGGTTAGTTGGCCTGCCCTTACAGAACTAAGTCATATGTAATGTGCACAAAAACCATATGCAGCAATTTATCATAAATGAAAGCAATATTGCATTTAGCTGTGAGTAATCTTTGTAAATACAGTTTGTTTTCATGATCCTAAGATGTAGCTTGCTGCAACAATACATCTTCAGTACAAGCATATTTTTATTCTTCTGCTGAGACTCTATACTAAGTATTATCTGCATTATGTCCAGCATGACAAGTTAGATTTAAATTTGAATACATATTAGACAACATCTGAAACTGCACCAATTGCACTAGCAGGTAAGTCTTAAATTTGACAGTGATATCCTTTTATACTGTCAAGAATCCACATTGAAACTTTCAATATTCAGTTACTTCTAACAGTTCTTATATCGTCTGGATTTTTGGGTGCTTTGAGGCTACAGTCTGTTCACTTTGTCTCTTTTCCCCTGATCCATAACCCCCCATATGGCATCCTAATGATCCTTCAACTGAGGAAGGCTGGGCTCCTCCTAGATCCCATCTCATCTATACCTCAAATATCATCTGTGTTTCAAACCGCATCAGTGTCCTAATTGAATGTATGGCCACACACTTCCATTTTTGACATAAGATGAACAGGTGTGATGGGGATTGGTTGGGTGAATTCATGCTTAAATGTACACGGATCTAGGGGTGCTGTAAGAATTTTTATAGTGGGGGTGCTGATGATGGAAACCATATATCTGGTGGTGTTAATACTTTAAGCCAAGGGGTGCGGCAGTACCTCTAGTTCCAGCACCACTGCACAGTTCACATTAAACCACAATCCAAATGTAATTGTGGCTGAAGGAAGGCAGGGCATGTTACCATCCTTATTTCTAATCCAATCTAACGAAACAGCCCATCTGGTCTTTTCCTTGGCAAAACTGGACTCCTACTGCATCATGTCCTCCATAAGTCCACAGTGTCCCTGCCTTTCCTTTTACTTAGATTGTGATTCCTCTAAAGAATGTGTAATGGAACTGAGAGGGTCTTAGTAATGGAGAGTTTGAGGTGCATGGCATGTACTTAGTTTTTTGAAGTATGAAAAATTTGATGACAAAAAGATGAGGCACTTGTGTGACTCAGTAGGAGAACCTGTATTTGACTAAGGGAAATCTCCTAGCAAAAGAATCTGATAGAATAAGTGTTGATTTTAAAATCCATTTCTCCCCGGCCCCATGCATACCTTAGAAAATTAATAGTCTCTCCCCATGCCTTCAGCCAAGGACAAGGTATGTAACCTTTATACAAAGGAACTTACAGGGGCTTTCTTGGAGTGTGGTGGCAGCTGACCTTCTGTACTGTTACAGTCAAATGGAAAATGTAGCATGTTCTCACTTGTAAAACAAATTTTGGTTCTGGTCTCATTAGTTGTTGAACTTTAATTTATATCCTTTTTTCATATTTTGTAATGAATAAATAAGCTGGCATCCAGCTGGCTGAAGTTTGTATGCGGCTTCTAGTACGTATAGCTCAGTCACTTAGCAGTTTGGTCTGATGGACTCAGCACAGGTCTAACAATCAGAACCTCTGGACTTCTAATTCTGGCTCTGATGCAACTTGCTTTGTGGTCTCTTAACCTCTCTTACAGATGGGGAAACCGAGGCAAATAGGGATAATACCTCTCTCACAGAAATGGGGTGAGGATTAGCTTTTTGTCTAGTGCTTTCCAAATAGATAGTACTTTGTCAGCACCAAGTATTATTATTATTAGTGCTCTAATTGCTTGAGACAGATTCTGTTTGGTGTAATATAAAATGCTCTAGTTTCCGATTTTTACAGAAGTGACCATTGTTTTACCATTTTTTAAATATTTCCAGGGAGGGATGAAACGATGCAGCCAGCCAAACCATCATTCTTGGAATATTTTGAACAAAAAGAAAAGGAGAATCAGATCAATAGCTTTGGGAAGAATGCATCTGGCCAGACAAAAAATTCCTCTGATTGGAAGGTACCACAGGATGGAGACTACGAATGTGTAAGTATATACTTTGAAATGTATTATGGCCATTTTAAAGGTTTTCTGTTAATCTTACTATAATAGCTTGCTTATTTGGACAAAGTACAGTAGAACCTCAAAGATACAAACACCAGAGTTACAGACATACTGGTCAACTGGCCACCCTGTGGAACCGGAAGTAATCCTGCAGCAGCAGTGGTGGGGGACAGAGATGGAGACGGACACACCCACACCCCCTTCACTGCCTCGGGGCTTTAGTCTTTAGGCTTTGGGCGAGGCTTGAGGCTGCAGGGGGAGGAGGGTCAGGGCTCCAGGCAGGGAGTGGTGGTCAGGGCTTCTGATTCTTGGGAGCACCAGGGATTGGGGCTTCAGCCCTGTGGCTCCTTTCCTGGCTTCAGACCTGCAGGGGGCGTAGGGGCTTAGGGCTTAACTATGAGGGGAGCGCCGGTTTCAGCCCATCATGCACCCTCTTTCCTCCCCCTCCCCCCACCCCCCCCCCGGCTGAAACTAGGAGCAGAGCTGCAGGGCTGAAGCCCTGAGTCCCAGCACTCCCCCAAGGTCTAAAGCCCTGAGCCCAGTCCCTTTTCTTCAAGGACTTCAAAATAACAGAAAATGTATCAAATGTGTCCTTTTCCACTTCACCAAGGGTTATCTTCGGGAGCCTAGCTACTCTCTACAGGATTACACTCTGTAGGCCATCTGCCTGGGAGTCAGGGCGAGCCTGTCTGTTCCCTTTTCCTTCCTAGCCTGTTCCTTGCAGATTATGCTCTGCAGGCCATCTGCCTGAGAGTTTTATAAAAATGGGCTCTTCTCCTGAACTGTGCACTACTGCCGGAGCCTTCCTACTCGCTGCAGCTCTCCAGCTAACCTGAGTTACTTGTTGATTTTTATGAGGACCAGGTGATCTTCAAGCTGTCACCTGAATCCTGGCCTCACAGCCTCAGCTGGGCGATGGCTAATTAGTCACAGGTAGGGTTAGGCTCAACTCCTTTTAAAAGAGTCATCTACCCTCTGACATAATATAACTCTCTCCCTCTTACTTTAAGGGGTGCAGCATAACTTCCCTCCTCCATGTGTGCATGCTGTCATTGAATGGGTGTTCGTATTGCCCAACGATGTGAGGCTAGACACTTTAGCGTAGTAAGGGATACACATTCCTTTTGAAAAGAGTTGTGGAGGAAAAATTGCTTTCTTCTGTTTTAATTCTAATAGGTTGATACCAAAATCCATCTAAAAATTTCATATAAACATTTTGGGACTTTATTGAAAACTGTGAAGACACCAATTTATTACCATAGAATGGGGTGTCCTCTTATGGATCAGTGCACATCTAGTTCAATGGGAGTGTGCACACAGTGAGGGAAGTGTGCAGTGTAGAAGGCACAAGGTAAAGGGGAAAGTTGTGTGACATAAGAACGATTATACTGCGTCAGACCAATGGTCCAGCTAGCCCGGTATCCTGTCTTCTGACAGTGGCCAATGCCAGGTGCTTCAGAGGGAATGAACAGAACAGGTAATCATCACCTGTCGCCCATTCCCAGCTTCTGGCAAACAGAGGCTCAGAACATTGCAGCTTACAGAGAAGAAATATTTTTAGACCTGTGATGAGTAGCTGTTTTGATTCAGTTATACGACCTTCTTTACTGCCTTCTGTTATTACTCAAGTATTGCTGTTTACATAGATTACCAGTTTGGTGAAAACACAAAAAGGAAGCCTTTTGAAAGCAATAAATCAAACATTATTTAAATGTGCTTGGGTCACCCTCCTACATTAATTTGTAAAAATCTCACTTCCAAGCAGTGTACACTTCCTTAGCTCTGTTTTCCTGCCGTGCATGAATATGCCACAGTCTTGCCTTTTAATTCTATAATTGAGCTGACTCTCCAGTTAATTTTCTTTTATGTAGGATAAGTACTTGAAAGCAACAAACATTAATGTTTAATAGACACAAGGGTATTCCCTGCAGCCCTTAAATGAGGGTTATTAACAGTAACATGTTATGTAATCCAATCAAAGACCTAATGCTGAATACCTCTCCTGTTTGGTTAAAAAAATTGAATAGACTAACCTAATGATGGGCTTTAGGCAAAACTCATCTGTTAAACTGCTTAGTAATTGAATGCCCCAATGTCATAAACTGCTTGAAGTAAGAGTACTTTCACTAGCAATATCAAGCACATTCAACCTAGACTGAACCCAGCACTGGATTAATTCTGCTTTGTCAGAGGGGGTGGACAGGAGCATGCTTTTTATCTTAACTTCTATGGTTCCAAGTAGAGACCAGATCAGTCAGCTTGGAGATAAATATTGGTTTCTCTGAGCCTCAAGAAATGTGATTTGAAATACTGTTTGGTTTGTTAGCACAGTTTAGTTTAACAGTTCTCTCACCATAAGTCCTATATGCTTTCTCCCTCATAGCTTCTATAAACTGGAGACTCCTGGTTTACAAGCAAGCAACATTTAATTACAAAAGAGATTTCTCCCCTTTCCCTTGTGGAAAAACATTTGACCTTTTCCTGGTTAGAACTGTTCCTGTGAAGCCTCTGAAGCAGGCAAATATGAAGTTATTTATACACCACAGCAATGTGATGTTGGATTAGGGTTCCATTATTTTCATCCAGACTTCCTGTTACTTGTTAAGTGTTGATAATGTGCAAGGCACTGTACAAAAAATGAAGGCATTCCTGTCACCCAAGGAACTGGAAAAATTGGGGGAAGGGAGGAAAACTTGCTTTAAAAAGGCTGTGAACTCCAGTCACCAAAATGTGCTGTCAACCATGCTACCTGTGCCATGGCAGTGGTCTGGGATATCATAAAGCATCTGTATTTCTAGCCTTGTAATTTTTAAGTGTCCGTCACTACTTCCATAGTCATTGCATGCTGGTGCTAATGTTTATCCTCATACGTTTCAATGAAAACCAAGACAAAAACAACTTTTGAAACTTGTTCTGCTCTTTAAAAACCAAAATAACTTTTTTTTTTACTTTGGTTTAAAGAGTGTTTGGGTTTTGTTGGGTTTTTTTTTCTCTATCTAAGTAGACCAACGTTTTCATCTCATTTGTGACTGAAGTGGGAGAAGTTTGAAGAGATTAAAATGAAGTTAGAATGGCAACTATCTGACCAAATCTACCACTATGGGCACTTTGATAGAATCTTCTGTGACTATTCAGTGTATATTGTAGATCTACTGGGAGTTGTTTCATAGATTCTAAGGCCAGGAGGGACCATTGGCATCATTGTCTGACCTCCTGTGTATGACAGGCCACAGAATGTCCCCAAAATAATTCCTAGACTCTAGAACATATCTTTGAGGAAAACATCCAATCTTGATTTAAAAATTGCAGATGATTGGGAATCTACCACAACCCTTCATAATTCACCATTGGAACAATTTACTCTCCTTGTTAAAAACATATGCCTTATTTCCAGTCGGAATTTGTCTAGCTTCAACTTCCAGCAATTGGATCGTGGCTAGATTGAAGAGCCCATTATTAAATATTTGTTCCTCGTGTAGGTACTTATAGACTGTAATCAAGTCACCCTATAACCTTCTCTTTGTTAAACTAAATAGATTGAGTGCCTATAAGCAGGGCCGGCTCCAGGGTTTTTGCCACTCCAAGCGGCTGGGAGGGGGGGAAAAGCCGCGATCGGCAGCAGCTCCACTGCACCACTTTCTTCTTCGGCAGCAATTCGGCAGCAGGTCCTTCCCTCTGAGAGCATTATTCCCACCAAAGAGCCCGATGTGCCACCCCTTCCCCTTGGCCGCTTGCTGGGCTGGTGCCTGGAGCCGGCCCTGCCTATAAGGCATGCTTTCTAATCCTTTAATCCTTCTTGTGTCTCTTCTCTGAACCCCCTAGTTTATCAACATTCTTCTTGAATTGTTGGCACAGAACTGGACACAGTATTCCAGTAGTGGTTGCACCCGTGCCAAATATGAGTTAAAATAAACTCTCTACTCTTAATCGAGATTCCCCTGTTCGTGCGTCCTAGGGTTGCATTAGCTCTTTTAGTCACAGTATCACAATGGGAGCTCATGTTCAGTTGATAATCCTCCATGATAGCCAAATCTTTTCCAGAGTGTCTGCTTCCCAGGATGGAGTCCCCCATTCTGTAAGAATTTCCTGTATTCTTTGTTCCTAACCATATTAAAATGCATATTGTTTGCTTGCTCCTAGTTTATCAGGTGATTCAGATCACTCTGAATCAATGCCCTGTTCTCTTCATTATTTACCACTCCTCCAGTTTTTGTTTACCAAGTCAAATGCCTTACAGAAGTCTAAGTATATTACATTAACATTATTACCTTTATCATCCAAACTTGTAATCATAAAAAAAAAATCAGTTTAGTTTGATGGGATCTATTTGTTGATTTGCATTTATTACATTATCCTCCTTTAGTTCTTTATTAATCGAGTCCTGTATCAGCTTCTCCATTGTCTTGTCCGGTATTAGTGTCAGGCTGACAGGCCTATAATTACCCAGGTCATCTTGTTTACCCTTTTTTTAAAATTGGGACAACATTAGCTTTCTTCCAGTCTTCTGGAACTTCCCCAGTGCTCCAAGATTTACTGAAAATACACATTAACAGTCCAGCGAACTCCTTAGCCAGCTCTTTAAAAACTCTTGCATCCAAGAGTTATCTGGACCTGCTGACTTAAAAAATCTAACTTTTAAATCACTGAAAACCTGTCTTTTTATGTTAACACAATAATGAATTCCTGATCCATGCTTTCTTGGCATCATTACAATACTGAAAGCTGTTCCAGATTCCATGGGAAAGTGGTGAGAATGAGATGGGAATAACTTCCCCCACACACACTTTTTTTAGTTAATCTGCGTCCTTTTGCTGTAATGTGATTTTCTGTCTAATTCTAAATGTCTCTATATAGCAATGCTGAGCTTTTGCTTAAGATAATATATTACTACTTTGTCTCACTAATCAAAAGGTTGGCCACAAATTCTAGGTAACTTCTTGGAAGTGAGTCAAATTTCACCAATACTTAGTGTTGGACACTATTGCAAAAGCATTTGGATATCATCTTATGTTTCCCTACAGGCACCTGTAGCTATGTCACTTCTACTACAGAAAGTTAGGATAGAAGCAGATTGTCTCAGTACTTAACGCAGGTAATTGTATCTCTCGGAATGTATTTATTAGCACTAGGGTCAACCCCTGATGCCTTAAAGTCTCAAATAAGCATTTTGGGTTTGTTTGTTTGAAGCCACCTGCACAATATCTGTGCTTTTGGAGGCCTGTTAGGGGTGCTTCTCTTAAGAATTATGTTAGTTGCCCAGCTGTATTTAGCTATTTATGTTGCTTCTGATTTCCAGAGCTGCCAGTGAATACCTGGCAGAAATCCAGTTGATGAAAATGGGTATGCTTTTTTGTTCACGGGATCCCAGGAGAGCTTTACTCATTGCCTGTTAGCCCTCATTAAAATCCTCTAAATTCTCTTAAACTAGCAGGAATTCCTGTATTGGCAAGTTTTAGCTCTGTGGCGGGGCAAGGAGACAGCCATTTAGAAACAAAATTCATGGCTCTTCCTTTCAAATAATCCACCTTCTTTGGGAACAGTCTGATTTTGGTTCATGCCTAGGTATTGGTGAATAAGCCCTTTCCCTTCCCTGCAATTACTGAAAGCCAATGTCTGCCTGTCATATTCCATGCTCCACCCCTTGAGCCTAATGATGAGTGTCTTCCTTGATAATCTCCAAGTTTTCCTGTAAAGTGTGTGTGTGTGTGTGTGTGTGTGTGTGTGTGTGTGTGTGTGTGTGATTCCTTTCATAAACCAAGTCAGTTATAAAACTGCTGTAGATCACTCTGGAGCATAAATGCATGGTGCGAGGCAGCAGAGATGACTTTTAATAATCCTCCCTTTGGCCTCCTGTAGAGATGTTTGTGCAAGGACAGTAAGAAGCTGCTACTATACACAGCATTTGCTCACACTAGGGATGTAAAAGGTTAACAGGTTAACCAAAGTTAACTATTAACCCCAGCAGCCCCACATTGGGCCGGTCCCCAGCAATGGTCGTGCCAACAAGGCCACACCGTGCCGGTCAGCCAGACCCTGGCCATGCTGCGCCTAACCGGGTGGACAGACACCAGCCCCGGCTGTGCCACACAGAGTCAGGCAGCTGGCCGCGCCCCAGCCCTGGCCGCGCCAGCCGGACCCCAGCTACCTCAGGTAACGGTTAGCCAGTTAAATGAAATAATTTTAATCGTTTAATAGGTTAACTTTTTTAACCCATATTTACATGCCTAGCTCACACGTTCACTGTACTCAGTTTTGCATTAGACAGACACAACTTTTAGCCACGTAGCACTCCTATGGAGAAAATATTGTTCTCCATAGTAAATGTTCTCTATCTAGTTCCATCTGAGACGTGTTTTGCAATTAGCTGCTAATAAAACCCCTGCTATGTCTCAGTCATAGAAGATAAGAATTAATTTTTGCCTGTTTAATTGTTGGACTCAGCAAGTCCAGCATAGATTCTATCTCCTCTCTACTTCAGGCTGTCATGTTTCATTTCTGTATGTCTCTTGGGGGGTTTATGCATTGCAATTATTAGGACTCTTCAGAAATTCTAGAAGTAACATGAGAAGACACTAATCACCATTGAGGTGGAAAAATTCCAAGATACAGCTTGACTTCCACATGGCTGACAAAGGGTCAGACTCTCCTTCTAGCCTGCTTCGGCTAGATGGTTATTTTGTATTCCAATAGCACCTACAGGCCCTAACGAAAATCAGGGCCCCACTGTGCTAGATACTGTACAAACACAAAATAAGCAACAGTCCCTGCCTCAGAGTTCATAGTCTAAATAGATGAGATAAAGGGTGGGAGGAGAAATGGAGGCACAGAGGTGAAGAGACATGCCCAAAATCACACAGCAAGTCAGTGATAGAGCTGGAATTTGCTTCCATGTCTCTGAGCCCCAGTAAAGTGCTCAGTTCTTTAGCCCATGTTTCCTCTTTGCTTTTGTCAGGCCGACCCCGGGGATTGTAACTTGGACCAGAAAGCTGCATAAATTGAAAGAGTCACAAAAAAATACAGATGAGTGAGCCTTAGAAAGACACATTCATGTGCTGGATTTTCCTTTGTTCGGATAATTCACAAAGTGATGAAGGAAAAACTGGCAAACAGTTGAAGGAAAAATTACTGTAAAATATATTTGCTTTAACTAATTTAACAAATGTACCCACATCTGTTGTGTCTCTTAAAAATTCCCTGCAAATGCATTGGAAATGCAGTTGGTATCAGTACTGTAATTAACAGATGTATCCTGAAAGCAATTAATGGTGCCATCTCGGTTTCCTCATTTAAATTACTTTAAAGGGTGCATATTTAGACAAGACTATTTCCACAGGGCAATATTAACAATTTTCTGTTAGTTTTAGAAGCCATCATCTCCATTTAGGTGTACCTGATAGAAGTTGTTGTAATTGTGCACGTCTGTAAGCTAGTTCTGGTCCAGAGCTTTTAATGGCCATTGTCCAGGTCAGTTCCCTTCTGCAATATAATGTAACCCAAAGTGAGCCCTTTTTCTTTCTTGAATAGGAATGTAACACTTTTTTTTTCTGAGCTGTTATACTGAGAACATCTCAACATGTTTTAAAAACAAAGCATTTCCCCCACTCCCCCTTGCTGTGTCAGTATCCCTTTATAGCAGTGTAGTCTTGGATCTGTTGTATTTAGTATCTCCCTAATTTCTGGGATCTTTAAGTCAAAACAAACATAAAAGAATAGTTGTAATTTTACTAGCAGGGAAAAAGAGAAGGAAAAGCATTTTAAAGATTAGTAGTAGCTTCCTCCTGCAGAATTGTTGATGAAATGCCACTGTGGATTCCCCTCCCCTTTGTCTAGACATATTAATTCTGATTCTATGATATACCGAGCTCTGAACTTAACTCTTACTGAAACATCTGCAAATAATATTGTGAATGGAGAAGAAAAGTTTCTTGTTTTCAGAACAAGCTAAATCAATATACTGTATTTTAGTTCTGGTGAAACTGAGAGCATCTGCAGGCTGGAATCCACTAGTTATTTAGGTTAGGTACATCCTGGGCAGTGTAAGGTCCAGTCACATTGACTCATTAGTGTATGGTGTGAGGGGTGAATTGAGGCCCCATAGCCCATTCAGTCCTGGTCTCTCCACAAAAGCTACTGTTGGCATCCTAACATAGTGGCATGTCACTCACAACCCAGTGCAGTTTCTTCTGCAGTGATAGAATGATAAATTTCAAGTTTTAAGAGTATTTTTATTAATTAAAACTTCAAGCTGTATTACATATTCCTTTCTGATGCACTGGCAACTTCATGGCTTGCAGACGAATGTTAATGATCTGCTGGTTGTATAGTGAAACCATCCATTTATTTCACTGCAAATGATCTATAAGAGGACCTGTTAGAGGCCAAGTGATTTATTGCTTATCGATCATTGTAAACATGCTTTTCTTTACAATGACCAGAGTGTCTGATACATTATAGTGCTTCGTGCGGGTGTAATTTGTCTTATGAACACATTGGTGTCTACCAATACCTGGTACATTCAGTTTGCTTTCTGTCTTTCTGAACACTGATGTTGGATGGAATTTATTAGCAACTTCTTGTTGACACTTATGGCTTTCCTGCCTTTTGCCTGACTTTGTGGAAGTTGAGCTAATCAAAGGCGTGGGAATATAGGAAAGAAGGAAGGTGGGTTTTTTGTACACTTTGACACCCCGAGGACAGTAGATAACTGGCTCCGCTTCATTACTTAGGGTTTGTCTTCACGTACAGTGGTGCAGTGGCGCTGCTCTAGTGCTTTAGTGAAGACACTACTACACAGATAGAAGTAAGGCGTAGTTAATCCACTTCCTTGAGAGTCCATAGCTGCTGTGATGGGAGAAGCTCTCCCGTTGACATGGCGCTGTTTATATGGGAGGTTAGATTGGTGTAACTACATCACTTGGTGTGGATTTTTCACACCCCTGAGCAATGTAGTTATACTGATATAGGTCTGTAGTGTAGACCTGGCCTTAGGAGATCTGAAGAGCCATCTCAAATGGTGAAAAAACACACCAAGGATGCATTGTGGAGCTGATTGTACAGACAAGTTTTTTTAATTACATTGTTATATGGAGTTTCTGCTATATCAATCTAGGGACACACTCTGACATTGTGTGAGATGTTTTTGAGCTTGTTTACCACTTAAGTTTTCTGCCTCTGATATGGCTCTCTGAATTTTAATTCACTTGTGTTTATGAAATTGCTTGGAAAATAGAAGTCAAGGTTCCAGAGACAGAAAAATACAGAAGGCCCCAAAGAAGTCTTATTTTGTTGGTTCTTCCCCATGACATGGCTTGAATGGATATTCTGGGCTGATGGCTGAAGTATCAAAATCCAATTTGGTGGTAGGGGGACAAAAAATCCCTTCTAGAACAAAAAATCCATCTTGCATATTTACAGGTCTTTTATATGACTTTTAGTATTCTTAAATTAAATTGAATCGTGAAAAGCATATATGTTAAAATAACATTCACTCTGATTTTTTTAAATGTACTTTTTCTGACCCAGAGCCTTATGCAATGAATTAAAGTTGTTTGTCTCAAGAATTCACTTGAATATCTACAGTTTTTTGAATAGGGCAAAAGGAAGCTTCCATTAAAACACTGCTTTCTTCAACTGCACTGAATGTTTTATGACTAGACCAAATGCTTTCAGTGAATCTAGAGGGATTTCTCTGTCCAAAAATTTCTCTTCTCTATCTATCATATACTCCCCTTTCCCACTGGCAGAGGCTGGAATAGAAAATACAGTTTAGGCTCTAACTTTTAAAATAATCATACTTTGATCATAAAATGAATTTATGTGGCAAGGTATCCATTGTTTTAACTAGTCATGTCTGGAAACAGTGATGGAGATTTCTATCTAGATCAGGGATAGGCAACCTATGGCACGCGTGCCGAAGGTGGCACGTGAGATGATTTTCAGTGGCACTCACAGTGCCTGGGTCCTGGCCACCGGTCCGGGGGGCTCTGCATTTTAATTTAATTTTTAAATTAAGCTTCTTAAACATTTTAAAAACCTTATTTGCTTTACATACAACAATAGTTTAGTTATATATTATAGACTTGTAGAAAGAGACCTTCTAAAAATGTTAAAATATATTATTGGCACGTGAAACCTTAAATTAGAGTGAATAAATGAAGACTCGGCACACCACTTCTGAAAGGTTGCCGACCCCTGATCTAGATTATGCATTACTTCGGCCCTATTCATAGCTGGAAAAAATAACCCTACAGATTATACTGTATTGAATCCATAATGCAAAAGCTGCTTTTGATGGGAAAACACTAGTGCTACAACCTTTCTTAGAAGGAGAGGACTTAAGTTTAAAAAAAAAAAAAATCTTGTTTCTTAAGACTGCAGAGGCAGGAAGGAACTGTCATTAATTCCCAAGATTGAAATTCTACCCCTCTGATGGGTTCCTGCTAATCGATGGAGACCTTTCAGTAAAGCATACTATCTAGATCAGGGGTTCTCAAACTTATTGCACTGCGACCCCCTTCTGACAAGAAAAATTACTACACGACCCCAGGAGGGGGGGACTGAAGCCTGAGCCTGCCCGAGTCCTGACGCCCTGGGTGGGGGGGAGGGCAAAGCCCAAGGGATTCAGCCCCAGGTAGGAGTCCTGTAACCTGAGTCCTGCCACCCAGAGCTAAAGCCCCAGGGCTTTGGCCCCCGGGCGATGGAACTTTGGCCCCAACAAGTCTAATGCCAGCCCTGGCGACCTCATTAAAACGGAGTTGCAATCTACTTTAGGGTCTTGACCCACAGTTCGATAACCGCTGATCTAGATGTAATCTTCAGTGTGAAAGTTTGATTATAAGATGACTTCTTTCTATTGAGGCACTGTTTTATTCATTGGTTTTAAATGTCACGTCTTGGCTCATAAAATTAGCCATTTCCATTTACCTTATCCCTGCTCATTGCGTACGATTCTTTTAAGCAAGTGCTGCTGCTACCTTTCTGGCATATTTGTCACATCCTTTCCAGCAGTAGTTTTAATCAGTGATGCTTTTACTAAAAGTTGAATATCTTGTTATCTATTAATCAAATGCTCTCCTATTAAAAATGAGCTTTGGCGTAAGAACATAAAAATGACCATATGGGGTCAGACCAATGGTCCATCTAGCCCAGTATCCTGTCTTCCAACAGTGGCCAGTGCCGAATGCTTCAGAGGCAATGAACGGAACTGGGCAAATATCATGTGATCCGTTACCCTAACTTCCAGAAGCTAGGACTGGATATGTCTACACCGCAATTAGACATCTGCAGCTAGGGGCTCGGGCTAAGAGGCTGTTTAATTGCTGTGTAGATAACCAGACTCTGGCTGCAGCCCAAGCTCTGGGACCCTCCCACCTCACTGGGTCTTAGAGCCCGGGCTCCAGCCTGAGCCCAGATGTCTACACTGCAATTAAACAGCCCCTTAGATTGAGCCCCACAAGCCAGAGTCAGCTGGCATGGGCCAGCTGTGGGATTTTAATTGCACTGTAGACATACCCTCAGAGGCTTAGAGACACCCAGAGCGTGGGGTTACCAATTGATGCTTTCATATGAGCAATAATGGCCAATACAAAGTGCTGTACATGTGAACAGTTCTGAATCTCCATCACAAATCTATCAGTTCGTTACAAATATGTGAAAACTCAGTAGTGTTACCAGATTGATTCTGCAATAGTTTGCATCTACTGTCTGCACTAATTCAATCCTTTGTTGATATCTTCTGCTCCTGCCTATTCAAAAGATTCCTAACTCCATTATTGCTTATAATCAATCTCTTGTTTGTTTGCTAAATGTGACCAAAGTTTCAAGGCCATTTGTACTGGGAAGGTCATCTTGAACCTGCATTGGAAACCGCATAAACAAATTCATGGTTGCTCCAAATTGCTGATCTGATTTACAGCTAGCTCCTTGTGTGTAGGCTTTATAAAAAAAAAAAAATTGAGCTCTGAATTCCATTTTAACACAAAATAGGACACATCACATTTTGGATTGAAAACCTTATGGTGGCAACATTTGAAATGGAAAAAGTCAAGTAGTTCAGTGGCTTGAATATTTTTTAATATCTGCCATGGAAGATAATCATTTTTGCTCTTTTTTTCCCCCCCATTGGGAGGAAAACATTTTGTAAAATAGGAGTCATCATTCATTCATGCTTTTTCACTTTGGCACAAACTGACATTGATTTGATTGCAGAGCACTCACTGTTATAACTTGCTGCCAAAGTTACATTTTTGTTGCTGTATCATATATAGCAGTCTGTGCTTGATATATAGCTTAATTTAAAAAGTATCCTTTGGGAGAATTAAAAATTGCATGTAAAATATATAAGCTGCTGTTATGGTTTGCAATGAAGTCTTTTTAGATAGGCTACAGTACAGCCATAATCAGCCCTATTAAATGGAAGTATTATGAATCTAACACCGTCCTATAACGTTGTTTACAGGACTAAACCTACAAAGCTATAAATGGATTGGCTCCTGGTTACCTTAGAGATGCCTCTTTCCCATGTGACATTGTAACAGTTGATCAGCTGTGGTGGTCAAGTTGAAAATTCCTTAGATCAACCATGAGGGGCTGGGCTAGTGTATTTTCAGGGAGGGGTCCTTTAGTGCAGAATTTGTTTCCTCAGAGCCCAGACTTACTGACCTTAAGGTCATACAAGGTCCACTTGTTCTCTTGGGCTTTTGTGAGTCATGAGGGATAAGTAGCTAGGTGGGAGTTGTGAAGACTTTGGGTTTGGGACACTTGGCCCTATTTGTGAATTTTCTATGAAGAAGGTAGTTGGCACAAGTGCTTTTTAAATTTATTTTGATTTAAGTGCTAAAACTGTGTTTGGTGCTGTACAAATCAAAGGAAGAGACAATCACTGCCTAAGGAGCTTAGTCTAAAATATTTATAAAACATTTCTTGGCTGCAGTCTATAAGTAGTACATGGTTTAGTTTGGACAAATATCTGAATTTCTGTGTAAGGCTGGTCAAAATGTACTTGAGTCTCATTTCAATGCCTCTCTTCTTCCTTTTGTGTTTGATTCCTCATGATATGTTTATTTCTTCAATTTTGACATATGAATAGAAAAGTCTAACTCGTGCTCATTCTCAATGATGTATTACAGTGGTTCTCAAACTTTTGTACTGGTGATCCCTTTCACATAGCAAGCCTCTGAGTGCGACCACCCCCCCATAAATTAAAAACACTTAAATATAATTAACGCCATTATAAATGCTGGAGGCAAAGCGGGCTTTGGGGTGGAGGCTGACAGCTCGCGACCCCCCATGTAATCACCTCGCAAGGGGTCTCGACCCCAGTTTGAGAATCCCTGCTGTACTATATGTGTAATTATTCAGTAGTCTTCCCTGTTTATCTCTCTAAAGCCCCTTTGCTAAGGATTTATGCTGTTATCTGTAGTAGTGTAGTAGGTATCCTTCAGTCTTGAGAGACCACGGGTATGCACCCCTGAGAGGTAAAGAATTTACTCAGTTGGTTTTATGGCAGCCATGGTTGTGGCTGAAGAAACCCAATCAAGAGAGACCATCTCTGCCATATCTGTCACATTTAAAGGCGATGTTTCGACCCTTTGGGCTCTGCCTTCTGTGAGCTCTTTTCTCCTTTGCTAAGCTGGATGGCTTCCTCTCATAACTCCAGAGGCCTTTAAATTCTTGTTCCCAAAGGCTGCGGTCCTGAGTGTGATCTTCCCAGTTGTCCACACCTTTTTTTTTTTTTTTTTTTTTTTTTTTTTTTTGAGGTCTCACTTGCACACATCCTTGAAACGCAATTTTGGGCGTCCTTTGGGTCTTACCAATTCACCATAGAGAATGTCCTTTGGGATGCACCCATCATTCATTTAGCACACATGCCCAAGCCAGCAGAGGCATCTCTGAGGAGTGTTTGCATGCTGGGTATACTGGCCCACTTGAGCACCTCAGTGTTGGTGACTGTCCCTCCAGGAGATTCCAAAGATTTGACAAAGGCAACACGTAGGAAAGCTGTTGAGCCTCTTTTCCTGATGAGACTATAAAGCATATGTCTTGGTCCCGTACAAAAGTGTGCTGATAACACATACATGATACACTCCAATCTTTGTGTGTTCTGTCAGTTTGTTGTTTTGCCATACCCTCTTGCTCAGTCTAGACGTTGTTGTGGTGGCTTTTCCAATGCGGATGTTGAGTTCTGTTTCAAGTGAGAGGTTGACTGCGATAGTGGACCCCAGGTATGTGAACTTGATGGAGGATGCTTGTTGTTGATCTTGATGGAGGATGCTTCTTCAACTCCTTGGCACATTAGGTTCGTCTTTTTTAGGCTTATGGTAAGCCCGAAGTCTTGGCAGGCTCTGAAAAAACTGTCCATGAGGTTTTGGAGACGGGCTCTGTGTGGGTTGTCACTGCTGTGTCATCAGCAAAGAGGCGGTGTTGGATGAGGGTCTCCCGAGTCTTTGGTTTAGATCTGAGTCTTGCAAGATTGAACAGTTTTCCATCAGATCTGTGTTTTTTAGGATATTACTTATGGAGGAGTTAATACAGTTGTTGAATATTTCCAATTAGCAGTGGTGGAATAAAACAGCTAGTGGGCTCCTTAAAAGGCTTGCCCTGTCATCTTTCATACTGAACTCAGTGAGCAGCTGTTTTAAAAAATTGATTTATTATGCCCTTAGAGTAGAAAGAAAAATGTAGATCCATATAGAACCTATTGAGGTAAAAAACTGTTGGAAGTATTTAAAGTCCCTGAAAACTAACATTCTCTAACGAAACAAATAGTGTTTGCAAGTGGCTAGTCTAGTTCCTTTGTGTTTTGTGTATACCCACAGTGCCATAATAAATAGTTAGATGGATGACTACTAGGAATCAAAAATAAAATTATGAAAATCTGGCTTGACAAAATAGTCATTAACTAGACATAGGTTTCTAGGAGGCCTCACATGGTGATATTGCACTGAAAGGTCATCTGAATCTTTGGTTGAAATCTCAAAGATTTGGCCCCTATTTCAATGAAGAGCACCATCTCTCACATTCCCACAATCTCAAGCTGTTCCTTTGAAAATACCCTCTACACTGTTTGTTTTCAGTGCTCCTTCACAGGATTTTCAAGCAACTCTCATCTCTTTTGCACTCAGATGAAACCATTTTATTACCTTAAATTGACTGAGTGTTGTAGTGGATAGGGGACCCATCAGACTCGCATTTCCAGCAGTACTCCAGAATTGCCCCTTTACTACAAAATGGCCCCATGGGTACAATCCTTCCTCTATAGTACTCCAGGTCTAGGGAGCAAATAGGAGACAGAGATCTAAATTGCAATGATTGTCTCTAATCTATTACCGGCACTTAAGAGTAAGCTTGGAAAAACCACAAGCAGATCCAACTCAGGCCCATCTCTAATAGACATTAAGCTGCCTTGTTTAACTCAATTGTCAGTCTTTATGGGGGGGGAAAAATGCTGTGGAAATTGCAGTGTACTGCAGCTTTAAAGTGTATCAAATCTTTGGACAAATGACCATAATTCATTGAAGTTATCCCTTGGGCCTTACGCCTTTTACTAAATAGAATTGATTCCAAGCCTATCAGAAGCTCAGCACAATTAGAGTGGGTCAGAGAACTGCAGAATCTATCTGTCCATTGGGAGTGGACTTTAGCTGGTCAAGTGGTTCAGCTCTTGTAGTTCTTGTTTGTGAACTTCTGTTCTCTCCTTTTTTCCTTTAACTAGCTAGGCATTGAGCTTTTGAACACATTTTCCAATGTTGCCTGTCTTCCAGTAGCATTTTCACAGCAGGGTATAATAAGTATTAATGGAAGCTGTGTGTAAATCTCAGCAGAATGCAAACCGTTGCATTACCACTTAATTATAACACTTCTTCGGTAGTAAAAGCTTGCCGAGTACTTTTCTCAAGCAGTGTTGTGTGGAAGGCATGACGTGAACTTTACTCCATGTTTAACTTTACTGCTAGCAGAAACTTCTGTGATTTGTTCTAATGTGTAAAAAGACTTAGAGGATTCTATTTAAGGAAATCAGGCAAATCATAATCACTTTGCAGGGGGAACACATCTGAAATTGCAAGAGAAATCTATCCTTGTGTAAGCACTTTTTCTTAGTGCGGTCTCCAGAAAACAAATCTTCTGGATAAGCAAGAGAGGCTGAGCTCTCCTGTTGGTCCAGACAAAATGACCTTAGCCTGGTTTCTAATTCAGTTACTGAAAAAAAATAGTGAGAACTTCTCTTTGTGGTTTTTAGGATTAGTCAGCTACTTTCTAGGTCCCTGAAGGAGCTTAGATTTTAAAATGCTTGAAGTTCAGTGCTATAAAACAAAACTATTGAGTTTGTCACTTTCTTTGTTTAGATGAAGTGGTCTGGTGTGTGTTTTCAGATACAAAATAGGTTACTTGCGCTGATACTTGCTCAGACTAAAAAAGGAAATGGTCCTGGATCTCGTATGATTAAAATGTACTGATCAAATCTGTGTTTAAAAATATCTTTTTGATAATTTCATAGCAGAGAATAGAGTTTTGGAGGCAATTTCCCCTGTCATGTAACTCCTGTACATTACTGATAGTAGTAACAATATGGAACAGCTGTATGAAAGCACTGATGGTAGACCCTCTCCTTTCTCAACCGTTTCAGGAATTATTATAAGCAATATTGAAATGGAATTCTCAGCTAATAAGAGCTAGTCAGTGATGCTCTAGTTATTGATGCGGAGCTGCATGGTGTTTCCTCAGTTTGCAGTTCCCTACAATCTGGATGTGGGTGTCTGATTTGCATAATGACTGTACAGTCACTTCACAAGAACTGTGTCGTG
This sequence comes from Chrysemys picta bellii, assembly GCF_011386835.1. Taxonomy (NCBI): domain Eukaryota; kingdom Metazoa; phylum Chordata; order Testudines; family Emydidae; genus Chrysemys; species Chrysemys picta. Next base: position 35,557,249 of record NC_088803.1, on the reverse strand, counting down.
AATGTACAGATCTCTACTACTGGCCACTATGATCCGTCTGTAATTGCTTCCTGTATTTGGAATTTTCTGACTGTTTGCCAACAACAAAGATGCCCTTTTAGCTTCTCATTCCCTTCAGAGGAAATAGAACAATTTCCAATTGGTGAAAAGCAAAGAAAATAAAGCTGTCACAAAGGTGAAAAGGAAATTGTGTTTATAAAGCTACAAATGCTTTTGACTTTTGATCCTCTCATTTTTCTCCCCACCATCCTCCCTGCCAGCTGGCAGGGCCTCTGTATTATTAAAGTGAATGACAGGGAGGGGCTGGAATATTCCCATAATGACTGAAAATAATCCAGGAGAGAAGGGCCTTGCTGACCTGTAAGGAGAGAATGGGTGTGTATAGATAGGAGGGACAATAGAAATGTGGTGAGCGCTAAAGGTATTGCTGTCCTTGATTCAGAAAACATGAAGCCTGAACATAAACTGGCATATACTACTAATCCCTTCAGATAACAAGGGGTCAGAAGGTCAGATAGCTAAGTGGTGAAAATGTAGTGAATATAAAGGAAGATTGAGGTCACTTGGTTGTGGTGTCCGAGTACCTTCACAAGGGGCAAATAGCTTGTGCTAAAGGGCTCTTTGATTCTTGTTACGCCTTTCTCAGCTAGATTAATGGCTGAAAGTAAAACCAGAGAAATTCAGATTAGAAATATAAAGCTTTTTTCATTTTAAACAGTGGAAGGTGATTGTTCCAACTGTTCAAATTACCAAGGGAGGTCATAGGATCTCCATCTTTTGATGTCTTCAGATCAAGACTGGGTGCCTTTCTGGAAGATGTGCTTTGGGGCATGTCTTCACTGCAGTTAACCCAAGAAAATGGTTTTCAGTTCTAAGCACCTGGTTAGCCTAGCTTGGATGTGAGCAGCCACACTGCAAAGTTGTGCTGGCTAGAAAACACTAATTCAGTTTTGTGAAAAAATTTCAAGGTCACAAGGGATCCTCCCCCCTTCCATTCCAATGTGAAACAAAAACAGAGACCTTTCCAATTTTTTTGTAACACAGGAAGACACAAACACTGGAGAATGGATATCATAGGCTGGCTGACTCTACAGCATAGATCTACACTGCAAAGAAAAACCTGTGGCACTCAGTCTCAGAGCTCAGGTCAATTGATTCCAGCTCACGGGACTTGGGCTGTGGGGCTAAAAATATCAGTGTAGATGTTACCGCTTGGTCTGGAGCCTGGAGTCTGAGACTCGATTCCATGGGTTTTCTTTGCAGTGTAGACATGTCGCAGGTGGGCTGGAACGCAGCTCACTTTAAGCAACTGCATTTCCACTGAAGTTGTGAGGGAAAGGATCAGGTGATAGCTTGAAGCTTGGTAACTTGAAGTAGCTCAGTTGAGCTGGAGACATGCCAGGAGTTGGTAGACTTCTTCAGGAGACCATGCAGCAGGGGAAAGAGCCCAAATTACATAGGATTATCAGGCAGATGGCTTGCAAAATGTAATCTACGGGGAGCAGGTTAGGAAAAAGGGAGAAGAGATGGTTGCCTAGACTCCCAGGCAGATGGCCTGTGGACTGGCTACCTGTAGGGAGTAGATAGACCCCTGCAGAAGACCCTGGAAGGTGAAAGGACATGATTGTGTTCAATGTGTGTTAAATAGCTTTAATTTGAAGAAATAGTACTGAATCCCTGAAGAAAAGGGGTTGGAATCCTGTGGCTGGAGAGTGTTCTTTGGTACCTGAGCCAGTGAGGAAGCCCACTGGCTTACAGTGGAGAGGTAGAAAATTTTAGATGATTCCCCAGGTTTCATGATGGATTTGGGCCCTGGAAGATTAGATGCTTTGTTGTGTAGCCCTGATACAGTGAGATGATTCAGCTGCAGTGGCAAAAAGCCCATATTCATGAACAGGAGAGTAGAACTGACATACATGTACAAGTCCCAAGTGTCCTGGGTCTGTTGTAACATAACCAGTCTGTCTTAAATACCATCACTTGATTCAGCTGGGAGTAGGATTCCAAGTATGCTGAGCTATGTCTTTTCTTTCCTTCATAGCCAGTAAGGTTTGGTCTACACCCAGGTTTTGGGGTGAGGTTTTTTGGGGGGTGGACTCATCTAACTTATTTCAGTTAGGGGTGTCATTGTTATACCAATATAGTTAAACTGGTATGACTCCTAGTGTGGACACAGTTATGCTGGTGTAAAAGTGCTTATTTCCATGATGGGAAATCAGTTTCTAAACCACTATAGTTAAAGCAATACGAAAACTGTGTGTAGAGATGTCTATGCCTACTGTTCAGCGTCAGCCCTCTCTCCCTCGTGGAAATTCTGGCACAAGTGATGTTATGAATCACACCACATGTTACAGCCTACAGTGTGTGTAGCCAGAACACTACCTAAATAATTAAGTTACATTAAAAGCAGAAGCTTGTGCTGTTGAGATTTTTATTTTTCAAATCCTTTGAAAAATTAATATCTGTATTTTAATCTTACAAGAAATCCCACAGTGTTTGCATTCACCCATTGCCTTCACATTATTGAGAAACTTCACTGACATTCTAAGGCTTAAAAAAAAAATCGAGATAATTAGTATTTAGCAGAGTACTATGGTTTGTGCTTATTAACTGTAATATCTTTTCATGACTTAATTTAGCATGTTTAAAATAATATACATACAATCAAGCCCTGTGGTGTTTAAGGCAAGCTGAGTAAGATTGACTGCAGATGTTTGACCATGTTTATAATTAAATCTATTAGTTGTCTTAGTTCTGTGATTTCTAAAACAATTACTTGCATTGGGCAACTTGTTCTAGAGTGATAAAATATTTAATGCCTGTTTTCATGGGCCTTCATGTAGTTGAGAATGAGTCCTTAATTTTTATGTTAGTGTTTAATATATGCAGGTGATGTTGAGCCAGCATTTCAAGGGAAAGTGCTAGAGAGGAAAAATAGTTGTTTTTAACAAAGCCAAAAACTTGCCAGTTTCAAGATCTGAATTCTGTACCACTGTTCAGCATAGGAAATTCCTCTCTGCGTTTACTTTATTTTTGCCAGAAGAATTACAGACTTTTTGCTGGTTGATTGGGACCTCAGAAAACAAGCTGGTAGCATTGTTTAATAATTTGCTGTACTCAAGGACTCTTATATGAACTTTTTTTTTAAAAAATATTTGGCATGATGCTTAACCATTGTTTCAGGTTGCAAAAGGCTTGTACCAAGAATGGCCTCGGCTTTTACGTCTGTCACAGGTCTTATACTTGAATTTTTGAGACTTTACATATTATCTATCTTAGTGTCTGCTATCGTAACACACTGACGTTTGGACTCTTGTTACAGTTTGTTGGGTTGCAAATAACCTGTGTACAAATAGCTTCAAATCAGCGATTGTGGCCCAGAAATAAAATTAATGGTTTACAAATGAAGAATGAAAAGTGCAAAAATTTAGGTGGATAAGCATCGAAAACAGATTAGTAAATTTCTAGGTATTGACCTAGGTTTCATTAAAGAGAAAACATCCTGATAGTATTGATGACCTAGCTCTCTGAGCCAAGGTCATTGAAACACAAGTGCACATAGTCTCTTACATGAAATGCCTTCCATCCCAAAGGATCTCTAAGCACTTAACACACTATTTATAGGAATCCCTTCACCCACCACTGAAATGTAGCCACTTCTGGAGTGAAATGTGGCAACTCTATGCAGCTTGATCTATATTGTTATGTACAAGAGGCTCAGATACTTTGAGATTCACTTATTTTATGGTATTGCAAATTGTTGCAAAATATCCAGTTTCTTAAGACCTGAAATTTGAGGCAAATAGTTTGGTAACAATTAAAACGTATGCCAAGTTTTATTTTGAATGTGTTCATATGTCTGTCCATCTACATTTAAGGTTCTTTATCTGTTCGCCATGAAGACACAGTGTGAACTGGGGTATGTTGTGACTTCTATATAACGTACATGCATGCTATTTATAACCTGCATCCTATGACCCCTCCTGCCTCTCCAGCTACTGTCATATCTCTCTTCACATCCAAGCTCCTTGAGCATCCTGTCTGCTCCTAATACTTCAACTTCCTCTCCTTTCTCAGGCTGTTCTGCAACCAAACTTCTGCCCATCCACTGAGTCTCGCTAATGTCACTTAAGGTGAATGGCACTTGGCCTTGTACAAGTATCTCTTCTCAGTTCTCACCCTGCTCAGTCTGTCCACTGTCTTCGAAACAATCAATCACTCTTCCCTTCTTAGGGTTTCAGAGTTCTGTGCCCAATTTGTTTCCCTTCAATAATTAATGCAGCATCTGCCTTTGCAGATGGTGACCCTTAACACCATTCTTATTTGCTGCTTCCCCTTCTGCACCCTACATCTGGGTAACCTCTTTATAGTGTAACACTCCTTAGGCAAGATTTTTTTCAAAAGTGACTAATGATTTTGGGTGCCTGAATTTTTGGGTGTCCATTCCAATGATCAGTTCCTTAAAGGGGTTTGATTTGCAACCGATGCACTCGCAGCACTTTTCTGAAAATCAGGAACCCTTTAATGTGTGTCAGCTCAGGCACCCAAAAACAGGAGCAGCCAAAATCACTAATGGGTCTCAAATCTTAGCTTCCTATTCTAGTTTATAGCATGCCATTTTTGTGTAATTGTGTTAGCTTTTAATGGAACAAATATAGGAAACAATACTTAATCTGAAAATCCATATCAGTCCTAAAACCTGTTGTAATAACATTTTCAAGATACTGTATCTCTAGTAGCATATCACATTTTGGCATTTAATGAGTTAGAATAGCTTGAGTAACTTTTTTTCCCCCAAGTCATATCTAAATTTCTCCTGTCTAATACCCACAAGCAAATAATCAGTTTAGTACCCTGCTGCCATAAAAATCTAAGCTGTTTTGAATTTCCTTGGGGCATTTTAGATGGTTGACAGGCATTCAAAGGTTGTTAAATTTGGTGTGTGAAACTGAGCATAAATGGAAAATACATTTGATAAAAGCTTAAAAAATGTGGTTTTGTTAGCTTGACTTGTCTGGCTCAGACGTATCTCTACCATCAGGAGCTTCTTTCCCCATGAAGCTTCAGCTTTATTCCTTTTGTATTTTAATCTTGAAAACTCCCAATCCTCCTGATGAAATTATTTGGCAAAACCTATTTTCTACAGACAACAGAAATGGAGGTTTGACACTGAGGCTCAGGCCCAGTAAAAGCCAGTCAGACTATGTGGGCAAAAGGTGGTAGATGAGAATTGGGCACATGAGAGAGAAAACCAGTTGAGAACAAAAAGTGTGTATGGAAAGATGGAAGAGTAACTGGGGAAGGAAAGGGGACTCCCCTCTGTGCACTAGGTACAAGTACCTTTTCACTGAAGTCCCACTAAAATCCTGTGTTTTTTCTGCTAACAACATTTAGGTTTTGTTGTATTTTCCTGAAAAAAATGAATCTTATTAGCAACTAAGTTCTAGCTGTGGCTACTGAGATTGGCTTTGTAAATGCTATTGGGAACTTCCTGTTTCCTTACCTCATGATACTGGCATGAGATTTTAATAGCGCCCTGTTTCTGGCAAGAGGTTTTGTATGGCTGCCACCCTTTCGGATTTGTTATTTAAATCTTACCTATCGCTTTCCTCCCACAGCAACTTTGGGATGTGTTTTGAGCACAGGTTCGCTGCTTGAAACTAGGTTTAAGCTGCTTGAAGATCAGATGGAGAAACTGTAAATCTGCCTCTCTGATACCTAAGAATAATGGTCAGGTTAACAAGAGTGGCAGCCTGCTGGGTGTTTAATAAAACTGCAAAATCCTTACAATTTCTAACAAATCTTTCTGTGGTTTCATAGTGTCTTGACTTTAGGAATAAATTTATCTTTTTGAAGAGCATTTTGTTTATTTATGGCTTCCTGTTCTTAATGCTATCTGTTCTATCATATTTGTGTACAATTCATCTTTGTGTTTGGCTGAGATGCACTGTATGTAGGATGCACTTCAGAGGTGAATAACACCTTATTTTGAAAACTCAACTGTTTAGTCAATGGAGACAAAGCACAGAGCTACGTAATCAAATGAAAACTCTCTAACCAATTTCGAAAGGAATTAAACTGTGTCCTTTCTGCTAGAAATAAAGCATTCCTGTATTAATCACTTTTAGCCAGGATGAAAGACAGTTGGTTATGATGTAACTGCTTCAAACTCTATCATGTTCCATTCATTTGTGACAGGCTGGAAAGTTTATTTTCTAAAATGAATTTTACAGCTCAGTTAAGAATTTTACACTGTAGTTTAGAGGTTAATATAGTTAATAAAACATGAATTTGTTTTGCTACTAAAGACTAAGCATTTTTTATTTTCTGCTATAAAACTAATTATTCAGCAATTGTCAGTTACTGAAAATATGTGTGTGGGGAGTGTGGAATGATTGTTTTTTAACCTTAGTAGTCTGCTTGTTGTGAATTTGAACTATGATGCTAAAAGAACCACCTGCCCTTATTGGCAATGGAGAACTGGCTGTGCTTTTGTGGAGAAAATGCAATCCAGCCTGTGTAAGGATTTGTGGGACTTGAACCTGGGTCTGTGGGGCTCCAGGTGGGCAGCACTTCCACCAGGCGACCTTGGCAGAGGCACTGTCAACACACTGTACATCCTGGGAAACCAGTCACTGCAGGAAGGGCTGCCCACAGTAGAGGTGACTGGCAACTCCTCCCGTAACCTGTGATTGGTCCAGACCTATTATTTAAGCCTGGAGAGAGTGCCAGGAAGTCATAGATGTAAAAAGGTAGATCCCTGACCTGCTGCTGGGAAGAGACCCCCACCTTGTTTCTGGTTCCTGCCACCTCATCTGGCTCCCCAGTTCCTGGCCATTGACTCTGGTTCAATTTGCCTACAGCTCTAACCACTGGACCTGACTTCCGATACCTGAGCTCCTTACAGCCTGCTGGCTTTAGAGAGTATTTAAAAAAAAAAGAAAAAAATCCTAAACTGTATGAGACATGGCAAAGATGCTAAGAAAGGGCTTTGTGCTAACTGGAGGATGAGGTTCAATGTTAGCAGATAACGAGAATTGCAAGAAGAATTGGGATTCGAAGCTTTGGCTGCCCTCAGAGACCATTCTGTGGCTCCTTGTGCAGTTTGGTGTGAATCTGATTTCATACACTGGAGACAGAGAACTGGCTTGTAGAAATCCTGGCCTGTAGGGGAAATGTATGAATGCTGCTGGTAAATTGCAGTTGCATCTTTCCTATTCCTAACTTTTATTTATTTATATATAATTAGTCACAAGATATGGAGCCTTTTTACATCTGTCACTAGTTCAGATCTGGTCCAGATCCGTAGTGACTTCAGGCTGCTAAAGGGCTGTTGGCAAAAGTCATGTAAAATAAAATTGGTCTCAGACCAGCTCCTAGTAGGCAATGTCAGCACAACTCAGTTGACACCATCAGTGGCATTCTTGTCACAAATGAGACATGACTCTTTCCCCTTGCTCCTAGAAATGGTCCCTGAAGACCAGGATTAAGGTCAATTGCCAGGGAAAGCTTGCACTATCACTGCTGTACCTGTTCTCTGGATAATAAAAGGACTTCACTGTGCTATTTAATACAGCCCCTGCTGGCTTGCTTCTTTCTTTGGATTTGATTCCTTTATCTTGGAATACTTGCACTCTAGTGTTCCCTGTTTTTACTTATTTAGAGCAGTGGGGAAGGGTGGTAATTTTCCACCCTTAATTTGTGTTTTTAAGGTAAATCTTTTGTGCAATTTAAATCTGGCATAGTCTGGCTAGAAAGAATGTAGCTGTTATAGACTGTCTCTGGAGCTGACAGAATTGTGGAGGTATAAATTACAGAGCACTCTGCCCTTGGATATATAACCGGTGGCTGTGTCTAACGTGTCTGCTTAGATCCATTATTTATTCTCTTTTTTTTTCTGTTTAAGATCTTTTACATTCAATAAAATTAAACATTGCAGTGACACCTCACTTGACTAACAAATGAGTCTGTTAATCTTTTTCCTATTTTTTAAGGATTGAAATGAAAAAACAGTAGCTCAGCGAAGCAGATTGATGGTGTAAACATTACATCATTGGCATCAGGTAGAGAGTTATCCATAAGTCTTCCTGATCTGACTGCAAAGGGATGCCATGGATGGTTTTCTTCAGCAAGTGAGGGCGTGGGCATAATTATCTATCTCTAAGGTGCCCGTCACCTTATTTAATATAGAGATGCAGAGATCTTGAAAGGCAATGTAGTCACCTTTATTCTGCAATTTGAAGGACAAATGTATAAATATACAATTGGTTGGGCTGGAGAGACTTCCTCATGAGCAGTTGCATCACTGATCAGACGGTTTGTCTCCTGTTGTGTATCAATGTGATATAATAAGGTCATTTGAAATATCCGCAGGAAAAATAAAGCTGTTAATTTTGAGTAGTTATAAACTAGATCAGAGAACTGCTAGGTAAGCTCCCACAGGAAGAAAATATAAGGAAGAAAGGAGTTCAGGAGAGCTGGTGATTTTTCAAAGACACAATATTAAAGGCAAAACAGCAAACTATCCTGATGTGAAGGAAAGATAGGAAGAATAGTAAGAGGCCAATATGGCTCGATCAAGAGCTCTTTAATGACCTAAAAATCAAAAAGGACTCCTATAAAAAATGGAAACATGGACAAATTGCTAAGGATGAGTATAAAAGACTAGCACAAGCATGTAGGGACATGGCACAAATGAGGTGCACTTAGCAAGGGATGTAAAAGGCAATGTAGTTTCCTAAATATGTTAGGAGTAAAAGAGAGACAAAGGAAGGTGTAGGTCTACTACATAACGGGGAAGAAGGTGACATCAAGAAAATCAAGGTTTAAAATCTGTTTTACTTCAGCCTTCAGTAAAAGGTTAATGGAAACCAGATACTCAACATAATTAATACTAACAACAAGGGGGACGGTAACACAAGCCAGAATCGGGAAAGAACGGGTTAAAGAATATTTAGATAAATTAGCTGTATTCAAGTCAGCAGGACCTGATGAAATTAATCCGAGGGTACTTAAGGAACTAGTTGAAGCAATCTCAGAATCCTTAATTGTCTGAGAGCTCATGGAGGACGGGTGAGCTCCCAAAGAACTGGAGAAAGGCAAATATAGTAGCTTTCTTTAAAAAGCGGAGTAAAACAGACCTGGGGAATTTATAGACCAGTCAGCCTAACTTCAATACAGGAACATATTATTAAAAAGTTTGTAAGCACTTAGAGGATAATAGGGTTATAAGGAATAGTCAGCATGGATTTGTCAAGGACAAATCATGCCAGACCAACATCATTTCCTCCTTTGACAGGGTCACTGGCTAAGGGGTGAGGAGAAGCTGTAGATGTGATGTCTAGATTTTCAGTAAGGCTTTTGACACAGTCCCACATGACATTCTCATAAACAAATCAGAGAAATGTTGTTGTCTAGATGAAATTACTATCAAGTGTGTACACAACTTGTTGAATGACCATACTCAGAGTGTAGTTATCAATGGTTTGCTGTTAAACTTGGAGGATACATCTAGTGGGGTCCTAGTCAATATTTGTACTAATGACTTGGATAATGGAGTAGAGAGTATGTTTATAAAATGGGTAGATGACACCAAGTGGGGAGGGGTTGCAAGCACATTAGAGGACAGGATTAAAATTCAAAATGACCTTGGAATATTGGTCTGAAATCAACAAGATTTAATTCACTAAAGACAAGTGTAAAGTACTACACATAAGAAGGAAAAATGGAGTAATTAGGTAGTAGTACTGCTGAAATAGATCTGGAGTTAGTGTTGGCTCATGTTCAATTTGTGAGCCAATGTGATGCAGTTGCGAAAAAGCCTAATATAATTCTGCTGTGTATTAATAAGTGCCATATGTAAGACATGGGAGGTAATTGTCCTGCTCTGCTCAGCACTGGTGAGGCCTCAGCTGGAGCACTGTGTCCAGTTCTGGGCACCACACTTTTAGGAAAGATTGTGAACAAATTGGAGAGAGTCCAGAAGAGAGCAACAAAAATGATAAAAGATTTAGAAAACCTGGCCTATGAATAAAGGTTAAAAAAGATCCTGGACGTGTTTAGTCTTGAGAAAAGAAGACTGAGGAGAGGGACCTGATAAGTCTTCAAATATTTGAACGGTTGTTATAAAAAGAATAGTGATCAATTGTTCTCCATGTCCAGTGAAGGTAGGACAAGACGCAATCAGCTTAGTCTGCAGCAAGGGAGCTGTAGGTTAGAAATTAGAAAGTTTTTCTAACTATAAGGATAGTGAAGTACTAGAATAGGCTTCCAAAGGAAGCTGTAGAATCCCTGTTATTGGGGGGTTTTAAGAACAGGTTAGACACACACCTGTCATGGATGGGCAAGATACATGTGGTCCTGCCTTAGCACAGGGGACTGGACGAGACTACCTCTACCCCCAAATATCTGTGCATTGTGAGACAATTTTTCCTTTCTTTCCTATCATTTTGCCTCTGGCATTTTTTCCTAAAGAAAAATAAATTCGTGCGATACTGAAGTTTGTGACACTGCTCCATGACAGATATGTAGAAGGTAAAAATGTAATATATTGTAGAAAATAATGGTCTGTATGGTTTGTATTGGAGCCCCAATTACCCAAACAGGGGCCATGCCATTTTTTAGGCAAAAGAAGAGTTTATTTTGGTAGAGAGACACTTTGGGGGTAGGGGACAACCTTAATAAAATGACCTTTCAGATTACAGGACTTGTAGTGGATTTGAAATCCATTATAATTACTTGTGATTACCGATATATGAAAAGGATTTACACTAACCACATAGGGTCTCAGCAAAGATCTGCGGCTTATATTGATAACTCCATATTTTATTTTAAATGAAAGTGAAGGACTCGTAGCCCTAGCTCTGGGTAGGTGTGATTTTTGTATCCTTCCCACCACTCCACCAATGCATCTCTCGATACTGACCCACAACACCTTTGCTGTTCCAATTTTTCACCTCTTTTCAGGTTCTTGTACCCTACCCATCAGCATGGTGTCTGAGCATCTTCCAGAGATGCATTAAGCAATATGTGCTGTATAGGGTACCTTCTCCATGTCTCTCCTCTCACTAAGGGGAGAAATAGTCTATGGATTTTATTTTGTTATGAAGTGCTATGTGCTTTCATTTGTGAAAGCCAAGTCAAAAGCACACCCTGCACTTGGCTGGAGGTAGGTCAGGTGTGTTCTTGGTTTCTGAAAGTGAGAGTTCTGGTCCTAGATTGGCTCCAGCACAAACAAGTATTATGCTTGCAATAGATAGTTGCTTTGTGCATAATTGACAATTGTGGTCTTCATCCCAGATCGAGGTTATTTAAGTGTCAGTAAGAGCCTTGAAGATGAGGACTGAGACTTCCCATGTACAGTGTTGTTGGGAACATAGAAAGTGCCATTCTGAATGGTGGTCCACCTATTTTAGCATCCTGTCTCAGGCAGTGACCAGCATCAGCTGCTTCAGAGAAGGTGCAAGAAACCCTGCAATATGCAGATAGAGCATACTCTCCTCAGGGAAACCCCCTAACCTCTAGTAGTTAGTTTGGCGTAAGCCCTGAACCATGAGGTGTCATGTCATTTCTAAAACTTTCGTTTTGTAGTATTAATGCTGGCTGGTCTGTGGGGAATGACAGCCCATTTCAAGGTTTTCCTCTTTGTCTGACTTTACTTGACTACGTTATAGTCCCCAGACTCCTAAGGAGGAGAATATTGAATAATTATCTTCTCTAAAACAAATTGTTAAATCAGCACGAAAAGTTAATAGGTGCCTTACATCAGCTTTAGACTGCTGTCTAATAAAGTTGTATTAATGTGTTTAAAGTATATCTTTTGGAGAAAACACCTTGTCTTTCTAGTGAACAATTTTTATACTAGATAAGCAAAATCACTCTGTATCCTTGCTAAAAAGCTTTCTTGTGCTAGGATCGTTATAATGTATGTATTAATAATCTTAAAGTAGCTCCTGGTGGGAAATAATGTCTTATCTTGCACAAAAACGCTAATGAAATTCCCAAATCTGAGTCCTGCTGGATCTACTAACAGATAACCTTGTGACTTCCAGGAAATCTCACTCTACACAAGTCTAGCAAAGGAGTACTTCATTTGCTAAGCACTTAAATAACTACCTGGATTTCTTTTAATATTTTAGTACATTGAGGACTCTGAAATTACAGCAATTGTCATTCAATAATAATTTGCCAACAGTACCCTTATACTTCTGATAGGAAATAATTGTGTTAGCTGTGTAGTATTGGTTGGTAAATGACTAAAAACAACCACTGTAGCTGCATAATTAAAAATTAAACATTTGGAGCAGTGCCATTTGCATTTAACAGAAGTAAAGAGAAATACTCTAATTCAAATGTTAATTAAACCTCTAAAAATCAGTTTTGTTCACATAAAACCACAAATTCTATTGCATATTTTATTTGCTCTTCCATACCTTCCTACAAGAAGTTCTGCAGCAAGAGTGTTGTCAATCGTTGTGCAAATATTTATAGAAGTAATTGCACACAAGTGTGTGGCCGTTTTGGGGAGATGGAGTTGGTAAATATTTTTTGAACAATCCACAGGCTGAAAGGATCACCAAAACCATTTATTTAACAGATTTAAATAATAAATCAAGTCTGTGTGTAGCTTATGAACAATTTGCAACATGGTAGACCAGTGTTGGGGCACAGGAGTTATACCAAGGAACAATGCAAATCACCAAGATTTCTTATTACATTCAGTTACCATAATCACAATTCTTTAGTACCTCGGATACATTTATCATGTTTCCAGTACTCCAAGGATTAAAAGCATGTACTAGTCTTCAGACACTTTTAAGAGTGCGATCCCTGATAGTTGAATACTTTGGTGTGAAAGGGACAAACTTAAAATATCGAAAGTAATTGCTTAAAGTTATTTCTTACGTCACTTTTTGGCTAGTTTGTTTGGTCTTACAAAGGAGAACACGCAAGTAGCATTACTTATTTAAAATTCAAAATATGGTTACTTGAGGTCTCACTCAACAATGTAGACTCAACAAGACAACTTTCGATTATTTATACGGAATTATTATTTCTGTTCTTTACTTTCTAAAACAAACTCTCAGCACTTCTTAGCCCTGTGTAATCTTGGAGGAGGGAAGTGCTGTTCATGAGGCTGGTCCAAGGCTGGTCTGATTTCTGAAGCTTGCTTGTGGGTCCAGTTAACTCTGCTTCATCCTGTAACCCTGGAGGAAGAGAGAGGCTGGCTGTGGAGTTTCAGCAAACTTTGCAGTCCCTGCGGTGGCATCAAGTTTATAAACCCTGTTTCCAGGTTCTTGGAGGAGGGCACTTCTCTTACTTTCTGTTGGGCACTGGTCACCTGGACATTCAGATTGCAGTTTCTCTCTTGCTTCTGCCAGTATCCAGTAGATGGCGTCAGTGTACAACAAATTTCTTCAGTGCTTCTCTTGGACGGAGGGTTTTTATGTTTGATTTGCTTCATGGATTGTATTTCAATATTAGCCCAAACTAATGGGAAGTTTCCCCATTTTATGAAATTTCTTCTAATATTTCAAAGTTAAACCCTGATTAGGTGCTTATCTTTTCCCTTCTTATGCTATACAATTCCTATCATTTTACAAAGAAAAAAAAATCCCTTTGGTCCTCTAAATCCGGTGGACACATGGTCCATACATACTTTTTCATTTCACGTCTTTCAGGGCTTATCAAATACATGAGACGCTACACTAGAGGAACAAGACACATTATTCAGATAGAGAGAGAGAGATGTATATCTGATAACACTCTTTCCATTCCACTAGTAAAATCACTGAGAAAGTTTGCAGATTACAAAAATTGGAGGAGTGATAAATCGGGTTGCCACCCATCCAGATTTTACCCAGACAGTCTGGTTTCTGGCTTCTGTGTCCAGGTGCCATGAAGGGTTGCCAGGAGCCTGGTTTTTGAGTGGAAAGTCGGGTCAAAAAGGGGTCCTGGCAGTCTCCAGTCAGATGTACTGACCGAACACCAAAAGCCTGGTTACTAAGATTATCACAATGGTCCCTCCTGGCCTTGGAATCTGACTTGATTCATAAGGGAGATGAATGTACTATTTCTGATTTGGGATGAAAGATATATGTTGGACATTCTAGGGTATCACTAAGTTTGACCTCTGGGACTTCTGGCTTTTTGGGTCTATTCCTAGCTGGTTTTAACTTACATTTTCTAAACTTCTCTCTGGTTCTTAATTCCTTGTAGCTAGACAATCAGGTGGGAATTCTTGCCACATACACATCATGAAAGGTTCCTTTCTAAGGGTTTATTATAGCTTGAAGCAGACTCTTTGCTTTCCTAGGAATTGTGTAATTCAGTTTTAACTTAATTGATGCCCCAGTCAAGATGGCCCACCTGTTGTGATGTGCATCTTGAGTCCCACTCTCTCGCTCCAAGAAGCAGCTTAATTTTGGAACGTGCGTGGGGGGTGATTGGCAGTAATCCTGGTTATGAAGAGAAAAAGGTGCTTGCTTCCAGGTTATGTAAATGGAGAGGGCTATAGTAATCCACATTTGGGCATATTTGACATGTATACATTTTACAAGCATGTCACTTGTCCTTTTGTTTCTCAATTAACCCCTTATTGCTTTTTCCTTGGTTAGTTCAGAACCATTATACTGTTAGGATGCTGTGTGAATGTTTATAATCTGTCAGAGCAGAATTCCCTGCAGAAGTGTTGATCTTTTCTGTCAAGTATCTGCACAGGCTCTGACGTTGGTACACATTCTGTTTCCTTTCTGCTAGTTAAAGAGCTGGGGCGTAGAGGAACTTCAGAAGAGACTCTCAGCACTCGATCCCATGATGGAACAGGAAATTGAAGAGATTCGCCAGAAGTATCAGTCTAAACGGCAGCCAATCCTTGATGCCATCGAAGCCAAGAAACGTCGGCAACAGAACTTTTGAGAGCGCCACTGGTAGAATAAATGTCCACCCTCTGAAACAATCAGAACCTTGCTTTTATGACTACTACGCAGATTGATTTCTATTGAAATGTGTTAGCAAAGTAAGGAGCAAAACTTCTGCTCACTTATTTTTCCATAGCACCTTTCTGAACTCAGGAATGCCATTAAGTGGGACATCCTGATGGATGGATAATGGTATGTTTTAATGTTGGATATATTTAAAATAGAAAGTGTATTATTTCAGTTGTTACTGTTTTTAGATTAAACTTGTTTTAAAGCAGGGGAACAGATACAAATAAGGCTAATGTTGGTTCATTTTCTTAATGTAACTTTCAGTAGTCCATTTTCTTCCTTTTGAATGTAATATGTACTGTGGTGTTTAACGGCTGCATCTCTTTTTTTTGTACAGGCTCAGTTTCAAACATTTTAACTGTGTCTTACTACTGTTAAGGTACCGTGGAAAGTGTTAGCAAATTGGAGAGGTCACTGAAAAGAGTAGACAAGAAGATGCAGAAACTATTCCCACCTTTGGAAAGGAACAAATTTTACTTTTAAAAAGCCTGTAATAAGCCCCATGCCTTACCCTGTGCGCTTTAAGCAAGTGTTTTTTGAGCCCGTAGCTTTGTCTTGTGTGTACTGTATAAATTAATACTGGTAGATTAAGCATGTTGCTGTGCTTCCATCAAATGCTATTCTGCAGTTTAAAAGCCTCACTGACTTAAACCAAAAACCAAGCAGAGTTCCAATGTAAAACACAGCAGATGCTCCTTCATCTGCATCCTGGGAAATATCCTTCATTTAGTTCCTACTAGCATTGGAGTGCTAAAAAGTTGTGTGTGAACCCTCTCTTGGGAAATTAGATAGTTTTTGCTCCACGAAGGAGAGGATTTAAAAATATTTCACTAATTATGGTGATTTACAGGGGTTTAAAATTTCAAGCTTCCATCTTTAGATGAAAAATTAATTGCATAATGTTTTACTTAGAGGTCAAGTACAGCAGAAAAGCTAAGCTGAAAATAAAGATAGGTTACGCAAAAGATTAAACAACAATATATTGACGCCAGATGAGTTGGGCGACTGAAGTTCCAACTTAACCTGTTCTGCATTTAATATGGCTAAGATCAACCTCTTCCAGTTTTTCTTAACACACTGATAAATAGTGTGTGTTCTGTCTGGGATAACTATGTAAAGTCTGCCTTTTTCATGGTATTAACGGGTTGTGGAAAATCACCAGACTGTGCATTTACCGTCAGTGTGAGTCAAGTTACCTTGAAATGATTTGATAAACTTACACTGACATGATAAAGAGCAAAACAGAAAAAGTAATCCAGGTATCTCCAGTTATAGATGCAGAGACCTAACAGTGAGTGTGCTGTGCATTGGCAGCAGTAGAGCAAAGCTAATGTTGGATTCGATTTTAGGATCCCCTTGTAGTTGTATCTAGTTATTCCACATAAGATGAAATGTTTGTAAAGAGCAACTATGTCAATTATTTTCTTTCTCTGATAGAGGGACTATTTTCATGTCATCCTTCTGAAACAGACCTTGGTACGACACACACAATTAAATATCAGTCTCCTGAAATCAAATGCGTCTAGTAACAAGAGAGGTTCCTGTCATAGCTGGTAGAAGCATTATAGTTTTAGACCCGTTGTTTCTTGGGATTGTACCCTCAGCTGCTGTAAATCAGTGAGCTCCGTTGGCATAGAAGGAGTCATGCCAATTTACACCCCTGAGGATCTGGCTTTTAACATCTTCAGTTTATTCCTCAGCTGCAAATAGAGCTATTATAACTGACTGCAAGAGCTCAGCAGCCTAGTCAGGCAGACTCTGAAAAGAAAGGGAGGCAGTCGGCAATGTGTTCTGGTACAACATGGGAACAATATTCCATGTGTACCCACATTAACCAGCTGTGGGGAAGTCATGACTTTGATAGCCTCTAATATTGCAAAAGTTTCTAGCATGAAGATCTTGAAAGAAACCAAGTAAATTGAGTTAAAAATCACTTCCACAGCACAAGCTAAATAATTTAAACCTCTGTTTTTGTTAGTAGATGACAATCTCTTAGCAATAAGAATCTGGCAATTTAAATGAACCATGCAGGCTAGTAAGCGCCTGTGTTGACAATACAGCACACTAATAATGCTGGACACAAACAAACCATCTGGAGTACTTATTAAAAATTCATCCAATGTGTGTGTTTTCTCACTTAAAAATATTTATTAAAGATGCTCAAATGTTTTTTTAGGGCTAGTGTTCATTACATTCCCTTACTTAAATGAAGCTTCCAGTAACAAGATGCAATTTTTTAATTTTAAATACTGGATCATGGCTTAGTTACTTCTAGTACATACGGATTTTGCCTCTAGCATGATGCACATGTACAATATGAGTGACTTGGTAGCAAGCTAAGTGCATTGCTTACATGTCAAGAAGACCATTCTGTTAGGAATGGTTTGTCTTTGTACCATATTTACCACTGATAGACAAAACTTCTTTCAGCAACAGGAAGACATCGAGAAGCCCATGTTTTACTTAAAACACTGAAGTTGGGTGCTTGACTTCAATTTTCACTTTACGGAGTGCATAACTTGATTGCTATAATTGGTGCTTACAGCCTAATATAGTGTTAGTGAAATAACTTTCAAATATTTGGGTTCTTTTGCTGTGATTTTTTTCATAGCCAACCATTTCAGTGAAAGTAAGAAGTGGTCCAATGGTTTAATTTTCTCTTAAATCTGCCTTTAATGCCCTTAAGAGTTGAGGCCTACAACTAGATTTGCTACTCTGAGTTTGAACAAAAATGGGAATTTTTTCACCGTCAGGAATTTGTAATCTTAACTAGAGAAAACATTTCCCTTTTCAGATCCCCTGCAGGAGCCTCTCCTATGCTCACTCCTTAAATTCCTCCAGCTTGTGACAACTGAGGCTTATATCCTGAGGGAAGGCAATTCAGGCAACGTTTTTAAGCAATATGTTCATTTAATTGTAAAATTATATTCACCTGCTTTATGGGTCCATATGCATTACTGAAAAGTGTTCTGGACAAACTGTCATCTTCACTTTCCAACCTGCAAAGATGCTGATGATGTCAGTTACGTGAGACTTAATAATGTGAAGTTTGTAGCTTTAACTTTTTGTAACAAATTAGTGACACTGGCATAAAGTGCTGACTTGAAATGCTATTTTGTAAGAGCTGACTGTTTGTATATATTAGTATTGTCATTAGTTTGTATATGTATGAAATAGTGACTTATTGCATTTCCTTAAAGTTTGATACAGGAGATCTTGTTTGAATGATCTTGCTCAAATATCTTGCCTTATTTGTTCAAAATGACAAATAAACTGCCCTACATGAAAGTCACAATGCCTTGACTATTTATGGGGAATTTAAGTCTTAATAGTACAGTATTTTCTTGCTTGAGTCATAAGCACCAGAAACATTGAAAAATCCTCAGATCTTTCAGATCAGTTTTCTTAAGGGCAGGTTGTTTCAGAAATTGGTAACAAGATGTAGAACCTGTTGCCACTAGAGAACTGGTTCCAATCTATTCCTGTTCAGCAGTGGGTCCATAAATTAACCAGTGGATGACTCTTCAGTGACCTAGGAATTGGGAGTTGAGTCCAGTTTCTATTGGACATTTTCTACAGAAATCAGTTAGCACCTTTTGTCAGTAGTCTCTACAGAAGTCAAGTGCGTATGGAGACAGAACTCGTTCACTCTGAGGGGTACCTTACACTGTCCCAGCTGCTTGCTGTACTTGTTCTGTGCCTAGGACTTCACTCTTCAAACTACTTTCCTTTTGTGAAAGTAGACATAGGTGCTGGGGACTTAAGTGCTTGAAGCCCAGATTTTCAGTGCTACAAAACCCTGGCTCATCTGGCACCTAAACACTCTCCACCTGCATTTTTGCTGTACAAGTCCCATAGGCACCTAAATTTCTGCCTCTGGGCATGCAAACTATTGCTTCCCTCAAGTCATCTGGGCACCTCTCTCACGCTGTAGCTCCAGCATGATCCTCAAACCAGGTGAAGATGAGCACTCACCCAGACTGTGGAAGAAGGAGGGGAATGCTTTAGCCAGGTAAAGTTATAACGGAAGCAGCATGGGGACTACCACTGCCTGAAATGCCTTAGATGTCTAATCTGCCTGACTCCAGGAGAAGGATTCATGGCTATGGTTTGCAAGCAAAACTAGGTGCCTCCCTCCAGCCCAGATTTAGATGCTTAACTCCTTGAGAGGGGCAGGGTTCAGGATACACTTCATCAGCACCTCCCCCTGGTTAATTTAGGCAGCTGCCTGCTAAGTATGTTGGGTTTTTCAGACACCGCTCGCCAGTGAAGGAGGGGGTAGGGGGAGAATAGGGCACCTAGGCACAAACGCAGCTTTTGGGCATCTTAACTCTATGGAATCCATAAAGCCTGGGTATGGCCATGCTCAGCATCCCCGTGCTTGTTCTTTTGTGGTTCTGGGCCATTGGTGAGCGAGGGAAGAGTTTCTTTATCCAGCTTTATACTTTGTCCCCTGCGGAAGACCTGGGTCTGCCCTCCTTAGTTTTGTTTTACAGTTTCTGGGGATGGAAGATGGACATGTTAGATATACAGAGTTTATAAACTACACACTAACCGAGTGGGTCCTCTATCTCTGTAGAGCTGAATGAAATAATTGTTGGGGGGAGGGGAAGGGTTGTATCTGAATATTGGGTCATTTAAAAACACGGGGAGCTAACTCATAATTCCTGAGAGCTTGAAATTTGAGTTGGCAGTAAATTAAAGAAACAGTGCCATGCTTCTCTGCCAGTGCACTCTGTATTCTACACTATTTCCTTGAACTGCTGCTGCAGTTGGAAAATCTATACTGGAAGGATGACAAAGTGAAGCAGAAGAAATTGAATTGATGCCGGATGCAGAGGAGTAATCTTTGGTTAGCCATGCTGGAAGAAATTAAATTAGGTCAGAGCATTTAAACACAATTCCTGAATTAAAGAAGAGTGGGGGACACTGTAGGTATTACAGCAAAATGACTAATGCCTGGAAATGGGGTATAGCATTGGCCTATTCAGAACACAGGTTACTGGCACATTTTGGAAGGGCAGAATGAAGATAGGAGTTGTGCAACTTCTGCTGTAGCACTGACATCACCTTTGAACTGTTGTGTGTCTCAAATACTGACTAGTTCATGTGCATAGGGTTAATCTAGGAGCATCATGCGCATTGCAAAAATAGCTATGGATGGCAAAGTATATACCTAGCAAAGGTTCAAGAGTGCACAAGAAGCTGCATGAGCCAGGGGCTGGTACTTAAACCATCTGCCCCTGAGCTTTGTCCCATGTAAATGGGAAATATCTAGCAAGGTGGATAGTTATAACACCTGCAGGGGGCCCCCTCTCTTCCCCTCCTGTGCATATAAAACAAATAGCACAACCTAGCAGTTTAGTGAGACTTGGAGATGTAAATTAAATGTAAACTCCCAGAACTGTTAATGCTGCCCTAACAGGAAAACCGTCATTTTCTTTAACCTTTTGATAAGTTCCTGAGGCCACATTCGAATAGTGATCTGGGAAGTCTTGCACATGAGTTCTGTGAAGGGATAAGAGCACAGGTCTCCTGGTTCAAATACTGACCTGGGTAGTTCAGCATTTCATTGGGTGTCACAGGAGGAAAGGTCCACAGGATGGTCCTATTCCCAGTCATCCCTCCAGTCTCACTTCATCCCTTTTGCTCTTGTTTACCAGCCTGAAGGCTAGAATCTGGCTATAGAAACAATGTTTGACAACGCTTCCATCTTCCTCTTGGATCCAGCTATTTTTGTGCCAGAAGGAGAACAAAACCCACCTTTGCTCTGGTGAACAAACACAAAAAGCACGATCAGCAGAAACATCCTCAACCTCCCAAAATGCCAGTCAGCTACTTCGAAGCACAAAGTGATTTAATCCCTGTTAAGTGGTTAAAGTCCAAGCAGACAGCCAGTTTTTGTTTCAAATATGAATGGAATTTGGCTCCCCCTGCACTCCCTGCCCATTCCACTTCACCACTCTCCCCATAAAATAAATATGCTACAGCTGCATGGACACCAGAAGCCCCATCACCATCCTTTATTGCAGCATCCTTTGCCGGCTACTTGATTGGTCAATGCAGCTGAATGGCATAACCCTGAGCCTCCCTCCTTTTAAGAAGTGGCGTGTTAAAGTGGGGGATGTCCTGATCACTGAAAAAGTTGAACTATAAGAATTACTTATGTTCCACCACCGCAGCCACTTAGCTACCATTCACGGAATATAGGAATGATCCTGCTACAAATAAGCCAAAGACTTACCAACTTTTCCCTTTATTAATAAGTAAAAGTTTGTTACAAGGAGGAGGAAGGAAAACAATTTTTCTTAACCTGAGGATAGGACAGGAAGCAATGGTCTTAAATTGCAGCAAGGGAGGTTTAGGTTGGACATTAGGAAAAACTTCCTAACTGTCAGGGTGGTTAAGCACTGGAATGAATTGCCTAGGGAGGATGTGGAATCTCCATCATTGAAGATTTTTAAGAGCCGGTTAGACAAACACCTGTCAGGAACGGTCTAGATAACACTGGTCTACAATTTTTGAGAAGTCGTCTGCTTCAGAGATAAAATGTGCTATTTATTATGTATTTTGATGTGCTGAATTCAAATATGACAATTAAAACAGTTGATTGGCTACTGTTTCTAAGATATTTAAGTTTTTACATTTTATGTCTATGTATATTGTGTAGATAGTAGAGTTTTAATCATAAATTGTAAACCTAGGTGTTTTCATGTGTTTATGGTTGCTTTACATGATAATATTTCACCTGCCAGGAGATTCCACTGCTGTAGTCTGGAGCCCAACAGCTCTGCCTTACTCTTGGGTAGTTCTAAATCCCTGACAAGGTCACTCAGTTCACCTTTTGTTATGAGGTGTGGTTCAGAGGTGGAGGATGGGAGAAAATGTGGGTCCTGTGACATTGATGTTTCAGGACCAGAAGTTTCGTCCTCTTCCTCGTCTGACTCAAGTGAGAATGATTCTGGTGCATCAGGAACCGGCAGTCCTTCTCTGTGGGGTACTGGGCTTATAGCTGATGGAATGTTTGGATAATGCACAGTCCACTTTTTCTTCTTTGACACACCTTTCCCAACTGGAGGCACCATGCAGAAGTAACAATTGCTGGTATGATCTGTTGGCTCTCTCCAAATCATTGGCACTGCAAAAGGCATAGATTTCCTTTTCCTGTTCAACCACTGGTGAAGATTTGTTGCACAAGTGTTGCAGCATATGTGTGGGGCCCACCTCTTGTCCTGATCTCCAATTTTGCAGCCAAAATAAAGGTGATAGGCTTTCTTAACCATAGTGGTTATACTGCGCTTTTGTGATGCAAAAGTCACTTCACCACAAACATAGCAGAAGTTATCTGCACTGTTCACACAAGTACGAGGCATCTCTGCTCACTTTGGCTAAACAGAAATGTGTCCCTTTGCAAAATCAAACACTGACAAATAAGAGAGCACGACACTGTATGATTTCTAGAGCTGATATAGGGCAATTTGTTCAGCAGAGTGATGTAAGCTTTGTTATGATTGCATCATCCATGTCTTCTAGGAATAACATGATGCAATTCATATCATGTATGACGCAATACCAGCTTCAGATTGCATCATTCATTGTTTTGCCTAAAAAGCAAGTACTGTCCAAACCCAGTCATAGATTTATTCATAGATCCTGTCAAAGCTGTATTTTAGTCATTTCTGGTTTAAATTGAGATCCCTTCCCTTTATAACTCACTTATCCTCCGCCATTCCCAAGTCAAGGGTCGTATATACTGACCCAATAGCATATCTTGAAAACTAGAGCCAATCAACAATTTTAAGCATCATTTTCGTTCTCAGTGACCCAGAATTAGTAAAGTTTGACTACATTTATTTCAGAAGCATTTTGGCTGTAGAGCAGTGTAATTAGTCCTGCCATGAGTGCAGGGGACTGGACTAGATGACTTCGAGGTCCCTTCCAGTTCTATGATTTGGAAATGTCTAACATCTTGATGGACTCATGATTTGGTTGCATGCATGTTTGTTGGAATGCAGTGTCCTGCTCTGTCTGCTCCCTTATTTGTATTATTGTCATTGTGCTTTTTCTCTGTATTGAAAATTTATACCCAATAGCTCAAAATTCTTCCTAGTAGCTAGTTCCTTAGTAGCTTAATCCTATGGTTGATCCAACAATCTCAAAGAGAGAACTTTAAATCTAGTCAAAAAATTAAGAGTGGTTTTAATTAAATTTGTTACTAATGCTTATAATGCAATTACTCATGTCATGGATATAAAACTGGACATGCAAACATGCATGTGGGAGGATTCCCTTAACACTAGAAGACTGAGTGAATATTTGTATTAAAACTATATCGCAATAAATGCAAAATTTAAAGTATAACATTGTTTCTTGACTGATGGCTTTTTGGAGTCCAAAAAGCCACTATTGGAGATAAAATACAGACAACATACTGATTTAATATCTATACCATGGAATTGTGTAAGACTACAAAAATACTGGGGGAAGATATACAAACAGCAAATGGACTGTGGGAGAACTGAACATTTTTCCTCTGCATCCAAAGATGTTCTTTTGGAGATTCTTCCTGAAGATTGCTGTTTCTCAAAGAAATGTCTATATTCTCATGCAATCTTATGTATTGCACAGCAATGGAAACGAAAAAAGACCCCAGTGTTACAGGCTTGGATTTCAGCCATCTCCAGCACACCACCACTGAAGAGCTAGTTCAGAAACTGAGATACAATTTTTACAAAATTAAAGAGTCCTGAGCTAGGGACAATGGTATAAAATGGACTCTTCCCCTGTATGCACAATGAATCAAGTCAGCTACAGAACACACTCATCTGCAAAGAGCTACTTGTTTATCTGCATGAGCTCTACCAGAATCGCTAGGATATTACCATTATATGCACATTGCAAAAACAAGCTGTAAAGAGCACCGAGTCCTCCCTACCATCTGTTGTGATTTTACAATAAAATTTTCCTATTTATTTTATGTTTGCACTCCCCCCTGGCTGTGTGAAAGGCTCACAAAAACAAGAGAAATCCGACAGACTACACACAAAATGCTATCAAATGCATAAAGCAAATAAACTGCAAAAATATTTTCCTTTAGCAGAATTTTCTATATTAGTGTGGCTAATTCATAATTTTATCATGAGGCTGGAGAGACCTGATGTCTTACTTAAAACCCTAGGACTTAGAGAGACATGACTAAGAGAATCTCAGCTTTCATATTAAAGAATTTCTACCCTCATTGCTGTAGAGAAAAGTCTGGTGCTGTGACCCAACTGTAATAATTTAAAGGCTCAAAAAAAAAAAACAACAGAAAACAAATAACCCCAAATGTGTGGGATTTGCGTGTTTTTACTCTCATGAGTTTTTTGGGGGCCCGACTCATAGTTTTTGAACATTTGTGGTAGGTAATACAGTGATAAAAGTAGATAATTAAATTAACTCTCCTTTTATTCTTAGTTTTATAATCTTTAGGTTGAAGAAAACACTTAATCAGATTACCTTTTCATCATCATCATCATCTCAAGGCAAACTAACAAATAGCATCAATCATTTTTTCTCAGCCTGGAGAGCAGCTTTTGTAGCAACAACTTGATAAAGTGTTTAATTGGTTTACCTACGGTACCACATGAAAATACAATCATTCTTATGAAAAGTGATTAGGGAATTTGATTAGCAAGATTATGAAGACTGCACCATCATGTCAATGTTCACTTAAGGGGCCCCATGAAAGCGAGTGAGTCTGCTACTGTTCTTACAAATTATGCTTTCAATCCTAGAGCTGTTTTTTGCAGACTTCTTTTGCACTTGGATTCACACAGTGAAGCAGGGTTGGTAACACAATGGGCTATAATCACTTATTTCTTTGAGTGACACAGTCCAACCTTTATGGTCTGACTTCTTTCCAGCTCTGACAAACTCTAGCACCACAAGTTTTATCTCATGTGCTAGCCATTCGGATTTCCCAATAGGCTTCCAATCCTGATGTAATTACTTAGTAATACAACTCCTTGCATCATCACAAAGAGCTGGAGAGGCTCAAATCATCCTAATCTTCAATCTCATTCGGTGGTTCTTAATTGAGCAAAGTGCCCTTTGAAGACAATGGTGGTTTTGCTCAATTGTGGGCTGCAGAATTTGCCCCAGGTGTTACTAGTTTTGCTCTATAACTAGGGTTCAGACAGGTTTTCCATTAGAAACTCCGGTAAAGATAGGGTAGCATTGTCATTTCATAGAGCACAGAGGGCTGGAATTGAAACAAGGTGTTTTTAGATATAATTTTTTTTCTAGCTGTTAAGTAGGTGAAAATTAAATCCCAGTTTGTTGCTAATCATTTGGTCAATTCTAGCCAAAAAGACCAGCTTGATAACTCTTTAAACAGGAGAGGCCTATACATGGCAATTCCTTCCCGTCAGAGTATCAGGAATCACTCCAGCCCTGCTGAGTTTGTCATTTGAGCTGTCTGCCTGGAACATTTCAAGGCCAAGGCGTCAATGTCAATGCAGAGAGTCTCCTAGGAGAAGAGGGTGGGTTTTGGTTTTTGGAAAGCAGCAATGGCTACTTCAGAGATACAGCTGATTGATTCTCCCAACTATAAAATGCCAGCAGCAAAAAGGTATGCTGGGGAAAAGTTCCTATAAAAGAGGGCAAGCGTGCGCTATAAAGCATGAGTAGGAGGGTATTCTTAGTGGATTGTTATATCACAGTTACAAAGTGGGGTTGCTAATAGCTACACCATCCAATGACCTGTGAGGATTAACTGTTTGATGCTTGTGCAGTTCTCGGAGGGTATAAAGCACTATCTGAGTGCAAGGTCATTGTTCCCGACCTATAAGCAAGATGGACCATGTTGGGTTTTCTGACTCTTGTTAAAAGCAGGGGTGACCAAATGCAGCCTGTGCATTACACAGCTTGGCTTGTAGCCTCTTTCATCTTGGATATGGTGATGCTGGCATGGAGGCTACAGGGCCTGGCTTGCAATGCTCAACATGCAGCCCAGCAGCCTGTCTGGGACCTGGGTGTGATGTTGTGCAGTCTATATGGTTTTATAAAAATAAAATAAGTGAATATAATGTAACTGGGATATGCTTCATGTGAAAGGTCTCTTGTAAGGTATCATTACAAAGTTTATAATCTACTGAGTGTGATCATCCTATTTGTATAAATGTACCACTCTTGTATCTAAAACTAGAAATATGAAATATAATTCTGAGGGCCTATTGTAATTATGCAAAGTGGGGGCCATTAATGATGGTTTGGAATCTTGATGACTCCCATTAACCAGGACCATTGTCTGCAGATGGCTGTGTTTTACCTGTGAGTCTTCCTGTATATGTGTGTGCTGGCAAGTGGGTAATGAAGTCTTGCAGTGACATGTGATCATGTCACCTGAACTGGAATCCATCTTTAACCTGGTGCTTTTCCAGTCAGGGTGGGTGGAAAAGGGTTCCCACCTTATGCAAAAGATATATAAAGGGGTGGGACAGAACAAAAGGAGGAGAGAGGAGCCATCATGAAGAATCCCCTAGCTCCCACCTGAGCTGGAACAAGAGCTGTACCAGGGGAAAGAATTGTGCCCAGGCCTGGAAGGTGTCCAGTCTGGGGGGGGTGGGGGTGGGAAACCTTACTGAAGCATCTCTGAGGGTGAGATTATCTGTATTCAGTTTGATTAGACATAGATCTGCACGTTTTATTTTATTTTGCTTGGTGACTTACTTTGTTCTATCTGTTAGTACTTGGAACCACTTAAATCCTACTTTCTGTATTTAATAAAATCACTTTTTACTTATTAACTCAGAGTATGTATTAATACCTGGGGGAGCAAACAACTGTGCAGCTCTCTTTATCAATGTTATAGAGGGCGAACAATTTATGAGTTTACCCTGTATAAGCTTTATACAGGGTAAAATGGATTTATTTGAGTTTAGACCCCATTGGGAGTTGGGCATCTGAGTTCTAAAGACAAGCACGCTACTGTGAGCTGCTTCCAGGTAAACCTGCAGCTTTGGGGCAAGTAATTCAGACCCTGGGTCTTTGCTGGAGCAGACGGGAGTGTCTGGCTCAGCAAGACAGGGTGCTGGAGTCCTGAGCTGGCAGGGAAGGCCAGGGGAAGTAGTAGTCTTGGCACATCAGGTGGCAGCTCCCAGGGGGCTTCTGTGATCCAACCTGTCACACTGGGATTTTCCATGAGCTACACCTGCATAGAAAAGAAAGTAGCTGCCCTTCTGCTCCATTGTGTGACGGATCCTTTGTCTCTTCCTCAGGAGCATGCAGCCTCTTAAACCACAACCCTGCAAATTGCTTCTTTGTTTCCAACAGCTTCTGATAGGCCTGTGAAGTCAGAACAGCCTTTTCATGGGTTGAGGGAGGCAGAGTTCCAGCCCGCTGATGTTCCCTTATAAATACTCACAAATGCCTAAGGTGGCTTTTAAAGGAGCTTATCACAAGCCCTCTCCAACGGCCCTCTCTCTGCAAATCAGGATTCAGACCCGGGTACCAAGTGGTAAACAACAAGGCATTGCCATGAATATGCTGGTTTGCTGTGTCCATCGGAAGTGATTGTGGAAATAGGAAGTTTGCCCCCGGCTATTGACGTTTCAGCCAACCTAACGGTCCCAGCCCAAACAAGCCAATTTAATTTTGCATAACATTAAAGCTCTGAGCTACCCCAGAAAGAGAACCAGGTTGCAGAGTGGGTCACTTAGATCTTTAATAAAATATACAGTTTGCATTCCATGCATAGATATAAAATTACTTTACATGCTTTTTGATTATTTGCATAATTCTTTCAATTAACACAGTTTTCACATTTAAATACATTTTGCTACTGGAATATTTAAGGAGTGAAGGGAAACCCCTTCCTTTACTGTGTAGCAGGAGCTGGTAGACTCCCAGAGCAGAAGGGTAATTCTTCAGTGATCACTTCTCACTGAGAGAAGGAGTGAGGCTTGGATCACAGCTATGTTGATTTCTTGATACTGGAAGACTCCGATGAATAATATCAGTGTCTAGCTACCTTTCATCCCTCAATCCCTCTTGGAACCAGTTTACAATGCACCCCATGTTGTCCTTCCTGCAGTGGAGTTGAAAGGACTAAACAGCTGTTTCTCTTCTAACTCTTCTCTCTGAGCAGCTGCTCCTATGTTGGCATGTTGCTGAGAGCTGCCATCCCCACAGCTGAATGAAAATCGGGTGTTGTTGGCAGGGGTTTTAGGCCCAGATTTTCACACATGCACAGGCACAAGTGTGCACCTGCACATTCGATTCCTTTGAATTAGTTAGCAGCTGTGTGCCCATATGCACTACCCTAGCTGCGTGCATAGATGGCCAGTCGGGACATCTCATTGCAGAAACTATACACCTAGGTTATTCATCTGCACAGATACGATAACCTGGACTTCATTGGATTTGTGACCATATTATGTTCTTAGACCTTTAAATGATGGAGCATCCACATTGTCCTCCAAAAACCAATCTTTTAAATATATTTCACTATTCCAACTAATACTCAGTTTCAAACTAGAGAGCCTGGGATAGGAAAAATATCTATGTGATTAACACTCAGCCAGGAGCTCTTCTAACAGCAACCCTAATAGGAAACCCCTTTGTGTGTCCATTTGATCCCTCGGTCTGCAGCCTTTGCTGTATTTCCTGTCTGGTCAGTAATCTGTAACATCCTAGCACCCAAAGTGATTCTAGGCTTGAGCTCAGGGCAGCTCCTTGTACTGCTGAACTCAAACTTAACAGGCCAAGTCCTCAGTCCCCCTCTCTGGTAGCTGAGAGGGGAATTCTGGCACCTACTCCGAGCTCCCTCCTCTCTACCACTGTAAGGAGCTGGAAGGGATGTGACACTCCAGCAGTCTCTAGCTGGCAGAGTGGTCCCTGCTGGACCAGTCCCAGCCCATCCTGGGATCAGGGGAACAGAGAGGTGGCTCAGAATCACCTTTCCCAGCTCCTCATGTCCCACACTGAGCCCAGCTCAGTCAGACCCAAAGATACAGCTCAATATTTACAGCCTTTGTTTCTGCAGCAAGAAAGCTGCCTATTAAAACCCAGCATCCTTGGCCTCTACATGAAGAGTCCCCTCTCTACAGGGCTCTGCTTGGTTTCCAGGGAAACACCCTCTTCCCAGCATCAAGGTGCACAGATACTATGGTGATCAGGGACCATAAAGGGGGAAGCAGATTCCACAGCCAAGGAGCCCCTGCAGCAATGGTTCATTCACAAGTAGATGGTGAGAGCTCAGCTAGCAATTGGTCCCAGGATTTAGAAGGAGCCTTGGCAGGGAGCCCAGGACCATGCACGATGGATGGTAATAAATTAAAATCAGAACATCTCAGTTTAAAACAACCACCACTACCACTTATTAATTCTAATGCGTCCCGAGGTCTAGTCTTGTCGCTTTCCCCTTTAGTTCTAACCCGCTTTTCCGCA
Organism: Chrysemys picta bellii; assembly: GCF_011386835.1. NCBI lineage: Eukaryota > Metazoa > Chordata > Testudines > Emydidae > Chrysemys > Chrysemys picta. Next base: position 35,527,832 of record NC_088803.1, on the reverse strand, counting down.
TCTCGGGTGGCTGCAGGGTGATTAAATCAGCCCTAGAAGTCAATATTGAAGGTTAATGTAATGTAATTTTTTCAGCAGAGGCCACAGAAACATAAATTGGCTGTGGCTACAAGAAAATTTTTAGAGCTTTGACCTTCCCAATGCCCCTCCCCTTGTCCCCTGGCCATACTGCAATAGTGGCTCAGACATGATGCTTATTGGTCTGCTCCAGTGGAGGGCATGCAATTGAAGTATTTCTGTTTGCATATAATTCATTTATAACATTAAGGGCAGATTTTTCAAGGCCTATAGCTAAGCAATTGCAGGCCTGATTGGCACAGGCATTTCCTGCAACTCAGGTCACTGCAAACACAAATGGCCAGCTCTGGTCACCTGCACAACCAATGACCTAATCTGCACAGATGTGTTATCACACACACACACGCACACACACACCTTGCATGTGCAAGCAGATGGCTAACTGTTAGCAAAAGCAGCCTGCACATCTTCCTACACTTAGTGTGGAGTAGCACAGCAGTGTCATTCCATCCCTACCCACCTCCACCTTGTAAGCTTTGCACAATACTCGTTGCCCTTGGACAGAAATAGGGCAACTAACCTAGCAGCTGAGCAATGCTGAGCTGTGGTTTGTGTGATAAAGCCTCCTGCTTTGCAGCAATACAGGTCAAGGAACGTCCTAAAATCAGGTTGTGTTTGGTTTTTAAATCTTTTGGAGGTTTCCCAAATTCCTCCCGTCTCTGTAGGCACCTGGGCTGCCTAGAAGCTACTCTAGAAAGATGATTGTCTCCGTGTCCTGTGCAAACATGACACCCTTGCAGAGCATTAGAAGGGAGCAAATCCCATTCATTTAGAGGGAGTTAGCATTTCCCTCTGGTTACAGGAGGGCAGAGGACCTCTAGAATAGCTAAGAGCCTCAGTTGATGTAAATCAGTGACGTTCCTCTGAACTCAAGGGAGCTGTGTCAAATTGATGCCAGCTGGGAGGGTCTGTCCCTGGGTCTCATGGAACAAGAGACTCAAGGGAAATCTTTGCTAACATTTATAAAGCAAACTGAACCAAGTTAACGCCTTGCCACAGGTTACGGATCCCTAAATGTTACAAAGGAGGCCTGGCTTCTACAAGGTGAGAATGAACCTTTACCCTGGCCATGAACAAGAGAACAGCTCTGGGAAGGCCTTTACCCTGGCCTTCCCAGAGCTGCTAGTCCTGCTATTTGTTAATGGTTTGGTTTGGGACAGGTGGTGCCCGTCGGGTGGGAGGGGGGCTGACCGGTGGAGGGAGAGGCACTCACATCATTGTATTTTCTGCTCTTGATGCTGAAGACCCTAATAGCTAAACACATGGTACAATGCACCCCTATACTGGCTCCAGCCCCATGTCGAATGGGACATAAGGAATTGCTTTCAAAGACTAAGTGCTCCAGGAAGGGACAGTGCCGGGAGTACCTGCCACCTCCAGTTTCTGGGGGATTACAGATGCAGAGAGGGTCTTTCCACTTGGACTTTTCTGGCTAGATTTACTCTAGAAGCTTCCAGAAAGCATGGCCAGTGGGGCTGGGTTAAAGCTGAGCGCCTCTGGCAGTGGCCTCTGCAGTGCATGGTGCAGCGAACACTGCTCTGCCCAGATCCCAGACAGCACCCGGTCTAGTCCAGCACAGCGAAGGCCAGGCTGGGCCCGGCCCAGCTCACTTTAGGCTCACAAGGAAGGCTTGGCCTATTGTTTGGCTTTCCAGCAACCCTTTCAACACCATCACCCACGCAGAAGCCTTTCCCTCACCGACTAACTGCTTCATGCCAGCCTAGGTTCCTTTGCCAGGTGCTGTCTCCAAGGGGGCAGCTTCCAAGCAGCTGTGACCCATACAGTCCAAATGGACCCCACACCCTTTCTCGCTGAGCCCAGAGAAGGCCCGTTCTCTCTCTCCTACCCTGCCCTTAGGGCCCCTGAGCAGGGGCAATGGAGCATTCCCACCTCTGGTGGCCCCCTGGCCTGAACTCTGCTGGGTTCCTTTAGCACAATTTCACATGCGCACCACTTGCCTTTGTGAGCAAGCTAATCCCCACCTGCTGGGTGTAAGGCTCTTCATTGGGGGAACACCACGAAATTCATTACAGTCACTCAGGGGGCCAGCTCTGGAGCCCACTGAAGCCAATGGAGAGACTCCCCTCAACTGCAGCGGGCTCTGGGTCAGGCCCCAAACAGGGACAGAGATTAGCACTGCATTTTCAGAACCCCCTGGGCCAGCCTGGCTGTCTCAGACCCTCATCACTCTGGGTGGCCTGTCAGTCTGAGTGGCTGTTTTCCCAACTGCTCCCAGCAGGAAGCCCAGCCTGCTGATGCTATTGGAGAGCAGAAGAGGCAGCTCAGCGTCTGACACCGTGACCAGCGCAGGGGACTGGAACGTGGCTCGAGGGGAAGTGCTTTTATTTTTAGAAAGACAAATTGGTTATTTTTTTCCCCTTTGATGACGTTACCAAGAAACGTGACCTAGAAACCCAAAAGCCACACAGGAAACAAGGCAGAGCTGTAGAGAGCCCAGCTATGTCAGTATCATGGGGGTACACTCACCACAGGGATGCCGCCTTGAGTCTCATCTGGGGATTAGCTCTTGATCAGTCTGATGCCCCCTCTGCTCACCCCATGGGCTCTGCCTCTGGACTCAGGTTACTCCCACTTTGTGACTCAGTCCTCCAAGCAGGTCACTAGAGTCCTCCCCTTTGATAGCAACAGAGTCCCTCTAGACCAGCTGGCAAGGTGGTATCTCCCACAATCCTGTGCCACTTCCCAGCAGCTGGTAGGGGAACCCAGGCCCACCTGCTACTCTGGGTTCTAGTCCAGGGACCCTATAATCTGCAGCTAAGGTCTGCACAATCCTTCACCTAGCTGCTCTTTCCCTGGGCTCCTTCCTACTACACCTCCCACAAGCTTTCTTCTCCATGCTTCTGGGTAAACCCTACCCTCAGGGCCAGGATCCTGGGGCATCTCTCTCTAGGTGTCCTCTTTAACCCACAGTTTAACTGCCACCTTCCACACTACACCCCCTTTCTATCGCAAACATCTCAGCTGTATACCTTAGTCACCCCCCCCCCATCAGCCATTAGTCATTTTTAATCAAGCCTGACTCTCCACCGGGTGTGGCCTGCAGGGTTAATTAGACCTATCTGTCCCATTTTAAGCCCTTAGAGCTGATGTGGGGTGAACACCCTATCACAGGCAGCTATCACTGATATACCATCAGTTGCCAAGAGTATATCATTTCTGCTCCTGATTTTCCCCTATGCAGAAGACACCTGGCTAGTCAAACTCAAACACTTAGGCCCCCAGTCCTATCCATGCTTAACTATATGCACTGTGAATTATTCCAGGGAAATAGCTGGACGACTCCCAGCCTGCAAAGGTAAGCAAGTGCATAAATCCTGGCTGAGGCATTACACTTAAAACAACCCAAAGTATTGGATGTTTCAAATGCCCAGAGAACTCACAAGGGATCAGATTAAAATGAGCTCCTTCACACAGCTCTGCTTTTTCATTTATTTTTGAGAACTAATAGTGGGCTTGTTTGGTTTATGCAGGGAACGTCCCTTACCAGTTTGTAACTGGCTGGTTTCCCATTTGGTCCAAAGGCGAGCTGCATTTTCTGCGTCTTGACCTATATCATGAGACGTGTCAGAACTGCATCTCTTATTGGAGAGTTATTGATCTTTTTTTTGAAATTCTGTTTAAGAGGTTTTATCAATAATTTCTTCTGCCTTATAGTTGGTTGGAGTGGACGGAAAATCTCTTACATGGGTCAACAGGCCAAATCTCTCCCTGGTGTGACTCTGCTGAAGTCAATAGAGTTACACCAAGGATCAATGTGTGTGTGTGTGTCCCTGAGTGTTTTTAATTGCTTCTGTCTGTGTTTATTTCCATTTTCTCCTGGCTGTCAGGGCAAGGATCAGTGATGAGTAAGGCTACGATTTAGTCATAGAGGTCATGGATTCCGTGACTTTACTGGGCCTCCATGACTTCTACAGCTTCAGGAGGTGGAGGCGGGACTGTGTGCCCCTGCCCTGCAACTGGGACTGGCTGGAACTAGGACCCTGCAGCCCCAGCCCTGTGGCTTCGGCCGGGGGCTGCAGCCAGGGCTGTGTGCGGCTTCTGCAGGGGGCTGCCAGGCCACACACCCCTGTCCTGCAGTTGCAGACAGTTCTGGAGCCGGGGCTGTGCTCCCGCCATGGCGGGAGCCTCGGCCTGTCAGTCCCCCCCATGGGACTCCATTCCTCCCCCATACCTAGCCCTGCCGCCCCCCGATTAGTTTTAGTAAAGTCACAGACAGGTCACAGGCAATAAAAATTCACAGAGCCTGTAACTTTGACTAAAAATACCCATGATGAAATCTTAGTCTTAGTGATGAGTTTTCAGAGGATGCTAGAGAACTGATGTCTTTGTTGCCTTGACACCACATCCCAGTCCTGAGAAGTGGAGGCAACTGGGAAAGGGACACTGCAGAACTGCAATGGGGTGGGTATGTCCAGGTCCGGATTGCAGAGGATGGGCTGCGCTGCATGCTGGAACCCAGGAATGGAATAGCAGTGGGGTACAGGTCAGAAGTGAGGGGCATCAGCAGAGCTGGGGGCAGGGAGTCCAGGGCTGGAATAGCACAATCAAGTTAGCATTTTCTCAAGTAATGTACTTGTGAAAGGTGCAGCCTGGCAGAGCCTGAAATTCTGCTAAACGCCCAGACAACCAGTGTCTGAACTTCCCCCATCCTCATCAAGTGCTCTCTTCCTTCTGCCAACGTGTCTCAACCTTCCTTAACCCACGGGAACTGCCTCTGGGATGGTTTACTCTCCCCATCCACATTCAGGGCTTAGCCTCACTGAGGGCTGGAACTGCCAGCAATCTTCCCTTCCTCCCCTCCCCGATTTCCTATCCATTAGTGAGCTGGTAAATCGGAGGCCACACACGGTAGTCAATGGTATCTTGTTTCAATCTGGGGTCAGTCAGATCATCCACCGGATGTGTACACTGTTCTGGAGCTAGCGCCCAACTCACCTCTGCTAAATGAGAAACTCTGCTGTAAGGAATGGGGGGGTGCAGGAGCATTAAGGGACGAGCACCTGTGCTTGTGGGCAGGCGTCAGGAGGGGGACAGTGATGGTGCAAGAAAGTGCTGGGCAGCTTAGATTCTAAAAATTAGGGATAGGAAGGGGCAAAACAAGGCCTTGGCTGCGTCTAAAAATGTGACTCTGGAACCAAAGATGCATCCTGGCAGAGATTTGGGGATGGACGTTAGCCACTCTCTGTATGCAGGTGTGGGGCGGGGAGCGGAGCAAGACCATGTGACTGAGGAGTTTCAGGGGGGTGGGTGCTGGAGGGGCCAAGAAAAAGCCTTGCAGGGTAACAGAATGAGAAAGGACTGGTGCACATCCAAGGAGGCAGAGGAGGGCAGGGGAGAGCAGGGGAGAGGGTCAGCAAGAGATGGCTGAATTTGGAACCAAACTTAAGTGTGGAGATTTCACAAGCCCTGGCCAGACACAGCGGAATACCCTGTCCAGCAGCTCAGTGCATTGGAGTTTTGTTTCACTATGTAACTAGCCTGCAGCAGTCACTGCACACAGCGGAATGGGCAGCACTCGGCAATTTCGCCGGAGGTAGGAGGCTGTGAGAACGAAGGCAAAAACCCCTATAGGGATCATGGAGCATGTGTCTAGGTACAGGCTATGGTTTATCACTCTGCTTTAGGGCATCACGCATACAGCAAGGACATTGTCTCTTCTTGCTACGTCTGTCACATCTCTTGCAAAGCTGCTCTCTCCTGGGCTTTCCTATCAGAGCACTGGCAACCTCTGCCAACAAACACACTCTCTACACATCTCTCGGGGCAGATTTGGTGTGAGCAGTGGGTTTGCTGGCTGTCTGGCCAATGCACACCATGTCTGTTTCACACAAGGTATGCTATGTGGCTCAGTGCCAGGCTGGGGAACATGTGGGGAATGCTGGCAAACATGGAGTCGTCTCACAGACTTACTGAGATCTCTCCTAGGACTTCCCACGTGGTGTCAGAGAGCCCAGGGCAAACCCAGCCTTCTGCCTCTCCCCAGAACATTGCACCTTGGGGGATGACGCTCTGAACACAGCAAGTGTTGTGACTGCATGTCACTAATGAAGGCAAACGCATGCACTGAGATGAGGGTCCTTCCAAGGGCATCTGAGGATGATTCCAGCTTCAGCTATGCACTAGGAGTAAAACAGGACATCCTATGTAACTCTCTCTTCCTGGTACGCCCCTCACCATGGTATCTAGGCCCCATTAACTTTATCGCCCTTATTTTTCCGCTTTATTCACTGAAAGAATATGACCAGCTTAGGTTCTTCCCAAGACTGAAGCTGTAAAGAGGATGGAACCCAGCCTTTATATCAGCCCTGGCTGCATACCCACAAGGCAACCAGCCAGTTCTGAGGTGGGCTTACGCATCACACTCCAGTGCTGCAGAGAAGACATTGTGAGGCCTTGAATTCCACCACCCCCCGGCAACTTTCTCTGTTGTGAACACTATTGCCATTTGGATTTCACGTCTTCTCTAGGGGAGGGCGGGGAAGGGGACTGGGGGCTGGGCATTAACATTATGATGGACCGCAACAGAACGTTAGGCTGCAGGATGATTGCCCTTAGCTAACCAAGGACTTTGGGAGCCGTTCCTGGAAGCTAGTTGGATACATTGAGGTCTCCCTGTTTCTTCCGTTGGTTTCCTTTTCTAAGTCCATTATGTTTAATTCCAAATTTCCCAGCACCTGCTTATAGGTCATTTGTGGGGCACTGACAGCATTGCCATTAATACAGTAAATACGGTAATTCAAGAAGTGCCCAAATGGATACAGCTGCTGTGTGCTGCCCCACTCAAGATGACAAACAGCCGGCACCTGATGGGCATACTGCTTTGAGCCCTTGGCTCTGAATGGCCCTGGCTCGGCAGAGGATGAAGTCCAACATTGTGCGGAGTGCTAAAGGAGGCCAGATGGATGTTAGGAGAGTTTGGGTACCACAAAGTCACTCTTGTTCTAGTTCTGGTAGCTTCATCATCCTGGCAGAAGGACAATTCACCGCATGAGCAGCATCTGCAGTCTCCGCTCCTGTTCACGTCCAGTGAGAGGGGAGAAGGGACAGTTCCATACAAACCAGATCCTCGCTGCCACGTGTCTCCAGGACAGAAGGTGCCAGAGAGGAACCGTACTCTCTAGCCTCAGTAAGGTCAGTGAGCCGGAAGGGTGTCTCTGGTCAGGTCATGGAAATCCTCTCTGCCTCCCTCCTGGAAGGCTTCACCCAGAGCCTCTGAGTCATGGTTCTGGCTGGGACAATTCTCAGAGTCCTTGGGCTCCTTCCTGTCGCTGTTCCGCACGGCAGCCTCGAGGGCCTTCTGCCTGCGGTAGAAGTGGGAGAACTTGTTGAAAATGATGGTGATGGGCAGAGCCACCACCAGGATCCCGCCCAGAATGCACCCCGAAGCTGCCAGCTTGCCGGCCACGGTCACCGGCACCACGTCGCCGTAGCCCACAGTCGTCATGCTGACTGTCCCCCACCACCAGCAGGCAGGGATTGTGTCAAAACCAACGTCCTCTTCCTTTTCCGCTGTGTAGGCCACTCCGGAGAACACGGAGACTCCCACTGCCAGGTAGAGCAGCAGGATGCCCACCTCTCTGTAGCTGTGCTGAAAGGCAAAGCAAAGGGAGAGTCAGCAGAGGCCCTGACACTGTCTACGGGGCCAGAAAACAAGACCTAATGAGCATGAATACAAACCAGGCTTGCTTCCGACATCCCTCCCTCTCGCTCCCTAATATTCCGACTGGCTCTCCTGCCTCGCATCTCATGTTCATTCCCTGGAACTTTGCTCTTTGCCTTGGTGTCACACGGGAAGGCAGGAATCTATTCCATTGAATTAGAACTAGCAGTCTCTTTCCCTTCACCCTGGTGTGTGGTACCTTAGAGGATTCTAAGGTAGAGGATTTCAGGTTCCCACCATATGGGGAAAAGGCATTTCTTTGGGAATTTGGGAAGCCAAGCTGGAGACAGAATTCTGCACTTGTTGGGTGGGGGAGCTTCGTTGCTATTCTAATTGTTTGCAATTGGCAGTCTTGAGCCAGCTGCTGAGTAGAGTGTTCACTTGCCATCTGTCCAAGAGCTGGCACCAGTTTGATCTACATATATGGGCAAATGAGGCTCCCTGAAATCCAGGCCTCGCTGGGGCACCTCTCTGGGTCTGACTCAAGCTGCGCTGCTAATTCCCATTCCTGCCTATTGCAGGATCAACCAGCAATGCCCAGGCCATTTCCAGTGGGGTTACTGTGAAGGAGGAATGAACCAGGGAGGGACCAGTGACTCCCCTGCCTAGTGCTCATGGAATTTTTGCACGGAGCTACTGGAGTCCAAATGGCCCGAGTGTCCACTGATGCTTTAGACTAGACTCTGGTTTGTATGCAGCTGAGATGCGAACCTGTCTGGGGTCTGTAGCATAAGTCAGGGACACAATTGATTTCCCAGTAGCAAATCAATATCTGTCATTCTCTTCCCTTTCACCACTTGTAAGCCTGCATTCATAATAGGAAGGAAGCACCTCCATGGAGCCAGATGCCAGGCAATGAGCAAGGCCCTGCTGGCAGCCATACAGCTCAAGGGAAGGGCATGAGCCAGGCAAGGGGTGTGTGGTTTTCTCTCATCATTTTGTCACAGCCATTTTGTGGGACGCATGTCTGGGAGCCCTCCATACCACCAGGCCCCATGAGGGATGGCTCCATCCTTCTGGCAGAAGAAAAATAGAGACCGTTAGTTTCCTGGGGAGCTGGGGAGCAATGCAAGGCGCTCTCCGTCCTCGGGAGCAGAGCATTCTGCCTTCACAGAACTCCCAAGCCAGGAGGGCCAGGGGGAGGGGAGTTGTGTCTGCATTACACTAGATTACTGGGCGGTGCTGGAGACTCTGTGACTTTGGTGCTCTCTAGAGCCCCACAAACATCTGCTCACTGCTGCTGTTCCAAAGGTCCAACACTGCAACTCGCAGTGGAAGCAGGAACTGCAGACGGACGGGGCAGCTGTGATGGGCTTGGAAAGAGGATGGAGGGTGAAAGAGGCGCAGGTGCAACTGTGGGGGTGAAGGCAGGCAGGGCACAGGCAGAGATCAGAATAGCCCCAGAGCCTCTTTTCCATGACCAGCAGCTCAGTTCTGCCCCCTGACCCACTCAGTCCAGCCCTACAGTGCACCCCATACCACTGCCAAGACTCTCAGTGCTTCCAGACTCCCCTGCCCCCTGAGGCTTAGAGGTAGGACGTAGGCTGCGAATGAAGGCCACAGGAGGTTTAAATGCTGTAGGCTTCACTTCTTTAGCACAGATAACACTGACCAGCATTTTCAAACCCGGGAGTCTAAACTTATGCTCCCACATGCAGCTGTAGGCACTTCAATGTACGTGGCTGGATTTTTAGAGGTGATGAGGATCCACCGCTCCACTGGAGTTTTAAGTGAGGGATGGCTGGAAGCTGACAACTTCCAGTCAGACCCAGGTCCACTGTGGCCTGGGGTCGCTGTCTCTGCTGTGGGAAGCACAAGGGGTGGTCAAGGTTCAAGGCTGGAGCCCTGTTAATTCCCCAGGCTGAGGGTTTGGTTTCATCAGCACGGTTTGGCAGGGCTCCTGGCACTGCTGCCACATTCGGGCACAGAGGAGCCGAGGACAAGGACTCTTCTGCTCGGCAACTGCCGTGTGCAAGCCTCAAGACAGGCTGCAGTGGGCAGGGAGCCTTGCACATGCACCAGCCACTCTGAGCTGCTGTCATGCCAACAGGTCTGTCGTGTGTCAATCCGTCAATGTCACCGCTGCATGTCGCGCTGTCACATGTCAGGTGGGGAAGAGCAAGTGCGATTCATCAGAGGGGAGGAATGCACAGTCACGTGGGCTGAACCAGAGCAATCGGGCAGCCTGCTATTTATAGGCAGGGACTCAGTGACAAATCAGGAGGGACAGTGGCATAGTGACAGCATATGGAAGGCAAAACACAGAGCAGTGCAGACAGCTCAGAGACACAGATCTCCTCCTACACAACATGGAGCTAGAGGGTAGTGCGGGGAGGCTGCTACGGGAGGAACTAATCAAGGCACAAGAATCCAGAGGTCAATGCAGCAGAGAAGGGGTTACAGGAAATAAAATCTCTGGATGTGTATGTAATTTACACCTGCTGGAGCTAATGGGACGCAGCCTCCTGAATCAATACTCTGCTCTAACCATTTTATAGCAATCATTACTTCACTTTCAGCTTCTACTCCTCAGCCTTTGGGGAGCAAACAAACAATTTACAGTGTGGGGAGGAGGGGAAAAATATTCTTCCCAGCAAAGCTTCTAAATAGAGGGGCTTCCCCCACCACCACTGCTAATATGGTGTCCTCTGATTACACTTGGACACATTCTCCTTTTATCTTGGCAGGACTCTGGCTATCTTCTAATGGGAAGTTTCTCCCCCACTGAAATGATTTTCTTGTGGCATTGGCAGGAGAGGAAGCTTTGTGTTCTTGGGCAGGAATAGGAGTGAGGGGGACTGCCCCTAGCAAGGGAAGGGCTGTTTGCTTTAGAAACACCCCATCCTACCGGGTGTTGGAGAAATGGCTAATGAGAGCTGTACTGACTGAACTGATGAACCCACCGAGGCTGGTAACATCTTCAAACTTTTTGAATAAGCTCATGCTTTTGGTGGAGATTTATTTCTATTCCCATGGCAATGTTTGCTGTATGATCCCAAGGGGAGGTGACAGACAGAGTGACAGCTTCTTCCCTTTAACAACCTCCTTCCTTAAACATGGGCAGGCTGCTTTTGACAGAAGCATGTCATCTGTTGTCACTTACCAGCCCCCAGGGATAGTTATCTTGTACTGATCTGGAGTCCTTTCCTGAGTCATGGTAGATCAAGGCAGGACCGGAAAAAGATGGAAATCTTTAGAGATGGGATGTTTTCTACATGGCTTGTTTACACAAGGAAGTCACGCTGGTATCACTTAAGGTGTGAATTGAAACTGATAGTTAAACCTGTCCCAAAGGCCATGTGGGCACTCATTTCAGTGTAAGGGCAGGTCTACACTTACTGCTGGGTCCAGCGGTAAGCAATCGATCTTCTGGGATCGATTTATCACGTCTTGTCGAGACGCAATAAATCTATCCCGGATCGATCCCGGAAGTGCTCGCTGTCGACGCCGGTACTCCAGCTCGGCGAGAGGAGTACGCAGCATCGACGGGGGAGCCTGCCTGCCGCGTCTGGACCCGCGGTAAGTTCGAACTAAGGTACTTTGAATTTAGCTACATTATTAACGTAGCTGAATTTGCGTACCTTAGTTCGAAGTGGGGGGTTAGTGTGGACCAGGCCTAAGAGTGGTTTAGCTTAAGTCGATTGGAAACAGGTTTCACTGAACAGAAATAAAGCACTTTCCTAGCCAGGAGAACTCTATGGCCAGCAGAGTTAAGGACAATGATTTTTTTCCCCAAGTATATTAGGAACAAAAAGAATCCTAACACTGGTATTGATCCATTACTAGATGGAAATGATGGAATTATCACTAATAATGCAGAAAAGGCAGAAGTGTTCACTAAATATTTTTGTATGGGGGGGGCCAAATGATGTAGTCATATCATATGACAACTCCTTCCATTCTACTCAGTAGCTGCTGTTTAACATCCTCCTAAAATTAACCCTTTGTAAATCAACAGACCCAGATAACTTACATCCCACAGTTTTAAATAAGATGGCTGAGGAGTTCACTGGACCATTAATGTTGATTTTCAATAAATCTTGGAATACTGGGGAAGTTCCAGAAATCTGGAAGAAAGCTAATGGTGTGTCAAGATTTTTAAAAGGTAAATAGGATAACCCGGGTAATTTTGCCTTGGTATTTGGCTCTGTGAAAATTGTGTCCAGTTCTGATGTCCACAATTCAAACAGGAAGCTGAAAAATTGGAGAGGGTTCAGAGAAGAGCCACGAGAATGATTAAAGGATTAGAAAATCTGCTTTATAGTGATAAATTCAAGGAGCTCAATCTATTTAGCTTAACAAAGAGGTCAAGGGGTGACTTGATTACAATCTATAAGTACCCACACGGGAACAAATATTTGATAATGTGCTCTTCAGTCTAGCAAAGGTATAACATGATCCAATGGCTGGAAGTTGAAGATAGGCAAACTCAGCTTGGAAATAAGGTGCAAATTATTAAGAATAAGGGTAATTAAACACTGGAAACATTGCTTTCTTTGGTGGCGTGCGCGCACACGCACACACACACACACACACACGCCTATCAATCCCTGAGCCCCTGCATGTGCAACCAGTCTGAGGGCAATCCCCCAGACCACATGGCCTACGCTTGCTCTACAGTTAAAAGTTAGCTTGACATAGCTATGATGCTCAGGGGTGTGAAAAATTCACACCAGAGTTGTTGCTATGGTGATCTAACCCCCCCCCCATATAGACATAGCTAGGTCGATGGAAGAATTCTTCCGTCTACCTAGGTACTGCTGCTTGCAGAGGTGGATTACCTACAGCAATGGGAAAACCCCTTTGTCGCTTCAGGAAGCGTCTACACTATGGTGCTACAGTGCCGTACATGTGCTGCTGCAGCACCTGTAATGTAGGCATGGCCTTAGCCCTATTCAAGCTTTGCAACCAGGGATTTCCCTACACCCCCCCTGAATTTCCCCAACACCCCCTCCAGTTTTGTGAATGTTACCTGCAGTGTTGCCAATTTAGTGATTGGAAATTTGAATTGAAATTGAAACATTAATACATACTTTAAAAGTACATAAAGTGTATGATAAAATACGTGTATCTCAAAAAGTATAATAGATTTGAAAAGTATGAACATAGACGAGCTTCCTTATATAGCTGTTGTTTTTATGACGATGCATTCATTTTGGTGATGCTGGCCAGTGCATTCATTTTGGTGATGCTGGCCAGATGATGATTTGTAAGCGAAGTCTAAATGAGCTCTCCCTGACAGCTAGTGATGAACTGGGGCTGGGGGGAAAGGCTTCAGGACTAGATTGTATTTACAGTCACACCTAATCTACCTAGGTATCCAGCAAACAGAGCTGTGTTGCCCAAGTGATAGATTTTGGCTGGGGTTGGGTTACATATCACTTGAATGCAGGGGGGGGGGGGGGGGAGGGAATGAAATGTTGTTCTTCTTATTGTAGGAGTAAAGGGCAGTAGAACTGTACTTAGCCTGTGCTGATTGAGGACATCAAGAGAGAGGGTGGGGACAGGTGTTTTGCTTGATGGTCTGCCTGAGTCACAAGTACTATTTTGACCTGCCCCTCTCCACTGTTTAAAGACCAATCTGATTAGGCTCCATAGATAGTCTTTTGTTTTGTTAAGTGACCACTACAGCTGAAATCACAGATAACCAGGTCTAAGTGGAAGAGAGGGCCCTGCCCCATCCACCCCCCCTGCTGTCTGTCCCCTGACCACCCCCGCACCCCAGCCCCTAACTACACCCTGCCACCCCATCCAACCCCCCCTCTCCTTCCTGACTGCCCCCCAACCCCTGCCTTATCCAACCACCCCTTCTCCCTGACCGCCCCCGGAATCCCTGCCCCCATTCGACCCTCCACCCCATCCACACCCCTGGCCCCTGACCACCCCCTGAACTCCTCTACCCTCTATCCAACCCTCCTCCACCGTTCCCTGTCCCCTTACCATGCTGCCTGGAGTACCGGTGGCTGGCGGCATGGCTGCACCAGGACAGGACCCAGCCATGCACCGCGCAGCACAGAGCACCGGGTCAGGTGCTGCGCTACCCCAGGAACTTGCAGCCCCGCTGCCCAGAGCGTTGCACCGGCGGTGCAGTGAGCTGAGGCTGCAGGGGAGGGGCCGGGGGCTAGCCTCCCAGGCCAGGAGCTCAGGGGCCTGGCAGAACGGTCCCGCGGGAGTTTGCCCACCTCTCTATTAACACCTTTCAGCAGAACGATATTAAACAAAACGAGATTAATCTCCATTTGCTTTTCTTCTCTTCCTGCTCCCCCTGAATCACAGCTGCTCCCCCGCTGCAAAGAGTCTCCAACTCTCCAAGCACCTCGCAGGCTGGGGAGTCACTCCCCCTCAGTCTTATTCAGTACTGTTCTTTCCTATGTTGATTTTGTGTCAGTGAAAGGTGCTGACCTGACAGCCCAAGAGTTGGTTTATCCATAGAGCAGCACTCACAGCCACAGCACAGCAGCATCCACCACTCAGACAGCTCAACGTCAGCTAGCGATCAATGGTCTCAAAAGACCTGGCATTATCAGTATGGAAACTGTCTCCCATCCATCACTCAAATGAGACCATCCATCACACGGACCAACGTCATCTCCAAGCTGTTCCGGGGCCTGAAACCAGCCAGAGAATCTTAGTCTGTCCAGATGTCCCTGGAAGTAAGCTAAACGGCCACTTGACTTCATAGGTGCTGGAACTAGGGGTGGCTTGAAGTGGTTTCCATTATATGCAGGGTTTACAGTTTGGTTCAATGGCTCTCAGCACCCCCACAATACAAATTGTTCCAGCCCCCCTCCTTGACTCTGTCTTTGATGCCTTAAGCACAAGAACAGAATCACTCCTAATGGGAGACTCTCACAGGCCGCTCCTTGTCCTGTGAGGTTTACCCTCCCCCTCCCCCCCCAGTAAAGCACTAGATAGTAGCCAAAACAGAAGAAATTCCCCTCCCTTCCCACTCATCATCCTGAGTTGAGCACTGGGGAGGTGTTTTAAGGCCTTTGCCCCACACAAGCCCCGTATTCAAAGACGATGGAGAAGAAAGACACTGGCTCTGCCTTGCTCAGGTCTCCAAACCAAAGAAGAGGCGATGCCGGCTCTTACTGTTGTCACTGAGAAGAGAGTGCATCGGATTCTGAACTAACGCAGAACTGTAAAGGACTGGATGAACCGCCACCAGCGAGACAACAGCCATTCCCCCTGTTTCTGCCTCTGGCACAGGAAAAGAAGTGTGACTTCTGCATGGGTTTCCATGCAGTGCTGAGGAATCCATGCCATTTCACCACTCCAGATCCTTGGAGGTGATGGCATCGCTCATGTGTGCATCAGTATCACGGGTGCACAACAGAACTGCTCATTCAAACGGATCCTTTTATGCTCTGACTTTTTAAATCAGAAAATCAATGATAAGACAACAGTGCAGAAACACCAGCTGGGGATTGTGGAAGTGTGAGACTTCCCCTGTCGTTTTCATGCTGAGGAAGGGTTTTGATCTGTTCAGACCAGTGTTCAGGCCCACAGGGTGTTGTGTTTCTCGCTTGTACCTAAAGTACAGCATCGTAGGCAGTTATCAGCTGCTGCAGAATCCCAGGACCCTAACCTCGGTCCTCAGAGGGTAAGCGCAGGAGGAAATGGCTTTTACACAACTGAGTTTTAAAATGTATTTCCTTGTGATCTGGAGCACAGAGAAGCAAGACACCCAGCAGCTTAGACACGGAGAAAAACTGACAACAGTAACTTCCCAGTGTAGCTGACCAAGTCAACCTCTGTACCATCTGAAGTGATAGCATTCAGCAGCTGTCACTTGCCTGAACACCTAGGTTAGGTTAGCAAGAGAGTGCCAGTGTGTGATTGAAGGAGGATGGATCAATGATGATGGGTAGGGCCCTACCAAATTCATGGTCCATTTTGGTCAATTTCACAGTCACAGGATTTTAAAAAATCATAAATTTCACGATTTCAGCTATTTAAATTTGAAATTTCACAGTGTTGTAATAGTAGGGGTCCTGACCCACAAAGGAGCTGTGGCAGGGTCGCAAGGTTATTATAGGGGGGGTTGTGGTACTGCTACCCTTACTTCTGCACTGCTGCTGGCGGCGGCGCTGCCTTCAGAGCTGAGCAGCTGGAGAGTGACGGCTGCTGGCCAGGAGCCCAGCTCTGAAGGTAGAGCCACCATCAGCAGCAGCAGGAAGCGCTGGGAGGGAGGGGGAGGAACGGGCGGAATCATATCTGGGGCCACCAGCCCCACTGATCAACTCCTCCCACTCCCTCCTGCACACCACAGAACAGCTGTTCCCAAATGTGCAGGAGGCACTGGGAGGGATTGGGAGAAGGGGGATAGGGTATACTCAGGGGAGAGGGTGTAAAGAGGCAGGGAAGAGGAGGGGCGGGGTGGAAAGAGGTGGGGTGGGGCCTTGGGAGAAGGGGTGGAGTGGAGCCAGGGCCTGGGGCTGAGCAGGGAGTTTGGAGGTCCGTGGCAAATTTTTTAATCAAAATGGGGGTCCTCGGGTTGCTAAAGTTTGAGAACCGCTGATATAGGGCAAAAGCACACAAAAGACCAGATTTCACAGACAGGGGAACCAAATTTCACGGTCCGTGACACATTTCATGACTGTGAATTTGGTAGGGCCCTAATGATGGGTGATAGGAGGGGCCGGGAGGGTGACCAAAAGGGTGGATGGGTCAGTGGTGGAAAGAGCTGATCAGGATATTTCTGTCAACATTTTTGAATGTTTTGGTTTGTTAAACAGAAGCTGCTTTTTCCACAAAACTGAAATGTTCCGTGGGATGTCTGTTTGGCCAAAAATTTCAACTTTCCACTGCAACAATCAAAATGAAGAATTTTGTTGTGCAGCAGGTTGACCTGAATCGATACATTTTAGTTGGTCAAACCAAACTGAAATGTTTGGTCAATTCCACATTGATCTACATGAACTTGAGCTACTGCCGTGCCTCATGCCGCCCATTCTCCTCAGTGGGCCAAGGTTGGACTACATCTCCCATGGTGCACTGTCATCTCCTCCCACCCCTGGCTGGACCACTGCAGGACATCATGAGTTACACCTGACCACAGTATATCATGGGAGATATAGTCCGGACAGGTAGCTTGGCCTATAGAGGACAATGGGGACAAGTTACCCCACCTACAACTCCCATGAGGTACCATGACAGCTCAGAGGGACACAGATTAATGTCAAATCAAGACAATACCAAAACATTGACATTCCTGAATCTTTCAGAATTTTCCATTTCACAAAACATTTCAGGATTGGAAAGTCAGATTGATTTGGGACAAAAACATGTTAAAATATTGGAATTTCCTATAGGATGGAAATGCCAAAGAGCCCAGGAGGGGGACTGAAGGAGGATTAATCCGAGATGGTTGAACCTCCATTGGACTGGATTTTCTTTGCTTGGTGGTTTGAGCCAATTATGGCTTCTGAAGTGGTTTGTCCATCTGCTGGGAATGTGTAAAAACAACTACAACTCAGAAGGCTCAGGTCAGAAAGGGAAGACATTCTGGAAGCAGAAAGGATAGTAAGTGAAGACCTCCAAAACCAAATGAAACTGAGGGAAGAAATCCTGCCCCCATTAAAGTTGACAAGAGTTTTGTCATAAACTTCAGCAGGACGAAGATTTCACCTTGGGAGTTGTGCACGCAGGGCAGCTGGGAACCACTCTGTCTTCTAGCCCTGAGAGAAGGAGCTAAGCCAGTCAGTACAGCAAGGACAACTCAGAAAAAAGGAAGCAACTTCACTTGTTTTCTTAGCTTATATAAATTCACCCAACTGCTAAAAGGGACATGTTTTCAATGTGGGCCAGTACGGCGATGTATGTGCAGGTGGATAGCCAGATGACAAAGCCCAGGGGCTTGTTCTGAGTGCAGCAGTCCTAACTGCATCACACAGTATTTTTGTGTGTGTTCATTTTATAGATAAGGTCATGGGCATAGTTTGGAGGAGTGGGGGAGCATTTCCCCCCACCTCCCAACTGTAAGCTTTGGGCAGGCATGGAATTTGCCTCCTCATATGTGGCCTCATTGGCCTGACTGGAGCTGCCCCCCCACTCAGTGTAGAAGTCAAACTGCCTATGGAGAAAGTGCTGCTCATAAAACCCCATGTGTTCAAAATGTGAGGCTAAAACTAAGGGTGTCTTCACGGCAGAGTTCACTTAGGTGATTGGCAACTGAGTCTGAGCACCCAAGTTAGCCTGGGCCTGGTGTGAGCAGCCACACTGCAAAGCCCTACCTGAGTTACTGTGTCTGTACTGTAACTGTTCCACCCCCCAACCGTGTGTTGCTAGGACATTTGGGGACATATCCCCTGATTCTTTGTGCTGTACTAAGCTGAGCTGCTCTGATCCTTTCCCAGTGAATAGTGGGAGAACTTGTCTGACCTTCTGGGCCCCTGGGGAAGTGTGGGTAGGCACTGGAGGATTATCAGCATTCACATGAGTCAGCCTATGTTCTTGGTGCAAAGTGGGTAGGTTACCAGCCTGAAAGTGGAACCTGGGCTGTAACCCAAACCCCCAGCCAGGTCAGCTTGCCTAAGGTTGAAAGCACCATCAAACTCAGGTGAAAGGTGTGTGTGTGTGTGTACACACAGGAGGATGGTTATGGGCAACACCTGGGTAAGAGCCCGAGCTAACTCTGCAGTGAAGACATACCCCCAGAGATGGACAAAACAGGCATGAATCAGTGCAGACTGTGAAAAAGGAAAACCAACCAATGTAGAGCTAAACATTAAGTGACTAAGAACTAGCTGAGTTAAGAGGTATACTTACCTGATGCTAGTCAGAGTGCCCAATGCCACACGTGGGAGGGTTCCTGATGCAGTTCAGTAGCTTTCTGATTGTAACTGGTGACTGCACTTAAATTTTTGTGTGTGTGTGTGCAGTGATGTGGCACCTGCCAACTTGCTTTTCACCCGCTGGAGGAAGGAAATTAGAATGTGGATGTTCAGGTGCCCAGAACTTCCATGGTCCAGACAAGAGACTAAGGAGGCTGATTCCACAGCAGGATGCAAACAAGGCTTTGCTTAGATTGCTATCAGAAACTGCTCCACTCCTGCCAATAATTCCAAGGAGGAACAATCTAATCTTCCTCTACCATCCCCTGCAGCTGTGGATGCCAAAGTGACATCCTGTGGGGAAAGCTTGGTCAGAGTGTGCAATACAGCCCCTGATTTTCAGGGACTTACCAACTGGCTATAAAACACTTGCTCCAGGCTGGAACATAGCAGCACCTCCAACAGCCCTAGCCTGGCAGCAATAGTGAGAGAAAAATTGTTTATACATTTTTAAAGCGTATCTGTTTAGCCACTGGGTGTTACTGGAGGGCAAGAAAAGTAGAAGTCATGTGATTCTGTAACTCAGCCAGACTAGAACACGGGGGCTGGAGGAATCTGAGATTGTCATGTTTGGAAACTGGCTGCTGCCTGTGCACAGTCATTGGTTTTCAAAATGCATTGCTCATTGGTAACTCCATAAGAACACGGCTGCTTCTAGTAAGTGACTGTTTGCAGGAGAGACTGTCAGTTTGGAAGAAATTACTATAATCACCCCCAATACCAGCTGCTTTAGAAGCCTCCCTACTATGCAACTACTGGAGCTAAGCTAACTGGCTTTGATGAAATCAGAGCCCTAAAGCCAGAGAGGTTTGCCGGTAACTGGGCTTTATGCTAGTCAGGGTAGGGCTTTTTCAAAGAAGCACACAAGATATTTTCTCTAATGCAATAAAGGAAAATCAAATCAAGGTCAGCTTCCATCTTAGGACATTAGGGTGATGATACAAATGAATAAACAAAAGGGACTGCAGTGTGAAGACTGGAAGTCTCTCCTTGGCATATTCTGTTGTGCCCATGTGGTATAAGACTCTGGAATCACGGTCCCTGCCCAGGCACAAGTGAGAATTAAGGGGAGGAAGGATGTTCTCCTGGATCGAGCACTGGACTGAGACTCGGGAGACTTGGATGCACTTCCTGGCTTAGGCATAGGCTTCCTGTGACACTGTTGTAAATCTAACCCTTTGTACTTGCCCAGGATATTTAGGATCTAAAGATACAGATAGATGCCTGCTGGGATTTACAAAAACACCCAAGTTAGGCACTCCCACCGACCTTCAATGAGAGTTAGGCACCTCACCTGTATCTGAGAAGCATGATAGCTGCATCCAATATCACAAATTGGCCTTCCAAGCCTGACAGACTAATTAGAGCAGAGAGGTTCTCTGATGTTTGCTGCCTCACTGGCAGCATCTTCTGGAAGTCAGTTTCACACAGGCAGCCTCTTAGCAGCATGGAGTGCCAGGGCCAATTGTTCAGAAAGAGTCAATAAAAATAAAAGAGGCTGGAGGGACAGAATAAAGTACAATAGCTAGGAGCAGACAATGAGGTAGGGGCGCAGCGTGGCTGGGTCTGGCTTGTAGCAGATCCTCTTTCATGTGGACCTTTGTCCCCTGGAGAGGCTTTGTCGGAACCGAGAGCTGGATCCAAAGACCACAGAAGGCAATGGGAAGGGTCATTACTTTAATGGGCTTTGGATCAGGCCCCGGGTGATTTGATGAACATCCAGAGTTTCTTTACAATAAACAAACAGCAGAAATCTCCCTGCTCATGTCTCTGTGGCACTAATGCTAATCAGTCCACTTGCCAAAGATACCAACTCCCTACTTCCCTCTTCTATCAATGGGCTTTCGTTCCTCTGATGCTGTATGCTCTTGCAGAAGGGAGGAAGATATGTTAACAATACTTTGTAATTTACATGCCCAGCAAAAAGAAACTTAAATCTGACGCAGCGGTTTGGTGTTTTCAGTGAGATTTCAATTTCTCCCAAAGTAGCTCAAGAGAGACTTTGCTCAGCATCCTTCAGCCAATTGGTAGCTCAGGCTGAGTCAAAGCCCAGGAAAATCCTAGTTCCCTAGGCTTCACCCCTGCATAACGTACAATCAGCCTGTCAGTCCCCACTCTGTTACGCTGTCATTCACACTTAGCTGCAACACGGAAAGAGTTCAGGGAGACTTTCCCACATGTACAGCTTTATTGGAATTCTGCAACCAAGAAAGTAACAATTTTACATTATGTTTATAGCCATCCTTTGCCAGATTCCTCAGCTAAATGCTCACTTTTGAGACAGGTTTTCAGAATGAAATGGAATTGTTTTATCCACTTATGTAACAAGAACAACTATTTAGAAACAGAAATCTTACAAATCACTTGAAAACATGGGCCTTAAGACATGTGTTGTGTTTCAGGCCTTTATAACATGTTTGTGATTTTAAAATCACACTACTTTTCAACTGTACTGGTCTGTGTAGGGGGCCTCTCAACCATATACTGCAGAACCACATATGGGAATCATAATATAGGTCCCTGGGACCCTGGCACTAACTATTTTTGTCTCTGTGCATGTCCAAGAATTAGTCTTCCCAGTTTCTCAGGTTTCGCAGCCATTCCACCAGTCAATCCAGTCCTCCTGACCCCAAGCTGGTTTTGGGGCGTATGCAGTGCTGGAGTAGCCACAATACTGAAAAATAAGAAATGAAAAGAGTTAAAAGCCACAGTGATATCCCATCTACCCCTAGGAATTCCAGGATTTATTATTTGTATGCAGGGGGGTCTATGAGTCCGACTCATGAGCCAGGGCCCTATTGTATGCCATACAGACATGCCAAGTGACAATTTCAGTTCAGATTTGAATTCTAATACCTTCTTGGAAGGTACTGTCTCCTTGGCTAGAGACGATAAAGGGCATACAATAGAAAATAAGGATTAAATTAGGAACATAAGGGTATGTGATGCTGACAAGATAATATGGGGTGGATGGGATGGTCATTTTGTATGACTAACAATGGAGACCAGGCATTTGAAAACAACTCTTTGCAGAGGGCCCATCAAGAGGGAATGAGAGAAAACAAGGGGGGGGGGGCGGGGGGAGGGAAGTCTGATAAATTTGCACTGGTGAACTAGTCACATGGACGAGGAAATAGGAGGATCAGCAGGATGTGTGTTTGTGGGAGTGGAAGCAAATATGCATAGCCTCACTCTGATAGCAAGGAATCTTTACGGATTTTTGCTTTATGACTTTTTTTTGGACATAGCTGCCAAGAACGGGAGAAATATACAGGCTAAGAATTGGTATCTCCATTAGCTTTCTAAAGATGTATTTGCTGTCCAACAGTAGGTGGGGTGGGCAGTATAGTTATTCCCCCAACTCTCCTGGGATGTGGTAGTTTAGATGGCAAAAGGGGAGTAGGACTGTTTCTCTGAACAGTAACCAGAAAGACAATGAAGTGTGTCTGCAGGTAAAGAGAACAGCTGCATGGTACTTAGGTGCCTCTGTCTGGCATGTGGGCTGACGGGATTCAAAAGAAAGGTTTTGGCCACAGTGCCCAATATGGAATTTTTTTTACAGTAAGAGTCTCTACTGTTTAGACTATAGCGGATTGCTATTATTATGATTAATTGTTTGTATTGCAGTAATGCTTGGGAGCCAGGCAAGTGGGGAGCGGACCTTGAGGAATTACAGCAGGATTGAATTGACTGGGCTGGAGAGCTCAGCAGCTGCTATTTTATGTGGCGGTGAATGGAGAATGGCATGGGGGAAACTGGTATGGCCAGGAGGCGAGTGGAGACTGGGTTCGGGTTGGAGATTTCGGCCTCATGAGGGTCCTTATACGGACACTAATCGCAGGATTTGTAATGACCTCTGAAAACTCTTCCCCAGCCCCCATCAGTTCACAGTAAAGAGCTGCATACCTGCTGTAGAGGGCCCCTAGTCTGTAGACTCCTCCTCTTCCTGCCAGACTTGCTTAACCGCTGTCTCTTCTGCTGTGTCTGAATCCTGGTCCCCTCAAAGAGATCAAGTGTCTCAGGCATCTCCCAGTCTGGACCTGTGTCCTGCTGGCCTGCTCAGGACAGGGTGCTAGTGTTCTCCAGCTCAGCCCTCAGAATTGCAGCCTGAGAGACTACAGACTGTGTAGAAGGGAAAGTGCCCAGAATTCAGTCCTGCTCTTTGTCAAAAAGCTACGTTTTCTGCCTTGATCTGGGCCTATTGTTGTGTCCCAGGCCCTGTTATACTGGATGCACCTTCAGTCTTTTGGCATTCTCTTGGCACCTGCTTGCCACTCCAAGCAATGCCCACCTCAGCCAGTCACTCAGACCACTAGAGCATTGCAAGCAACTGAGCTGAGCTGGCCCAGGATCTCCTCATCTCCTGGAAGGAGGGGCACCAATGCTTGAGCGTTGGCCTCAGGCGAGCTGGCAGCATGCTCCTAGGAAGGCCCCCCCCAGCCATGCTGGAGACAGAAGTAGAATGAAGCTGAAGAAGCTGGGTTTGGGGAGTAGGTCGCACAGCTGAGCTCCATGGTGCATGCCGTATTATTAGAACATTAAGTGGCTTCTGACTAGCTTGGCCCTGTGCGGCTCGTAAAACACACAGGCCAGATGAACGCAGGAACTATTCACACCACTGGCTCTATTACACCTGTGCTTTCTGACCACTCTGGTACTGTATGGTGGAGTACCACATGGCCAATAGCTTTCCTTGAAGCACATCTACAAATCCAAGTGTGAATCCCTGTGTGCCTTTGGGAGCCGTGTATGTGGATGTAAGGTGCTACAGGTATTCGAAGGGGAGCACACAGTGCCTAGCATGCCAGATTTTTCTAGTATACTGCAAGGTTTGTGACATTACCCTAAGGAACCTTCCAGATTCTATGAGCTGGGACCCCAGTGGAAGTACTGTAGATACCTCTACCAGCTACATCTTATTGAAATACCAAACATCTTTCACACCTAAACACCACAGTGATAGATAAGGAGCAGCGTTTTACCTTCAAGGTGGCCCCTAGCGACCTCAGTCCAGTTGAATGCCGAGCCAGCTTCAGCACCCGGAATATCCTCATGAGCCGGAACACCTGCACCACCTTGCCCAGGTTCCCCAGCTCTGAGTCACTGCCCAGAGTCACATCCACCAAGAGGGTGATGTAAAAAGGCAGCACTGAGACAATGTCAATCAGGTTCAGCGGGTGCTTGAAGAACTTCTTCAGGTTGGGTGCAAGCAGCAGACGGGAGGACACTTCAAAGGTGAACCAGGCGATACAGAAATACTCCAGATTGTGCAGGACAGGGTCGTCTAGCACGTTGTCATCCTCATCCAGTACCTGGTACTCAGGCATGCTGTGGATGCACATGGTGGCTATGGAAACGAGCACCACGCTGATGGACACAAAGCTGAAGAGTTTGCTGGGGATGGAGTAGCCTGGGTTCTCCATGGTGAGCCAGAGGCGCTTACGCAAGTTGCCGCAGCACAGGGTGCTGTAGCGGAGCAGGTCATGGTTGAAGTCAGAGATCTCGTCGGGGGATGTGTCCACGCTGCTGACCTCGCTCTCCTCGTCCCAGTTGTAGTGCCGGCTCTCCAGCTTACGCTCATGGTAGCGGTAGCTGCAGCAGGAGTCCAGGAAGAACTCATTGATACCCCAGTACTCTATTTCCTGGCAGAAGGAGAAAACGCACAGCTCATCCATGACATGCAGCTTCCCAGTCTGGTAGAAGTGCAGCACATATAGGAAGAAGCCTGGATTTCTATCAAAGTAGAACTCCCTGGCGCTCACATCGTAGTCATCACAGAGCTGCAGGATGGACTCCTCCGAGTCGCAGGTCAGCAAACGCCCCAGCCGGGTGTTGGGGAATTTAGAGAGAGCACTGGAGCTGAGCCTTCTTCGCAGACCCCCAACGTTAATGTTGATGACATCGTCCTCAAAATCAGGATCCCAGTAGTTTATGGTCTTGTTGACCATGATCAGTGGAGCTGCTGCTGGTTCAGCCTGTAGATAATACACAGTGCAATTGAAGTAAAGAGGTACAGTCTCTATGCAGTGGTCTTTAAAAAAAAAAGTGCAGTTCAGCTAAAAGTCATGGGCTAGATACATCCTGGGTGGCAATGGATTCATTTCCCCATGTTTTTAAAGATGATCTGCAAAGGACTTAAAATTGCAGGGGTTTTCATGACGTTACCCAGAAGGCCTGAAAAGATTCCCCCCCTGCTTCCTGGAGAGGTTCCTCCTCCCTTCCCCCCCTTCTTTCTTTTTTACCTTCAAAATGTGAGCCTCCAGTTTTGTTGAGGGCTATTGAGACATAAGGGAGTTTACTGTGATCTTCAGCACCTTAACTGAAAGGATGGAGGTGATTCCCCTGTTCAAAGTGATAATTAACAATTGATGATATATATGGTTTATTTCCCCCCCCCGCCCGCCCCAAGAAAAGAGTTTTAAACAGTATGACTAAAAAAACCCTCTTCCTCTTCGTAGATTAAAGTTTATACTGTCAGCTCTTGTAGCATCACCATTTCATCAATTGTCCAGTCAGAGAGCCTTACAGCCTTAAGAACTCTTTACTTTCTTATTAGAGCTGGTTGGGAAAAAAAAGTCATCGTCCATCAGAAAATAAAGTTAAATCAGAATGTTTCATGGGAATGTGCCTATTTCAATGAAATGTTTGGTGGAAAATTTGCCACTAAAATCAGAAATTATGAAAGTGAAGATATTAAAGTCATCTGGACACACTTTCAGAGGGATGGCTACCTGGCTTCTGCTTGTGAACTCAAAACTGTGCACCTGCCTTTTGTTGGTACAAACACCTCTGGAATCTTTAAAAGATTCTGCAGGTATCAGAATCTGCACCCATAAAGCCCGCTAGGGCGAATAGAATTTGCACACAAAATTTAACACGAGAATTCTTTCAAGCTCACATGCACGGGTTTGCATTGCAAGATGCACACTACCCTATCTCAAAGTAGTCCTTTGGTGGGATGGAATGGGATGGACAGGAGTGCTGGCCTCTTTGCCAGACATTAGACTGGTGCTTAGTTTCAGAGATTAAAATTTCTCCATGGACAGACAGTTTCTCAGGGTCTTCCCTTGACGGTTTTGATCAGTCTGGTGTTAAAAAAGTCCCTTTGCTCTTCTGCATCACAGTCACACAGTGAATTTCTCAAGCACACAAGTTGCACAAAAACAAAACACACCACACACACAGGCCATATATCCTGTGAAAGACCAGGCAGTAATAGTGACAATAGTGAACCCTACTGTGCAGCACAATGGTTGGAACTCTGATCAGAGAGTGATTCCCTTACAGCACTTCACAGTGACGATAGTAGAGGGATATTGCTGATGAGGTATTTTTCCTGCTCTGAACTTCTTTTCAAAAGATCTCAATGTAATATTCCAAAGCTTGCTGGCTTCAAAGTGGAGCTGCTGATGCTTTGAGGTTCCTGTAAGTGCTGCCAACCTGTGATTTCTCTCTGTGAAATGGATTGAATGAGATCAAGTAATATCCGTTAATTATTAATCCTCTGAGTGTGGAGCCCATTTTTCAACAGGGAAGGAGCAAAGAGTTTGCAATTGTCAGGGAAGAGCTTGCGTATTAACTTCCATCTTCAGCCACATTGCCGAGCTTTACTCACCACACGTTACACAACTGCATCCCCAGGGCATGTGCTTTTTATAACACTGAGAACTCGACATTTTTAGATTTCTAATGAGTTCATAGGTCACTGGGCAAAACACTAAGGCTGGGAGAGGCTGGATGTAGCTTCCACAGGTCTCTGAAATCCAGTGAGACTGTTTTGTCAGTCAGGGAGGGATCGCTTATGTTTCTCACTTCTAAGGCTATGTCTACACCAGTGGTTCTCAACCTTTCCAGACTACTGTACCCCTTTCAGGAGTCTGATTTGTCTTGCGTAACCCCAAGTTTCTCCTCACTCAAAAACTACTTGCTTACAAAATCAGACCTAAAAAATACAAAAGTGTCACAGCACACTATTATTGAAAAATTGTGGACTCATTGTTACCATATATTATAAAATAAATCAATTGGAATATAAATATTGTATTTACATTTCAGTATACAGTGTATATAGAGCAGTATAAACAAGTCATTGTATGAAATTTTAGTTTGTGCTGACTTCGCTAGTGCTTTTTATGTAGCCTGTGGTAAAACTAGGCAAATATCTAGATGAGTTGATGTACCCCCTGGAAGACCTCTGCGTACCCCTGCTTGAGAACCACTGGTTTACGCTACAGCTTAGGTTGGCATAACTTATATCGCTCAGGGGTGTGAATAAACCACCCCTCTAAGTGACAAATTATACCAACATAAGTGTTCGTGAGCACAGTGCTATGTTGGTAGGAGAGCTTCTGACATTCATGGAGATGGTTTTATTAGGCCGACGGACACGCTCTCTCCCATCAGTGAGTATCTTCACCAGATGCGCTGCAGCAGCACAGCTGCATTGATACAGCTGTGCCGCTGCACGTATAGACATGGCCTGAGTCTGGAATTGAGCAGGGAGCCTGCAACTTTTGCTACAGAAGGATCCTTTTAATCTTAGGTGGGTAACGGAGTGACCGTTAAAAGAGATGCAGGCACAAAAAAGGCTGAAAGGGACTTTGGAAGTTCCCCTTTTCCAGGCCATGTCTAGTCCATAGGAATAAAAACCAGAGGCAGGTTTGAAATGGAGGGTCTGGGAGAGAGACTAACAGCCTAGCAAAGGCATGCCTCTCTGAACCACAGCTCCTTAAAGAAACATGCTCATCAATGCATAAAACAAGCCCTCGCATTTTACTATGTCTGGAGGAAGTGATTGTCTGTGATAAGCCTCAGAGCTTAATTGCATCACTCTCTTTCCTTTCAAGTCCTTTCAAAATCAACATCTTAAAAAAATACTAACATGGGGAGGTAGTGGGGGTATGTTACTTTTAAGGGAGAAACTGGAATTTCCATGACCTATAATCTTCTCCATGGAACACTTCCTCACAGTCCATCTGTGGCAAAGTGATGACTAATCCAGGTTCCTTCCAGAAGGATGCTTGTGAATTCAAGCTTCTGTGGGGAAGAGACACATCCCGACATCATGCCTGAGCATCTGCATACGCCCCATGAAGCAGCAGCTCGGAGGGCCTGAGCCAGAGGTCACTGAAAACAATGGAAACTTCAATTGACTTCAGTGGGCTTTGGATCAGGCCCTCGGGGGAACAGGCAACTTGTGCAGGCTCAGAGGTTTGCATCTGCAGTCAATGATGGTGTCAAAAGCATTTGAATGCTGTGCTCCATCTTAGAATTCCTTTTAGATGTGATAACTTCTTGTAGTAATATCTTCAGATATGAGGAGATGTGTGCATCACCCTTTAAAGCATCAGCTAGCCAGGGCCAGCCTATTTCCCAGCTTGGAAAAAATGGGCCTGTGGAGGTCGCAAGCCTTTTGTATTAGAGGGAAAATCCTCATTCCTGCATTGAAAATATTGGGGTGGGGGAGTGTCACGAACTATCTCAGCTTCTCTCTTCTGATGTTAGTTTTCTAATGGGTGACATTAGTTCTGCCCACGTTTAACTCCGCTGTCTAGAAATGCAACATAAATAATACTGTATTTTGATGGCTCTCCCTGGGGGGGGTTTCATTGTTTTTTTTCTTGCACATTCACATTAGTGACAATGTTCAACTTAAAAAAAAAAAAAACAAAGCCCTGAGCCAAGACCTTAGCACTATCTCCAATATCAGGTATTAAGACATGGAGCCGTTTTACACTTAGAGAAATAAGCTTTTGTTTTCTCCTGGATTTTGAGAGGGCTTTTTTACAGCACAATGGACAATGAATACCAATGAGACGGTCTGGAATTATATGTAAATTTGCAAAATTTCCCCATTAGTTTAAAGTATTTATTCAAAAATGTATACCTTAATGGAAAAATACATTGGGATAATGCTGGTCTCTTCTTGCTAAATTTACATAATATATTTCAAATGTTTTAAGGAGACAGTCATCAGAATTACACAAGTTTCATATATATGGATGCTAAAAATGCATTGTGCTTTTAAATGAAAAACAATCTTGTGAAAACATTCACCTTCTGAAGCAGGTGTCTGAGGCAGTGTGTGTGTGTGTGTGTATGTGTGTATATATATATATATATATGTGCATCCATACAACATGCTAAGTTTCCTTGGACAACACACTTTTTCCAAATAAAACTTTCAAATAGAAGGTATATACATTTATTCTAAAATGGCCAAGACCTTTTTTTCTCTGAAAATATTGGGAAGAATGAAATATGTATTATGCACTTGCTGAGAAGCTTAAAACTTGAATCTCAGCCCAGAAGTAAATGCATATATGTATTTTTCTTTACAGGCAGGGCCAGTGCTACCATTTAGGCAAACTAAGCGGTTGCCTAGGGCGCCAAGATTTGGGGGCACCAAAAAGCAGTGCCCCCAATTTTTTTTTACAGCGTTCCTACACCCCCTCCCCGAGCGCGCGGTGGTGGCTCCACTTCTCCCGCCTCCCAGGCTTGCAGCTCCAATCAGCTGTTTGGCGCTGCAAGCCTGGGAGGGGAGGAGAATTAGAGTGGGGGCTGCGTGCTCGGGGAAGAGGCGGAGCAGAGGTGAGCTGGGGTGGGGAGCTGCCACACAGCTCCCGGCGGGGGGGGGGGGGAGCTGCCGCGGGGGGGCAGGGGGGCGCCTCAGGGCGGAGGGGGGGCAGGGAGCTGCCGCAGGGCTGTGGGGGGCACAAGGTGGAAGTTTCGCCTAGGGTGTGAAACTTCCTTGCGCAGGCCCTGTTGACGGGTAAAGAGTGCTTTAGATTAACAGCTTTCAAAACTTTGCCCAACACATGGATACTTCCCATTTTGACTGAGATTAAAAGCAAATTTCCCCAACAGAAGCAGTTAGCAAGGCTGGTATTTTTTAGTTTTAAGGCACACTTCCTTTCATTGTAGGTCACTTCTAAATCCTCACTCCTGCAAATTCTGTGAACGCATTTTTGACAAACTGCTGCAGACAAATCCTAGAAATGTTTACATGGTACGTGAATTATGATGCACCAGGTATGAAAGTCACCTGTAAAGTGTCCCTTGGTGCGGGGAGGGAGGTAGTGCGGATTGCATTAAAACACATGGCTGAAATATCTAAGCTGGTTTTCTAGTGTGTGAAGACTAGGAAGCAGATCTTCAGGGGCTGTTTGGGGGAAATGTGCTTTGGTCCAGCAGCACTCATGGAATTCTTAGCAGTCATTTTATTACATGCAAAGTGCCTTTGCAGAGTCCTCCCGCGTCTTCCCCTGACTGATTTCCGTTTGTCAAAGGATGCCCATTGGGAGCCTGGCCTGGACAGCTGCAGTTTGCCTTTAATGGGCATTCCCCTGGGAAGGGAGAGGGGCAGGGTCTCTGTTGCAACCTTTGCCCTCCTGGGCACCTGCTTTGTTCTTTGGAGGCCTGTTGCACTGAAATCACTGGAAAGATTCCCATTGATTTTAATGGGCATAGCCTTCCATTGACTTGAATGGGCGTTGGGATCAGGCCCTGGGAGGTTCTCTGGACCCCAATGGAGAAAGCAGTCTCCCAGAGGCTGATGCCATGGCTCAGCCAGGTGCCTCAAGGGGCCAGGGCAGAGGTGCTCAGACTGCTGCATTAGATGGGGATGAGCAGCTCGAGGTTTTCTGCAAAATCCCAGGGCTGAGGATCCCCATCCCTGCTCCCTCCCCAGCTCAAAGAGGCTTCCCCTCTCCCTGGCGTCCCATCCAGATGGCTGTGGCAGCAAATGTGCATCAGCCTCACTGCAATGGGGATGGGAAACACCAGATGCTGCCCGGGAATCCCTGCATCAACTGCAGGATTCTCCAGCCCAGAGCCACCTCCCTCCTGCTTCTCAGCCCCTGCTCCAGGTGGGAAGCAGCAGTGCCAGAAATTGCCAATGGGAGCCCCCTCCTCCTTCAGCCTGTGGCTCTGCATGGAAAGCATGTGAGTGACTCAAGCGCCACAGCCCAGGGGAGCCAGAAATTCCTGGGCAAGAGGGGAGGGAAAAACAGGCTGCCACTAATGCCCGCCTGTGCCTGGGGAATGGGCCAGGGTGTCCTGGAACATGGGGTGCTGACCAGGGGAGGGGACCCTGCAGGGGGTGGTGGAATGGGGTGCCACCCAGGGGAGGGAAGGTAGAGACCCTGCACAGGGTGTGTCTGGTAGTGTATGGTGTGCCACCCAGGGAACCAGAGACCTTGGCACAGGGTGGGTGTATGTGTGTGGGGGGTGCCATCCAGGGAAGGGGAGGCAGAGATCCTGGCACAGGAGGTGGGCAGGTGCCACCCAGGGAGGGGAGGCAGAGACGCTGGCACAGAGAAGTGGTGAAGAGGGAGAGTCCCTGGCACAGGAGGTGGGGGTCCCACCCGGGGAGGGGAGGCAGAGACCCTGGCATAGGGGAAGGGAGGCAGAGACCGGAGAGTCCCTGGCACAGGGGAGGAGAGGCAGAGACCCTGGCACAGGGGAGGGGAGGGGATGCCCCTAAAGCCGCCCCGAGGCGCTGGGCACCGTGTGCCCCTCTCTTACCTGATAGCCCAGCAAGCCGCAGCGGTGCGTGTGCGCCTCCCGGACCAGCCCCTCAGCCCCTGCGCCCTCTCCGGGGAGCCTAGGCAGAGCCTGGCGCCTCCATGCTGGGACCCTGCCTCTGCCCGGCCGCCCCGCACGCCCGGCAAGCGGAGCTGGGAGGGCTCCGGCTCCGGCCCTCGCTCCTGCTCTCCTAGCGCCCGGACTGCGCGGTGCCTGCTCCCGGCTCCCTCCGGCCGCTGCTGCGCTGGGTGAGCGCGAGGCACCTGCCCAGCCTCCCCGGGAGCGGGCTGCCCGCGCCCATCCTCTGCCTTTTAAAGCCCAGCCCGTCCGCCCCAGGAGCCAGGGGCTGGCGGACAGCTCAGCGCTAGGCACCGTCTGGAAGTTCCCCCTGTATCCATTGCAAGAAAAACTCCTTAGGGATCAGGGGGCATTTGACGCGCTCCGAGCTGCCATCTGCCCCTCTCGGCCGAGCGCGGATCTCCCCTTGTGAGCTCAGCAGCAAATCCCCGAGAGCAACCAAGGCTGCTCGGGAGCCGGCGCCCTGGCCCGCTGCTGCATTACAGCTGTGCTGCCGGGGCGGCCGCCTGGACCCCCTTCCCCCTCCCCGGGGGCGGTAATTAATTAGGACAGGTGGTGTCCGAACGGGAAAGTGCCCCGTAAGGGTCTCTGGCAGAATAACCCCTCGCAGTCAACAGCTGCTGCATTTGTTTCTTATTGTGCATCCGAGAGAGAAAGAGATTCCCGAAGCTGCGGCCTCCAAGCAGCCCCCGGTAAGTGTCAGACATAAAAGTCAGCCCCAGGAGCGAGCTCCCCAGGCTGGACCAGGCAGGGCATCTGCTGGGACGACCGACCGAAAGGAGCCCAGGATGAGGAGAGAGGGACAGAGGGACTACGGGGCTGATCCACCGCTCACCAAACCAATGCCCATTGGTGCCGGTGAGCTTTGGATCAGGCCCTACAGGGATAAGACATGCATGTAGTGGAGTAGTCCTTGGAAAAAATAAACATGCATAACATTCAACGTGTTCTTCCAGGAGCACTGGCAGCATAACCACGTATGATGTGTGAACAAACCCGCAGGGGCTTTAGGGGAAATGACAGCTCCTCCCCCCCCCCCCTTCAATGAAAGTTAAAGGTCTGGATTAATTATTTCCAGTGAGGATATAAAACTTTTACCTCCTTTGACAAGGTTAGGACAGACAATTCCCCCTTGGCACAGCTACAGGTGGTACTAGCAGTGAGAGATGCCATGTAGCCCGGCATTTTAACACTGTCATCTAACCCTGCTCAGACTGACCTGCCATCTACACTACAGCTTGTCTAGCTTGTGAAAACCTCCTACCACCAGTGCAGCTCTCCTGAGCTCCCAGCACTGGGAGTGGCTGCTCTGAGCAGGATGGGATAGCACCACCCAGGGGCTAGTCTAGCACTGGTGGCGGAGGAATTCTGCACCCTCTTGCTAGTGTGAGCAAATTTATCCTGGGTGAAACTATCTGGACATCAGTGGAGTTATGCCAGGGATGCATCTGTCCCGGAGTGTTCAGGCTCCAGGAGCATGGTCACCATTGTTCACTGGCACACCCAGCACAAGGATGTGACCCTGGCAGCAGTTCTTGTCCATGTATTGCTAAACTCTGTGTTTGGTGGAAAGGTGATCTCAGGAGAGTTAAGACAGTGGGCAGTCTTCAAAATGCATTTAGAACCTTGCAGAACCATGAGGCAGCATTGTGCACATCTGGGAAACCAGGCTATGCCTCATGTTTGAGATGCTCTCAGGACAGGACATTTGGTAGGCATCTTCACTGACTTGGAATCACCTAGGCGGGGAGGCTTAGGAGGACACCCCACTGTCTCTTTAAGAGGAGATTGTTGTAGGATGAATGAATCCAGAAAAGCCCCAGGCATGGCAGTCATCCCATTTCAGTTCACTGGGCTGCCTTTGCCACCCAGGGCAATCTCTATGAATCAGGCGGGCCCAGAAACTATTACAATCCTACACATTATATCAGAGGTCAGTTACCAGGGTGGAGTGATAGGAAAGGAAAAATCTTAGCGCTCTGTCGGGTGAGGGCTGGGGGTTACATTTGAATGCAACGTGGCTGTGTCGGTATCTATGAGAGTCTGTACAGGTGATCTCTACACAATCAGCCCAGAATGAGACTTCATACTAAGTTTGGGATTTTATCCCATGTCCTCTTCGTTCCAAGTCGGGTGGCAGGTCGCTGCCCTCTCTCGCCTTTCTTCCAGGTTAGATGCAGTTTTCTCTTATTGCTTTTTGATAAAAAATGTATTTGTATCTTCCTGATAGTTTGAGGAAACCTCTGCTTCTTGCTCCCTTGTGTTTCAGACACAACTATTATTATTAGTAGTAGGAGTAGGAGTAGGAGTAGTAGTCTCTGTAGTCACTCTGTGATAGCGCCTAGGGGCCCTAAACAAGGGCCCCATACTGCTAGGTGCTGTACAGGTGTGCAATGAAAAGACGGTCCCTGCTCTAAAGAGCTGACAATCTAGTTTGTGCAGAAAGTCAATCTCTGTCAATGTCTTCTGAGTCACATTTTTTGTGCCATCTCTCCATTTTGTGTTTGAACTGTGCTTCGTGTCCCGCTGGTCCTGGATTGTAGTTTTGGTGAGAGCCTGCCTGGGCTTTGCATGTTTCACTCTGGTGGGTTGGTCACTAGTGTAATAGTTCTGTGTAGCAGAATAAGCTCGTTCCTGTTGGAGGACCTGTGTGTTTCCGTGTGTGATGTGTCAGTGTCTCTGTGTGTTTCAACCCGCTTGTTTACGTGGGAAGGAGGCAGCATGGGGGAGGGAGTCTTCAAGGGAGGCCTCAAAAGACAAAGGGAAATTCCTCTCTGCTGTGATATGAAGCAAAAGTTATTTATTTTTTATGGTAATTAGGGATGGCTCAGCAGTCTGGAAACCGGGGAGTAAATGTATGTGAGTTCATCTGAATAGAGCATCCCAGAATAAATATGTGTCCGTAATTATGGTGGCAGATTTAGCGATTCCCCAGCCCTGAGAGAGGGGTCAGGGATGTATTTTAAATTCAGTTTTCTCAGCGTCTCCTTTTTGCATGATAGTCAAATTGGATTTTCTTTTTCCTCCAAATATTTTTCAGACAGCCATTTTATTGGAGAGGAAGTTTGCCCTGAGGCCCCCGCTTTATGACCCTTTGAGTCGCATTATTTCTTTCTTGTATTTAGCTGTAAAATATGCAGTGCCCATCAGTAGCCTCTGGTGCATTTACGTAAAAACCACCGTCCAGCAAAGATAACCAGTGGTGACAAGAGTCCAGCATAAAGCAGAACTTCAAGCCCTGCCCAGAATGAACCCCACCCCACAACTCCCTTTCTAACACTCCAGCTGACAGATGAGGCAGTGACTCTTGTGGAGAGGGGCAGATCCCTTATTATTTATTTATGGAGAGTCATCAGTGCCCACAGGGCTTTGCAGGGACGGGAAAATGTCAGGGGGGAAATCATGGCCCTGTAGAAGTCAATTGGAGTTTTGCCATCAACTTCCATGGGGCAGGATTTCACTGCAAATCGTTGCCCCGAGGAGTTTGCAGTCGGAAATCAGGGACTCTGGAGTGCCACAAGGGACTCATCTTGCCTTCATTTGATCTTTCTACCTAGGGACGGGGCAGTGGATTCAAGCTGGGAAGGGCCACCGGCACCCTGGGCATTTCTTGATACTTTCTATTGATGCCAACTACCCTGTGGACCCTTTGACCATGAGAAGTCAATGAGGAAAGGGCACATTTGGGGTGAAAGTCACCCCGTGAAGAAGGCCAGCACAAGCCCTCAAAGGTCTTAATTGGGACTTGAGGGCTTAACTGGGATTTAAGTGGTACACAGACTTTCTGCTGGGGTGAAATTCCCTCTTGCTGCTCAGATGTGGGAGAGAACGTTCTCCCCTGTTAGCAAACCAAGGTCTGAGCTCTTCTTTCCACAAGGCCCTTTCACCCCACCCCACAGGGGCCTTGCAGTGAGCAGGACTCAGTTACTCCCACTTTCAGGCCTCTTATGCTGCCAGAGCCAGGGGCCACAGTGTCACTGAGAATCAGGCCCCCCTCTCTGTTGTGAGCTCTCTATTTGCGTTCTCCAGATGCCACTGTGTATAGCAGCGCAGCGTGGGTATGTGTACTGAGCATGACTTTTCTGAACTAACTCGGGATGATGTGGAGATGGAAATAGGCATGAAAGCAGGTCAACTGAAAATGCCTTACCATCTCTTCCTTGCAATCCTGCCCCCTTCTCTCTTTGTGCAGACAGGTGTCTCTCCTCCCACCGATGCCCACTGGGTTTGTGTGGCTATCCCCAGGGATGGCAAATCCCCTGCACAGAAATGAGAGAAGAAGCCTTTTTCCTGTGTGTTCTCTACAGTTTAGAAGCAAATCACAGAGGTAGGGATAGTCTGAAGCAAGCAGCCATCACAAGAATGCAGTGAGTCACTGCAAAAAGCACTTGGCTTACGTCGGCTTTGTTGCCTCTCCATTGCCGATGGTAATGTAGCAGTAAATAAATACGGGGGAGAGGATAAACATGAATCTAGTGCATCTGTATCACTCCTTTCAGCCCAGAAGGATCCTAAAGCACTTCCCAAGCAACAAACTGACCTTCCAAGTACACACAGGGATCACGGAAAAGCAGCCACCCCTGGGGCGAAAAGCCACCACCGTTTGACAGCACGTAGCTCCACAACCCAGCAGTTTAAGACAGGAAGGGAAGAAGGATCCTGTATCTAACTGAAAATGCAGGAGGAGCTTGTGAGGCAGAGAGCCATCGCCAAACTGTCATTCGATTAGCACACTGGCTTTTAACATCTAGGTGTAAAAATAATAGTAATCCCTTTCCGTTCAAGAAAACTAAATTAGGGTAGAAGTGGAGATGGCTTTTGTTAGTCTTCTCAGCTCATGACAGCTGGGCTCTGCACCAACAGACCAGTTTGCCCCCCTTGTGTTCTCGTGAGCCTTTTCCACAAGGGACTGTTCACACTCTATAATGATGAGGCGTGGCTCTGGGAAAAAAAAGATATTCTGCACTTCTACTCCACCACCCCCCATCTGCTGCCTGCTGACAGACTCGCTTCTCCCCATGCCATCATCTAGAGACTCACTTCATTGTCTCTTGGGATTGTTGCTACAGGAGGCATCCTGTGTGCCAGGCTGTGAAGCTGCAGCTTGCAGAAGATAGCATATTTCAGGCCATACACAGCTAAGCTGCCTTCCTCAGGCCCTGAGTTTAATTCCCCTTCTGCAAGAGCAGAAATGCATGGAAGAGGCAAATGGCTGCATGGTGGGCTTGTCCTCGGTCACATAGGGAGCCTGGGGTGGAGCCCGGGGTAGAGCCCAGGTCTCCTGACTCTTAGTCCAGTAGCTTACCCGCTCAACCACCCATCCTTCCAAACAGGGCCGGCTCTAGGTTTTTTGCCGCCCCAAGCAAAAAAAAAATTTGGCTGCCCCCCACCCCAGCCCTGGGCTCTCTCTTCCCCCCTCCCACCCACACCTCCTGCCACCCCAGCCCTGGGCTCTCTCTTCCCCCCTCCCACCAACACCTCCTGCCACCCCAGTCCTGGGCTCTCTCTTCCCCACCCCGCACCCCTTGCTGCCCCAGCCCTGGGCTCCCCCCCACCAGTGATGACTGTGCCCGCTCCCCCTTCTCATCCAGCCGGTCCGGCGCTGGCAGGGTCGGGGTAAGCAGCGGGGATCCCGGGCTGCGCCTCAGCCCATGTCCCTCCATCCAGGGCTCCCGCCTCCAAGACTGGCCGGGACCCGGGAGGGCAGAGCCGGGGAACCGCCCCGGCAGAGGGCTGAGGAGCCGGGGCAGGGTAGTCCCAGAGGCAGCAGAGCTCCGGAGAGCGGGACGCGGGCCCCGCCCGACAGCGCCCCGCCCTCTATGGCCCCGCTGCTGCTGCTGCTTCTGGCTGCCCTGCCACAGTCCCTGGGCGGCTTGGGCTGCTTCGCCCAGCCCCGGCTGCAGCGCTGGGGGGCGGCCGCCCTGCGGCACCTGCAGGCAGCTCCGTGTGCCCCGTGGGGTGTCCCCCAGCCTGAGTGTCCCCGCTCAAAGCCTGCCCGGCCCAGCCACAAGGTGTGGGCGCTGCTCCCCTGCGGCGTGAACTGCAGCGGCCCCAGGGCGCCCCCCGCGCACAACGCACTGCTGCTGCCAGGGCCGGCTCTAGGCTTTTGCCGCCCGAAGCACAAAAAAAAAATGGTCAGAATGCTGCCCTTGAAAATGTGCTGCCCCAAGCACGTGCTTGGTTTGCTGGTGCCTAGAGCCGGCCCTGCTTCCAAACCAGCCAAGGTCAAGCCCTGGTTCCACTGAAGTCAATGACAAAACTCCCATTGACTTCAATAGGGCCAGGACCAGGACTTAAATTCAGCTGGAGCTGTCCGGAGTGGCGCTCCGATACATATTTTTAAACCCGTGGGGCTGAGGGCCCGAGCCCCCGAACCTCCCACGGGAGAACTCCGGGAAATATTCTTTGAGAATTTAAGCCTTGAGTAGGACTAGTGCACTAGGGCCTCCAAGGTGACCTTGAAACGTCAAAGCTGCAAGGATTGATTACCATAAATAAATGGAAATCCCACAAGCATAAATAGCCAGGAAATGGAAACAAGCTGGAAGAAGCCACAAACCTTAATAAGTGCTGGAGCTTTCACCACACAACCCTGCTGGCTCCTCTCTGGCCTGCCTCAGTGCTTCGGGCCATCTGCGGTGCCTTCAGTGTAATGATGATGATGAAGATGATGGGCTCTCACTGTGCTCAGTGGTCAGTTGTAAGGAGATCGGTTAACACAGAGAAATAAGAGTATTACCAGAAACCACAGGAGAGGCCATCAATAAATCCATTCAGACTCTCTCGTTGGGGTTGTCTTTTAGAGGCAGAGTGACTGCTAGCAGCAATGACATTTCTCATCCTGTAATACAAATAGTGAGATGTGATGGGCCTGGGACATGCTTGGACTCATTACCTGGTAACTGGTGATAGCTATGACATGGATCACAGGGCCTTAAACTTTTCCAAAGTCTGGATCATGTCGTATTCTTCCCCTTCCAGTCCCAAATTCACAACCTCCCTGGGCACCTACCGCAATTCCTTGCCTACAGCAGTAACAATAGGAAAGTATTTCACGTATCTTTGGTTGTCTTTAGTGCAATAAATGTTTTATCATTTTTGAAAAATATGTAGATTGCAATGTCTACATTTACTCTTCATTCAGTCTCCCTCTCCTATCTGTTCTTTCTTGCAGCTGGAGGCAAGGAAGGGAGCCCGTAGCATGGCCAGTATCTTTGAAAGTTCACGGCTCCCACATAGGCACCAAAATAAGGGAGTAGGAGTCAAATTGTCAAAAGCGCTTAAGTGTCTCAGGAGGCCGACTTCCATTTTCAAAAGGGAATGTAGCCTAGTCTCATTGAAAGTCAATGGAACTGGTTTCTGAGTCACTTAAACACTTTTGAAGATTGTACCCCAGATTTAAAAAAAAAGTTTAGCCCTTTTGAATGCTGAGCCCCTTTGAAAAACTCATCAGAAGTGAGACCTGCTGAGCCCTTTTGAAAATGTGACCTCATGTGACCAGTTTTCTCTCTGCAGGGGCCCTGCAAGCTCCCCTTGCAACTGCAAAATCAGTTATTTGCTCAGCTCTATTGACAGGCCTATCGAACATCCCCTGGCAATTTTCATACGACTCCGAGTTTATCCAGGTGCAACCAATGCAAATCTCACTTCTCCTCACCCAGTTAGTCATGTCTACAGCCTGAGGATGCCTATCTATCTGTGATGATGCAGTCTGATATTTCCAACTACAATTATTAATTGCTAATTAGTTGTCAATGATCCTGATATTTGGCAAGTGGGAAGTGCCCCAGTGGTTTTATGTTTTCAATAAGCTCGTATCTTCTGTTCCAGAACAGCCTCCAATTAACTTGGTGCTTGACTGTATGTTTGAAAACAGACTCTGTTACAGTCTGAAGATTAATGCAGCTCCAGAGCACAGATCCAAGAGGAAAGTCTCAGCTGTTTTCCCCTGGATAGATTTTGCCAAATGCATCCCGCACTTGTGCTTCCTACAGCAAGTTTTCAGTGGATTCAGAGCTGGTGAAAGACGCCCCTTGTGGATAAATACCTGCATGACACAGGCACAGTGAGTGCAAGGGATGTACCTCCATCTGGGGGAGAGGGGCATTCAGACTCCATGGCCCCATTCAGTCCTTGTCCTTGGCACTAATGCTGCCCACAAAATGAAAAAGGCAAAGGGGGAGCAGAGCAGGGAGGGGGGAAGACAGGATGAGAGCCCAGCAAAGACCCCCACCCCCATGTTTCCTTTGTGAAGAAGCAGCAGAAGTGACAGCTGTCAGTGGAGAAGCAGCTGCAGGGACGCTGGCAGACCAGGTGCCAGCTCATGCCCAGGTCCCCAGGTCTCAACTGAACACTGGCAAATACATAACTGGAGCCAGTCTGACTCACCTCTGTGGTCAGAGCCGGCGCTTCCATTTAGGCGACCTAGGCGGTTGCCTAGGGCAGCAGGATTTGGGGGGCGGCAATTCTGCGGGGGGGGGGGAGTCCTTCTGTGCTCCGGGTCTTCGACAGAAATTCTGCGGCGGGTCCTTCACTCACTCTGGGACCCGCCGCCAAAGTGCCCCGAAGACCAGGAGCGCGGAAGGACCCCCCCGCCTAGGGCGGCAAAAACCCTGGCACCGCTCCCGTCTGTGGTGCAAGCATCGTTATAGACTCACAGACTTTAAGGTCAGAAGGGACCATCATGATAATCTAGTCTGACCTCCTGCACATTGCAGGCCAGAGAACCTCGCCCACCCACTCCTGAAATAGACCCCTAACCTCTGGCTGAGTTACTGAAGCCCTCAAATCATGGTTTAAAGGCCTCAAGTTACAGAGAATCCACCATTTACACTAGTTTAAACCTGCAAGTGACCCGTGCCCCATGCTGCAGAGCAAGGCAAAAAAACCCAACCAAAAAAACCCAACCAACAACCTGACCTGGGGGAAAAATTCCTTCCTGACCTATTGTTAAGGTAGGTATTAGAATTATAATAATGTGTTTAGTGTTTAGACTTTATTGTTGCTTGTGAGTTGCTGCCTGCATTAATCTCACTTATAGCATCTGTATTCCATATTGTAAGATAATATTTAAGCATTTGTATTGTAAGCCTCTGTGACTGTGTAACAAACTCACCAGACAGGAGAGAAACATTAAGTAGTATTAAGTGCTGATCTCCAACAGAAGGTGTTACATCTTGGCCACCAAGGAAGGCCCATTGACGCCAGGCGTACCATTGGGGAACATTAAAGAGGACAAAAGACTTTGTTGCTCATCTCTTCCCCCCCACCCCAGGGAGATGAGTCATGAAAGTGGATTCCTTCCATCAGTTGAGTTTGCAGCTCAGAGCACATGTGGGGAAGGGAGTAAAAACCCCTCACAAGAAGGAACGGTATCTCTATGCTGCTTGGACTCTGGGGGGCAGGTTTTCTAGACATAAGTAAGAGAACCCCAGTGCTTAGCCAGGGTTAGCCCTAAAGGACATATAGAGCTTGCTGATTATAGAAGCTTCTATCACCTTTTGAAACTTAAGATTGTAACTCATTTGTGTATCTGTGTATCATTTGTGCTTTAACATTATAAATAATTCTCTTATATTCCTTAAATAGGAAAAGGAAATGTGTACATTTTATTATAGGATTGGCTACAAGCATTATCTTTGGTGTGAGATCTAGGATACAATTGACCGGGGGTAAGTGACGGGATATTGCTGTGATTCTTGGTGTAAAGAACCACCTATCACAAAGGTAAGTTTACCTGGGTGGCAAGATAGAATGGAAGTACCCAAGGGGATTGTCAGTGACTCTATATTAAGGCTGTTATAGGGCCTGGGGAGTTTCCACTTGATAACTGGTTGGTGAAATAAATACAAAACTCACAGCCAACTTGGGATTTGTACCCTGCCTCTTAACAGTCTGCCCTGAGGTGGGTACTTGTGCACTTGAGACACTGCAGGGCAGCTTGATAAGAAGGACTCAGCATCACCTCCCAGCTCTCGGCAAAGCCTTGGTCCCAGCACCACAGGTAACGGTATCCTCTGTCTGAATCCCAGGGCTGAGAAGGGTCAGGGGCTACTGGGTTAGGCTGCATAAGCAAAACTGCATCAGGAAGCCGCAGAGCAGCTGCAGGACGCGGGGGGTGAATGGAGGGCTAGCAATGATGTTCCCCATGTGCTGCTAGTTCCGTTTGCAGTGTGAGATTGTCAGCTGTTAACTGCCCTGGGCAAGGGCCATGCTCTTACTAATCTTAGTTTGTCTGCTGACAGATCAGTTCTCGCTTCATGTTTACAAATCCCAAACAAGGTTTGGTGAGAGCTCCAGAAAAGGAACCTGTGTGCCAGCAGGGACCTCGCTTTATGGCATTTGTGTTACAGCAGTGGAGGGAGACTCCTCCAGGGAGGCAGAGGGGGGCTTTGACTTCCCTGCTAGGTGTCAGAGCTAGGATAATCTCCTCCTGCTGCTGGAAATTGGCTTTGAACCCCATCGCTTGTCAGTTCTACCTCCCTGCTTGCAGAACTTCCCTAACTAGGACCCGAGCAGGAAATAGGGAACTTGCTGAAGCCTGGTTGAGTCAATTTGGCAGAGCCTCTGACAGCTGGGAGGCCCCTGCTGTGAGCAGCAAAATGGACCCAGCGGGGCCAAAGGCAAAGACTGGTTTGCTCCATCACACAGAGCACGGACAGGCCTCGCATACGAGCTCTGATGCAGGCAAAGTGGAAATGCAGCGCACATGTGGGAGAACATCTGTGTCCTACGCACAGTCCTGCCATCGCCCAGCAGTAAAAGCCTTCTCCTGGCTAGGAACCACCTGGAAGAGATCTTGCAAATGCCTATCAGCAGGCTGCAGGTACTCGCAGGCAGCATATGGTGTGTTTCTGAAGGCTGATCAGTTGCCAGGGGAGTTGTCTCAGGCCCCAGATGCCTCTCCATGTGGCTGCTCATCACTCAGGCCTCACACAGAGCAAAGACTGGTTTCTAGGGGGCTGTTGGATAGGTCTGGGGCAAGGGCGTTGTGGGAGAGCACTTGCCATGGACACATGCTTTAGGGCAGGGGTTTTCAGGACACATTTTTTGGTGGCCTCAGAGTGTGGCCACCAATTCTTGCTGGTGGCCGCTCTCACACTTTTCCCTAAAATACTTAATTAGCTTTAGGAAAAACAAATAAACATGCACATATATACGTCCAAATCATTGTAATTTATTTATTGCTAGCTAGTAAGTCTGCAAGTATCACTTTTCACAGTAGACTTACTCAGCCCTGCCAAGCCCGAGGACAAATTATTCCCTGGATGAGGGGCTGGGGGAGGCAGCGGGGGGCTAGAGCCTGAAGCCCCTCCCCTGGAGCCTGGGGCCTGCCACCGTGCAGCCTGAGCCTGGGACAGGAGCCCGAAGCACCACAGGCAGAGCCTGCCACTCTGCCACCCCAGGGTTGAACCCCAAAGCCTGAGCCCCGTCACCCTTGGGAAGGTGGGGAACTCACGGTCTGCCTGCTCCTCTAGCGTTGTGCCCTAGCTGTCTCCAGAGGGGGGCAGAGCCCAACCCCTGCTGGCGGTCCCAGCAACCAGCACCAAGGGGGTGAATCCAGGAGCAACAGGGAGAGGGAGGCGCTGTTACTCCCCCCCCCCCCCCCCACACACACACACACACACACATACACAGCCCAGGGGACTGTGGCCGCAAGGAAAGCCCCTGGCGGCCACATGTGGCCACCATGGCCGCATTTGAGAAACACTGCTTTAGGGTTTGGTAATTGGGGGAGGGATCAGGCAGTGCTTAAAAGGGTGTATGGGGGCAGGGCTTCAAGGGGTCACAGGCCCAGCCGAAAAACCAATGACACATAAATATTGAGCTGGCTCTTTAAGCATTGTCTTACCAAAACTGCTGCTTCCATGTGATGATAGACACCCCACTTCCCTTCTTTCAGACCGCTATCGGGGGGCTTCTCCTGGAGAATGCAAGAGGCTCTGATTCTAGGAAGGGAGTCAGGCGGGGCGGCAGGGGACTTGTCCCTGGAAGGGGCGTGGTGGGGAGAGAGCTGCAGGTTTTGGCAGAGGGGAATACAACCCAATGGGAGGAGACAGGGAGATGGTGCTGGGAATCAGACACAAGCAGCAGTGGAGGAGCAGAGCTGCAGAAACTCAGTCCCACACTGCATCTCAGGCGATGTGGTGGTAGCCACACAGTGCGGCTTTGCAGTGTGACCCCACAGTGCGTGGTGGCTGGCCAGGGCTGCCCCATGGTACATCCCTGCTGAGCGGTGGTATATAGGGAAGACAGCTAAGATTACTTTGCCCTGGGATTGACATTTCAACGGTGATTATTCCAGGTTTTCTCTGTGTGCTGAAACCCAGCTCTGCTCTTTAACTATTGCCAAATTTAAACCAAATGTCAGTTCGAATCTATCCTGGAATCTTCCTCAGTTCACTTGTTTCCCACGAGAAAAAGCACAGCAGAAAATAAACATCAGGGCCTGTTAGATCCAGACTATCCCAGCTACAACCACCCAGCTCTCTCAGCCCCCTCCTGTTTTTTTCCATGCCAGCTGCACCTGCTTTCATTCCACCCCTTGCACTTGGAACAGTTTCCCAATCACACTGACAAACCTACCTCTCTCTTCTCTTTCCAGAACCACCTGATCACCCACTGGTCCTGTGAAGAATCCCTCCCCACTCCCATGGTGTTCGTCTTGTCCTGCAAAGGTGGGGCTCTTTGGGGCAGGGCCCTCTTATTGGCTGGATGTCT
Source organism: Chrysemys picta bellii (assembly GCF_011386835.1). Taxonomy (NCBI): domain Eukaryota; kingdom Metazoa; phylum Chordata; order Testudines; family Emydidae; genus Chrysemys; species Chrysemys picta. The sequence goes on along the minus strand of NC_088803.1, from coordinate 35,483,912 downwards.
TTTACCCGTTGTTCTCTTACTATGCCATCGGGCTGAGATTTTCAAAGGCCCCTACAAGAGTTAGGCACCCAGATCACACTGAAGTTCAACCAAAGATGGGCACCTAACTCCTTTAGGCTCCTTTGAAAATCTGAGCCTGTACACATTAATAGAAATAACCACAATATTCCCTGTTTCAGGCCCTCCCTATAACTAGAGCTGCCCTCGATCCCCAATGTGACCCACACTTTAGATCACAAACACTTCCCCTCCAGTGGCTCACTTTGTGCTGACAATAAATTCATCCTTCAACCCGGCTCTCGTTGTCTGAGATGACAATGGGACTCGAGCAAGATTCCACAGCCAGATTCACCGGGAGAAGCACAGCTCTGGCCAGTCGTGAGCCCAGCATAGGTTTGGCTAATGTCTGCCTTTGGAACTCTGACCCGCTTCCTGTCCGCGAAGTGGGATTGCTTGAGGGCTTCTGACAGGAAGCCTTTGCAAAAGATGCCTGCTAACAAACGGACTGTGTGAGTAAATGAGAAAAGCATGTTGACCCTATGACTAGACTGTTGAGTCACTGGGTTGGCATTTGTAGACCAACCTGCTAAATGAATGAGCTGGCCAAGAAGATGAACACTCCGATCATTCAGGTCTCTCTGACTCACTCCCCTGTACGGTGGAAGGCTGCAGAATCAAGACATTTTGGAGCAAGGCTGTTTAACAGCTTTTGTCCCTCATACTGAATGGAGTTCATTGACGGGCTCTTTTCTAAATCTGGAACGTGCTACGTCAAATATAGAACTTCCCCCGCTGTACAAATGGCTTGGTTATTTGTCAGGTGTATTTTATGAGGCGTTGAGTTTTAACCAGCGGAGGGGTAGTGTACAGAGTGCTGGAGCTGACATAAAGACAAGACAGAGAGCAGAAACTAGACCCAGTGTGACAGAACCAGACTGTCTGTCCTCATCTGCTCCCAGCACCCAGAGGGGTGTCCTAGCAGTGAGGGATCACTGGAGCGCTGCTGCACTCTGTCCCCCAGTCACGCCTCCTATGCGGGTTGGAAGTGGAGCATAGAGCCTGCTACACTATTTCTGTGCTACCCTTATTCGGCGATGACCTTGTTTTGCAGGAATTGTCAGGCAGGGCGCTAAAGTGGCTTTGCTTCACAATGGGGGCTAAGGGCTGGCTTTTTACAGGGACTCAAGCATGGAGAACAGAGCTGTTTGGAAAAACGACAATTCCACTTCATGACAACTTTTGAGGTTTTTTGACTTTTCTTTTTTCATTCCACATTGGAACAAAACCAAGAACTTTCAAAAGTTTTTGCAAAATGAAATAGTGTCGAAACGTCTGTTTTTGGATCAAAACAGCCAGGGTTTTGTTCTCTCTCTGTAGCTCTTCCACTTCCCCGTCTCCGAGAGTCTACCCTGGACCTGAGAAACCATCCTGTCAAAACTTGCATAGAAAAGGATACGTTTTCACAATGTTTTGTTTTTGATGCAATGGGACTTCAGCAAAAAAATGTTTAGTCAATAAGTTTCCAAACCACTGTCACAGAGAAGTAACAAGTGTGTCATCCTGGTTAGATCCCTTCCATATTTCTGACTTGGACTTTGGAACAACTGAAGAAGTGTATACTGCCTACAAAATCATCCCAGGTTTTACAGCAAGTCTGATGCATTGCGGGACAGGATTGTGTGTTTTATAGTCACTGCTTGGCAGATGCCCAGTTTTCCCCACACACTGTAGATGAGATGTGTCCAATAAAAACACTTCAGTGAAGTATTTTTTTAGTCATAGGTCATAAGGCTGATAATTAGTTACTTTAATACCAAGCTGTAGTGCATTGATCCAGTGAGCTTTTGGAGACGAGAAACAATACAAAAAGCAGTAGTGCATCTCGTAAGATGTTCATTATCACAGAGCCAGCTGCCCAGGCCTTATTAATAAGAACAAGTCACAAGAACTCCTGATGCAGGAAGTATTTGGGTGATGGACCACTGCCTGCATTTCATATCCCATCAGCCAGGCTCTGATCACATTGGACCTGGGTATTTCTCTGTTTGACACCGTATCTCTGATCTTTCCCAGTAAGTATGAGCCACGTCTCTTTGTCTTTCTGGGAATATAATGTTATCATCTGTAGTACAGTAAACTTTTGCCCATTTCTCCCCGATTAATGTTAAATCCAGTGTCATGAATAATTCACAGAGCCTTATTTAATCTAATTTTTTCTGACATCCAGTGGCTGGGAATAGCATCTTGGGACATGCTGTTTGCAACCAATGATCTCCAGAAATAATGAATTGATGCTTATCCCATGTGAACTGGGAGCATACAGTATGGGAGGGAAATAAAGAACAGGAGGCATGTATCTTCCAAGGGAATCACTGATAGCTCTTTAATAAGGATAAAAAGCTGTGAAAAAGCTAAATATTGACACAGCGTCACAGTTTTCTGTTTCTTGCAGTCACATGGCACGTTATTAACCTATATAACTGTCAGACACATTGGCACATTGACACAAAGAGGTCAGACAAGACAGGATTTCCCCTATGTGGCGGTGCAGGCACTTGGGGAGGTGTGAGGCCACATTCAGAAGGAAACTACACAGTGTGAATTGAAAACAATCTTTGATGACTGGAGGACTCTGGGCTCTTCCATGCCATCTTTGCTACAAAACCACTCTGCGTTTCCAAAAAGTGACTTGCCCCAGTATGACAGTTTGTTTTTGATATGTGATGTCCCTGTGTATATGTGAGATGTGCATTTGCCTGTATCCCGGTGCAGATAGCTTCTGTCATATATGCACAGCTGTGTGGGTGTGCAGGATCCCAGGTGCCTAAGCTTAGTGGTTTGTGTTGTGTGTAGGTGAGTGATCCAGTACAGCCCCTGTGCAGATAGATATGTGTTCAGTGTGAGTGCATACAAGTGGCTGGTACTTGTGCATATTGGTTTGTGTTGTGTGTGGTTGTTTGCATGCGGAGGTGAGGTTGCAATGCTTCTGCATATAGGGGGTTGCCACATCAAACTTCACACACCCATGTGGTGGCCTCCTCTCCCCATTTTATAGGGGGAGACTGAGGCAAAGAGCTATGCTTGACTTGCCCAACAACGCACAGCATTTAGTGGCAGAGCCAGGGTTAGACCCCAGGGTTAGACTACCTATACATGGCACCAGCTCTCCTTTGTCATGTGATATGACTCCTGCTGTGCTTGTGTAGATATCATCATTGTTATTTTTTGTTAATTACAGAGCCCCCTAGATGTGCCTGGTACTTTACGAAGCACATACGTTCTGCCTACCCAAGTCACTGACAGTCTAAGTGAAGGATACAACAGGAGGAGGAGAGAAGAACACGAAGAAGGTAAGGCTGAGAGTCAGGCTCACCTGTGAAACTAATGCAGACCACCTGAGGGTAATTAAAGTTGAATGTACTAATTTGTATTCAGTCCTGGACACACGTGTCTGTGCCAGTCTTTGCCATTTTAACTTTACTACGTTAAAAATATAAGTGCTTGTGAAGTGTTTAGAAAGGGCTCGGTGTCGCTTTCTACTGAGCCAGAGTTACCTTCAACAAATGCCCAGCATGAGCTCCCTTATCAATGCTCCCTGCAAAACAAAAATCTACAGCCAGTGACAAAATGGACCAGCTCCATTGGCCCCATTGGCTGAGGGTCCTGTCACATGTCAGGGCGGGCGCAATAGATCATATTGTGCTCATTCTACTTTCAAGTGCTATTTCTGTATCCAGACTATTACAGGGCACTGATTGTTTTCTTTGTTGTGCCTTTCCATCTCTTCAGTACTAAGTTAAGAGCTGTTATTCTTGGCTTGCAGTAAATATGATATAATAAAATCCCAGCTGCGTCTAGCAAAGGAAGGAAACTGAATGAAGGAATTAGGAGAAAACGCCACTGGCCAGACTCTGCTGGCAAGGGTGTAATTATAGGGACAAGGGGTGGAGACATGTAGCCCCTTTCAGCCTAGCAGGAACAGTGTCTTTTCCCCAGCATCTTTTGGCTGGCTGTGGAGGTAAGGGAATGGGGGGGACTCCTGCACAGGGGGAAGAAGAGGAGGGTCTGAGGATAGTGTTCTTTTTCTTCAGCTGTTGCTGTTCCCTAGCCTTGGTCCGTGGCTTTGCTACCTAACCACGCTCTCAGGAGGTAAGCCAGCTGCCTCCCCAGTAAGAAATCCATGCGGCTTCTCAATTGTAGCAGCAGGTCACCAGTTGTTGACTTGGCTGATCACAGCCACTGAGATCTCCAGATCCTGAGCTTTCGGTCAGCATCACGTCCACATGAACCCAGTGGGGAAAAGATTCCTCACATGCGAGAATTGGACATGAATGATGGGTTATTTTGCCAGCCTGTCTGGAAGATGAGGGAGCAAGGTGTGAGACGGGCTGTGACGTAATAACCTCCACAAAAACAACCGAGCAGGGAGAGAGCACAAGGCTGCCACTCCATCCTGGCAGCAGCACTGGGCTTTCGATTTGGAAGAGCACAATGGGCGTGGGATGAACGGTCCCTGGCTAGCTGGATGCCGTCAGTGCCCTTTGCAAGGTGCAAACCTATTGTTCTTCATCACTTTATAGAACCCAAAGGGCTTCTGCAGAGGGTGATGTGGTTCTGGCTTCTGTGGAAAGCTGCGTGACACAGATCCCGGGGAGATCTTCGTAGGTTTAATTGGGGTAGAGAGCCAAGAATCTCAGCTTAGAAATACATAACTCAAACATTTCTTGGCTCTCTGCAATGCCACTGTATGCTGTAAGCTCGAGACTTGGAGCCTGTTCTGTGCTAGACTGAGGTGACGCGTAATGCAGTGCATCTGAAACGTGGCTGAGCTTTGCATGGGAGATGAATAGCAGCAGGTTACTAGAGCAAAGAAGACATGAATTGACCCCCAGCAAGTCACTGTGCATTGTTCTGTCGCTGTGCAGGATCCCGCTGCATTCGGAATTCTTGGGCCACAACTACAACACGGAAGAGAGCATCATCCAGGCAACCTACGTGCAGGAACCTAATACAGAAACAGAGATCACAGTGAACTCCTCAAACACTTTCTGCTGTCAAATCCCAGCTCCACTTGCCAACCAGAACTTCTCTCTGTTCTTTCAATGAGAGAAGATATTCTTCATTTCCCTGCCTAGAAACTGATGCTGGTGCAAATGGTTGCCCTGTTCTAATCCAGAGGTGGCTGCATTTTAGTGATGTCTGAGTAATCCTTATGTATATAGACAGCCTGTAAAATGCGCTAGGACTCTCCAGGAAGAAAGATACTATACTGATCTCTGTTATTATTACTATTGTTATTTCTGCTCCTCCACATAGATGGGTATTGTAGTAGGTCCGGGGTGGGGCTCGTCCCTTCCTGGGGCGCCTGGAAGCCAGGCCGCCCCGCTACAGGTATCTATCAGGCTTTGTTCTATACATTAGAAGTAAACCATAAAGCTTATTGTCTGCAGACAATAGCTGCTGCTTTTGCATCTGTCTTGCTGAATGTACACACGTATAGAAAATGAGCTAATGATTTTTGCACGTATTTTATTCCTGTGTAGACCAGAGCAAACATTCCAATGCTGCCTCCATTGCCAGCAAATTGATAATCATCAATATATCGATCATTACATAGAACCACATGTCAGACAAACAATTGGCAGGTGGGCTGTAAGTCATATATGCACATTGGGCTGAAGTCCTAGGAACACTCTCTCCCATGTGTGCTGGCGGGTCCTGAGGAGAGCTTAGGAAATTCTGTAGAGTAAGGCAGCATCCTGGTGTTGATGGTGCGAGCTGTTGAAATGGAGAGTCCTACCTATACATGGCACCAGCTCCCTCATAGCTCAGGGGGCCTCATAAGCTGAGATCCCAGCAATGAAAGAAAAAATCCCCACAACTCTTAGCAGCTGTGATGACAACCCTGAAGCCAGCATTAGGAGACAGCATGCCCAATTCTCCATGCAAAATACCTTCACTGATGTAAATCAGCACCGCTCCACTGAAATCAACAGTGCTACATGTGATGTCACTACTGCCCTGGGTCAGAGATCAACTCCCAAGGCCAGGGAAACTCAGAATTAAGCTCGCAGAGGCTCAGTCCATAATTGCCCCAGACGTCTCTGGTTTTGAGTGTAAGGGTATGCCAGCCTCCGACAGTATCTAGATAGTAATGAATAGAACTGGTTAGACAATGGGGATTTTCTCCATGGACAATTTTGAGCTTCATCGAAATATCAAAATTTAGAATATTTCCATTCTGAAATGCTTCTGCAGTGCCTCATGGGAGTTGTAGTTCAAGTGCTTCTTGCTCCCATTCTCCTCTATAGGTTGGACTACATCTTCCACGATGCACCATGCTCTGCCCTCGTGGCGCATCATGGCAGTCACATGGAAAGCAGACACTTCTCATGACAAATGTCATTTAGTTGAAAACCCAATTTTCTGTTGACAAATGGTTTTGACAAAAAGTTTTCGACCAGCCCTACCGGAGAGCTAGGCCTTAGGGTGCAGCCTCTCCCTGCATTCCCTTAATTTTGTAGGATGAAGCCAAATCCTTGCTGTCCCTTTGATGCATTTCTTGTAGTTTGATAATAAAGTGACTTGTGCCCCTTTTTTCATGTTGCTAAAGGAAAGGAAGAGATGTGAGACAGAGAGCGAGCGGATCAGATCAGCTGGAGCAAACTGGCCCTTTTCCCTCTTTTTGTAGATCGGCCAAGCTGGGGAAATAGGGTGGGTGACAGGGTCAACCTGTGGCTGCAGCCCTTTCATTTCCTTTGCCTTCTTACCCGCTCATGGCACCAGAGATTAACAGGGGGCAGCCAAGGGATGGAGAACTGGGAGACTGCCTGGATCTAGTGCTGACCAGAAGGTTCCAAAGGCGCCAGATTCCTGCATGGCCTCAGGTCTGTGAAAAATGAACCTGAAAAGCTTTTGCAAAATAATACTAATTAAAAAAGACTAAACCAACCCACTGCAGATCACAGGGAAAGTTGGGATGCCACGGAATGGATAAGGATGGGTCCTCCTTCCCAGCAAAGCCCTGAGTGCAGGCTCCTGTGTCCACCTGTGACACATGAGGTTGGTAATGATGCTCAGCACTGAAAGAGCACTTGGACCCGGGAAAGTACATTACAGACATGAACAGCTCCATCTTGAGAGCACGGCCAGGAGAGGGTGATTATCAGCACCCCCATTTTACAGGAGAGTTTCTGACACTCAGGCGTGTTGTTCTTTTTAGCACCCGGAGAGCTTGTATTGAACCCTCAGATCATTTTTTGTGAAACATTACAGAACTTTAACACAACAGCAACCACTGCCCGGTGTTGATGACAGCCCTCTGCTCCCTGCAAGCCAGAACCCTGCCTCTCAACTTGGAGAATGTCCTGTCGTCTCTGCAGCCACATGCAACGAGAGCAGCTACTCCCCAAGAGTTTGGTGCTAAATTTCCTGAGAACCTAACAGAGGATCCAGCCCTTCTGCTTTTGTGTCTCCCCATCTGCTGAAACAATTCAGGAGCTCTGCTCCACCAAGGCAATTATGTGTGTATTATCAAAGCTGCTATTCCAAAGGGTTTTATGTGGTCATTAAAATAATGAAATATGAAGGAGGATGACTAGCGGCAGCCGCTGAGTAATGCGTCTCGAGAGCTGGATTTGAAGCTTTTTCAATTTCCATTCTCAGTGTGTGCATTGGTCTCCGATTAAGCGACAGCGCTTCATCTCCACGCTAGCAGATTGCACAGTTACCTTTGAAAGGCCCCAGGAATGCATAACAACGAGGAGCCACTCATGCTGACTGGGAAGAGGCAGAGCTAGAGGAGACATCTGTGGTGCATTGCGAGGAACAAGCCCCACATAAAATACACTGCATTTAGCAAGGTCTTTACAGTACACACTCCAGGCAGCGACCAGCTGTTCACCTGCGGCCTGCAAGGGCCTTTGTGGGCATGAAGCCAGCTAACAGGTGTTACTTTGCCCGTCTCGGAGTGGGGGAAGAACAAAAACTGCTCCTCACTTTACCAACAGTTCAAAGTGAGAACGAAAAGTGGTTTACTTTTTCACAACGTTTGCCTTTTCCTGTTTCCTTAGCTCCGAGAGTTTGTTCAGCCAGCTCGAAACAGGAAGCAGTATGTGAACAGGTGCTTTCTCACCACACACCTGACAAGGCTATTCCAGGTCTCACACGCCCACAGGGCTGACTCAGCCTGCACATCTGGAGTGGCACAAAGCTGATAGAGTGGATGGCTCTTAGTCTCTATGCACTTGTGCCATCACGCACAGAAGTCAGGGAAAGGGGAACACATTCTTGTATGACTACTGTTCACTGTGCTTTTCTCAGTGTTTTATATCCTGCAAATGAAGGGTTAATGAGTTCTAAAAATATATGCGTATGGGTTAAACAGATCTATCTATCTATCTATCTATCTATCTATCTATCTATCTATCTATCTATCTATCTATCCCATACCCATCATCATGGTATCTGAAGCTACCTGAACTGCTGTTTTCCTGTTGGCTAGAAATGCCAGGGAACCCGCTGAAGGTGATACCTTGTTGCAAGCTGCGCTACTCAGCCGCTGTCTAATTAGCCGGAGTCTGGTTCTCTCTGCATGTCCCTGTTTTTTCAATACACGGCAAGCACGGCTGTCAAGCCAATGATTGAGGAACAAAGTTTTTGTGGCCCATTATTCCAACTCCAGTGTCTGCTTTAATTCAAATTAGCCCTGATCCTATCTTTGGGATGTTTGATCCTTGTACAAATATATTCCTTCATTTTCATTTCTTGAAGCAAGCTGCCATTTCACATCACAAACCCAGCTCACTCCTGAGATAGTACACTCAGCAACAAAGGAACCTGGCAGCCTCTCCTGAAGGCCTGGCTGATGCTGTCACAGATTAGGCTCTGATCTGAACACATACCTTTTACCGCAGATTGCACTCTAAACACACACATGTGGGTCTGGGTTGCAACCTTAAGCTACATGTGTCACCTCTCCATCTGCCTCCGAGTACCTGGCCTTGTAATAGTGAAATACTAGGGGAGTTGGGACAGCTCCCAGATTTACTGCTGGTCTAACTGGCTGTTTCAATAGCTTATATATATATCTTACCATCATGCCTTCTATTATCCTTTGGTGACAGAGTGAACTGTCACAATGTGGGAGAATAAAAAACCCCAAGCAGTTGACTCCAATTAACCAATCCTCTCAGAGGCTTCTGCGAGTGGGAGGGACTTGGGGAATATATAAACCAGGCCCACTTCATTGCAGAAAGAAAGACAGATAAGGAACCAAGACAACACAACACCCAAGAAGACTGGAAGGCTGATGATGAGGGGGAAAATCAGCTCCGGAAAGAGACAGGAGCAAGGTGATCACCTTGTTAAAAAGGTACTGAGTGTGGGGACGGTTGGGCACAGACTGGGGCCTGCCTCCCTACGAAAAGATGGACTTGCCTGAGAGGTAAGAGAATTTATGGGGGGATCGGACTAAGGGCTTTGGGTGTAAATGATGACAATCATGATGATGATGATGAAAAGCTAAATGCTGACATACCACTACTCCTACATTCTCTCTGGTGTCCTTTTTCTCCCCCAGCCTCATCCTGGCCCACCCGGCAATGGTGACATGGGGAACGGTAGGATTTGGGGCTTAGCTGGAGGGCCAAGTCGTGTTAGTGATTGTCTGCCAAACTCCGTGGGGCTAGCGAGACTCCCCTGGCTCACCTTTAGAGGCCAGCACAGTGGCCATTCTTCTCTCTAATAATCTGTGCTGAGACTGCAGATGGCAGCATACAAGCCGTCTATTTGATCTGAGCAACCCAGGTAGCCATTGCATGGGACTGGGACGGAGGGACCTAAATATCTCTGAGGATCTGTGGCTACATCCTGGCCCACCCGGCAATGGTGACATTGGGAACGGTAGGATTTGGGGCTTAGATACTCAGTAGCCACAGATCCTCAGAGATATTTAGGTCCCTCTCTCCCAGTGAGAGTCAGGCACCTAAATACATTTGAGAATCTGGGTCATAGTCTCTGCTCTTCCATAATAATATGGATGGGGTGACATCTGCTCCATTCTGTTCCAATCCATTGTGTCCCTCAAGCTCCTGACCTCTTGCCAATGTGGCCTGCTGCGGGGCTCCGTGTTTGGAGGAGGAAGAGATGGTGCCTGTGGAATACCTATAAAGAATGTTCATTCTGACAGGACCCTGTGGTGTCCATAGATTCATGTATGTCAAGGTTCCACATTGTCATCAGAACAAAGAGGAGGCTACCTACAGTGATGGGGGCTGACGTGCAGACAAACTTTATCTTTACTGAGTCATGATGAATGGAAAGATGATGAGACATTTGAGGCATATTCAAATCCCAGACTGTCCATCCCTCTCCCACAGCACTGTTTATATCTGGCTTTGTGGCGAGTTATTATATGTTGTGAAGGGTTAATGGATATTTGCATCTCTTTGGTCTGGATGTTTTGAATTGTTTGTGAGGCTCCCAGGCAGGGCCTTTAGAAATAAAGGATTTTTTAAATAATATGATAAAAATATGATAAAAAAAAATGATCTGGATTTCTGTGCCCTGGAGCTGCACCATGTGTGTTTGAAGAAGGCTTGTCACGGTACGTCTACACAGCAAAAACCCAACAATCCTGTGACAGAGAGTCTGAGTCTGAAGTCAATGACTCGGACTTGCGCTGTGGGGCTAAAAATAGCAGTATGGGGTGAGGGCTCAAACTGGAGCCTGGACTCCAAGACCCTCCCTGCCTCACTGGGTCTCAGTGCCCAGGCTTCAGCCTGAGTCCAAACATTTATGGTGCTATTTTTAGCCCCACAAGCCCAAATCAGTTGACCCGGGCTATGAGACTTGGTGTCCTGGGTCTTTTTTTGCTGTGTAGATGGGCCCTTTGAGTCTTAATGATGCCACTAGACTTGTTTTCTGCTATATTCATGCCATGTGTTTGGAAGTGGGGATAGTGGAATTCTCTCCTTACTCTGAGCATTGGTGATCCGGGGGCCTTTGGGTTGAACAGTGCTATTGAAATGTCACTTACTAGTATGATTTTTTCATGTTCTCTATGTATATATATCTTCCTACTTTATTTCCCACTGCATGCATCTGATGAAGTGGGTTTTAGCCCATGAAAGTTTATGCCCAAATAAATTTGTTAGTCTCTAAGGTACCACAAATACTCCTCGTTCTTTTATCTTCTGTGTGTTCATTTCAGTGGATTCTCCAGCTCTGGCCCACCAGATGCAAAGGCCAGAGAGAGCTTTACCTGCAGGTCGTGGTGTGAATGAGCATAAACAGCTGTTAAGGAACTACCCAGCCCTGTGCTGGCTCCCCATTGGCTAATGGTAGTATCAGACCCAGTGAGGTAGCAGGATGCTGTTGAAAAGGTAGAGGACCGAGGAAGGAAGCTGCTCCCAGGGAGGTGAAGCAGTGGGATTCGTTAAGACAGCTACGATTGTAAATGGTCTCAGTGTTACCTCGAGCGATTCCATTTCCAGAACTCTCATTAAAATGATAAGAAACCAGAAATGGCAGATCAGAGTGAGGAGACAGGAAATGTAGGGATACTATCATGAATCAGAAATGGCTCCCAGGCGAATTACTAAGGCCATTTCCAAATCATGCCTCAGAGGATCATAGAAAATAGAGATGGAAAAGACTCATAAATCCTGTAACCGCCAATGCTGGATTGTTCCCTCTCCGACATGTTAGTGTTCCATGCAGAGTTTGAAACATGCCAAGCAATGGAGCTCCCTGAAGAGATGGAGGCATTGCACTGTTAATACACTTAGCTGGCCCCAGGGGCTAACTCAGGCAGATCAGTTGGGCCCAGTGGCTAACGTGGGCAGGTTAGGCTTTTATCTCTAAGCTCATGAGTCCAGTTCATCCCTAGGACTTAGTGTGAATGAGTCATCTCAGTTCATTTATTAGATGATAATAGTTCACACACAAAACCACAATGGGCCTGAACAGCAGAGGCAGTTGGTTGGAAATCAGTTGTAGCTTCCTACTCTGGAGAGCTTGGTTTGATCGGGCAGTTGTGGAGCTTTTTGGGTTCTTCTCATGGAAATGCCCTGGTGGTAAAAGAGGCTGGATTGAGAACTCAGGAAACCAAAGGCCTTTGTTGCATGGGCAGTGGCAGTGCAAACTTCCCTCCCAAACTATCTCATGAATGGGCCTCCCTCCTCTTCTGGAGGGAGCCCTCTGGAGGGGGTGGTGCTTTCAGTACTAATATCACAGGGCTGGCCATTGATGCTACCGTGCAAATCACTTTGTGTCTTCCCGCTTCCAGGAGTGACTACATTTAAACTGGCCACACCCACCAGCTGGAAGGCGAGTGGACGATTGAGGCGGTAGGGCCATCCATGCTGAAAGCTGCCCAGCAGTTCAGATCAGTCCCCACATCCTGAGATAGAGCATGTTTAAAAGGAAGCCGTTCCATGGCTGAAAACCACAGCATGGACCAAGATCATGTGTCCCTGTGCCTGGAAACATTTAGAGACCTGATGTCTCATCTGAGGACCTTGGGCCAGTTCTTCAACAGGTGTAAACCAGCAAAATTCCAGACTGAGTCAGCATAGCTCCCTTAAAGCCAATTTGAACTGATTTACACCAGTTGAAGACCTGCGCTGTGGAGTCTCTATATTCCAAGACCTCAGGCAGCAATTTTCAGCCTGGGGTGCCTGTTTACCAGAGGGAAGTCTAGCTGCAGTGCTGACATAAGCGTATCTCCTGCGATGTAAATGAAATGCTTGGCTTAGCATGTTAACATTCATCTTGGATTGTCTAGTGACACAAAGCGTTATCAGCAACGATGCATCCCAGGCCTGGAATTCTGTGCTTAATCAAACCTCTTAGTCATTTAATCTTGTTAACAAAGCATAAATTGCAATGCTATCACATTAACCAGCAGCATGGAAATGCCAGTTTAGTAGCTACTCCTGAGAGAGAAGAGAACTCTGTGATCTATAAACAGTTATCAGCTGTTTGCAAATCATACCTAGCTACCCTCGACCATCGTAGGAATTGACCTGCTGGATCAGACCTGGGGAACAGCCAGAAGGAGGTGTGAGAAAGCCCATAGATTCCAAGGTCAGAAGGGATCATTACAACATCTAGTTTGTCCTCCTGCATAAGCCAGGCTAGAGAATTTCACCCAGTTACTCCTGTACTGAGCCCAGTCATTTGTGGTTGGCTAAAGCATCTCTTCCAGAAAGGCCTTTAGTCATGATCTGAAGACCTCAAGAGACAGAGAATCCACCACTTCCCTTCGTATTTTGTTCCAGTGATTAATCACCGTCACTGATTTAAAACAAAAAACAGCCTAATTTTAATTTGGTTTGGCTGCGTTGAGCTTCAGGCCATTGATTCTTGGTCTGCTAGATTAAAGAACCCTTAGTACCCAGTATTTTCTCCCTGTGAAGGTTTTAATAGACTGTGATCAAATTACCTCTTGATCTCTTTGATAACTAAACAGATTGAGCTACTTCAGTCTCTCACTAAAGGGCATTTTTTCCATCCTTTTGAATAAATCTTGTGGTTCTTTTCTGAACTCTCTCCAATTTTTCAACAATTGTAGGTAACTAAGGAGTAACCCGCCCATAGGGGAAGTTTCGTACTAACTTTAGGCAGTTAGAGATTTGTTATTTGCCGTGGAGCAGGAGAGATTTTATCTCTTCTGTAGATTTTACCCTAATGTATCTATGGATGCTCTGGGCCCTAGATAAATGTTGTCCAGTCATTTTCTGAGTCCTGCGAAGCTCTTGGCCTCAGTGGTACCTTGTGATGGTGAGCTCCAATGCTTATGTATTGTATGCAAAAGTATTTCCTTTTATCAGTTTGCCTTTCAGTTGGATGGGATGTCCCCTCCACGGGCTCTGCCCACCTTAAGATACCATCTCTGTCGGGCAAACTGTGTGCATCACAGCACTGGATTGAAAAGGGCTATTGTAACCAACTAGATTTATTACTGGGGCCAAACAATCACTCGCCCACACATTGGGGCAACCAACCCAGGCCCCATCTAATAGCAGTTTAGAGAATCTGTTTCTTTTACTTCCTTAGAAAGCATCAGTGCTGCAGGCCAAAGCTCTGCTGCCCTCTGGCTACCAGTCCAGCACCAACAACCAGCTCTCGCCTGGGGAGGATTCTTCACACACTTCAATGCAGCTTCTCTAATGGAAAGATCCAAAGACCCCCAGAGCCTCCTCTCCACTGACATGTAACCATTGCTCAGGCTTTACTGGGGGCCAGTACCACAGTAAGATACATCAGCATCCACTGGCAGCAGCAAAAGGCAACAGAGAAGCGGGGATGTGAAGCAATTGCCCGCTTTCTAGTCATCTGAATATCAAAGGACGTAGCTGCTGCATGAACAAGTGTCTTTATATCAGGAGTGGCCAATCTGAGTCTGCGAAGGAGCCAGAATTTACCCATGTACATTGCTAAAGAGCCACAGTAATACGTCAGCAGCCCTCCATTAGCTCCCACTCCCAGCGCCTCCCACCCACCAGTAGCCCGGCCGATCAGATCAGCGCCTCCCGCTCTCTCCCCGCACCTCCCAATCAGCTGTTTCATGGCATGCAGGAGGTTCTGGGGGTGGGGGAAGTGAGGGCACGGCAGGCTCAGGGGAGGGGGCAGGAAGGGCCTGTGGCAGAGCCAGGGGTTGAGCAGTGAGCACCTCCCCGGCACATTGGAAAGCTGGTGCCTGTAGCTCCAGCCCCGGAGTCGGTGCCTTTACAAGGAGCCGCATATTAACTTCTGAAGAGCCGCATGTGGCTCCGGGCCACAGGTTAGGGTTACCATATTTCAGCAAGCAAAAAAGAGGACGGGAGGAGCCCCGCCCTAGCCCCGCCCCTGCCCCTCCCACTTCCCGCCCCCCCAGAACCCCCAACCCTCCCCCCGTTCCTTGTCCCCTGACTGCCCCCTCCTGGGACCCCTGCCCCTAACTGCCCCCCGGGACTCCACTCCCTATCTAAGCCTCCTTGCCTCTTGTCCCCTGACTGCCCCAACCCTTATCCACACCCCCACCCCCAGACAGACCCCTGGGACTCCCACGCCCCATCCAACCACTCCCCACCCCCTGACAGCCCCCCCCAGAACTCCCAACCCATCTAAACCCCTCTGCTCCCTGTCCCCTGACTGCTCCGATCCCTCTCCACACTCCTGCCCCCTGACAGCCCCCCCAGAACTCCCAACCCATCTAAACCCCTCTGCTCCCTGTCCCCTGACTGCTCCGATCCCTCTCCCCACTCCTGCCCCCTGACAGCTCCCCCCCAGAACTCCCAACCCATCTAAACCCCTCTGCTCCCTGTCCCCTGACTGCTCCGATCCCTCTCCCCACTCCTGCCCCCTGACAGCTCCCCCCCAGAACTCCCAACCCATCTAAACCCCTCTGCTCCCTGTCCCCTGACTGCTCCGATCCCTCTCCACACTCCTGCCCCCTGACAGCCCCCCCAGAACTCCCAACCCATCTAAACCCCTCTGCTCCCTGTCCCCTAACTGCTCCGATCCCTCTCCCCACTCCTGCCCCCTGACAGCCCCCCCAGAACTCGCAACCCATCTAAACCCCTCTGCTCCCTGTCCCCTGACTGCTCCGATCCCTCTCCCCACTCCTGCCCCCTGACAGCTCCCCCCCAGAACTCCCAGCCCCCTACCCCCCGCTCCTTGTCCCCTGACTGCCCCCTCCTGGGACCCCTGCTCCTAACTGCCCTCCAGAACCCCACCCCCTACCTAAGACTCCCTGTTCCTTGTCCCCTAACTGCCCCTTCCTAAGACCCCCCCCCCAACTGCCCCCCAGGACCCTACCCCCTACCTGTACCCTGACTGCCCAAAACTTTCTCCACTCCCCTCCAAAAGCCCCCCCAGAACCTCCCTGTCCCTTCTCCTGCCCCCGCTTACCCTGCTGCTCAGAACAGGGTGTTGGGCTCTGTGCCAGCCGGACACATGGCTGAGCTCCCCTGCAAAACACAAAACCCGGTCCCTGGCCCTGCACAGGGTTGCCGGAGCGGGCTGCAGGAGGAGGAGTTGCCGGCCGGCTCAGAATGCAGGGAGGGGGGGGGGTGGGAGGAGGAAGCTGCTCTGGAGTCCAGCCCGGGACTTTCCTGCAGCCCTCCCAGCCGGGGGAGGGGGAAATCCCGGACATTGTGAGTGCTTCACAAATTCCCCCCGGACGCTATTTTTAGCACACAAAAGGAGGACATGTCCGGGTAAATCCGGACGAATGGTAACCCTACCACAGGTTGGCCACCCCTGCTTTATTAGCGACAATGCGTAGGATGCAGCCAAGCCCCACTACAGGGAGAGTGAAAGAATAAAGAGATTCCCAGCCCCACCCATTAATTTCCCCTAATCCCATTCCCAGGCAGGGAGAGTCACCAGAGAGGGACTGTGAATCATACTGCTCAGCAGCATTAAAAGGCGAGGCCTCCCCACTCCCTCTGTACTGCCCGGGCAGGGACTGACATATAGAGATTTTTCCCTGATGAGGGATGGGTGTGGGTGTAATGAAAAGCAAGAGACAAAGGGGCAGAGCATAGAGTCTTCTGCCAGACATTCCCCCAAGGTGCCAGATCAAAGAGCCCTTCTCAAACACCCAAGGTGTTCGTGACACTCCTTCCCCAGCCCCTTTGCAAGCCAGGATCCTTGTGTCGCTGAGCAGGGTTGTGATGGATGATTTCCTAGGCCGTGGCTACACTCGAAACTTCAAAGTGCTGCTGCGGCAGCGCTTTGAAGTGCGAGTGTGGTCACGCGCCAGCGCTGGGAGAGCTCTCCCAGGGCTGCAGGTACTCCACCTCCACGAGGGGATTAGTTTACAGCACTGGGAGTGCGGCTCCCAGCATTGGGGCACTGTTTACACTGGCGCTTTGCAGTGCTGTAACTTGCTGCGCTGGGGGGTGTTTTTTCACACCCCTGAGCGAGAAAGTTGCAGCGCTGTAAAGCACCAGTGTCCTAGAGCTTGTGTCAGAGCTGCTCCAGTGGTGGATTAGCCACTGGGCCTACGGGGCCCATGCCCAGGGGCCCCAGCCAACTGGGTGGTCTTGGAAAAAGTCCACCGCTGGGCGGCAGAAGCCCAGAGCCTCAGCTGCTGGGCAGGTTGGGTGGGGGAAGTCCCCACACTCTGACCCCACTCCCCAGAAGCAGCGCTGGGCGGGCGAGGTGGGAGAAGCCCCAGCACACCAACCCCTGCTGTGGCCCTGGGACTTGAGGAAACTCTCACTCCCTGCTGTGCCCCAGGGCTGTGGCATGGGGACAGAGCTTCTCTGGTCTTGGGGCGGCAGGGTGGGGGGCAGAAAGGAGCAAAAGAGTTTGCAGGGCTGCAGTGGGGGGGTGGAGTAGGGAGGACCCTGGGTGGAATGGGCAGGGCCCAGGGAAGGGGTAGAAAGGGATGGGGCTGTGGGCGGGGCCCCGCACTTGCTCTGGTCCAGGGCCCCAGGAAACCTTAATCCACCTCACGGCTGCTCCTGGGAACACTCTTGGCCCATCTAGTGTGCAGGAAGTTACTGGAAAAAGGGAAAGTGTGCAGAGGGCCAAGAGGAAATCCTGTAAAAACCCAGCCCCTGGTACAGGACTCTGGAGGTCAGGTCTGATCAGTGCTGTGATCTCTGCTGGAAGCCAGGGCTTGAAATGCCCTTTCCCATACCCCCCTACAGCTCAGCGGGAGTGATCTCAGCACAGAGCCCCGAGAAAGGAAATATAACTAGTATATTAGGTTGGCACCTTCATGTCCCCTAGAGTAAGCACATTTCCTCCCGCAGAAAGTCTCACAGCACTTTTTCAATCCTGGACGCTGGCGGTCAGAGTGGCAGAGATTTGGGGGATTGTACATAGCGCACTTAAAGATGAAGGCAAGACAGGTTTCAGGTTTCCTTGCAAGAGAAGATCGCAGCATAAACAAATCTTCTAGCACCACATAATATTAATGCAGTCTGTGCAGCACCCAGCACAAAGGGTCCCCCAAATACTAATTGAAATAATAATTCAGAAGCCCAGTGGTTATTTGTGTGTATTAGCTGCAAGTAGTGGATGCGGGGGGCATAGCTTCAGTAGTTGTGCCTCAGCTATCTGTAGTTGTATTTGCCTCTGCATTCTCCACAGGCTTGTTAACACCTTGTGCAGGTGAAACAGACAAGTTGTCCATTGAAGAGAAATGCAGTATAACCTGTGAACACCCCCTGCTTCCACCCTGCTGTCTAGGTGCATTTCCCAGGCTGATGCCAGGGACCAGAGCTCCCAGATCCAGCTGCCAGGGGCATTTCCTTTCTAAACCCAACATGATTGCCACCTTGAAGGGGTTAAATACTGTCACAAATACCTTTCAGTTTGATTGACAGGTCATGCTCCACCCTGTGGGAAGCACAAAGTCAAGGAGGTGACTAAAGGGAGCAGCCCTTTCATGGCAGCTCACTGAGTGGGGCCTCTCTGGCTGCTGCCACGGAGGGACAATAAGAACTGGGACCCACCCTGCAACCAGCTGAGCTACCTGTGCCCATCAGTGCTCTCTGTCCTCTGTGAGTCTGGTGCCCTGGGCTGCTGGCTGGGGCAGGAGCTGTCAGCACTTACCTGTTGCTACTACAGGGAAAGTTCAGAATCCTAGAGACAGAAAATCCCTGTAAGGTCCCTTCTAACCCAGACCCCCCGGGCAGGGCAGGATTGTTCCTTACTCTACATTGACCAGAGATGTGTCCAGACTTGTGTTAAATGTCCCAAATCATACAGTCCTCACCCCCTTTCTTGGGCGACTCATCACAGTCTGTTACATCTCACAGCCAGAAGGAGTGTCTTAATGTTCACCCTGGAATTTCCATGTCACCCCACTCAGCTCCCCCCTGTGATACTCTAATTGTGCCCTGGCATTCCTTGGGCTCACACACTGAGAGTAGTGCATGAAGCTCAGTGGGGATGGAACTATGTGCTCTATGGATTTAGCACTTTCCACAGCAGTATGAAAAATCGGGACGGGGCTGGGGGGTAATAGGTGCCTATATAACACTAAGCCCCAAATATCAGGACTGTCCCTCTAAAAGTGGGCCATCTGGTCACCCTACTTTCCACCTCACCCCGTCTCCCGCCTCCTGATCATTTCAGTTGCTTTTCTCTGAACTCCTCCAGTTTGTCACTAAGAGGGGACATCCTACCAGATGCTGGTGGCAACTTGGCCCAAAGGCTGAGGAGCCCCACAAAGAGGAAGATGCCCAGTGGCTTCATGGTGTTGTCTCAGGAGGTAGGTCTGAATGCCCAGAGCTGAGTCAGGCTGGTATTTAAAAAATTCACTCCACGGGGGAGAGAGGAGAAGGGAACAGAGAACGAGATGCCTGGATTGATGCCAATATTTGTCCCCTTGTCTTGTGCTATTTCACAACCAAGTTATTGTCTTCCTGCAACTCTTTGCACAAGAAAAACATGAGATTGCTGGAAAGAGTGAAATTCTCCCCTTGCTCAAGAGCCGGCTGCAGAGACAGTTTCAATGTGGAGTGGGGCAAACTCACATGGAGGGGACCTGTGAGAGACGCAACAGAAACCTGGCTCCAGACAAGATAGAAGCCAGTAAACTATTGACTTTTGGGTATGGGCCTTTGTCTGACGGTGAGGGGGGCAGGGACCCCTCTGCTCTCAGCTCACAGGCTGTTCGGGTTTGTGAATGTGAGAACTCACCCCTGCAGAGCACAGCAGGTTCATGCAAACCCAGTGAGTCTGGCCATCCCCACTCCTCAGTTCAGCGCAGCCCAGCTCTTTGTCTCAGGAGGTTTTAGGGTGTCTCCCAACCCCAGGCTCAGTATCGGCTGGGGCAGCCACCCCACTCACTTCTCCCTGCTGCAGTTTTGGGCAGGGGATCCCTCCTGGTAATTCCCTCCTCTCCCATGGTTCAGGTGGTGTTTCCTGCCCACCAATATCCCCCTGCCACTGCTGGACTACTGCTTACAGTGTATGGTGTGGTGCTGCTACTGATCACAGCAGAGTCTAATGGGATGGGGACAGCCAAGCATCAGCGAGCGCAGATGCATCTACCATGGTGTTATAGGGTGACACTGGGCCTTTAAAAGGGAGCAGGGCTGCTGCAGCTGTGACTGGTCAGCTGACCCTGAGCTTTAAAAGGGGGCACCTGGGCTTAGCAAAAGCAAGATGTGGTGAGGGTCAGGTTGTGAGAGTGAATGTAGGGCTTGTGCTTCCTGGGAGCAGGGGATCCTGGACATCTACAACTGTCTGAGTTCTCTGAGATGGGGGGAAGGTGGAAAAAAGCTGGGAACTAAAAGGGTGGGGCAAAATTGTGGGAGCTGTAGGGGGAGTTGAGGAACTACCTCTTCCTTGATTTGACCTAAGTTTGGGCAACAAGTCTGCGCAAAAAAGAGTCTGGGTGTGGTGGGGAGTCTTTAGCAAGCTGGGGGAAAGCACCTGGGGTCTCCTTTTCCAAGTGCTGGGTGGCTCAGTTTTGGGTTTTTTTGTTTCCTTTAGAAAGGAGCCAAATAACTCCTAGAGACCTCTAGGGCAATCAGATCCTTTAGCCTCTCTGGCTCTTGGTGCCTTGCTGCCTCCTGGCTCTCTCAGTGGGGCATTATTCAGGTGGCTAAAAGCAGCTCCTCAAATGGAACAACCCAAAGAGCCCTAGGCTCTCCTGTTCACTGGCCGGGATCCTTCTCAGCATCTCTATTAAAGGGCCTTTCCCACAGTAACACACCAGACTCCACTGCTGGCTGGGAGTGCTGATAATGCCCCAGGGAGATGAAAACCTCTGCTTTCGTTCGAGTGGCAGGTCTACAGGGCTCCGTCTATCATAGCAGTGCTAACCCCAGGCATTCCGTGGTCAGACCCCAAAGAATCGCCAGTGGCTTATAAATCATTAATTTAAAAAATCATTAATCCCTTTTTTTCAGTTGTCTGCCACCTGCTCCACTCCCTGTTGAGGGGATGCGGCCGCCTCCAGCTAGTGTCTGATCATCTCAGGCTCAACGTTAAATATATGCACACCGCTGGCCCTCTGTGCTCTGACAGCACCCTGCTTACCTTCTCCTACCCCAGGAGGTTCTGAGGCTGGCAATGCTTAGGGCCGTGGGGCAGGGCGGGATGGGCAGTGTAGTCAGCCCAGTGGCACGTCTGCCAGCCTCGGTGCTGCATTCAGGGGCCCTGGACAGGGACTCAGCTCATTACGCAGGCCTCTCTAGCTCGTCTCTGAGTTGGGCTCTTGCTGAACCTGTGAAAAGTTGCACCCGGGGAGGCGGTGGAGGGGGCTGAACTTGCTCACTAAATTTTCAGAGGGCACCCAAGCAATCCCAAACCAGTGCAGGCTGCTCTTCGCCTGCCCCAGCTGAAACCCTGGCTAAAGAGCGCCAAACAATAGTCTGTTGTGGATCCTGAGCTCGCTGGGGGCTGAGACACAGCATCAGGTGGAGAATTCCTGCCCAGGAGACAACAGAGCTCCCAGCAGGGAGAATTGGAATCTACTGGAGATTTTTCAGTCCCGGCGTTCCCAGCTGACAGTGTGCTGTCCGGATCCGCCTGATGCCCAAGGTGGGAGGGAGCGGTGGAAGGGGAGAGAGTCTGGGAAGAGGAGTCACCTGACCCACAAAGCTGTTGCGTGAGCCAGTGTCTTTATTTGCTACAATGGCCAATGCCCCAGCCAAGCTCCATTACACAGAGTGAGAGAGAAAAGAAATAAAGAGACTCCCCTCCCCTCCCTCAGCACCACCTAAAGAGTTCCCCTAATCCCTGAGCCCTAGGAAAGGGATTGGGAATCAGACTGCAGCCCAGCAGGAGGCCTTCCCATTCGCTCTGAGCTGCCTGCGCAGGGTCCTAGCCTACAGGCAATAATACCCTGGAGAGATAGTGTGTGTGACTGATGCTAAAGGAGGGAGGTGGAAAGTGTGAGATGGCCCCCACAAGGTGGCAGATCAGAGAACCGCCCCACCCTCAGCTCCTCCAAAATGTCTGGCACCTCTCCCCATGCCCATTAGGGAGCCTAGATCAGTGAGTCTCTGAGCTGGCCTTGTGCAGGATGACTTCTGAGGGCTGGCCCGTGGACCCCCCGCAAGGCCGAGCTCCTTGAGTTGGTGTCATGGCTGCTCCTGGGGACACCCTTAGCCCATCCGTGAAGCAGGAAGTTACGCTAGAGAAAGGGAAATTGATCTGAGGGGCCAAATGGAAATCCTGCTTTGTACAAACCCAGCCCCTGGTACAGCCCCAACCAACGCCCCCCAGGCTGGTTCAGCAGCTGCCACAGCCTCATCCCAACCTGGGATACAGGATGGGAGATTTCTACCTGCCAAATCCCCAAAGCCAAAGAGGGGGTGCAGCACCCCGAAAGCCGAGTGACCCTGGGGTGGAGGGAAAGATGGCACTGTAACCGCTGTAAGAGGAGAGAACAGCCTGCGCTGGGGGTGGCACTAAATCCAGAGGGAACGGCTCAAACGTACAGCTATGTTCTAGTGTTTCCCCCAGGCAGCCCCTTCGGACCGTGGCTGACTGTGGGGTAGGTGTCGGGCTATAAACAGGGCCACAGCTGTATAACTATATCAGTTTAACCAAAGTTTCCCATGTAGACAAGCTCTAAGCAGTGAGATTGTACCAGACACTAGCAGCAGCTCAGCCCAGAGGCTGAGGAGCCCCCCAAGGGAGGAAGACACCCACTGACTTCCTGGTGTGGTCAGGAGCCAGGCTGGATTTAAGGTCTCATTCAGGACTATGGCGGTGCAGGGCAGGATGGGCAGCCCTGGCAGCTAAGTGGCACATCTGCCAAACCCAGCCTCAGTGCATTGCTTCAAGGCCCTGGGATGGGGACTCAGTTCATTAGCGAAGTGGCTTCTAGCCCACCCTGTGAGGGGCAGCTCCCCATGCCCTGTGTTGGAAAGACGCTCGGGGAGGGGGGGGCGGCGTGACGCTGCTGTCACTCAGAGCCTCTCTGCCTTGTTTTAAAGGTCCCAAAGGGTTTCTTAGAAAGAGACGGCTCAACATCCCAAACCAACAGCGGCTGCTCCCTGGGGAAAGAGCCTGGACCAGTACTAGGGTCCTGGCTCCGAGCTCACTGGAGGGGGAAGAGGGGCCTGAGAAACGGCATCAGGGGTAGAATCGCCCTCACACACACAGACAGGAAACATCTGAGCCTCCATCAAGAAACCAGGGGGAGAAGAGCTTAGGCCAGGTCCGGATGTGCCTGACCAATGAGACAGGAGGGGCAGAGGCGGTGAGGGGAGGAACCTGCAGGTGGAGGAGGAGATGGAGTGACCAGAATCACAGGTTACAAACTGCTATGTGAACAACAAGCTTCTTTATTTGTTACAGTGCACGAGGTGCCAGGGACACCAAATTATACAGAGTCAGGACAAGAAGAAAGAGACCCCCAGCTCTGCTCAAAGCCTCCCCTTGACTGCAGGGAAAGAGCCGCTGCATGGGGACTGTGAATCACGCTCCTCAGGTCCCTCACGGGATGAGGCCTCAGCCCCGTCCTCTCTGTGCTAGGCGGGCAGGATCTGAAATTCCATGGCAGCCCCACGATAGGTGACAACAATGTGGCATAGTTGGTGCTAAAGACGAGATGGATTAAGAGTACAGGTGCTTTGCAGGCATTGTGCAAGCTGATATCCTAGGGCTGGTCTGTGGGACCCCTGCAAGGCCAGGCACATCAGCTGGTGTCTTGGCTCCTCCTGGGAACGCCCTTGGGACGCAGGAAGTTATGCTGGAGAAAGGGAAAATGATCAGCGGGTTCAATAGGAAATCGTGGGCTGTGCAAACCCAGCCTCTGGTTCAGCCCGAGCTCCCATGAACACAACCCAGTTTGGTCCAGCCCAGCCCTGCAGCTGCCATGGCCTTGTTCCAGCCTGGGATACGGAGGGGTGGGGGGTGGGGGGGAGATTTCCACCTGCCAAATCAGTGGACCCAAGAAGGAGCACAGTATCCCCAAAGCCTAGTTACCCTATGGATGGGGGGGGGGATCAAACTTCCTGCCCTTTGGATGGCACTGAATCCCGAGCTAACTTGCTTGGCAGAGGAAGCTCTCCATGTTAGTATCTCCCCATGCAGACCCTTCTGACCCTGTTCCTATCTCCACGGAGCAGGGGTGAGAGAGCATTAATCCCCCATTCCCTGCCCAAGGGAGCGTCCTGCTATCATCTCCCTGCCTCTTCCACTTGTAGTCAACAGGAATTGGGTAGTATTCCTTTAAATTGTTTGCAAGCCCTTTAGTCGCGTGTATGTCTGAGAAGCCCCGAGAACCCTGCCAGAGCTGCCGTGGGTGTATGTAGCTAGGCCTGGCACACTGGATGTCATTAGCAAACATAGTTATTGGTCCTCATTGTGCCCATGTTGTGCATTCATTGTGTGACTCTTCTGTAAAGAGCAAAACACACAACATCATTGTCCTCTCTAGATCCTGGATGAGGCTTGTGGGTGGGGCAAGGGGAGGTGTTATCTAAAGAGAGCCTGGGCATTGGACCACAAACCCAATCAATAATGTCGCCTTCCCCTTTTCTGGCCCCAGACACACCATCCCATAGTTTTTCCAGTGCAGCTTCTCAAACTGAATCCCTCCAGATCCCCTCTGCCTGTTGCCCAGGTGGACCCAATTTTTGTTGTCTTGTGACACCACAAAGTCATATTCATACAAAGGCGTGTAGGAAGGTGCCAAGTACCCAGCCTGTTCCCTAGTCAGCCAGAATGGTGAGGCCTCCGGAGGTAGCTCTGATCAGAGCTGATCTCGGCTGGAAGCCATGGGTTGAAATGCCCTTTTCCATAGGCGCCCTGCCGCCCAGCTGGAGCAGGAAGTGATCTCAGTCCAGAGCCCAAAGAGAGGAACAGGCTGGTATCTTTACCATGTCCCTTAGGATAAACACAGGCCCTCCCGCAGAAAGTCTCACAGCACTTCTTGAATCTTGGACACTGGCGGTCAGAGTGGCAGCGATTTGGGGGATTGTACATAGCGCACTTAAAGATGATGTCTGGACAGGTTTCAGGTTTCCCTGTAAGAGAAGATCACCACATAAAGAAATCTAGCAAAGCATAATGTCAGTTCTAAGCTACTTGGGACAGGGACAATGAAATCTGTGCAGCACCCAGCACAAAGGGTCCCCCAAAATACCTATTGAAATAATAATAATTCAGAGGCCACGTGGTTATTGCAGGCTGCAGTGTGTGTTATGCTGCAAGTAGCGGGTGAGGGGGGCATAGCTGCAGTAGTTGTGCCTCAGCTATCTGTAGTTGTATTTGCCTCTGCATTCTCCACAGGCTTGTTAACACCTTGTGCAGGTGAAACAGACAAGTTGTCCATTGAAGAGAAATGCAGTATAACCTGTGAACACCCCCTGCTTCCACTCTGCTGTCTAGGTGCATTTCCCAGGCGCATGCCCTGGGGCCAAACCTCCCAGATCCAGCTGCTGGGGCATTTCCTTTCTAAACCCAACATGATTGCCACCTTGAAGGGGTTAAATACTGTCACAAATACCTTTCAGTTTGATTGACAGGTCATGCTCCACCCTGTGGGAAGCACAAAGTCAAGGAGGTGACTAAAGGGAGTAGCCCTTTCATGGGCTGGAAGTGATCTCAGTCCAGAGCCCAAAGAAAGGATCCTTTGGGCCTCTCTGGCTGCTGCCATGGAGGGACAATAAGAACTGGGACCCACCCTACAACCAGCTGAGCTACCTATGCCCATCAGTGCTCTCTGTCCTCTGTGAGTCTGGTGCCCTGGGCTGCTGGCTGGGGCAGGAGCTGTCAGCACTTACCTGTTACTACTACAGGGAAAGTTCAGAATCCTAGAGACAGACAGTCCCTGTAAGGTCCCGTCTAACCCAGACCCCCGGGCAGGGCAGGATTGTTCCTTACTCTACATTGACCAGAGATGTGTCCAGACTTGCTTAATTGTCCCAAGCAATAGGGCTCCCCAGCAGTGGCCCTAGCCATTTTTCTGGCCAGAGCAGAAAATGCTTTCAGCACTTTCTGTCCCCCAGCTCACACAACAAGTCCCTCCCCCCCAGCCGATCAGCAGAGTCAAAAAAATAGCGGAATGGCACTTAGGTACGGCACCTATGATGACCGTCCTGTTTTCCCTCCCTTAGGACTGGCCCTGGGGCTTCCCACCTCTCCTTGGGAGACTCATCACAGCCTGATACATCCCACAGCCAGGAAGATTCTTCTAAAGTTCACCTGAAATCTTCCTGATCTTCATCTCACCCCATTAGCCGCCCCCCATCCCATGTGACACCCTAACCGTGTCCTCTCCTCCCTTGGGGCCCACACCCCGTGAGTATCTGCAGAGAGGTCCCATCCTCACTGAGTGATCTCCCAGCCACGCTCTATGGATTTTGCACTTTCCACCTCTTCCCCCTCAGCCAACCCTCGATCCTGTCAGTCATTTTTCCCTGAATCTGAACTCCTCCAGTTCGTCACTAAGTACGGTGACCATATTTCCCAAAGGGGAAAACAGGACACCGTGCAGGGCTAACCTGAGATGCCAGCCCCCGTCGCATGCAGGCCTGGCCCAAGCCCTGCAGGCTTGGGCTGAGAGCCGGAGGCCCACCACCCAGAGCCTGGCATCGCTGTCTCCCCCCACCCGCCACGAATGTTCCTCCACACACTCCCAGGGACACACGCCTGACTTTTTTGGCAAAACTGGGCATTTATCCTGTTTGCTCTTGCCAACTGATCATCAGCTGGCAAGAGCAAACTGGACAAATGCCAAGTTTTGCCAAAAAAGTCGGGACGTCCAGGCTTAAAAAAGGGACTGTCCCATCCAAAATAGGACGTATGGTCACCCTATCACTAAGAGGGGACGTCATACCAGACACTGGCGGCAGCTCGTCCCAGAGAGTTTGCCGTTATCTGAGAAGCTTCTGCCCAAATGCTCTGTGAACTCTGGGGTCCAGTGACTGAAAACCCAACACCTGGAGATCAGGGCTGAGGTCCCCAGATACATTTAGCTGCAGCCTCCTATCATCAGATTAAAGGTGACGCAGTTACACTGAGACCAGTACCTCTCTGAAGCAGGACGCAAGCTCTCCCACAGCTAGTTTCACAGCATTTCTTGGGCCCTGGACATTGGTGGTCAGAATTACAATGGTTGGGAGGATTTATCATACGACACCGGACAGTAACCACTGGGCAAGTCCCAGATTTCACTGCAAGAGAGGAAGATGGCAGGATAAACAACCTTCTATGACAGGATAATAGCCAGGCCCCAGGCACTGATCTCTGCCTGCTGAGTGCTCAGCTCTGCTTCCCTTGTATCTCTCACCCTGCCAAGACCTAAAAGGATGGACACACGCAAATGATTCCTGCAGGACAGCTGCAGTTCTGTGGGATTCATCCCCTTAATGCCAGTGCCTCTCTCTGTAACCCCAGTGCCATCACTCCTCATTGCAAATAACTTTCAACAAGGAGCAGGGATGCCACGTTTGTGACAGGCAGGTACCACTGGGACTAAAATGAGTGGCGCCTGTCAAAGTGAGGGAGATGGGAGAGGCCTGCTTGGGTCACACAGCACACTCCTGCCCTCCCTGCCCCCACTGGGCTAGGACAGGGAGTGATGAGCTCACTGCAAAGCAAGGTGGTAGGTTTGGAAATACTGGCCCTGCGGGGTTCCATGGTTGGGCGGGAGGCAAGCCTTTGTACACGTGGACATGCAGCACTTTGTAGTGCTGGAGCACTCAGGATCCTAATCACACACCCATTAGGAGGAACTACCCTGAGACAGGTATTCTCGATCACTGGGCAGGTCCAGGTTTCACTGCATCAGACTAAGCCCCTGGCACGAACATCTCTGCCTACTAAAGGCTGAAATACTGTCCCTGGCTCAGCAGGGACAGGGTGAGAGCTCCCTGGGGAACCAAGACCCACAGACTATAAACAATGAGGCAGGTACCTTTTTGAGTTAGAACACAGCCCAATCCACAGCCGGTGTCACAGCACTTCTCTTCCCCAACACACTGGCTGTCTGATTGACAACGATTAGGGGGATTGAACCTCTGGCACCAAACAGTGATCACTGGGCAGGTTCCAGGTTTCAGTGCAAGAAAGACGTGCACGGTATAAACACCACCTTGTAATGCCGGGCAGCATGCTGAGCTCCAGTGAGAGGCACCTGCTATCAGGCAGAGTGCAGACTGTGGTAGGACCAGTCTGGCCTCTGTGAAATTCTGCTGTCGGTTGAAAGGCCTCTGCTGAATTATCCTGGGCCTAATCCTCCCCTGCCAGGAGGAGGAGCCCAGCACCTCATGTGTCATCCACAGCTCTGCAAGGCAGGTGTAAAATGCTGCCATGTCAGCATGGACAGAAGAGGCACAGGACTACAAATGGGGCATGGCAGGGGGAATCGGGCCCCCTTTGCTGAGGCGTGAGTGACTGAAGCCTCATCATCTGGAAATGAGAATTAGGGAGGGAAAGGACCCAGGCAGGTCTCTAGCCAATCCTCTGGACACTGTAATTCCAGACCCCTGCTACCCAGCTGTGGTGTTTAATTACACATTTAATTCCCAGCCTGGAGGGGGCTCGGCTGCTGTTTCTCATGAGAATGGCCTGTGCTGCTCTGGCTGCAACTCCTCAGAGCCTGCAGGGCCTGACCACTCAAAATGGGAGTTTGCTGCGTTGCTCAGGAAAGGTGGGGCCAGCGCCTTAGCTGGGGCAAACCAGTGTCGCTCTGTCAACTTCATTTTACATCAGGGTGGGGATTTGACTGAAGCTACACGGAAATGCATTGGGGTGGTAGCTGTGATCCTTTCCACAACGAAACCCCTCAGTGGCCGAGCAGGCTCAGACCGAACCAATCTAATGAAATTCACAGGGAGAAACTGCAACTTTGGCACCTACTGCAGCGACCCTCACTCCGTGGTCTCTGTGCCTTCTCAGGCTCAGTATCTGAACGGTATAAAATCCCGAACAGAGCCTGCTAGTGAGCTGGCCTTTCCCTGGTGCAGGAGCAGTTGTGATCCCAGAATGTCAGGTGCTGAGTGTCAGTATAGAGAGCAGTCCTGTTAGTGCTGTCTGGGGAGGGGACCACTCACTACAGCCTGAAGAGCCCCCTGCTCTCTGCCCTCCCATGGGACTGGAGCCTGCTGCCCCTTGGGTAGAGCTGGCAGAAGCTGTTCTGAGCACTTACCTCCGGGGATTTGTTGCACAGGTAAGATTGTGCCAGACCAAGACGGCAGCACCATCCAGAGGGTGAGGAGCCCCATGAAGAAGAAGGCACCCAGTGACTTCATGGTGTTGTCTCAAGAGGCAGGTCTGAATGCCCAGAGCTGTGTCAGGCTGGTATTTAACATCTCACTCCTGGGGAAAGGGGAGGGGGGAGCAGAGAACAAGGTGCCTGGTGCCAATATTTGTCCCCTTGTCTTGTGCCATTTCACAATCAGGTTCTTGTTTCTTCATGGAGCTCTTTGCACAAGAAAAACATGAGATTGACCCATTGCTCGGAAGAGTGAAATTCTCCCCTTGCTCAAGAGCAAGCTACATACACAGTTTCAATGTAGAGTTGGGGGCAAACTCAAGTGGAGATGACAACAGAAACCTTGCTCCAAAGAGGATAGAAGCCAGTAAACTATTGACTTCTGGGCAGGGGCGTTGTCTGATGGAGTGAGTTGCTGGTACCCTTTTGCTCTCAGCTCCATCTACCGCCCCCACCACCCTGCTGTTAAGTCTCTTTGAGGTCCCACCTGGAGTGGGGGTGTGCTTCCCTCAGTTCCAAACCCTGGGGAAAGAGCCTGGCGCAATGCTTTGATTCCGGCTCTGAATGCATTGGCAGAGGCTGTGGGGGTGGAAGTCAGGGTGGATGTGATTGTGCAGGCTGTGGAATCACAAACAACAAAGATAAGATATGAAAGAAATTCTTTATTTGTATCATGTCCAAGTGGTACTAATTAAACCTCATTGGCAACAAGTTCTGGCAGCAGGACTGGAAGAGATGGCCCCGCCCTCAGCCAATGAGATCCACACCCAGGAAAGTCTGTTTCTTTTCAGGAACATTTACAATAGCATCATGGATACAAAATCTCAAGGTCATCACAGAACTGTGCTCACCCTGGTCTCTCTATGGTGCCTAGGCAGGGTCTGAACCTGCAAAGGAATTTCCCCAGGGAGGTAACAAGTGACAGTACAAGAAATATGTGGAAAGTGCCTAAATATACCCTCCCCATGGCTGGTGTTAATGGCCTGGAGCTAGAGTTGTTTGGAAGAAGCTGCGAGCGTTCAGACAGTATTAGATTACAAAAAACTTTTGTACATGAACATTCTTGACAAAAAAAGGGAAAAGTTCTGTTGTAATTTTGGTGGTGGGGTTGGATTACTTGGAATTCCCTTTTCTTTTCCCTCTCAACCTGTTCTCACAGATAGAGTTGGATGATAAAGATGCAGATTTGATATAGGATGCTCCTTGTAAAGATAAGTGGACTGTCATACCGGGGTGCTGGAACGCTTTTTATAGTGGGGGTGCTGAGAGCCATTGAATCAAACTGTAAACCCCATAGATAATGGAATCCACTTCAAACCAGGGGCTGCAGCAGCACCCTAGTTCCAGCACCTGTGTGTCATGCTGCTTCGTAAACTTTTCTGCAAGACTGGACCAATAGAGCAACTGTATATCATCTTCATGCTGGACTGCAGGGTGAACGGTAAGAAACTTCGCTAAAAATCCCCTCTTGTCGGAATTGCATCATTGCTTTTATCACCTTCTCATTTAAGTGACGGGAGTCTCTGTTCTTCTGTGTTGACTCAAATACCTAGAGTCGGCATTCTTTCCAATGTTTTATAGAGAGAGGTGAGCTGGAGTTATGTGGAGTGATTTCCTGCTTTGGACCGGGGGAAATTCAGTGAGGTTAGGCTGCAGGGAACTGGTGTCAGTGCTGTTCCTGGGGATGCCTTGATCTATTGTGAAGCAAGTTATGCTGGAGGGGAAAAAAAGCAAAGCAGTCAGAAGGCTTAAGGGGAAAATCCTGTTCTATCTCAGAAGGGAAGCTGGGTGCTGGGAGCCAGGACTCCTGGGTCCTATTCCAAAATCTTGGCCATTTCCCACATGGCTCCAGCACTTTTCATCTCATGGCATGACACCAAACCTGTGTTTTCTTTCACTTGTTTCCTGCCACAATTCTGCAACTCATTCGCGGTTTCACCTGCACCGCCGGATATGGCCCTTGGACTGATCTCTCTGCTGGGGCCTGCATGAAGGGGGATGTTTCAGGCCCAGCACCAGTGTAGCGAGTGTTGGGGAAGCTGGGAAGATGCCAAGTACCCAGGTCCTTCCCTGGTAAAGCAGCATATTGTGACTTCAGCTGTGGTTAGTGCAGTGATTTGTGCCTGCAGCTCAGGGCTGTACACCCCTCCCCAGTGGGCAGCCCCCGGGCTCAGCTGGAGCAGGGCGGGAGCTCACTGCAGAGGCTGGGTACTTATGATGTAAACGTGAGTGGAGGTGGGTATCTTTCTGTGGCTAATCACAGTCCAGCCCACAGTCAGTGACACAGCACTTCTCATTTTCTGGACACTGACGGTCATGTACACACTGCATTAGGAGGATACCATGAGAGACACCTTATATTGACTGCTGGACAGATGCCAGGTTTCTCTGTAACACAGGAAGATCATAGTGTAAGCTACCCTCTGCATTGGAAGCTGGGATAATAAGTGCAGGTGGGTGGTGGCACCTAGTGGTAACTAGAGTTCTCCCTTATCTGAGAAGCTTCTGCCCAAATGCTCTGTGAACTCTGGGGTCCAGTGACTGAAAACCCAACACCTGGAGATCTGGGCTGAGGTCCCCAGATACATTTAGCTGCAGCCTCCTATCATCAGATTAAAGGTGACCCATTTACACTGAGACCAGTACCTCTCTGAAGCAGGACGCAAGCTCTCCCACAGCCAGTTTCACAGCATTTCTTTGGCCCTGGACATTGGTGGTCATAATTACAACGGTTGGGAGGATTTATCATAAGACACCGGACAGTAACCACTGGGCAAGTCCCAGATTTCACTGCAAGAGAGGAAGATGGCAGGATAAACAAACTTCTATAACCGGATAGTAGCCAGGCCCCAGGCACTGATCTCTGCCTGCTGAGTGCTCAGCTCTGCTTCCCTTGTATCTCTCACCCTGCCAAGACCTAAAAGGATGGACACACGCAAATGATTCCTGCAGGACAGCTGCAGTTCTGTGGGATTCATCCCCTTAATGCCAGTGCCTCTCTCTGTAACCCCAGTGCCATCACTCCTCATTGCAAATACCTTTCAACAAGGAGCAGGGATGCCACGTTTGTGACAGGCAGGTACCACTGGGACTAAAATGAGTGGCGCCTGTCAAAGTGAAGGAGATGGGAGAGGCCTGCTTGGGTCACACAGCACACTCCTGCCCTCCTTGCCCCCTCTGGGTTAGGATAGGGAGTGATGAGCTCACTGCAAAGCAAGGTGGTAGGTTTGGAAATACTGGCCCTGCGGGGTTCCATGGTTGGGCGGGAGGCAAGCCTTTGTACACGTGGACATGCAGCACTTTGTAGTGCTGGAGCACTCAGGATCCTAATCACACACCCATTAGGAGGAACTACCCTGAGACAGGTATTCTCGATCACTGGGCAGGTCCAGGTTTCACTGCATCAGACTAAGCCCCTGGCACGAACATCTCTGCCTACTAAAGGCTGAAATACTGTCCCTGGCTCAGCAGGGACAGGGTGAGAGCTCCCTGGGGAACCAAGACCCACAGACTATAAACAATGAGGCAGGTACCTTTTTGAGTTAGAACACAGCCCAATCCACAGCCGGTGTCACAGCACTTCTCTTCCCCAACACACTGGCTGTCTGATTGACAACGATTAGGGGGATTGAGCATCTTGCACTTGAAGGGAACCACTGGGCAGGTCCCAGATTTCTCTGCAAGAAAGACGTGCACGGTATAAACACCACCTTGTAATGCCAGGGAGCATGCTGAGCTGCAGTGAGAGGTACCTGCTATCAGGCAGAGGAATGCCACATTTGTGTGGAATGAAGGTAACATTGAGACTAAAAATAACTGGCATCCCTTGAAGTGAGGGATACATGAAAGGCCTACTTGAACAAGTTCCCCCACCCCACCCCACCCCACCGATGGGCTGGAACAGGGAATGATCTTACCACAAAGCATGGTAGAAGCAGGGCCGTCCTTACCCATACGCAAAGTACGCAGCTGCGTAGGGCACCAGGAAATTTCTGCATAGCTGCGTGCTGCTCCAACCCATGCTCCGGCTCTTCCCAAGGACCCCCGCCCCTGCTCTGCCCCGCCCCTTCCCCACCCCAGCCCCGCTTCTTCCCACTCTGCCCCCCATTCCCCTGAGCTCTGCAGCAACCTGGCCCCAGCCACGCCGCCGGTGAGTGCTGGGGGGTGGTTCCTCCCCGCCCCCCAAGCCAGCCTCAACCCTCACTGGTGCAGAGGCCTGGGGCCCGCTCCTCGCCCCCACCCCCACAGAGGCCTGGGGCCAGC
Organism: Chrysemys picta bellii; assembly: GCF_011386835.1. Taxonomy (NCBI): domain Eukaryota; kingdom Metazoa; phylum Chordata; order Testudines; family Emydidae; genus Chrysemys; species Chrysemys picta. The sequence continues at coordinate 35,450,515 of NC_088803.1, read as the reverse complement.
CCCCCCACAGAAGCCTGCCCCCCCCCCACGGGGGGGCTGCGTAGGGCCCCAGAATAGCTAGGGACGGCCCTGGGTAGAAGGATTAGAAATACTGGCCCAGTGTGGTACCTTGGTTGGGCTGAAGGCACTCCTTCCCACAGAAGGACATGCAGCACTTCATGGGGCCGGTGCAGTCATGGTCTTCCTTACACTTATCAGGAGGGTTTATCATGCGACACGTACTCACGATCAATGGACAGGTCCCAGGTTTCGCTGTAACTAACAAACAAATCCTGTGTTACAAGTAGGGCTGTCGATTAATCGCAGTTAACTCACTCAATTAACTCAAAAAATTAACTGTGATTAAAAAAATTAATCGCGATTAATTGCACTGTTAAACAATAGAATACCAATTGAAATTTATTAAATATTTTGGATGTTTTCCTACATTTTCAAATATATTGATTTCTATTACAACACAGAATACAAAGTGTACAGTTCTCACTTTATATTATTTTTTATTACAAATATTTGCACTTTAAAAACGATAAACAAAAAAAATAGTATTTTTAATTCACCTCATACAAGTACTGTAGTGCAATCTCTTTATTGTGAAAGTGTAACTTACAAATGTAGATTTTTTTGTTACATAACTGCACTCAAAAACAAAACAATGTAAAACTTTAGAGCCTACAAATCCACTCTGTCCTACTTCTTTTTCAGTCAATTGCTAAGACAAATAAGTTTGTTTACAGTTACAGGAGATACCTCTGCCTGTATCTTATTTACAATGTCACCTGAAAATGAGAACAGGCATTCACATGGCACTTTTGTAGCCAAAGTTGCAAGGTATTTACATGTCAGATATGCTAAACATCTGTATGCCCCTTCATGCTTCAACCACCATTCCAGAGGACATGCTTCCATGCTGATGATGCTCATTAAAAAAATAATGCATTAATTAAATTTGTGACTGAACTCCCTGGGGGGAGAATTGTATGTCTCCTGTTCTGTTTTACCCACATTCTGCCATACATTTCATGTCATAGCAGTCTCGGATGATGTTTTAAGAACACTTTCACAGCAGATTTGATAAAATGCAAAGAAGGTACCAATGTGAGATTTCTAAGGATAGATACAGCACTCGACCCAAGGTTTAAGTATCTGAAGTGCCTTCCAAAATCTGAGAGGGACGAGGTGTGGAGCGTGCTTTCAGAAGTCTTAAAAGAGCAACACTCCAATGCGGAAACTACAGAACATGAACCACCAAAAACGAAAATCAACCTTCCGCTTGTGGCATCTGACTCAGATGATGAAAATGAACATGCATCGGTCTGCTCTGCTTTGGATCGTTATCAAGCAGAACCCGTCATCAGCAATGATGCATATATTCTGGAATGGTGGTTCAAGCATGAAAGGTCATGAATCTTTAGCACATCTGGCACATAAATATCTTATGATGCCGGCTACAATAGTGCCATGCGAATGCCTGTTCTCACTTTCAGGTGACATTGTAAAGAAGACATGGGCAGCATTATTTCCTGCAAATTGTAACCAAACTTGTTTGTCTGAGCGATTGGTTGAAGTAGGACTGAGTGGACTTGTAGGTTCTAAAGTCTTACATTGTTTTATTTTTGAATGCAGTTATTTTTTGTAAATAATTCTACATTTGTAAGTTCAACTTTCATTATAAAGAGATTACACTACAGTACTTGTATTAGGGTAATTGAAAAATACTATTTCTTTTGTTTTTTATAGTGCAAATATTTGTATTAAAAATAAATATAAAGTGAGCACTGTACACTTTGTATTCTGTGTTGTAATTGAAATTAATATATTTGAAAATGTAGAAAGCATCCAAAAATATTTAAATAAAAGGTATTCTATTATTGTTCAACAGTGTGATTAATTGGACTATTAATTGCAATTAATTTTTTAAATCATGCAATTAACTTTTTTTATTGCTTGTCAGCCCTAGTTACAAGGTAACAAACTAAGCTTTCGGCACAAAGATGTGTTCTTGCTAAAGCTGAAATACTGTCCCCGGCTCAACAGGGACAGGGTGAGAGCTCCTTGGGGGGAACCCCACTTTCACTCCAGGCTATAAACAATGAGGCAGGTACCTTGCTGAGTAGAACACAGCCCAATCCACAGCCGGTGTCACAGCACTTCTCTGCCCCAGCACACTGGCTGTCTGATTGACAACGATTAGGGGGATTGAGCATCTTGCACCTGAAAGGAACCACTGGGCAGATCCCAGATTTTTCTGCAAGAAAGACGTGCACGGTATAAACACCACCTTGTAATGCCGGGCAGCATGCTGAGTTCCAGTGAGAGGCACCTGCTATCAGGCAGAGTGCAGACTGTGGTAGGACCAGTCTGGACTCTGTGAAATTCTGCTGTCGGTTGAAAGGCCTCTGCTGAATGATCCTGGGCCTAATCCTCCCCTGCCAGGCACCTCATGTGTCATTCACAGCTCTGCAAGGCAGGTGTAAAATGCTGCCATGTCAGCATGGACAAAGAAGCACAAGACTACAAATGGGGTATGGCAGGGGGAATCGGTCCCCTTTTGATGAGGGGTGAGTGACTGAAGCCTCACCATCTGGAAATGAGAATTAGGGAGGGAAAGGACCCAGGCAAGTCTCTAGCCAAATCTTCTGGACTCTGTAATCCCAGATCCCTGCTATTGCAGGAGGTCGCTTATACCAGCAGACCCCTGTTTGAGAGAGAACAGGGACACGCCCAAATAGGAAAAAGAGCTTCTGGCTGTGGTATTTGGAATGGAGTGATTCCATCAGTGCACCTATGGCCACTAGCGCAATCAGGCCACAAACTTGTAGAGACAATCACAGCAAAACTCCTTCTTAGTGCTCCAAAGAGACGGCAGCACATGTTGCTGCACCTCCAGCTCTACCAAGTAGAGATCAGATATTCTCCAAGATAACGCCTGGTGCATCAGCATCAGCAAGATGGGAGAAGGGGATCAGGACACTGAACCCATTAATCTGATGCACTGTCTCGTAGTTTCAACAGTGAAGCTGATGGAAATCAAGGAAGCTATTGACAAGGACACTCAACAGAGCGATCCTAGCAGACAAAAGCCAAGTACTGGGAGGAGCAGAACCATATATGCAAATTAAAGATGAGCTGAGTGTGCAGATGGAATCCTATTTTGTGGGCAGAGAGCTGTTGTCCTCACCCAGTTACGTGAGGCTGTCATGCCTCAGACCTGGGCATTGACAGCTGTCTTACACAAGTTCAAGAGTGTGTTGACTAGCCAGGAATGAATACACAACTCTGCTCCTTGAAAGAAGGGTGTGACAGCTGCCAGTCATGTGATAAGCAGGGGGAGAAAGAGATTCTCTTACCATATGTGCTGCACACCCAACGTAGGTGGGAACTGACTTATTTACCTTAAAAGAAAAGCAATGCTTGATTGCTGTGGACTATTGTTCAAATTGTTCGGAGGCCAATGCCCTGCCTGATACAAGAAACAAGTCAGTGATTGGCAAATTGGCAGCCCACCTTGTGAGGTATGGCATTCTGGACACTGTATTCACTGAAAACGAACCTCCAGTTGCCTTGGAAAAGTTTAAGGAATTTGCATGCAAATTAGGAATTTGACTCCCCGGCATTTCCACAGACTAATGATGAGGTGGAGTCAGATGTGAAAACAGCTAAGGCCTGGTCTACACTAACCCCCCAATTCGAACTAAGGTACGCAACTAACGTAGCTGAAGTCGACGTACCTTAGTTCAAACTTACCGTGGTCCAGATGCGGCAGGCAGGCTCCCCCGTCGACTCCGCGTACTCCTCGCGCCGAGCAGGATTACCGAAATCGACGGGGAGCACTTCTGGGTTCGATTTATCGTGTCCAGACAAGACGCGATAAATCGAACCCAGAAGTTTGATTGCCTGCCGCCGAACCAGCGCGTAAGTATAGACAAGCCCTAAGAGACTGTTACACAAGGCAGTTTCTTGCAGTTCGGTCGCTTTGTTGGCATTTTTGGCATGCAGGCATACCCCATCAAAGGGGGTGCTAAAACAGTACCAGTGCAGCCACTGACCAAAACCCTGCTACCAATGAGGGGAGACCTGTTGCAGCCAGAAGGATGGGAACATGCCAAGAGAAAAGGCCAACAATTGGAGAAAGCAGGTAACAGAGTACGACAGGTCAGCCAAGGACCTACCGGCTCTGATGACAGATACTCCTGTGGAGGATCCAGCCATTAGAGAGACACCAGAAGGAGTGGACTAAAGGATCTGTGCGGGGTGTAGTGATATCCAGGTTGTATGACTGGACTGCACAAGAGGGAGAGGTGATCTGAAGGAACCAGAGGCTCTTACGAGCTAGCAGATAGAACACCTAGAGAGGGCCTACAGGGATACAGAGCTCATCAGAGAATGAAAAGACAGAACCACCCGGAGGCCAACGCCACAGGGAGGGAGGAGACTTCACAGAGACATATTTTGCTAGACTTGGAGACAGGTGATAGGGAGACAGAGATGGGTCACCCCCGGTGTGGTCACCAGCTGGGGAGTCCAAACTATCTCAAAGACTACATAGCCACCTGAGTCTATGGCAAAGATAAGACTCTAACTTGGCTATATGCTAGCAACCGCTGGCTGAAGGGACATAGGGTGGGGGTCTGGGTGTCAATTATTTGTTTTTAATGTATATATTAAAATGTTTGTAAACTAGGGAAGATGTATCCGGATCAGTGGCACTGGAATCAGAGAGCCCATGTTCTCTGCGGAGACTGTCATTGAGGTGACAGGGAAATTGGGAATGTGAGGAGTTGGGCTGGAAGCAACACAGCCACATGGACAGAGCAGTTCACAGGGTTGAATAAAGTTCCACTGGTTCAACTTCACCTGAATTCAGCTTCACTTTTTGCTAGTGAAACACACATGATGAACAACCATTTACTCCGGGACCTTTGAGTTCAACATTGCCCCAAGATGATAAATACCTTGAGATAACCTTATCCAAGACATGATGGAGTCTCTGAACTGGGCAGAAACACTGGCTTTGGTCCAGAGATTAGGATACAGACTTGAGAGATCTGGGTTTAATTCTACCCCACTCTCCCTGGCTGACCTTGGGCGAGTCACTTAAGGCTCAAAGAGAAGATACTGGATAGATGGACTGATGATCTCATCTGACATGGTAATTCCTACATCCTTTGAACAGGAAACAAGGCCAGAGGGAGGTCTGGAACATTTTGTACTTTATAAACTCCCACTTGTTTCAAGTGACTAACATACAAATAAAAACTGTGAGCAAGGGACGAAATAACACCTCCTCTCCCTAAAGACTTCCAGCCAAGCTCTCCTGAGAGAGAAGACCCTGCTAGACATCAAGAGGACAGATGGGGAGACATGGGAAGGAAAAGTTGTGAGACTTTGAAGAAACAGCCCGATAGAAAGGAAAATGGACCAGACATAGCTTTGTTCTGATCAAGAGCATCAAGAAAATTGGTGTCCTTCTACACCTCCCTGTTTGTGCAATAAGAGGGACCAGTGACTTGATTTAGAATCCTATGAAGGTGGGCAGTGGTAGAACAAATGTTCTGATAATTAATTACTTCAGTGATCACTCAAGGTCCAAATGATGGACACAACCACTGATTCCTTCAGGAAAGCTACAGTTCTGTGGGATTCATCCCCTTAGGGCCAATGATTCTCTTTGTAACCTCAGCATTGTCATTCTTCATTTTGGATCCGAATACCTTTTGACAATAAAAGTCCAGGAATGCCACATTTGTGTGGAATGAAGGTAACATTGGGACTAAAAATGACTGGCATCCGTTGAAGTGAGGGATGCATGAGAGGCCTGTTTGGACAAGATCCCCCTCCTGATGGGCTGGAACAGGCAATGATCTTACCGCAAAGCATCATAGAAGGATTAGTAATATTGGCCCAGTGTGGTACCTTGGTTGGGCTGAAGGCACTCCTTCCCACAGACGGACATGCAGCACTTCATGGGGCCAGCGCAGTCAATGTCTTCCTTACACTTATCAGGAGGATTTAACATGCGACATGTACTCGCAATCAATGGACAGGTCCCAGGTTTCGCTGTAATTAACAAACAAATCCTGTGTTACAAGGCATAGGCGTGCACAGCCCATTTCATTAGGGTGTGCACCCAGGGAACCCTGCCCTAGCCCCGCCCTCACCCTGCCCCCATCCACTCCCTCCTACTTACCGCCCCCTGACTTCCCCACTCAGAACCCCCAACCCCCCTGCTCCTTGATCCCTTACTACCCCCTCCTGGGACCCCTGCCTCTAACTGCCCTCCAGGACCCCACTCCCTATCTAAGCCTCCCTGCTCCTTGTCCTCTGACTGCCCCCCTAGGATCTTACCCCCTACCTGTCCCCTGACTGCCCCGACCCTTATCCACACCCCCACCCCCAGACAGACCCCCGAGACTCCCACGCCTATCCAACCACTCCCCGCCCCCTGACAGGACCCCCAGAACTCCCGACCCATACAACCCCCCCCTGCTCCCTGCCTCCCCCAACCCCTCTCCACACCCCTGCCTCCTGACAGCCCCCCCCAGAACTCCTGACACATCCAACCCCCCCGAGCTCCTTGTCCCCTGATCACCCTCTCCAGAGACCCCACCCCCACCCTAACTGCCTCCCCAGGACCCTCCTTGCTCCCTGTCCCTGACTGCCCTGACCCCATCAACCCCCCCACCCCCTGACAGACCCCAGAACTCCCATGCCCCATCTAACCCCCCTGCTCCCTGACTGCCCCCTCCAGAGACCCCCCCCACCTCTAACCACCCCCCAGGATCCCACCTCCTATCCAACCCACCCTGCTCCCTGTCCCCTGATTGCCCCCACCCCTTATCCAACCCCCCTGGCCCCGGACCCCTTACCATGAGATGAGGCTCCTAGCCTTCCCACGGAGCCAAACACTGCCCTGCGGGAGCACACAGCCCCGGCCCCCAGAGCGCTGTGCGCGGGGCGACATGGCTCCAGGGGATGGGGGAAGGCGGGAGAGGGGCCGGCGGCTTGCTGCACTCATCCAGGCACTCTGGCCCGGGAGCGCAGACCCCGCGGCTTGCCGTGCCAGGAGAGGGGGGCCATTTGCCCACCCCTGCATTAGGGTGTGCCTGGGCACACCCCGTGCGCACCCCTATGTTACAAGGTAAGATCTGTTCTTGCTAAAGCTGAAATACTGTCCCCGACTTAGCAGGGACAGGGTGAGAGCTCCTTGGGGAACCCCCCTTTCACCTCAGGCTATAAACAATGAGGCAGGTACCTTTTTGTGTTAGAACACAGCCCAATCCACAGCCGGTGTCACAGCACTTCTCTGCCCCAGCACACTGGCTGTCTGATTGACAATGATTAGGGGGATTGAGCATCTTGCACCTCATAGAAATCAATGGGCAGGTCCCAAGTTTCACTGCAAGAAAGACGTGCATGTTATAAACACCACCTTGTAATGCCGGGCAGCATGCTGAGCTCCAGTGAAAGGCACCTGCTATCAGGCAGAGTGCAGACTGTGGTGGGACCAGTCTGGCCTCTGTGAAATTCTGCTGTCTGTTGAAAGTCCTCTGCTGAATTATCCTGGGCCTAATCCTCCCCTGCATGGCCAGCTCCAGGCACCAGCTGAGCAAGCTGGTGCTTGGGGCGGCAGATTGTTGGAGGCGGCATTCTGCCCAATCCTAGGGCAGCACGGCCGCTTTTTTTGGGGGGGGGTTTGGGGGGGGGGGGTTTGTTCCGCTCCGGCCGCCATGTAGCGGGTGGCGGCGTGGAGAACCAGAGGGCCCTGCGGGGCAGTCCTCTTCCTTCCCTCCCTGCTGACCAGAGCGGAGCCCTCACGGCAGGCGGCAGGAGGCGGCGCAGCAGGAGGGGCCGCGTGGCAGCGCCCCTGCTGTAGCCCTGGCCGCCCCCTTCTCTCTCTCTCCTGCCCGCTCCCTCCCCCCCCACCCCGCAGCCGGTCCCCCTGCACCCATGCTCCAGCCGCGCCGCAGGTTTTTTTTTTTGCTTTGCCGTTCTGGCCGCCCCGTTTTTATTTTTGCTTGGGGCGGCCAAAAAGCCAGAGCCGGCCCTGCTCCCCTGCCAGGCACCTCATGTGTCATCCACAGCTCTGCAAGGCAGGTGTAAAATGCTGCCATGTCAGCATGGACAGAAGAGGCACAGGAGTACAAAAGGGGCATGGCAGGGGGAATCAGGCCCCCTGCTGCTGAGGCGTGAGTGACTGAAGCCTCATCATCTGGAAATGAGAATTAGGGAGGGAAAGGACCCAGGCAGGTCTCTAGCCAATCCTCTGGACACTGTAATTCCAGACCCCTGCTACCCAGCTGTGGTGTTTAATTACACATTTAATTCCCAGCCTGGAGGGGGCTCGGCTGCTGTTTCTCATGAGAATGGCCTGTGCTGCTCTGGCTGCAACTCCTCAGAGCCTGCAGGGCCTGACCACTCAAAATGGGAGTTTGCGGCGTTGCTCAGGAAAGGTGGGGCCAGCGCCTTAGCTGGGGCAAACCAGTGTAACTCTGTCGACTTCATTTTACATCAGGTGGGGATTTGACTGAGGCTACACGGAAATGCATTGGGGTGTCTGGCTGTGAACCTTTCCACAACGAAACCCCTCAGTGGCCGAGCAGGCTCAGACCGAACCAATCTAATGAAATTCACAGGGAGAAACTGAAACTTCCGCACCTACTGCAGCGACCCTCACTCCGTGGTCTCTGTGCCTTCTCAGGCTCAGTATCTGAACGGTATAAAATCCCGAACAGAGCCTGCTAGTGAGCTGGCCTTTCCCTGGTGCAGGAGCAGTTGTGATCCCAGAATGTCAGGTGCTGAGTGTCAGTATAGAGAGCAGCCCTGTTAGTGCTGTCTGGGGAGGGGACCACTCACTACAGCCTGAAGAGCCCCCTGCTCTCTGGCCTCCCATGGGATAGGAGCCTGCTGCCCCTTGGGTAGAGCTGGCAGAAGCTGTTCTGAGCACTTACCTCCGGGGACTTGTTGCACAGGTAAGATTGTGCCAGACCAAGACGGCAGCACCATCCAGAGGGTGAGGAGCCCCACAAGGAGGAAGATGCCCGCTGATTTCATGATGCTGTTGGGAGACAGGTGTGAATGCCCATAGCTGAGCCAGGCTGGGATTTAAGCTCTCAGATGGGTGGGGCTGGGAAGGAGAGGAGGCATTTGGGTTCCTTTCAACATCCTGACCTTCCTCCCCTTCCATTTCATGAGCCGGTGCACGTGTCTGCCTCACCCCTTCTTGGGCAAGAACAAAGTAGCTGCCTAGTTTCTGAGAGGTTTTGCCCCTGGCAGAAATAGGGAGTTCACCATATTACTCATCAGCAGCCTGGGACAATGGCCTCCACCTGTCAGCACGCCACCTCCCCTCTGCTCCCAAAGGCACACGTATTCAAGGAGTTTAAAGCAATAGGTTTAACCCAGAAATGTGCTGACAGACTTGCGACCTGGTCTATCCAGCCTGCAGAGACCACACTCTGCTCTTTTGCAAGTTGGTTCACAAACCATGTGAATTACAGATGATCAACAGCAATTCACTCTAAGACTTTTGAGTTCAGCATTCCCCCAGAGGAGCTGTGATAATTGCCTTGACATATCTTCATGCAAAACCTGATGGGAGCCACTGAATGGGCAGAAACAGTGGCTTCCCTTAGATCAGGATGTACGCTCAAGACATGGGAGACCTGGATTCAATTCTATCTTGTTCTTTCTGTCTGACCTTGGGCAAGTTACATAAAGTCAGATTTTCAAAGGTATTTAGGTGACTGAAGATGCAGATAGGCGACTAATAGGGTTCTTCAAACAACTAGGCATCAAGCTCCCATTGAAATAAAAATATTTAGGGTTCCCTCTGACATTGTCTCCTGCTCAGCAACAGATTTGGTATCTTCTTCAGAGGGAATCAATGGGAGTTGGGTGCACAGGTGCTTTTGAAAATACCCCAAGGCTACTATCTGCATCTGCCTAAATACCTCTGAAAATCTAGTCCTGAGTCTCTCTGCGTCAGTTCCTCTTCTGTAAAATGGGAATAATAGCACTTTGCTGCCTCACAGGGTGTTGCAAGGGCAAATACATTAAAGATGTGTCTACACCAGGTGCTAAAGGGGTCTGATTCCCCTGCCTGCGTATATGTACCACGCTAGCTCTCATCAAGCTCTCATCTCAATAATAGTGTAGTCATAGTAGCACAGGCAGCAGCAAATGATGACACCAGCTAGCCATGCTGAGTCCAAACCCGCCAGAAATCCATGGGTACATAATTGGCACAGTTATCCTGTGCCGCTGCTCGCCCCAGCCTGTGCTACTCCAGCTACACTACGAGCGTGATGAGAGCTAGTGTCAGTATGTCTGTGTGAGGTGTGGAATCACCCCCCCAGCTCCTAGTGTAGACAGACTATAAAGATGGTGATGGGGCAGGATAAGTATGTAGGTAGATAGATCTGCAAAGTGGTCACATTTATTCCACGATTGTCCAACATGGACATTTCTTAGACCTCCTCAGCGAGAGATAGGTGGACCACTGATGTCCTTTGGCATGGCAATCCTCACATCCCTGTGTTCCTGTGCAGAAGATGCCAACTCAACTGCTAAACAGGAAACAGTGTCAGAGAGAACCAGGGACATTTTCACCTTTGCAAACTCCCGCTTGTTGCCAATTAACTAACATACAAATAAAAACTGTGAGAAAGGAACAACATCACATCTTCTCTCCCTCTCCCTAAAGAACCCAGCCATGCTCTCCTGAGAGGGAACAACCTGCTTATCATCAAGATGGCAGATAGGGAGAAATTAAAAGGAAAAGCTGTGAGAGCTTTAAGAAACAGACTCTCATACATTGGGAAATGGACCTGATGTGGCTTCCCTCTGATAAAGAGCATCAAGAAAATCGATGTTCTTCTACACCTTCCTGTTAGTGCAATTTGAGGGGCCAGTTGCTAGATCAGACTCCTATGCAGGTGGACAGTGATAGAACAAATGTTTTAATGATGAATTACTTCACTGATCTCTCAAGGTCCAATACAACCTACTGGGCCTGATTCTCTGCTGTGTTACCCTGGTGTGATTCCAATGAAGTGAGCAAAACCATAGCAGTGTAAAACTGATATAATGCCATGAAGAATCAGGACCACGCTTTTAATTGCTGTACATAATTCCTGCAGGCATAGGGTGTAAAAGGCAGCCTTTTTAGACCCTGCTTTGCCTTGTTCATATTTTAATGAACATAGTAAGGTCGTCCTGGTAGCAGCTGGAAACCTGTCTCAACCAGCCGAGTTGATGGTGTCACGGAGTCCCCGGGCGATGCTCTGGAACTGCTCCCCACAAAGCCAGTCAGGACTTTGGGGCGCCTCCTCTCCCTTGGAGCAGACTGTCTTCAGAGCAAGAAGCTCACACGGCTTCACCTTCCTGGGTCTGACTTGGAGCATTCAGCATATGCCCCTCTGTGCGCTTCCCACAGCAAGTCTGCCCAGGCGGGGTCCTGGGGAAGCCAGAGGGTCCTGCACGCACTCCCACTTCGCAGTCAGATGTGACTCTTAGCCAGCCAGTAAAACAGAGGTTTATTAGATGACAGGAACACGGTCTAAAACAGAGCTTGTAGGTCCAGAGAACAGGACCCCTCAGCCGGGTCCATTCTGGGGCCCAGCGAGCCAGACAACCCCGTCTGCACTCACTCCCCGTCCCCAGCCAGCTCCAAACTGAAACCCCCTCCAGCCCCTCCTTTCTGGCCTTTGTCTCTTTCCTGGGCCAGGAGGTCACCTGATCTCTTTGTTCACCTTTAGCTATCCCCTTACAGGGGGGAAGGGCCCTGGCCATTTGTTGCCAGGAGACAGAGTGTCGGCCATTTATGCACACTGGAGATGTAAGAAATGCATAGGGGAAACTGAGGCACCCACACAGTATTCAGAGGAAACATTAAGAACAGTCCCACTTCGTCACACATGGGTATGCAGTGTAATGGTAACAGAAGTGATTCCATCTCTGAGTCTGAGCACTTATGTGGTTTGTTGATGACACCTTACTCGGTGCTTCCCTGCTGTATGTCCCTTGACTACCTTAATCAAGCTGAGCGTTTGCTGGCGAACAGAGATGACACTGGTATGTGAAAATGAATGGATTTCCCGTGGGGTGTGTTAGTCATCAGCTTAAGCAAGTCCTATAGCTCAAGGACTGGGAGCGAAACCCTTGGCCCTTATTCCAGCTACTTAGAGCTATTGAGGCAGAGCAAAGCAGCCCGAAAGCTGTCCTAAAGGGGCAGCTGAGGCTTCCCCCAATGGAGAAGAATCCAGAGGGGCATTCAGCTGGTGTAGCCAGCCCTTGCCACCCACTCCGCCAGCCTCTGCGTAGGGGGCAGAGTGGGGCAGTTTCAGGGCTGGCTGCAAGAGGGTGGGAACAGAACACTGCTCCAGCTGATCCTTGGTTGGCAGAGTGATTTCCAATTGACACAACGTAGAGCAACTCTTTGGCTGTTCTCAGTTCTGCCAGAGATTGTGTCAGCCCCAAGATCAGAGGAGCAGCAAGGTGGCTTAAAGACACATTCGTCCCTCTACACACCCCATCGGAAAGCGCAGACCCAGGGGTTCCCAGCCATGACATTTGTAGCGTTGCCAGCGTCAGTGTGACATTTTATTTCTCACAGTCTTTAATTTGTGCTGCTGTTTTTATGAATAGCTGGGAGCTGTTGGGCTGAGGTCTCCCCTTGGCTGAAGTCTCTAATTGTCCAAAGCAGGTGAAAGGCGACAAGGTGTCACTGTGACCTATAAGCATGTCAGGAAAGAAACTTCAGAGTGCAGTTAAAGAACTGGTGTGAGTGGAGTGTGTGTGGATGATAGAATGGCTGAGCAGGGCCTTTCAAGGCATCTGGTGAGGTTCCCTAATTGTTAGAACAGCAGAGGAGACTCTTCTCACGATGAGAGGACGTGGCCACATCTGGGCTACTGGAAAATAGTTTTGACTGGGCACTTTTCGTGGGACAAAGTGGCCATGCTTTCTGGTCATTTCTTTTGGAGGAACTCTTTGCAAATTATTCAGCCTAGGAGAGGGAGCAGGGGGCAGCTCTGGGTAGCATCAACCTCTCCACATCAACCAGTGTCACCATCAGGCTGAGATCCAGGGCATGAACTGCCTCCTTTCTCCTGAGTCTGAAAGGTGCCTCCCACAGACCAGCTGAGGAGGAGGAGCCAAATGACCTCGCCATCTCCCTGGCTGTATCCTGACCAGCTCCTGAGGTGTGAACCAAAGGTGTTTTCTATTCCTCCCTCCCTGGCATGACAGCTTCAACTTCACCTTGTTCCCCCTGACTCCTCTCTGCCTCTCCCTTTTAGCCTTGTCATAACTATAAAGGGAAGGGTAACAGCCCTCCTATGTACAATACTATAAAATCCCTCCTGGCCAGAGACTCTAAAATCCTTTTACCTGTAAAGGGTTAAGAAGCTCAAGTATCGTTGCTGACACCTGACCCAAAGGACCAATAAGGGGACAAGAAACTTTCAAATCTTGGTGGGGGGAAGGCTTTTGTTTGTGCTCTTTGTTTTGGTGGTTGTTCGCTCTTGGGACTAAGAGGAACCAGACATCAATCCGTGCTCTCCAAATCTTTCTGAACAAGTCTCTCATATTTCAAACTTGTAAGTACAGCCAGGCAAGGCATGTTAGTTTTATCTTTGTTTTCTCAACTTGTAAATGTATCTTTTACTAGGATGTTTACCTCTGTTTGCTGTAACTTTGAACCTAAGGCTAGAAGGGGGTCCTCTGGGCTCTTTAAGTTTGATTACCCTGTAAAGTTATTTTCCATCCTGATTTTACAGAGATGATTTTTACCTTTTTCTTTAATTAAAAGCCTTCTTTTTAAGAACCTGATTGATTTTCCCTGTTTTTTAGATCCAAGGGGGTTGGACCTTGATCCACCAGGAGTTGGTGGAAGAGAGGAGGGGCGATGGTTAATTTCTCCTTGTTTTAAGATCCAACGGGTTTGGATCTGTATTCACCAGGGAATTGGTGAAGAGTCTCTCAACGCTACCCAGGGAAGGGAATTAGCACATTGGGAGTGGTGGCAGCGGGCCAGATCTAAGCTGGTAGTTAAACTTAGAAGTTTTCATGCAGGCCCCCACATCTGTACCCTAAAGTTCAGAGTGGGGAAGGAGCCTTGACAAGCCTTCTGCTTAATACAAGCCTGGCTGAGTAACTAGGACAAATCTAGCCTTGCAACACTCTGCTGCGTCCAGTTTAGCCAGCTACACCGAGCAGCCTGCCCATAGTGGAAACTTCCCCAGCACAGACTGGCGAGAGGAAAACAGTAAGTTTTAGCCACACATTTTCCGAGTGGCCCCTGGGCACAACAGGAGTTGGACTTTTGCAGACTATGCTCAGTTCAGTGTTTAACCTGTTGGAATGGGGAAAGTTCTGAAAATGGGGGGAAAGTCAGCATGTAGAGCTCCCTTCCAGAGGGCACTCGCCTTTCATAGTACAGCCAAGCAGCCCAGTTGTTTCACTCTTCAGTGTACTCCAGGAAGAATATCTGCTTCTTCTGTGAAGTTCCCTAGGAGAGTGAGAGATCGCAGGATGCCTCTTGGAGCTGGTTTCTAGCTGCCAGCTGAGGGAGTTTGCTCTGTGTGTGTGCGTGTGTGTGTGTGTGTGTGTGTGTATCTCATTTTGCATTCATTTTTGGAGATATGAGACAAGTGATGCAGCTCTCAGTTTAATGGACTTTGTGTTCGGTGGATCCTAGATTTTGAATGGGGCCTTATGTATCTTTGGAACTAAAAGATGTTTTGAGCAGGAATGTTTAGATCTCAGGCAAAGCTCCTACCTCACACCCCTTGCAAGATCTGTCAGGAAATTTTTCTTTGGCTGTAACGAGATCATTTGGCCCCGTTCTACAATATCTGCCTCCGGAGCTTAAATAATCAACCACGTTCACTTCCTGATGTACCTCCTGGCCTCCCACCCTGGCTCCTGCCATTCCTTAACTCATTATTCATAGATTGTCTCTCCTTCAGTTCTCTATTGAACAATGAGACTCAGGAATCCCCAACGGCAAAGCTGAGGCATAAACAAGTTTATTTGTAATTGTGCCAGAGGCTCCATTTGAGCCCCAGTATACAGCCTGCAGGGGTCTGGAGAGTCCAGGACACAGGGATCTGGGTCAGCGCTGTCCTCGGGATGCCCTCGGCCTATCCATGAAGCAGGGAGCTATGCTGGAAAAATAAAAAGTGATCAGAGGCACCATGAGAAAATCTTGCGCTGTACAAACTGAGCTGCCCTTGGCCAGGCTTTGCAGAAAAGCAGGAGGGCCCAGCTACAGGCCTGGCCTGGGTTACAAGGCTCTCCTAGGCTCTGTGCTGTACAGGACTGTGTGTCTTGTCCAGGGATGAGCACGTTCTCAGTGCAGCCCATTAGGGGCAGCCATACCCTGACAGCCTCTGTGATGTACATGGTAGGTGACAGCCTAGGCGCTGGGCCCAGGAGGTCTGGCTGGCTATACCTGATTATGTATGTGCTGGAGAGCTGAGCTTATAATGAATGAGCCCTGCCCACAAGCCAAGTCTGCTGCATGCGTCCTCAGCATCCCACTATTATAGAATTCACAGTGGGAGAGAATCTTCTCCCTTCCCCTCCTGGCAGGGCACCCCAGTCCCCTCTCTCATGCTTGTCTCCTTCTCCTTGTGTCTCGCACTCCCAGCTGGCCCCTATGTGCGGTTAGGGTACTGTGGGGAAATAGAGCAGGGGGGCCTTCTTTTTAATAGCCAGAGCTGTGAATCTGAAGGCCCCAAAATAAACCCTCCAACAGAGATCTGTTATGCTAACTACCCTTACACAAAGCAGTACAGGCCAGGGCCCAGGCCAGGGCCTGAACTAGACTAGACTGCACAATTCCCTGCCAAACTCGGTCAATGGTCTTTAGGAGTCCCATGGAACCTCCCCCCCCCCCCAATCTTTAACCAAAAGACCCCGGAAAATAACATGTGTCTTGAGAAATGTACCCAAACTGGTGCCAAGTTTCCACCCCTGGGGAAAACCACCAAGCGCCCCTCTATCCAAATAAACACTCACTTCTTGGAAATTAATGAGGAAGGTACCGGGGGGAAGGGGGAGGGGGAACTGACCCCAACCCTAATTTCTTAACTCTCGGTTTAAGGGAGGGACTGACCCCGACCCTAGTTTCTTAACTTGTGGTTTGGGGGGGGGGGCTGACCCCAACCCCAGTTTCTTAACTCATGACATATTGTTTGTACTTTGCTTGCGGTTTAATGAAATAAAAACCCGCCTGCGAGCGGCCCTCGGTGTGTCAGTCTTCGGACTGCACCCCAGTGCACTGGTATGTATGTCAATAAACTGGCCTCAGGCTTGAGTCTTTGAACTAAAATCATTGCGTGGGTGTCTTTGACCACGACAGTACAAAGGGTGTGTCTTTAAGAGGACTGAGAGGCCATTGGATTTGAAATCTAATCAGGTTCAGTTTAGCATCAGCTTGTCCCCAGCATCCCAGCATGATGAGTGCTCGGGAAGCCAAGGACCCAAGTCCCTCACAGCTAAAGCAGCATGTTCTGACCCTGGTCATGAGCTCTGGTCAGTGCAGTGCTCTGTGTCTGCAGCCCAGAGCTGTATGTCCCTTCCTAAGGGCAGGCACTCCCCTGGCCCAGCCGGAGCAGAGTGTGATCTCACCGCAGAGCTGTATACATATGACTGATGTGTTAGAAGAGATGGGGACCATTCTGAGGCCAAACACAATCTTTCCCACAGCCGGTGTCACAGCACTTCTTGTTTTCTGGACACTTGCTGTCCTTTTCACAGCGGTTAGGAGGATCAACCATGGGACAAACTACAGTGATGGCTGGACAAGTCCCAGGAGTCTCTGCAACAGAAGAAATTAGTGGTATATAAAAAGTGTACATGATTCACTGAACATCAATATGTGGTGCCACCTAGCTGGCCTTATGTATCTCTCCATCACGCACTCTCCGTCCTGCCAGCTGGGTGCACAGGAGAGGTTGCCGTATTTGCCATAATAGAGTATTGTGCACAGTAATGCTCCTTGTTACTTAGTAAGTCTCTGATAAAACAGCCTGGCCTTTGTTCTGGCCTCACCTGGGCCAGGTCTGTGGGTGTATGGGGGCCACGAACCCAGTGTTCTCCCCATTGGGCAATATCTCCTCTGGTACAGGGCCAGTAGAATGGCTTTATGCCAACCCTCTTCACAGCTGCTGGCCTAGGTATGGCTGGAGAAGGGACAGGTGAATTGAATGCTATTCTTGGCTACCCTATGCTGCTGACAGGTGGCTCCTTATGGGCCACTCTTGCATATGCTGGGTCAACTCCTCTGCCTTTAAAATCCAGGAGGGACTAAGGTGGCAGAGACCCACCCCATCCTCCTCATCCGATGAGCTATGCTGAGCTCAGATGAAGCCCAGAATAGGGCAGCTGTGTGGTCTTGTGAGTGGAGACCTGCCACCTGGAGATGAGGGGACTGGAGAATGATGAGCCCAAGGACGACTGGATTCAGCCCTCTGCGCACACATTTAACCCCAGCATTCAGGTACCAGGGGGCATTATTTAGCTCTACACCACTCATGACTCATAACCTCACCCAACCCACACAGCTCCTCTCACTCAGTGTCTGGTTCTCACCAAGGACTCTGGATGGGGGGACCAGCTGTTACCTGGTGGAATTTCTACTCAGAGCTCCACAGGGATTTTTCTGTCCATTGAAATCCCCAAAGGCGCCTGCACAAGATCACTCCATATCCTGCAGACAAGTCTGGCTCATCAGGATGGGGAAGAGACTTCCCCTGCACGAGACCCTAAATGTTGACATGAGCATTCTCCCGTACCTTCTGCTGGTTCCACACAGCGCATGGCACAATGGCAAACACAGCACTTCTTCTGCTCTTTGCAGTCATAATCCATGGCACACTCATCAGTTTCTCTCCGATAACACATTGCGTAATCTGGTGGGCAGGTCCCAGCTTTCATTGCAACAGAAAACAGCCAGAGTATGAACACCCTACTATTGGCTGCGGGGATTGTTGATTGAAATCCACCCTGCAGTGTGACCTAGCACCGAGGTTCTCAACCTTTTTCTTTCTGAGTCCCTGCGCCCCCTCCCGCAACATGCTATATAAACTCCACGGCCCACCTGTGCTGCAATAACTGGTTTTCTGCATACAAAAGCCAGTGCCGGCATTAGGGGGTAGCAAGCAGAGCAACTGCCTGGGGCCCCATGCCACAGGGGCCCCCATGAAGCTACATTGCTCAGGCTTCAGCTTCAGCCCTGGGTGGTGGGGCTCAGGGACCTGGGCTTCAGCCCCATGCGATGGGGCTTTGACTTTCTGCCCTGGCCCCCCGTGAGTCTAATGCTGGTCCGGCTTGGAGGCCCCCCTGAAACCTGCTCAAGCCCCCCTAAGGGGGCACGGACCTCTGGTTGAGAACTACTGACCTAGCAGGCTAGAGGCAATGTCCTCCACTGTCCTATGAGGATCAGAATTCAAGACTTGAACAAAAGTTACAAGTCAGGACACGGGGCTATGCCGCCTAGCTCTGATTGCTGCTGTTTTCAATCTGCAATAGTGACAGGGAGGACCGTTGTGAGTCAGGTCCTTTGTGACGGAGCAGAACAGAGACGGGAATGTGGGCGCTCCTCTGTCCACAGCTGCAATCACTGCACTAGCTGTCCACCAGGCACTGGACCTAGTCTGAGATCCCGGTCTTGATTTTCAAGGCTCTCGATGGACTGGGCTCTCTCCTTCCATGACCAAAAGCTAACGCACAAGCTGCAATCAATCCTCAGGGATGATTTTCATCAATAAAGCTGAGATGAATAAATGCGGGGCGCCAGCTCATGGCAGTTGAGTCCCGTCCCACAAGAGCTCATGCATGGCCACAGTCCCTGCGGCCTCAGAACAAAACCAAGGACTCATCTCGCTCTATATGTAGACCGTCTATTTGGATTTAGGTGTGTTTATTATCAGGGTTGGAGGATTCCTGTTTTGTTGGTAAACGTCAATTTGACGGCTCACACACACAAACCAACACAAATATTTTCATCAATAATAATCAAAATTTACAGATGGGCAAAGTCAGAAAAATGAGAGCTTGAGAGCTGATTACGGTTTGATTTAAGGATAATTACTTTGGATATTTTGACATGTGATGTTGACAATTTGTGTTTTAATGGTTATAAAGCTTTAATGTTTTCAGTCTCAGCGTCTACTCTCATGAAATAATTATTGGCTGAACCACCCTTACGTTTCTACAGCTGTGAAAATATAAATAGACACAAATTGAAAATAATACTTAAAAATAAACATCAATATTATATGTCAAAATTATACAAAAAGAAAATTGAATTCTGCCATGCCTATTGATTATGTGCTCAGATATGAAGGTGAGGAGCGCAATATAACTATCACAATGTGTATCTGTCTTAAGCTTTTAAATAGTGCCTCACACAAGGGTTGGAGGATTCATATTTTATTGGTAAATGTCAGTAAACTCTGATTTTACTGTACTCACACAAACCAACAAAAATATTTCCATCAATAGTTGAGATTTATAGATGGGCAAAGTCAGAAAAATGAGAGCTTGAGAGCAGATCAGAGTTTGATTTAAGGATATTTACTTTGGATATTTTTACATAGGGTGTTGACAATTTGTGTTTTAATGTTTATGAAGCTTTAATTTTTTGAATGTCTACTATCACTAAGTAATTATTGGTTGACACCCCCACCCCCAATAATGAACTGTGAAAATGTAAATATGTAAAAAAAAATTAAAAAACTTTAACAATAAACATATTATCTGTCAATATTACACAAAAAGAAAATCAAATTCTGCCACCCTATTTTCTATAGTGCCTCTCGCATGGTACCTTAGCATTGTTCGATAGAGACACAGAGGAGACAGACAGATGGCGAAAGATTTCTGGGAGAACTTTAATTAAGAAATTAATTTCTACCCCTCTGGACTGGAAAACCAAGATTGGGAGAGAAATGAGCCCAGGCAGGGGTGGGTCAGCCAACGGACACATTGAATTCTAGACCCTTGCTACCCAGGGGAGTTAGTTAGACACCATCCACCACTGTCAGTTTAGGCTAAATGCCACAGAACAGGGAGTTTTCATATCTACCCTGTGGACTGAGCAGGGCCCAGGGGTCAGAGCAAAAACAAGGGGCTGCTTCTTTCCTTGGTCTAAAAAACAATTGTGAAGCCAGAACATTGGGTGCAGCCATTAAAGAGTTAAAATCTGTCCTTAAGCCTGATTGGCAGATCAGGCCTCAATGTTTTTGGCAAAAAGGCTGCAAATAAGGCAAAGTATTGCCTAGTAAGTTTCCAAATGGGACATCTTCAGCTGCTGCCCTGGAAGGGTCACGGTACATGGACTCCTGGGGAGCCCCTGCTCTGCTTTCCAGTGGGATGCAGCCTGCTGCCCTCTGCCCCAGGGCCAGGCCTGGAGACAGCCACTCTCCGTACTAATAGGGTTACCATATCTCATAAATAAAAAAAGAGGACCCTTTTTTTATTTATGAGATATGGTAACCCTATTAGTTACGGGCCATGGGCCCGCCCATTTCCCCACCCCTAGCCCCGCCCCCAACCCCGCCCCTTCCCCACCCTAACTCCGCCCCCTCCTCCCTCCCACTCACAGCCAGGGGGAAAGGGCTGCCCCAGTGCTACCAGCTTCACGGTTTCCCGGGCAGCCCCCAGACCCTGCGCCCCCAGCCGGCGCTTCCCCAGCGCAGCTGGAGCCCGGGAGGGGAAGCGCCCAGCCGGGGGCGCAGGGTCTGGAGGCTGCCCAGCAAACCATGAAGCCGGTAGCGCTCGGGCTTTGGGCAGCCCCTATGCCTCCGGACCCTGTGCCCCCAGCCGGGCACTTCCCCTCCGGGGCTCCGGCGGCTCTGCGTAACTTACACTGTATAAGTTACACAGAGCCGAAGAGGAGCAGAGCCCCCGCAGCTGGAGGCTCTGCTCCTCTTAGGCTCTGTTTAAGAGCCGGGCTGCCCCAGCGCTACCGGCTTCGGGCAGCCCACATGCCTCCGGACCCTGCGCCGCCGGAGCCCGGGAGGGGAAGTGCCCGGCTGGGGGCGCAGGGTCCGGAGGCAAGGGGGCTGCCCGAAGCCGGTAGCTCTCAGGCAGCCCAGTTCTTAAACAGAGCCTCCAGTGGCTGGGGCTCTGTGTAACTGACACTGTGACAGTTACACAGAGCCCCAGGGGCTGGAGGCTTTTCTCCTCTTTGGCTCTGTGTAACTGACACTGTGTCAGTTACACAGAGCCCCAGCGGCTGGAGGCTCCAACCCCCGCGGCTCTGCTCCTCCCCAACTCTTCGGCTCTGTTTAAGAGCCGGGCTGCCCAAGCGCTACCGGCTTCGGGCAGCCCCGGTGCCTCCAGACCCTGCGCCCCCAGCCGGGCACTTCCCCTCCCGGGCTCTGGCGCAGGGTCTGGAGGCACGGGGCTGCCCGAAGCCGGTAGCGTTCAGGCAGCCCGGCTCTTAAACAGAACCGAAGAGTCGGGGAGGAGCAGAGCCGCCATTTTCCCGGACATGTTCGGCTTTTTGGCAATTCCCCCGGGATGGGGGTTTGACTGCCGAAAAGCCGGACATGTCCGGGAAAAAGAGGACGTATGGTAACCCTACCTACTAACCTCGCTTCTGCTCAGTGGCAGCCGGCAGCTCCGTCCAGAGGGTGAGGAGCCCCACGAGGAGGAAGAGGACGCCCACTGACTTTATGGTGCTGTCGGAGAGCTGGGTCTGAATGCCACGAGCTAAGCCAGCTGGGATTAAAACTCTCCCAGGAGTGGGGGTGGGGGGAGGGGGAAGTTCTTGGGGGCCTGCCAGCCTCCTGCCCTTTCTTTGTTCATTCCACAGTCAGGTTCACGTGTCTGTCCTGACCATTCCTGGAGAAGAAAAAAATAAAAACACCCAAAGCCCTGCCATGCTGCAAGGGGAGTTTTTACATTGCTCCACAGCAGCCTGAGAGAACGGCCCTTTGTGCGCCAGTCTGACATTCGCATGATCCTGAAGCATTTCAAGCAGCAGTTTTCCCTAGGCGCGGGGCTCCTTTTTGGTGTCACACAGAACCTGGTATTTCCTTGCTGAGTTACTAAAGCTGAGCACTTAATGGCCGGCAGAGAGCCAGGCACTGGTGTGCCCAATTCATTGTTGCCCAGTGGCCCCTTTGTGCCAAGCTCTCCATAGGGAACTCCCCCAGCACAAGAGGCAACGCCATCAGTGGCAGAGCCAACCTTGCAGCAGCCCCAGATGCTGGGGACGGCTGGAGATGGAACAGACCCGGGAGCAACGGGGTCACTGGAACTTTCTTCCCTTGTCAGTTTCTCACTGCCTGAGGTTGCTGCCAGTCAGCGCAGGCCCATCAGGCTAGCCAGGCAGGGCTGTATGGGACACTCTTGTATCTGTGTGATGGGTTGGGATTAGTGTTTCTGAGGGCTTTGGAATAGGGCCGTGTGCCCAAGAAGCGCTCGGCGGATTTTCTGCTGCTGTTGGTTTGGGGCAGTTTGTTACTGATTTGGGTTTGCACCCAGAGGCCTGTGCAATGGGCCTTGGCTTAAAATGCCACTAAACAATACATTGGAATGAAATGGTTCATGGAGGGGGGGTATGTGAGTAATTACCTGAACCCGATTCTACAGCTTGAAGCCTGGGAGCTGCCAGCTGTGACGCCTGTAGTTCTGGCAAGCTCAGGGAGCTGTGTTATTTCTCACGGTGTTTCATTTGTGTTGCTGCTTGTCTGTGAATAGCTGGGCGCTGTTGGGTTGAGCTCTCCCCTTGGCTGAATTGTTTGAAGGAGGGGAAAGGTGGCGGGAATGTCATGGTAGCTTGGAAACAGGTCAAAAGAGAACCACAGAGTGGAGTTAAAGAACTGGTGGGAGCAGCGTTTGTGTGGAGTGATGGAATGGCTGAGCAGGGCCGTTTAAGGCTTCTGGTGAGGATACCCAAGTGTTAGAGCAGCAGAGCAGGGCCTTCCCACGTTGAGAAGGAAGTGGCCCTGGGAAAATCATTTGGAAATAGGAATCTCTCTGGCTGTCCACAGGGTTTGAATTTTGCACTGTCTGCATGAGCCTTTACTGCTTGAGCTAAAGGATTATCTCCTTTACCTACTAGCTGTAGTCTGCTCATTCACCTCTAAGGGAGACCAGCCACTAGCAGATGCTCCTCTTTAATGCAGGTAATGTTTTGATTGGGCACTTTTGATGAGAAATGGTTGCCCCTGCTTTTGGTCAGTCCTTTTCTCAGGAGCACTTGGCAGTTCACTCATTGTGGCAGGGGGCTTTGGGCAGTGTCACACACACCCCGTCACGCAGCCTTGCTATCCTGTGCACGGCTGCCACGTCCTGGGACCCAGGGATTGACAAGCCCACGTGGGGCCTTTTTTTCTCCTTCATCCTGGAAGATGTTGTGACCTGCTCTGGAGAGGAGCGGGAACTAAATGATATCACCCTCCCCATAGCTGTGTCCTGATCATCTCTTGAGTTGTGATGTGATCTTATGGTTCAGACGGTCCCTCTGTTTGGGGCAGTTTCCACCCCCTTCTAGACTCTTCTCTGTCTTTATCATTTTGGCTTCTGTCTAGGAAGAGTTGGGCTTAGCTGCCAGGTTTAATTGACTGAGTTGCAGATATCGGAGACATCAGCTGCATGCTCCTCTCCTTTGCTTTGCCTGGCTCTCGACCCCTTTGTGTGCTCTTGTCTTAAGAGGAAATTGCAGAACAGAACCTGAAATCTGAAAGTCCCACTGGTAATTCACCCCCCCCTCTTTCCCAACAAGGACATCTGGTGCCATTTAAAAGACTTTCTAGCAAAGATTTTTTCCTTTAAAAGACTACGCAACAGAAGATTTGTGACAAGCACAATCCAATCCCTGGCACCAGAACCCCCCAAGCCCCAAATGTTGTAAATGTTTTGGCAGGAAGAAACAGAGTGCCTTATAAATTCCACCATCCAGGAACCCTTGCCAGATCTGCCCCACCGAGAAAACACCAGCAATTGTGCAAACAGTCAAACAAGGAGAACCCCCATTGAGCCCAGACTCACACATTGCTAGTGAAGCAATTGAGGAAGCTGCAAGGTTGGCCAAGAAGAGAGAAAGAACAGTGCTTCTGCAGGAACAAGTTTGTTTATAACTGAGCAAGACTCTAGTTAAACCTCATTGTATGGTGTCAGGCACAAAATGAGCAGAGATCACCTGGCCCCAGCTAAAGATTCTGCTCTCCCCAATCCACACCTTCCCAGGCAGTGAGAGCAGGAGGGGAAAGTCCCATTTCCACATCCCAGTGGGGCTCAGGGGAACCAGAGTACCAGGCCATTCCATGGCCTCGCTGTGCTGCCTGGGCAGGGTCTGAGTCTGTAGGGCAACCCCCCTGAGAGACAACGTATGAGATTGGTGGAAATAAAGGGACAGATGTTAAGTTCATAGACACAGTCCCATGTGGCATTCTGATAAGTAAGCTGGGGAAATGTGGGCTCAGCAGAACTACCATTAAATGGATACGTAATAGGTTAGACAACTGCAAACAAAGAGTAACTATTAATGGAATGATGTCAGATTGCAGGGAGATCTCAAGTGGGATTCCACAGAGTTCTGTTCTGGGTCTGGCGTTACTTAACATCTTTATTAATGACCTGGATGTAAGAATAGAGACATGCTGATCAAATTTGCAGATGACACAAAGCTAGAAGGGGTTGCAAACACTTTGGAGGATAGAGCTAAAGCTCAAAGGGCTCTTTATACATTAGAAAACCGGGCAATGGACAACAAAATGAGATTCAACAAAGACACATGTAAGATGTTACACGTAGGGAAGAAAAACAAAACGCAAAAGTACAGAATGGGGGACAACTGGCTTGGTAGCAGCACTGCTGAGAAGGATCTGGGAGTTGGCATTGCTAGGTATTTACGTGCCAGGTACGCTAAACATTCAGATGCCCCTTCGTGCTTTGGCCACCATTCCAGAGGACATGCTTCCATGCCGATGATGCTCGTTACAAAAATAATGCATTAACTGAATTTGTGACTGAATTCCTTGGGGGAAAATTGTATGCCTCCTGCTTTGTTTTACCTGCATTTCACGTCATGGCAATCTCGGATGACAACCCAGCACATGTTGTTCATTTTAAGAACACTTTCACTGCAGATTTGATAAAATGCAAAGAAGGTACCAATGTGAGATGTCTAAAAGTAGCTACAGCGCTCGACCCAAGGTTTAAGTATCTGAAGTGCCTTTCAAAATCTGAGCGGGACGAGGTGTAGAGCATGTTTGCAGAAGTCTTAAAAGAGCAAAGGTCCGATGTGGAAACTACAGAACCCAAACTACCAAAAAGGAAAATCAACTTTGTTGGCGGCATCTGACTCAGATGATGAAAATGAACATGCGTAGATCCGCACTGCTTTGGATCGTTATCGAGCAGAACCCATCATCAGCATGGATGCATGTCTTCTGGAATGGTGGTTGAAGCATGAAGGGACATATGAATCTTTAGCACATCTGGCACATAAATATCTTCCGATGCCGGCTACAAAAGTGCCATGCAAACGCCTTTTCTCACTTTCAGCTGACATTGTAAAAAAGAAGCGGGCAGCATTATCTCCTGCAAATGTAAATAAGCTTGTTTGCCTGAGCGACTGGCTGAACAAGAAGTAGGACTGAATGAATTTGTAGGCTCTAAAGTTTTGAGTGCAGTTATTTTTTGTACATAACTCTACATTTGTAAGTTCAACTTTCATGATAAAGAGATTGCACTACAGTACTTGTATTAGGTGAATTGAAGAACACAATTCTTTTTTACAGTGCATATATTTGTATTAAAAATAAATATAAAGTGACCACTTTGTATTCTGTGTTCTAATTGAAATCAATATATTTGAAAATGTAGAAAACACCCAAAAATATTTAAATAAATGGTATTCTATTGTTGTTTACCAGAGCGATTAATCGCGATTAATTTTTTTAATCGCTTGACAGCCCTAATAGAAAGAATGTGGAAAAATTGGAAAGGATCCAGAGGTGAGTGACAAACTACAGCATAGCAGATTTAGATTAAATCTCAGGAAAAAATTCCTAGCTGATAGAACAGTAGGACAATGGAACAGACTGCTGAGGGAGGCCGTGGAAATTCCTTCACTGGAGGTTTTCAAAAGGAGGCCGGATAGCACCTGTCTCGGATGGTTTAGACACAACAAACCCTGCTAACAGCCTCCACTGTACACTAAGTTTCCCAAACACTCCAGGTCCATGTCAGCCCGGAGCTGATCTCTGTGCTCGGAACAATGTGAATGGGCCATGTCAGTCTCAGCACCAGCCTGTCCGTGGTATCCCAGTGTAACAATGGCTTGGGGAACTGGGAAACACGTGTGACACTGCACCACATATTCTTCATAGTAATATTATTATGATATGATTATGACATAGTTATGATGTGTTTTATGCAAGATAAGTCATGTCATTGAAAAGCTTATGATTTGCTGAATATGATTATCCTATTTGTATGCATGTATCATGAAGTTATGAATATTGACTATGTATTTGAATTTCAAATGTAGTTACACCTGGGTAATGCCTACTAGACAAGATGTTTTCATTCTAGATAGTGGATGGGGAATGGCCATTAGGGAAAAACAATAGGCCTTAGGAGAAGCTTATTTCCCACCTGGTGAGCCTTCCTGTGAACTCCAAACAGCTTCTGAAGAAGTGAGGTTCTTACCCACGAAAGCTTATGCTCCCAATACTTCTGTTAGCCTTAAAGGTGCCACAGGACCCTCTGTTGCTTTTTCCAAATAGCTTGTTAGTGATGGCTGCTATGACTCTACAAGGACATATGATGAGACCCTATGTCTCTAGACTCCATCTTGGGATGTCAGTGTTTTTCAGCAGACAAGTCTGGGAACCAAGCTTTGAAACAAAGGTTTCCAGCCATATGCAAAAGCTGTATAAGGCAGGGAGTGATGGCATCTGGTGTTCTTCACTCCCCACACAAGAAGACTCCGAGAAACACCTGAGGAACAAAGACTGAACAAGGGGAAGTGCTGGACCCAGGCTAAAGGGATTTTTAGCCTATGAATGGAACACCTGGGGATTCCAAGCTGTAAGCAAGTGCAGCTTGGCCCTTAAGAATCTACAGCCTGCTTGTCAAGTATCAGAGGGGTAGCCGTGTTAGTCTGAATCTGTAAAAAGCAACAGAGGGTCCTGTGGCACCTTTGAGACTAACAGAAGTATTGGGAGCATAAGCGTTCGTGGGTCAGAACCTCACTTCTTCAGATGCAAGTCACTTGCATCTGAAGAAGTGAGGTTCTGACCCACGAACGCTTATGCTCCCAGTACTTCTGTTAGTCTCAAAGGTACCACAGGACCCTCTGTTGCTTTTTACAGCCTGCTTGTATCATCTCTTAGGGTGAGAATCTGCTATTCATATCCAAACTACTTAGTATATTAAGTTTAGTCTGTGGTTTTGTTTATTTGCTAGGTAATCTACTTTGATCAGTTTGCTATCACTTACAATCACTTAAATCTATCTTTTATAGATAATAAACTTATTTTTGCTTTATCTAAACCCATGTGTGAGAATCATAACTCAGGGGCAAAAGGCTGTTGCATATTCCTCTCCACATTGGGGGTGGGGGGGGCGGATTTTATGATCTTATACTGTACAGTTCCCTGTGCAGCACAAGACAGTATAATTTTTGGTTTATACTCCAGAGGGTGTACGTGCCTAAGGAACTGGTCAGAGAGCCTGCTTCTAACTGCACCTGGGTGTGTCCCTACCGGTATGTATGCTGGTGAAAGTGCAAGCTGGAAGATTTTGTAGCTTGTCACAGCAGTGCAATGTAAAAAGAAGTCCAGGCTGGTGGATCAGGGTGTTCAGTGGTACCCCAGTTCCAGGTGGCAGCTCGGGGAGGAATCCGTCACACCAGATATCCAGGTAGAGTGACACTTTGGTTCCCTAGCCATCAGCTGTGGTCAGTGCAGTGATCTCTGCCTGCAGCCTAGGACTGTAATACCCTTCGGTATTTAAAAGTAGGGTTGGTGGAATTCAATTTTTATATATATATTTAGATTGATAATATCAATTTTAGTTTTACACATTTTTGCTGTTTTTAGCCGTTTACATTTTCACAGTTGTGGGAAATGATGGGGGACTCAGACAATGAGGGGGTTATGAGATAATTATGTAATGACAGTCAACTAGATTCCAAATGTTAAGCTTTATAACCGTTAAAACACAAATTGTCATCATCACAGATCAAAATATACACAGTAAATAATCTTAAATCAAACTCTAATACATTTTTCAAGTACTATTTCTCCTACTTGGCCCATTTGTATATTTTGATTATTATAGATGATTTTTTTCCTCATTGGTTTGTGTGTGTGCATTGAAATTGCCATTTACCAATACAAATATAATCCTTAAAGGCCTAATTACAAGCTAGTATCGCATGTCCTGGTGTGTGCTGCCACCTAGTGAGACTTAATTAGCTAATGTGTGTACTGGAATTTGTGTGCTTGGCTCGCTACAGGCTCACCCCACTAAACACAGAGTCTGAAGGTGTGAATGTTCCAAGCCTATACAGGGGAGCTGGTTGGAAAAATTCCAGCAAAACATTTATTGTTGGAATGTGCCAATGCACTGAAATTGAAACGCTTTGTGGTGACGGTTTGATTTCAATGCAGTTGCAACGGAACAAAGGGCGTTTTCAAAAGCTGAACTTTCAGGGTTTGTGGCTCTGGGGCAGCCCACCAGGCCGATTGCCCTGGCACTGGGCTCCATTCCCTGTCAGACAGAATTGGGAAATTTTTGCTTTTAAATCCAAATCAGAATGAAACCAGATTTTGAAATATCAAAATCCTCTGTGAAAGGGACGTACCGCTGGCTGTGGGAATGGCCCGTTACAGCCTTGAAAAGCCAGGCTGGAATCTGTGGAATAAACACATTAAAGAATGGAAGGAGCTCAGAGTGTGGAGGTTTGGAACGGACAGCGCATGCATCTTTGTCTGCTGAGGGAAAAGAAATACGTGCACTGCACTGCCAGGGCAGGCAGCATGTGGATTCTAGGAAAGTCCTGGATCACAAACTTGCAGAAGTTCGGCTGAGAGCAAGGAGCACTCCACGACACGGGGATTGCTGAGGACAGGCTGATTTGGTGGAGAGAGGTGGCCTCCGTTGCATCATGTTTTCTCCACTCTGCAGCATCTAAAAAGTGACTTACGAGGTTGTGATCTACTGGACATGGTGGTGATTCATGCAGCTGAAATGATCTGGGCTTTTTCCCTAGCGTGCACCTCACACAATGGGTGAGAGCAGATTTGGACAGCATCAGAGATTTGTGTCCAAGGCTGTGATAGTTTTCTCTGATTTGGCTGAGCGTCTGAATAATTGCTACTGCGACAATATGAAATCATGACAAAATGCTGGAAAAACATTAATTGGAAAATTGTAGAGTTCATGGCTGACCAGAAAATGTGTTCGGTATCGCTCGGAAACATGACAAGGTCTGACACCCAGGATGGATTGGTTTAAATCAAGGCAATTTAAATAAGTGATTTAAATCACCAAGTGGAAGCTTTGATTTAAGTTGTTGATTTTAATCATCTTTTCCATTTGTACTTCAGTTATTTTCTAAGGAAAGATGCATTTTCCTTGGTTGATATAACCATTACAACATATTGATTGACATCTAAGACTAGACGTGGTGCATCTTTTGCAATCTAAGAGGGTACACAATAATTATATACATTTATTTAAGCAATTATATAGGTTAATATTTCCAGGTGTTTATTAATTCTACACTTTAGTGTGTTACAAAACGGAGAAGGAAAGGAACAAGCTAACATGGTCTCTCCCTCTCCCTAAAGACTTTCCAAATGCTCTCCTGAGAGGGAAAAACCTGTTTATCATCAAGATGACAGGGAGAAATGAGAAAGAAAAGCTGTAAGAGCTTTAAGAAACAGATTCTGATATGTTGGGAAATGAACCAGATGTGGCTTCCCTCTGATCAAGAAGATCAATGTTCCTCTACACCTACCTGTTGGTGCAATGTGAAGGATCAGAAACCTTGCAGGTGGACAGTGGTAGAAGAAATGTTTTAATGGTGAATTACTCCACTGATCTCTCAAGGTCCAATACAAAGTACTGGGCCTGATTCTCTGCTATGTTACCTCAGTGTGATTCCAATGAAGTGAGCAAAACCATAGCAGTGTAAACCTGGGGTAATGCCATGAAGAATCAGGACCATGCTTTTAATTGCTCTACAAAATTCCTGCAGGTATAGAGTGTAAAATGCAGCCTTCTTTAGACCCTGCTTTGCCTTGTTTGTATTTTAATTACCGTACAAAGTCGTCCTGGTAGCAGCTGGACAACTGACTCAACCAGCCAAGCTGATGGGTATGCAGTGTAATAGTATCAGAAGTGATTCCATCTCTGAGTCTGAGCACTTACGTGGTTTGTTGATGACGTCTTACTCGGTGCTTCCCTGCTGTATGTCCCTTCACCATCCAAATCAAGCTGAGCATCTGCTGGTGAATAGACATGACACTGGTATGTGAAAATGAATGGATTTCCTGTGGGGCGTGTTAGTCATGAGCTTAAGCAAGTCCTATAGCTCAAGGATTGGGAGCTTGGCCCTTGTTCCAGGTACTTAGCACTATTGAGGCAGAGCAAAGCAGCCCAAAAGCTGTCCTAAAGGGGCAGCTGAGGTTTCCCCCAATGGAGAAGAATCCAGAGGGGCATTCAGCTGGTGTAGCCAGCCATTGCCACCCACTCCGCCAGCCTCTGTGTAGGGGGCGGAGAGGGGCAGTTTAAGGCCTGGCTGGAAGAGGCTGGGAGCAGAACACTGCTCCAGTTGAGTGCGCGGAAGATAGAATGGCTGAGCAGGGCCTTTCAAGGCATCTGGTGAGGTTCCCTAATTGTTAGAACAGCAGAGCAGACTCTTCTCAAGATGAGAGGATGTGGCCACATCTGGGCTACTGGAAAATTGTTTTGACTGGACAATTTTCATGGGAGAAAGTGGCCATGCTTTCTGGTCATTTCTTTTGGAGAAGAACTTGGCAATTTATTCAGCTGGAGGGGGCCCAGTGGGCAGCATCAACCTCTCCACATCAACCAGTGTTACCATCAAGCTGGGACCCAGGGCCTGAACTGCCTCCTTTCTCCTGAGTCTGAAAAGTGTCACCCGCAGACCAGCCGAGGAGGAGGAGTGAAATGACCTCACCATCTCTCTGCCTGTATCCTGACCAGCTCTTGAGGTGTGAACCAAAGGTGTTGTCTATTCCTCCCTCCCTGGCATGACAGCTTCAACTCCACCTTGTTCCCCCTGACTCCTCTCTGCCTCTCCCTGTTAGCCTTCTGCCTAATACAAGCCTGGCTGAGTCATTAGGACAAATCTAGCCTTGCAACACTCTGCTGCGTCCAGTTTAGCCAGCTACCAGTCATACCGAGCAGCCTGCCCATAGTGGAAACTTCCCCCAGCACAGACTGGCCAGAGGAAAACAGTAAGTTTTAGCCACACATTTTCCGAGTGGGGTCCATGCATGAGAGTCGTTAACTGCCTCATATGCCATGTGCCCATGATCTTCCATCAACTGACTTGCAGCCATCAGACAGAAGCTGCATTTTCCTCCCGTTTTGCTTTTCTTTTCTCACTCCTGCTCTGTGTGTGTTTGCCTTAAGGTGAAGCAGGATTGGATTTACCAGTGAACCAAAGAGCTGAAAGCCACCACCTGAAACTGATCCTCTTGCCTTCTCTGCATTATCCGTCACCTTCCCTACTAGCAAATCCCCCTAAGTCCAAATAGTTTGTACTGTGCATTGCTGCAGATGTTGACAGCGAATGCTACAATTTCCTGCCAGTGTGATCCAGTTTGTAGGTGCCTCCGATTCTTCCCCTGTTGAGCGCCAGGGAGGAAAATTCCCAGGGAGGCCTGGCTGAGGTATGGGAAGCATCACAGCTCACCTCCCGCCTCCTGCTTCCACCACATCTCAGCAGAAAGGGGAGCTGGTCTGGCAGAGCCTCCCGCCTAGCAGGCGAAATCCACGCTCACTTTGTGGCTAGCACCATCTCTGAATAATCCACACATAGCTTCACAAGCTGCCTGTTCCCTCCCTCAAAACTGCTCTCTCTGGGACGGGCCATTCGTATTTATACCTGCCTACTGTATTTTCTACTCCATGCATCTGATGAAGTGGGTTATAGTCCATGAAAGCTTATGCCCAAATAAATTTGTTAGTCTCTAAGGGGCCACAAGGACTCCTCAGCGTTTTCTAATTGACTCAGGGTAACACAAACACAGTCGCACACTCTCTCTCTCTCTCTGTGTTTTTAAACAGGGCACCTTTTATTTTCCTCACAAAGGGGCGGGTGCAGATGCAGGGCCTGTGAGATGAAGTCAGGATTGTTCCCAACTTTATCCTGGCCTTTCAGGGGAGCAGTTGTGCTGTCCTGGGTGAAAACACCTATGGCTGGGAGCAGATGTTGGTTCTGCTCCTGACTGTGTGTGAGACTTCAGGGTTATTTATGTCACATGAGCCTTGAAGCCATGCCACACATTTCATTAAATCCCAGGGGAGGCCAATTGGGGTCTTTCTCGGACTCAGCAGGGGCTGACTTGTGTGGTTAGCAAATGTGTCTGTGCAACATGTCTATCTGAGAGCGGCTGAAGGATCAATTTCAGGTGGATTCTCAACCCTTTGTTATTGTGGGCGGGTTCAAGGAGGATTCTGCTGAGCAAAGGAAATCTGAAGAAAAACCAATATGTGACTGTGGATTGTGCAGTGCTACAGCTCCCCTGAGCTT
Source organism: Chrysemys picta bellii (assembly GCF_011386835.1). NCBI lineage: Eukaryota > Metazoa > Chordata > Testudines > Emydidae > Chrysemys > Chrysemys picta. The sequence continues at coordinate 35,417,751 of NC_088803.1, read as the reverse complement.
TGCTGAGCTCTGCAGTTCTCCCCACGGAGATGTGCGAGGCCCCTGGGCACAACAGGAGTTGGACTTTTGCAGACTATGCTCAGTTCAGTGTTTAATTTGTAGAAGCCAGGAATGTTCCAAAAATGTGGGGAAAGTCAGCACGTAGAGCTCCCTTCCAGAGGGCACTCGCCTTTCATAGCAAGTTGTTTAACTCTTCTGTGTACTCCAGGAAGAAAACCTGCTTCTTCTGTGAAGTTCCCTGGGAGAGATATATTGCAGGATGCCTCACAGAGCTGCTTTCTAGCTGCCAGCTGAGAGACTTTGGGGCGGGGTGTGTGTCTGTCTGTCTGTGTGTGATTTTGTATTCATTTTTGGAGATATGTCACAAGTGACATTGCTCTCAGTTTAATGGGTTTTGTTTTCGGTGGATTCTAGATTTTGACTAGGGCCTTATGTATCTCTGGTACTAGAAGACGTTTGGAACAGGAATGTTTAGATCTCAGGCAAACCTCGAACCTCACACCCCTTGCGAGATCTGCCTACAGATACTGTCAGGAATTTTTCTTTGGCTGTAACGAGATCATTTGGCCCCGTTCTACAATATCTGCCTCCGGAGCTTAAATAATCAACCACGTTCACTTCCTGATGTACCTCCTGGCCTCTCACCCCCGGCTCCTGCCATTCCTTAACTCATTATTCATAGACTGTTCAATAGAGAACTGAAGGAGAGACAATGAGACTCAGGAATCCCCAATGGCAAAGCTGAGGCATAAACAAGTTTATTTGTAATTGTGCCAGAGGCTCCATTTGAGCCCCAGTATACAGCCTGCAGGGGTCTGGAGAGTCCAGGACACAGGGATCTGGGTCAGCGCTGTCCTCGGGATGCCCTCGGCCTATCCATGAAGCAGGGAGTTATGCTGGAAAAATAAAAAGTGATCAGAGGCACCATGAGAAAATCTTGCGCTGTACAAACTGAGCTGCCCTGGGCCAGGCTTTGCAGAAAAGCAGGAGGGCCCAGCTACAGGCCTGGCCTGGGTTACAAGGCTCTCCTAGGCTCTGTGCTGTACAGGACTGTGTGTCTTGTCCAGGGATGAGCACGTTCTCAGTGCAGCCCATTAGGGGCAGCCATACCCTGACAGCCTCTGTGATGTACATGTGCCCAGGAGGTCTGGCTGGCTATACCTGATTATGTATGTGCTGGAGAGCTGACAAATGAGCCCTGCCCACAAGCCAAGTCTGCTGTATGCGTCCTCAGGATCCCACTATTACAGAATTCACAGTGGGAGAGGATCTTCTCCCTTCCCCTCCTGGCAGGGCACCCCAGCTCCCTCTCTCATGCTTGTCTCCTCCTCCTTGTGTCTCACACTCCCAGCTGGCCCCTATATGGGGTTAGGGTACAAAGGGTGTGTCTAAGAGGACTGAGAGGCCATTGGATTTGAAATCTAATCAGGTTCAGGTTTAGCATCAGCTTGTCCCCAGTGTCCCAGCTGGGGAAGCCGGGAAGCCAAGGACCGAAGTCCCTCACAGCTAAAGCAGCATGTTCTGACCCTGGTCATGAGCTCTGGTCAGTGCAATGCTCTGTGTCTGCAGTCCAGAGCTGTAATTCCCTTTCCATGGGCAGGCACTCCCCTGTGTTCAGTAATGTTCCTCGTTATTCGATCTGACTCTGATAAAACAACCTGGCCTTTTTTCTGGCCTCCACTGAAGGCCGTCTGTGCCAGGTCTGTGAGTGTATAGGGGCCACAGGCCAAGTGCTCTCCCCACTAGGCAATTTCTCCTCTGATACAGGGCCAGTGGAATGGCTTTATGCAGCTCTCTTTGCAGCTTCTGGCCTGAGCGTGGCTGGAGAAGGGACAGGTGAATTGAATGCTATTCCTGCCTACCCTGTGCTGCTGACAGATGGCTCGTTACGGGCCTGCCACCTGGAGATGAGGGGAATGGAGAAAGTTGAGGCCAGGCAGGACTGGAGTCAGCCCCCGGCGCACACATTTAACCCCAGCCTCCAAGGAGTTATTTAATTCTACACCACTCATGAATTCCCATTGCAGTGACAGAGACACAGCTGCATCCTTATGAGGTTGAAACTGTCTTCTCAGGGGTTGGGTGTGTCCAGCTATACTCTTTGCTGCTCCAGGAGGAGCTTCCAACTGCTGCTCATCATAACCCCACACAACCCAGACAGCTCCTCTCACTCAGTGTCTGGGTCTCACCAACGTCTCTAGATGGGGTGACCAGCTGTCACCTGGTGGAATTCCTACACTGAGCTCTATAGGGATTTTTCTGTCTGTTGAACTTCCCAAAGGTACCTGCCCAAGATCGCTCCGAATCCTGCAGACAACCCTGGGCTCACTGGGAGGGGGAAGAGATTCCTTCTGCATGAGACCATGTGCTCTGCATTAGCTGTGTTACATACCTTGTGCTGGGTACACACAGCGCATGGCACAACGGGAATAACAGCATTTCTTTTTTCCTTTGCAGTCAGCATCCCTGGCACATTCGTCAGGTTCTGCCCGAATACACCTTATGTTATCTGCTGGGCAGGTCCCAGGTTTCACTGTAACAGAAAAAAGTCACAGTACGAAGAACCTGCTATTGGCTGAGGGGATTGTTGATTGAAATCCACCCCGCAGGCTAGTGGCAATGTCATTCACTGTCCTATTAGGATGTTTACATGTGATGTTGACAATCTGTGTTTTAATGATTATAAAGTTTTATTTTTGGAATGTCTATTATCACTAAATATTATCGGCTGACCCCCTCCTTAATTTTCTGCAGCTGTGAAAATGTAAATAAATAAACATTGAAAATAATACTTAAAAATAAACATCAATATATACGTCAAAATTATACAGAAATAGAAATTGAATTCTGCCAAGTCTATTTATCAGATACGATGATCAGGAGAACAGTATGACTATCATGGTACATATCTATTTTAGGCTTTTATATAATGCCTCTCGCCATGGTATCTTAGCATTGTTAGATAAAGAGACAGATGCGGGGACAGATTTCTGGGAGAACTTATTCATAGATTCATAGATTCTAGGACTGGAAGGGACCTCGAGAGGTCATCGAGTCCAGTCCCCTGCCCACATGGCAGGACCAAATACTGTCTAGACTCATCTGTTTGACATGGGGTTTCCCATTGAAAAACAAAACATACCTCTCAGCCCAAACTCTAGTATCTCAGTCTATATGTAAAACATCTGTTTGGATTTATGTGTATTTGTTAGCAGGGTTGGAGGATTCATATTTTATTGGTAAATGTCACTAACCTCTGATTTGTACACACACAAACCAACAAAAAATATTTCCATCAATAGTTGCAATTTATAGATGGGCAAAGTCAGAAAAATAAGAGCTTGAAGGCTGATTAGAGTTTGATTTAAGGATATTTACCTTGGATATTTTTACATGTGGGTTTTGACAATTTGTGTTTTAATGGTTATGAAGCTTTACTTTTTTGAATGTCTTCTATCACTAAGAAATTATTGGTCGCGTCCCCCCCCCATAATTTCCCACAACTGTGAAAATGTAAATAGATAAAAATTGGGGGGGGACACCTTAAAAATGAACAAATATTATCTGTCAATATTACACAAAAAGAAAATTGAATTCTGCCACCCCTATTTATTGTTTGCTCAGATATGATGGTGAGTATGACTATCAGGGCATAGATCTATCCTAAGCTTTTCTATAGTGCCTCTCGCCATGGTACCTTAACATTGTTCGATAGAGACACAGAGGAGACAGACAGATGGGGAAAGATTTCTGGGAGAACTTCTTTAGTTAAGAAATTAATTTCTACTCTTCCGGACTGGAAAACCAAGATTGGGAGAGAAATGAGCCCAGGCAGGGATGGGTCAGCCCATGGACACATTGAATTCCAGACCCTTGCTACCCAGGGGAGTTACACATAATCCACCACTGTCAGTTTAGACTAAATGCCACAGAAAAGGGAGTTTTCATATCTACCCCCGGGAGATTGAGCAGGGCCCAGGGGTCAGAGCAGAGACAAAGGGGCTGCTCTTTTCCTTGGTCTAAAAAGCAGTTGTGAACCCAAAACGTTGGGTGCGGCCATCAAAGGGTTAACATCTGTCCTTAAGGCTGATTGGCAGATCAGGCCCCAATGTTTTGGGCACAAAGGCTGCAACTAAGGCAAAGTATTGACCTGTAAGTTTCCAAATGGGACATCTTCAGCTGCTGCCCTGGAGGGGTCACAATACAAGGACCCCGTGGAGCCCCTGCTCTTTGCTCTTCAGTGGGATGCAGCCTGCTGCCTCTGCACCAGGGCCAGGTCTGGAGACAGCCACTCTCCGTACTAACCTCGCTTCTGCCCAGATGCAGCCGGCAGCTCTATCCAGAGGGTGAGGAGCCCCACGAGGAAGAGGAGGATGCCCACTGACTTCATGGTGGGTCTGAACGCCCCAAGCTGAGCCAGCTGGATTTAAACTCCCCCAGGGGTGCCATTGGGCGGAGGTCTGCCAGCATTCTGCTCTTTCCTTGTTCATTCCACAGTCAGATTCACATGTCTGTCCTGACCATTCTTGGGCAAGAAACATAAAACCCCCAAACCCTGCCATGCGGCAAGGGGAGTTTTTACGTTACTCAACAGCAGCCTGGGAGAACGGTCTCCACTGTTTGGCCCTTTCTGCGCCAGCCTGACATTAGCATGATCCTGAAGCATTTCAAACATCAGTTTTCCATGGGTGCTAGGCCTCTTCGTAGTGGTGCAGAAACCCATCAGGATCATACTTCCTCGCTGTTTTAATACAGCTGAACAATGAACATTGAATGGTCAGCAAAGAGCCAGGCCCTGTTGGACCCAAGTGCTGAGCAGTCCTGTGACTGGAGACCTGCCGCCTTGAGATGAGGGGACTGAAGAAAGATGGGTCCAGGCAGGACTGGAGTCAGCCCCCTGCACACACATTTAACCCCAGCCTCCAGGTACCAGGGGGAGTTATTTAATTCTACACCACCCATGAACTCCCATTCCAGTGACAGTTTCAACCTTATAAGGATGCAGCTGTGTCTCTATCATCTCAGGGGTTGGTTCTGTCTAGCTGTACCCTCTGCTGCTCCGGGAAAAGCTTCAAACTGCTGCTCATAACCCCACCCAATCCAGACAGCTCCTCTCAGTCAATGTCTGGCTCTGACCATACCCTCTAGATGGGGTGACCAGCTGTCACCTAGACTGGTGGAATTCTTCCTCAGGGCTCCACAGGGATTGTTCTGTTCATTGAACTCCCTAAAGGTGCCCATCCAAGATGGCTCTGAATCCTGGAGACAACTCCTGGTGCATCGGGAGGGGGAGAGATTCCCTCTGCATGAGACCATACGCTCTGCATTAGCTGTGTCTCTTACCTTTTTCTGGGTCCACGCAGCGCATGGCACAAAAGAAATGACAGCATTTCTTTTTTCCTCTGCAGTCAGCATCCCTGGCACATTCGTCAGGTTCTTCCCGAATACACCTTATGTCATCTGCTGGGCAGGTCCCAGGTTTCACTGTAACAGAAAAAAGTCACAGTACAAAGAACCTGCTATTGGCTGAGGGGATTTTTGATTGAAATCCACCCAGCAGGCTAGTGGCAATGTCATTCACTGTCCTATTAGGATGTTTACATGTGATGTTGACAATCTGTGTTTTAATGATTATAAAGTTTTATTTTTGGAATGTCTATTATCACTAAATATTACCGGCTGACCCCCTCCTTAATTTTCTGCAGCTGTGAAAATGTAAATAGATAAACATTGAAAATAATACTTAAAAATAAACATCAATATATACGTCAAAATTATACAGAAATAGAAATTGAATTCTGCCAAGTCTATTTATCAGATACGATGATCAGGAGAACAGTATGACTATCATGGTACATATCTATCTTAGGCTTTTATTTAATGCCTCTCGCCATGGTATCTTAGCATTGTTAGATAAAGAGACAGATGCGGGGACAGATTTCTGGGAGAACTTATTCATAGATTCATAGATTCTAGGACTGGAAGGGACCTCGAGAGGTCATCGAGTCCAGTCCCCTGCCCACATGGCAGGACCAAATACTGTCTAGACCATCCCTGATAGACATTTATCTAACCTACTCTTAAATATCTCCAGAGATGGAGATTCCACAACCTCCCTAGGCAATTTATTCCAGTGTTTAACCATCCTGACAGTTAGGAACTTTTTCCTAATGTCCAACCTAGACCTCCCTTGCTGCAGTTTAAGCCCATTGCTTCTTGTTCTATCCTTAGAGGCTAAGGTGAACAAGTTTTCTCCCTCCTCCTTATGACACCCTTTTAGATACCTGAAAACTGCTATCATGTCCCCTCTCAGTCTTCTCTTTTCCAAACTAAACAAACCCAATTCTTTCAGCCTTCCTTCATAGGTCATGTTCTCAAGACCTTTAATCATTCTTGTTGCTCTTCTCTGGACCCTTTCCAATTTCTCCACATCTTTCTTGAAATGCGGTGCCCAGAACTGGACACAATACTCCAGCTGAGGCCTAACCAGAGCAGAACTCAATTTGTTTAGTTAAGAAAATAATTTCTCCCCCTATTCACAGGAAAACAGAAATTGGGAGAGAAATGAGCCCAGGTAGGGATGGGTCAGCCCATGGACATACTGAATTCCAGAGCCTTGTTGAGCCTCCAGTGGGATGCAACCTGCTGCCCTCTGCCCCAGGACCAGGCCTGGAGACAGCCACTCTCCATACTAACCTCGCTTCTGCCCAGTGGCAGCCGGCAGCGCAGTCCAGAGGGTGAGGAGCCCCACGAGGAGGAAGAGGACGCCCACTGACTTCATGGTGCTGTCGAAGAGCTGGGTCTGAATGCCCCAAGCTGAGCCAGCTGGGATTTAAATGCTCCCAGGGGTGGGGCTGGGTGTGCTTGGGGCCCTGCCAGCATTCTGCCCTTTCCTTGTCCATTTCACAATTAGGTTCACGTGTCTGCACCAACCATTCTTGAGCAAGAAAGAAAAAAAAAAACCCAAAGCCCTGCCATGCTGCAAGGAGAGTTTTTACATTATTCAACAGCATCCTGGGACATCCTGTGGTTCAGACGGTCCCTCTGCTGGGTAGTTTCCAACTTTCCACCCCTTTCTAGACTCTTTTCAATCTTTCTGTTTGGCTTCTGTCTAGTAAGAGTTGGGCTTAGCTGCCTGGTTTAATCGGACAGAAACCTAGCCATGGGTATCAGAGACATCAGCTGCCTTTTCCTCTCCTTTGCTTTGCCTGGCTCTCAGCCCCTTTGTGTGCTCTTGTCTTTAGAGGAAATTGCAGAACAGAACCTGAGAGCTGAGAGTCCCACGGGTAACTCACCCTCCCTCTTTCCCAACAAGGGCATCTGGTGCCATTTAAAAGACTTTCTAGCAAAGATTTTTTTCCTTTAAAAGACTACGCACATCTCTTGAACAACAGAAGATTTGTTACAAGCACAATCCAATCCCTGGCACCTGAACCCCCACGTCCCATTTGCTGTAAATGTTTTGGCAGGAAGAAACAGGGCATTTTATAAATTCTACCATCCAGGAACCCCGCCCAGATCCGTCCCACACAGCAAACACCAGCAATTGTGCAAACATTCAAGCAAGGAGCACACCCGTTGAGCCCAGAGTCACACATTGCTAGTGAAGCAATTGAGGAAACCGCAAGGTTGGCCAAGGAGTGAGAAAGAACAAGCGCTTCTGCAGGAACAAGTTTATTTGTAACAGAGCAAGATGCTCTAGTTAAACCTCAGTGTATGGCATCCGGGACAGAATGAGGAGAGAACACCCAGCCCCACCTGAAGATTCTGCTTCCCTCCATCCACACCTTCCCAGGCAGTGAGAGCCAGGCAGAAAAGCCTCATTTCCACATCCCAATGGGGCTGTGGGTGATGTTGCTCTGGGGAATCAGAGTGCAAGGTTTTGTCATGTCTTTGCTGTGCTGTTGAGTCTGTACGTTCATAATCCCCCCTCCCCAAGGCCTGGAGCATGGACCCCAGCTACCCACAAGCTTCCCCTTTCTCAGGCTCAGACCAGAAAGGCCCAGAAACCCAGATCTTCCTGTCATTCCCGAGCCATAGTTGTGGGAAATGATTTCCTGCAGTAAGCAATGACAGTGGCCTGGGGGTCCTGGCCACAGGCAGGCGGTGTCAGTGCTTCTCCTGGGGACCCTTTGGCCTGTCGGTGAAGCAGGAACTTAGCCGGGAAAGGGGGAAATGGTCAGACCCACAGAGGAAAATGCTACTCTGCACATCCCCTGGTATGACCCTTGGGCAGGTGCAGCCTGGCAGCTGGCACAGCCCCCATGTAGCCACTGCCTCCACTACAGCCCCTGACTGGCCTGATTTACAGTGGTTTTCTACAACAAGCTATCCAGGACAGGCACTGCCTTTGTCTTGGGCAGGGCAGAGTACAGCATTGGTCGGCTATAAAATACCCAGCCATCCCCGAAACCCTCTGGCAGGATGTGTGATGTGGGGAGGAAACTCATAGGAGGCATAGAAATGTGAGGGGCAGGAAGGGCCAAAGGGATGCAAGAGAAGACTGAGGAGGGGGTGAACGCTGGCACAGAGCCGCAACAGTCTGCCTCATCTTTCCCAGGGTCTCAGGCTGTTACTTCCTCTTTGCTGGATGCTCATGGTTATATTCACTGTCATGATGAGGACCAACCCTAGGACTGTCTGTGTTGAGGTAGGGGTATGTCCCGTCTTTCACTGCCACTCAGTGTTCAAAAGCCCTGCAGAGACCGTACACTAAACTCCAGCACATGGTACTACCTAGTGCACACTGTAGTTTGCAGACAGAGGCTCTGAAGTTCACTCGCTGGATTCAGCAGGGCCTGCTGGTAAGCGGAGGGATCCAGTAACTGAACTCCTGCTAGCAGAAGATGAGTGATTAGGGGAGAAATGGGCTCAGGCAGCACTGGGCAGAGGCCTCTGGGCACCTTTAGTTCCAGCTTTGTGTTACCCAGGGAGCTATTTATTTACACACAGCCCACCAACACCCATTCCCCCAGTGGCAGAGTCAGTTATCAGGAGGAAGTCTACACCTGAGGAACAGATGTTGGACCCGCTGCTGCTGCTGCTGGAGAAGCTTCTAACTGTGGACTTCCCCCACCCAGTCTGATCCAGGTGCTGTGAAAGCCTTGGATGGCATGATGCGACTTCCTTAGATTCCTGAAATTCTCACTCTGAGCTCCTCAGAGCAGGTCCCACCATTTTCAGCCCATGACACTGCAGACTTCTGTTAAAACACAGCTGCATTTTCTCCCCCTGCTTTTCCCGCTACCGCCTCCATTTCTCACCACATTTCCCAAACACTCCAGGTCCATGTCAGCCCTGAGCTGAGAACAATGTGAATGGGCCATTTCAGGCTCCGCACCAGCCTGTATTCCAGTGTAACAATGGCGTGGGGAACTGGGAAAGGAACATGCCAGGTATCTGGGTGAGCCTTTGGTAGAGTGACACTTTGGTCCCCTGGCCATCAGCTCTGGTCAGGGCAGTGATCTCTGCCTGCAGCCCAGGGCTGTAATATGCTTTAGTATTTAAAAGGAGGGCGGGTAGAATTCAATTTTTATTTTTTTTATATGTAGACTGATAATGTTTATTTTTAGGAGTTTTGCTATTTTTATCAAGTTACTTTTTCACAGTTGTGGGAATTGAGGGGGGGGGTTCAGCCAATGAGGGGGTTATGCGATAATTATTTCATGACAATAAACGAGATTCCGAAAGTTAAACCTTTATAACCGTCAACAGAAACTGTCAACATCACACGCCAAAATATACACAGTAAATGGCCTTAAATCAAACTCTAATTAGTTTTCAAGTACTATTTTTCTTACTTTGCCCATTTGTAAATTTTGATTATTACAGATTAATTTTTTCCCCATTGGTTTGTGTGTGTACAGCAAATTTGCCATTTACCATCAAATATAATCTTTCCAAGCCTAATTATAAACTAGTAGCGCATGTCCTGGTGTGTGCTGCCACCTAGTGAAATTTAATTACCTAATCTGTGTACAAGAATTTGTGTGGTTGGCTCGCTACACAGAGTCCAGCTGAAGGTGTGAATGTTCCAAGCCTATACGGGGGAGCTGGTTGGAAAAATTCCAGCAAAACATTTGTTGTTGGAATGTGCCAATGCATTGAAATTGAAACGCTTTGTGGTGACGGTTTGATTTCAGTGCAGTTGCAACGGAACAAAGGACGTTTTCAAAAGCTGAACTTTCAGGGTTTGTGGCTCTGGGGCAGCCCACCAGGCCGATTGCCCTGGCACTGGGCTCCATTCCCTGTCAGACAGAATTGGGAAATTTTTGCTTTTAAATCCAAATCAGAATGAAACCAGATTTTGAAATATCAAAATCCTCTGTGAAAGGGACGTACCGCTGGCTGTGGGAATGGCCCGTTACAGCCTTGAGAAGCCAGGCTGGAATCTGTGGAATAAACACATTAAAGAATGGAAGGAGCTCAGAGTGTGGAGGTTTGGAACGGACAGCGCATGCACCTTTGTCTGCTGAGGGAAAAGAAATACGTGCACTGCACTGCCAGGGCAGGCAGCATGTGGATTCTAGGAAAGTCCTGGATCACAAACTGTGACTAAGTGGGACTATTCTTAATGTTTCCTCTGAATACCGTGTGGGTGCCTCAGTTTCCCCTATGTATTTCTTAAGTCTGCAGTGTGCATAAATGGCCGACAATCTGTCTCCTAGCAACAAATGGCCAGGGCCCTTTCCCCCTTGCAAGGGATAGCTAAAGGTGAACAAAGAGGTCAGGTGACCTCCTGGCCCGGGAAACAGACAAAGGTCAGAAAGGAGGGGCTGGAGGGGGTTGCAGTTTGGGGCTGGCTGGGGACAGGGAGTGAGTGCAGACGTGGGTGTCTGGCTCGCTGGGCCCCAGAATGGACCTGGCTGAGGGATCCCGTTCTATGTACCTACAAGCTCTGTTTTAGACTGTGTTCCTGTCATCTAATAAACCTCTGTTTTACTGGCTGGCTGAAAGTCACTTCTGACTGCGAAGTTGGGGTGTGTGCAGGACCCTCTGCCTGGCGGACTCGCTGTGGGAAGTGCACGGAGGGGCATACGCTGAATGCTCCAAGGTCAGACCCAGGAGGTGAAGCCGTGTAAGCTTCTTGCCCTGAAGACAGTCTGCTCTAAGGGAGAGGAGGCTCCCCAAAGTCCTGACTGGCTTTGTGGGGAGCAGTTCCAGAGCATCGCCCGGGGACTCCGTGACACAAACTTGCAGAAGTTCGGCTGAGAGCAAGGAGTACACCACGACATGGGTATTGCTGAGAACAGGCTGATTTGGTGGAGAGAGGTGGCCTCTGTTGCATCATGTTTTATCCACTCTGCAGCATCTAAAAAGTGACTTACAAGGTTGTGATCTACTGGACATGGTGGTGATTCATGCAGGTGGAAATGATCTGGGTTTTTTCCCTAGTGTGCACCTCACACAATGGGTGAGAGCAGATTTGGATGGCATCAGAGATTTGTGTCCAAGGCTGTGATAGTTTTCTCTGATTTGGCTGAGCGTCTGAATAATTGCTACTGCGACAATATGAAACCATGACAAAATGCTGGAAGAACTTTAATTGGAAAATTGTAGGATTCATGGCTGACCAGAAAATGTGTTCGGTATCGCTCGGAAACATGACAAGGTCTGACACCCAGGATGGATTGGTTTAAATCAAGGCAATTTAAATAAGTGATTTAAATCACCAAGTGGAAGCTTTGATTTAAGTTGTTGATTTTAATCATCTTTTCCATTTGTACTTCAGTTATTTTCTAAGGAAAGGTGCATTTTCCTTGGTTGATATAACCATTACAACATATTGATTGACATCTAAATTGAGCCTTCACACTGTACATATTTGGTACATCTTTTTGGTACCTCAAAGGGTACATATTTATTTAAGCAATTATATATATTAATGTTTTCAGGTGTTTATTAATTCTACACTTTAGTATGTTACAAAATGGAGAAGGAAAGGAACAAGCTAACACCAATGGAGAAGAATCCAGAGGGGCATTCAGCTGGTGTAGCCGGCCCTTGCCACCCACTCCGCCAGCCTCTGCGTAGGGGGCAGAGAGGGGCAGTTTCAGGGCTGGCTGGAAGAGGGTGGGAGCAGAACACTGCTCCAGCTGATCCTTGGTTGGCAGAGTGATTTCCGGTTGACACAACGTAGGGCTCCCAGCCATGACATTTGTAGTGCTGCCAGTGTCAGTGTGACATTTCATTTCTCACAGTCTTTAATTTGTGCTGCTGTTTTTATGAATAGCTGGGAGCTGTTGGGCTGAGGTCTCCCCTTGGCTGAAGTCTCTAATTGTCCAAAGCAGATGAATGGAGACGAGGCGTCTCTGTGACCTATAAGCATGTCAGGAAAGAAACTTCAGAGTGCAGTTAAAGAACTGGTGTGAGTGGAGTGTGTGTGGATGATAGAATGGCTGAGCAGGGCCTTTCAAGGCATCTGGTGAGGTTCCCTAATTGTTAGAACAGCAGAGGAGACTCTTCTCACAATGAAAGGACGTGGCCACATCTGGGCTACTGAAAAATAGTTTTGACTGGACAATTTTCATGGGAGAAAGTGGCCATGCTTTCTGGTCATTTCTTTTGGAGGAGCTCTTGGCAATTTATTCAGCCGCAGGGGGCCCAGTGGGCAGTATCAACCTCTCCACATCAACCAGTGTCATCATCAGGCTGAGACCCAGGGCCTGAATTGCCTCCTTTCTCCTGAGTCCGAAAGGTGCCTCCTGCAGACCAGCTGAGGAGGAGGAGCCAAATGACCTCGCCATCTCCCTGGCTGTATCCTGACCAGCTCCTGAGGTGTGAACCAAAGGTGTTGTCTATTCCTCCCTCCCTGGGATGACAGCTGCAACTCCACCTTGTTCTTCCTGACTTCTATCTGTCTCTCCCTTTTAGCCTTCTGCCTAACGCAAGCCTGGTTGAGTCACTAGGACAAATCTAACCTTGCAACACTCTAGTTTAGCGAGCTACCAGCCATACCGAGCAGCCAGGTCATAATAAAAGCTTCACCAGAACAGACTGGCCAGAGGAAAATATTGATAATAGTAAGTTTTAGCCACACATTTTCCCATGGGAGTGGTTAACTGGCTCAGGTGCCACGTGCTTTGCCCATGATCTTCCAGCAACTGACCCGCAGCCATCAGCCAAAAGCTGCGTTTTCCTCCTCTTTTGCTTTTCTTTTCTCACTCCTGCTCTGTGTGTGTGTTTGCCTTAAGGTGAAGCAGGATTGGATTTACCGGTGAACCAAAGAGCTGAGAGCCACCACCTGAAACTGATCCTCTTGCCTTCTCTGCATTACCCGTCGCCTTCCCTACTAGCAAATCAGACCTTTCCCCTAAGTCCAAATAGCCTGTACTGTGCATTGCTGCAGATGTTGACAGTGGATGCTACAATTTACTAACTGCGCCAGTGTCATCCAGTTTGTAGGTGCCCTTGATCCTTCCCCTGAAAAGCGCCAGGGAGGAAAATTCCCAGGAAGGCCTGGCTGAGGTATATGAAGCATCGCAGCTTACCACCCGCCTCCCCCACACCTCAGTGGAAAGGGGAGCTGGTTTGGCAGAGCCTCCCGCCCAGCAGGTGAAGCCCACGCTCCGTTTGTGGCTAGCACCCAGGGCCGGCTCCAGGCACCAGCGCAGCAAACAGGTGCTTGAGGTGGCCAAGGAGAAGGGGCTGCACGTCCAGCTCTTCGGCGGCAATTCGGTGGTGGGTCCCTTGGTCCCTCTCGGAGGGAAGGACCTGCCGCTGAAGTGCCGCTGAAGAAGAAAGCGGCATGGTGGAGCTGCCGCCGAAGTGCCGCCGATCGCGACTGTTCTCTCCTCAAAGCTGCTCTCTCTGGGATGGGCCACACAGTCGCTCTCTCTCTCTCTCTCTCTCTCTCTCTCTCTCTCTCTCTTACTTTCTCTCTGTGTGTGTTTTTAAACAGGGCACCTTTTATTTTGCTCACAAAGGGGCAGGTGTAGATGCAGGGCCTGTGAGATGAAGTCAGGATTGTTCCCAACTGTATCCTGGCCTTTCAGGGGAGCAGTTGTGGTCTCCTGGGTGAAAACACCTATGGCTGGGAGCAGATGTTGGTTCTGCTCCTGACTGTGTGTGAGACTTCAGGGTTATTTATGTCACATGAGCCTTGAGGCTGTGCCACACATTTCATTAAATCCCGGGGGAGGCCAGTTGGGGTCTTTCTTGGACTCAGCAGGGGCTGATTTGTGCGGGTAGCGAATGTGTCTGTGCAACGTGTCTATCTGAAAGCGGCTGAGGGGTCAATGTCAGGTGAATTTTCAACCCTTTGTTATTGTGGGCGGGTTCAATGGGGATTCTGCTGAGGAAAGGAAATATGAAGAAAAGCCAATATGTGACTGTGGATTGTGCAGGGCTCCAGCTCCCCTGAGCTTTGCTGAGCTCTGCAGTTCTCCCCGCAGAGATTTGGGAGCACAACAGGAGTTGGATTTTGCAAACTATGCTCAGTTCAGCGTTTAACCTGTGGAAGCCAGGAATGGTCCAAAAATGGGGGGAAAGTCAGCAGGAAGAGCTCCCTTCCAAAGGGCATTTGCCTTTCAAAGCACAGCCAAGCAGCCCAGTTGTTTAACTCTTCTGTGTACTCCAGGAAGAAAACCTGCTTCTTCTGTGAAGTTCCCTGGGAGAGAGAGATCGCAGGATACCTCACAGAGCTGCTTTCTAGCTGCCAGCTGAGGGAATTTGCTGTGTATGTGTGTGTGTCTGTCTGTCTCATTTTGCATTCATTTTTGGAGATACATCTCAAGTGATAGAGCTCTCAGTTTAATGTTCTTTGTGTTTGGTGGATCCTTGATTTTGAATGGGGCCTTATGTATCTCTGGCGCTAGAAGACATTTTGAGCAGGACCATTTAGATTCCAGGCAAAGCTTCTACCTCACACCCCTTGCAAGATCTGCCTAAAGACACTGTCAGGACATTTTTCTTTGGCAGTAACAAGATCATTTGGCCCCGTTTCTACAATAGCTGCCTCCGGAGCTTAAATAATCAACCACGTTCACTTCCTGATGTACCTCCTGGCCTCTCACCCCGGCTCCTGCCATTCCTTAACTCATTATTCATAGACTGTTCAATAGAGAACTGAAGGAGAGACAATGAGACTCAGGAATCCCCAACGGCAAAGCTGAGGCATAAACAAGTTTATTTGTAATTGTGCCAG
The DNA here is from genome assembly GCF_011386835.1 of Chrysemys picta bellii. NCBI lineage: Eukaryota > Metazoa > Chordata > Testudines > Emydidae > Chrysemys > Chrysemys picta. Next base: position 35,402,606 of record NC_088803.1, on the reverse strand, counting down.
AGGCTCCATTTGAGCCCCAGTATACAGCCTGCAGGGGTCTGGAGAGTCCAGGACACAGGGATCTGGGTCAGCGCTGTCCTTGGGATGCCCTCGGCCTATCCATGAAGCAGGGAGTTATGCTGGAAAAATAAAAAGTGATCAGAGGCACCATGAGAAAATCTTGCGCTGTACAAACTGAGCTGCCCTGAGCCAGGCTTTGCAGAAAAGCAGGAGGGCCCAGCTACAGGCCTGGCCTGGGTTACAAGGCTCTCCTAGGCTCTGTGCTGTACAGGACTGTGTGTTTTGTCCAGGGATGAGCACGTTCTCAGTGCAACCCATAGGGGCAGCCATACCCTGACAGCCTCTGTGATGTACATGTGCCCAGGAGGTCTGGCTGGCTATACCTGATTATGTATGTGCTGGAGAGCTGACAAATGAGCCCTGCCCACAAGCCAAGTCTGCTGTATGCGTCCTCAGATCCCACTATTACAGAATTCACAGTGGGAGAGGATCTTCTCCCTTCCCCTCCTGGCAGGGCACCCCAGCTCCCTCTCTCATGCTTGTCTCCTCCTCCTTGTCTCTCCACTACCAGCTCTGCTGCCTCCTCCCAGCTGGCTGCTATATGGGATCAGTGCACAAAGGGTGTGTCTAAGGCCTGGTCTACACAACGAGTTTAGGTCGAATTTAGCAGCGTTAAATCGAATTAAGCCTGGACACGTCCACACGACGAAGCCCTTTTTTTCGACTTAAAGGGTGCTTTAAACCGGTTTCTTTACTCCACCTCCGACGAGGGGATTAGCACTGAAATCGGCCTTTGCGGGTCGGATTTGGGGTAGTGTGGATGGAATTCGACATTATTGGCCTTGGGAGCTATCCCACAGTGCTTCATTGTGACCGCTCTGGACAGCACTCTCAACTCAGATGCACTGACCAGGTAGACAGGAAAAGCCCCGCAAACTTTTGAATTTCATTTCCTGTTTGCCCAGCGTGGAGAGCACAGGTGACCATGCAGAGTTCATCAGCACAGGTAACCATGATGGAGTCCCAGGATCGCAAAAGAGCTCCAGCATGGACCGAACAGGAGGTACGGGATCTGCTCACCATATAGGGAGACGAATCAGTGCTAGCTGAACTCCGTAGCAGTAAACGAAATGGCAAAATATTAGAAAAAGTCTCAAAGGCCATGAAGGACAGAGGCCATAACAGGGACGCACAGCAGTGCCGCGTGAAAATTAAGGAGCTAAGGCAAGCCTACCACAAAGCCAGAGAGGCAAACGGAAGGTCTGGGGCAGAGCTGCACACATGCCGCTTCTATGCGGAGCTGCATGCCATGCTAGGGGGTGCAGCCACCACTACCCCAACCGTGTGCTTTGACTCCATCAATGGAGAATCACGCACCAGGGAAGCGGGTTTGGGGTACGAGGAAGACGATGATGAAGACAATGAAGATAGCTCACAGCAAGGAAGCAGAGAAACCGGTTTCCCCAACAGCGAGGATATGTTTATCACCCTGGACCTGGAACCAGTAACCCCCTAACTCACCCTGATATCAAAGTATGGTTGAGCTGCAGGAAAGGCAGCAGGAGCAGAGACCACCACTACAGCCCCTGTGTAACCGACAACCCTCCTCCCCAAGTTACATTGCCTCCTCACCCAGACGCCCAAGAACGCGGTGGGGGTGCCTCCGGCCACCCAGCCACTCCACCCCAGATGATTGCCCAAGCATCAGAAGGCTAGCCTTCAATAAGTGTTAAAGTTTTAAAGTTTTAAACTGCAGTGTGTCCTTTTCCTTCCCTCCTTCCACACCCCTCCCGGGCTACCTTGGCAGTTATCCCCCTAGTTGTGTGATGAATTAATAAAGAATGCATGAATGTGAAGTAACAATGACTTTATTGCCTCTGCAAGCGGTGCTCAAAGGGGGGAGGGGAGAGTGGTTAGTTTACAGGGAAGTAGAGTGAACCGGGGGAGGTGGGGGGAAGGGTTCATCAAGGAGAAACAAACAGAAGTTTTACACCGTAGCCTGGCCAGTCACAAAACTGGTTTTCAAAGCTTCTCTGATGCGCACTGCGCCCTGCTGTACTCTTCTAACCGCCCTGGTGTCTGGCTGCGCTTAATCAGCGGCCAGGCGATTTGCCTTAACCTCCCACCCCGCCATAAATGTCTCCCCCTTACTCTCACAGATATTGTGGAGCACTCAGCAAGCAGCAATAACAATTGGAATATTGGCTTCGCTGAGGTCTATCCGAGTCAGTAAACTGCGCCAGCGCGCTTTTAAACGTCCAAATGCACATTCTACCACCATTCGGCACTTGCTCAGCCTATAGTTGAACAGGTCCTGACTACTGTCCAGGCTGCCTGTGTATGGCTTCATGAGCCATGGCATTAAGGGGTAGGCTGGGTCCCGAAGGATAACGATAGGCATTTCAACATCCCCAATGGTTATTTTCTGGTCCGGGAAGAACGTCCCTTCCTCCAGCTTTTGAAACAGACCAGAGTTACTGAAGACGCGAGCATCATGTACCTTTCCCGGCCATCCCACGTTGATGTTAGTGAAACATCCCTTGTGATCCACAAGGGCTTGCAGCAGCATTGAAAAGTACTCCTTGCGGTTTATGTACTCGGTGGCTTGGTGCTCCGGTGACAAGATAGGGATATGGGTTCCGTCTATCGCCCCACCACAGTTTGGGAATCCCATTGCAGCAAAGCCATCCACTATGACCTGCATGTTTCCCAGAGTCACTACCCTTGATATCAGCAGGTCTTTGATTGCGTTGGCTACTTGGATCACAGCAGTCCCCACAGTAGATTTGCCCACTCCAAATTGATTCCCGACTGACCGGTAGCTGTCTGGCGTTGCAAGCTTCCACAGGGCTATTGCCACTCGCTTCTCAACTGTGAGGGCTGCTCTCATCCTGGTATTCTGGCGCTTCAGGGCAGGGGAAAGCAAGTCACAAAGTTCCATGAAAGTGCCCTTACGCATGCGAAAGTTTCGCAGACACTGGGAATCGTCCCACACCTGCAACACGATGCGGTCCCACCAGTCCGTGCTTGTTTCCCGGGCCCAGAATCGGCGTTCCAGGACATGAACCTCCCCCAGTAACACCATGATTTGCACATTGCTGGGGCCTGTACTTTGTGAGAGGTCTATGTCCATGTCAATTTCCTCATCACTCTTGTCGCCGCGCTGCAATCGCCTCCTTGCCTGGTTTTGCTTTGGCATGTTCTGGCTCTGCATATACTCCAGGACAATGCGCGTGGTGTTCATAGTGCTCATAATTGCTGCGGTGATCTGGGCAGGCTCCATGATCCCAGTGCTATGGCGTCTGGGCTGAAAAAAGGCGTGAAACTATTGTCTGACAGAGGGAGGGAGGGGCGAGTGATGACATGGCTTACAGGGAATTAAAATCAACAAAGGTGGCTGTGCATCAGGGAGAAACACAAACAACTGTCACACAGAATGGCCCCCCCAAAGATTGAACTCAAAACCCTGGGTTTAGCAGGCCGTTGATTTCACGGAGGGAGGGGGAAGCAAATGAATACAGAACAAATCTGGTCCATCTATCTTTTACATCTTAGGCTGGCAGCAGACGGTGCAGCGTGACTGATAGCCATTGGCATCTTCTGGGTGCTTGGCAGAAGGTGCTGTGTTACGATTGCTAGCCATCATCGTCAAGATGGTTCAATAGGACTCCCGGCAGGACTGAGTCTCCAGGAGACAAAACATGTCTGCCCAGGTGCCTCTGACTGAACTCACTGAGGAATACAACAATGATAGATACCAGTCGTAATACAACATCTACTGCCAAAAGGCAAGGAGCTGCTGCTGTATAGCAATGCAATACCACGTCTGCCGGCACCCAGTTGACATATGGTGACGGTGAGCTGAGCTGAGCTGAGCGGGCTCCATGCTTGCCGTGGTATGTTGTCTGCACAGGTAACCCCGGTAAAAAGGCGCGAATCCATTGTCTGCCATTGCTCTGACGGAGGGGGAGGGGCCTGACGACATGTACCCAGAACCCCCCGCGACACTGTTTTTGCATCATCAGGCATTGGGATCTCAACCCAGAATTCCAATGGGTGGCAGAGACTGCGGGAACTGTGGGATAGCTGCCCACAGTGCAACGCTCCGGAAGTCAACGCTAGCCTCGGTACTGTGGACGCGGTTCACCGACTTAATGCACTTAGAGCATTTTATGTGGGGACACTCACAGTCGACCGTATAAAACCGATTTCTATAAAACCGGCTTCTATAAATTCGACCTAATTTCGTAGTGTAGACATACCCTTAGTCTTCTAATATTGCCATGCTTAGTCAGATTCCTTTGAAATTTGGTGTGCCTGAGTAGGGTTAGTGACCCAAATTTGGGGCCATTTAAGATAGGAATTGTGGTGATTCATAGATTCATAGACTCTAAGGTCAGAAGGGACCATTATGATCATCTAGTCTGACCTCCCGCATGATGCAGGCCTCAAAAGCTGACCCACCCACTTTCCCTTAACTCAGCTGTTGAAGTCCCCAGTTCGTGATTTAAAGACCTCAAGTCGCAGAGAATTCTCCAGCAAGCGACCCCTGCCCCATGCTGTGGAGGAAGGCGAAAAACCTCCAGGGCCTCCGCCAATCTACCCTGGAGGAAAATTCCTTCCCGAAATTCCTTCCTGGTGATATATGCCCTGAAAAAAATATCCAGTTTCCAAACAGTTTCTATGTGGTGTTGTTTTTTGTGAGCCCCGGAGATCAAAATGTTGTTGAGATGCAGGTCAAAATGGTCTCAGTCTGTGGACTTTTACCCAAGGTAATGCATGACATCCACTATATCTTTGGTGGACCCAAATTGAGAATGGTATTGAAGAACAGTATTTTTACGGCGCACATGCGCCAATACCGAAAAACGGCTAGAGGTTTTCCATGCCTGCCATTTTATATGCTTTAAAGTGTGATACTTGTAAGTGCTCTATAATCCAAATGGTTACTCAGATTGCTCTGAAAATCTGCATGTATCATGGAGACGCAGGACTGCTTTAGTGACTCAAATTTGGGGTCATTTGACTTTGCGGTTCCTGAGACACAGGCTTCCCAAATATGGTTTCCTTTGCTATGTCATACTGTTAAACAGGGAGGTATTAATGACTGGATGAATCACAAACCTCATTGAGATTCATGGCTGTGAACGCAACCTTCAATTAACATTATGAAACCCCCACCTATGGCAAAGGGAGTTTTGGATTGAGTGGCTGGAGAATACTATAATTTGTAAGTCATGGGTGGCAATTTTATTTTGGTTTCGGGGAGGGGTTGCCCTTTTGGGAGGGTCTGAGGACCTCTCCCTGCCCTCTGTGCAAGCCAGGATATAGGGCAGTCCTGTCTGGTTGGATGGGGAGCTGAGAACTGGCGGGAGGGAGAGAGGGATTTTCTTACCCTGGTGCTAATGGCCCTGGAAGTCCAGGAAGCCCAGCCTGCCAAGTTGACAGGAGCCTCTGAAGTTGGGAGCTGGGGTCCATGTGTCCATTGGGATAAAGATGATCATATGCCTGAGATCAGCTCTCTACGAAACATACTAAGGAGGGCTAATTTTATAATCTCACAGCCTGGGGTCTGGGAGTTACCTTGGTACTAGACCCCACCCCCACCCCCCAGTGGATAGGGTAGGAAGGAAGTGATAATAAAAACAATTAAAGTTATACTGTAATGCAACTTGGGGGAAACGAGATTTAAAAGTATTTGAAATAGGCATTGTAACAAACTTGAGGCCTAATTTGCCCCAGCAGTTAGTGTAAGGCTAAACAGTTAGCTTAAGCGCTTGACCTAGGCTAGGGTCAGGAGATTTAGCAACACGTATCTTGTAATAAACACATAAACTGGAAAATAACAGATTGGTCTTAAAATAACAGAGCTTTAGGGGCTTTTTGGTACATGTAACCATGGAATGAAACCACATTCACATATCCAGACCACTGGGAAATGTATTGCTGCAGTAGCTTATGTAAGCTGTTGGAACCCTAATTATGGCCAACCCAGAATAAGAAACGTGGGCAAGAGGTGAGACCTAATCAAATATGGACCCAGATATAAAGAAACATGGTTATGAAATATTGTCAAACCAACCTCCAGTTGGGACATTGGGATGACAGGATGGTAGAAACCTTATTGTCAATCCCATTATGGGCCTGCTCCACTTACTATTCTTTCCATCTGCACTTCTGATGGCCTCCCAGGTTGTGAGTATGTGCAGTGTAGGAGGTTGCTTTGCTCTACTTATCTTGTTGTTCTTATACTTCTTATTTTTCAACTATTTGTTATTATTTGGGTACTGAATAAAGTCCTCCTGCCTTTCTGTACGTAACTCACCAGTCTCGTTTCCTATAACAAATCTCAAGTAGCTACCTGAGCAAAGAACCTATTAATAGTGATTTGTGCCTTTTGCACCCTCAATTAATCAAAGCCTATGCTCACAAGTATGCGGCTGGGTCAGGAGACAGCGGGATGTGTCCTCACACCCCATAAACAGCTCTGGCCTCTAGCTCATTCCGTTGTGCAGTATCCATAACGCATGTCTGTTCTCGTCCCAGTAGCCACTAAGGGTAGGGAGGGCAGCCCAGCAAGGCAAGAGACTGTGAGGATCTGTTGAGAAGTTGGGTTGACCCATTCTGAGCAGGGTTTCTGTGCTGGATGGGAGCATACTTCACATTTTGGGATGTGGTTATTCAGTATGAATTCTTTGCTGAGCTCCTCACTAATCAGTGCCTGAATAGCAAAGGGGAGGCAGGGTCCCCTCAGGACTCATTTGCTTGTACTTGGGGGTCCAAACTGGAGTCTGACACGAGTTGTTTTTGAAGGCTGCCCTGTAAGAGGATCCCCAAACAGTGCGGTCCCTTTTAACTGCCCAACTCCCTCTGTGTTTGCAGTTAAATCACATCACATCAGTCCATTTAGTCCATTTTTAGTTCCGCAGTCATGCCCCAAATGCTTCGCTTGTTTGTACAAATGGTACCTTTCACCAGGTCCCCGTCTCAGGAACCATCAAGGCAAAGATGGTCATATGCCTGAGATCAGCTTTCTACCCCACAGACTGTGGAGGGGCTAATTCAACAAGCCAGTCTCACAGGCTGGGGTTTGGGAGTTACTTCAGCACTAGCCCCACCCTAAGGCATAGGGTAGGCTGGCCAGGACTGGCTCCAGCATGGCTGAGCAGAGGATGGCATAAGAGAATGTGCTATTGCTCCGGATTTCATTAGGCTGTTTACCTATTGGACCAGATTTGTCCCTAGTGTAACCCCACTGACGTCCAGCTCTATAAGTCACATCCATTGATGCCTGCAGAGTTGTGCTGGGGATGGGCAAGTCCCCAAGCAATGCAGGTGACGCAGGTACGACAGAGGGTGCTGCCCCTCAGAGAACTCCAGTTGTCATTGCCCTTGCAGGGGGGCCTGTGGATGCACGACTGTGTCTTGTTTGCAGAAAACAAGAAAGAGAATGCCATGGACCGATCAGTCCCAGTGTCTGCAGCGCTCTGGACTGCTTGTCACTGCCACGTTTGTGGTAAGCAGATAGGATTCCAGGAGAGCGAGCTGCACACTCATGCTGGTCCCCCTCCTTCCCGGACTCCATTAATAACAGCCCTGCGGGGCTGCTGTCAGCACACCTCTGACAGGCAGCCTGCTCTGCGGGGGCAGCCTGTGTGGCTAGCAAGGAAACGATTTGTTTTCCTTAAAATGATCAGGGGCCGGGTCTGTGGGGGGGTCTCTTTATCCAAACACGGAGAGCGTAATTCACAGGAGCCCAGAGAAACATGAACCCCCCGCAGCTCTCAGGAGCAGGAGCCTGCCTGGTTTGTGTATTTACTTAACCACGGGCCAGGCTGAAGCGTGCGCTCACCGGGGAATGGAGAGGACGATTCTTCACAATAGCCCTTTCGAACTGGAAGGTTGAGGACCCTCTGGGCTGGAGTGACTCTGTGCGGTGTGTGCTACAGACTGTTAATCAAAGGCGGGGTGAATCTGTGGCAACTTGTGCCTGGTGTGAATACAAGAGACCAGAGGCCTCAAGGTTGGCCCATTCGTCTGAACCAACAGCAAATTTTCTTGACAAGCTTCTGGCTTTGAGAATGGGACGCTGCCCCTGCCTGATTATAAGTCTGATAATGAGATTCATAGAGCCATAGATTTTAAGACCAGATGGGACCATTCTGATCATCTGAGTCAGACCTCCTTCATAGCCCAGGCCAGAGAACCTCACCCAGTAATGTCTATATCAAGCCCCTAACTTGTTAGAGCTATAGCACTTCTAGACACCCCCCCAACAACTCCCACCTTTCCTCATATGGAGGGGGATGGGGGGCGAATGAGGTCACCTTTCTGCCAGCCACACTGATTAATCATTAGGGCTCCAAATCCATCGGCATCCTTGTCGCATGACACCTGTTATGCTGCCGCTGCCCCGTTGCTCTCCCTGCACGTCAGCGGGGCTGACCTGGCTGAAGTGCCAGCCCTGCTGTGTAATGCTGCCTCCGGGCTCATTTCACTTACCCAACGTCCTAAAGGTTTCAAAATATCTTTAAAAGGCCAATCCCTGAAACTTGCTTTGGCCGGATCCTTCCCTCTGGCCTATGCTCCACTCCGCTTGTCTGTCTAGGAGCCCAGGCGCTACATGGGCTGGGGAGATTAAGCCCTGCTTGCATGTGGAGGTGGCTCTTCCAGGTCGGGGCAAGGCATGTTGGCAGAGAAGTGTGGAGAAGCCTGCCAGGCCACTGCCCGTCCCTTTGAGAGAGGACTGTGCTCTCCAGCACTGCGATGGCACATCCGTCCCTTGCTCACTGGCCTCATGTTATTCTTTAAGGCAGCTCAGAGTCAGGCTCTCTGTTCTCATCTGATATTTTGCCGGGCTATGGTCCTAATTGGCTTTAATTTACCTATTTTTTCTTCCTACATAGGTGTTTCTAATGTGACCATCACCCTCCTATCGGGGTACCAGCCCAGGGGGTCATGGATGGCTCTGAATTCCCGCTGAACAAGCTACATAAAGGGAAATTCCCAGGCAGACCTGGCTGAGGTAAATGATGTACCTCAGTTCACCCCCCTGCCCAGGAGCGGCGCCAGGGTTTTTGGCGCCCTAGGCGGGGGTCCTTCCGCGCTCCCGGTCGTCGTCGGCAATTCTGCGGCGGGGGGGTCCTTCCGCGCTCCCGGTCTTCGGGGCACTTCAGCGGCGGGTCCTGGAGCGAGTGAAGTACCCACCACAGAATTGCCGCCGAAGACCCGGAGCGCAGAAGGACCCCCCTGCCGCCGAATTGCTGCAGAGGGTGGCAAAATGCCGCCCCCCCAAATCCTGGCGCCCTAGGTGACCTCCTGGGTCGCCTAAATGGAAGCCCCGGCCCTGCCCCTGCCATCCTCCCTACCACACACATGTCTCTGGCAGAGCCTCCCGCCCAGCAAGCCAAGCCCACGTTCCCTTTGTGGCTAGCACCATCTCTGAATAACCTCCCCTTAGCTCAACGAGCCGTCTGTACCCTCTCTCAAAGCCGCTCTCTCTGGGACAGGCCGCTTGCCTGGCATTTCAGAGATGCAGCATTTTCTAACTAGCTCAGAGCAACATGAACACAGACTATCTTTTTTGTTTGTATTCAACAGGGCACCTTTTGATTCTGCCCATAGAGGGGACAGGCCTGGGTGGAGGGCGTGTGGATGCAATCAGGGAGGTCTGAAGTCCTTGCCTTAATCCTGACCAATCAGAGGAGCAGTTGTCATATCCTGGGGAATGAATGGCCTATTTGGGATTGAAATACCTATGGGAGTTGGACTCTTCTATGCACCACCAAAGAGGAAAAATTAATATTTGAATTTGGTGTCAGCTCAGAGATACACAGAGCTACTAATCTGCACAGCTTTGCCTGTGGATTCCTGCTGTGCTGAGCAGTGCCCCCCTGCCCTGAGCCAGGCGGGCAGCTCAGTGTGTGGTGGGAGTCAGGCCTTTAATGGATTAACAGGGACCGTCTGCCTGAATGGGAGTTCGAGTTTAATGCTCCGTTCAGTGTTTCGCCTGTGAAAACAAGGATTGTTCTTAGGAGTGGGTAAAAGGTCGATACCTGGATTTCCTTGCAGAGGGCCGTCGCCTTTCACAGGCCCCCCATTCATCCGCACAGTCAAACAGCCCAATTGTTTAGTTCTTCTGTGCACTCAAGGAAGAAAAACTGGTTTTCTTTCCCCTTAGAAATTCCCTGGAGAAACTATCAGGATAAATTTTGTGGCTGGTTTCTAGTTGCTGTCTGAGTGGCTTTGCTCACAGAAGCTCTGTGTGCGTTTGCATGGGCAACACACACTTGCAGACCTGTTTGGACGGTGCTGTTCGTTTTATCTGCTTAGCGTCTGCTGGCTCCCTGATTTCAGCGGAGGTCTTGGCTGTTGTTGGCATTAATTGTTTTAAGCATTTGAGTTGGGCAGACGCACTGGCCCTGATTCTTGGGTACAGCTGAGCTCTGTTCAACGTGGAAGCAAAAGTGCCTATATGCCATCCTTGCTGTCCCCTGATTCCCAGGGATGCTGGGGACTGGTTCAGCTCCTGACAAAAGTTAGAGCAGCCTCAAAGCTGCCCTAATTAATGTTGGCTGCAGTAACCCCCAAAGGTCTGTTATGATAGCCAGGGAGTCCTCTGCGCAGGGGGCATTTCTCAGCTGCCCATTTAGGGCAGCTTTCCAGCTCCCTAGTGGCACTCCGTAGGTGCCAAGGGGCCATAATGGGCCAAATTTGTCTCCCTTTCTAGTTTCTATGCTTCAAGACACTAAGTAGATCATAGCATTGCAAAATCCCATTTAAACGCTTCAAGAGTAAATTACAAGGAGCTCTGTGTGTGTCAGATTTCCCAGCTGGCATGGAAGTGTTGACAGGGTTCCTTCATCCATTATCAGGGTCTTTATTGTTTTAGAAATCAAATGTGAGGTTTATGATGGATTGAACAGCTAGAGAACCAGCAAATGGACAGAATCTGCCTTTAGCCTATTCAGCCAGTCTATCATAGCCTGCTAAGAAGTGGATTTAAAATCCTTGAGGGAGAGTGGAGGGAGAAGCCTACAACATTGTGTATTGAGCTTCCTCCAGTGCTTTTGCAACCCCTTACAAGTACAGAGATGTGTTGGCCTGTGGAACTAGGCTGAGCATAAGGAAAGATCTTAGTTGCCTGGGCATCACAGTACAGAAAAATACATTAAAAACATTGGATTTCTTTGATTTTTAGTACAGTTCAATACAGTATTGAACACAGTGCATCATACCTCTGAAGCCCCTCGACGAAAGGTTCTGTAAAAGTTAAAGTGCTGGTATCCAGAGTGGGATGTTTTGTTTTGTTTTTCCTACAAATGTGTGAGAGGGAATTCATTCCTTATACATGGGAGGGGCAATAGTTCTGGCTGGAGCTGGATAATGTGTGTGCAGGTTCTATGCAAGCTTCCCATCCTACCGCTCTGGTACTGCCTCTTCCCCCCCACACACTACCCCGTTGCCCTGCCCCCACTAGGCACTCACCAGTTGTCCAGAAACAGGACCCAGCACACATAGAAGATGAGAGTGATGGGCACTAGGACTCAGGATCCTGGAGCTGCCTGCCAGCCTCAGCCAAGGAGAGGGACAGAGGGAGCTTCTTCCCTCCCTGACAGCTAAGCAGAGCTCCAAAGAACTTGGGGGTGGGGAGTGCTGGGGGGGACAATGCCTGCTCAAACTACACCCACAGCTGGCACGGGTTCCAGTGGTAACTGGATTTGTAGTGTCCGGTCACCAGTGTTAACCAGATCCCTGGCTGTGTTTTCCTGCAGCACGGGGAGATGCAGCAGGCTACCAGGTGAGCTCCGGCCAAGTCACAGGGGGCTGCTTTGCCTTTCCTGCTGGCAGGAGCGCTCCAGCAGGGCTGTGTGAGCAAGCTCATTGCCCCCTCCACCCGTCCCCGACCGCGCCCCCTGCCTGACCAGTAGGGCCTAAAAAATAGGAGGGCCTAAGGCTATAGCCTTATTAGCCTATGGGTTAATCCAGCCCTGCCCTTTAGTCTCTCTGTGCCTCAGTTCCTCCTGGTGATATTAGTACTTCCCTACCTCTCAGGGTTGTTGTTGGATCAATACATTTGTGAAGTGGTCACTTACTATGGCAATGGGATTCTGCTGGACTCTGATTGAAACGGGGGGCAGTATGATACCAAGGGGTGTACATAGATGGGTGCATATGGCCTGATAATTGGTCACATGGTTGCCTTGTGGTATTCTGAATGCCTGAAGAGTTAGCTGCTACGGGACAGCAGAAGCTAACCCACCCCTTACTGGTGAGCTCAGCACTAGGAAGGAGGAGCTGTCTGGAGGGAGGGGTGCAGGGAGAGCAGCGCCTGAGGGCGCAGCGCACTTGGCCAGGGAGTAGTTGATGTGAACCAGCAGCAGCTTCCTCTGTGTAGCAATATTGCTCTCTAACCTTGGAGAAAAGTGGAGATTTGGAATAAGTGCCAGATGTAGTGAACCTCGGAGCCTGGGTCTACTGGAGGAGGTGAAGATTGTGGAAGTGAGAGTTTTAGTAGGGAGTCTCCTTCCCAGGGAGCTCTGAGGCAGGACCGGCTCTAGGCACCAGCAAAACAAGCAGGTGCTTGGGGCGGCACATTTCCAGGGGCGGCATTCCCGCCAACCTCTTCAAAAATTCTAACATCAAGCCCGAGTTCTCCTTGGGCAACAAAGTGCCCACCAACTGCCTGGATGTGGCGGGCAGCGGCCCTCTGGGCTACTGCTACAAAGTCTGACTGACCCCGGAGTCCGCCAAGAGTGACTTCATGTTCATAAAGCCCTACAGCCCGAGTCCCCCGAGGAACAATGAGAAAGCTGCCAAGAACTTACCAGGACCGGGAAGGAAGCCCCGAGCGGCCAATAACACGGTCAGTGCCGCCAGCCAGGTAACCCTGCGCTGCAGTACAACTGGTGGGGCTCAGTGGGACGCACCGGAAGGGAGTGCCAAGAAATACCCCTTCAAGGGTTAGCCCGGCTTTTCCCCCTTCTTCTCTCCCTCCCCCGCCCCCTTGGAAACGAATGTGAGCCGGGAGAAAGCCTTTCATTCAGGCACAACTTTTTAAAGATAATCACCCGACCCTTTAAGTGGCAGTGTCGGGATTAGCCCCCGTCGGACAGCAGGCAATTCTCCAGCGCGCTCCTTACCCATGTAGTTAATGATTTGGGGAACGTCAGGCTCATTTTAAATGAGCGAAAGTAGCAGAAAGTGCTCAGAAGCAGCAGCCCAGCTCCTAGTAAGACTGAAATACGGAGCGTGCCCAGGAAAGCCAAGGGCTGTCTCAAGAGATAACTGTCCCCTTTTGAGGGCTCTCGCTTAGCCTCCGATCGTGGCTGCACAACCCCGTAGCCTTCCTTCAAGAGACCCAGACGTAAGACCGGTAGGGTTACCATACGTCTGGATTTTCCCGGACATGTCCGGCTTTTTGGGCCTCAAATCCCCGTCCGGGAGGAAATCCCAAAAAGCCGGACATGTCCGGGAAAATAGGGAGGGAGGGGTCGTGGGTCTTGGGTCCGGGCCAGAGCCGCTGGGGCCGGCGGTGCTCGGCCGGGGGCCGGAGCTGCTGGGGCTGGCGGTGCTCGGCCAGGGGCTGGGGCCGCTGGGGCCACCAGGCCAGAGCCTCTTGGCCTGGGCCGGCCGGCCGCCAAAGGGAGCCGCTTGGCCGAGGGGGCCGGACTGGGCCACGCTGCGCCCCGCCCCGCCCCAGCCCCAGCCCCAGTTTACCTGCTGCCTCCCTGTTTCAGGCTTCCTGCGAACATTTGATTTGCAGGAAGCAGGGGAGGGGGAGGAGCAGGGGGGCGGAGCGTTCAGGGGAGGGGGCAGAGTTGGGGCAGGGACTTTGGGGAAGGGGCGGGGGTGGGGAAGGGGTGGAGTTGGGGCGGGGCGGGGAAGGGAAGGGGCGGAGTTGGGGCGGGGCCGGGGCCCCTTGGAGTGTCCTCCTTTTTTTAAATTAAAGTATGGTAACCCTAAACACCGGGGTGGCAAAGTATGCGGTGATTTAAGCCTCTTGAAATGTCACTCTCTAGTCTGTATTTCCCCTCCGCACATATTACAGGCGGCACGAGTTACTCAGGCACTCTAGTATCAGAGGGGTAGCCATGTTAGTCTGGATCTGTAAAAAGCAACAGAGGGTCCTGTGACATCTTTAAGACTAACAGATGTATTGGAGCATAAGCTTTCGTGGGTGAATGCCCACTTCTTCGGATGCATGTAATGGAAATTTTCAGAGGCAGGTATAAATATGCTGGCAAGAATCAGTCTGGAGATAATGAGGTTAGTTCAGTCATGGAGGGTGAGGTCCTCTGCTAGCAGTTGAAGGGTGAACACCAAGGGAGGAGAAACTGCTTTTGTAGTTGGCTAGCCATTCGCAGTCTTTGTTTAATCCTGATCTGATGGTGTCAAATTTGCAAATGAACTGAAGCTCAGCAGTTTCTCTTTGGAGTCTGGACCTGAAGTTTTTTTGCTGTAAGATGGCTACCTTTACATCTGCTATTGTGTGGCCAGGGAGGTTGAAGTGTTCTCCTACAGGTTTTTGTATATTGCCATTCCTGATATCTGACTTGTGTCCATTTATCCTCTTACGTAGTGATTGTCCAGTTTGGCCAATGTACATAGCAGAGGGGCATTGCTGGCACATGATGGCATATATAACATTGGTGGATGTGCAGGTGAATGAACCGGTGATGTTGTAGCTGATCTGGTTAGGTCCTGTGATGGTGTTGCTGGTGTAGATATGTGGGCAGAGTTGGCATCGAGGTTTGTTGCATGGATTGGTTCCTGAGTTGAAGTTGTTATGGTGCGGTGTGTGGTTGCTGGTGAGAATATGCTTAAGGTTGGCAGGTTGTCTGTGGGTGAGGACTGGCCTGCCTTCCAAGGTCTGTGAAAGCGAGGGATCATTGTCCAGGATGGGTTGTAGATCACTGATGATGCGTTGGAGAGGTTTAAGCTGAGGACTGTAGGTGATGGCCAGTGGAGTTCTGTTGGTTTCTTTCTTGGGCTTATCTTGTAGCAGGAGGCTTCTGGGTACACGTCTGGCTCTGTTGATTTGTTTCCTTATTTGCAAATTTGACACCATCAGATCAGGATTAAACAAAGACTGTGAATGGCTAGCCAACTACAAAAGCAGTTTCTTCTCCCTTGGTGTTCACACTTCAACTGCTAGCAGAGGACCTCACCCTCCCTGATTGAACTAACCTTGTTATCTCCAGACTGATTCTTGCCAGCATATTTATAACTGCCTCTGAAAATTTCCATTACATGCATCCGAAGAAGTGGGCATTCACCCATGAAAGCTTATGCTCCAATACATCTGTTAGTCTTAAAGGTGCCACAGGACTCTCTCAGGCACTCTAGTGGCCTATGGGGTTTTCAGCTCCTTTGTCTCAATAAGAAATTCAGGGAGATACACCCGGCTCAAGCAGATTCAGATGCAGTCATTGCCCAATGCTGCATCAGTATCGCACCCAGTCAAAAAAAACAAAACAACAACATTGCAAAGTGCAAACATGTGTAAAAGCCCCCCCAAAAAAGGGGGGGCCAAATTGTTTTGCTTGGGGCGGCAAAAAACTTAGAGCCAACCCTGCTCTGAGGGCGGTAGTATCTGTGCTGGCCTGAGGCCTGATTGGTGTGGAGTCTCTCCTCCGTGGCAGCAGTTTGTGAAGCTTAAATAAAACTTTTAAGTTGAGAGTTGGTTGGCATTGATTGATTTGGAGAGGAGCTCACCCTCTCCCCTTTGTATGGAGTTGCAATATCACAGAGATGATTGCTTAGTAGTGAACAAGCTGGAGTGAACTGGGAAGGAGCCCTTTCTCCCACTCTTCTGGGAATAGTGGGATGGTCCTAATTTGAAGGTTGAGAACCTTATTCCACCCTTCTCTCAGTTATGAGAGGTCCAAGTCTTTGACTTGGAGACTGTTTGCTCCTCCAAGCTCATTCTATGTATCCTCATCCACTGCAATCTGAACTGATTTCTTCTCCAAGAAGCACACTCCCCTAGTCACCACAAGGAATTTGGCACACACTAGTTCTTTTTTACCTGCTTCTTTGAAGTCTGAGGAAAGGAAACCCTTGGAAGTATCTTTATCCACTGAGGATCTTATAGATAAGGATCTTACAGATTTAGAATTTGTGAATAGTAGGACCAAAATCTACTAGTCTATATCATCAGACTTGGTGGATTATGATGCTCCTTCAATTAATGATTCTCAGTTCCCATTGGTTTTATCTTTGTTAAAACGTCTTATGGAGGATTTAGTGAATATTAAGAATTGTTTCTTTGAATTTAAAATTCTGTGGGGTGGATTATGGGATGAGTGGTTTCACTGGCAAGCTGGATTCCCTTATCCACCCCCCCCCCCCCCCCCCACACACACACAGATAAGTCTGATCTGGAAAAGAAAACACCTAAAGTTATAGATAATTTGACTCAGACTCAGGATAGGAATATACAGAGCTTTATTAATGTTCCAAAGGCTAACTGAAGAGAAATTGACTCTTCTTCTTGGTTTACCAGACACAGGATCTCTGAGGTTTCAGAAACCCTGTCTCTTGATTTAAATACTTCCAAGCATAATTCCCCCTTCCTTATACATCTTTGAAATAGCTGAGTCTCAGAAAATGCCAAAAGATTGGCCCTCTGGTTCTTGACATAAATGGGCCCCTGCGTTGATTTTTAGTTTTTCAAGGGGAATACATTCAGACAGACAGCCCCTTACAGGTATTGATGTAAATCAGTTATTGGTTGATAAGGTCCATTTTTATTTATCGTCTAACTCTGTTAAGATTAAAAGGCACCTTTATTCTCGAAATGTGCATGAGAGGTGGGAGGTGGAATCTTACTGGCACACAGTTCCTAGAACTTAGAATATGAGGAAACAGCTAAGGCTCCGAGGTGTCTTCTTCTCTAGAGTCAAAAACACTCTCATGAGATCCTTATTCTATGGGATATTCTCAAATAATATAAGGTATTATTCTTTAGGTCTATAAGAAGAGGCGGGTTCTTATTACTGGTCTTATCAGAATATATCTCAGACGTTTACATCAACTCTTCCTCAGGTGTACCTAAAACTTTTCGTACTATTGATTGAATTGGGTCTCCTGAGTTTGACCCTCTGGTCTCTTCTATTAGGCCCACCAGCTTTATCATTCCCCACCCCAAAATGGTGCTATTTTTATGGGGGCCTTGAGATAGAATTCCAAGAGGATCCCCCTGTCTCTCTCTCTCTCTCACACACACACACACACACACACACACACACGCACACACACTTTATGTTCACAATCTCCCATGCAGACAACTCATCAGAATAACATAGTATTTGGAGACTAATCAAATTCTTACCATGAGGCTATTGGGACCATTTCTTATATTTAACTAGATTTTTCGATTTCTTTTTCCCTAGCCAGGGAGAGTTTTTGCCAGAACAATTTTTGTATTTTATCCTGGAATTTATCTGCGAAGAAAAATAAGATGAATGATACGGAGCTTTTTTTTAAAAATTTTTTGGAAACTTTTGTTTTGATTTTTTGACAATATGGTTAGCTGAGTCTGAATTTATGGTCTTTCCTGGTTTTCAATCCTTTCTCCAAGGAGGAAGTCAATTGTCAAAAGGGGACGTATAGCAGGAGGATTTGCCACCTTGGTTTCCTTATGCCTGAAATCCTTTGGAATGAAAGTGGCAGGGTCTTTGACTATATTTTAATTTTTTTCTCTGAGCTCCACATTTTTGTATTAAATGTTTATTTCCCCTTCCGCCCCTCCATATCCTCCCCATTTTATTCTGAGTCATTGTGGCATTGGACAAGCAATTTGTTAGGGTAGGGCTTCAACTCCCAATGGCTCATCTAATTATTTTGGGAGATTTTAATGCTCAACTAAGTCCTCCAACATAGTCAGTAGCAGGGGAAGAAATCATTGAAGAGATTTATGAATTTTCTCTTCCAAACTCTAAAGACCAGGTGGTTAACATCTCTGGACAAAAATTAAAGGCTTTATTAAATAAATTTAACCTGATACCTGTAAATTGAAGAAGTGTGGGGGATAGAGAAGGCCATCTTACCTGTATTTCATCAACTGGTATAGTATTACTGATTATACAATTAACCCCAAAATTAATTGGCCCTTCTATAGGGATTTCTCTAGACTTTCTCACCCAGATAGTGACCACCAACTCTCTCTATGATTATGAATGATGTTTCCTTTTTAGAGAGAATTTTATTTCCAATGGGTGAGGATGCCTTAATTATCTCTTTGGAACATGGCTATAAAAGACTAGGGTTGCCAACACTCCAGGATTGTCCTGGAGTCACCAGGAATTAAAGAGTAGTCTTCAATTAAAGATTATGTCATGTGATGAAATCTCCAGGAATATGTCCAACCAAAACTGGCAACCCTATAAAAGACTAAAATGGACCTCAGCCATTTGTGACAAATTATTTAAGAGATTGGAAGACTCTGATGTTAGATGTCTCAGAGATGTAATTATTGAGACAGAGAATTCCTCTCAAATTTTTTAATCATATGAGTTGCTGATAAAGTCCTTACAACCACTTGTCTCCAAACAAATTGATTTTGGTTTTAATTATCCAAAAAATGCTTTCAAAGATAAATGCATTTGGCTTGATACAAGCCTCCTCTAGCATGTATAGCTAATAGGGTAAGATGCAATTCCTCTCCCAATTTACTTCAGAATTTAGTAGCTGCCAGAAGAAGATACAAAAGTTTATTATAGCATAAAAACCAAGAATACCTTACATCCTTGTAGAAGGATTTTGAAGCAGCAGCTAAAGCGAAAAATTATTCCATGGTTTAGAAGATGGTGGCTTTGGTAGATATACTCCAATTAGAAACCCCATATTAATGATGAAGCCCGGATAGCACATTTTGGCCAGGGCTTTAATGATTCTCCCCAACCAGTTTTTTTATCTAATGCTACCATAGCTTGCTGCAATGAAAAAGCATGTCTTTGATCTACCACTTTGGGCTTCAGCAAGGGACAGTAAAGTGTAGTCATTTATTTTAGCCCAACAATGGAAAATAGCTCCAGGGGAAGGTTTTCTCTCAGCTGAAGTTTTTCAGGAGAGTCTTGCTTGGTGGTGTCCAATTTTGGTTAAATTATTTACTGTCATTAATCATACTGGATGGATTCCATCTGACTGGAAGTCTAGTATCATAGTTCCCATTATTAAAAAAAAAAAAAAAAGAAGAGGGGGACAGTAAGTATCCTGTTTCGTATAGACCTATCAATGTGTTAGATGTGGCAGGGAAAATTTATTCCAGATTTTTACTATATAAACTTGAAATAAGGGCTTTAGAGGCCAATTTATTACATGAAGATCAGTCTGGCCTTAGGGCTGGTAGAGCTACAATTCATAATTGTTTTATTTTATCCTATATAATTTATAAATATACTATGGTTAAGGGTACTAGATTGTATGCTGCTTTCATAGCTCTAAAGATGACATTTGATTCTAGTAATTGAGACAAACTCTGGGCAAAATTAAGAAGGATGGGTGTCAATATAAGACTTTTGTATATTTCGGGTGCTCTAGAGCAGGGCAATATGGTTGGGTAAGAACTAAAGTCAATGGAGAATGTAGGACCATTTCCCCTACTTCTAGAGGTGTATGCCAGCCTAGTGCCTCTTCTTTTTAATGTATATATTAATGATGTGGTTGTGGTATTAAAGGAAGATAATTTTTCTCCACTGCAAATTAAGGGTAGCTCTCTGCCAATGTTATTGTATGCTAATGACATGGTTGTTTTATTGCAAACTCCAAGAGGCCTCTGCCAGTTACTATCACATTTTTCTTCTTCTTATAATTCTCAAGACCTGGGTCTCAATAAGGTCTTTTTTCTGAGAGCAGTAGAGCTTGTATTACTTTTCTTAAATGTTGGTCTATGTACTTTTCCAGATTGTAGATTGCCCCATCTTTGCCTTCAGGAAATGGAGGAACAATCTGTGTACGCCTTATTTCCATAGTATAAGACCCTCCAATTTATTATAGACTTTGGTAGCATTTGCTTCAGAGTATGCATATTTTGTAAGATTTCGCTTTGTCGCCTGCAAGGCGTCTTTGGTTTGGCTGATAGAATATCCGTGGTTTTCTTCTGAAAACCAAAGCCCTGTGGGGGTTTAAGCAGGGAACAGAATGGATGTGTCTCCTGAACTCAGAAACACTTAGTTATGGTGACAAGAGCCAGCTGCAGGAGTTCATGCTTCCCAGTTACATAGCAGATGACACAGGAGCTAGGGAAGGGGCAAGAGGACAGCGCAATATGCATTTGGCTGGATTCTGAGTTGGAGCACAGCCTAGTGGGTAAAGCAGATCCTTGTTCTATTCCTGACACCTCCAGTGACCCACTGCATGACATTGAGAAGTCGTTTCCGCTCTCTGTGCCTCCGTTTCCTCATCTGTAAAATGGGGTAATGATACTGACTGCCTAGACAGCAGGCTTGTGAGAACAGATTCAATATTGGCTGCAAAGTGCTTTGAGATCCTAGGATGCAGGTTCCCAGAGCGAGGCCCCATGTTCACGGCCAGCTGAGGTCATTGTGGCCGTTCCCTGCTGGGTTCCCTGGCAAGGCAGGTGTGTCTTTCTGACGGCTCACTTGCCCCAGCTTTCATCTTTACACCCAGGAATTGGCACCCACCAATGATAGTGGCTTCCAAACAGTAAGGGCAGCAGAAGGTCCAAGGGTAATTTGCCATGGGTCTGAATTTAATCTGTGCCTCCTCCCCTCCCCCCTTTGCAGTGTGAAGACAGAGCTGAACCAAGGAGTGATGTTAGCTTTCAAGGCAGCACAGAAGGGGGAGGGGGAGCAGTTACACTTTCGCTGCCAACGTGGCTACAACCATCGTACCAGGATAGGGAAAACCAGGCCCTCAGGGATTAGCTGGACAAGTAATGAGGCTTTCTGAGCTTCGATACCAATGAGAGTTCCAATGAACACAGGACCCATCCCCTTCTCTTTGTGTCTGTAACTCTGTAGTGGTTTCAGAGTAGCAGCCGTGTTAGTCTGTATCAGCAAAAACAACGAGGAGTCCTTGTGGCATCTTAGACACTAACAAATTTATTTGGGCATAAGCTTTTGTGGGCTAAAACCCACTTCATCAGATGCATGGAGTTGAAAATACAGAGGCGGGTATAAATACACAGCACATGAAAAGATATGTGCAGATAGCTGGCCCAGCAGACCTGGATAGAATTACCCAGAAAGCCTCGGTTCAGGGCGAAGGTGCTCAGCCAGGTTTATTGTCAATGAAGGATGGCTCCATCCACGAACACATGTCTGCTCGTTACAGTGGACTCAGCTCAGTCAGCCACGGGACTCTCTGCTGCCCCCTTGGCTGGACAAAGCTGCTGGTTAGTGACCGAGCCTACCCCTTGTACCTGCTGGTTCGAACAAAACACCTCCCTCCATCAGCCTGTCCTTCCATCCCTATCCTGACTCGGGGTCGATGTGTTCCTGTACCATCTCCCAGAAATGTGTTTACATGAACAGCCAGTACCTAGGAGTGCCTGTGGTTTACCAATGCTAGCTGTTTTCTGCCAAGTTCCTGTACCGGTCAGTGAACTTGTAAGCAAGCATCTGCTTTATGACAGGGCCTGACTTTGGTTCATAGCATGGCTCTTGCGGACTTTAGTTCAGGCCTTGCACGAGGCCCAGTGCTCCAGGCTCCCTCTCTACTACAGCTTTAATCTAGCATGGCTAAAAAGAGCGGGGAAGACATAGTGGCATAGACTTCAGCATAGGCTAGTAATGTAAGGCCACACTCAGGGTCCTAAGCGGGTTTGTGCGGCCTGTGCCAAAGCCCATGCCACCATGTTTTCACTGCTCTTTTTAACCACACTCATTAGATAAAAGCCAGCGCGGGTATGCCTGCCTATGGTGCAATCACCCCTCTGATGGCAGTGTATCTTACACTTCTTCTGGAGTAAGGTACTGCTCGGCGTGAGCATATCCGAATCAGGCCCTTTACCAGTTACAGTCCATCACTGCTGATGAGCGGCGGCTAGATGCTGCCAGTCTTGCTCACTCAGACTTACTCCACAAGTTGTCCCTTTGATCTCTCCGCAGTAAGGAGCCACTAACTCAGTCTGAGTCAGGGCGGCAGTGACACTCTCACCATTTATTTCTCCTGAGGAGCTCAAACTGCTGCAAGTAGCATTTATGGCCAAGGAAAGCTCCATCTTCCCCTGTGCCCATTGTGGTGAGTCGATCAGCAGTGTTGTTATAGCTGGGGGAGAGGAGCCCTGCAATGTACACGTGTGCTTAACCGGCATCACTGGTATTGCTGTGTCGAGTTCTCCCTCCCTGTTTGTTACTCCGCCGGGCCTGGCCTGGGTAAGATCTTCAGGGCAGGGTCTGTGTCCTTCAGCTTGTTCCATGAAGTCACTAGCACAGTGCTGGGTGCAGCAGAAACACTCCCCATGAGTGCAGAGCACTGGTTATTATTTTAATAATAAGTAAGGCGACTTTGCACAGCTACAGCCTTCCTTCTGAGGACTGGCTATCGTCTGCGCTAGTGACCCAGCTTTGATTCTTGTGTCCACTCATTCCAGCTGGGGGTCCCTGCAGGACTGGCTGGGAGGCAGGGCAGCATGTGGGCAGCTCACCCCATCACTGCCAGGGCTGTACCCTTCTGTGGGGAAACTCCCTGCCTGTTCGGCACATGAACTCCAGCCCCACGCAGTCCTTCCCCTGGAAGTGCATATACTGCTGTATCATGAACACGCCCTTCCCAAGCCCTTGTGAGTCAGCAGCACGGAGGGATGCTGACAGCACAGCAGAACCCTCTCTCACACGCACAGTGTCTGGAGCTGCTTACACATCAGGACAAAGTCTGACATCTGGGGAGAAAGCGGCTGAAGGTTGGCGTCGTGCTTTGTGCTGGGATTTGCACCCTGTGTTGCTCCACCTGTGCATTTAGTGTCAGGTCATGGGGCCGACACTTGTAATAAAACGATCATGAGACTAAGACAACAGTCAAAGCCAGATGGTGTCTGGAAAATGTCTCTTTATTGATGGGAATCAGTGCCAGGTAACAGTAGCCTCCGTAACAGATTCAGCTCCCCCGAGGAAGAGGAGGCTTTGATGCACAGCTTTGCACTCACTCTACAGAACAGATGACAGCACAGGTGCTCTGGGAGCATGAGTACCTTGGTATGTGGCGGTCATTTATAAAAGGCTCAATCGGGAATGGGAGGGTTCAGGCCCATTTTCATGCACGGCCCTCCACTGACAACACCCCACTGTTTGACTGGCAGCGCACACTCCCCACATTATAGGGAGACACCCCCCTTCCCCCCAGCAGTGCTGCTGTGCTGAAAGTGTGTGATGGGGCTAGGGTTTGGGAGATCAGGGTCACACCCCTTGTCACACATAAATGTGGCTTTCATTGCATCACAATGGACAGGGACTAATGAAGGACAGATTTTCCTCTCTGACCCCCATATAAAATGCAGCCTTCATTATAACACACTTCAAGTACAACAATCCCTGGCTGTCACAGCAGTTGGAAATGGAAAAGACCTATTAGATCACCCATCTCATCACAAGGAGCTACTACAGGACAGTCTAATAAGGAAGAATCTTTAATGCTGTTACATCTGTGGCGCATTCCTGCACACACTTCGTAGCACGACTTTTCCACTGGGTCAGCTTGCAAGGCTGCACCCCAATTATTATTCACTGGCCCCAGAGGTAAGAGCCCATGGATCAGGTTTCAGCTGGGGGTCAACTGGCATAGCTCCATAGACTTCGCTGATTTATACCAGCTGACTCTGGTGACATAGAACATGGGTGATGAGCTGTCCTTGAGGGCCTGGGTCCATTATGCAATATTAACGGACGGAGGAGTCCATTTCAAGGAGGGGACAGGCATCAAAAAGAAAGGAGTCGGGGATAATGGCACTGTCACAATCCCATAGTGATTTCCCATCAAATGGAGCTGCCATCACTTGAGGCACTTTCTGCAACACATCACGTGGTAACCTTTAAAGCAGAGAATTTACACCGGCCAGTTCTTTCTCCTGGGAGAGGAGTAATAATGGCCCAATGACTGGTTGGCTAGGAGCAGGTTGTCCTGGCTTTGTGAAAGCTGGAGTCACATGAATTGAATGTGACTTGATGCAGACTTTATTTTCCAAGGTTCCCAGTGAAGAGGAGAGAGAAATGTCATAAAAA
The DNA here is from genome assembly GCF_011386835.1 of Chrysemys picta bellii. Classification (NCBI taxonomy): domain Eukaryota; kingdom Metazoa; phylum Chordata; order Testudines; family Emydidae; genus Chrysemys; species Chrysemys picta. The sequence continues at coordinate 35,378,421 of NC_088803.1, read as the reverse complement.
TCTTCAGCGTGTTTATTATCAAGATATATATATATATGTATAAAGGTGTTTAAAAATAGTACTATCCTGCTTTCAGAATTAAAGATATATACACATATATATTTATAGATTATTTTTTTTTTTTTGCTATTTGATAAAAAAAGGATAATGACAAATTCTGCAACAGTTCTGCCAAAATCAGGGTGAAAGGGGGTTTGATGAGGAATATCCCAGTTATGTTCGATCCTCTTTTCTGTCTGACGATTTGTTCTGGCCTTTTTTCCCCTCCCCTCTAATTGAAATCAAAGATTACATTTAAATTCCTGTGCAATTAAAGCAAAAAACTTCAGAGACAAAGAGGTTGCTGCAGGTGCTCTCATTTCACAGTCAGGATTAGCAGGGCAGCCGAGGGAGTTTCTCACATGGGGTACAGGGTAGAAAGTATATTGGAAGTTGCCAGAATTCCTTCCCCCACCTACACAGAGTCTAGTTACAGCTGAGCAAGAGCTGAGCTACTTGAAGCATTCAGGATGCTTTGCAAAGCATCTTGCTGCCTGATGGAAGCGCTCGGCTGTGCACTTGGGCTTCATTGGAGAAACCGGTGGCCAGCTACTGTCGATTAATGGCAGGTGGGTTAGAAGATGCTGATTGTCCCAGTGCCCATCTCCTTTCTTAAGGTCCAAACTGACCCCATTCGTCACACCTCAGCCCGACCCCGTTAGTCCGGAGGAATGGAATAGCCTCAAAGGCTGAATCCACTCATTTTCGGAACAGGGTTTTTTTACCCTCTGAGTCCCCGTCAAGATTTTGCAATATAAGAACAAACAACGACCCTTTACAATACTCTAGGAATAACAATGACGTGTAGCTACGGTACGTTTCCGCCCCCCCCACCGAGTCCAAGTGCCACCTGGCCATCTGCAGGGATCATTTCTTGTTGGCGATCTGGTTTTCCAAGTCTTCGAGTCGGGCCGTCATCTGAGCGAGTGGTTGTGTTAAGGAAGCTGACGCAGAAACGAGACAACGTGGCCTGCTGGTGAGAAGAGGGCTGGGGGGGCTTAACCTCAGGTTAAGAGGGCGTCAGCCCAACAACATACGGCTAATAAACTAATTGTGCGAACATTTCACCCACACTAAATGAAGAGAGTCCCCTTTGTGTCTGCTGGAGACACCGCTTTCCTGGGAGGCCTGCACCCTGACACAGAAAGCTGTGATAGTCTTCCCCAGAACAGCTTTTGGACAGCCACAAACATGAGCCTGCCCCCACTTTGCACTCTTTTCCCCCTTCCTGTAGGCACCAAACAGACCCAAAGATCCCCTTTACTCTTCCGCTCACCCCGTGTTGCAGTAACCTGTCCCTCCAGCAGGAGAAAGCTGGATACAGCTCTGGTAATCCCATTGACACAGACACAACTGCCATTTAGGGCAAGCATTTCACACTCATTACTATTCAATTGCTAAGGCACTTGGGAGCCCCTTGCTCTTCCAAAAGGGTACCAGGGAGCACAAGTGAACTGGAACTCAGCTCTGCCAGCCGTCACTGCCTGGTCAACATCATAAACGCCATGGGCCAACTCTTCCATGGCAGGCAGTGCAGCCCACGAAACCCCACTGGCTGTATTACGCAGAGGAAAAATCAAGGCAGACACCGTCCTTAGAGGAGCTGGAACAAACCCAGCTCCATTTGGATCCTGCACCGACTGTCGCTCAATCAGGCCCTTGCTGGTGACCCAAAAGGATATGTTTCTCTGTCAGGCTTTCCAGGATGGCCACGGTGTTTGACTGGAACTGCACAAGGGCCTCACACTCACACGGGCTCCGGATCTCAATCTCCCCTTTGCCCTCCTCTGAAAAACAAGAGTTTAAACAATATCAGGAACCCTCTGTCCTTCTATGGCACCTTCTGAAAGTCCTTGATGAGCATTACCCCCAGCTCTTCCAGGAGGTAGGCAGCTACTCTCCCCGTGTTATAGATGCGGGAGTTTGGAAGTGACTTGCCCAAAGATATGCATGCGCTCAGCTACAGGGCCAGGAATAGGAGAGAAAATGTAGCAGAACCCAGAAGTCCTGACTCTCAGCCCTATGCTTTACCCACTAAGCCAGCCTTCCGCTTTCCTCAGACCAATCAGTTTGGATGGAATATTCCATATCGGGAGAAAACACTAACCCCTGTGGGGGTGTTATTCTCGCTGATCTCCACGTATACCTCCCATGCACATTGATGGGGGCTACGCTGGCTCAGGGAAGGGAACAGGGCATGTTAACAAGAGCTACACATGTGCGGTGATGAGGGGATAGATCCCTTTGGTTTTGACATCGCAGTTCACTCTTCTTTTAAAATGACCAGCAGAGCCCCTCACTGCCCTTCTGCCCTGTGATTTTATCAGGTCACTCTCTTCAGTAAGCTCTCGAGCCAGGCATTTCTGACTCCCAGATTATTCTCCTAACACTGTATCTCTGATTATCTAATAAAAACCCGACATGCTTATCATAGGAAACACGTAACGCCAAACAGTTCTGTACAACACACTCCTATTTTCAGATTCCCCATATTTGCCAAGCAAGCTTCCGGGCAGAGCATCCGTAGCTGATTAACATAAAAACGCACCGGCCGGGGCACATTGCTCTGTTGCTAACTAGGGAAGGCTTGGATCCTGAATGTCACAGACGCCACCGTTCTGCCTCTGAATTCCTCCTGCAAGTGCTTTGCAAGAAGGAGAGACACCGTATGCTACAGGCACTTTCATGCAGCCTCCCTAACTCAATCAGCCGTATATTTTGTTGCTTGGCTACAGAAAGGTCTGTACAGAATGAACTGAGTTGTTTCTCTTTATCCAAACTAGACGTGGCAGAGGAGGAGTGTCTAAGCTCTTCTGCAATATAAATATTAAGTAATAATCAAGATCACATAGGAAATCAAGGCTGAAGGGCCTGGCCCAGCTAGAGTTGCCACCTGTCTGGTTTTCACCCAGACAATCCGGGTTTCAGCTTGTGCGTCCAGGTACCATTTGACAAGTCCTGATGTCCAGTTTTTTTGATCTGGGGGCGAAAAGGGAGAACAGGGGCGGGACCTTGGGGGAAGAGGCAAAGAAGGGGCTGGGTCTCGAGGGAAGAAGTGGAGAAGGGGCGGGGCCTCGGGGTTCCCATTACCAGCCATTAGAAAGGTGGCAACTCTAGGCCCAGCCTGGGTGAAGCCACCACACAGGCCCTGCCAGCACCTACCTGGGCAGATGTTAACTTTGAGGTTGTCGACTATATGAGTCATGGTGCTAAAATCCGCAGAGTACGAGAAATGCTGTTCCACCGGCTCAGAGGCAATTTCTCTCAGCTCCTCTTCAACAGCTTTTCCAACCCCAACCGCAAACATGGTGATCCCTGCACAATGGAGCGAAGGGTGGTTCTGTACAAGCTGAACCTGCTCGATGGGCATCCTGGACTCCATCGCCCCAGAACATGCCCACAAGGCGGGATCCTCCTAGAATGACATCAGCTGGGCCAATGCTGCCACAGTGCTAGTGACCATAGTGCCCTGGGTGCTTCTGGGAGCATCGTTTGAATGTGGCAGCCACATGGATAGGCCAGGTAGCTGGGGCTAAATGCAAGGGCTTGGTCAGGGTGGCCAGCCCCTCACTTTCTCTGCCTCAGTTATAAGCTAATATGTGTATTATCCTGTTGAGAGTCAGCAGCTACACGTACCAGGGACTGGGAGGGTCAGTGTGCCAGACACCGAGAGGCCATGAGCTTCTCCATGCTGCAGGCACCCAGGGACCACCAGCTGTGTGCAGCGAGGGGCAAGTGGAAAATTTGCCTGGCATGCTGGGTGCATGAAGAGCATGCCCTGAGTCCCACCCACTCAGAGCCCAATGAGCTGTGAAGCCGCTGGGGTTTGTCACCCTTTTCCCATTTCCCCTCACCTGATTCCTTTGCTTTCCTGGCCCATTCAGCGATATCATCCTGGGAGCGCCCATCAGTGAAGACCAGCCCAATTCTGGGAATGTTCTGGGAGAGGGGCCTAGCACCTTCGGCCTCTGAGAAGCTGTGCTCTAGCATGTGCTTGAGAGCCAGGCCGGTCATGGTGCCCTTCTCCATATACTCCACCTTCAACACTGCCTTCTTGATGTCTTCTGCCGTCTTATACTGGTTGAGTGGGAACTCGGTGCGCACACGACTGGAGTACTGGACCAGCCCCACCCGCGTGCCGTGGGGCGACACATCCAGGAAATCCACAATCTGGTTCACAAACTGCTTCACCAGCTCAAAGTTCTGAGGCCGGACACTCTTGGAGCCGTCAATCACCAGCACCAGGTCGACATGGCTGCTCTTGCACTCTGCACCAAAGGAAGAGGTGAAACGTTAGATGGCACCAGCCCTGCCTCCCGAGCAGGGCCGGCTCCAGGCACCAGCGAAGGAAGCAGGTGCTTGGGGCGGCCAATGGAAAGGGGTGGCACATCTGGGTCTTCAGCGGCAATTTGGCAGCGGGTCCCTCAATCGCGGCGCAATTGAGCTGCCGCTGAAGTGCCGCCAATCGGCTTTATCTTTTTTGTTTTTTTCACTTTGCAGCTTGGGGCGGCAAAAAAGCTGGAGCCGGCCCTGCTCCCGAGGGCACAAAGGGAGAGCTTAGAGCGAGCAGATACCAGGGGCGGGGGGAGCAGAGCCAATGGGCTCTGGCACTCAATAGGGATTCTTCCCCCTGGAGTCACTGCTGAGCTATATGCGCTGGCTGTAGCTGATGCAGGAAAACAGGACACAGCACAACTGGAAAAAATGTCAATGTCACGGCCCTGAGAAACCAGGTGGGTGAGGCGATATCTTTTACTGGACCACTTCTGTTGGTGAGAGAGACAATCTTCCGAGCTTAGAGAGAGCTCTCTTCAGGTCTGTGTAAGCTGGAAAGTTTGACTCTCTAACGAACAGAAAGTTGGCCCAGTAAAAGATATCGCCTCGCCCCCCCCTTGTCTCTCTAATATCCTGCGACAGCTACAACACTGCACACAGCCCTGAGAATTCCACTTCGACCCTCCGCTCTGACCCCAGAGATTCTTGGGCACCCTTCTCAAAGCCCTCCAAATTCCCACTCCCCCAAGAACTCCTTCTGAGGGCCCTGTGCTTCCCTTGCCAGTCTCACACACACACACCTTGCACTGTTGCTTCCGTCCCTCTGGCCAAGGAGGACCAAATGGTACCTTAACACTTCCATTCAGAGCGGGTCATCACCTCTCCTTAATCAGCCAGAGGCCACTCAACCGAGTGCAGCAGGACTGCCTTCTCTCCTTCCAGAGGTCCGTGTCAGCTTCCCCAGAACATTCACGCCCTTGTGCCTCACATCCCCCAGTCCTCTCCTGGTCCATGACCAATCCTGCCAGCCACAGGGCTGTATTGTTACACAGCAGTTTACTTAGTGGTGAGCCTCTTACTGTATTTTCTAACCAGAGAACCCCCTGGAATTCCTGTCTCTGTTTGGGTTTTGGCTGTGGCAGTAGCCGAGATGGGTCTGGAGCAAAATCCCAAGATCAAACACTCCTGAACCTTAGGGTGGTTTGAAATTCCCACCTAGATCCAGATTCAATTTCACATCTCAAGCTGCCCAGCTCTCACTGGGAGCACCTTGAATCTACGTGCCAGTTGCTACAGACCGAAGGCCATACGTTAAGGACACTGCCCGCAGGCTGTGTCCCAGATACTCACTATTGCATGTCTTTCCATCAGCATGGAGCTGCTGTCCCTCTGGGCAAATGCAGTGGTAAGAGCCAGGGGTGCTGACACATTTAAACTCACAGCCGTGATCTATCCCATTGCAAATGTCACTGGCTAAAACACAAACCAAAGGGACAAACACACCATGTTACAGGACATGTCATTTCCTTTGTGATTACCAAGGAAGTGCCAGGCACAGAACATCTCTTTCTCAGATGGGAACTCAGTGGAGCTGTAGGGATGAGGCTGATACACCCACATGCGCCAATGGGAGATGCACGAGCAATCGCTAACTTGCCGTGAGGTCTGTCCCTCTGCAGATCCTGGGCTGTTCAGCTGAATGGTCTGCACTGACAGCACTCGTTCATCCCAGTGGAACTCGGGTTCGTGCACCCCACACCTTGGGGTGTTCTGAAGTGGGACCCAAGTTTGCAGGAATTAATTCTTCTTAGGGCTGTAAAGGAATCAGAAGTGCCACCAGCAACACATCTATACCTCCTGGTGTGACCTCAGGGCACACCCTGGTAAACTCTCCCCAATTTTCCCTGTGCGCTCTCTAATGTGCTGGCAGGGCATTCTGGGTCCTGACATGCAAATGAGCACATCAACCAAAAGGACATCATTATGGTGAGACTTGCTTGGATTCGAAGGCTAGCAGCCAAACCCAGAGGCTGTATAGTATACGGTGGCCTGCCTGTGCTCTCTGGAGTGATGGCGCCCTCTGCAGCAGAGAGGCTGACGCAGCACTCACCCTGGCACGCCTTGCCGTCGGCCTGCAAAGTGAAGCCGTCGTTACAGCGGCAATAGTATCCGTTCGGGATGCTCACGCACTTGTGCTGGCAGCTGTGGTTTCCAAAGTTGCAGTAATTAATCACTGGAAAGAGAAGGAGACACACAGGCGTGAGGGACATCAGCCATTCACAGCTCACCCATGACCCTTGCCAAGAGCTCGAGGGCTAATTGACCAGCTGGGCCTGTTCCCGAGATGAGCTGCACTGGTCTTTTATCAGCTCTTTGCTGCCACTTGTCCTCAGGCCCTACAAGGCTCTGGAAATACAGGGCTCCCACATATGGCTCGATGCCAAGGCCCTGCCTCAGGATGGTGAATTAGCTCAGAGCACAGTTGGGATAGGACAGGGGTCTATTGATAGCACACAGGGGCCATGGAGCTCCCTGCTCATCACTAATGGGGCATCTGCTGGCCTTTCAATCTGTATAAAGCATATGTGGGCCACCACTCTGAGTTAAATCTCTCCTCGTGGACGGTGGCTGCTAGGAGCGGGTGGGCAATGTTGAGACTAGAGGCCTGTTCCAGGTTCCAGACTCTCTCCTGCCCATCTCCTGTCATGAAGGAGCCTAAGGGAGCAGAGTCCCGTGGGTCTGGGAGAAGTAAGAGATGCTGGAGAGAGCGATGGCTGGGCTCTCCACAAGGGCTGAGGGCAGGGGAACATAGACAGAGGGCATGGTGAGAAGGAGGGGAATGTCTGGGGTGATGAGGGGCAAAGGACAGAGAATGAGAAACAAGAGGAGGAGGCATAGAGGAGACAGTCACGTACTGGTACAGGTCTTTTTGTCCTGGTTGAGATTGTAACCCGTCCGGCAGTGGCAGGTGTAGGACCCACGAGAGCTGACACACTGGTGCTCACAGCCATGCTTCCCATCAGCGCAGGCATCAATGGCTACAGAGAAAAAGGAACCACCTTCTTACCCATTCCTTCACCACCTCACTCCTCGGTGCCCCCAGAGGGGGGCCACCCTCACCTCTGCCCTCCTGGCCTCAGAAAGAAGACACAGCACAGACAGGACATGTCTGAAACGAGGGTGGGGAAGCGTGTCGCACAAACACACTACAAACACACTGACATAGGGGCAGAAAGAGGGGACCTGATGGCCATTGTGGGCCCATGCAATTACAGCCCATTTCCAAAACACAGAGCCTAGGTATTTTGTCTTTTGCTCATTTGAAGGCACATTCCCCCCCTGCCAGCACTCGGTCTGGTGACACTATGCAGGAACCACGTACAGAGTTCAAGGGTATTTCTGACAAGGGTCTGTGTCCCCATTTACTCTTGCTCTGCATGGACCCCAAATGAAAAGATGCTGCAGCTGTGGGTGGTTATGTTTCAGATGAGTCATTCCCATCTCAGCAACACGATTATCACTTCGCAATAGAACGAAATCCAGTCTGCCGGCCGTTCCTATTGCTCTCTGCAAGGGTTCTTAACGCAGACCTAGGCCTATGGTCAAAAAGTACTAATAACTAATTAGCTCTAGTACCTACGTCCAGCACAACACCAGCAAGCTAGTCAAAATGGGGGGCAATGTGGCCTCGTGGATAGAACATTAAACTGGGACTCAGGAGACCTGGATTCTATTCCCTGCTCTGCCCCTGGTCTGCATGGTGACCTTAGGCAAGTCTCTCTAACCCCGTGTCTCAGATTCCCCATTTGTAAAGCAAGGATAATGACACTAGTCTCCTTTGTAAAACGCTTTGAGATCTAAGATATAAACGTAGATCAAATAAAATATGCTCTTACGGGAACATGTCTTTCCATCTGTGTTGAGCTTGTATCCAGGGTTACATTCACAATAGAAGGAGCCTGGGACACTGACACAGGTGTGCTGGCAGCCATGGTCCATCTCTGTGCACATATCCACACCTGAAAGACACAGTTGGCTATGTTGGGGATTCATTGACTCAGAGCATGTGTCAGGTGATCTAAGTTCTTATATTGCCTGCATCACTGCAGTGTCTGCTGATGGTGTTCAGGTCACTGCTATCGGTTGTTATAACTTACATTCTCCAAGGTTTTCATCCCCCAAAGCATCTCAGATTGAATTCCAGCCTATGTACACATAGAGACCACTCGCCCACCACAGGGGCAACATGACAGCTGCTACCAGCACACTGCTGAAACTCCTCTGGGTCCTTAATAGCCCCACAAGTTAGTGATTATTTCTTGCCAGAGTTCTCCACGTTACTGACGCTGCACAGTGCTAGTTGTTTAGGATTTCTTCAGCTAAACACGGTCTTGGGTCTCTGGATCTTGCGATAAAGGATCTAAGAAATGTTCTAATCTCAGCTCACATCCCGGAGCCGGGAAAACCCACAGACCTAATAAGATTCAGGACTTGTCTACATGGAGATTTACCCCAGCTTAACTAACAGTGTGACTTTACACTGATATAGTTAAACCAGTGCAAAAGTCTGGGTGAATGCCTTAATTTCGGTTTAAGAACATAAGAACAGCCATACTGGGTCAGACCAATGGTCCATCTAGCCCAGTATCTTGTCTTCCAACAATAGCCAATGCCAGATGCTTCAAAGGGAATGAACAAAACAGGGCAATCATCAAGTGATCCATCCCCTGTCATCCTGTCAATGGCAGCATCTGGCAATCGGAGGCCTGGGGACACCCAGAGCTGGGGTTGCACCCCTGACCATCTTGGCTAATAGTCATCAATGGACCTATCCGCCATGAGCATATCTAATTCTTTTTTGAATCCAGTAATAGTTTTGGCCTTCACAAAATCCCCTAGCAATGAGTTCCACAGGTTGACTGTGCCTTGTGAGAAGAAGTACTTCCTTAAACCAGGCTTACTTTGGTTTAGGGAAACAACAAGGAGTCTGGTGGCACCTTAAAGACTAACAAGATCGACCCCATCCTCTACATGACGGAGTGGTTCATGTGTATCTTCTCCCGCACCCTGCCCTGGGCTTCTGTGCTGCGCGTCTGGGATATGTTCTTCTGCGAGGGGGTGAAGATCGTCTTCTGGGTGGGCCTGGTCCTTCTCCGCAACGCTCTGGGCTCGGTGGACAAGCTGCGCAGCTGCCAGGGCATGTATGAAACCATGGAGAAGCTGCGCAACCTGCCAGCTCAGAGCATGCAAGAGGCAGTGTGGCCTAGCAGATAAAGCACCAGTGACTCAGAAGACTGGCTTCTATTCCTGACTCTGCCACTGGCCTGCTAGATGACCATGGGCAAGTCACCTTCTTTGTCAAGTGCTTTGAGATGTGCTGCTGGTAGGGATGTGTAAGAGCTCGGTATTATTAGCAGTAGCGGTTTAAGCTGAGTAAGTAATGGCTCCAGCTAACTGCAGTATGCCACTCTTCATTCAAAATAAGTGTTGACATGAGCATTTCCCCCGGTTTAACTTAACCAGTGCATGGTTGTGCATAGACAAGGCTTCAGATTTGGCCACGGATGGGACAGCAAGCTGTGGGGGCCAGACACTAGTTCACAGAGGCTTCAAGTTTCCCACAAAGAAAAGCTGACTGTGTCCTTTTGTCCTTTCACTGAACAGTCACCTTAGAAGTTGCAACCAAGGTCACAGCAACTGGCTGCAACACAAACTCCTGGGCAAAGTCCCCAAGGCCCAGTATTGTCTGTCGGCACAGGAGGGGCAACCAGGCACCAGCCTTTACAATTACTGAGCTGATGCAGTGCAAAGCAGCTTGCGGTGGAAACAGGCCTCCCCTCTTCAGGCCAAGGCCAGCAAGGTGATTGCAAAGAAGTGATACCAAGCCAGGCTTTATTAAATACAGATGCACAGACAGTGGCATATGGCAACTGCTCAGAGTTACTGCACTGCGCGTGTAGTCCACCGGGTAGCTGGACAGGAAATCTGCCCATGCAGAACAACATGAGGCAAGCAAGATTCCAAACCTTGCCAAAGGCCTCTCACATTTCTGAGCTCTATGACCCCGCCCATCCCTTCAATTTGGGGGAAGCCAGCTCTATGTTTCTGTGATCTCACGTCCATACTGTCACTTGTGCCGCTTCCCCCCAGCCTCAGCAAATGCAGCTCAGAAATACTACATAGGGCAGATCGAGGTAAGCAAATGTGCTGGCTTATGAACTGTTTGGAAACAATTAAGGGAAAGGGCGAGAAAAAGGGAGACTCCCCTTAAAGAGTCACTGTCAAGGAGTCTGGCATGAGTGTTATCTCCTCATTGTCTGTAGCAGCTTCTCAGGAGCATCACCATCACAACATTTCCCCTTCTGCACTACCCTTGGCAAATGTTGCTCCCCGACAGCTCAGTTCTTATACAGCAGAAGCTGACTTAGCAATGGGCTGGTTTTGTTCTCTTAGGGCATGGTTTGAAGGCCACTGAAGTCAACAGAAGGAGCCCAGGATGCTGACACAGGTGTGCTAGCAGCCAGGGTCCAGCTCTGTGCACACCTGAAAGACACAGGTCTTCACTCAAGCCTTTTTATGAACAGGTATCATGCAGACAGATGCGCTGTGAGCTTCCTGCGCACAGATCAGCCAATGCACCTCAATCCTGACCCTGCATCAGTGCCTGCTCTTCCTGTCCTGTTCCCCTCAATTGCATGGGCAATGCACCTTAGTCCTGACACTGCAGCGCCTCCAACTATCCCAGTCCTAGGCACCAACACTCAGTTCTTTAACCTCACCCTTAGAGTTCTCTCTGCTTCTCCAGAAGTGGATTTCTCCTGAGCACAGAATAACAGCTGCTCTGAATTGCGCCGGGGTTTTGTGAGGTGGGGGAGACACCCCAGGCTCACTGCACCCATGATCTCAGCAAGGCTCCAGAGGCGAAAGGCAGGAGCAGCTGCCACTCCCAACCACCGCCCAGCTCATGTTTCATTCTGACCCTCCACATCTGGATGGTTTGGTCCCACAGCAGGCTGTGGCTAGGGTTCTGTCCCCTTCACTCACCACACAGCTTGTCCTGGAACTGTTTGCCAAACTGCTGGATGAGATCGAAAGACTCCACCAGGAAGACGTGCTCCTCCAGAGGGTGGGAGGCCATGGCCCGCAAGGAGTTCATGTCTGCCCGTTGGACGCCCACAGCGTAGATCTCAATGCCAGCACCCCGTGCCTGTGCCGCCACCTCCGTCACGCGGTCCTGGGGCCGCCCGTCCGTCACGATGACGGCCACACGGGGGATCTTCTTGTGCAGCGGGCGTGCTCCCTCCTGGACGGTGAAGGCCAGGTTCATGGCATACTGGATGGCTAGCCCCGTCATGGTGCCCTGGGCCAGTGGCACAATGCTGTTGATGGCCTTCTCCATGTCAGCCCGCTTGAAGAAGGTCTTGAGGGAGAAGATGTTCTGCACCTGGCTGGAGTACTGGATTACCCCCACCCGTGTGGCGTTGGGCCCCACCTCCAGGTTATGGATGATGTCGATCAGGAACCGCCGCATGGTCTCGAACTCGAAGGGGCGCACGCTGCGCGAGCTGTCGATCACAAACACAATGTCCAGGGGGCCGGTCTTACATTTCACCGCTGGAGGAGGAGAAAGCAAAGAGCTGGTTGGATCTCCCTGCCTTTCTGTGTTTGGGGGAGTGGGAGATAGAGGTGGGGGGAACAGGAATTTTTCCTTCTCCTTCGGGCAACTTTACAGTCCCCCCAACTGGGCCAGGCTGCATAGCAAGAGTCCCAGCAGGTGTGACGAGGGGAGAGGGTGAAAGATCAGGCGTGGTGCAGCCCCTCTTATCTTTGGGTGGGGGTAACAGTTCCATGCAGATAGCAGGCAGGGCCGGCTCCAGGCACCAGCCCACCAAGCATGTGCTTGGGGCGGCGCCTGGAGGGGGGCGGTGGGGTGCTCTGGCCCGAGAGCAGGGACGCGACTGGGCTCGCCGCCCTCCCGGCGGCGCTCCAGCCGCCAGGGGCTCTCTGCCCTCCCCCAGGCGCTCTGGCTGCCAGGGAGAGCGGAGAGCCCCTGCCGGGCTCGCCATCCTCCCCCCAGTGCTCCGGCCAGTCGGGAAGAGCGGAGAGCTGCAGCAGGCTCACCGCCCTCCCCCCCAGCACTCTGGCCGCCGGGAAGAGCAGAGAGACCCGGCCGGGCTCTCCGCCCTACTCCTGGCGCTCTGGCCGCCGGGGAGAGCGGAGCCGCGACGGGCTTGCCGCCCTCCCCCCGGCACTCCGGCCGGTTGGGAATTGCGGGCCCGCGGCCGGGCTCGGCGCCCTCCCCTGCCGCACTGGGGGTGTGGGGGCGGCGGGTGGCTTTTTTGCCTAGGGCGGCAAGAAAGCCAGAACCGGCCCTGATAGCAGGAGTCACAGAAGACCTGGATCAAAATACAGACCGAGTCTGGAGCTCCTCTGAGCTCCATTACCACAGAGCTGGGTGAGAGGGAACCTCGGCAGAGGTTGGAGATGGATGTGCCAGACTGGGAGAAAAAAAGAGGGCAAGACATGCCGTCAGTCCCATTATCTGGGGCCCTGGGACGGTTCCAACTTGCCTTTGGCTCACCGAGCCCCCCAGCCCAGGAATGATATAGAGTCCTCGACTGCCTCAATGCCATGGGGGGCCCTGAATGAGCTCAGGGAATGATGGATTCCCAGCAGCGGCTTTCTTGCTGCATCCTGAACAGAATGGACATTCAGGTGTTAACAACAGCCCCATTGCTCATGACAGCATGGCGGGTGGGCGGGGACCACAATATTGGCTCATGCTTCAGAGACATCTGAAATCCTTCCGCTCAGTGTTTCACTCTCTCCTGATGGCTGGGGGTCTCCCCAGTGCAGCCCTCTGGGACAGACCCCCATTTCTGAAGGAAGTTCTAAGCCAGGGGTAGGCAACCTATGGCACGCGTGCCAAAGGCAGCATGCAAGCTGATTTTCAGTGGCACTCACACTGCCCGGGTCCTGGCCACCGGTCCGGGGGGGCTCTGCATTTTAATTTGTTTTTAAATGAAGCTTCTTAAACATTTTAAAAACCTTATTTACTTTACATACAACAATAGTTTAGTTGTATATTATAGACTTATAGAAAGAGACCTTCTAAAAACATTAAAATGTATTACTGGCACGCGAAACCTTAAATCAGAGTGAATAAATGAAGACTCGGCACACCACTTCTGAAAGGTTGCCAACCCCTGTTCTAAGATTTCCTGGCTGAGCTCGCAGGGAAGTTTCTGTCCCTTCATCTGAGGCCCCAAACTCTCCTCCCACCACATGCAGCCAACAGTCTGAGGGCTGTGATTTGGGCTAGCGGAGGAATGTAAATAAGACAGGCCCAGCAGAGCCAACACAAGGGCACCAGCCTGGGCAGCCCAGATGGACTGGCACCCATGAGGCGCCAGTCGGGGCACATGGGACTTACACGTACAGAAGATGCTCCCAGGCCCTCTCCTAAAACCCAAGCCCTGCCTATTCCAGAGATAGTCGGAAACAGGAAGACCAATCTGCAGCCACTAGGGTCCCTCTGGGTCGCACAGAACTCGCCTCTCCCCCCCCCCCCCCCCGCCTTCAAATTTCAACTCCCTCCCAGCTGAGTCCTCTGGGTCTGCTGCTTTAGGGTGGTGCTGCCAGAACCGTCATGTAGTAAGGATTCCAAGCAAGAGCCCTCCCTCCCTGTCAACTTCAAGTAGAGGTTAACCTCTGTCAGGCTATCAGTTATTAACCCTATTCTGTTCCAAGGAGGCTATAATTTGGCTGCAGACTCTCCTGTCTATCTATCTATCTGCTTGTGCCCAAGCATTTTATAATATTTTGGGGGGAAATCAAACCAGTCCAGTCTTTCCTGACTCCCTGCTGTGAGAGGTCATGTTAGGGAGAGGCCCTGAGATCTCTGCACCCGCTCATGGAGTCATGGTATATAAAAGTATATTACGACACTTGTCTATCTGTGCTTTCACAATGGATGAGGCATCACAACCCTCTACAAGGGCACCGCCTCGGAGCAGTTCATGTGTGTGTATAAGATGGCCTTGCCCTTTAGCAGCTGCAGTTCACATACAATAAAAGGCTCCACAAGCAGGCTTCCTGGTTCCTTCTAGAGCAAACATTAAATAATAATAGCATTAAATAGTACCACTGTGGGTAATTCTTTTATTCCCCTCTAAATCCAACATTGCCTGGATTTTTATCCTGTTTTGCAGGCTCCTGTTTTTCAGGCATAAAATGAGACAGACTTCTTAAGAAGAAGCCCACAATGGAGGAGCCATGTCAAATGGTCCCAAGTCCCCTTTTGCACCTAATCTGTGCCTGCAAACAGGAGCAGTGTGTTTTGCACGTACAACGGCGGTGAGTGTGTGTTTGGTTTGCCTGTTACACGAGCCTTGGAGAATCTGACCCTAAATATTAAACAAACACATGAAGTCCCCATGTCTGCTGCCCAGAATCAACAGTGCAATCTTTAAGTGCCTGGACATCTTAATATGTGCCCATCTGGTCTCTCCATTTGGCGTCTTTGCTACTCCTAAAACTGGAACTAATTTAGCAACCTCGGCCTCCTGAGAGCTCAGGATGGAGTTTTCACACCTCGGGCACATGCTGCAGTGGGACTGGCAAGGAGTTCCGCACTCACCTGGGCCTTGCTCTTGGAGTTTGTTTGTCTCCTTTAACTACTGCTACTCTATTAGGAACTGTGGGGTCAAAGACTGAGGAATCAAAAGAGTTCTTCATGGTTTTTCTCCTAGTGCTCAGCTCATTTGTAGTCAGATTCTGTTGGCTGATGGGTTTGGAAGCAAGAGCTAACAATTTACGGTAACCATAGACAGGGCCGCCCGGGTTGGGGGGGGGCAAGTGGGGCAATTTGCCCCAGGCCCCACAGGGGCCCCCGAAATTGCTTTACTCCAGGCCCCCTGAATCCTCTGGGCAGCCCTGACCACAGACTCTAGCTAACTGTAGGGGGTATCTATTACTCTGACTTACACACTTGCACATCAGCCAGGGCTTTAGCTCCTTGCTTGTAATTTGCACAGCTTTGGCCAACTGCTCACCTGCAGGCTTTGGTCTGGCTTCTAAGGTCGGTAAGATGAGCAGGAGGAGAGGAACAGCAAGTAGCAGCTTCATCATTCAGCTCCAAGAGCACGCAGCCTCTGGAGGTTACAAGGTTCACTGCAAGGAGAAGACAGGAAATCACAATGCTATTCTGGGATGTTTATAAGGCAAATATGAACATATCTGGGAACCAGAAAGTCAGCAATAGTCACTGTCCTGGTCCAGGGTGAATGATCCAAAATACCAACCCACAGGGGTCTAAATGGATGCACCAGCATCTCAAAAAGATCTCTGAATGGCAATTATGGGAGAATTCAAGCCAGTGACAGGAGTAGGGAAGGGAGAGCCAGCCAAAGACCAACAACAAAAGTTAAGGATGAGATTTCCAAAGACTAGGTGATTCAGACACCCAATTCCAGTTCATTTTAAACGGGAACTGGATGCCCAAATCCCTTGGTCAGCTTTGAATACTTCAGCCTAGAGCACCAGTAGTTGCAAACCAGCACCCTAAATTCCTCTTGATACATGGGTGAGTTTTCCCTTTTGTGGTTTAGCAACATCATTGCAGTTAAATTTCATTACAGTTGGTGATGACGCATCAAACAGAAAGAGCTCAGTTTGATTTGCAAACAGTGGGCTGAGCTGGCAGTCAGACAAGCCTTATTGTATAAACTGGGCAGATCTGATTTATAGCCAAACACTCTCATACCCGGTTGCACCACAGCCCTCTTTAGCACACAGAGGAGCAGGATGCCTGTATCAGGGAAAGTCAGACAGTAGTTATCTAGTCACCTTCTCTTGCCATAGATCACCAGACTGGACTGAGGGACACTGGCTATGTACTGAGCACTCATGAATGAAATGCCAGCCCAGCCAGGACAGGGCCCCACGTGCTAGGTGCTGTACAAACAGAGTAAATCACACTCCCTGCCTTGAAGAGCAATGGCCATCAGTTTGTGCCTACAATCCTTCCCCACAGAATCCAGCGACCTGTCTGCAGAGAGATGTTACCTTATTGAACCTCCAGTGTTTTGCAGCTGTTTCTTCCCGAGATAATTCCTTGGTTGCATCCTCTGTGCTCCAATATTTATTTTATTTGTCTGATGTAGATAGCTGCGTGTTTGGGCTCTTAGAGGGAAAGACATTTAGTTTGTTTTTTCAAAACCTCAGGATGTCACGTCCACCCCCACTTCTCCCCTCCCTGGTTATGAGTTCTTCACTGTATTTGCCTGTCTCCCTTTGGGGATCCTTATTTATTTGTTTGCTTTTATTAATGCACCAACCAATGATTAGGCACCAATCATGGTGCAGTATGAGTAAAATAAATGAATACTACTAATGGCCACCGCCAAACAATAGTGCTTTATGCTGGGTGAAAGCTAAATAGGAAGCAATTATATAGATACCCTCAGAATAACTTGATTCTCCCCCTCCCCCTTTATGGATTTGCACAGTGAAACTCAAACTCTGCTCTAGCCCTGAATCTTTAAATGCACAATGGAGCTCTTTGTGCTGAGGTCTCTGCGGGCAGGACATTCCATCCAAGAGGAGGCGAGGAGACCCCACATTCCCAAACACACAGGCCAATATGGGAGAGCAGCTCATAGCCCAGACATGTCCACAGGAGTGCTGCAAATGGCCATTAAAATTCAAATTGCAGCACAACCCAAAGCAAGGAATGCAGCCAGAGCAAAGCAACGGGAGGGAGGGTGAAAGGTACCACAGCAAAGGGTCTGGACTGTGCCAGGTCTGGTGCGGTTTGTTTGCATGTTATCTGATTCGGAGCCAGGGGAAGGAAATAACAGGCACGTCTCCGGAAATATCACCTTAAGGAGATAAAATAGAGGTTTTAAGGCACCATCTCTTTGGAATACAAACAAATTGATTGTGTAAGTCACTTCAGCCCCTGAAGTTGAACCAGCAGTCTCTCTGTCTTTTGCTCAGATTTGGGATAAATCCTTATTATGCAATTGCTTTAGAGAGAGGAAGGTCGGTCAGAATAAGTTTTAAAGATCATTTAGACCTGTAATTCGTTGCCAGCAGAGGCAGATATGTCACTGGCATTGCTTGGAGTTACAGCCAGGACACCAGAGGATCACACTCCAAGACTGGTGTCATCTGGAGTCACAGAATGTTAAGCTACAACATGGTATTGAACTAAGGCACTTCAGAAATGACAGGTTTCCAAAGACATGGACCATGCCAAAGGTGGTGTTGGTCTAGGTCAATCTGTAAATCAGGCGATGAAGCCATTATCTGGAAGATGATCTCCCTGCCTTATGATTAAAGGAAAACTTCATTACGGTGAGGGTGAGATTCTATTCTCTTCATCTAATTATCAAGAAAACAAAATCACTACAAAAATATTTAGGGCCTAGATTTTCAGGAATGCGGGCATACTTTCAAGTATGCAAAATAGGTGCGTATTTGCATGCCCTAATTTCTGCAGACATTTACCTGGATCATAATTGCAGTTGCAATAACTGGCCATGCAAATATTCTTAGAGTCAACCTGTGAAGAGTAGGACTGAGAGAGCTGTCTTTCCCTTTAGAGCCCTCATGGTTCCTATACCAGTCCATACCTCCAGGACAAAAACCAACCACAAACTTCCTGCGGCTAAGAAGATTCTTCCTACTTATGTTACTTCATAATTCTTGCAAAGAGTCCTGTGGCACCTTATAGACTAACAGACATATTGGAGCATGAGCTTTCGTGGGTGAATACCCGCTCCTTCGGATGCACTTCTTCGTGGGTATTCACCCACGAAAGCTCATGCTCCAATACGTCTGTTAGTCTATAAGGTGCCACAGGACTCTTTGCTGCTTTTACAGATCCAGACTAACACGGCTACCCCTCTGATACTTCATAATTCTTGTTTATGAGGACACCTTTTTACTGTTTTATACCTTCCTCTGAATCATTTGGCTCTGGCCTCTGTTGGAAACAGGGTATCAGAATAGATGGTACATTGATTTCATTCTGTAGGGCAGTTCCTATTCTCCTACACCTTGGAAATCAGTCTCTTCAAATTGTTGTGGGGCAAGTTAGATTTATGGCCCCAAGCTGGAAAATATCATTAATAAGCTATCTCCCTGTGAGAGAGGCAGCACCATTTACGGAGTCAAGATTATAAAAAAGCAATTTTTTCAGTAAGTCATTTTAAGAATAATCATCAATAAATATTTATTTAGCGCTCTAAGGTTGCAGTCATAACTAATCACTTGAGTGTTCATTTAACCACCAACTGGCAATATACAATCCCTGAATCAATCTCTTGTAAGGAAGCAGGCCCAGTTAGTAGGTTTAAAGCTGTATCCTTAACACTGTCTCCAAGTCTGGTGTCCACACTTCAGAAAGAATGTTGAAAAACTGGAAAGGACTGAAAGTCAGAAAAGAGTGACAAGAATGATTTGAGATCTGGAAAATATTCTGTGAAGTGAGAGACTTAAAAGGCTCAATCTGTTTAGTTTAACCAAGAAACTGTTGAGTTGACTTGATCACGGTCTGTAAGCACCTACACAGGGAAGAGTGTTCTGATAGTAGCAGGCACTTTAATCTATCGAAAAGGGCACAATGAGATCCAATGGTTGGAAGCTAAAGCTAGACAAACTCAGACTAGAAACAAGGCACAAGTTTTTAGCAGTGAGCATAATTAAGCACTCGAACAACGTACCTAGGGATGTAGTGGATTCTCCATCACTTGAAGTCTCTAAATCAAGATTAGATACCTTTCTAAAAGAGATGCTATAGATCAACCAGAAGTTATGGGCTTGGCGGAGGAATTACTTGGTGAGGTTCTCTGGCTTGTGTTATGCAAGACATGAGATTAGAAGATCATAATGATCCCTCCTGCCCTTAAAATCTAGGATGTGATGAATCTTTCTGAACAATGCAAGTTTGCTTGCAGCTTGGAATGCATATTCCTGAAATGTGCACTATGAAGGTATTAAATTATCACATCACACTAGTCACCCGCCTTCCTTGACACAGGCTGACACAATTTAGTGGCACTTGCTCTGATGCAGCTAAACATCTGCAAGTGAAATAGTCTGCAGGAAACACTTGCTCCCCAACAAAATCTGTTTCATTTCACCCCTTTTTAACAAATTTGTTTTCCAGAGGTATTTTTCTGGGAAAAAGCAGTTGTTAACCACAAAATATTTCTAGGCAGCTGTGCCATGCATAACATTACTGTAGGTTTCTAGAGTCCACGCCTTACTCCAGTGGCAGGCTGGCATGGAGCCTAGGTTTGTCGGTGTCCGGGTAACTTCAAAGCCAGCACAGACAGAAGAATGAACTGTAAGGGAGAGAAACTAACAAAAAACAGTTGGGGATTTTTTTATATCCTCTTAATTCTTTAATAATTCTTAAAGTTCCACTGGGCTGGAGGAGGCTAATGTCTGCCTGGGGTGGGTCTGTGTAACAATAATGCATGCCGCATCCCAGTCATGACATCAGGCATTACTGCATACTGGCCCTGCAGCACAGCTTATATGCCTGATGCCATGATTAGGATAGCAGCATCAGCTCAGAGACGGCGTCTCTGTCCCAGCTGTTGACATGCCATGCCATGCACCCATGACAGCCCACAGGGTGACCCCGGTCATTTCTTCATTCCTCCTTCTCATGGGAGAGGTGGGATTTGCCCGCTGGGCTGTGCCTGTTTGACTCTCTCTCCCTTCTCTGTTTTGCCCCATCTCCCTCTGCCACCACTGCTGTTTGTCTGGCAGAGGCGGGAGACGTGTGGGAAGCACACAGCTGGGAAACAGGTGCTGAAAGGAAGAGCAAATAGTGGGCAGGCCTGAAAAATTAGGAAATAATCAGGAGACCTTGGCGATAACGACTCAGTTATAAAGTGAAAGAGATACAGGCAGGGTGTGATTGTTCAAGGTAAAGGCTGCTGGGAGCTGTTCCAGCACCACAGGGTGATAGGAACCTCGGCTCAGGCTAAGGAGACAAAAAGGTTTCCAAAACAAGAGGGGTGCCAAGATAGAAGTTCTTTGACTTTCAGAGCGGCACAAGGACATAAATAATCAGCTGCTTTGCACTGGGCAGAAGGATGCCTCAACCTGGTGGTTGATACGTGAGCAAAAGAGGGCAACACAGGAAAAGTACTCAACAGAATTGTAGATGGTGACTCCAGACTCCTCTCAACTCACAGAGCGATCACAGGCTAGGAGGCCTCCCCCACTTCACGATGGATCCCCCAGGGCAAACAGGTATGTCAGCTCAGCTGCTGCTTCCACACACGCTGGCACATCCGAGCACAGTGCCAGCTCTCTTGCATTGCTCTCTGCTCAGATTGCCTCCATCTGTCTGTCTGGATTATCTGCCAAATCCTGACTCTCAGGAAAAACAGCAGCTTCAGATTTCAGTGTGGCCTCCTTGGCAATTTGTTTCCTAGCTACAGGTTAATAGAAACGTTTGGAATATTCCACTTCTGACCCATAATCACAGGTCAGGGATCTGAAAGCCCTGGGGATGCAGATCAGCTCTGTATTCCAGTTGCTATCATAGGCTGGGAGGGTTTTGCCTATTGGACTCTATGTGAGAGTGAGTGGGTGGATGAGAGAGGGGATGGAAGTCGCAGGGGGCTGAAGCACTTTCGCAGACTGAGAAAAATCTCTGACCCCGGTGTCTTAGGCAGAGAAATGGATTCTGGATTAGACCCCGGGAATCACAGCCATTTCACTTGGACTTGCCATGGTGTTCCTGTGACTCACACAGCTTGTCTGCATTTTTGGGATTTCTGCTGCTTTACTCAACAACCCCAGGAGCAAACAAGTCTCAGACTCAGAACGGCGTGTTCCACCTGCTAAAATGGCAATAGCAAAGATGACCAGATTGAGAACAAGGGCCAGAGGAGAGTGGGGCATATCCCCAAGGGTCTGTGATTGGGTGCCAGTCAGTCTTAAAGTACACATGAGAAAGACTTTTTGGAAAGTTGGTGGAGGACAAGGAAGGACAATAGCCAGAAAGTTTCATGAGCTTCTCCAGTTCCGCCTGGTATGTACACAGGGGACAAGAATAATAATTAGAGCTGGTTGGAAAAATTCCAACTAAACATCATTTTATCACAATTTGCCCATTGGAGAAACTGAAACGTGCCACAGACACCGTCTGATTTTGCCGAAGTTCTGATGGAACCCAGGCAGGGTTCCAATGGAGGCCTGGCTGCCAGGCAGGTTTGGAAGGCAGGTTTTGCTGGGGAGTCCAAGCTTCTAAGGTCTGCAGCTCTGGGGCAGCCAGCTCTGTGGACTGTCACAGGGCTGGGGAGGGTCTCCTGTGGTCCATAGCAATCCACCAAGTGGACTGCCCCAGAGCCGGGATTCCATTCCCTTGGTGAAGAATTTTGAAGTATTTGGTTTTCGTTCCTAATCAGAACAAAACCAACTTGTGGCCTATCTAAATGCTCCGTGCGAGGGAACTGCCTGTCTGCACCCAGCTCTAGTAGACATAATAATACTGTGGTCTTTTACAAAGCATTGTATCCACAGATCTGAAAGCAGGGTGGGTCGGTAATCATTCCCCCCATTGCACAGAGAGGGAAGCTACACCACAGAGGTGATTTGCCAAGGTCACACAGCAGGTCCGTGGCAAAGCCTGGAAGCCAGGTCTCCTGGTTCCCTCTAGTTGAGGCGTCATTAGATCAGTCAGGCTGCAGAGCCGGGGTGTGCAAACTACTCAGCTGATTTTTGACTCATGCCAGGGTGGGCTTTGTATCCATACTCCTCCCTGGTTGGCTACATTATGCCCACACTTAGCAACACTAACAGCACACTGAGCATGGAAGCTGGCGTAGGGACCAACCAAAACAAGTCACAAGCATCTTCATTCTTCAGTGGCTTTTAGGTGTGCTCACTGCACAAAGAAAAGGGAAAACCGAACAGTCACACAGTACCCTTCCCACAGGGAAAACCCTGTACTCCCTGGGTGCAGACACCTGGCCTTCCTCAAGCAGATTCTCCTTCTGCGTTGCAAGAAGCTGTTCTTACAGCGTTCCCTGCCTCTCCCCCTCATCCCCCAAGTTTGATGGAGCCATTTCTCCCCAGCCCTGCTTCATCATTTCCCCTGAGCCCTTGCATGAGCGTGAGCAAAGGGTTAACCCCTTTCTTAGTGGAAATTAGTGCTCTGCCCCCTGAAACACGCACTATTATTCAGCTATTTCCTTCCCACTCTGGCCTAATAACCCTATACACAAATACGTGCCATGTGCGAAACTAAAAGGGGCAGCTCCTCCATTCCTGAGGATCCTGGGAGGAGGCAGGCGAGAGGCAATTTAAGCAGCTGGCTGAGGGGTGAACATTCTCATGACAAGAGATCGGTTACGCATTGGGCAGAGCTGCTGGGAAGGAGGAGCACAGCACCATTGTACTGTGCCTTTGGCAATGCTAACTCCCCACGAATGCGCTGGGATTGTAGACTCCTCAGGGCAGTGACTTCTTTTTGTTCTGTGTTTGTACAGCACCTGGCGTAATGGGACCCTGGTCTGTGACTGAGGCCCCAAGATGCTACCATAATACAATAATAATGGGCCAGTCCTGGTTTAATGGAGGGGTGACGCTTTTCTATGTTGTATTAAATTCCTGTTCTTTTCACTAGTGGGGAAGCAAAATCCCAGTTCTTTCTAATGTTTTGGGACTCATTTTTATCCTCCAAGACCCAAATTCTACACACACACGCATCTTATGTGTAACAGTAACTCACAGCTTTGCAGGACTCCTTTTCAGTAGCATGGTAAAAGAGGCTGGGGTTTAATGTTGCCTTCCCCATCAGCTGTGCTTAGTTCACACAGCTGGAGACTTACGTAAACCAAGAGAAAGAAAAAGACAGAATAGTAGCTACAGCAGGTGTCTGCTCCTCTCTGTTGTGCTGTGGGTGTCTGAGAGCAAAGATGAGATCAGCAAATGGTTCTCATTAGGTCGGTGATTATTCTTCCATATCCTCTGGCTGGACACGCCATCCCAAACCAGGCAAGTCTCTGCAAAGGACTCTTTATAGTAAGAAATGCTGCCAGGCATTCCAGGTATATCTTAGAGACTGCACTTGCCCTGTTGCCAGACATTCCAGGTACTTCCTGACATTATACTGGCATCTAAAGAGGACGACCAGCAACCAAAGGGTTGGACGCTTCCTGTTTGTACATACAAACGCGCCTGCCCTGCAGTGCAACATTCGCATCTTCCCCTGGTACCTTCAGACAAGGAAGAAACTGAACACTAGAGCTGGCTGGAAAAGGGAATTTCTGTCCTGCAGGAAATTCCAACATTTCAAAGCTGTTTTCATTCCGAATTAGGAACAAAATGGCAAAATTCTGAACTTAGCACAGAACTGAAATTCTGAAACATATCAGTCTGGAAACATCCAAATGTTTCATTTCAATCATGTTAAATCATTTCATTCTGATGATGTCAAAATAGTGTAATATAATATTAAATATAATGTTAAATGTAATATAGCATATTAACATTCATATAATCTGCTTCTGTTTTACTGGGTTATTAATTTCATTTTTCGGGTTTATTTTTAGCAATTTTTGCTTTTTATGTAGGTATCCAAAAATTGGGAGTTTCAAGGCTCTCTTTGTATATACTGTAATGAATAATGTATATACCATACATTACTCAGTATGGTGGTATATAACGTCATGCATAATCTCTTTGCAATGCTCCCTAGAGCACTTTAATGTAGTACTGTTTCAAACAATGCACTTGGGAACCTTTAGTGCACACCAGCAGGAGCTATATGGACCAATTTATGTGCAACACCTTAGTGCACTTTAGAAACCACACTCCTGTAGCCTGCATTACTGCTCCATCTAACTAGAACAGGTTTGTCTACTCAAGCTGTGAAGCATACTCCCAGCTGTAGGGTAGATGTGCCCACAGAGGCACATAATGGAAACACTCAGCAGATGTCTCTACAATTCCACAAAGCAGGATTTAGATCCCTGCTGAGAAGCAGTTGACTTGAACCTCAGACAAATTTGAAATCAGCCCTGGTTTGACTCTGATCTGCATGTTTCAGAGTAACAGCCGTGTTAGTCTGTATCCGCAAAAAGAAGAACAGGAGTACTTGTGGCACCTTAGAGACTAACAAATTTATTAGAGCATAAGCTTTCGTGGACTGCATCCGAAGAAGTGGGCTGTAGTCCACGAAAGCTTATGCTCTAATAAATTTGTTAGTCTCTAAGGTGCCACAAGTACTCCTGATCTGCATGTGTGAACCAGCTGTACTTTGTGCTAACTCGGCTTGTGTTCACAAAGTTCTCATCAGAGCTGCATGCAAACTTTTCTGCTGCATCAAAAAAAGAGAAAGAAGCTTAGACATTAAGATATAAGGTGCCTTACGATATGATAGATAGATTCTACAAATTTATTCTGCATGGGGAAGAAAGCCCAACATACTCCACTAATGGATTTAGACAGCTCATCAAGCACACCAAAATCCCACCACTGAAGAGGGGAAAGATAGTCCTATGGTAGTCCAGTGATAGTCCAGTAGTAGCCTGAGTCTTGGAAGACCAGCATTCAATTCCCTGCTCTGTCACAGACTTCCCATGTGAGCTTGGGCAAGTCACTTAGCATCTCCATGCCTCAGTTTACCATCTGTAAATTGGAGTAATAGCACTTCTCCATCTTGCAAGAGGTGTTACGAGGATAAAAGCATTCAAGATAATAAGATGCTTAAATTTATTGTGGAAAGAGTGGTCCATATAAGTATCTACTTATAGGGGCATTTTAGCAATTTTCTCCCATCACACACACACACACACACACACCTCTGCTTGACAGAAGAGGCTCACCAGACCCCAGGGAAATAGAAACCCAAGAACAGGAGCATTATTTTTGCCTGCTCCTACAATATTGCATTTAGAGATGGAATACAATATTTTGTCATTTTACTGTGAGCTTATTAAAGTTAAAACTGAAACAAGATGCTCTAGAATTTTATCCTGACCAAAAAAAAAAAAAAAAAACCCCGAACATGTAGCCTGTGTAGCATATTTTATGCACATTTCTATACCATTCCCTGTTTGAACCAGGCTATTTTTAGAACCTTATCTTGCCAAGACTGGAAAGGGAAAAGAACCCTTCTAACCGCTAAAAATGTTACATGACACTGAAAGCTATGTCTGTGTTGCAAATATCTACAGAGGGCCAATTCTTCCAGCGCCAGCAGCAGGTAACAAAGAAGTGTGAATGCTGGATTTCAGTGACTGACCTCTGAATGAAATCCTTATGCCAGCTCTGATTAAAATCTGGGCGAATTCACATTAAGTGGATTGAACCCAGATGTTCCAGCTGCTACCATATGGCCAGAGGTGGAGATAAAGTTATTACATTAGATAATTATTTTACTGTCAACAAGTCAAATGGGCAGCTCAGCCCTGTACCACTCCCAGGTGATGCTTGTGTTTGACTTTCGGTATAAAGAGGTTAGTCAGTTTCTCTGGAAACAGCAGATTTCCAACAAGTTTCTCTAAAAACACAACTGAATTATTTTCACAAACATTTTTTCCCTCTTCATTACTCAGACTAGCATCTGGCCATCATTCACTCACACATGTACGACATTGCACCTCATCCTTCATATGTTTCAGCCCTGTTCATTCAAACATTTGTAAATTTCATTTTATGCTTTTTCCGGGTTTTAACAAGGGAGAGGCATTGTTCAGAAATCTAACGAAGGGGTCCCTCTTGGAAACTTTTAAACCATTTAAGCAAAGATTTCCCTTGAAAACCTCCAACTCCTGCTGGAAACCTCCAGGGAAATACTGTATTAGGAGCAATCACAGCACTAGGCCCGTCTAGGACCACAAACTGCCTGCAAGTGCAGACTAGTTAGTGCCAACAAAAGCATCTTTAAAGGCAACTCCCAAGCTCCAGCCTGTCTAATCTCATTACGTGTTTTTTAATTCTTCCTTTTCGTGGAGTTTATGGAAGTGTTTGAATAACATTTCCAGCGGAATGCAGTAATGGCCTGTCTGCTTAGACACAAAGTGTCGTTTTACCAAAATTACCAAAATCTTCTGCATGCCTTCCGGATGCAAAAGATCCATTCACTTCACTGAGCCATGCTCTGAGAGAAGAATATCACCGTTGAGAGTTACCAGGTAGATCTGAGAGCAGGATTTTGCTCTGGGTTTTTGCACAGATCAAAGGCAAATCTAATGACATCCCAGAATGGACCATTTGGACCCGCTTCTGAAACTCAGTTTCTAACGGTAGTTCTGAACTACATGTTCAGTGCCTATTATTAATTCTTCTTATTATTACAAAATCTGTTCATTATCAAAGGCTCCTCTATAAGGTAAGGAGAAGCTTCTGCAGGGATAGGGTGAACAGATGTCCCGATTTTATAGGGACAGTCCTGATTTTGGGGTCTTTTTCTTATATAGGTTCCTATTACCCCCCCCCCATCCCCTGTTCCGATTTTTCACATTTGCTGTCTGGTCCCCCTATGCAGGGAACTTTAGTGTAACAACTTTAGTCCACATACAACTGGGGCTCAAATGAGGCAGAAGTCCCACTGGCTTTCTTACTGCGTGAATAGGCCCTGCATTCTCAATATTAAACTGATACATTTCCTGGCAGCTGTGGCCCAAGTAAACCTGTATTAGTCTCAGGAGCTCGTCCCCCATGTCACTTTATATATGTGGTAGGCTCCTTTCAAATTACAGTGTTCCTTTGCACGTTAGCCTCCTAATGAATCCCCAATGATTTCTGCACCATCACAAATGCTGCCCTTGCTCCATGCTGCACAATGGGAAAAAGCAAATAACTTCATGTTCTACATCTGCTTAATTTGGTTTAGTTCAGATTATTGCATATTAACACAGATACTACGAATGTATAACAGTCTAATTTTTCAAACGAATTAGCTGCATAATTGCTCTTGTGAAATGTACACATAACTGAATACCTAATTCTCCTGCGTAATTATCATGATTGCATGCTTATGCAAATATATATAATTACCATCTGCCTTTGCAATTATCCAGTTTGCATGTATGAGTGCAGTAACAGTGCAAACAAATTAAGAGCACAATTATGTGCATATCTTGTTAGACAATCCAGACATTCTAATGCTTGGTATGCTACATCACGGCATGTATATGAGTTTGTATACCTCATTGTCAAATCAGATTCTGGATAGTATCTGCAGGAACTTTCCTAATACAGGCAGATGGTGAACATGCAGTGTAAAATCAGTCACCCACACAATTGGGAACAGCTTACTGGAGCATAATCTCCAATGTGAATATAAAGAGAGCTGAAAAGTATTCCAGAGACAGAGTGGGTCCCCCACATTATTCCTAAATTGCAACATACAGATTTTTGAGCATGCTCAGTTATTCCCAGTACCACATCCCCAGCGCAGAGCACTCCACATAGGAAGGAAAGAGTGGGGGGGCCTGGATTGCTGCAGTTTAGATCTGAACCTGGGTGGAGAGCATAGGGTGGGCAGGCAGAGAAGAAAGTTGATTTTTGGCATGCCAGGGTCTCAGGGGAAACAGGCAAAAGCTGTGCAGGGCATGTCCCTTCCTTCCTTCTCTCTGGTTTTCCTTCACACAGTATTCCCACTGACCAGGTACTTCATTTTTCGGATCTTTGCATCCTTTCTTTCTTCTCACTCAGGCAGTTTTTAATGCAGGAGAGATGCTAGGACTCCGATCCTTCTGAGCTCTGGGGCCCAGGACTTGGCTTCTGGGAGACTCACCTCTCACCTCTTCTCAGTGATGCCTCCAGACCTGGCCCTTGGGAGCTCCTGCTCCCTTTGACCATGGTGTTAGATCTCAGATCCCATGAGCTCTTTCTACCTCTGAACACCTGGGAGCACCAGCTTCCTATGAGCCTCTCCTTGAGCTTGGCTCCCGTGGGCTCCTGCACGCTCCAAGTGGCATGCCAGGTCTCAGCCCCTGTGAGCTCCCACTGCGTCTAAGCACCATGCCCAGTCTCAGCTGTCTGCGAGCACCATTCCATGTCTTGGCTCCTGAGAGCTTCTGCTCCGCCAAGCACCATTCTGGGGCTCAGCTCCCCTGAGAATTATTTGGACTAACTTTATAAACTTCCCAGCTTTCCTGGGTGTCAGACTGAGCAGAGAGGTTGCAACGGCTGGGGTCTCTGATCAAGCAGACAGCAGCTCCTACATTTTGCAGGCACATGGGGGAGTGGAGAGGGCTGAGCTAAAAGGGAATTTTCTTCCTAAGACATACATCTCTATCACCTCCCCCATACCATTCCCCTGACACCATGCACGAGTGCCCACTATGCTGCTGGTGCTATACAAACAACTCATCATCACACCATCCTCTCTGTGTCCGGCCTGTTTCTTAGCCCAGTCCATTACATCCAACACCTACCAACAAGACAAAGACATGGACAGCTCATGTACCCTGACAAGCAGTTAGCTGGGAAGTGGGGTAGTAGGGAACATGCTGGATGGGGAACCCTTGTGGTAGTGCTTACGAGTCCCAGACATGGAACAGGACCCCTTTTGTGCTAGGTGCTGTACAAACACAGAACAAAAATACAGTTGCTGCCCCAAAGAACTTACAGTCTAGTTGTTTCCTTCTGGCTGGAGAAGGAGGCAGAGCCACTTGGAGTGTGCAGCTCCTAGCGGGCAAGAAGGGTTTTGCACTGGAAGGGGCCAAAGGCGTGGGGACTTTTGGGCACAGGGAGCCCCTAGTAGGATTGCTCCCCTCTGGCTGGCAAGGGGCATTGGGATGGGGAGTTCCTAGGGGGTTCAGTATCATTCAGGGGACACAGCATTGGAGAGACGCAGGGGGTTGGGCATCATTCCCCTGTCTGGTGGGGGGCACTGGGATGGGGAACCCCCAGGGGTTCGCTCCCCTCTGGCTGGCAGAGGGCACTGGGGTGTGTAGCCCCCAGGGGGGTTCGCTCCCCTCTGGCTGGCGGGGGGCACTGGGGTAGGGAGCCCCGGGGGGACCGGGGATCGCCCCCCATTCTCCGCTGGGGCACAGAGCGCACGACACGGGAGTGACCCATCGCCCCGCGGGGATGGGGTTCGCGGGTCCGGCGAGGGGCAGCCTCGCGCCCGTGCGCCCACCGCTGCGCATTGCCCTGCAGGTGCCCTGCTGCCCCCGGAGCCCCTCACTCACCTCGGCCGGCTGGAGAGCGCGGAGGGGCGGCTGCGGAGCCGAGCGGAAGGCGGGCGGAGGACACCCCCGTGCTGCTGGTACAGGTGGGTGCTGCGCCCGGGGACCCCGCTCCAGCCACTGGCCTGTCCTGAACTGAGAGGGGCTGGGGCAGCGGCAGCCCCATTTAACCCGGCATCGCGGGCGCGGGGCCCGGGGGAAGGAGCCGACCCCTCCCCCTTTGACACTGCAGCGAGCGGGGCTGCTGCGGGGAGAGGGGGCAGGCGGCGCCCCACCCACCCCCAGGGGCCGGCGCAGGGCAGGGGGCCAGCCGGGCAGGTCACACCCACACGGGCATCGGGCTCCTGGAGCAGGGTCTCATCAGCGGCTTTCCAGCGTGGCCGGGCGCTGTCTGACAGAGACAGAGCGTGATGCGAAATAGATGCCCAGATCCACCCACGCACCTGCCAGCTCGCAGAGCTGCGGGTGAAGCCAGAGTCCACATGAACGTGACAGCGAAAGGCTGGGAGCGGGAAAGTGAGCGTCAGAGGCTGGAGAGAAGAGGGAACTGCACTGGGTGCCCATCGAGCACTCATTAAAAACACTCTCACCTCTGCTGCCTAAACAAACTGGGGTTTGTTTCCCCTCGTCTCGTACAAAATGCTACAGAGTGCAGCGTCTAACTCTGCCACACGCCGGGCTTTGGAGCTAACACTCATAGAATACACACACACACACACACACACACACACACACACAGAGCACGTGCAGTGCAAGTCTAAACATAGAGACACCAATACACATCTCTGCTTGGACCCACATGCACACACATGTGGTGCACCTACTGTTATGTATTATTAGCCCGTTGATAGTTCAGATTTAGAATTATTCCTTGTCTTCAGAGCATTGATTTATTTCTGTGGGAAATGTACAAATATTAATAAGATTTCTTTGGATTTTAATTGTAGTTGTAATTTCAAAGATAAAATATATTGCATACAATTAACCATCCAGTAGTGTGAGGCACATTTAAATTCTCTGTATTTGTAAATAGACACCAAGCCTCAGCTGGTATAAATACCACAACTCTAATGCGCTGAGTTTTTTGTGCCTGTTTAAATGCGCAGCATTCAGGTCCATATCAACAGACCCCCGGCCCCCTACTGTAAATGGCTTTAACTCCATTGGTTTAAAGAGTTACTCCTGATTTACAACAGCATAGCTACATGGAATGAATTTAGACTATCACAGGATCTGGTCCAGATTTGAGTCTGACTTCCTTCTTATTCATGCCGAGGTAAATCAGGAGTGACTCCACTGAAGTTAATGAAGCTACATGAGGATAAACAAGAGGGGACTCAGTTCCCAGAGCACGTTGAAGTACACATGATTCCTACAAATCTAAACAGGAATAAACTTGTTGGCACAAGTTAAAGTGTAAGGTTCTGAGAGTACTTTGTTGCCCGGTACATGAACTGGACTTTAATAGCTATAGAGTTTCACTACTTTATGTAGTGATGTGGTTAATTGTATGGAATTTTCTTGACAGGTCATAATCATATCCATTTGATTTGTCTTGAGTTTTTCATGTCCATGCATGTACAGAATAGGGTGGCAAGCAAAGGTGTGTGCTAGTGGAAATTTCAATCAGAAAAAATGTCCATCATATTCGAATTTTATATAATTGAAAAATTATTCACACCTGTTCAGCCTTTATCTGCATTCATCATAAACAGCATGGGAGTGGTTTTGTTTTTCTTCCCTATTCCATCACTGGCATGTGTTTGGAAAACCCTTTAACTGTGAAGGTCCCAGAGGAGAATGAGTGAGTGTGCCTGTCCAAATATACAAATTGCATTGACTTGACGGTTTGGGGATCCCCATGGGCAATGTTTGCGAATTAGAGAGTGTTTTGGCGGTCATAGAGTCATAGATTTTAAGGACAGAATTGACCATTACAAACATCTGGCCTGACCTTCTGCATAACACAGCACAGGTCAATTCACATACAATATTGTGACCTCTGGCTATGGAGAAATTAGGCATTGACCAGTAAAACAGATTCGGCCAGATTCTCCATTGCCCTGCACCTTATGCAGTTATTTACACCAGTGCAAAGGGGGTGTGAACCATTACCATTCCAATTTAGCTGCGTTTTATACACACTTTGAACTGCTATAAATGACTGCCTGAGGTGCAGGACAGAGGAGAATCTGGCCTAATTCACTAGATCAGTTCCTCCCTCCACTGCTCAGGGAAACAGGTTAATAATGTATTATGGTAGATTTCATGAGCCCCTCAGCACCGGGCAGGTGATATATGACTTAAGTAACTGGCTACATTCTGCCTTGGGTAATTAACCCCCTGGCTGACCTAAGTTCCCTGGTGAATTTCAAATGGCCACATTTTTTTTCACTCCCTATTCTTAACTGTTGTGTAATGTTGGTGCCGCTGAACCTGGG
Organism: Chrysemys picta bellii; assembly: GCF_011386835.1. Classification (NCBI taxonomy): domain Eukaryota; kingdom Metazoa; phylum Chordata; order Testudines; family Emydidae; genus Chrysemys; species Chrysemys picta. Next base: position 35,346,488 of record NC_088803.1, on the reverse strand, counting down.
CAGTACATTCCTCAACCTCGGAAAAGGCTGTAATTTTATTTGTGGGTGAAGCAACCAAAATATATCATTTATAAATACACATGCACACACAACACATCAAGGTCTGGTTCTTCTGGATTAAAAGAGGTATTGAAAAGTTAGGGCTCCCAGTTACTGCAGGTTTCCCATCAATGTGATTTCTAATAACTTTTCCGTTCACACAAAATATAGCATTGATGCCATACAAAGGAGCAGTGCAGTCAGCAGCTATTGCAAACACTCAGTAAAAGGCGTAACACAGACATGTAAAATGGGTTTCTTTTTACTGAGTCGTTCAGTTTCCATAACTGTATGAAACTATAATAACTCACTGTAACGGTGACTCCCAGGCAAGCTGCAATGCAGCTGGATTCAGAAGGCAGAGAGGTAAAACAATCAATTCCTTCAACTGGGAGAAGGTGAAAATATAATCTAAGGACCCAGCCCTGCAAATCTTTCTGACAAGTAGTTCTTGTTCATGAGAGGTGTATTCACGTGAGTAAAGTATTACATGACTAAAGATTTGAAGGATCCTGCCCCAAACGTGTAGAACATATTTTGATCTTCATAGACTTCTTCTTTAGTTACAGAGAGACCAGAATAGCTGGATCATTACCTTCGCAGAAATGAGTGAATGTTAAATCTGCTAATGTACATAGCACATATAAATATTACTGACAGGTTTCAGAGTAACAGCCGTGTTAGTCTGTATCCGCAAAAAGAAGAACAGGAGTACTTGTGGCACCTTACAGACTAACAAATGCTCTAATAAATTTGTTAATCTCTAAGGTGCCACAAGTACTCCTGTTCTTCTTTTTTATAAATATTACTGCTATGGTTACAGACACCGCATAACAATTTCTAAAAAAGTACAATTTGTGCCTGTAAAACTGCACCCATATTTTTCTGCACCTGCCATCAATTGTGGGCACAAATATGGTTTGTAGGACAGATACCTGATTTGCCCCCACAAATGGAAGGGTAGGCTGGGGCACAGCTGAAACGCAGTCCTGATGGGAACGCTTATTAAACAATACATTGCAATTCTTGCTGAATCACTAAGGGGCATGTGATTAAATGGCAGAGAAGGCTCGGCACCAGGAGTGACACCTGAGCTGAATATGCACCTTTGTTTTGTTTAATTTAAAAAAATACAACCTTTATTTGCACAATATAAACCTAGGAGTCATGTCTGTAATGGGAACAGCTAGCACAAGAACCCGCTTGCATGTAAGAATAAAATGGAAGGTAAGCTTCAAGGTAGCATGTGCGTACCAAACGTATGGTGCGTCACCTTATATAGTGGGGAGAGGTGGGAGAAGGAAAGGAAGAAAGGCCCATTTGAACTGTGGAACCAATATAAAGTATTGAATGATTTGGTCTCACGGAGCAGATCGTTAGTTACCCAATAGTTTATTGCTACCTATAAACTTCAGTTCCTAGTAGGGTTGCCAACAGTCCCTTATTTTTCATCTCTGTGCAAGAAGATCAGGAGTTGCTGAGTGCTGCAAAAAGCACTGGTGAATGTAGGTGAGTGCTGTGTGTCATTAATTATTCTTAATAATGATAATCAATATCAGGAGATGGGGTAAGGCAGGGATACTAAGAAAACAGACCCTTATTTTTGAAATACAATGTTGACTACTCTAGTTCCTTGTCCCAGCTCAAACCACATCTGATAATAAACTATAATTTAACCCTTTCCTGAGTCGTTTTGAAAAAGATGGTATCTATTTCAAGGGGCAAGCAGTGCTAGCCTGAGTACAGTACATGCTATATTTGGGAGGTGGGGGTTACAAAAATCAGCCAACCAGAAACAGGTCTTTGGGGGAGAAACCCTCTACATTATTTTGCTTCCAAACAATACTTCACTCTGTGCAAAGACATTTGATTCCCAGCTAGAAATTCAGGCACCAAAAAGGGGTTTTTAGAAAGAGCTCCAAGAACCCAGTCCTTGCAGCACTGCAAACATGATGCTGTAAAAACACAATACTGTAATCAAGGCATTTTAAGAAGTCCATATAATACATGTCATACAGTGTGAATAATTCCCTATAACCCATAACAGTTAGTAGATGCCAGAAAACTGCAGAGCAGGTTGGTTAAGCTCCTCTAGCAATGGCCCTTTTGACTTTCACGAGGTAAATTTAAACCAGATGATGAACTCTGGGTGGTCGCCTCGCCATTCAGAATGGTGAACACTATTTAAAAGTGCATCACTGAAACAATTTAGTTCAAATATTTAGCCAGCAATAGCTGCAGAGAAAGGACAGGGGGACAGCACCTCAATTTCCCAAGTGCTCATTGTAGCTGATTCTCAGACTCCATTGTCAGATATCACATCTGCACAGTTGGAGAAAGTCTGCTTGTCTGGATCTGCTTTGCCAGTCCTACGCAATAAATAACCACACATGGACAGTTATCCCACTATGCACTTCAGTAAGTCCTGTGCAATCCCCACATATGCGCGGTTCTATTTGCAAATGTTAAATAACATCACATTCAATAGCCCCCTGAATGCACATTAATATCCCTATGCACAAATATCCTCCCATGAAAACCTGTGCAGCAGGAATCATGATGATCAGCTCAACATGTCTGACTGCAAACCTTGTGGTTAATTCCACCTAAACAGTACTCCCTGCTGCTGCCTCCTACTCATCTTGTAGCTGTTCCCTACTCTGTAACTGCCCGGGTTATTTTTAGTTAGCAGTTGGCCTTGATCACAGACTTCCTTTCTGCCTCCACCTGCCATTGGCATTTCAGGAACTCTCCCAAAGCAGAATCCACCTTTACAGAGGGTTTACAGACCTCACCCCAGTTCCTTACTTCCCAACAAGCTCTGGCAATGATCCGGTTTCACAGTGCTGGGGAATCCCTAACTATTCTGCAAATCTGGAGCGATCTGATCCCTGTGCAGGTGAATGAGAACTGTATGAAAATAGAATCCTGCAGCTCTGGAGGGGAGGGGATGGCTGATGGGACCTTTGCCTCTTCTGCTGCTGAAGTGTTTTGAGACAGAAGAGTAAAAAGGGCTAAGCAGAAATCAGAGCAGCATGTTTTTCCCCACTGATTTCTGCTGCACAAATCTAGCCTTTGTCTCTGAAGCAGCTCCTTCCTCTTAAATCACGACAGCTCCAGAGAATAATACTCCCCTTTGTTGTTGTTGCTTCAGCATTTGACTCCATGTCCAGACAATCCTTTTTTACCTTAATCAAGAAGGAATGTGTATCTCTGAAGTTGGTCACTGATCAAAGCTTATTAGGCAGACACAGGACCACGTGGATAGAAAACTTGAAGAGCTTCAATGCTGGTGGCCCGACCCTAGAGCTGGCTGAACCCATCAGCAGAGTCCTTCATCTGGGGCTAGACTCTCTGTGAATGAACCATGCACATTGTCACAGCTGAGAGTTGAATTGGGACCCACAATTTTGCATCTACATTACTGAAGGCCAGGCTGAGACTCTGCAAAAAAAAAAAATAATCAGAGCCTTTGGGCCTAATTCTCCTTGTGTTTTTATTTGCACCAATGTAAAGTGAGCATATAATGCTCTCCAATGGAAATAGCAATGATTTCATCCACTCTTCACTCATTTGCACTGGCTTAATGAATATACAAGGTGCAGGGCAATGGGGAACCAGTCATGCTTGTACCATAATTAACTAGCTGCTTCCCAGCCTGAGGTGGTGGAACTAAGAAGGATCAGGTGATAGCTTCATGGACGCCTGGACCTTATAGAAAGTCAGTGAGAGATCAGTCTGAGAGTGGAACTGCAGAGAATGGTCAGACTCCTCTGGAAGGCCCTGAGCCAAGGTTTGTAGGAGGCTGGGGACTCCAGGGGAACCAGCCTGGGAGCCAAGTGCTTTATCCCAGAGCCAGAAAGATTCTGAAAGGTAGCCAAAAAAGGGGCGGGAACAGGGCCCAGAGCGTGAGCCAAAGAGAAGCCCATGAAAAGTGGAAGAACCTTTTTAGTTTGTGTTTGTGCCACCTAAAGAGGGTGTAAGTTTTGTTTGCAACTTAGCCAGAGAGCTAAGATGCATCTCCAGCACAGTGTATGGAGAGCTGAGGAGACTCACCTTGAGGAAAGAAACGGAGTCAGGAAGTGCCGTCAGCACCATGTTTGGCCAGCAGGAGGCACTACAGGGTGGTCATGCCGTATGACAGTGGTTCTCAACTAGGGATACACGTACCCCTGGAGGTACGCAGAGGTCTTCCAGGGGGTACATCAACTCATCTAGATATTTGCCTAGTTTTACATAAAAATCACTAGAGCAGTCAGTGCAAACTAAAATTTCATACAGATAATGACTTCTTTATACTGCTCTATATACTATACATGAAATGTAAGTACAATATTTGTATTCCAATTTATTTTATAATGTATGATTTTATGATTTATTTTATTATATATGAGAGTCAGCAATTTTTCAGCAATGGTGGCTGTGACACTTTTGTATTTTTATGTCTGATTCTGTAAACAAGTAGTTTTTAAGTGAGGTGAAACTTGGGGGTATGCAGGAGAAATCAGACTCCTGAAAGGGGTACAGTAGTTTGGAAAGGTTGAGAGCCACTGGCCTATGATACAGACCCTCAGCGTGCTGTACATTTTAAGATGTTTCCTAACCATAACTGGGTGCAGTTCTCTCCCAGGGCAAAGATAGGCCTGCCCCCGGTGCAGGGTTAAATGAGGACAAAACTTGCAAAGGCAAATTGAAGCTCAAACTGCACTTTGCAGTATGGTTTTTCAGCATTACCTATGAGGCATATGATGACATGGACTGGATGCCAATGTTATGTCAATCACTAGCTCGCTTCCATATTAGTTAGCTTTGGCCAGGCCTGGGTATAAACCATTAAATAGATAGAAAAGATTGAATTAAAGTCACGTGCCAGGATTAAATAACTAATATTGGTGTAATGGAGTGTGTTGATTGGTAGCCAGGGATAAAGTTGTGGACAAAGTTCTACAACTGGATCAGAAGCAAACATCTGTAAATGTTTTGAAGAACATCTGATGAATAGTACTGACACTGGGCTCTGGCAAAGAAGCTAATTGGCGACCGACAGTAAATAATGAAGTGAAGTTGTCTACGGAGAACTGTCACTGTGATCACAAAATAAAGCACCCACTGCCTCTGCGCTAACAATTGCAGCCCATGTATCGGTCTCATCAGTAAAAACAACACATCTGGTTGCCAGTGAATATCAGTTACAGTTCGTACACGGCAGTTATGAATAGGCTCAGCAGACATAAACCCCTCACTTCTCAGATACAAAGCAGCAGCTAATGTTATCAGGTGACCCAAGGCCAGATCATCAGCTCTATAATCCAGCGTCGCCATATTGACTTCAATGGAGCTGTGCCAGTTTACACCAGCTGAGGATCTGAGTCACACATTGGAGAACTTAGTGTCTGTACGGAAGACCCTGGGAACAAGGAGAGCAGGGGATCAAGATCATCCATCTAAAAACCAGGGAAAACAGTGGCGGAAAAGATTGTGCGGTGAAAATGCAGCCAACGATTTTGGGAGGACAGCTGCAGATAAAGAAGATTCCAGATTGTTACGTTCTTGTGCTGGACACGTCTGCTATGTCAACGCCGTTGCCTGTTCTAGTCTTCAGGATACTCGGAGCCATCAGCAACGTAGTACCAGACAATGAATCTTTGTACGAGGGGCCCCAAGCTTGAGGAGCTGTCGCATAGGATTGTGACTAGAATCTGTAAAGGACACTGCTCTTTTCCAGCAGGTTTGCACTGTACTGAAAAGTGAAGCGTTGGCCGGTGAAACATCTTAAAGGGTTCCTCAGGTTGTCACTGAGGTGAAGATTATTTGCTGCTGTTTCTCTTTCAGTTTTTCTAAGAAGTCCAGGTGCCACGTTATTTTGAGTCCCTCAGGAGATCAGTATAAGCTGTCCAGGAATCCTGGGACGGGATCAGATTTGTAGTTGCTCCCAAACCTTTGGTATTTTATGTTCTTTGCTACTTGTAGTTTCTGGCTAGTGTGATGTGTATTTGAGAGCTGGGATGATTATTTTTTCAATGAAAACTCAGTTGAGTCTATGGGTATGTCTGCACTACCTGCCGGATCGGCGGGTAGCGATCGATCTATCGGGGATCGATTTATCGCGTGTAGTGTAGATGTGATAAATCGATCCCCGATTGCTCTCCCGTCGACTGCTAAACTCCAGCAGTGCGAGAGGCAGAAGCAAAGTCGACGGGGGAGCCGCGGCTGTCGATCCAGCGCCACGAGGACACGAAAGTAAATAATTTTTAATTCGATCTAAGATACTTCGACTTCAGCTATGCTATTCTCATAGCTGAAGTTGTGTATCTTAGATTGATTTCTCTACCCCCCCCTCTCCCCAAGTGTAGACCAGGCCTATGTTGCAGGATTTTCCCTGTGCTGTAGCAGATGCAGCCCTATCTCCAATAGCCAGCTTGTCTTTTGAGCAAATCACCAAGGGCTGCCCATGACCTGGCATTGGCTTACCAGTGGTACAGCACTGTGTATGCAGCTGCGATTTGGGGCTTCTAGCTTCCGCTCGTCCCTTTTACATCTAAGGTTCTTTGGGGTTTTTAAAGGCAAACTTCCCCATTTTTCACAGCTGTGTGGCTTGAAAGTTTGAGCAGTGAGAAGAAGCTCTTTGCGCTAGGAAGCCACTGGGGAGACGTATCTGAAACCAATGTTTTTAATCACAGCTGGTAGTTCTGAGCCTCCATCATGAGGCCACCATTTCTCTGAGGGAACTAACATCATGCATGACCCCAGCAGTGAAAGGGGGCCCCATGCCAGAGGCTGGAAACCATCCATTTCCATCCAGTTTTCATATGGGTTTATCAATCATGAGCAAGCCAAAGATGTCCAGGTTGTGCCTGGCCCTGTGTGTATGAACACCCTCCGTGTGTGTGTGTCACTGGACATGGAACCAAGAAACAAGTGAGCTTGGTTTAAGTAATGTCCTTGCCGTATTTGGCTAGTGTGGCCCTAAGCTGCTGGGTACATTTTCATTGGCTTCACTGAACTGCCGTACGCCAAGGAAGTGTCTTCCCTAAGTGTGGAAATGAGAAGAGGCCTGTCCAAACAGCTCCTACTTCCTCCCTCTCAGGTTTCCTTCCATTAAGGAAGTAGCACATTGCCCTATTGAAGCACAAGGCTCATGCACCCACCTACACCACACTTTGATGGTTTTGTGGAACCTTTTGCAGGCGCTGGGCTAGTGCTCTGCACAGGGTGAATTTCACTTCCTGCAAAGGTGAGACAGCAGTACAGTACATCTCCGCCATTCCAGCTTCTCTGTGTCTGACTTCCCTTTAAAACAAGCAGCCTGTGTTCAGGTTCCAGCACAACACAACAAAGGCCCTGTGTGATTTAAACTGGGCTTATCTGCCTACAATCAGTGGAAACATAACCTACCACGTTAACAAAGTCTAAGGGCCAGATCCTCAGCTTGGGTAATTCCACTGAAGTCAATGGAGCTATGCCCATTTCCAGCAGGTGAGAATCTGGCCCTTGTTTTTTTAGTTCGCAGTGAAGCAAAATGGGGACATTTCCACGGAACAATCACCGGCAGTAACAAAATAACAGCTCCCGATCCCAAGAATAATAACTCCCCAGCCATGCTCATTATTACCTTCCATAAACATTCATAATGTACTGAGGGGAGATATAAAAATGAATCCAGGTTAAACAGAACGCATGTAAAGCTATCCCGTTAGATGGCGGAAAACTCCAGTATGGTATAAATGAGACTGTAATTATTATCGTCAGTTACAAGGAGGAGGGGATCACTAAAGATAACATTACCTGATTTCCTATTGCCCAGCACCGTATGCATTCATTTACACCAGTGCACGGAGAATGGAGATTGGGTGTAAAATGCCACCACTCCAGTTTGGTAGCATGTGACTGCATAAGACGCAGGCCATCTGAGAAGCTGGCCCAGGTGTTTTTAAGGACCATGTATACAAGAAAAGAACATCATGAACAATCAGAATGTCACTATCTTCATAACATGGGACTGAGAGGAGGAGTGAAAGGAGGCGCTTTCCCATTAGGAAGCAGTGGGAATGTTTCCAAGCTGTAAGGTAAGCTTTCCCTAGCTGTCTTTTACGGAAGGCTGGAGAAAATAGCGGGTAAACTAACCAAACAATTTTAATGATAGCACTTGTCTTCCAGCAGCTTTGAAACTTCCCATTCCCAATGCGTTCTAACGGGATACCTCTTGTCCTCGTTTGCATCATTAAACTGGGCCCCTGCTGGGGAGTATTATTAAAACAGTAGTTCTTACAGAGAGAGACACCAGATGCCTCGATTGCAGATACAGATGTAGGGAAGGGGGGTATCTCGAAACTGTGACTGTTCCTGGTGGTGTTATATACAATATTATACCAGTGCACTGAGCAGAGTGGGGTTTGCAGCACCTGGCTAGAATTAGTTCTATTGTCAAGGTCCGGTGCACAGCAGGCAAATTAGAGTGCAGGGGAATGAGGGACAGAAGGCTATCACCTACAGGTAAGGTGCCTGTGCTGGCTACCTCCATGTTAAATACCCCTTTGGGTGGCTCCAAGGCGGTATCAAGCAGTAGGGGGATGGTAGGAAGCCAAGCGTTGTGTCCCCTTTACTAGGGTACTACTCAGGACTCTCTTTTAGATCCAATCCAGATCAACTTGACCATCTCCGGGATGGAGTGCGTAGATATCTGCAGCTCCCAGCTGACCAGACTGTGCTTATACTGCATGCAAAAGTCGCACAGAAATCATACGGCAGTGAAAAAAGGTAGGAGATTTGCCTGGCTTCTTATACAGCCCTGCCTTTAGATATCACCTTCCAAAAAACAGACTCTTACAACTCCCTAGGATTTCATTAACTAGTCTGATGAAGCAGATGAGCTAACATAACCCCATTGTATTCACCTTTCAACCTTCACACAGCCTCAGAATAATACAGTCATTCATGATGATTATGATAGTCGTACCTAAGCCTCCCGATCAGGGCCCCCTGCGCTGCCCAAACAGATAACAAAAAGTCAGTCCCTGCCCCGAACACTCTATCCTGGATTAATGAAATGGTGGGAAGGGCTGAACACTGACCCCTGTGGGACACCACTGGCCATTTCACCTCCCCCACGCAGATAGCTGGAGTGCCCTCGGCAATCAGTCTTTGCTGCAGCCCATCCTCACTCTGTTTAACAGTCATTGTCCAAGTCAGTTAAATTCCTTCCTTCTTCCCCCTTTGCCATTTTCTCCTTTCCTCTGCTCTTCTCTCTCATGCTTTTCTCTCCCCTCTAGTCATCTCTTTCTCCATAGGAGGTTGAGAGAGGCCCTATTGTACTAAGGGTGGGGTTTGGTTTTTTTACTCCCTCTCCCGTCACTGGATCAATGGAAGATAATTTTCACAGAGGTGGGCCCTGGCTGTAGAGTTGAGATCCAACCTTCCCTAGAGGACGGCTGTGAGCTCTGAGTTTGATCCACTGTAGAGACTGCGACCAGCTGCAAAATGCAGATCCAGATCCAGCCTTCGGAGTTTACGGGTGTCTGGATCTGGGATTTTGGTTCAGGCCCATTTCAAACAGCTCTGAGATTGTTATCCTCTTGGGGCGCTGAGCCAGCGAGTGGAGCTGCTGCGTCACTGGGGCTAACCAAAGACATAGCTTTGGCGCACCCTGGTTGAGGCGTGGTGCAAAGGATGCTGGGAAGCAGGTTTTGTGGGTTTGGCAAGAAAAAACGAAGCGAAATCTAAAAAGTGATTACGAGCTGGCACCGCTTCTAGGTTAAAGTTTAAATAAGCTAGTGCTATTTTTCCTGGATATGGGGATTCAGGGTCCTACACTGTTGCTAACTTGTTTAAATAAACACATATCCAAGGAGAATAGGACCCAGAAATATGGAACCAGCCCAGACTGGTGTTTTCACTGCTAACATTTTACACAGCATCAATATGGGATGAATCTGCACCATTCACATGAATGCAAAGACAGTGGAAACTCAAATAAAACACAGGAAAATGTGTTTCCAAAACTTTGGCTATAGATTTGTTTGCACTGATCTCAGGAGCTGGCTGTGAATACAACCTGTGTTCTCAACCTGCTGAAACTTCCACATTCCAAGCTGAAAAAGTCTCTGTGACAAATTCTCCCTTGACTCAAGGAGGGAAGATCTGAAGTCAGCTTCCCCTATGCGCCCTCTCAGCCATCTGCCCTTGGGTAGGGCTGACATGTTCCACTAACACAGCACCTGATAGATGTGGCTGCGCACGCGGGAGTCTCGGGCAGGGGGATGGACATTGCGGCAAGAGGCAATCTCATCTCTCCAGTGCTGCGCAGGGCACTGGATGTGGTTGGTTTGTCATGCCAGGAGGAGAAGCTAAAAGAGTTAGGTCATGCTGACCTCTTGCTAACTCTACATGGTTGAACAGCTGCTGCCTTCACATCCTCCTCAGGTGCTTCAAGTTAGGGATATGCTCTGGGTCTTCACACACCGAGACATGTAAAGCCATTACAGCCTGATAGGTTTGCATATCACCAGAGTCTTAAAGCCAGAAACAGGTTTAATTGTGCAACCGCATCCATCCCCTGCTGGAGGAACCCAGGGGAGGCTCACACGAGAACAGATGGGGAGATGTTCACAACATGGCAGACTGTTTAGGCCAAAGAGAGACAGGAACAATGAGTGCACTGAGCTCCCTCCCATCGTGGTCTCAACACCTGTCCAGGATGGTGTAGGTATATGTCATCCTGCCTTGGTGCTGGGAAATGGACAGGGGACCTCTTGAGGCACCTTCCAGCCCTACGTTTCTATGATTCTGTGCCTGCAAAGACCCGCCATTGGTCATGCAGATGGCATGACTGCGCACTTAGCACATATCTGCACATGCAAATACGAGTGCGGTGCAGGCATCCACATTTTTGTGGGTGCATCTCCTGTGAAAACATGCCCTGGGGTGGTAAAACAGCAGATGAGCTAACCCTTATGATTTTTGCCCTAGCTATGTAGCTCTTTTAATTTTATAACTGTCTTAACAGTGTTTTCAATCTAAGCTGCTTGCCAGACTAATACCCTGCAGCACTGGGCTCCATCCACCTGTCACTACAGAGATAGCAAACCATTCAGAGTACTTGATCTGTACCCAGACCTGCTCCAAGTATATGCTGGCATTAGTGATCCCAAAGTAGGTCATGTCTAAGCATCTTTCACTTGGTTAAGCAATGAAGAAGACTCTGGATTCACAATCATACAAAGAAACAACCCTTTTTGGTGAAGTCCCTTACCCTAGTGTTCACTTAACAAAGATGCTGTTTTGTTTTGTTAGGTTTTTCTGCCCCCCACCTTGTGTTTATCTGACTGGACCAGGTTGGAAATTGAAGCAGGAACAGATAAAAGGTAAGAGCAGAAGAAAGCCACGTATACCTGGAGAGCAGAAGTCCTGCCGCTCAGCCACTCCTGATAAGAAGAACTGAGCATAGTGGGAAAAGCTGTCTGCAAATATTCATTCAGACATGAAAGTGACTTTCGGTCTGAGTGTATATTTGACCTGTTAGTGTTCGAGTTCTTGGGCTTTAACAGAGTGAATACCCATGAGAAATGAATAGATAGTTCATGTACTCAAACAGATCACAAGGTTAAATTCATCAAATTATATATTTGTTCAGCTCTATTAGCAAGTTCACAGGAAAGGGCGGAGTGGGGGTGATGAAAAGCAGCGAAGGAAGCGATGGAATTAGGCTTGAGCTGATGGGAAGAAGCAGGGCATGTTCCTCTGCAGGACTGATACATTGGAGAGACTCTAAAAAGAGGCCATTAAAAGTGCCAAAGATCAGAGGGGACTTCCTGTAAGGAGAGTCTGAAGGCACCACATGTGATCTGCTGAGGAGAATGGGGACAAGAACTGGGGATCAGGACCTGAGGGGAGGGGATTATGCAGGGAGGCAAAGGGGGTTGGGACCAGGAGCTGGTCTAAACTTTTTCATGAAAATCCATTTTCTATAAAATGGAAATTTTCATGAAAAAAATTCCATTTTCGTCAAAATGTTCAGGTTTTCAGCCACAATAACAAAGTTCAAAAGCTGCATTTTTAACAAATTATTTATTTTGTTTTCCGCAACCAAAAACTTGACATTTTTCAGTTTTCAGCAAAAACCTGAAAAATTCCAAAGAAAACTTTTGATGATAATGAAAAATGTTCAGTCACATGAAAAAATTTTGTGTGGGGGAGGGGGGGGGGAAGAAACCATTTCCTGACCAGCTCCAGTCAGGAGCGAGGACTGAAGATAGAAAAGGGAGAGTTTGGAGGAAAATTCTTGACCGTGAGACCATTTAGGGTATGTCTACACTGCAATGAAAAACCCGCAGCAGCAAGTCTCAGAGCCCAGGTCAATTGCATTGGGATCAGGATGAGGGGCTAAAAATAGCAGTGTAGACATTCCCACTCACCTGAATGGGAATGTCTACACTGCTACTTTTAGCCCCACTGCCTGAGCCCAAGTCAATTGACCTGGGCTCTGAGACTTGCTGCTGCGGGTTTTTCATTGCAGTGTAGACATACCTGTTAACAATGGGTACACTCCTATAATGGCGGCTTCATAGCTTGAGGCATCAGGAGGGAATTAGATGTTGTTCTCCTCTCCTAGGTTCATTGAAAGGCAATGGGAGTGTCAACTGAGTAAGAACTTCTGTATTTGGTCCGAGGACTTTACCCTCCGTGAATGCTGGTGAATCAAGGCATTTGCCAGGGAGTAATTTCCTAGCTCTCTGTGTGGGTGGAGTTATCAAGCCCTTGACTTGAGCCCTACACAAAACCTTCTGGCCAACCATCCCCCACAATGAAGGTGATCCAAACACCACAGCCAGTTCCTAGCTCTGGACCAGAACCTGAGAAGTTCTGAGCCTGTGTCCTTCCCACAGAAATCAAGAGGAGAGATTTCCCCTTTTGTCAGGACTGCGTTTGGCCTAAGGTATCCAAACAAAATTAAGGATGGATCTATACTGCAGGTGGAGGAGTGATTGCAGCTCATAGCCATACCTGTGCTAGCTTTAATCTAGCTAGCAAGGCTAAAATAGCAGTGAAGTCAATCCAAGCATGTGCTAGCAATGCAAATACATAGCCAGGGTCAGGGCCGCCCAGAGGGGGGGGCAAGTGGGGCAATTTACCCCAGGCCCCGGGCCCTGCAGGGGCCCCACGAGAATATAGTATTCTATAGTACTGCAACTTTTTTTTATGGAAGGGGCCCCCAAAATTGCTTTGCCCCAGGCCCCCTGAATCCTCTGGGCAGCCCTGGCCAGGGTTTCAGGTGGGCTTGTACAGTCTGCACCAGGGTCCATGCCCCTGTGTCTTCACTGCTATTTTTAGCCATACTAATTAGATTCAAGCTAGTGTGGATATGCCTACATGAGCTGCCATCACACCTCCAACTGCAGTGTAGACATATCCTAAGAGCCACAGACCAGGGAATTAATCATTGTGAGGGATTCTAGGGGCCGGCCCACCCGCCAGACAGCCGAGAGCCTGAGAAAACACCACCACGCCTGCAACAGCAGTGCTCTAGGTCATGCTGCCAGCTGCAGGAAATGTGTCCGGACCACAGAGAGGGTTTGACAGCCTCCAGATTCATTGACACAGCAGGGGCTCAGAGCAGTGTGGTCAGGCAAAACCTGGCTGTGCTGAAAGGGGTGCTGAGTGCAGGGTCATGCCAGGGTGGCAGTGTGCACACTCATTTCAGATAGTCCAGGGGCTTCATTGCTTCAGCCGTTAGTTATGATCACTGTGAAACAATTACTGCATAAACAGTACCGACGTAATTAGCATCTGAGGAGTGTGGGTGCCCGTAAGGGTAGGAAATGCTGCACTTGGTGGCCAGCAGAACAGGGTGAACAGGTTCTCAGTGCTGGTAAAACATCCAGAAAATTTCACTTCCCTGGGTCCCCGGAAAAGCAAAATGTTTCCCATTGCCCCCATGCAGCTCTGCCCTGGGGGGCAACAGCAGCACCCCATTATTTTCATTATTCACTCACTGAGTGCCCCAAAGCATTCAAGGCACCATGCAAGTGAATAAATAAAGACACAGTGAAATCCTGGCCCCACTGAGGTCAAGGGGAGTTTTGCCATTGATTTCAATGGAGTAAGGCTTTCACCCCAGGTCCCTGTCCCAAAGAGCTTACAACCTAAATGACAAACAAAGATGCCACAAGTGGTAGCAGCAAACACTGGATTGAGGATAGCAGGGGGGAGGACAAGGGTGACAAATGTCCTGTCGTGGGTATTTAAGATTGTTACAGTCACAGCTTGGTGTAGCTCTCAATCTCTGGACACGTGCCCCCATCCATCCCTGCTGGGTGTTGTGTATGTGCACAGGTGAAGACATCCTACATACTTTGCAGAACAAGGGGCTTCTGGAATGCGCTCTGGGGAGGGGAGCATGCAGCCCAGGTGGGGGAGGATACGGGAAGGTAAAAGGTTGGAGGGGTGGAGAGACAGGGACTTGGGAGAAGGGAAGCAGGAAGATCAGAGCCAGGAGGAACAGAAGGGGGATGGAGACGGGGAGAGGGGGAGAGGGGCTGGTGAAGCAGGGCAGTCGGGAGAAGCTGCCGAGCCTGTTGTCGAAGGTGTCTAGGGGTGCAGATAGGGAGGGTGAGATGCAGGAAAGCAGCATCTCACATCAGTGCGGCTGGAGACCAGAAGTGTCCAAGTGTCCCAAAGATGCTTCTGGGGAGGTTCACCTGCCTGAGCCCTCTCGGGGCGGGGAAGGAGGCAGTAGCTACCCAGTCCCCTCTTCTTCTCTCTAGTGAGGGCATGGGGGGGCGACAACAGCTCAGCCCTCCCTCTCTCTCCATTGCCACCAGCAGTCTGGGCAGCAGCAGCCCCGACCCTCTCACTTCAGGCTCCATGGTCCCAGCTGCATTGGTTTCAGCTGGTGTCCAGGTTTGTGTGTCTGGGAAATGTTTCTTCTTCTCTTTTCCAGCGAGGGATTTGGGAGAGGCTGGTTTCAGGGTGTGCGGGTACATGGGGCTGGACAGCATGGACAGCGGCCACATGGAGACCCAGAAACTCAACTTTGAGGAGCAGCCAGACTCCAAGGTAAGCTGAGTAAAATGACTCCCCTGACACAACAACTCTCTTGGCTCTCCTGCCCCCTAGCCACGTATGACCAGGCATCTCCCTGCAGCACTGGGAGTGCTCTTCACTCACGGTTTGCCAGGAAACCGAGCTTTCTTTGTCACCATCTTTTCAACTTCCTGGCCCTTGTGGCTGGAGGATGGCCAGGGATTACGCAGTTTCCCCAGCCCATAGTATTCTCCTGACAAATGGCAATGCCACTCATCACAAATTAGAGTGCGGTCTTTCATTTACAGATAAACTGCTAACGAAAACACCGACCTGTCACAAACGTTGTGGGCTAGAGCTATAACTTGGCATCTTCCTATAGGGAAAGAAATCTATCAAGTATTATCTTGGGGCTCTGAAGAATGTGGGGTCTGGGGTTGGCCAGAAATATAACAAAAAGGACCTTTGTGTTTGCAGTGCTTCCCTTACAGCATATCAGTGCAGCCGAAGCGCCAAGGTGACTGGGAAACTGTAAACCTAGGGAGATTTCTTGTGTTATGTTGAGTAAATCACATGTGAACATTAATTTCCATTTGGAATTCTCTAGCCCCAGTGTAAATAAAGCCTCTGCCGTTCTTCAGCTCTTCACTCCACCTGAAATAACATGTCTAATCATTTCCCCCTTTAAATGAACCTATAGCTCCTCTGAATGGACCCCATCATGTCCTAGTGGGAGCTGCTTTGTTCTGCAGTGCATTTTCTTGGGTGTATTGAGCGAAGTGATGGTGGCTCTGGTGAAGGGGGTCTTGTCTTCTGGGCCCTTCACGGGGTGGTGCTTAAGAATCATCATTAATACACACAGCACAGTGCAAGGTGGGCAGTTTCCTTTCTGAAAACCCAAAGCACATAAGGAAGGACAGAGAAGAACAGCCATCTGGCTCCTGCAGCCCCCTGCGGGTCTCCCATCCCCACACCAGCATGAAGGGCATCTTTTCACTGAAGTCTTTGTTGTTATAAGGTGGACACTGAAACTATTTAGAGTGAAGATTATTGAAGATACCCCTTCTAGGGGGGGGGCCAGGCATCGTGGTTTGGAGAGCTGTTTGTTCAGCCACATGACTAACAGGAGCCAGTTTGTAGCACCATGCTGTGCACTGATGGTGCAGTGATTCACTTCTGCACATGTCATCGTGCTCAGGTTGGGCAGGAATCCGGTGCAGGCTGAGTTGCTGGGTTAATTGATTGTCTTACACCCTTGCCTAGTGTCACAAGCCTTGTTGTTGCTCTCTCCCTCTCTGTATTACTGTTTATCATAAAATCATAGGACTGGAAGGGACCTTGAGAGGTCATCTAGTCCAGTCCCCTGCACTCGTGGCAGGACTAAGTATTATCTAGACCATCCCTGACAGGTGTTTGTCTAACCTGCTCTTAGAAATCTCCAGTGATGGAGATTCCACAACTTCCCTAGGCAATTAATTCCAGTGCTTAACCACCCTGACAGGAAGTTTTTCCCAATGTCCAACCTAAACTGCCCTTGCTGCAATTTAAGCCCATTGCTTCTTGTCCTATCCTCAGAGGTTAAGAAGAACAATTTTTCTTCCTCCTCCTTGTAACAGCCTTTTATATACTTGAAAACTGTTATGTCCTCTCTCAGTCTTCTCTTTCCCAGACTAAGCAAACCCAGTTTTTTCAATCTTCCCTCATAGGTCATGTTTGCTAGACCTTTAATCATTTTTGTTGCTCTTCTCTGGACATTTTCCAATTTGCCCACATCTTTCCTGACATGTGGTGCCCAGAACTGGACACAATACTCCAGTTGAGGCCTAATCAGCATAGAGTAGAGCAGAAAAATTACTTCTTGTGTCTTGCTTACAACACACCTGTTAATACATCCCAGAATGATGTTACCTTTTTTTGCAACAGCGTTACACTGTTGACTCATATTTAGCTTGTGGTTCACTATGACCCCCAGATCCCTTTCTGCAGTACTCCTTATGATAGTACTCAGAGGCCCCAGCCAGGATCAGGGCCTCCTTGGACTGGGTGCGTTGCAAACACATATGAAGATATAGTTCTTGCCCCAAAGAGCTTAGATTCTAAGGTCCCACCCTACTAACCTGGCCATGCTCATTTACATTGAGCCAAGTGGGATCAATTGTGTGTAAAGTTCAGCATGTGAGTAAGCGTTTTCAGGATCAGGGCCTGCGCTAACCATCTGCGATAGGTGGGTAGATAGAAACAAACACACATGGAAAAGTGTCTGTCAGCTCTCAGTCTCTCTCTTCCCACGCAGGAAGAGTTTCAAAAATAGCCACTTCCATTTTCCAGCAGTCCCGCTTCAGTGGGAAGTTTCATGAGGACGTTGATTTCCGGGTTTTCCCATGACATTTTGTGGACCCAAAATGTCACATCATCAACATTTCCAGGAAAAGCAAAAAATTCTAGGAAACAAAATTAGTTCGTAACAAAAGAGTGAAAATTTTCATGCAAAATCCAGCAGTGATTTTTTTTCCTTTTTCATACATACACTAGTTTAAAAGTTCTTTTGCCTAAAATACCTGACCAACCAATTAGGCAAAACTTAATATGGTCGAAGGGCTGGTGGGGCAAGGGTCCCAGCTTCTAGGGGCTCCTGGCTTCTTGTTGTTTACTTGTTCATGCAATCTATACTAAAAGACAAGCTCCTTTGGCCTATGTCTTTTGTTTGTTGTCTGGAAAGCACCATGAGCATCTTTACACCGACTGTAAGCATCTGGGGGCAGGGATTGTCTTTTTGGTCTGTGTTGGTACAGAGTTGGTGCACAAGGGGGTCCTGGTCCCTGATTGGGGCTCCTAGGTCCTCCCGCAATACAAATAATAAACCTTGGCAACAGTAGTGCCCCATCATTGTGATAGTTAGGAGTTCCCCAGTCTCCATGGCCATTTGTCTCTTTATCATAGAATCATAGAATATCAGGGTTGGAAGGGACCTCAGGGAACCCTTCAATGCTTATCACTCTCTGCTCAGTCAAGTCTTCTGCCTAGGGACAACAGTATCTGAGCAGAGGTGAGTTTATCAGGGGACCTTGCCTGCACTAAGCGATCATTAACCAATGCTGTTGGCCAGCCTCTCACTCTCTCAGCAGATAAAGCCCCCCAGCTGCAAAGGTAATGAAGACGTGAGCAGGTATCGCTCTAGGTATCTAGGTAGGCAGATATCGGTGTCACCCCTCACTGGTGTATCTTCAGGGAAGATGCACCCAAAGACTCCAGACACAATCTCCAGCCTATGACAATAGCCCCTTGTTACTGACAGGAGTTCAGCTGTGCCAAAGCACTCTACATCTCCGACACGGAGAAGAGGAAGCATTTCCGGCTGGTTCTGAAGCTCTTCTTCAGCAATGGGCAGGAGATCGGCACTTTCCACAGCAAGCTGATCAAAGTGATTTCCAAACCCTCACAGAAGAAGCAGTCCCTGAAGAACACAGACTGTAAGTAGCAGGGGAGCCAGCCTCGTCAATGGGAGCTGAGCGCTGAAGGGTTTTTAACAGCAATCTCTGTGATACTCTCTGTTCTCCGGTGCTTCAGTAGCACGCGCCCTTTCAGCCATCTGAGTAGCTAATACCTGAACAGGTTTCTCAGAGGCTTTATCAGAATGGGGCACTGATATAAAGCAAACAAGAAACTATCACAGATGGCAGATTGAATATCCGCCAAGTCCTTACACAAGACAGGCTTATGCGCTATAGCAGGGGTAGGCAACCTATGGCACGCGTGCCAAAGGCGGCACGCGAGCTGATTTTCAGTGGCACTCACACTGCCCGGGTCCTGGCCACTGGTCCAGGGGGCTCTGCATTTTAATTTAATTTTAAATGAAGCTTCTTAAACATTTTAAAAACCTTATTTACTTTACATACAACAATAGTTTCGTTATATATTATAGACTTCTAGAAAGAGACCTTCTAAAAACGTTAAAATGTATTACTGGCACGCGAAACCTTAAATCAGAGTGAATAAATGAAGACTCGGCACACCACTTCTGAAAGGTTGACGACCCCTGCGCTGTAGGCTGCCTGATCCAAAGCCCGGTGAAGTCAACAGAAGGAAGAATGGATCAGGGCACATTTACGTCCACGTTCTCGAAAATGTATCCTACCACGCTGTGTAAAGATCTAATGCAGAACCTTTGTCAGGGTTTCTGTTCAAAGATCTCCACATACAGACAAAGGCATCACCCACCCTTTATAAAAGGCCATCTCAGCTGGTACTCCGCTAAAGGGAAAGCCAGCCAGAAAGGGCTAGTGTTCATTATGCTGTGTACACCAGCCTAGCCCTGGGGAGTCTGAGAAAGGCAGAGCAGTGCTTTCAAACCACACGCTGATATGGAAACGAGAACGCATGGAGCATTAGCTAATGACTTGTAGACCAGGGGAAAGCAACCCCGGACTGCACAAGATATGACTTAATAGGTCTTTTCAGTCACAGATTTTGAAGATATTATGAAGTGTTGGCAGCGCAGAAGAATGGTTACTCACTTCACAGTCACAGGTTCTTCGAGGTGTTTTGTCTGCCTGGATCCCACTCACGCACCTGGAGGTGTCTGCACACCACCCGTGGGATCCACGTGAACAAAGACTCAGAAGAACAAGATTTTGTAACATGATGGTTCACTGCATTCTTTATCCTAACTCTATGCAAAGCAATAACTGGTCTCTGTGGCTATCAAATCGCTCAGCCATGCTCCGGTATTCGGGCAAGCTGATACTGATAACAGTGAGTTTCCATCAGTGCTAATGCCAGCGTCTGTCTGTCTTTTGCAGTGTGCATCTCATCTGGGTCCAAGGTTTCCCTCTTTAACCGCCTCCGCTCCCAGACGGTCAGCACCCGTTATCTGTCCGTAGAGGGTGGCACCTTCATCGCTAGTGCAAGGCAATGGGCAGCATTCACACTGCACCTGGGTGAGGACCTTACATGTTCAGCAAACTCCAGCAGTCCACACGGGACCAAATTCACTGCTGGTACACCACTGGTGAAGTCAGTGGAGCTGTGTCCATTAACGGTAGGGGTAGATTTGGCCACCCAAGCATAGCAATAGTGAAAGACAAACAGAGCGTTCAAATCCAATCTGAACAATGGTGCTTACTGATGTTCACAAGTCATAATCACAGGTCAACAGAAGTATCTTTCTAAAAAATGTCAAGAACCCCTGAGGCCAGCTTCCAGCAGGAGGCCTGTGTCTCTTTGCAGCACATTGCCCCTGCCTGCCTACAGACAGAGCTCTGAGGGGGGAGGAAGGATGGTCCATTGATTAGGCAGTTAATCCGGGATTTCAGACACCTGGATTCAATTCTCTACTCCAGTGCTGGCTTCCTACGTGACCTTCAGTAAGTCACTTAGGCCCAGATGCTCAGATGTCAACGGAAGTTAGAAGCCTACGTACATTGAGGGTCTGGGCCTCAGCCCCAATCAGTACTAGCCCTGCCCTGCCTCCCAGGGGAGTTGTGAGAATAACTACATTAAAGAGCAGCAGGCGTTCTGATACTTCAAGGATGGGGCCAAGAATAGATAGGCAATGGTACCTATTTTGACCCCATTGGTTTCTTTGATACCTGCTACCAGCATTCCCAGGCAGTGTGAAATTATCCTCCCTGTGAATGTCCCTCCCGCCCCCCCCCCCCACTCCGCCCCACCCTCGGTGGCTTTGGTCTCCTACCTACCTTAACTTCCCTTTGCCACCACGTTTGCCTCCTGGAGTCCCAGGGTATTGCCCAGACTCAGTAACAATCCGATTCCCTTCTCCTGCGCTGGTATGTCGTTCTCCAGGAAGGAGACAGCAGGGGAAAGGGCTGGGAGCAGTCTAAATTCATCCCTGGTTCCCAACGCCCTTTCCTCACTAAGGGCCTGATCCAGTGCCCTTTGAAATCAGTGGAAAGACTCCCATTGACTGCAGTAGGTTTTGGATCAGGCCCTAAAAGCCTGCTGGTCTTGAGCAAGGGCAGCTCAGGAGGTGCCTGTCCAAGGGCCACGTTAGCATGCGCCTGGACCCTGATGGCCAGGCGCGCTTTGTATGAAATGTAAGAGATCTCAGCTGCCTCCCTCCCCGTTGTGAATCTGGAGGTGTCACCTGCAGAGCTTACAGATCCCAGTGTGCCGGCCTGCCTGCTCCAATCGCAGTGGAGAACTGCCTGCGGGGAGCACTGCCCTCTGCAGGCTGCATTTACCCTGCGTCTTGAAGATGCACAAATTGGAGAGTTTCAGGGTACCAGTTGCCTGGAGAGTGTCCAGGGAACCCCTTATCCACCGTGCTGCCAGGCTCCGTGATGAGAGAGAGTTCTCCTCTACCCTGGTCCTGCAGCTAGAGCCAGAGGGAGCTGTTCCCTCCTTCTTGCTCCAGGTTGATAACTCTCCATCTCTTTTCCTTTCCATGGGAAGCTGATGAGCACTGCACCCGGGGGGAGTTCCCACTGCGGGAAGGGTACATTCGCTACGGCTCCGTAGTCCAGCTCATCTGCACAGCCACCGGCGTTACCCTGCCGCCCCTGGTAAGGCTCCTGGGAAACTCAGACACCGGATAGGATGGGGAATGCTTCCAGCTTCAGCTCCATGTAGGGTTGCCAGCCGCCCAGTTTTCGCCGGTCAAACAGGGACCTTGGCAGCTCTGGTCAGCACAGCTGACCCGGCCACTAAAAGTCCAGTTGGCCGCAGTGCCAGCCAGCAGGGCAGGCTCCATGCCTGGCTCCACGCAGCTCCTGGGAAGCAGCCAGTGCCAGTATGTCCCTCTGGCTCCTAGGCTGGCTCCGCGGCTCCTATGGAGCCAATGGGAGCTGCAGGGGCAGTGCCTGGAGGCGGTGCCTGCAGCACACGGAGCCCTCTGGCCACCCCCTTCCTCCCACCTAGGAGCTGGAGGGACATGTCGCCACTTCCCGGGAGCCGCCTGAGGTCAGCGCCACCTGGAGCCTGTGCTCCAACCCTCTGCCCCAGCTCAGAACCCCGTCCCACACGCAAACTTCCTCCCGCAGTCTGTACCCCACAGCCCCTCCCACACCTCAACCCCCTTCCCCAGTCCTGAGCCCCCTCCTGCACTCCGAACCCCTTGGCCCCAGCCGTAGCCCTCTCCTGCACCCCAAACCCCTTATCCCTGGCTCCACCCCAGAGCCTGCACCCCCAGCTGGAGCCTTCACCTCCTCCTGCACCCCACCCTCCTGCCCCAACCTGGTGAAAATGAGCGAGTGAGCGAGGGTGAGGGAGAGCAAGCGACAGAGGGAGAGGGGATGAAGTGAACAGGGGGCAGGGCAAATGGGAGGGCAGTGGCAGGAGACAGGCTAGAATGATGTGGGCTGATTTTGCTCCATGTCAGACAGCAGGGGAGGGAGCAGGGAATTCCCACAACCGGCCCCAGAGGAGGTTTCGGGCTGAGAAAATCTCTGAAGGATAAAAATGCTGAACTTTCTGGAGCTGACGGGTCTCTCCAGCCACTGAGCTGCTCCCCTCCGCGGCCGGTCAGCCCGCCTGTCTGTCATTCCCCACAGATCATTCGGAAAGTCACCAAGCAGTACGCCATGCTGGATGTGGATGAGCCCATCTCCCAGCTCCACAAGTGCGCTTTCCAGTTCCAGGGCAGCGACGGGATGTACCTGTGTCTCTCGACAGAGAAAGTGATCCAGTTCCAGGTAATGCAGCACAAACTGGGAAACTGTCCAGATGCTAGCAAGAGCAAACTCCCTCCAGCTCCTCCCTCCTGTTACTTGCTGCTGAGTCCATCACTTGAGTGGTCTTTACCTTAAAGCCCCCCGCAATCCCCAACTGAAATTCAGTCCTTTATGTGATGTGGGAATAGGGACAGAACCCATGCATGGAGACACACACACCCCACTCCAACTTCACCTGCCCATGCTGGGCCTTGCTCTAATTTTACCTGTCACTCCAGAGCAACACAGACCTCTCTTCCTCCCCACTTGGCCCTGCCCCTCTGGCCACCTCCCACAGTGTCACATAGCCAAACTTCCATGTGATTTTGTTAAGCCAGAAGCATTTCAGGATGAAGTCACTGATCCTGACCGCTCCTTTGGGTTAGCATAGACATATCCCAATCCCTGAACATGGAGCTGCAGCAGCTGGATAATAATAATAATAATTAATAATAATAGCAACATGCCGGTCCAGCACCTTCCATTCAGGGCTCTCAGATCCTTTTACAAAGGTCGAGAGAGATTATTATCCCCCTTTGACGGTGAGACAGTGGCACAGAGACGTGGAGTGACTTGCCAAAAGTCAAGCAGCCCATGGCAGAGTCAGGAATAGAACCCAGGAGTCCTGGCTATCAGTCCCCGGCTCGCACCACTATGGCACGTGGCCTCCATGACACTAAAATTCCATGCAGGCGTCTCCGTGCCCAAAGGAAGCGAACCGTGAGCTGCTGAACGATGGCTCCTGCTGGACGATAATTGGAACGGAGACTGTGGAGTACACGTTCAGTGACAGCCTGGCCTGTATTCAGGATCCTGTGAGCCCAGTCCCACTTATAACCATGCTGGAGGTACGGAGGGTTTTCCATCTCGTCATCCTGTGCGCGGCTTTTGTTAACCTAGCTCAGGAGTGGCCAACCTGTGGCTCCGGAGCCACATGCGGCTCCAGAAGTTAATATGCGGCTCCTTGTATAGGCATCGACTCCAGGGCTGGAGCTACAGGTGCCAACTCTCCAATGTGCCGGGGGGTGCTCACAGCTCAGGCTCTGCCACAGGCCCTGCCCCCACTCCACCCCTGAGCCTGCCATGCCCTCGCTCCTCCCCTTCTCCCCCAGAGCCTCCTTCATGCCACGAAACTGCTGATCAGGAGGTGCAGGGAGGGGGGGGGGGGCGCTGATCGGCAGGGCTGCTGACGTATTACCATGGCTCTTTGGCAATGTACATTGGTAAATTCTGCCTCCTTCTCAGGCTCAGGTTGGCCACCCCGACCTAGCTTATCGAAGCACAAGAGGCTGCAAATCCATTCTCCTAGCTGTGCATGTGCCTCTGAAATACTTTCCCCCTTCCCCAACCCCTGGGCCTCTTGCCACACGCTGCCCTCTGTGCACATGACAGGGCAGATTTTTCACAGATAATTTGAGGAATCAATAAGTTTTGATCTTTTCCCCTCTGCTCAATAACTGGTCCTATTGTCTCCTCAACTCCCTCTCCTTATGCCCACCCACGGTTCAGCGCCCTGCTCTCTTCCCCTGGGGTAGGGCACTGTGCACTGCCCACTCTTCTGCAGGGCGGACAGCTGGGAACGTCACCACCTGCAGGAACATATTGGGGCGGCAGCACGTCATGGTGCAAGGTGTATAACCCCCTCCCATGTGCTCTGGTTGTGACAGCTGACTGGCGGAGGGGACGTGGCGATGCTGGAGGTGCAGGGCGAGTATTTCCATGCAGATCTGAAGGTCTGGTTTGGAGATGTGGAAGCTGAGACTATGTACAGGTAAAGCAGCGAACCAGTCTGATGAGCTGGTGTTTAGACACAGGCGGAGATGGAGGTGGTGGTGGATGGCATAAATGGCACCGTCCCTAAAGGCTACATCTGGCAGGTCTTTTTTGTCATTATTGTGGTCCCAAGGAGCTTTGCTTTAGGTGGGAATTTTGTGTAGGGTAGCCCACAAGACGAGTCTGGAAATAACACACACGTACACAAGCATTGTAATTAGAGATGGAAAAGGCTTCCTAGGGCATCAGATCAATGCCTGGGCCAGCTCGGGATTGCGCTCGATGGACATTGACTAGTACGCCAGCATTTACAGCAAGGGATCTCAGGCTGGGAGAATGGGTCCTCCGTGAGGCCACTTCAGGAGGTACGTGGCTGCTCCATCTGCAGCATGGGCAGGAGGCAAAAATAAAACAGGGTGAGAGTCTGGGCCCAAAGGGCCAAACCTTGGAACGGGAACCCCACCAAAACAGAGGGGAAAGGGAGAAATAGACAAAAGAGAGACGGAAGGAGACTGGACAAATCAGGAGCTGCCATAGATAGCTCAGTGGTTTGAGCATTGGCCTGCTAAACCCAGCGTTGTGAGTTCAATCCTTGAGGGGGCCTTTTAGGGATCTGGGGCAAAAATCTGTCTGGGGATTGGTCCTGCTTTGAGCAGGGGGTTGGACTAGATGACCTCCTGAGGTCCCTTCCAGCCCTGGTATTCTATGATTAATCCCAAAACTAAATGACTGCCACCAGATGGCAAAATAGAATTTGCTTTATTCAAAGGCACTAGGGGAGAAAGGCTGCATTAGGGTTGTGAGTGGGACAGGGCGGAGTCTCCTCTCCAGAAAGGCTACAGTAATATATGTGGTTTCTTTTTGTTCCCAGGACCCCCAAGTCCTTAGTGTGTGTTGTCCCTGACGTCTCGGCATTTGGCAGCGACTGGCGATGGCTGAGATACCCCATCACCGTCCCACTCTCGCTCATAAGGAACGATGGGCTGATCTACTCCAGCTCGTTCACATTTACGTACACCCCAGAGCAGAGCTTCCTCCCTGCCCTGCAGGTCCTTCCAGAGCTGACGCAGGACTCCGATACCTTACTCAACAGCATCCATCAGGAATTCACTAGGACCAATTTTCACCTCTTCATGCAGAGCTAGCAAGCCTGGAATGGTGGAGGATCTTCACAGAAACAGGACTTGGAACAAGGTCTGCCCGCATCCCTGAAACTGACATTAACACTGAGAGATGGGTACCAACATCCCTGTGGTCTGTAGGATCTGGGGTTAGCCAAGTGCTCTACTGTGCATAAAATACCCAGTCTGTTCTTTTTAGATTTGTTGAGAATTGTTTCAGAAGGAAGCAACACCCCGCTGTGAAATTTACTAACAAAATGGACAATAAATCCATGCCTCAAGGAGAGTTTAACTGGTTCAAATGATCTTTTTACTAGACATTTTGCAGATGTCACGGTTTGGTTCTTTACACACCAGTGTAAAGTGGTGCCATTGATTTCATGGATTCATAGATCTTAATGCCAGGAAGGTCCATTGTGATCACCTAGTCTGACCTCAAAGAGCTTTTCACCCAGTAATTCCTGCACTGAGGCCATTGATTTCAGTGGAGCGATATTGAGTTATGGCAGCTGAGAATCTGAGCCCAAATGTGATTTTATTTGCGGCCCCTAATGGGGTTATTTCTTTAAAAGTTGCACAGTCTGAGCTGCCATTACTAGCCCTGTCATCTCACACACACTTCAATCTATGCCTCAGGAGCAAGTTGCTGAGTTAAAGTTGCCGTAAGAAGAATCCATGTTTCATGGAACTGGAGCGCTGAGTGCTACACACAAGTGGGCTTTAAAGTTCTATTTAGAGTCTTCAGATCACCAGGGCATCAAAAGGCCTATGGTATATTTTGAAACACGCTGTTTTGGCAGTTGAGGCTGATTTACAAGTGACTTAATTGCCAAAGCCACACTGGCTTTTACCCTACACTGAACTCTTGAGGGTATACCAGGAGGCCTGGAAGAAACATGATGCTGCCTAGTGAACTTCAGAATCCTGGGCGGGCTTTGCAACAGATGGCTCTTTCTTTCCCTCGTCTAATTGCGGCGCTGCTCCTGGAGGATCCTCCCGCTGCTCCTGGAGGATCCTCCTCTACGCCTGTGTTTTGCGGGCACGTGCAGTCTTGTGGCTGGCGTGTTTTGGATTATGCTACACAGGTTACTTTATTTCCAGTGGTTTGGGAGATGGATTTTCAGGTTTCTCAAGGTCCAAGTTCCATGCCTGTCTAAGGGCAGCTTTTTTTTTTTCAAGATACTGGACCAAATCCTGCTCTTGTCCAGACCTGCACAACCCCGGCTAACTCCACGGGAGCCCCAGCCCTGCTCCATGCTTTGGTTCTGTAGCCCATCCTCACCTCATGCAGCAAGCGCACTGCCAGCAGAGCTCATCCCGGCACCATGCAGCAAACACACTGGAGACCTTCGCCCTGTCGATAGACGCTATAGTCGTAGTCCCTGAAAGACTTGCTTGGCTTGGCATAGTTTTTGCCCCACCTCTGGACAAATCTGTGATCATGGTATCCATGCAGTGTGCCATGGGGTGAGAGAACCCCAAATCCAGCTGTTCTGCTGGAACTGGCTCAAACTAACCTTCTGGGGAAGAGGGATGAGGGACGCTCTTTGTCCCATCCCCATCACTATCACCAGTACATCTCATTCTCCCGCCTCCTCCTGTGCCTAGAAATGGCTCTGATGAGACAACAAGCAGGGGAGAGGTTGGATCAGCAGCAGCAAGAATCATTTAGGGCCAGCTTTTTAAATGAATTTAGGTGCGTAAAGAGGCAGGTAGGCACCTAATGGAGTCCCATTGAAATCAATTGGAGTTAGGTTCTTCAGTGCTCTTGAAAATCCTACTAGGTGCCTACCTGCGTCTTTAGGTGCCTAAATTCCTTTAAAAATCTGTCCCTTGGGGACTTCAGTACTAGTGTTGCCTAGAGATCAGAGCAAGGGCTGAGAGGCAGGGCTAGCTGGGTTCTATTCACAGCTCACTGCATGGACAAGTTGCAACCTCTCTGGGCCTCAGTTTCCCCACTGTTAAAGTGGGGTTAGTCATGGAATTGTAGTATTGTAGGGCTGGGAGGGACCTTCAGGGGGCAAGTCCAGCCCCTGAACTGAGGCAGGACCAAGTAAACCTAGATCATCCCTGACAGGTGTTGGTCCACCTTGTTCTTAAAAACCTCCAGTGACGGGGATTCCAAAAACTCCTTTGGAAGCCTATTCCAGAGCGTAACTACCCTTAGAGTTAGAAAGTTTTTCCTAATACCTAACCTAAATCTCCTGTGCTGCAGATTAAGCCCATTACTTCTTGTCCTACCTTCTGTGGACGTGGAGAACAATTGATCACCGTCCTCTTTATAACAGTCCTTAACATATTTGAAGACTTTTGTCAGGTTCCCATCCCCTCAGTCTTCTTTTCTCAAGGCTAAACATGCCCAGTTTTTTTAACCTTTCTTCATAGGTCAGGTTTTCTAAACCTGTTATCATTTTTGTTGCTCTCCTCTGAACCCTCTCTCCAGTTTGTCCACATCTCTCCTAAAGTGTGGTGCCCAGAGTTGGACACAGTGCTCCAGCTGAAGCCTCATCAGGGCCGAGTAGAGCCTGACAATTACCTCCCGTGTCTTACATACGACACTCCTGTTAACACACCCCAGATTGATATTAGCCTTTTTCGCAACTGCATCACATTGTTGACTGATTCAATTTGTGATCCACTCTAACCCCCAGATCCTTTTCAGCAGTGGTACCGTGTGGCCAGTTATTCCCCATTTTTAAGTTGTGCATTTGATTTTTCTTTCCTAAGTGTAGCACTTTACACTTATCATTATTGAATTTCATCTTGTTGATTTCAGACCAATTCTCTAATTTGTCAAGGTTGGTATGAATTTCAATCCTGTCCTCCAAAGTGCTACCAACCGCTCCCGGCTTGGTGTCATCTGCAACATTTATAAACAAACACACTCTCCACTCCATTATCCAAGTCATTAACGAAAATATTGAATAGTATTGGACACAGGATTGATCCCTGCAGGACCCCACTAAATGCTTCCTACCAGTTTGATGATGAATCATTGAAAACTACTCTTTGAATACAGTCTTTCAACTTGTTGTGCACCCACCCTATAGTCATTTCATCTAGACCATATATCCCTAGTTTGTTTATGAGAATGTCATGTGGGATTGTGTCAAAAGCCTTACTAAAATCAAGTTATACCAACATCTACACACACACACACACACACACACACGTGTCAAAGAAGGAAGTTAAGTTAGTTTCATATAATTTGTTCTTGACAAATCCATGCTGGCTATTCCTTAAAATCCTATTATCATCTAGGTGCTTACAAACTGATCACTTAATAATTTGTTCCCCTGTCTTTCCAGGTTTGGAAGCTAGGCTGACTGGTCTATAATTCCTCTTTGTTCCCATTTTTAAAGGTAGCTACTATGTTCGCCTTTCTCCAGTCCTTTGGGACCCATATGAGTTCTCAAAGATAATTGCTAACAGTTCCAAGATTGTATCAGCTAGTTCCTTAAGTACTCAACAATGATTTTCATCAGGCCCTGCCAACTTGAATACATTTACCTTATCTCAATATTCTTTAACCTGTTCTTTCCCTATTTTGGCTTGCCTTCCTTCCTCCTTGTTATTAATATTAATTGTGTTGAGTATCTGGTCATCATTAGCCTTTTTAGTGAAGACTGAAGCAAAATAAGCATTAAACACCTCAGCCTTCTTGATGTCATCAGTTATTAACTCTCGTTCCCTGCTGAGCAGAAGATGTAACTTTTCTTCATCTTTCTCTTGTTCCTACTGTATTTAAAAAACCTCTTCTTATTGCCTTTTATGTCCCCTGATAGGTGTAACTCACTGTGTGCCTTAGCCTTTCTGCTTTTGTTCCAGAGAACTGGTAGGTAAAGTACGGGAAGAAAATCTAATGGATAAAGGAGTTCAGAAGAGATGGTAGTTTCTTAAGGAGAGAATGTTATAGGCACAACTGCCAGCTATCCCGATGGCCTCTTATTCTTCCTTCACATCAGGCTAGTTTGCAGTTGTGCCTTTAATAACATGGGACCTTACCACCAGTTCTCTGGGTTTGTTAAAGTCTGCTTGTTTGAAGTTCATTGTCCTTATGCTGCAGCTCTCACTCCTTCCTTTCCTTAGGGTATTTCTACACTACCCGCTGGATCGGCGGGCAGCGATCGATCCAGTGGGGGTTGATTTATCGTGTCTAGACGTGATAAATCGACCCCCGAGCGCTCTCCCGTCGACTCCTGTACTCCACCACTGCGAGAGGCGCAGGCAGAGTCGACGGGGGAGTGGTAGCAGTCGACTCACCGCAGTGAAGACATCACAGTAAGTTGATCTAAGTACGTTGACTTCAGCTACGTTATTCACGTAGCTGAAGTTGCGTAACTTAGATCGATCCCCCTCAGTGTAGACCAGGCCTTAGAATCCTGAAATTAATGATTCTGACTTGCCTACTGGCTCATGCGGATTCATTACAGTTTGCAAAGCACCTGGAGAAGGGGGAAGGTGGCTAAGGAAGGGCAAAAGGCTATTAAACCCCCCACTTAGCGACACTGTCCTGCCCTTCCACCCCGGCTGGCCCCCCACCTCTAGTGTCCAGCGGATAGATCAGAAGAGAGCATCTGTGGTCCCAGCAGGACATGAGTCAAGAGCCTGCTCCCCATGGTATAGTTTCCTGTATTCCGCTCAGCTAGTCAGTTAATTCTAATTTTAGCACATAAAGAAAAAAAGCGCCATTCTATTTACAAGACGGCAACTCGCCATCGATTCAACAGAGCTCTCTGTTGACTCGGGGTAGATATATTGCACAGTAGAACTCCGGGCAGCTCTGGCAGCTTCGCGGTCCCCAGGGCATTAGGCATGAATGGCACAATGTGTAGCCCTAGACCATTCCAGCAAGAGTGGTGAGAAGAAAAATACGTTTGATTGGCTCTGCTGGCTCCAGTTGCCGGCAGGTGAGGCCAACAGTCGTGCTGAACTGACTTGGGGTCGAGTCAATTTCTACTTTATGGAGACCGGTTCTGCGCTGGCAGCGCTGCAGGAATTGATTTTTACAGGCAGGGCAGAGCAATGCACAGAGGCTAAAAATACATCCCAGGGCTAGCTGCAGAAGGAAATACTTATAACCTGTGTTTTTAATGCAATAATACAGGGGCAGAGCCTCAACTGGTGTAGCTCGCATAGCACCAATGTGTGAATGGTGGAAATTGCCCTTCCTTAGCACCCTCCAATGGTGCTACAACCATTTATACCAGCTGAGAATCTTTTTCACAGTGTCTGCACCCTGTGTGTGGCGTCCGTAAACAATATGAGAAAGGTTTTTGGAGAGAGAGACAGTAGCGGTAAAGTTTCCCAGGGTTCCAGGAAGCGCCAAGTTAAAAAAGAAGCTTCAGAGATAAATTCTAATGCCAAAGAGAGCTAAAGAAATATTTATGACATTTGAATATATATATATATATTCCCTTAATAAACTATGTTATGGGAACATTAAGATTGCACAATTCAGCAGAGAGAAGCCAGGAAATGCCAACATTAAGGTTTCCTGTTCAATCTAGCTGTACCTTGTGCAGTTGCATTACAGAACACTCCTTAATTACATGATCACATACTAGCTCTCAAATACAGTATAGCATAGGGCTTTTTTCTATCATGTTAGCCTGGGGGTCCCTAAGTCGCTGACTGCCAGATGCTGGGATTGGACAAAAGTGAGTGTATCACTCTAGCTAACTGCCCTGTTCTGTTCATTCTCTCTGAAGCATCTGGCACTGTTCACTGTCGGAAGACAGGATCCTGGGCTAGATGGACCATTGGTTTGACTCAGTAGGGCCATTCTTATATTCTGTTAGCCTTGCTTGTGCTGCACAAAACAGTACATGATAAGCCAGACAAAGAAATTCCCTGGAATTCTTATGAAAAGTAAACTGTAAATCTTATTAGCTATGAAGCAGTGTGGCCTAGTGCATAGAGCACTGGATTGGGTACTCAGGGGACCTAGATCCTTTTCCCAGCTCTGTCCCAACTTTGTGGGTGACCACAGGCAAGTCACGTCATTGCTCCCTGCCTCAGTTTCCCCATCTGTAAAATGGGGGTAATGAAACTCCTTTGTAAAGCGCTTTGAGATCTAGTGATGAAAAGAGCTAGGTAATTGCACAACATACCCCAGAGTAAGTACACAACAGAGTAATAGTGAAACCTTTCTGGCAGCTCTACTCTCGGCTTCCTAGCTGCACAGATAAGTTAACTGCAGGTGTGTTGCTGGTTGAAAATAAAATACGTAGTACATGGATGCTGACAAAATTATTCCAATACAGACCTAGAGAGAATGTGATGAAGATGTACTGGGTTACT
Organism: Chrysemys picta bellii; assembly: GCF_011386835.1. Lineage (NCBI taxonomy): Eukaryota > Metazoa > Chordata > Testudines > Emydidae > Chrysemys > Chrysemys picta. The sequence continues at coordinate 35,314,567 of NC_088803.1, read as the reverse complement.
CTGTCACTGAAATTAACATAAATAGAAAAGAATGACAAAAATAAATACTACAAATCTTCTTTTCAGGTAATTGGGGAAATATGGTGTGATATTCTATTGCACTGTTTTAGAAATAGTATGTGCTTTTCCTCATTAAGGCCTGAATTGTGATAGCCATGCAGAAGGAGGCAGAGAGTTTAGCATTTCCTAACTTTTGAGTGTTTAATGATGTAACTTTAACTTTCTGTTAACATCGTTTGGGTGTGGCGTTGCCTAGTTTCTTTTCTTCTTCTTTTTTAAAGAAGAAAACAGATGGAAACAAAATGATAACACAAAGGAGCTTAGTTCTCCAGGATTTCCAGGCTCTGCTGGCACTGCAAAATAATTGGAGCGAGCTTGTGGAGATTCCAGCGTAATAATAATACCTAGCATTTATACAGCACTTTTCATCAGAAGACAAATCTATGTATAAAGAAATGGCAGGTTTCAGAGTAGTAGCCGTGTTAGTCTGTATCCGCAAAAAGAACAGGAGTACTTGTGGCACCTTAGAGACTAACAAATTTATTAGAGCATAAGCTTTCCGAAGAAGTGGGCTGTAGTCCACGAAAGCTTATGCTCTAATAAATTTGTTAGTCTCTAAGGTGCCACAAGTACTCCTGTTCTTTTTTTAAAGAAATGGCAGGATCTTTACCTGTATTTTACAGATAAGGAAACTGAGGCACAAAGCGGTGAAATGACTGGCCCACAGTCACACAGCAGCTTAGTAGTAGAACCAGGGATAAACCCCTAGGTCTCCTGAATCCTAATCCAGTGCTCCAGCTACTAGACCACACTAGAACTACTTGCCTAGCCACCAGCAGAGCATTGTGGAGCCGAAATGCCCGTCTCACCCAAAGAAAGGTTCCTTCCGGGGCGGAGCTAAGGCCTGTGGCAGGGTCAAGCGGGCACCTTCACTTGCACTGCCAATGGTGTGGCAGCCTGGTGGAAAAGCCCTAGCCAGGATCATAGAAAACGATACTTTTCTGTAGATTTTTTGGAACCATCCTATAGACTTTAAGAGATAGTAATACCCCTGTTGAGGAATTGTACAGGATGATTTAGACCAGTGATACTCAGACCGAAGTGGGGAGCTGCCAGTGGCTCTTTTATGTGTCTCCTGCCGCTCTTTGCAGCACATGATATTAAGACAGTGTGTGATTTAATTCTTAACCAATCGGGATGCTTTTACTGTGTTATTAACCAATTAATCAGTCTCCAACACACAAAAGAGTGCCTTTGAACTGCTGTCTCCAGCATAGAGCCCAACTTCACAGCGCTGCTTTCAGAGGAGTGCCACAGTGACAGCCACACAGGTAAGGATCAGCAGTTGAAATTTGGATAACATGATTCTGAATAAGCATTAAGAGTTCTGTCCCTACAATTGTGGTTGATAAAATAATAACACTTATTATCCATATACTAAATATTTCCCCTGCCATATTGTTTGAATATGAATAGTACTAGAGTAAATGACAATAAATTCACACTACAGTGGCGCTTTTGGGTAATGTTGATTGCTAATTTGGCTCCTCAACCACTGAGGTCTGAGTGTCACTGGTTTAGAGAAAGAAAACGTCTGTAGAAAGAGAATGAGAGTCCCCTTAATTTCTTTAGGTGTTTAATGTAACTATGGTGGAACCCAGTTACATTTCCATAGAGCCCTATTGCTTTAATCCCCTGTAAATTATGTAGGGCTTTTCCATATGGGTACTGGACCTATTCTTCAGGGGATATCCGGGCCAGATTCTCAGCTGGTGTAAACCAGTGGAGCTTCACTGATATTAGAGTTCTATTTATACCCACCTTAAGGGTGCTTTACAGAGCACCAGAGTGGTGAAAAGGGGCCTTAATGTAAACCGGCATCAGGCCCAAGACAACCCCTTAAATTGATGACCACATGACAAAGTCTCTGCTTTAAGGATCCTCCCTGTAATCCCCTCCTGAAACTATTTCCTACCCAGATCTGCTATGAGAAGAGCTGGAATTGCATGAAAGGACTGGAGATTCTTTTAAGTTGATGTCTTAATTCTCCGGTTCTATCAGTGGGACAGATGAAATAAACAATCTGCGGGAGCCACTTCCCCCTTCCCTTTGAAGCTTCCCGACAGAATGGTGTGCCATTCAGATTTTGTGAATGGAAAGAACCCGCCACTATATTTAGCAGTATTTTGTGTTCTGTAGGGGAGAAGTGACACTTTTTACTAGACATCAAGGGATTTCAACAATAGAGAGTTTTGTTTAGTTTTGTTTACTGCAAAGCACTTTGCTGGAGCAGTCAGAAAAGTAGCAAAAGGGCACATTCTTAAACCCTAATGGATTAAGCAAACAGCTGCAGTAATTTAATCACAGGGCGAAATGGAAAACTCAGCAGCTCCTTCGGGTTGGACGGAACCTAGAATGGGTTGCCCAGCCTGTCCTCCTGCATCGTGGCAGGATCGATTTCATCCTCCCTTAAACCAGCCAACAGCCTAGGTGCATTTTTGCCCTCTCCTTTTCCCACCAAGCCCTGCAAGCAGTTTGTAAACAGAAGTCCCCCACTCTTAAAGGGGCGGCTCCTTCCCTGCCACTGGGGGGCTGTGTGCTTGGCCTGTCAGCGGAGGCACTGGCAGGGCTGTGTGCACTGTTTATGTGCATACCCGCTGATGAACACAGACGGTTCTGGTGGATGCCTGCCCTCGAGTCATAAAGTCTCACTCCCAAACTGTAAATCAGCAACCCCCTGTTTCCTGCTGGAATGTAACATAAAGCTGCAAGTGTTAGGCAGCATGAGCACAGAGTGTGCCCGTCTGGCTTCCCTAGTTCTCAGCCCACCCCCACCCCCTCTCTGCAGCTCTCAGGACTCCTGCCTCTGAAGCTGAAGCCAGCACTGTACGTTCTGCAGTGCGCGCAGGGGGGGGCTAATCCCATGGCAGGCGTTGAAAGCTCAAAGCAAACTCTTCCTCTCAGGCCTGCACTGCGGATGCCCATGGCCTATCTTGCACATGCTGCCCCCAGTATTGCCAGCCCCACACATTCATAAAGAATCACTCCTCAGGCTTCGAAAATCATCTGATTGACTTAACAATCATGAGGGTTTTTTTAAGACCAAGAAACCTGCTGAGGCTCCTTGTATTCATCTTGGTGTGCCTGAGCCGTTGTGTCGTACCCAGGATGTATTTTAAGCTTTTCTCCACAACAGCAAAGGCTAAAAACTCACTTTTATTAAAAATGAAAGCTGGGATCCTCACCTAATCACATGACTCCAGGAGCTGAAGCTTAAAAGTAATCAGCTACCATGAGACTCGTGATAAAATCAAGAGAGTCAGCAAATGCTGCCACCTGGCTGTCCCAGTGATGAGGATTTTACACAAAGGAAAATGGCCAGGTTGTTAGGCTATCACTAAGGCAACGCTGGCCACCTGGGGGAGCTGAGTTTGTCCTAACCAACCTGGACAGGCAGCACCAGGACTTCCCCCATGCCCTGCTTCCTCCTAATGAGCCAGGAATGGTGTTGATGGGCACAGCAGCATCTACCCTGGCTTGAGTAGTGCAGGTCCCATCCACCCTGAACTTACAACACTAGCAGCTGAGGGTCACTTGAGTTTTCCCCATTGTCTTTAGTGAAGTCTTGTTAAACCCCCTTGTATGTCTGGGCAGTCAGTTCCCTGGGATCCCCAAGCATGTCTGAACATCCCATCCCATGAGACGGGTGATTATGGGCAGGATACCCCCATAGAATCCATGTGGAAACCAGGGCATTGGGTTTCCACATGGATTCTATGGGGGTATCCTGCCCATAATCACCTGGCTCACACTCAGGCCTGGTCTACACCTAAAACTTAGGTCGACCTAGCTATGAGAGACACAGTTAAGCCAACCTAAGCCCTGCTATAGACACAGCTAGGACAATGGAAGAATTCTTCCGTTGATCTAGGTACCACCTCTCAAGGGGGTGGATTTCTAAAAGCGATGGAAAAAAACCCTTCCATGGCTGTAGCAAGTGTCTACAGAAGGTAGCTGCAGCACTGTAACGCTTGTAGTGTAGACGTAGCCTCACAAATTGGCTAATATGCCTCACTTGCCTCTGAAAAGGAGGCCCTGAGGGTTTGAGGTAAAAGAATAAACAGGAGGAGGGGTGCAAGGCTGGAAGCTGCTCTTCCCAGCAGTGCAGGTACCTGAGGGGCTTCCTGGCCCTAGGGGATTCACATATCTGACACATTGTGACATCACCAGCAAACTCAGCCCAGGGAGCTCAACGCTTCTCGATCACCTTTTAACTCCTTTTATATTTGGGGCCTGATTCTGCTCTGACTTACACTGGCTGTAAATCAGGAGCGAGTCCATTGAGGTCAGTAGAGTTTACAATGGGGTAAGAGTGAAAATGCTGGCTCCTGAGACAAGTCCTTAGATTTAGTAAGAACATTATAAGGAGCTAGATGGGTTTTGAAGTTAATTTGATCTCACAGTACGTGTGGGAAGAGGTTGTGGCCTCTGAAATTCCCAAATCCTGTATTATGGGCTCAGCTATTGGCCTGTGGGGTTGGGCTGTGACTTTGGCCTTCATGAATTTTCAGGCTGAGGGTAACAATGTATTGCAAGAAGGCTGAGCTCTGAGTGGCCAGCTGCAATCTTCTTAGCTGGCAACCTCTAAACTTCCAGGGTTTAGAGATTTCAAGGCCAGAAGGGGCCATGGGGTCATCTAGTCTAACACAGGCCATAGAACTTCCCACAAAATAATTCCCAGAGCAGAGCTTTTAGGAAAACATCTGATCTTGATTTAAAAATTGTCAGTGATGGAGAATCCACCACAACCCTGGTAAATTGTTCCAATGGTTAATTACTCTCACTGTTAAAAATGTACGTCTTATTTCCAGCTTGAATTTGTCTAGCTTCAACTTCCAGCCATTGGACCACGTTAGACCTTGCTCTGCTAGAATGAAGAGCCCATTATTAAATATTTGTTCCCCATGTATGTACTTACAGACTAATCAAATCACCCCTTAGCCTTCTCTTTGTTAATCTAAATAGATTGAGCTCCTTGAGTCTATCATTATTGGGCAGGTTTTCTAATCTTTTAATAAGTCTTGTGGCTCTTCTCTGAACCCTCTCCAATTTATCAACATATTTGTATGGTGGACACCAGAACTGGACCCAGGATTCCAGCAGTGGTTGCACCAGTGCCAAATACAAAGGTAAAATAACCTCTCTACTCCTACCTGAAACTCCCCTGTTGATGCATCTAATGATTTCTCTGGCCCTTTTGGCTACAGCATCACACCAGGAGCGCATATTCAGCTGATTATCCACATGACCCCCTGCCCCCCAATCCTTTTCAGAGTCATGGCTTCCCCGAATAGAATTCCCCACACTGTCAGTATGGCCGACATTCTTTGCTCCTACACGCATAAGCGTGCGCACGGGGTGTGCCAGGTGTGCCCAGGCACACCCTAATACAGGGGTGGGAAAATGGCCCCACTCTCCCGGCGCAGCAAGCCGCGAGGTCTGTGCTCCCGGGCTGGAGCGCCCAGCTGAGCGCAGCAAGCTGCTGGCCCCTCCCCTGCCTTCCCCCCTCCCCTGGAGCCATGCCGCCGCGCGCGCAGCGCTCTGGGGGCCGGGGCTGCGCGCTCCCGCGGGGCAGTGTTTGGCTCTGCGGGGAGGCAGACATGCTCCCTGCTCATCCGGAGCCATGCCACCGCAATGCGCAGCGCTCTGGGGGCCGGGGCTGCGCGCTCCCGCGGGGCAGCGTGTCTGGCTCTGCGCGGAACAGAACATGCTGCTAGGATCCTCATGGTAAGGGGTCCGGGGCTGGGGGGGGTAGCTAAGGGGTGGGGCAGTCGGGGACAGGGAGCAGGGTGCGTTGGATATGGGGTGGGATCCCGGGGGGTGGTTAGGGGTGGGGGGGTCTCTGGAAGAGACAGTCAGAGAGCGGGGGGGGGGGGGGGGGGGGTTGGATGGGGCATGGGAGTCCCAGGGTCTGTCAGGGGGGCGGGGAGCGGTTGGATAGGCATGGGAGTCCTGGGGCTCTGGCTGGGGCCGGGGGGTGTGGATAAGGGTCGGGGTAGTCAGGGGACAGGTAGGGGGTAGGGTCCTAGGGGGGCAGTCAGGGGACAAGGAGCAGGGAGGCTTAGATAGGGGGTGGGGTCCCAGGAGAGGGTAGTCAGGGGACAAGGAATGGGGGGGGTTGGGGGTTCTGAGGGGGCAGTCAGGGGGCGGGAAGTAGGAGGGAGTGGATGGGGCAGGGTGGGGACAGGGATAGGGCATGGCAGGGGCAGGGGCAGGGCTAGGGCAGGGCTCCCTGGGTGCACACCCTAATGAAATGTGCTGCACACGCCTATGTCTACACATATACGTTTACATTGAGCTGTATTAAAATACATAGTGTTTGTTTGCCGCCAACCTACCAAGTGAGCTGCAGGTACCATTCATCCCCAGCTCATGCCTACTTCTGCAGATCCAGCACCCCTTTACCACAAACACTAAAAAACCCCTGTTTAGATGAATTGGGGTGGGGGGAAATCCTGCTACTGGGCAGCATCCCCCATTCCATCATGGAGGACAACGCAGCCCCACCACACTACTTTATTTTGTCTCCAGTACATATGGTCAGTGAGAAATCCCCTCAGCCCAGCACTAATGTTGTACCAGCCCATGTGCCTGGCTCCCAGATTCCTTTTAGTGGCTGAGTTCTGGCAATGCTCAGCCTCCAGTTTATTTGTGTAAACAGCTGCTGCCATCTAGTGCACAAGAACATGTACTGCAGCGTCTCCTCATAATCAATTACCACTGCCCGGGCATTGCACACCTATGCTGTTGGGTTTGTTCCTGTGGCCAGATGACAGGATCAGATTGAAGTTGGGGAGAGGCTTGGGGTGCGTCCTGGAACTTGTGATGAGCAAACTGCCACCCAAATGTGACCATGAGCAGGGCCGGCTCCAGCTTTTTTGCCGCCCCAAGTGGCGAAGCAAAAAAAAAAAGATAAAGCCGATCGGCGGCACTTTGGCGGTAGCTCAATCCCGCCGCTTCATTCTTCTGCGGCAATTTGGTGGCAGGTCCTTCTCTCCCTCTCTTCCTCTTCAGCGGCACTTCGGCGGCAGCTCAAAGAGGGAGAGAGGGACTGAGGGACCTGCCACCGAATTGCCGCCAAAGACCCAGACATAACCCTGAACCAGCTCTTCCCAGCCCAAGGACTGTTTTTTGTCCTTATCCCATCGTGAGTTGGTGTGTCACAAGATGGTTCATCATGTCTGTCTTGCTGAGAGCTCGTCAGCCATTCAGTTACTCTGACCTTCCCTTTAGCAGGGTTTTTAGTGAGGTCATTTACCATTTTTTAGATAATCTGTGAACTGATTTGATTCTGTAGTTAAATGCAGTGATTCAAGTGCATCTGGAGAGATCGGCATGTAGCTTGGGGACCAGGGGACCAGGTAGTGGCAGAGAATTTATTGCATGAACTGACATTCTGTCCAGATGCCTGAACAGAAACCAGAAACAGTCCTCATGCCCCAGTGCATTCCAGAACCCCCGGCCGGCTCCCAAACTTTGCTGCAGTCCAGAAATCCCCAAATACAGCCTGGGACCTCCCTGAGTCCAGAAATACCCCTGCACAGTCCAGATTATCACTGTGCAGTCCAAGCGCACATGCTGGTCACATTCCAGACTCCCCGTGCTGTGCCCACACAAGGACCATACTGCCCCTTCACTCCTTGTTCATTAGGCAAAGTAATTTCTGCACATCAGTGGGAAACTCAGTGTTATCCAAGTGCAAGAAGAACCCTTAAAAATCCAACCTGGGGAGCTTGTTCTCCAGTCCAAATGGCCAATGGGTTACCGGTAGTTTGTTTAAATGAGGCTGCTGGGGTTTTTCATAGATTTTAAGGCCAGAACAGACCACTGTGATCATTTAATCTGATCACCTGTATAATACAGGCCATAAACTTCCCTGAGTTAATTCATCTTTAAACTAGCGCAGATCTTTTAGGAAAACCTCCAATCTTGATTTTAAAATTGCCGGTGATGGAGAATCCACCACCATCCTTGGTATATTGGTCCAATGGTTAATTACCCTCACTGTTAAAAATTGTACCTTATTTAGAGTCTGAATTTTGTCTAGATTCAATGTCCAACCATTAGATCTTGTTAAACCTTTGTATGCTCAATTGAAGAGGCCTCTATTATCACACATATTTTCCCTGTGTAGGCATTTATAGACTGTGATCAAGTAACCCCTTAACCATCTCTTTGTTAAGCTACATGGATTTAGCCCTTGAGTCTGTCACTATAAGGCAGGTTTTCCAATTGTTTAGTTGTTCTCATGGCTCTCCTCTGAACCCCCTCTCCAATTTTTCAACATCCTTCTTGACTTGTGGACACCAGAACTGGACCCAGTATTTTTAATCCCAACATACAGAAACTCCTGAGAAACTCCAAACTGGAGGGAACTTTTGCAAGTGAGCTCCAAGCCGTGAAAAGGATGAAGGAGGGGGGTGTTTGCATAGTGATGGGGAAGAAGTATGGGAGGTTGATGGGGAAGTGTAACAGAAGCTTAACTCTGCAGGGGCCAGGGCCTCTCCTCATCTGCAGCTTGGCACAGACAGGCCTCGCCATGGGGCTGGTCTCCTGTCCTTAATCTGGTTCCCAGCTTTACTCTCATTGCTTATGCATTGGCAAGAGGAGTCTGGGGCAGCTGCCTGAAGTTGTGCATTGGCTGAGAGCCCTCCCAAAGACCTACAATCAAATCAAAGCAGTTGCTTGGGTGGCAGGGATCACAGGGGCACAGCTCGCTGCTGGGGACTGAAAAGGGCACTTAACAAGGGCAACCAAGCCTTGAGGCTTCTCCCAGACACTGGGGTGGAAATTTCCATGTCCAACCACTGCCCACGTAAGACACAGCAGCAGGCAGGAGTCGGAACAGGAACTCACATACAGTGACAGTGATAGATGAACCCCCAAAATGGACATGGAGATGCTTATGATGCTTCCTCAGGTTCAACCCAAGGCATGCAGGCCACCATAAACTAGGTCTTGGAAAAGGGAACTTTGATTTAAAGGAGGCAGTCAGTCTCAGTATGTCTGACCACTTTCTAGTGCCAATAGCTAAAAGCCCCTAGAGATCACTGACTCTGAACCCTGGGCCTCAGTCTGGCAGACGTACAAAGGCAAGTGTGTCCAAGCGGTCCTCTTCTGGGAACAATCCTCCATGCTAATGTATTAGACAGTTCTATGCTGGAGCCCCCCACAGCCTGCTACCCCGGGATTATGTGTTGGAGCTATGAAGGTGGGAGATGACTCTACTCTACAAGCAAGGTGTGGGGTGAATTAGGAGAGAAAATGCACCACTTTCCTGAAAAGCCTCCCCTGGACTACACAGCAGGCCCCAGCTCACCTCAAATGGAATGTCCTGCTCAGCTTGGCTGAGCATTTGTTTGAGGTCTCCTCACCTCAGCTATTCTCCCCTGACCCTGTATGCACTGCAGGAGTGTTGGGTAGCAGCAGAGCCCATAAAATATCTGCTGACTTTCTGTTTTTCTGTCAGGACTATAAATGTGCTGCCTGAGGCAGCAGGGATGCAAAACGGTCCATTGGCCAAACCCAAGCTGAATTTGGTTGCTTAGGAATTTCAATTACTTGCTCAAAGGACTCCCAGAACAGCCTATGCATATGTGCGTGCTGACCAGAATCAAACATAACGAGCATTAAACATAGAGTGGGTCAGACACCAGCCAGGACTAAAATTACACCAGATGGCTCAAGCCACTAGGCTCTGGTATTATTGGCTACTGTCCCAAAGCCAGAGATCCACACTGCTGTGACTGCAGGGCATATCCCTGCTGCTCCCTCCCCAGCCCATGAGCCATGAGGTCCAGCAGGTCCTTCCTGACCCCCCAGAACGCTTTTACAGAAACCTGTTTTTAAAATTCCCTTGGAAGCACCAAACATCCCCATTTCCCCAAGAGCCAGCAGGACAGAGTCCACCATCCAAGGGGCAGGGGATAAATGACACCAGGTCTCATGGACGCTGTGACCGGAAATAGCTGAGGTGAAATCGTGGGAGAACAGCGACACCTTGCTCCAGACTCCTGTGCAATGTCTGTAAAGGGGACATGGCAGACTATTGCATAGGCTCTGCTCCAACAAGCGCTCTCAGTCCTCACGCTGGAGGTCTTAGGTTGACGGCTGGCTAGGGCCAGGTAGGAATTCCCCTTCCCCCTCCCCCTCATTGGCCCTGGGCTTTTACAGCTGTTTCCAAAGCATGACATCCCTGCTGAAGGCAGCGAAGGAGGCTAGACTGGGTCATTGGTCTCGTCTGGATTGGCTAGTTATGTCCATTGAGGCAGACTAGTGAAAAACTGTCCGGACACAGGTATCTGGAGCTCCAGCCCTAGGTACTATTCATTCATACATAAAAACAGGAGCACAAACCAAACAAGGACTCTTCCTAGCAGTTTGCAGGCTGCAGAGTCAATAGTGTGCTAAAGGGAGGTGTAGGAAAGGGGGTCCTGGAAGGGGAGCCAGGATGGGGGGGGCAGTGCTGGGGAGCAGCATGTGCAGTTTGCTGGCAATATTGTTTAACTCTGTTTCAGAAGAAACACACGGATGTTTTTTCTCAGAGTTCACTAGAGCAGGGAGGTGAATTTTTAAACAGCTTAGATAAACAATAGGGTATGGCAAATGCAGGCCTAATTTCCATGCATGGTCACTGTAATTATTTATACCTGCAAATTAGGCAAGCAATTCCATCTCTAATGTGTTTAACAAACTGGTTCAGGATTTAGAAAGCAATGACTGGGTCCCAACTGTCCCTCCGACAACCCAGTGGGGTCACATCTCCCATCCAATCCAATCCCCCCCATGGGGTGGGACACATGTATGCAAGGAAGGAGGAGCCCTGGTGGTTGGCAATGCCCTCAGCAGGCTCCAGAAATGATGGGTCAAATCCCAAGTGCTTTGGGAAAGGTTCTGTTGAGACCAGAGCCTTCTTCCTGGTGAATGTGATCTCATGGGGCATTGGAGCAGCCTGGGTATCCCCAGACACCCTCCTCCTTTTACCACCTGCATGTGGCTGTAACAGGAGGGCATGTAGGGTCTATGCTGTTGGCACTACCCAGTGTCCCACCCCAACCCCGCACGCTAGCCCAGCCGGCTCCCCTCCCTGTGCTGCTCAGTGTGGTTATCTTGCCGGATGTGCAGGAGATCATGAAGCCATTCAGCGGTCATTTTTCTCGGCTGCTACTGCCCCAAAGTGACCCAGCGGAGAGGGGAGGGAGCTAACTCTGCCCTAGGAATGCTGGATTTACCTCATTGGCACCAAGTCCGCCCACCAAGTCCTATCTCAGACTCTTGGACAATTGAGGTACCTCACTGCACCTGCAAGACTGCTCTGGGGCCCCATGTATCAGAGGGGTAGCCATGTTAGTCTGAATCTGTAAAAATAGGGTTACCATATCTAATAAATAAAAAAAGAGGACTCTCCACGGGCCCTGGCCCCGCCCATTTCCCCACCCCAGCCCCGCCCCCAACTCCGCCCCTTCCCCGCCCTAACTCCGCCCCCTCCTCCCTCCCACTCCCAGCCAGGGGGAAAGGGCTGCCCGAGCGCTACCGGCTTCACGGTTTGCCGGGCAGCCCCCAGACCCTGCGCCCCCGGCCGGCGCTTCCCCAGCACAGCTGGAGCCCAGGAGGGGAAGCGCCCAGCCGGGGGCGCAGGGTCTGGAGGCTGCCCGGCAAACCGTGAAGCCGGTAGCGTTTGGGCTTCGGGCAGCCCCCAGGCCTCCGGACCTTGCGCCCCCGTCCGGGCACTTCCCCTCCTGGGATCCGGCGGCGCAGGGTCCGGAGGCATGGGGGCTGCCCGAAGCCGGTAGCACTCGGCTCTTAAACAGAGCCGAAGAGTCGGGGAGGAGCAGAGCCGCCATTTTCCTGGACATGTTCGGCTTTTTGGCAATTCCCCCCGGACAGGGGTTTGAGTGCCGAAAAGCCGGACATGTCCGGGAAAAAGAGGACGTATGGTAACCCTAGTAAAAAGCAACAGAGGGTCCTGTGGCACCTTTAAGACTAACAGAAGTATTATGTTCTTGGGGCCCCATGTTGCACAAGGCAGCCTCTGACCAGCCTCCAGGAGACATCTGGGTGCATTTAAAGCCCCCCTGAGTCGTACGTCTCTTGCCCTGGACTCAGGGAGCCATAGCTGTCAGGACCATCAGTCTCTCTAGCTGCTCTTTGCTCAGTAACCACACAGAGCAGCAACAGTGAGCAAACACTGGTGGTGGCAGGCCGGCTGGCCAGCCTTAGCCTCAGCCTGTTTGCTTTCATAGAATCATAGAATATCAGGGTTGGAAGGGACCTCAGGAGGTCATCTAGTCCAACCCCCTGCTCAAAGCAGGACCAATCCCCAACTAAATCATCCTAGCCAGGCTTTGTCAAGCCTGACCTTAAAAACCTCTAAGGAAGGAGATTCCACCACCTCCCTAGGTAACCCATTCCAGTGCTTCACCACCCTCCTAGTGAAAATTTTTTCCCTAATATCCAACCTAAACCTCCCCCACTGCAACTTGAGACCATTACTCCTTGGGTACATCTATACTACCCGCCGGATCGGTGGGTAGCGATCACACTGGTACTTTCCTAGGACCCTGGGGGCACCTCATTTCTGTCTGCGTGGCAGCAATGGGCTGCCTGGACTAGGAGCCCTCACTAATGGCCATGAGCATCCTCCAACTATCCTATTAACCCCGAAGCAGGCCTGTGTTCCGGGACAGAGAAAATCACCTCTCACTTTGTATCCATCCCTACTGCCCTCGGATGGCTGCTCAGCTGAACACACAGCGGGGCAGCCAGATCAGGCTAGTGAGTCCACTCGGTCTCAATTGGCCGCTGTTTGCTGCCAACTTCCTCCACTTACTGGACTGTTCAGTGCCACTGAAACTGGCTGAAGTTCTCTCTCTGTTACATCACATACCCTGCCTTAGCCACCTCAGTTATACCCTCAGATTAGTCCAAGAGAGATTGTAGATTTCCTGCCACAAGCAGCCAGCATATGGGATGAAACAACCACAGACAAGTGAATCAGGATTTGCTTGTAATGGTGAGGCCCTGCTCCTTTAAGGGCTGGAGACCTGGAGCTGCCCAGCCCCATCCAATTAGCTCCCAGCCACACCTTTAGTGGAACAAGCTGCCCATGGATGAACTGGTTCCCCTATAAAGAGCAGCAGGAAGGTGCAGAGCTGGTGATAGTTGGGGAGACAGACAACTAGAGTGAAGTGGGGGAAGACTATAGGGACTGCTGGGAGTGAGGTGGCTCCAGCAGGGACCCTGAGTCTTTGGGGAGAGGGCTTCAGGCAGACTCCTAGCAGGAAACACTGGGTATATGGGGATTTTGAGAACATTATTTTGTGATTGATTTTGTTATTTTAATAAATCCAGTGCCAAAGCGTGGTGTGGCTGAGCCAGGAAGAGTTTGTTTGGGCAGTTTGATTTTTGGGGGGCTGAGCTAAAGAAGAGGGAAATTGAGGCAGGGAGCCTGCAGAGCCACCTCAAGCCATGAATAGGCACTCAGGAGGTGGCTGAACCCTTTACATTGCTAAATAACTGTGCCCTGAAGGTTCGATTAGCCAGTGAGAGTTTCCGGTGATGTAATGCTTGTCTTGTGTTTCCTTGGTGGAGTGTGTTGTGTCACTAGCCTGTTCTATTTGCAGCACTGAGGCAAGTAGGTCTAGGCCTACCCAAAACTAAAGACCCTTCTCCCTTAATTTAGGGGGAGGAATCACTAAGCCTAGGCTACAGTTGATTACTGGGACAACAAATGAAAAAATAGGGAAGAGAATGAGGTCAAGGCAAGGGCTGAAAATGAGGGATCCAGAGGGGGGACACTAATTAGAGAACCCAGACAGGGCCCACTGCTCCTCAAAGGCATTTGGGGACTCAATGGACAGTGCCCAGAGGAACTCTGCCTGGAGATGTGAGGGGATAAGGGACCAGAAATAGGCTCCACGCTCACAGAACACCCCCCTCACCACCACCCTAGCTTCCTCCTCCTTGACAAGGTGGTCTTGTGACTTTGTGGGGCCATGGATGCAGTGTGCATAAAAGAGGAGGTGTAGGAAGAATTGGAGCGAGAACCTCAGTAGGAGGAGCTGGAAGGGGGGCTGCAGTCTGACACACTTACATAGAGGTGGGCTAGGGTCTTCCTCTCACCACAAAAGGAACCGCTGTCAGGGGAGTTCGTGAGCTGCTCCAGGTATGTGGCCATGCTCATGGCCCCATGGAGGAACTGCCAACTAATATCCCCCATGGGCCATAGAACCAGAGTGGAGTACAGGCTGGCCTCCTGGGGTTCCTCACCCTCATAGGTGGCAACAGGTCTCACCACTTGGGATTGGGGGCGGAACACGAGAGTAAGGAAGTGGATGGCATGAAGCATGAGCCTGTACAGATGTTCTGTGGGTGCGGTTCAGAGGCAGACTGGTTGGGTATTGTGGCATGTTGGGGGCAGCCAGGGAGGCTCATGGGACAGGGGCCCAATAATAAGTTCCAGAGGGACAGGGGTGCCTGGTGGGTGGGGAGCACCCTCTTGCAGGACCTGCTTGAGGAAATTAAGAGAAGCAGGAGGCAAGGCTGCCCTCATCTCCTGGAGCACCTGGCTGGGGATGCACAGGGTGGGCAGCCCCAGGCACTGGCCGGGCACCATGGTGTCAACCCAGTCCTGATCATAATCCAGGAGGTCTCTGAGCCTGGTAGTACTAGCCAGGCACCATCCTCCACCTGCACACTAAGGTGTGGATTGTGTAGCAGGGATTCTGCTAGGAGGTCCTCCCCATCAGCGGCCACTGAAGACCTGGTCGTTCATACTAGCCTGTTGTGTGGTTGGAGTTCTGGACTAGAAGGAATGCTCCTTCTTCCCCGCTTGAGCAGTGGAGTGTGTCTCTCAATAAGTCTCCATTTTCCTAACTGGGCTTGGACTTAACACACTCGCTCCAAAAACAGTCAGCGATCAGAGCCCTGATTCTGTACTATTAAATTCAGCGGCAGCTTTCCCTGCATCAAGCCCCAAATGCACAACATCCAGAAAGGCGGTGTGAACGCCCGTTGGTGTCCAAGCTGACACCTAGCAGGGACTTTTTGGTGGTTCCATGTTGAGGGGGCTGCCTTTCCAAATCTGTTCCTTTCCCACCTCCACCCCGACTTGCTGTGTGAGCTTGTGAGAGTCACTTCCGCTCTTTGTGCTTCCGTGTCCTCATCTGTAAAATGAGGATAATGACACTGACCCATCTTTGCTATGTGTTTTGGGATCTGTGGCTGATAAATGGGACTGAGTATTGATTGCGGTAAGTGCCCAGGTACTAGGGTGATGACATTGTTACTAAACCCTTCAAGAGAAATGGAATCGAATTTGGTGCTATTAAAATTCAGATGGCCATAAACATCCAGTACTTAGCCCGTTTCCCCATTTCAGAGTCTGGATAAGGGGCAGCCAGCCAGCCCTTCATTAGATTTCATGAAGCCAAGTGGTATTTGCAATTTTTAATAGTGAGAACAAAGACCAAAGTAAATTAAAACTATTAAAGAGCCACCAACACATTCCAGTGGCTTAAGATAAAATACTAGAAATCCTTCAGCCCTCCGTCCCTGCTTCTCTGATTCCCTCTCTGGTAGTGCTGCTAACACAAAGGTTTGAATGTTAAGGAAACTTCCCCTTTTCTAGCCAGCCTCCTCCTCCTGACAGATTCATTGTAACGTGCTTACAGTCCTACGTGAGAGCCGTCCTAATTCCTCATCAGCAACTTGGCTGTGGTGTCATGCCTATGAGTTAGTGAGCTCACTAGATGAATCAGGCAGGAGGAAGCACGGTGGAAGAAAGGGAAGTATCTGGGTATTTTTACACACACAACATCCTCAGTCATGGTCAACTGCAATAAGGAAGGAAGCCTAGAGGGGACAGGGAAGCAGAGTGTTCTTAACACTGCACAGCCTGCAGGAGTCTGGGTTCAATTTAAAAACAAAGGGCTTGTCTACACGGATAGCGCAGTGAAGACACTACCTACAGCAGTGGGAGAGCTTCTCTCCTCAGCATGGGTGCTCCACCTCCCCGCCACCGGAGAAGCCCTCCCGTCAACACAGCACTGTTTACACCCGGAGATTGGTCAGTATAACCACATTGCGCTGGGGTGTGGATTTTCCCCACCCACGAGCGACGTAATTATACCAACATAAGTTTTGTAATGTACACCAGGGCAAAGTCTGAACAAATAAAACTCTTCTCCTCTCCAGAGGAACGAACACCACTTTAAAGAGAAAGTTGTACACTACACATACACACTGGCTCACGTGAACACACGCACACACGGAGCCTTGTATAAATTGTATCTGATCCAAAACACTTAAGAAGTTAAAATAAGCCACGTTAGAAAGTGCACAGTCCAGCTGGATGAATATGAAGCGGTGAGATCTATGAAACAACTACCTCAGAATAGTGTTAGCCAAGGTAAACAAGACAGGGTTTGGGCTAACTGGTCCACACCCCAAATCCTGGCTCCCGTGGGGGGTGGGATTATAAACCCAACAGTTGAGGGAATAAATTAGCCCTAATTGCATCTTGTTTAATTTGACCGATTAAACAGCAGCCAACCCTTCTCTAATGTGGCTTCCTTGCCACGTGACCTGGTTGGGATGGAGTTATTTATTCCGCTTCCAAGATAAATGCCAAAGGAGGTGCTTTGAGATAGCAGCTCCCTGGTGTAGCTCATCTGATTTCAGTAATTACACTGGGAAGGAATTTGCCCTATTGTGTCATCATGGAGAACAGAAAGTCTTTGTAGCAGTTCAGCAGGGTGGGGGGAGGAGTAGTTTTGATTCCACCCATGGAAAAGGCGGTTGCAGCAGATACTATTGTTAAAGAAATATTGAGAGATCTCCGGGTTCAGAAAGGCTAAATCTGTCCGACAGGAGGACACGCATATGTCTGTCTGTTGTGCGAGTGTCCTGGGGCAGAACACAACTATGTTACATGTGTTGTTAAACAATCACAATTCATTCTCTGGCACCTGCCATCCAAGGATTTCAAAGCGCTTTACAAGCATCTACATTAAGCCTCACAATATCTCCATTTACCAGATTAGGAAACTGAGGCATAGAGCCCCAAAGATACAGTAGATAATCACAGAACTACCATAGAAATAGAACCCAGGAATCTTGATTGTTAGCTGTCTTGTGCTAGCCCATATACTACACTCCTTCTCAAAGATCAGAGCAGAACCCAGGAGTCCTGACTCCTATTCCTTTTCCCTCCTCCCATCCCTAATATACACACCCCTCACAGAACCGAGAAGAGAACCCAAGAACCCAAGAGCCCTCCCTACTTTAACTACTAGAGGGGTCGGCAACCTTTGGCACGCAGCTTGCCAGGGTAAGCACCCTGGCAGGCCGGGCCTGTTTGTTTACCTGCTGCGTCCGCAGGTTCGGCTGATCGTGGCTCCCACTGGCCGCGGTTCGCCCCTCCAAGCCAATGGGGGCAGCAGGAAGCGGTGACCAGCACATCCCTCGGCCCGCGCCGCTTCCCGCAGCCCCCATTGGCCTGGGACGGCGAACCACAGCCAGTGGGAGCCGTGATCTGCCGAACCTGCGGACGCGGCAGGTAAACAAACCAGCCCGGCCCACCAGGGTGCTTACCCTGGCGAGCCGCGTGCCAAAGGTTGCCGATCCCTGTACTAGACCCTACTCCCTCCCTTCCCCCATCTGTGATTAGAGAGAAGAAAGGGAACATCTGAAATCACCAGGATGCTCACAAACTAGTGCAGTATGGGCTTGATTTTCAGAGACGCTGAACATCGCCAATTCCCGTGGACATCCCCTGGTGTTTTGGGTGCCTAGCTGGGGCCCTGTGACTCTGCGAATCAGAGTGAGTGAGTCTGTGGCATTTGGCAGTTCTGGGAACTTCAGGGCATGGCTGACAGGGAAATTGATAAGAAAACCCCTAGACTCTGACATGTGGGCAGAGTTCAGTCAAATGCAAATATGTGAGGTTGGCCCTGGGAGCCCCCGGGGAGCATTAGGCCAGGAGCAGAGAACATGGCTGTATGATCCTGGGGTACGCGGCCAGCAGAGCGTACTGTAGGTCAGGCTCAGCACCGAACTCCTTTTCAGAGCCTTGTCCTGTTTTCTGATGTGCATGTTTTACACGTTGGCTCTTGGGGGCCTGTTCTGGTCCATCCCTGAGCCCTTCCGAAATGGATCCCTGAGGAGGAGGGCTACCTCCTGGGCCTGGCTAACAAGAGCCCAGTGTGGATGGGAAAGGAATGAGATGCTTGACTTGCTTGGGGGAACCAGCTCCAGGAAGAGAGGTGCTAAAGGCAGCTCCCATTCCCAGAAATTGCCCTTTCCAGTGCTTCACTCGCTGGGGATGTCTTTGTGTTGAAGTCACTGCAGCGGCACAAGCCCCAGTGAGAGAAAAGGAGAAACGGTCAGGAAACGAATGATCCTTCGGGCAGTACAAGTCCAGAGAGGGACATAGGCCAGGTGTGGCCGGGGCCAGAGACGCACCAAAGGGGTTAATGGAGTCACTGTGGAGCGAGGGCTTTGGTGACAATAACTGTGAGTCAGAGTCAGTTCTCCCTGCAGAGGGGTAGCGCCGAGAGCCCCCATTCAGCAGCACGCAAACTAGAACCAGCCCTGCGAGAATCCAGGGCAAACCTGGCTTTGGAGCACTTGGCCTTCTCCTACCGTGGCTGGGGTGAGGCGGCAGCATACACCACTGCCCAAGGGTTTCCATAGCTTTAGTCCTGCATTTCCTCCCCAAACATACACAGAGACTCCCCACCTAGCTCAGAATCCTGTGTGTGCTGAGTCATGTGACTCCAGCTGATGCTGGGCCCAAGAACCTTCCTCCCTCTCATGCTGGATGCTGGCAGCATCTTTCAGGACACAGCAAATGACCAAGCATCCACCAGCAACACCCTAGGCCAGAGGCTGCTGTGAAATCACAGGGAGCAAACAAGCATTGTGAACAGTCAGCATCGAGCATCTCACCTTCCTTCGGGGTGTCGGTACCCAGCACTGGCACAGCAGGGAGCCAGGGCCGGCTCCAGGCACCAGCTTCTCAAGCAGGTGCTTGGGGCGGCCGCTCCGGAGAGGGGCGGCAGGTCCAGGAATTCGGCGGCCGGTCCCTCACTCCGGCTCGGAGCGAAGGACCTCCCGCCGAATTGCCGCCGCAGATTGCGATCGCGGCCGCGGCTTTTTTTTTTTTTTTTGGTTTTGGCTGCTTGGGGCGGCCAAAACCCTGGAGCCGGCACTGCAGGGAGCAGTGATGTTTCCCAGCCCTGGGCCAGGATTATGCCCCAGCCTGGAGCTGGAGCTGTTACAGATACCACATGTGCCATGGTCCCCAGAGAGCTTTAAGGGCCTGCATATTCAGTGAGGGGAAAGTGGAGAGGTTGTGAATTCCAATCATGTCAACAGCCACCATGCAAAATGCTAATGACTTCATATGGCTGTAAATCAGGAATGACACTGCAATCAGTGGAGTTACACTAGGGTAAAACTGGTGTAAGTCAGAAACAAGAAAAAAATCTTAAACCGAATGGGACCATCAGCTTTCTTGTTTAAAGGAGACCTGCTCTGTTGTCTGAGATGCCCGGATGGACAGACCCACCGGTGGGCAAACACGCCGAGGGCCCATTTGCACTTCAGCCAGTGCAGCAGTGAGTGGGGAATACAGAATGGCACTGGCAGCCAGACAATGCTCCAGAGGAGAAACAAAGTGCTGCGGGATGGCAGAGGGTGATGCACTCATGTTTATAAATGCACCTTCTGAGTTAGGGCCAGACCCTCGGGCCTGCAGGGCAATCCGCAGAACAGGTCAGGTTTCCGTGCGGCAGCTCCCATGAATGAACTTGAGGCCATTTTCAAAGGTGCGTGGCACATCACGCACCAAACTCTTTTGAAAGCCTGGCCCAAAACACTGCTCCTGGCACAGGCCTAAGGAGTGAGTCAGGACATTACGTCATAGAGGCCCCTGCTGTCCTTGGCCAAACTTTCTCCTGTTGCTGCACGGGCTGCCAGTGGCTGCTCCCTCCTTCCCAGGGGCATCCTTGTGTCCTTCCTGCTTCCTGGGGCTAATGCTCCTGCACACAGAGGCAAGTGCCCTGCCCAGGAGCGCAGCCCCTGTCGCCCAAAGGGCAGTACCGGCCAGTCTGGGTGGTATGTGGCAGGGAGAAGAGGTTGGATCTATTAGGTGTCAGGTTATTTTCCAAGGGTAGCACGTGGGAGCCAGTCTGGAGCAGAATCAGAAATGTAATCAGCTGATCTTGGAGAGAAAATCCTGACCTGGTTGCAGCTGGACCCCACAGCCTACACCTTCCTTGTCTCTCAGGACCACAGCTCCTACTATCATCATTTTCAATGGACAGTCCCTGGTGCTCTGTACTGCACCCCTCCCCCCGCTCATCTGTGCTGAGTGGTAATTTCCTCTTCCCTTAGCTCCCTGGGCACTGACTAGCTAGTACATAGACAGCCCTGTGCACAGGGGCTGCCAGGAGCCACCTGCCTGAATGGTAGTGAACAGAGCGGGTTCTATAGACATACACTGAGCTCTGTGGAGGGGAGCTGAAAGCATTCTGCAGTCAGAGGCAAGGAGCGGCCAGAGGCTCCCAACCGTGAGACGAGCCACCCCAGGGGCAGTAGAAAAGGCGCTTGATTAAACCAGCTCCAGTTAACAACTGGATTAACGAAAAGAAGAATCGACACCCAGGAGCAGGAAGGCATTTGATCTTCCTGCCTCACCTGCTGCAGAAATGGGAACTTGGCCACAGGACAAAGCTCCCAGCCAACATGCTGCTGCAGACAGAGGTGGGGAGGGACTGAAGGGCGAAGAAATCATCCCAACAGGCTGATGCCAGAGCAGCTGATGCAGCTTCCAGTGCAGATGGATGCAATGTCACGCCATGTCACAGCCCGGAAGCAGCAGTTATGGGCCCTGACTGAGCCACTTGGTTGGGAGGCTGCTGGTCAGAAGCTGTCAAGCCAGGTCAGGCAAGAAATCACTGCCAGACTGACTGAGACAATAGCTGCTGAGCAGAGGTTGTAATGCTGGCAGACCAGGTGCCAGCTCATGCCAAGGCCCCCACGTCTCAACCGAACACTGACAAACAAATAGCTGGAACCAGTCTGGCTCACCTGTGCAGCAGTATTGTTAAATAGGTCTTAGTGTTATAAAAATGTGCTTAGTGTTTAGACTTTATTGAAATGCTTGTAAATTGCCACTTTTAGCGTATGTCTACACTATCTGCCGGATCGGCGGGCAGCGATCGATCCAGCTGGGGTCAATTTATCACGTCTAGTCTAGATGCGATAAATTAACCCCCCGAGCGCTCTCCCGTCGACTCCTGTACTCCACTGCCGCGAGAGGCGCAGGCAGAGTCGACGGGGGAGCGGCAGCAGTCGACTCACCGCAGTGAAGACATCGCAGTGAAGACACCGCAGTGAGTAGGTTTAAGTACGTCGACGTTATTCACATAGCTGAAGTTGCATAGTAGATCGATCCCCCCCACACACACACACACCAGTGTAGACCAGGCCATAGCATCTGTATCCCGTCTCAGAAGGTAACATTTAAGTGTTTGCATTGTAAGCCTCTGTAACCGTAAATCTGCAGGTGGGAGAGAAGCATTAACTACTGTGAAATACTAATCTCCAACAGGAGGGGTTATCTCCGGCCTGACAAAGAAGGGCCATCAATACCAGACTAACTATTGTGGAACATAAGATGACAAAAGACTTTGTTGATTGCTCCTCCCAACCTACCCCCACCCCCAAGTGCAGACATGCGAGTGAATTCCTCCCGTCAGCTGAGCTGGCAGCTCACAGAAGAGGAAAGGGAATAAAAATCCCTGTGACAAGGAGAAACAGTATCTCTAAGAAAAACAACAACAACAAGGAGTCCGGTGGCACCTTAAAGACTAACAGATTTATTTGGGCATAAACTTTCGTGGGTAAAAAACCCACTTCTTCAGTATCTCTAAGCTGCTTGGACTCTCGAGAGTAAGATTTTCTAAGCATAAGCAAGAGATCTCCGGTGTTTAGCCTGGGTAGCCCTAAGGGACATAAAGAACTTGCTCATTATAGATGCTTCCATTACCTCTGAAACGTGAGACTGTAACTCTTTTGTGTGTGCATGTTTACCTGCTTTAGTGTGACCAGACGTCCTGATAAAATTGGGACCATCTCAATCATTAATAATAATAATAAATAAGCAGTGCTCTCCTACATTCGCCAGGGGTATTTCTTGCTGCTTTTTGCAGCATTCAGGAACTCCCGATCTTGTTGTAGGGAGCTCAAAAAGTAAGGGTCGTCCCGTGTAATAAGGGACTGTTGGCAACCCTAGGTGGTACCCAGCTGGAACCGAGGCAGGCTGCATCTCCTGCTGTTAGCTCAGCCAGAAGTAGATACTCACCTGACAGCAGGCTGCAGTGCAGCTCCTGTCCAATAGGGGGCGTGTGCACACACATCGTGCAGAATGTGAAAGTCAGACCCATATCCAATAAAAGGGGTTGAAAGGAACAGGTAATAAATACAGCTAATCACTTATTAAGTGACCACTCCAGGGACTGACAAAAGGGTGCAGCAGAACTGTAGCCAAGGGGCCAAGTGGTGTAAATCAGTGTAGTTTCTGATTTTGACACCACTCCCTACAGTGACTTACACCAGCTGAGGATCTTGTCCATTCTCTATGGGACTCTCTAGGGCACTCTGAAGATGATAGGCAGCCTTATAAAGGGGATGGCGGGGGGAGAGGGAGTGCCCCCAGTGTGGGTTTTATGCACGCCCTGACTTCTCCCTGCAACACAATATTCAGGGTCTTTATTAACTGTAAAGGTGCTGCACTTGCCCAATGGGTTCCATTCACCATTCGCTATAACCTATTGGATACAACTAACACTGCAGCAGTAGCCTGTAGAGCAGCCATCCGCTCGCCCCATACTTAGCCATCCACCCTGCACTCCATCACACACACCCCCGACCCCTGGCAGGAATTCCTTGCTCCCCCCCCCCCCCCCAAGTCCAGCTCTGCCAGAAGGAAGCCGGCGCTCGGCAGTGGGTTTGAAGGGCTCTTTGTTATCCTGTGTAACTTTACCTGAGTGATGGAATAGAAATGTGCTGAAAACTCCTCACTGGAGGCTTTCGAAAGGAATAACACAGTTCAAACAAACAGTGAGCCCATTGTTCCCAGCAGCGCCAGGCTGTTGGGGGCTCACGCTCCCCACTCCCCATTTCGTATGTTAGCCTGGGATAATCAGCCGGTGATAAAACGGGCCTTTCACTTAGCTAAAGTCAATATTGGGCAAAGAGCACCTTGAAAGTTTCTCCTTCATCCAGCAGCACTTACGCTCCTGGGAGCCAGCCCCACTGGGGAATGGCTAGCCCAGCAAGGAGCGAGGTGGAACGTAACAGCGGTTTATAACCAGTGGGAAGATGGAGGGTGAAGCAAGTTTGGGAATGAGGAAGAATTTTGGCCCCAAGGCTGGTGATCTGGGCTCTTAGCTCAGCCACTGCGCATGGGGAATATCCACCATGGTCCTTTATTATGCGCAGTGTTCAGATACAAACAATCCTGCACATGATGAGCTCCCCGTCCAATGCCTGATGCCCCTGCCACACCACTGAACAGCCCTGTGCACGCAGATGGGGAGGGAGCAGGGAGATGATTGGTTCATTCCCTGTGAATCTGGGTCTAAACATTCAATCCTAAGAGACTTTTTGACGCTGGCCTCGATTTTCCAGAGAGAACAGCTCCCGCTTGGGTACCAAAGCACATGGCCAGGTTTTCAGGAGGTGTCTAGGGTGGGCGCTGAGCTCTTTTGGAATTCTGGCCGCATGAAGATTTGAACTCGTGTTCATAAGTGTCTAGCCTGTCCATCTCAACCCCATTGATCTGTAGGGGGGAGAGATCCAAATAGCATGGATCACACAGCACCAGCCAACCAACGGTGAGGCTACTATAGCATATTTGGCTATATATATAATCAAACCAATAGGCCAACCTAGGGCTGTGTCGATCCCAAAGAACCCAGCTCAAGGCGAATCATAGTCATATAGTCTCTTCTGCTAGGTTACGTGCAAAAGAATTGGACCCTGCTATGCTTTACAGAGGGAATGACTTCCTCTCTCACTGTGCCATGTGTTTCATGGGCAAATGGCTTCCTGATCAATGGCAGACCAGGGACTCTCTGCAAACTATAAGTCCTGTTGGTTCCTAGGTATGAACTGGTGTTTGCCAGCATGAATATCTGGCCATGCAGCCTTTTGCTCACTGCTGGCCTCTCCCTGGTTCATTTACTGCTGCTGACCAAGCCCATCCCCCAAGTGTAGTGGCTCTTAACACATACTCTAATGGGGGAAAGGGGGGGCGCAATTCCCTGAGCAAACGTTGCTGCGCCTCTGCAGGAGGTCTTTGCCTCCAAATGGAGCCAATCACCAAAGCTTATGCTCAAATAAATGTGTTAGTCTCTAAGGTGCCACAAGTACTTCTGTTCTTTTAATCACCACTGTGTAAATGCATTGTAAAGTAAAATCAGCCCCTCCAGCTAGCATGTCCCTCTGCAAAGCACTTTGTAAACACACATCCCTGAGGCAGGGAACCTCCCAGAGATCTAGCCACTGGCGCTCTGGTTTCACACCATGCTCCTCCTGTGGTGTCTGATACAAGGAGCACCAGACTGTGAACACAGCACAACAAGACTTCTCAGTGAGGAAATGACACAGTGCTGGGGGAAAGTTTAAGACAGAGCAGGATTAGGCCTCAGTGCCCTGGGAGCCCAGTTCATGCAAAACAATTGCTCTTCCCTGCTGCCAGGCTGCATTTCTGGATTTTCCCAGCTTCTGAGAACAGCTGGTCTTTCCAGAAGCCTCTACAAGAGCCAGAATCTCTTTGGTGCAGAGGCATCACATGTTGAGCCTTACAAATCCACAGATATCCGCGGACAGTTTTTGCAGATTGCGGATCGGATGCAGATACAAATTTTGTATCCGCGCAGGGCTCTAAGCACATGGACAAATCTCGCCTGACACTCTTCTTTCTTTCTTAGCTCTTCGGCACCTTGGTCAAAGTATAACCACGAAGCAGTCATTGCAAGCTAGCATTATTGGACTGCCACATTTCTGAGCAGGAACTCGTTCCCTCCTCTGCTGTCTAGACCCAAAACCTCAGCGAGGTTTGCAGGGTAAACATTTCAAGCAGCTTTCAAAGAGCCCTGACCAGTGACAGGAGAATCGAGAGAAAGGGAGAGGTGCCAGAAGCGATAGTGAAAGCACGAATGAGGGGCACAGAGCCATAGGGAGGGCATGGGCAAGATGAAAGGGGGAGACAGGGAGACATGCATGTGCGCACACACAGCAGGGATCTGGGCAGACTCTTCCAATCTGCCCCAAGGACTGTGGAGATCTAGGAGCAGCCAGTATGGAATTCCACTCACTATCAGGCAGGAACTCCCCTTGGAAACTGGAAACATTGGGAGGAGGTGGGAACTGTGTTCTGGGAGGCCTACAATCAAAATCTTCCCCACAGTGCTGCCATACCTGCAAAATTTTATTTCCTTTCCATGGACTGACCAACTGTAATGACACCGTATTTCAGACTGGTAGCCGTGTTAGTCTGTATCAGCAAAAACAACGAGAAGTCCTTATGGCACCTTAGAGACTAACAAATTCTAGCCCACGAAAGCTTATGCCCAAATAAATTTGTTAGTCTCTAAGGTGCCAGAAGAGTAAGACTGAGCTTTGGGAAGTACCAGGAGCAACCTGCCCATGAGTAGCCACAAGGCATCTCTCTGAAGGTCCCCATCAGGATTTAACAGTGGAGGGTATTCTGGTAGGCTAGGAGTCCCAGTAGGGAAGTATGTTAGCGGCAGCCAGCCAGCCTACAATAAGGTGGAGTGCGTTGTGCTTCTCTGTTTTAGGGAGCAGCCTGCTTTGTTTCTCTCTGTTTTGGGGTTCTGGCATGTTCTGAATTCTAAGTAGTGTTACATTGTAACCTCCCAGCCAGTGTATTTATGTTTTCATCCAGTTTCTTTGTATGTATGCCATGAAACATAACTAGAAGAAGCTTGTGTCCAGTCAAATCAAGGCTTTGCCCAAAATGCTCAGGGCCTAACCGCAACCATTTGCCAGGATCACAGGGCTAGAACCAGGGGTGACGATGTCACGTCAGCTAAGGCAGGATCAGAAGAGGGGCCGGGGAGCTGCTGCTGCACACTGTGGCTATGGATTTTGTTAACTTCAGCATCCCCATTGACCAGGACTCTGGCTGGGCCATTGCCAGGCATCTTTGCTGCTGAGGGCTCAGAAAAGCTGCTACAGGAAGAGACTTGGCTCAGGATTCTTCTGTTCAGGCTCCTCTTCTTACTGGGGAAGGCGAGTAGCTGCTGCTTGGGGCAGGGTTTGCCAGGACAAGGGTGGCTCAGTCACCACCATTATTTAGGTAGCACCAGGGTGGCACAGGGCACTTAATGAAATGGACCAGACTGTCTTGTGTTAATACAGTGTCCTTACCCCAGAGATCCCTCTATTGAACCTGGGGCCCAAAGAGGCAGTCATGATAGAACAGGATTTCTTAAAAAATCTGCTCTGGCCATAAAACACCCTCCCACTCCTGCCCCCAGGCTCACACCAGACACAGCCCTGGATCCTGTCACTGTTTAGTGTAGCCCTGACACACCCCTGCTGCTGTGTTTACCTGCCTGGGTGCTCCTGCCGCGTCCAATTGATTAAGTTGTGTACAAGGCGGCTCTGCAAGGAGGGCTGGCGGCAGGCCGGCTGGCAGCTGCAGGGACTATGGAAGGGCCTGAGAGAGGGGGGAAGGGGAAAAGCAAACGCCTGCCCTTGAGCAGGCAGAGATGGGCCCTGCTGGCTCAGCAGGACGAAGGGGCAGGAGGTTAGAGAGACCAGTCCTATTTGTGTGTGGGGACGGGTCCCTCCCAATTTGGAAGAAGGTGAAAAGGGGCCAGCTTGAGAGTCCCGTAGGCTAAAAGGTCCAGTTTAATCCACAGAGCAGGGACAACACAGAGAGTGGCAGACCAGCCTCTGCCAGGTCGCTCAGCCCTGCCTGCCAAGGGCAAGGCCCATTCAATCCTTCCCCGAGCAGAACCCCCCAGCAACGGGTCCACTTGGCGCAGGTTGTGGTGGCAGGTTGTTTTTGAGATGTGTCCACCTGGAACTGGACTGAGACCCACCAGCTCATCCCACATATGGAGACTGGGACAATCTCCTGAGCGAAAGGGGCTTTCCGGGTCCCGCTGGACACGAGAGATGCTCTCATTGATTTAAACAGAGGTTCTCATGCCCTCTCCAAAGGCGGGTACTCAGTCCTTCTGGATCAGACAAAGGCCTGCAGTGGGGTGGAGGGAGGACACCAGGACCCTCCAGAGCCAATGAACAATGGTGCCAGCAGGGATCAGGAGTCAGATTCGTGACACGTGCGATTCACTGGACTAGCTGCTGCATCCCTGAGCTGGGGACACCAGGTATCTCAACTGAAACTGGGCTGGGTGAAAGTGAGCAGGAAAATGGCCTCCTTGTTTGAATAAGGAGCCCAGGGACTGGCTGGGCTTTCTAGCCTTAGTATAAGAAAAGTGCTCTGGTTTCCTAGGTAAACCCTCTGGAGGTTTCCGGAGAGCTGGCTGGTGCTAAAAGAGCCACATCACTACAGGCAGGAAATCCACAGACTGGATGCACTACGAGGGCCTGGTGGAGGCGAAAAGGCCCAAACTAGTCCCAGGCACCTGCTTACAGAATCTGGGCTGTCCTTTATACATGACTGGTGCCATCTTTGTATGCAGTGTAGCTGTAGCCATGTCGGTCCCAGGATATTAGAGAGACAAGGTGGGCGAGGTAACATCTTTTATTGGACCAACTTCTGTTGGTGAGAGAGACAAGCTTTTGAGCCACACAGAGCTCCCCTTAAGGGCTGGGAAAGGTGCTCCCAGCATCACAGGGAAAGGCAAGGCGGAACAGCCTTCTTTAACAAACAAACATTTTTCTCCAGTTCACACCACTGAGCCCAGCAGCAGCCCTGCAATAAACTGCCTCCAAGAGCGTGGGATCCTCAGGGCAGGGTCTAGCTTTGTTTGTGTCTCCTACTGCACCAAGAACATCCTCAGTGCTTGTCATCAGTAACAAGCCAGAGCACGCACACAGCACACAGCTCACAAATGGCTCCACGCTTGAGAGCAACCCTATAATAAGAAAGCAGGGTGCAGCCCCAGTACTCAGGATTGATCTTCAGTGACAAACCAGTGTGTGCCGCCCAGGGCTCAGCAGTAACCCTACAATAACAAACCAGAGAATGTATGCACAGTCTAGGGAAATATAGTGCAGCACAAAGTCCCATTGCAGTACCACGCTATTATAAAGAGTGAATTGTTTTCTGGGAGATTTTAAAAACTTTTTTATTTGATCATTAATATCTATGGACTTTCCATAGGAGTAGTAACAAATCTTTTTCATAACCTGTACTTTTACTTTTAAAAGACACATTTGTCTGTGGTCATCCACTTCTCATTATTTGTGCACTGATTTTGGTAACCATATATTATAAAACCGACTTGTTCCTGGTATAAGTCTGTCATCTTTGCCCATTTGAAACACTTCCCATACTCTATTTCTCCATGTCACTAATGTTTAACTGTAACTCTCCCAGTTAATATTTCAGTGCACAAAGCATCGAATCATAGAAATGTAGGGCTGGAACGGACTTCGAGAGGTCATCCAGTCCATCCCCCTGTGCAGAGGCAGAAGCATGCTAACCCTCAAATGTTCTGTCATTTGCAGAGCTGGTCAACAGCAGCAGATCCTCACGGAGGGGCTTTTCAAAGTGATTTCTGGATGCACAAAGTGACTTTTATAACATGTTGATCACTTTTTTTACAACTAATACGCAGTCGCTCAATCAGATACAGTTTAACTTCTTTCAGGCCTGGGCCTAACTGGCATCAGCCAATTAGACGCTTCCTTTCATAAGACCTCCGTAATGGTTTTTGCAAACACATGGCACCTCACAGAACTATTGTGCCCCATTTGGTTCCATAGCAACAGCTGGAATGCTCCATTTGAGAACAAATGATGTGGCTTTAAAATGCAGTTTCCTCCCCCCGAGTTACTGCCACCAGAGGTTACTAAAACCGAGAGATTTTTGAAAATCGAATGTGGGCTTCGGTCTACTTCTGCTGTTTGTTCCTTTTTTTGCCTTTCACTCAGCCTGGAAGGAGGAAAAAGACCAAGCCACGCCCCTTTGTGGTCTCAGATATTAGCACAACATTGGAAGGTTTGGTTCCACTCAGGGCAGGATACCTTTGAATTCAAGCAAAATACACCTCAATCAATAGGCATCTGCTTAAGTTGAATGATTCCTAAACTCCCTGGCATTGGCCTCTAAGGTCATCCTGGGAGGGAACAGCCCTTTCCATTTCAATTTATCCATCATCTCATTCATGCGTGAGACTGTAAGCTCTTCGGGGCACGGCCCTGTGAAATGCTCAATGTGTTTTTGGGTGCTGTAAAAGTCATAAGATCATAATTTGGGAGCGTACAGTTTTTTTACTTTCCTACGCCCTTGTGAAGGGCTTGTTGAGCATCCACAGACAGGAAACGTGTAGTCTCCTCCACTCTCTAGGTTTCGGCATCAGGAAGAAGAGAGAATTCCCTGCTTTACTGATGGCCTCCTCCTTTCAGAGGTTGGTGGAGGCAGGGAATTGTCCTTTTCAAAGCAGAATCTCTCCCTGGGAAATAACCCCACCTTTTTTGACCAATCACAGCCAGCAAGCCATAAAACAGCGACTCTGGCTTGTCAGAGAACGAGCCTGGATTCTCGACCCTGCTCAATCTGGTTACTGGGCTGTGGAATTTGGAGGCTAAATCTTGGGAGCTGCTCCACTCCCGGATCAAATGCAGATCAGGACAGGCCCCGCATTCGCTCCAACTCACTGCTATGGAAGGCATCGATTTAGCAAGTCTAGAACATGCATCTTGAAATATTCTTGAGCATTATCTGAACATGAAGCTGTCTCTGGGCGGATCCTATGCCTCCCCATTCCACAGGCATCACACAGGCTCCTTTAATTCCTTTCTGTAGTGGGATGTTCTTTGTACCTCCTTTCTAGAATCCCTTAAAATCCCCCTCCCTCTTCACCCATCCTGTCCATTGGCCTGTTTTGCTGGCTGAAGTTTAGCCTCCTGGTTCTACTGAGTGTTGTTCATCTTCTCTGGAGTCTTTTCACTGTGAAAATGATCTGGGTTACCAGGGCTGCTAAAAATTTGGATTTTGGTAGCCCACTGGATTTCCACACCACAAATCTCCTCTCCCCCGCCCCTTCCCAGTGCCTCTAGATCAGGGTTTATTACAGCACCCATCACTGCACAGGCAATGCATGGGGGGGGGCACACAGGGTCACGTGCCTCTTTCCCCCCCCCCCCCCCGATTTCTGTCAGGGTGGGAGTCAGTCTGAATGTTACTGAGAGGGACATGCCTCGGAAAGGCATCGGCACCTAGCGCTCCCACTAAACCCTGCTAGGAGGCACCCAGAGGCAGGGAAGATACATGGGGCTAGCAGTACAGCTCTGCCAGGGGGGCATGAGGAAGCCCGCTGAGTCCGGACCCGTCCTCGCCCACAGCTGCAGTTACCTGCTCAGCAGTAGGTGTCCGGAGCCTGCTCTGGCCCGCAGCATGCCCGCAGCAGGGAGGCGATGTAAATGGGGAAGGAGCTGTGAGGGGGGTGGAAACAAGGTGGTGCCGGCTTGGAGCAGGTGTGGGAGGTGCAGAGGGAGTGGGAAAGGGGCCAGAGGCAACACGTGGGGCAGTCACATACCCCACCACCCCTGAATCTTTAAATTGCGACCCCCCACCAACACCATCAAGAGTTACGGGTTGTCTCTGCACCACGGTGCTGTGGCATCCAAGTACTGAGGCTCTTTAAAATTCCATTTGCCAGCTGGTCATTGATTAGTGGCACTATGTACCTGCAAAATAGTTAGACTACCAAGTCTTGGTAACACCACCACTTCCACTGCTCTCTGCTGATGCAAGAGGAAGCCACATTGAATGACATGAGATTATCACCAGCTGCTGGTACGCCAGGCTTTACTGAGAATATACACGAGAAGAAATAATATGCCCTGTGGCATATAATGCTGCTAATCCCAAGAACGGCCCTCGGTCCTGCCCCTAAGCGGCCATGTCTGGGACAGTCTCCAGCACCCGTCCTTGTTCAGGCAAGGTGATGTGGCCTACCTGGAGCATGATCTGTGCAGACACAAAGCTTGCCGAGACTGGGGATTTGCTCTGACTCCCACCATTAGTATGGCTACATACATGTAAACCCATCGTGTAGCCAGGCAAAGCCCCTGAATTGCACTGGCAGACCCTGGTTTCAAAGATGGCCACCGATGGCTGCAATGAGGGAAAATCCTTTGCCTAGACAAGGCCCCTGGCTCCCTTATGGAACTGCAGCTTTTGATGAAGAGATGGTAGCAGAAGCAATTAGGGGGTGCCCTGGCCTCAGCACAGGAACAGCTGGGATCAAGTGAAGCAGTGAGATGGGAAGGAGAGGGGGGAATCAGATGGCTGGGGAGGGGTTGAGGTGGGTGTCCGTTCAGCAGCTGAGTCTATTGCCACCCAGTGAACTGGTCTAGAGGAGTAGGCCCTTTGCCAAGGCGAGCTGAGCTGGTGAGCTGCAGGCGTATGGAAACTACTCCCCTTCCGCCTGCCCTTTTCCATTTTACCCAGGGTGGAAAATCAGCACCACTAACTTGCAAAGCACGCAGAAGTGAGCGCTCTGAATGTGGCGGCAGGCGTAGGCCGCACACCGAGTGCTTATCTCGCCCATCACGCACGCTCCAGAGTCAATGGGGTGTACCCGTTCCACAGTTGGAAAAAGCCCCCTGCTGATTTCCTTTTCACCATGACATCACGGACATGGAACGAAACCGTTCCCAAGAGCAGCTTGGGGCACTTGGTGGCTTGAGGGCCCAGGGACGTAGGGAGCGGGTTAGCCCAGCAGATGGCAGTGCATACAAAATGAATGGGAAGTTATTTATGTACAGGGGATTTTAAATATTATCCTTGGTTCAGGCGTTTAGCTAGGTGCATGCAGCAATTCATCATCCACATTTTACTGACACTTCACCAGCGTTAACGTGCTGCAACTGGAGCCATGGCTTGTCCCTCCCTCAGGGGAATGGCCAGTCCCTCTGCCCTCTTTTCCATTCCAGATTTGCAAACTCATTACATTCCCAGCCTTTCCGAGCCCACTCGCTTTCCTTCTGACTGGGTCTCGTCACCTTTCCTCCTAGGTCCCCTCTTATAAGGGAACTATAGACAGGCCCAAGCCCAAAATCCAGATCCAAATCCCAGACTTTAGGATCCAGGTCCAAACTTCGTGTCTCAGGCCCAGCTCCATCAAAAACAGAAACATCACTGCTTTCAAACAGCTCAGCAGTCCATCTGTCAGACGGGGACCCGTACAGAGATTTAAACCTCCATCATACACTTACTTGTGCAACACTCAGATGGCATGGGGGAAGGGAGTATTCTTACTAACACTCCTCCCCCGCTGCTGATCAACTACTGACCTAAGCAGGAAACTCTAGAGCCCTTATGCCAGTGAGTCACTGCAGATGTGATTTAGACATAATAAGAGCTGCTCCCTTTTTAAATTCTACTAATCTAGGTGTTTAAATATGATATTTTATCATGCAACAGTGAGTTCCGCAGGTTAATTATGGTTCTACGAACACCACTCTCTCTCTCTTGGTGGCTTGGACTCTGTTTTATATTTGGTGCAGTTAATAGCTCTGAATGCCAATGTGTCTGTAAAGGTCCCAAACCTTCTCTCCTTTTGGTCCCGCTTCTTTGAATGCGCCGGTTTGTCTCTGGCTTTTTATTTTCAACAGCGCAATGACTGACACCTCCCCTGTGCCAAGTAGAGCAGAAAAACTACCTGGTGTGGTGTACAAACGATGCTCCTCTTAATACTGCTCAATAGAGCATTTGCCCTTCTGGCAACAGCCTCCCGTTGATTCACATTCAATTCACCATCTGCAAGGAAGCGGCAGGTATCCAGGGCGGTTTAGAGAGGCACAACTCAAAAGAACGGGTTCCAAATGGGCAAAGGGAAGTTTTTAAGCTGGATTCCAGGAAAAAAATGTTCTGACATGTGCCATGTGCATCCTGGGATGACAGAGAACACCAAGAACAAAGGCTTTTAATTGATGGCTGTCTCATGCCCAAAGGCAACCTGCCTGATTTCCTCCCTCAGAGCCCTAGGATTTGCCTAATCCTCATCATTACAGATGCCCACGGCTCAGGCTAGTCACCAGCTAACAGGGATAATGAAGCCAGCCCTGCTGTGATACTGGGGAGTGGATTGCATGGCCTAGGGCAGGCTCCCGCTGACCCAAAGCATTGTGTGGTGAATGCTCCAGATATAAACAGACGAGTCTAATCTCCAGCTCCACTTTCTGTTAGCCAAGCTGCCCACACTCTGGTCCCTGTGCCTCTCCAAGTGCCCAGTCCCTTCTGATGATCTACCCTGAATGTGTTGACATCTCTCTTACACTGGGAGGGCCCAGAAGTACTTGCAGGATTCTTGGCATGGTCCGAGCAGGGCTGCTGCTGCCCATCCCAGAGCTCAGCACATCGGTTATCATTTGTATTATGGTAGCACGGAGAGGCCCCGGAAGAGCTCAAGGACCCATTGTGCTAGGCGTGGTACAAACAGTGAGAGATGGTCCCTGTTGCAAGGAGCTTACCATCAAAATAGGCAAGACAGACCAAGGGTGGGAGGAGAAACGGGCAGAGAGAGAAGCAAGTGACTTGCTCAAGGTTACCCAGCAGGCCAGTGACAGAGCCAAGTATCCTGAGTCCCAGTCCAGTGCCTTACCATATTGCCCTCTTCCCTTTAGGTGACAGTGGAGGTAGGGAGAGGATGCGTGAGCACGCACGGGGCATGGCCAAGGGCTCTTGATTCCCTTTGCTTGCTGCTTCCCTTATCCCTTCCCAGCCCTGCCTGCCTGCAATTAGAAAGCTACGCATGAGCCTCCCTTCCTGCCTCAGAGCTGGTCCCTCTGTTGTTTGTGGGGGAAGTGCTGACAGGAAAATACATTGTTTCTCAATTCAGGAAAATACCATTCCCTCCCTCCAGCTGACTGTGGGACTGCAGGACGGATGCAGTGCCCCCACAAGGCCCTACTCTGCTCCTCTCATGCCCCTGTGCCTCTCCCCGCTGAGATGCTGTGGCCAGAGGGTAGCCAAAAGTCCTGAGACTGTGGAGGCCATTCCCCTCACACCAGGACTGGCTCTAGGCACCAGCAAACCAAGCACGTGCTTGGGGCGGCACAATTTCAGGGGTGGCATTCCGGGCGCTCTCGGAGGGTTTTTTTTTTTTTTTTTGCTTTGGCAGTTGCGCTCTTGGAGGTTTGCTTGGGACGGCAAAAAACTTAGAGCTGGCCCTGCCTCACACTCTATCCCCGCCTCACACTCTATCCCCAAAGCCAGACAGCTGTTGGTGCGTGTATGGGGTCTCTTTCCTGCTATAGAATTACAGGCCTAGATAAGGAAGAGATCAGTAGCTCTGTGCTTTAGCCAGCCGGGGCGGAGGGTTGTTTCTGAGCTGTGGAGGAGGAGGATGTGTATTGGGTTGGCTGGTGTGACTCTAGTTTGCAAAGCCCCCGGCTGGCACTGAGGCTGAGCACATGGGAATTGTGTTGGCAGTGGTAGCAGTCAGAGATCCCCAGCAGGGGCATTCAGCACAGGCCCTTCAGCTGCATAGCCAGTGCCATGGTGACATCTACACTAAAGCCCTGGGAGGTTAGAGTCCCTCTGGCCTTGGGGCTGTTCAGAGGTCACATATTTAGCCTCCAGCACCTCCTCCCTCCTTGCCATCTCTGAGTCCATCTACACTTACTGCGGCATGTACAGACACTGTATGCCCAGCTAACACGGACATAAACAGCAGTGTAGATGGTGAGGCGTGGCTTAGGCGAGTGTATATACTCCACAGGGCTCTCTACATGCCCAAGCAGTGCCTCCCACAGCTACTCTGCTCTCTTTAGAAGTTCAGTGGCCTGCTCCCGCCCCGCTGCAAGGAGCATGTTCCCACTACAGTGAAAGGTCCCAGCAGTGGGAAAGACTCTGGCAGCAGGGAAACAACACTCTGGCATCTCCCTGCTGTTGGAGCCTTTCCCCATGGCCGAAGCTTTCCGATGCAATGCATAGCTACACATCCAAGTGTGGAGCCAGCTGACCTGTCCCTCCAGCGTTTGGCTATACATGTAGTGCCTATACTCTACGTGCTGCCGAAGTGTAGACATAGCTGCTACCTTCCTTCTCTGGAGGGGAAAGCCCAGCCTGGGTTCTCTTTGGGCCCAGGGGCAGGGATAACTCACTGCTCCTCTCTTGAGCACTAAGATCTCTCTGTTAGCAGGGCCCTGGTAAACCATCTGCCTGGAGCAGGAATCCTCTCTCTGCTGTGATCAGCAGCACACCCCTGGAGTCTCTCTGCCAGGTTTTCTTTTGACCGGTAGGGGCTTTTTGTTTTCACTTGAACTTTGCTACAAAAAGTCTCCTAGCTACTCTTCGGGCCTGGTCAAGCAATGTGTCTCCTCCCTCTGTGGAATGTCCCTGCAGCTCCCTGAGGGAGCGGCTCACTCCCTTAAGGTAGCATGGCAGCCAGTTTCATGTCTCCCAGGGATGGCACTGGCTTCCCACCCCAACCTTTTCAGATTTCATCCCGATAACACTGGCTTTTGAAAAACTGCTCAGCCCAAGAGAAGGGACTGGCAGAGTGCAGTGACTGTACTCATGGAAGCAGCAATTGGGAGCAAAAGGACAGTTCTGCTGAGGGTCTCTCAGAACTCTGCCAATATCTAACCACCTAGTGCTGTCTACACAGGGACTTAGGTCCTGTTAGCTACACTGCTCAGGAATGTGGATTTTTCACACTGATGATGTTAAACTGACCTAATTTTCTAGCATAGATCAGGCTTCAGTAGGGGCAGGTGTGAGTATCCCACCCAGTGGCGTAGCCAGCTTCTCGGTGCAGGGGGGAGCAACCATAAAAAAGGCGTCCCCCCACCTTGGTTCCTCCTCCGGCCGCTCCGCACACACCCCCCGGCTCCTCCGGCCATGCTGCGCCCCCCCCCTTTGGAGGGGCTCGGCGCGGGGGAAGGGGTGGCGGGCGGGCACTGCTCGCTTCTCCCGAGAGCTGGGGGGAGCAGAGCAGTGGGGCAGGCAGCAGCTGGCGGGCAGATCCCCTCTCCCCCGCAGCTTCCTAGTTCCCTCACCCGGGCAGCCCAGCAATTTTTTCAAAAGCGGAGCCTGCAGGGCCACCACTGGGCTCCTGCAGGCAAGGGGGGGGCAGCACGGCCAGACTCCGGAGGATCCACTTGGGGGGGCAGCGGGTGTGGCTGGAGGAGCGAAGCGGCCGGGCTCCTCAGCCCTCGTGCCCCACGCTCAGCACGGCCACCTTCTGCAGTGGCTCAGGGCTTGGTGGCCCAGCGCTCTGCAGCTGGCAGGCAGATCCCCTCTCCCCGGCAGCTTCCTGCTTCCCTCGGCCCAGAAGCAGGAAGCTGCCAGGGAGAGGGGATCTGCCCGCCAGCTGCGGAGCGCTGGGCCGCCGAGCCCTGAGCCACTGCAGGAGGCGGCCGCGATGTTGGGGCCATGCCGAGCATGGGACGTGATAGCCGAGGTGCGCCCCCCCCCCCCAATGGCTCCTCCGGTGTCTGACCGTGCTGCCGCCCCCCCCCCCCCCCCACACTTGCCTGCAGGACCCCAGCGGTGGCCCGGCAGGTGCCGCTTTTGAAAAATGTACTGAGGGGAAGTGGCTGCTTCCCCTGAACCCCCCTAGCTACACTACTGCCCCATTAGCTTACACAGAGCCTAGCCTACCCTGCATCATCAAAAATCATGAGTCCGACACCCCACCCTCCAAAATCATGATTACATAAAAATGAGATTTTAAACAAATTTTGGGTGCCCCCTTTTTTTTGTGTGGCCTTGAAGTGGCCAATGGGCACAGCCAGTCCTGCTACATGCAATACACCAACACCATGTCAATGGGAGTTAGGTGCCTACATACCTTTTTTAAAAAAAGGTGGGCCTTACCCTCTCAGTTTTCCCTGCTTTACCAGTGGGGCACAATTCGCCAGCAGCATTGCAAGGACAAAAACTTGCTACAATACATGGTAATGGGGGCTCATAAGTACTTATGACAGTCAAAATAGAGTACGGATTTAACTAAAGTTACACTGGCACAACTGGTGTGTAGACAAGCCCTTAGATGCCAAAATAGAAATATTTTTGAAAGTGGGACACCCCTCCCCCCCCATGAGATATACATTCATTTCACTTTGGGGTATATTTAAGGCCATCTGAGGAAGCACATGAACAGATTTTTCTTTTTGATTAAAACATAGGTTACCTTTAGCTCAGAGTACAAGAGCTCATTAAGAGGATAAAAATTGTTATGTTGATTCCAAGTGGTGGGGCCTGCCTCTGAACTTTGTCCTGCCAGCTTTGTTTTTATGTAAGTAAGAGCTGCCCAAAGCCATGTGACTTGGCTGGACTGGAATCTGGGAGGGTTTGGAGTTACTAGTAGCTGGGTGAAGTGGGACTTTATAGACTTATTTTTAAGAAGTGCAGCAGGTTTATACCACTCATGTTCCAGCAGGTGAAATGATTCAGTTACATCTCATGGGTCATAGGTGTAGTATAATCAGCCTTTTTTCTAAAGTCTGTTATGCACAGAGTCCCTGTGCTGTAAACTCTGGAGGGCAGTGACTGCTGGAACTGAACAGTTGAGTTCTGCTACTTTGCTGCAACCACAAGATGTTGCAAATTCAACCCAGTGTCTGAGAAAGCCCTTTCCCCCGGAGACTGGGGAAAATGGAGCAGGGCCCAGGTTACTGATGTGGGCAAAAGCCACCACGCTCCCTTTACAAAACAACAAAGTTTTTGCATTATTATTTGTTTCATCTGTGGTACTATTGTGGTGGAAGCTTTGGAAAGTTCAGGCCATTTCCTCAGCTCAAAAAAGAGGAAGTCTGGGCAGAAGAGCTTATTCAGAAAAGTAAATCCACCCACCCCTCATGACTGTAGCAAGAGGCATGTGAACATGGAGAACCTAGGAATAAATCAGCCTCAGTTCCCTCGGCAAACAGCAAGTCCCAGAGGAGTAAACATCACACATGATTCAGAGAAGTTGGCGGATATATTGGCCTTATAGAAGAAGCAGATTGCTCAAGAGCCTAGTAGACAGGACATAAAACATTAGCAAACAATGAGGAATGAAATAAACATTTCTGCTACAACCACGTAGGAGTCTGAATGGGAGAGCCCCATCCCATTTCCCTAGACATCTGCTAATGCTGCCCACTAAGCACCTGGGGCATCTAGAAGGGAATAAGGGCTTGTCTACACCTTACATTTTATAGCGCTCTAACTTGCTGGCTCAGGGAGGTGAAAAATCACCCCCCTGAGCGCAGCAAGTCTGAGCACTTTAAAGCACCAATATAGACAGGCTCCGAGTACTGGGGCTCAGAGCTAATCCCCTTGTGGAGATGGATTACCAGGAGCACTGGGAGAGCTCTCTCCAGCACGACCACATTCACACTTCAAAGCGCTGCCGTGGGAGCGTTCCCACAGCAGCACTTTGAAGTTTCCAGCATAGACATACCCTAAAACTCCCACAGGGGCTCTAATCCAGTTAAATATAGCACCTTGTAGAAGGTGCATCACTTCTCCTAGGGAGCAGTCTTGCTGTAGCCCCTAGGCCAGGCAGTTTTGCAGCCTTCCCTTACCGTATGGTTATGGAGTGGCTGTGTTTAAGCAGCCTCACACTATTAGAGAACAGGCAATGAGGTTCTAAGAGGCTGACTAGGTGCATTGGATCCTGAAGGCAACAGTAGCTCTAAGGTTCTTGGAGTTGCACCAGTTTAATTTCTATGTGTAGATAAACCCTTAGTTAATCTGGAATAAGGTAAAGTGTGAATTTAAAGTGAACTAATTTGGATTAAGATAATTTGGACTAAAGTGCTCGTTCTGGAATAAGAGCATCCACACATGGAGTTAATCAGGAGCAGCTATTCAGGAATGACTCCTCATGTAGACAAGCTCTAGAAGTGTGGTTTTAAACCTATTCAATTAGCTGGGCAGTAGACTTGCAGGCATTAAACCCAAATAACCAGTTTTAAACCAATGTGCATCTCCACACAACAGTTTGCATGGATTTAACTAGATTACACACAAATTTGAATCAGGTAAGGCCTAAGTGCCAGGTATTGTTTATGTTAAAAAAAACCACAACAAAAAGTTTTAGAAAGTACCAGTTTATTTGATCAAGTACCAGTGGGAAAAACCCCAAACAAAACAAAAAAAGCACAATTACATGAGAGAATCTCTTTCACACATTTAAAAAAAAAAATTCATGCTTCACAGGTGGCGCTGTCTGTAGACAAGAGTTGCAAATGGGTTACTTCCATAACAGCAGAATGAAAAAAAAATAAAGTTTCCACATATTCATTCATTCCAGAGCTAGGCCCTGGGACAGGCTAGTCTTTGAATTGAAAGGAACCCATTTAAAAATAAAAATAAAAGGGGCAACTCCTGCTAGAGACGTTGTTGCAGGGGTTCTCAAGCTACAGGATCAAACCTTAGCAGGGAGTTCACAGAGAGGAGGACCCCTTGCCCCATAGCTATAGAACATAGAAGAGATCCACTTGTCCTCTCCTTTACACCACTAGAATCAGGTGCAACTGCACTGATTCCAGTTAAATTATACAGGTGCAGAACTACAAATGGAAAGAGAATCAGGTCTAAGGTCTACAAAAAGACATTCTCCAGGGCCTTCAGAACCAGCAGGATTTCAAGCAGTCTTGTGCAAGAGGACATCAGACCACTATGGGCTATGTTGTATGCAGTTGCCCCCACTCTCCACACATACACAAAAAGCCACCCTACAGTCAGCTATGTTGTAATCTTCATTGTTATCTGGAAAGGCAGCGACTCAGATCTAGCAAATAAGACTGATACAACAGGACCAAGATAAGTGGGTGTTTTATACACCAATTCTGGAACTAGCCAAAGACTGCCAGAAAACCATGTAGTGAGTAGAAGATGCATGCCTGTCCTAAAAATGTTTTGTGGAACTGGACCAACTCTGAGAGGTAGGATCTGCTTAAAATGATACACTAGAACATCTTTAAAAAAAAAGTTAACTGCAAATGGCTTGAGGAAGTCAGTGTTCCCAGAGAGCCACCTTAGCAGGAGACACGATCAAACAATATTCTAAATACTGAAAGCCATCCTTCTGAAGGGAAAAGGGAATAAAGGAGACTAGTTCAAACTCTTAAAAATAGCTTAGCCTATAAACTGAACAGCAATTTTGCTAGAGAAAAGGTAAAGGTTACTTCCTTTGCACAGTGAGCTTCCAACTTTTGTTTGCATCCCATCCCATAAATTAGAAGTGTCACTTTGAAATGAGGGGCAAGGGATCTCCGCTCCATCACCTGGCTATGAAGGAGCAAGGCTGACATTTTCAAACACAGCAACTGTTTCTAATTCATGGAAGTTAATCTGATGGCCACTGCATTCAGGGCACGCGGAGTGTTAGTGACCTGGCTAGTTCAGCAACCATTAGCCTGACCCCCAGCTGTTTATGAACAAAAAAGGAAAATATTACTGCATTCAACATAAACAAGACATTGCACAAAGAGCAGCATATAAACTAGACCAATACGCCCTCCCTTACACATAGTAAGGCTGCACAAGCCCAAAAATCTCTAGCCTTTTTATTCTTAACATTTGTACACTTTGCTGGAAAAATATATATATAAAATATATAGCTCTATAGGACTGATTACAATATATTACAGGCTAAAAAATTCCCCATCTTTCCCTACAATATACTTTAATCATGTTTTAAGAATCCAATTTTGCATACAGAGTAATTCTTGCAGAAGTTATTGCCTTCAGTTTATAATTAAAAAATTCACAGAATAAAGCTTAAATAGTTTTGACAATCATAAGAGATTCATTATATTAGTGTTTTATATATAAAAATGAAAAAAAAAAAAAAAAAAAAAAACACATGAGAAGAACCATAAATAATCCTATAAAAATCAAATCCAAAAATTATGGAAAATCCCCATAAATATCAATTGCATACAGTAGCTGTTATATAGAAAGAGAAACCTGTAACATACTGTAGTCAATGCTGCTTCAGTTCAGAATATGAATTGTATAAAACACAATATATATATACACATCTAGAGAAATGCCCAGCCAAAGGAAACTAAAAAGGATTAAAAAAAAATTTTTAGGATTTTTTTTTTTTAAACACTAGATTTTTTTAAAATTTCAGAACCGTTTCTACAAAACATAAAACATTAGGCTATTTTTCCTACTAACATTTTTTTATAAAATCCTACATTAAAAGGTAATATTTCTCCACCTGTAAGAGACTTGGTACAGGGAAAGGTTAGTCTCAGAGTCAAGCAAGCCAAGAGGCTTTCCTGATTTTTGCGGATTGTGACCCTACCAAGGGCCAAAAAGGAAGAGGAAACTTCTCCCTAAGAGCCATTTAGGCCACAAAGTTATTTCTCCCAAGGGCACAGCTCCTCCCAGATAAGGCAATGGTACAGTGTAGTGTAAGAGATTCATAGATATTCTCTAGAAAATGTTTTACATGTGGCGGTCCTGCAGCAGGCCAAATACTACAGGGGAAATAGAATAAAAAACCTTCTACAAAACAAGGCAAATTGGAGAGATGCACACCAGATGCAAACACACACAATTGGCTTCCATATAAGCTGCATTATATACACCCTCCACTCAACCAAAAATACAGAATTTGGCAATCTTTTGCACTCCTTCCCTTGCCCCCCCCAATATAGCCATGACAAGGTTTCCCCCCAGACGCTTTGCATTTTGTTGTGTCCTTGTTAGTTTAGCAGGATGGAAGGGTCGCACAGAAATATTTTTTTTAAAAATCACTTTGAAATTAGATCCAAGAGTATTGATTTGGAGCATCTCAGCTGAGGTCCAAATGCTTTAACAGTCAGTTTTTCTCCCCAGAGGGGCACAAGGTGCTGGTGGCTTTAAGCGTAGAATTCATTTGTAGGGGCTTTCTTGTAGATTGGTTTTTTGCCAAGATCATAACTCCCCTCATCCTTTTTCTTCATGCGATAAACCAACAGGAGGATCAGGAAGACAGCAAACAGCAGCCCCACTGCCCCACCTGCAATAAGAGCTGGAAGAGAGTATGGAATGAATATAGCATTTAGGAGGAAACTGCTACCCTGTGAGAAGCTGCCTCATAAACCCATGAAATCTATCCTAGAGTTCCAGCATTTTGGAGCTTTCTACTGGCAGCTTCCATCTTGCTGAAAGTGACATTTTCAGTCCAAATGGCATCTAGAGACCAGAAGTCACTTTCCACCCAGTTTATCCATAATTAAAAAACAGAGTTGAATAAAAAAAGTTTCTTCTGATTAAAGCAGGACAGAAGCTTCCCTAATACTCAGTGCCTCCCAGCTTACTAGAACAAAGCCAGTTGGGTTGTGTGCTTTTGGTCAGCATTCTTGCCCTCTAAAGTAGTGGGAACAATCAAACCCCATTTTTGGCATCCCCATTACCCCATTTTTGGCATCCCCATTTCCCCTTCCTCCCACATTTACAGTGTGGCTAATGAGTCAATAGACTTCGGGGACTGAAGTTACCTGCAAGAACTTCTGTTCTCTCAAAGAGGCTGCTGTTAGCTGTGCTGGCCATGGAAATCTTGTTGGACGGGTTCAGTTCCTCAGGGGGCAAGACTTTACGTGGAGTTAGTTCATTCTCTACCACCAGGTTTTCATCCACATCCTTTGTCCCCTTACCAGTATCTTCAGGGATATAGTTGTCACTCGAGAGCTGAATAAAGCAGAGACAAACCACACCCTGTCATGAGCAGCTACAAAACACTTCAAAACAGGAGAGACAGGAGGGGCAGGACAGGTGAGGTCATTTAAGAGTTCAGTGCATTGTGAGCACC
This sequence comes from Chrysemys picta bellii, assembly GCF_011386835.1. Taxonomy (NCBI): domain Eukaryota; kingdom Metazoa; phylum Chordata; order Testudines; family Emydidae; genus Chrysemys; species Chrysemys picta. The sequence goes on along the minus strand of NC_088803.1, from coordinate 35,271,518 downwards.
TTATTTCAGTGGACTGGACGTGGAAGCCAGCTGCTTTAGGGGGTGTGGGAGGAAGAGGAGGAGTGGGTTAAGGTGACAAGAGCCTTTCACAGGCAGGCAGGCCGGCCAGATACTACACAGAGGGGCTGTTGGGCTAGGTTTTTCTGAGTGTGCTCAAACACCACCACCTACCATAGGACTCTCTTCAGTGGTTGAAGTCATGTCATCTTCAGCATCTAAATAACATGCAAACAATACAGAATTAGTTTCCCTTTGCTTTCAGAGTGTTTTCCCAAAGCCCAGGCACACACTATATAGCAGCACTAGCTGCTATTGTCTAACTAGGGCTCTACTTTGATTAAAGTTCCCTCTTATCTGTAAGTACTTTCACCAGTTAAATAGAATTTTGATTACACAAAGCCACATGATGCAAGCTCAAGATTACCTCCTTCAGAGAAGAAATCTTCAGTTCCATCAAGTGGCTCTTGCTGCAGGGTACCAGGATTTGCTCAGAAAGCGAATATGCTCTTGTGTGCTAGGCTGGCTTCAGGAGGGCACTCTTTTGAACACCCATCCCTAAGGTACTAACCATCAGATCTGCCTGAACATGCCCGGTACTAATTTCAGAGCTTGTTCTTTACCTTTTGAGAACACAATGTGCACATAAAAAGGGCAACAAAGAGCTGTTTAAACTAGTTTATGCTAGGAGTTTTGAAAGCCATAAAGAGTTCTCTGAAAACACTGACTTAACTAGCTTTCACTACTACACTGGTTTTAGGGGCAAAGTGGGAAGATTCAGAAACATTGGGGCTGGAGGAAGATGAGATTTAACAAAACTATTTAAACTTTACAGCCCCTTCATATTAAGAGGGGGAAAGGATTTAAGTAATGCATTGTCTGTCTACCCATTGAAGATAGCATGTAATCTCATTACAGGGGTGACTTACTTGGATGCCCCCATAGAGAGGGAAGACAGAAGGAGTCCCACATCATGGCACGGTGCCCTTTTGCCATTCCTATCAGTGTACTGCACCCAAGGAAGCCTCCATATGGGAGGTATTTGATTAGGCTGCTCTGTTGATCCCTCTCAATGACTTGCTAAGCTTAGCTTTACAGACTGTGTAGCCCATTGGAAGTCCCATTAGAGCAGGGGTCCCCAAACTGGGGGAGGGGGGAGGGAGAGGAGGACGACCCCTCAGGGGGTCATGAAATTATATGGGGGGGGGGGTCACAAGCTGTCAACCTCCACCCCAAATCCTGTTTTACCTCCAGCATTTATAATGGTGTTAACTATATAAAAAAGTGTTTTTAATTATAAGGGGGGGGGGTCGTCACACTCAGGCTTGCTATGTGAAAGAGGTCACCAGTAAAAAAAAAAGTTTGAGAGCCACTGGATTAGAGAGCCTGTGAGACTCAGGGGACTATGTAGTTTTTCCAGGTCAGAGATATGAAGATGCAATACTCAGAGGAAGACTCCAATGTAAAGACTATTTCTTGCCTACATACCATCATCATCATCTCCAGAACCAGAAAACCAGTCACTCTCTTCGGTCAAGTCAGGCCTGAGGTCACTGATATCTTCATCATCTGGCAAGGCTCCAGAAGAGAAATAGTCCTCTCCATACCTCTCTGGGTCCATGGTCTCAGTTTCTCTCACCTGAGAAGGGAAAACCAGCATTAGACATTATGCAGAAACCCAGACAGTTCTCAGGCTGCCAGCAGCCATCTGCAACCAGATCAGTTGAGCCAGCACAGTAATATTTCACCATTTAACTGGTGAAGTTCAATTCAGTCCAGCTAAAAGCACCACCTTTACTAGCTTGAAAACAGCTGAATTCCCCTAGTTCTCTGAGGCCAGGAACAAAGATCAGCCAGGGTGGGGATTTCCAGAAAGACTGTTCAGAAGGTTCCCATGAAGTGACCAGGGTCTGAATTTACTGAAAACAGCTTTCTGGGCAAGAGCTCATGGCAAAACCCCTTGAGGTAGAAGGGAGGAATAAGTTTAGTGTGACAGGCAGGAGGAGGAGTAGTGGGACCTATACCTAGAGAATCTTTTCCAAGCCTGTGTCAAGAGCTAGATTGGGTTCTCCCTGTAGCATTAAAACCCCAAAGCCAGTATGTTTAATAGCATCATTATTTCATTTACAATTCAGATACTTTATCATACAAAGGTTAAAACAGAAATTTGTTTGCTCCTCACATCTGTATATTCTGGGGAACAATACGACAAGATCAAAGGCATCACAAACAGGAACTCATTTGTATAAAGTGTCCCCTCAACACACAATTCAAAAAGCAAATCGCTCAGCAGTTCCCATCTGAAACTAAAACCATGATACTGGGATCTGACTAACAGACATATGTGCATTAGCGTGGTAGCAGCAGCACATTGAAGCCAGTCTGCAGGGCATAGGGGGTGAAGGTAGAAGATTTAGACCAAGATTATACAAGTTCCCATAACTATTCTGTATAATTCTAGTGACCCTTTAGGGCCAGTCCAGGAGAGAATTCCATAACTGAGATCATGGACTGTCCACACTTCCAAACTGGCAGAATCCAGCATTTGCTGTGGAATTCCAGCAGCAATTCACAATTCCACAGCCATTAAGTCATTTGCTTGTTAAGGAATTTAACCCTTTCCTTACAGTTGGAAGTACAATGCAAACTGAACGGACAGCTGCTGCCACCACCACTCGTTTCACTAGCCTTATTTTGCTAATGATTCCCATTGCTATCACCAGTTCTGCTCCACTAGTGATAGAAATACTGGGAGCACTAGTGTGGCTAGGGGCGCCACTTGTTACAAGCATGGAGATGCAGGGTTAAATGGAGAGGGGGGGAAGTGGAGACTGGGGGGTGGGGAGGGGAACACAAAATGTTGGTTCTCCACCAAAGCAGCTCACCCTCCCTTCCTCCAGATGGAATGCTGCCTTATCTGGTAGCTACTGGAACCATTTCATCATCAGTGTTAAGTACTCTCAGTGCTTCAAGGCAGAGTGAGGGGGGGGAGGGGGGGTCAGAAAGCAGCCTGTCTGCTGCCTTGCCCCAGGCATGGTCCCACTGCAATAAGAGACCTGCGGCATGGCTGCAGCTAGCCCTGCTCAACTTGTGGGGCACAGGCTGCAGAGCTAAAAACTGTAGTATAGGTATATCCATAAAAGCTTTATTACAGTGCCAGATACAAGTGGTCTTTTCCCCTCACACCAACAATCCACTTCCACATCTGTAGATACTGGGGTTGCCCCAGCCACCAGGCTCTGCAGTCAGGGTATGAGAAGCTTCTCTTCATATCCTGAATTCCAGGGGCTAGAACAGTGATGCAATAGCTTTTCAGGCAGCTCTGGTTCATTCCACCTCTTCAGAGTCAAAAGGGACCAGAACGCTCAACTGAGCATCCTGAAAAACCAAGAAGAGTCTGATGCTGCCAGACTCCTCATCTCCCATTATGCCCCAACTAAGACTGCTAGAAATACAGCCTGGAACAAACATTCCCAGCATCACTGGTCATTTATAGGACAACTTTTATGCCAACCTTAGTTAGAAAGGAGGCATCTGAAGCTAGCCAAGACACCAGGGCTCCCTAAAATGGTACTTCAGCACAGGCCACAGCTGGAATGATGAAGCTGCTTCTCATCCCAGACTGCGGATGTTTTATTAAGATACAGAAAGGGTTTGATTCCCATTGGCCACTATTCAGTAAGTCAGGGTGTCCCCCCAGATAATAGAACAGGAGTACTTGTGGCACCTTAGAGACTAATAAATTTATTATAGCATAAGCTTTCGTGGACTACAGCCCACTTCTTCGGATGCATATAGAGTGGAATAAATATTGAGGAGATATATATACACACACACACACACACACACACACACACACACACACACATATACAGAGAGCATGAACAGGTGGGAGTTGTCTTACCAACTAGCTTTCATGTAGTACAATGGCAATAGGTGGAGGAGGTTTTCCCTTGCAGAGCATGCAAAATATTGGCAGGTGTGCTAGGTTACATCTTTGTGTCAGCTCACCCAGACTGTACTCACAACTGGTGAATCAGAGCCATCAGGCAGACAGAAAGCAAACGCCTAATAAGGGAGGCTCAAGCGATAACTAGGCTGGATCAGAGAGTCTGAAGCGACTGAGTAACCTGCCTTATTAGATCAAGCCAACAATGAGTAAGAATGGTAGACATTTGTTATTAGTGGGTACTTTGGAATGCACCAAGTTCAGATATCACAGGAACTTATTCATCAAAATACACACTGTCTGTGTGTACAAGTGAGTGAGGTCCAATACTAACAAAGTTACTGACTCACAGCAGTCAATAAGATTCTATGGAGTGTTTTATGCCGTTGCTCATTTGGCCCTGGGCCCAGGAGAATGCAAGTGGGAAGCTCATGCTCCATCTACAGTAACTTCCTGGAAAACATCCAGACAGCTACACTGGGGGAGATGAGCAGTAGCAGAGGGACCTACACTTCTACACATTTACCCATAGAAGATTAATTGAGTATTCTTAGGGGCTTGGAGTTGAGATTATTTGAGGTCCTGGGGTGCTGTTGGGCATCTCACTTCCTTCCTGTGTGGGTAAATGTGGTGAAGTTCATTCCAGGTTTCTCCCTACACAAACTCAAAACATACCCACAACAAGCAGGCACCTCCCTGGAGCTAGGTGCAAATCCCACCTTGCAGAGGACTCTGAATGGAAAGAGTTAACAGTGAAGTGTCTGTGCTCTTTGCAGGGTGGATCTGGAACAGTGACATTCCTCACATACACACCTGCAAAGGGCACACAGGAGCAGTTCAGAGAGACCCCAATGGTTTGTGGGCTCAGGGAGAGCCTTAGTGCAATGTTACTGTTTCTTTTAACATTGTCTAATAGGGACATTGCATTTCTAAAGCTGGAGGAAAGTCTCCCTGCTTCCCCATATATATATTCTACAGGCTGCCCTAGGAGGCAGTTTCCAGGTATTCAGACTCCCTCCCAAATGGGAATTTGCAGCCCATGGGGGGTACAGAGTTAATAACCCAGTGGTTCTCAACCTGTGGCCCATAGGACATCCTCAGGGCCATATGGGTAGTACTGGATGCAGCACACAACACATTGGTAAATAGGTTGAGAACCACTTCCCCTTTTCAAAAGCATCTGGCACTTGCCGAATGTCCCCCACAGCCACATTCGGCCTAACACTTTCGGCAGTCACCAGCTGGAGGCTGGCATTGGATCGAAATGGCTTGTGGCCAGTTGTTCTGCCACCTGCTATTACTGTGCTGGAACTAAGTTCAGCCACCCTTATGATGAGAGAATGACTAAACGACTGCACAGCCTCACCTACTTCTGGCAGCTGAAGTCAAGCCTTACTGCCAATATGCTTTAGCAAATAGAATCCTTTAACTACAGAAGGATGTTGCTTCTGCCAAAGTCCAGTTCCAGGATTTCTTCTGGATGTTAAGCAGCTTTTACTCACACAGTGACGTGAGTGCCAAGTAAGATTAACAAACATCATTGGGGGAGGGGAATAGAAGGAAGGAGAAAGGGCAGGAGCTTTCCCTGCCTAGCAAAAAGAGGTTTACTTCTTAGCTGCCAGCCAGAGCGTGTGCAGGTATGCATGCACTCTGCCTTTACCTTCACATGCTGCTTCAGTAGGATCCACGCAGGGGAAGTTAATGTTTAGGTACTACAAGGATTAGCACACTAGACGTGCCAAGATGCACAGGAGGCCCCTACCTCTGCATGGATCATTCATGTAGAAGAAGCCTAAGGCTTCAAGGCTGAGGAGCTGGCAGGGCTGTGATACCTGATCCCCTCTCCGGATGAGGAGTCCAATTTCAGAGTGGCTTTGGCTTGATTTCAGAAACCCAGATCAGCACTAGCTGCTTCTCACAGTGAAGTCTGCTCACACTGCCGCCCACAAAATTCCCATCTAACATGTAACTTTCCTCCGCCACTGACTAGTTCTGAGAAGGAAAAACAGTAAACTCTAACCAAGCCTGCCTCCTCCAGCCCACACACCACTGCCATAGCTTACCGTGCCCTTTCACAGGAGCAGAAAATGAGTAACATTCTCTAGGGCAAGGGCATGAAATGCACATGATCAACTTTTAGTGCTGGCCATTGTCTCTGATCAAACACACCAATGTTTGAATTCACTCCATGCTTCTTTGAAGGCTGGTAGAAAGTGAGCTGGATGGGGGTTGCACATGCAGAGTCCCAGGCATCTGAAGTGCAGGGAGCGCTTTACAGCGTTTCCAACAACCCAGATAATGGAGCCCTAAAACTTGCTTCAGCGGTCTCTGTTTCCCAGCACTGTGTACACAAGCCCAGGAGTAAACAAGAGTGAGTTGAAAGTCAAGAGAACATGGACAAAAGAACATGGACCTGGGCCAAATTTGAGAGGGCGGGAAGTGACAAGAGAGGCAAATCAGCACTTAGTTAACTATTTGCACCCTGCAAAGTCAGAGGTATGGGGAGTTGGTCTGATGGCTCCTTTGCCGATAATCATGTTTACTGATAGTAAAAGAATTCTATTCTTAATTTTAACACCTAGGAAATCAAGAACTGATTTTCATCAGATTGCTCAACAGAATGTGTGTCTCACACATACACATCCATTCATATGACCACTGGAAAGTGACTCCAACCCAGACAAGTCCTGCTGCAAGTCCCCCCTGCTCCTCACCCAGTGAATTTGAGAATGAGTCATACAGGATCAGACTAGGGATCCATCTGGTCCAGTATCCTGGTCTGACAGAGGAAGATGTGAGACGTTCCATACTGGTTAGCCTGCCCAGATGGGAAGTTTCTTCCTAGTCTTGTCAGTAGTTGATTTGTGCTCTAAAGCAATTATCCTGCTCAGTACAGCCAGATCACAATAGATATCTAATCCTTTTGAATTCTACTTTGATCTTTGTCTCAATATCTTCAAGCAGTAAGTTCCACACTAATGGTGCATTGTGTGAAAATATTTCTTAGTTTTCAATTTGCCACCTTTCAGTTTCATTGAACGTCTCTTTGTTCTTGTGTTACAAGACATGGGGGAAGTTAGAAGTTCCTGATCTACCTTCTCTATACACCATTTTATAGTGAGAACCATCTTGTCCCCCTCACTAAACTCAGTAGTCCTGACCTTTTCAGTCTCTTAATGCAAGACTGTGTTCCTCTAGTCATTTCCATTGCTATCTCTGAATACACTCTGTGTTCTGAGGTTTGAACACTGTACTCTAAGTGAGGGTATACCATGGATTTATAGAATAGTATTGAATCTTTTCAGTATTCTTCTCCAGCCAATTCCTTGCTTCTTGTAGTTCTGCTGCACACTGAGCAGAAATTTTCCATTGAGCTGTCCACAGTGAGGCCTAGGGCTTTTAAACTGTAACCACTCAAGGAAAACTACTCACACAACTTAGTTGTCGGGAGGATTGTTGGATCCCCAATTACCCAGACAGACTGGAATGGTTTCGAGAATATGCTAAAGCTTGTGGATTTAGGGACTAGAACAGAGTCATTATAGGCTAACATATTAGTTGGGAATTCAGGATAGAAACAAGAGCCCTTACAACATAGCTGACCTAAAACTGAATCATTTAGTGTGTTTGCTCTTGGCTTCACTTCAGAGGCTTCAATAGGAGCCTTTAGAAAGGAGTGGCATGCGTTGTTTATCTTATGACACCAGAGCGTACTCCCATTCTCCCCAGACACCCATAATGTCCCATGCAGCAGAAGTCATATTACTAAAATGCACATCTAGATTTCAAGTTAAAGGATTCTCAAAATGGGGCTTACACAATACTGAAGCCAGCCCTAGAGCCGGTACTCTAAGAATCTGCGTTTAAAAGAAGCATGCCTACACAAAAGCCATCACAACTGACACTAATTAGCCCTCTTGCTGGATGTGTCAGCAGAGAGGCCAAGGACCTAGACCATGGAAAGTGAACTGTGTCAGCACCAGATGTAACCCCTCAAGGGCAGGGACGCGTGGCACACTGGTAGAGTACATACTTGTCGCTTCACTGCTGATGCTTGTGATGTGACTGACTGAAGTCTCCCATGGCTGTCCTGACATTAGCACTGAATTCACTTAAATACTTCACTTCTGCCCCTTCGCCCTTAGTTCCAGGCCACCACAGAGTTGCTATTCTTGTATCAGGAAATCCCAGAAACTAAGCCATTGTTGAAGTAATCTTGGCCAAAATGGATTTGTCCTACCATGACACATGGCTGGGATCCAGCTTGTCAAACTAAGTGTAAACCACTGGAAATCTGATACTGTCATGGAAGTGCTGAGGCCAGCAAGCTGCAGCGCGCATGTGCTAAAAGAGCCGTGAAGACAAGGTAGGCAAAAGAACAAAAACCATGTTCCTAAAAACAAAGGAGCTAAGCCTGGGACAGGAGGGAATTTTCCACCCACAGCCCTTTGTTCTATCCGATTTACTTACATGGGGCTCCTCTCTACTCCAATCTGTTGGAAAAGATTTTAAACTTTGTGTATTATACTTGTCTTGTTATTTTTAATGTATTTTAATGCTAGAATGCCTTGCTTCCCCCCCCCCTCCACCTTTCCCCTTTATTCCTTCATTCCAGTTTTTCGACTCTTCTACAGTATGTGCTGTCTGATTTGCATCATTATAATTTGCATGATTTTCCTCCAGTTTCCTTCTCTCCTTTCCTTAATCTCTTTCCTGAAAGCCTTGTCTACTACATGTTTTTTCCACTACACTTTCTTACCATAGGTAACAATGGTGGGAGTGCTAGTGTAGACCACAAACTGATAGTTGCGAGCATTTTAACCACCACATTGGCTAGAGCTGGTCAGTTTGAGCAGATGTAAAGGACACCATAGTTAAAATTTAAAATGCAAATTGTCTACACTAATGATCTGGGAGCAACCTGAGGGGAAGTTGTAAGGGGCAGGAGTGACAAAGCAGTGCAGACAGAGCTTAACTCACATGCTTACATACTGGCACTCCCCCCTGCCCCCTACTCACAACATGGCACCGCTGTGCCCAGGCTTGCCTAGTCTCTCTCTTGCTGGGAGGGAGAGTAGTAGACAGTTACTTTAACAAGCCCTCAAGAAGAACCTTCCAGAGAATTCAGTGATCTTCAGATACCGAACCTCAGAGCATTTTAGCATATTTTACAATATCCACCAGACTGCTCTCTCCTAAAGAGATGTTTTGGAGTAACATCAGGCTCAAAACACCTCCAAAACAAGAGCTACTTGTTGTTCCCTTCCAGCTTCTCCAACAGATGCACTGTAGTGCCATGGGGTATGGTACCATCTATCTGCCCCTTTAAAGCACAGACAATATCCTCCTCTCCCATTAAAAGCTCTGTTAGAAGGAAATCACCGCTTCAGAAGCAAGAGTTTCTAGAGACTTCCGTCTTGTGTGACTGCTTGCTACTGTGGAAAAAGTCACATGTGACTGAACTCTAACTTTGAGGGGTCCTGCACGCTGCGGTAGTAGAGTTATTCCCATGTTAACGAGCATTTCTGTATGTGGTGAGCACAAAGACCTGGTCTACCCTTAAACTTTAGATTGACATTTATGTTGCTCGGGGGTGTGCAAAATTCACACCTCTGAGTGCTGTATCTATGCCAGTCTAGCACCTGGTGTAGATGTGGGTAGGTTGATGGAAGAATGCTTCTGCTGACCTAGCTACTGTTGCTCAGGGGAGTGGGTTACCTACTATGATGGAAAAAACCACTTCTATCACTGTAGAAAGCATCTACACTTCAGCATTGTTGCTGTGCCACTGTAGTTCCCAGAGAGTAAACAAGCCCCAAATCTCACCAGCAGAAAGTGGGTTGCTTCTTTTCCTCACTCCAAAACTCCTCCTCTTTAGATACATAAACTCCTTAGCAGAGACACTGAAGAAATCTTGTCTATGCCTGGGAGCACAGCAAATAACCTTATTTCAATCCAGGTCACATCTTATATCAGCGTTCCTCTGCATAGCAAGTACTGTAACAAATCCACATTAGCTGGCTCACTGTGCCCTCTGATCATCTTTGGTGACTGTTTGCTAGTCAGCTTGCTCCACATTATTCACAGGATAGATGGCCCCTTCTGGCTTTAGTGCCAAGGAAGAGTTTAATCAAGGTTTCCCTGCACGTGCATGCACTTAAATAGGCTGGAGCCTGCTGAGCCAATTGTTCGAGGAGCTTTCGGAGACAGAAAGTGCCAGTGTGCATTTCCTCCAATATACTTAAAGCAGCAGCAACTCTCACTAGGCAAAAACTACCTTTACACCCAAACTATCACATAACTTCTTGGCTAGGGTGTCCTCAGGTCAACAAACTGCCAAAATAAACCCAGACCTTTAGGTTAGATCCTGAAGCCTGTGCTGAGTAGGAAGTGGCAAGAGACAGAATGGCAGGCCAGGACTTCTGCAGACAGTTACCGTCCAGGTGTCTGGGTGGCAACGAGACTGGAGCAAGAACAAGTTCGTAGGCAGGCATATTCTAGTTGTCGGAGACTCACTTTCAATTACAGTGCAGTCCTTCTGCATTTCCACCTCAGGTTCCCTACCAAGAACCTTAGCCGGTGGATAGCAGTAAGAATAGAATCACTTGTTATTCTTCCTATACATTCCTATTGTGATGTTTTAAATACTGTGGCAATGAGGGGCTTAACCCCACCCCCGCCATCAGCCAACCCTGCAGTGAAAGGATAATCCCATAGCAATAGATTATAATGTACTAAGCAGAGAAGTCAATTTGCCATCACCAATTCAGCAAGAGGGCTTTACTGTAGCCAGAACCCAAGGAGAGTGAGTTCCAATATATAATCCAGAGCAAGCTCTTGGTAACATTGTATTTTGAGTTTCATGCTCTCTGGGCTCTGTTATCTTTTGACCCATGTGCGTTTGCCTAACAGAGCCCACACTTATTTAAGACTAGGTGTCAGTGTTACTTAAAAAAAAAAAAAAAAAAAAAAAAACACACACCACACACCCTCCAGAAGATGCAAAGAGGAGGAGAAAGAATTGACTGGGAGGGATTTCTTGTTTTAATAGTCTGATAATTAGCAAACAGAGCCATAAAAGAGGTTGTACAGTTCCCATGACAGATGGGCACATGCAGGGATCTTTTTAAAAGCAAGGGGACTCATTAAGTAGCATCATAACCTTTTCTGATGAACCAGCTATAGGTGTTTGGAATCTTAAGTATCTATTGGTTACCAAGTCTAATTTCAGCATCTTCACCACAGGGATCTACTCATGTTTTAAAGAGAGATTCAGATAAGCAGCTCAAGGCAGGATAAATAAAGCCAGCCACTGACAGCCACAGTGTCCAAATTCAGGGTATGGGTGGGAAGAGTCCATTCTGCCTGTTCTCCCAGGGAGATGATCCTCTTATCAGGGGATTTTCATTCAAACATCAAAGTTTGGTATATAAAAGGCCAGAGTCAAAGAATGCAATGTAATTTACCTGTTTTCCAAAGTTTAGTCTTCTCCTTCCCTCACCTGAGGGAAACATCTGGAGAACCTTCCTAGAGCATAACTCAATCCCACAAGTTATTTTGCAGGGCTGTTATGTTTTGGGGTTGTTTTTTTTAAAAACTTTTACGTGTGTATTACATTACTAGCTCATGTGTCTTGCACCTTTATAACAGTGTTAGCAAGATCAGACTTCAAAGAGAATAAGGCACACAGCAGAAGTTTGGTGCCTTTCCTAGCTGGCCCAATACAGAGCTAAAATGGCCTGACATGCCACTAATCTAGGCTTGTTTGTACAGTTGAGATCTTGATACTGCACCTTGAAAGTGTTTCAATTCCCCCACAATCTATTTAAGTTTAATCATATCAAGAGACTAGAGATTTAGGTTTGATTTACACTTAGCTATGTTAGTTTAGGAAGGTTTTGCTGGCATAGATGTGACTTTATTTATTTATTTATTTTTAATTAAGAGTGTAGTTAAACCAGAAAAGCCTTTAAGCGTAGCTAAGAAAGGCACCACTAAGGTCTTGTCCAGGCCCAGAAAGCTAATGCCCACGTCTTTACTATTTCCAGGTACTCACACTTTCCCAGAATCATGCAAGTCACATAGTAAAGTTAAACATGCTTACAGCACCCCAGCATTCTAGGGCTTGGTTTCCCGCCCCCTCCGACAAAGGAATATTTCAGCTTTACACACATACACTCTCCCTCCTTGACTTCCAATCATCTGCGTGTTTGGGGGGGGGGGGGGGGGGGGGAGGAGAGAGAGGAAATCTTTCTAAATGCATGCTAGTAATCTAGAAGACCAGAACATTTTGTTGTTCACCCCTTCTTTGGCTTCTGGAATCCATGGACCTCACAGCACTAACAAGGCATTTAGTTACCAGCATGCAATGACAAGGCACATTATTACTGTTCATGTTTATACAACAGTTTTTCTGATGCTTGACCTTTAGTTAGAATTAGTGCCAAGACAGAATGTATAAACAGCCTCCTATATAAGAGGCTTCAGAGCATGAGAGAGAATATTCTGTATCCAGTATGCATTTCAATTTGTAATAAATATTTATTTTCTTGGAAAAAATCCTCATATAAATGAATTCTAGTAAATGAAGTCTCCCCCACCTACCACCACAAGTAGAAGCAGTCTTTTTAAATGGACTCAGAAATAAAATTGGAATCCTTACCACTTTAAGAAAAGATCCCAGTCTCGTTAGAACAGGTGACTCTAATCACAGTGCCAGGAGAGCTTGCTGTACTGACCAAATTCCTAATTTCATAATGCCAGACAGGGAGAAGAAATCCCATTTAGGAGTTGCAGTTTAGCCTTATCAAATTTGAACAATGGTCCATCATTCTAGGTACATCTTCCTCCCACCACACTACATCAGGCCATTGGTCCAATAATTCAGTCTCTGGTCATCAGAAGTAGCCAGAACCTGATGTGATAGACTGAAAAAAAAATTCATAATACATCTGTCCAGCTGGAATAGCCTCAGATACAGGGTGTCTTCACTGCACCAAAAAAGAGGGTGGGGGTGGTTTTGTTAATTAAAGAATTGCTACCCTCCAGAAAATTCAACCCCGCCTCACACTCCAGAACTGCAACATCAAGGAAAGTTTGAGTCACTGATTCTCAGAAGAGAAAAAACTATTACTCAAGTGCTGACAAGAGGTTTACAGAACCACAGCAAACTTCTGCCTTAAAAAAAGTAATTTTCAGACTCCAACAAGCTTCTGTTTTAGAAGTGTGACTTCCACAAGTCCAAATCAGAATGTAATCTCTCTATTATTATTAGTAAGAAGTTCTTGGAGAAGTTCTGAACAGAGGCAGCTGTGGCTTTAATGCTTCAGCAACTCATCTGTATGACGAAGAGGCATTAGGTTCTAAATATGTAACTTAATCTATGTATCCAACACTAAGTGAAAATTCTCACCCACTCTGTCCTAACTGGAAATGGGAGTCTGAAGTATTTAATCCAATAAAAAGCCAAGGCAGCCACATTCAAGTAGGATCTTTTATGGCCCAGCAATGCAGTAACTTACCACATCTAAAGTGTGAAATATTTAACACACTGCCCCCATCCCATTCCCTAGTAATGAACTCAGCCCTGCCTTACCACAACAGCTCCATTCTAGTGCAAATCATTTCATGCCTTAATCTAAAGGGTCTGCATTCTACCAGGTTTCAGCAAGCATCCACTTGCTCACTGATAGAAACAGTTTAGAGGTCAGATATACTCACAGCTGGTCTACACAATTTTTGACTGCTTTAACTATATTGTGGTTGTACACTTCCCTAACTCTCTATCGTTTGACAGTTATAGCAGTAGAAGGGTGATGACAGAAAAAAGGTCTACCATGTAGCTTATTTCTGTCAGCACCTGTATACAGGTATAAGTGTGTCAACATAGGGGATTCTGCTTCCCTAACTACAATCCATTGCTAAACCAACATGGTTAAAGTGGCACCCAAAAGGAATAAAACCCCTTTTCAGATCAGCCAGGAGAGCAAGCCTCCTGTAGGGACAGGATAAAGCTAACATGAAGTCACACACCTCTACACTGCTGTGAAGATATTTTCCATTTTGGGGGAGTCCATTATATGCAGGGTTATGCACCAGAGAATTGCCCAGCTGTCAATCACTACACAAATTTAATTCTACTCATCTCAGTGTGAAACAGGGGCTACTTTGACAACAGAGGTTACTTATTTTACCGATACTAGCACCCACTATACCACACTATTCCCAGAGATGCAGTTCCAGCCCAAATCACACCAGGCATTTAGCGAGCACCATGTATAGAGCAACAAGATTCTCCCACTTTAGGACTTTTTATTTTTATTTTTTAAAAAGCAAGAGAGAATCAAACCAAGTGAGGATTCAGAGTCAGCCAAATGGATTCTAGCAGCAAGCGAGATTTCAATAGAATATTCAGCAGCAATAAGAGTTTGAAGTGTGGTAAAAACAGGCTGAAGTTTGCACTGTGAAGGCAGACACTCTCTTCCCCATTGTTAGGCTAGAAGTCAAGTTAACAGATCTCAGCCTTACAGTTGGGAAATAGGACAGAAATAGGGCAACACAAGACACCAGACACTATGCAGGAACAGCAGGATAAGAGAGCATATCCTGAAATGGATTCAAGTCATGCACATTGGAAGGGCCATTGTCCCCTCTCCCAACCCAAAACCAGAAAGAAGAGTCCATGGTATCCAGCCATAAACAACAGTTTTCACAGCTGCTGGACTGGAGGTGGATTTCAGCAGACAAACAGTCCACGTATCTTTGCCAAGCCATTGCCAGCCACCTCAAGGACCTGGTGCACTAACAGTAATGTGGGAGGAGTAGAACAAGGTAGAGCATTAGGATAATAATAGACTTTAAGGTCAGAAGGGACCATTATGATAGTCTAGTCTGACCTCCTGCACAATGCAGGTCACAGAATCTCACCCACCCACTCCTATAATAAACCCCTGACCTATGTCTGAGCTACTGAAGTCCTCAAATCGTGGTTTCAAGACTTCAAGATGCAGAGAATCCTCCAGCAAGTGAGCAGTGCCCCACACTGCAGAGGAAGGCAAACCCCCTCCCCCCCCAGGGCCTCTGCCAATCTGCCCTGGATGAAAATTCCTTCCCAACCCCAAATATGGTGATCAGCTAAACCCTGAGCATGTGGGCAACACTCACCAGCCACACACCCAGGAAGGAATTCTCTGTAGTAACTCAGTTCCCATCCCCATCTAACATCCCATCACAGGCCATTGGGCATATTTACCACTAATAGTCAAAGATCAATTAATTGCCAAAATTAGGCTATCCCATCATACCATCCCCTCCATAAACTTATCAAGCTTAGTCTTGAAGCCAGATATGTCTTTTGCCCCCACTGCTCCCCTTGGAAGGCTGTTCCAGAACTTCACTCCTCTGATGGTTAGAAACTGTCGTCTAATTTCAAGTCTAAATTTCCTGATGGCCAGTTTATATCCATTTGTTCTTGTGTCCACACTGGTACTGAGCTTAAATAATTCCTCTTCCTCCCTGGTATTTATCCCTCTGATATATTTATAGAGGGCAATAATATCTCCCCTCGGCCTTCTTTTGGTTAGGCTAAACAAGCCAAGCTCCGAGTCTCCTTTCATAAGGAAGCAACAGAGGGTCCTATGGCACCTTTAAGACTAACAGAAGTATTGGGAGCATAAGCTTTCGTGGGTAAGAACCTCACTTACTGTTACTTACAAGTGACTTGCATCTGAAGAAATGAGGTTCTTACCCACAAAAGCTTATGCTCCCAATACTTCTGTTAGTCTTAAAGGTGCCACAGGACCCTCTGTTGCTTTTTACAGATTCAGACTAACACGGCTACCCCTCTGACATTTTCATAAGACAGGTTTTCCATTCCTCAGATCATACTAGTAGCCCTTCTCTGTACCTGTTCCATGTTTAAGGATGAATTCAAACTGGGAGACCCAGAACTACATAATGGGTTTGGAAGTCTCGAATACTAGAATTCTCTGAAAAAGTGAGTTCAGCCCTGGGCTACCTCCATCTGTTCAGAATGCAAGAGCCCTCTTGACCTCTTCTCAAATAGGGGACTCAGCAAAGTGACTTATGCAAGGAATTTGTTCCCCAGCTTCCATTGTGGAGACTACTTCATGAGAGAAGTTCCTCTCAGGGATCCATCTTGCCAATCAGTTTCCAAAGGATTTCATTCTCTGGGCCACAAGTAAGGGCTCTGGGGACTCCTGCGTAAAAGCTACTGATGAAGATCTTGTTCTTAGTATTCAGAGTACTCAACTGAGGGACTACACAGATATCACTCCCACCCTATTGGGTGTAACCAATTTGCATATTAGAAACATTTCTGTGAAGTGCTAAAAACTAAAAGCAACTAACTGCCTATTCCAGTGGTTTTCAACCTTTTTTCGTTTGCAGACCCCTAATGAATTTCAAATGGTGGTGCAGACCTCTTTGGAAATTCAACCTGTAGTCCAAGGACCCCTACCACAGAAGTCTTAGACTAAAGACTGACTGAACAGAATTCAACTGTAAATGCGGCACGTGCTCAGCATGGCATTTGATGCACCGTGAAAAGGGCACTAAACTGTGGGCATCTATGATAACGACAACACTTCTGATGGACCACAGGTTGAAAACCACTGGTCTATTCCCTCCAATACAGCTGCTAGTTTGAGAAGATGCATTAAAAAGCATTTGATTTAGTGACAAGAGCCCATCATCTCCTCTTTTTCCTTCAAAACTCTGTTCCAGGTGCATTAGTCTTTGTAATACAGTCTGTTGCTCTATGTCGGACAGGTACTGTTCTGGCCAAGTTAAATCACACCCACTCCATGAGCCTGCCCAAGTCAGAAGGTGAAGCAGATGGAAAATAAAGTTATACATGCAGATAGCAATATCTTGATTTGATTGGGAGGGACAGATGAGAAACTGGGCAAAGAGCAGAAAGAACAGGCCTCAGGGACTGGTGGTAGAAGGACAAGCCAAACCGGTTTAAACATTAATAATGCTGCATTACTTTCCAAATACCACCATCAACAAAACATCAGCTCAGCCAGTCAGTTGCCCAGTGAGTTCTGGGAAGTGTGAACACTTTTTTGAAGCATTAGTAATAAAGCAGGCAGGTGTTGCAGCAGAAAAGCAGAGCCTACTTACCTGCTTCACTCAGACCCCTTCTCTCCCCTCACATCTCCCATTTAATAAGAGCTTGATTAAAGAGATCATCTGGATGTTATCAGTGCAGGACTAGTATATGAAATGGTGCTATGATCTGGCATGCCAACCCCTAAAAGGTTGAAGCACAGCACCTCAAAGATTGGTTTTAGGTACGTAGGATCAATGGAGCTCATAGGAATGGTCTCACATTTAAATATTACATCATGTTAACATGATCCAGTCTGTTACTTAACATAACCAGAGCATAGGAATTATGCCATGGAGCTTTCAGGAATATTTTCAGCCCTTTTACATGTGGTAAGGCTGCCTCAGCCAGAGAAAGCCTGGCTGCAGCGAGAGCCGCATGGGGCATCACATGCCACTTGAAAGAAGTAGAGCTTGCTCCAAAGCATTTCTGGCTCTTGCATTGTACAGGCTCTGCGGGAACATCACCATACAGGATCACATAGCCCTCAAGGCCCTGTCCTTACACAAACACAAAATAGACTCCATGCCCTGTGGAGTCTCAACAATATGTCTGCACCCTCTCCATATCTTGGGTGTACAAAAATTACAGGCCACATGCTGTGTGATCCAGCATGTTGTACCAACATACTCCCACACTAACCTAGATGCTGCATCACCAGAGACCGCTCCTCAGTGGGGGTTGGCCCATTCTACTAAAGCAAACTTGGTGGTGCAAATAAAGTCAATATGGCAACACTAGAATACAGCCAAACTAATGAAGCATAGGGCAATATGCTGTATTGAGTGTTCTGTAAACTCAGCATAAGGAGTTATAGATACAGCTATGCAGAAGTGTTTTCTTTGGAGGCATCGGAACCCTTTAGGACACAGCCTACTAAATCCACAGCCCATTATATTCCCCAAGCACACTAGGTTGCAATGTTAATTTCATACCAAATGTGGTCAAAGAGCATCCAAAAGTTGTACTACCCAAGACGTTTTTGCCCTGTGCTAGGCTTTGGATTTAGTTGTGCCTGATGGCAGCCATGACAAGGATTCGGTATCTGATGAATTCACTCGGGCTAGCTGGTCATAAAGAGGGCTGCCAAATGTTAAAGGAGTAGACACTTCATGTATTCTGGCCTGAGAGCTTTCTTGCTAAACCACCAGCATCTTGGATTAGCGCTTCAGGGCAGAAACTTGAACAAAAAGTAATAAGTGGTGACCTGCCTATAGAGCCTCAGGCTGCAAGTGAAACAATGGGGACAATTAAACCTAGTTTGGGGATACTCTAGTCTCTTGCAATTGCCCCAGTCCCAATGCAATCCCTACTAACCAGCACCAAAGCAGGATGCCTTCTGACTGGAGCGTAGACACTTGTTAAAATTAAAAGCTAAAAGCCAGAAACCCTCTGAGTTACATACACGCCTGGTGTTTGTACAGGGTCCTGACTCATTTTGCAAATTAGAGAGGGTCTAATGCCCATAAAAATGAGGGGTCCCAATAGAACTACATGTAGAGACGCTTGTAATTACATTTTACAGCACTCACTATATCTGAGCACCTTACAAGTTCAAAATATGATAATGTTGGGGGATTTTAAAAAAATTCCTTTCCATCCTCCCTCAGGCTTTTGATTTCCATACATCTTTGCTCTCCAATCCTAATCTATATCCTTGACATGCAAATTCTGCCCCCCCTTCCCCAAATTCTACCATTGCACCTCAAGCATAACCTGCAGCATCCCTGTTAGCCCATTCCTGAGCCTCTTTGAGAACTACTGGGGTACAGACAAGCAAGAAGAGCAGGGTCCATCCAAGGGCATGGTAGTCACAGAGGCAGAATCAGAAGGGGAAGGCACAGTGGTAAAGGAGCACAAAAGAAACAGCATGTATTGTGGTAGATTAGTTGCAGAGTGAGTAGAAGGAGGAAGGTTGTAAGGCATGGGACTAATGCTGATAAAACAGAGCCTGCAGGGCAGGAGGGTGGGTAAGTTGGTTGGTAAGAAAGTAGGGTCAGCATCAGAAGAGGTATCGCCTGATAGGAGATGAAAAGAGGAAGATTTGTGAATAATCAGAAGGAGCTGGAGGAACCAATGTTGGCACAGAGAAGGGAGAGGAAAGGAGTCTCTGACCCAGCAGAGGAAAAAAATGTGGTAAGGACTGAGAAGAAAACGAGGAACTTGGTGTAGAGAGGCAAGTGGGGAGCAGGATAGGAGTTGAGCCTGGGGGGTAAAACTCAGGTAGACAGGAAAATGGTATTTGGAAGCATAGCAGTGCAAAGGCAAATGGCAGATCCATTTGAATGGCAAGCCAAGTAAGTGTTACTCAATTAAACAATAGAAATCGGTCATCAATACATAAATAACGGTGAGCAGTTCAGGATCCATCAAGCCACGCGGTCCTATCATCAGGATATTTTCAGATGGAAACCAGCTACTCTTCTCCCTCATCCCACTCCATTCAATACACAAGCCAGCAAAACTAGGGACAGTTTAAAACCACAAGACAGGGACAGCCTTAAATACATCTGCCCCTTTCACCTACTCAAAGTTTATGGAAGTGGGGAAAATTGTGGCCATATTTACTCCAAAGCCTCCTGCCAAGTAGCATGTTCCCTCCCTGGATAATGGCTATAAATTGCTTCAGAAGCAGGGACAAAATCATCTGGAAAGAAAGGCCTTTCTATTCTCCCTTGGAAAAACCTAATTTCCTCCTGATGGGAAAAGCCAGGTTTCTGCCACCAGCACATACGATATTAAGTCAGGTAAGGACAAAGTCTCACAGGATATTTGGGGGAGCTAAACCTGGAATCCTGGCTCCACAGCTTAATCATACCGAAAGATGGGGGGGGGGGGAGAGTGGGGTGTTTGAGCTCTGGGAAAGCCTGTATAACACTTCTCTTCTCCTCCATTAACAAGGCTGGCTATAATCCATTACGCCCCCTGAAGAGAGGAATTAGATCTAGTTCGAGATCATGAGGCGAGGATGGAATTGGAGCAATGCTGTTCTTACCCCAGCTGGAGTATGGGTGCGGGAGCCCTTTGGTGAAGGAAGCTCAGCCGCTTATCTGGGCTTCCCCTCGGCAGCCCGGTATTCTCGGCCCGGGGAAATCGGGGACTGGCACACGGTAAAGGAAAACCGCAGCTGCGGGGGCGCGCCGTAGGAGGGGGATTTCAGCAGGTCCCGGTGACGGGAGGCGATTGCCACAGAGCCGGGGTTTGGGGCAGCCTTACTCATACCCCAGCTATGAGGGCTGGGCACTATTTGCGCCATGTGCGGATACTGGAGCCCGGGGGCGGCCGCAGGAGGTGGGCAGGAGGCAACGTCCGGCCAAGGGCTGTCGCTGTCCACCCCCGGGACGGGGAGGCCTTCTGCCCTACCCACGCACCCCACCAGCAGGGGACGGGGACGGGAAGAGACTCCTAGGAGAGCTGTCCCGCTTGGGGCCGTGGTGCGGCCGCTCCCCAGCCCTTCCCTGGCGCTGGGCCGTGAGGGACCATCTGGGACACAGCGAGTGGCAAGAGGCCGACCCGACCCCGGTAGCCTGCAAAGAGGGAGTCCGGACCCGAGCGCTGCCCCCCTCGCTCGGAGCCCCGCGACACCCCCCGGCGCGGGCGGGCACTCACCGACTCGGCGGAGACGGCGCTGGCGGCTACCAGGAGAAGCAGAGCGGCGCAGAGCGCCCCGGGGTGCCTTGCTGACAGCAGCTGCATGGTGCTCGGGTCCCGCTAGCGGAGCAGGCGGCTGTGGCAACACGATCAAACGGCTTGAACGAACCTCACAGCCACGCATCTTATAGGCGGCCCGGCCCCGCCCCCGGGGGAGGCGGAGCTGCAGGCCCAAATCGGGAGGGGAATGCCCGAAGCTGCTGGGAGTCCGAGACGTGCTACTGCCCTTCTAGTCCCGGAAGGGGCACTCCTGGGCTATGGGTAACCACCCACCCTGCAGTCCCCTCCGCCCCCCCACCATTCCCCTCCCAAGCTCCCCTTCTGCTCCCATACAATTCCCCTCCCCAATCTCCTGGGGCCCAACACCATCCTGCCTTCTCCCACCTAACAGCCCCCTTCCCAACCTCCTGGGGCCCGACACCACCCTGTTCCCTCCCAACAACCCTCTCCCCAAGCTCCTGGGGCCTGACACCACTCTGTTCCCCCCCACCTAACAGCACCCTTCACAAGCTCCTAGGGCCTGACACCACTCTGTTCCCCCCCTTCACCTAACAGTCCCCTCCCCAACCTTTTGGGGCCCAATACCACCCTGTTTCTCCCTCCATCTAACAGCCCCCTTCCCAGCTCCTTCCCTGGTCCTTTGTATTCCACCCCCTCCATTTCACCACCACTTTACAGCCCCTTTCTAAATGCCGCCATGTGAAACTCTAACACTTCACCTTCACCCTTGAAGGCCCTGCCATCCCCTTACACCCTGCTTCCTGAACTCCCCTCACACTCCCACCATCCCCCTTCCGCCTCCAACCTAGCCCTGTACTACCTTCCCATACACCCCCACCCTCTTACACCAATAAGAACTTTATGAATACATAGGAAGAAAGGAAAATGGGAAGTCAGATTTTGGGCCATGCTACCTCGACTGTCTGTCTCAAAAATCAACAAGGAGTCTGGTGGCACCTTAAAGACTAACAGATTTATTTTCTTTAAGGTGCCACCAAACTCCTTGTTGTTTTTGTAGATACAGACTAACACGGCTACCCCCGATACTTGTCTCAAAAATCAACGTATGAGAGAGAAACCAGCATATGAAAATACCATTCTAAATATGATTTTTATATATATTTATAACAATAGGATTTGTTTTTTAAATCCTCCTGTTGTCCTCCCCTCTGTATTTGCCTTTTCTGCCCATCTTCTCTGGGTCTCTCCTGTGGATTCTAAATCCTTCTAGGTAAAGCCTGGTTGTACTTCTGGGTGTTATACAATGCTTATCATACTGTTGGCTGTTAACAAATAATAGATTATTGCAAAAGGGGCCAATGGGAATTAATGTTAACAAGAGTGCACCATGAAATTAACAAAGACTGGTCACTTTAGTTTTCTGGGGGGGGGGGGGGAAAGGAAGAAATTTTAAAATAAAATAAAGGTGGTTGTATTTTAAGGGTACCAAAAATGTTCTGTTGGTCATTCAACTGAAACAAGCAGGGCACATGTTTTATGAGAGGAATGAGGCCCTGATCCTGTAATTTGATTAATGCACTCGGACCCCTATGCCTATGAGGAGCCCTGTTGATTTCAATAAGACACCACTCCAACATAAGGGTCTGCCACAAGGATTTAATTACAGGATTCAGGCCAATATCTAAATCCAGAACAACATTTAAAACAACACAAACCATGATGACAATGTTTTCTCCAGCATTTAAGACTAAGCTGTGAAGGCTGGTAATGTTTCCAGGGCAAGTTTTCATCATCAGGCAATCTTTATGCAAAATAACTTCCAGGAAAATCTATTTTGCCCCTGAATACTAACTGCAACTACAACAGACATTTTAACACTGCGCTTAGATACTACGGTGCAGAGATACAATATCTTTGATAAACATGGAAATAATCTGTTACTCATGTATGATAGCAGCAAACAGATGTTTTAATTTTTTTCCTGGCAGCTTCACAGTAAGGCATTTAAAATCGATATCTGTTTTGATTAATGCAATAGCATTTTAAGGAATATTTCCAGATTTCATGTCAGATATTTAAAAACAACAAAAGTGTTTCAATGTTGTTAATATCTGGGACAGGCAGCAATTTGATCCTGATCCTGCTATGAATCTCATGCAAGTGTAGGGTTCTGCTTGCATGGAGCTCATTGCAGAATTGGGGTTTTAGGTAGCTTTTGTTTTAATATTTAAGCTGCAACAAATATTGCCATAAATAAGTGGAATCCATAAAAGAACATGAGTAAGTAATGTAGGTCCAAAATGTAGGTTTTGTAACTTTTACACAGCCAGACAGGAATACAAATGTTCGTTACATTTGATAAAAAAATGAAAATAGTTTTCGGTTTACATTTAAAATTGCCACTGCTGTTTTTGGAAACTGGGATATTACATCACTGTGTTCCTGAATGAGAACCTGAAAGCAAAACTGCTTGGTCTGTTTTCTGTGTCTAATCAGAGGCAAGTGCACAGAGCAAATAGTCATCACAGATGGTAAAAAGAAAGACTTTTAAACATTTCAATTTTAATCAACTCAAGGTATTAGTAACACAAGTAAGGGCATTTGTTTATGCTTTTTAAACTGACAAGGTCCCTTTAAATAAGAACCTCATCTCTTTGTAACCAAACTGATAAAATCTTTGGCTCAGACTCAGTCAGAAATATAGTGGGAAATGAGAATTGCTTCTAATGTGGTTTCCAACCTTTAGAGTAAATTTGCATAAATCCAGTAATGACAGACTTCCTGAGCACATTTTGTAGATTATCTTTCTTCTTTTCTCTCTACTGTCACAAAAAGAAACTGCATGGTAGGAAATACAACCCTAAAAATCTTAACACTATGCTGTGAATTCATGACACAAAATTGCTTTGTTCATTTTGCCCTTCAAATGTCCCCTTTCAAAATGTTTATATTTTACTCTCACTAGAACAATGCAGGAGAAATCTTATGTACATGACACTCACAGAGAGCGACAGGATAAAATGGGCAGAGAGAATGAATAACTGACATTTTCTCTTCTGAAATCCACTACCATCAAGTGGCATAAAAAGTCACATCTCAATGTTGTGATTTGATCAGACTTGTGAATTATGACATTTTTAGGTATACATCAGCCCTTGTACAATGTAAGATTACAGTTTTCAAAGAAACTGCACAAAAGTCAGCTTGGCTCAGCCTCTGCTGTTCCAGTCCCATTACTTAATAATCATTCACTGTTCATGGAATCTTAAAATCAAACCATAACTGGGTAAAAAACAAAAAAATCTTGAAAAGTTAATTCACTTGTAACTGTGAATCTGTGACAAAAACATCCAGGAGGAGGAACTATGATTCCAGATAGATTTTAGTTCTAAAACCACATTTTTCTTTTGTCACATATAAAGCACAGGCTTTGTTATCTTCAGGAGGCCATGCATAAAGCCAACAAAGACTAACTTCTAGTCAAATCCATCATAGTTCCTACTGGACTGGCCAGGGAAAGACAACTTCCAGCCAAGACTTGCTCAGCACAGTTTCTATGGTCAGATTTTTAAAAGAGCATAGGCCTGGATTTTGAAGTAGTCAGAACCCATTACTAAGTATTTTTAAAAACCTCACACCTAACATGCATTCAGCATGCTGAGCTCTTTTGCAAATCTGACCACTTGCTTTGGTGCCTAAATGGGAGCTGAGCTCTTCTTAAAATCTGGCCTCAGTTGTGGATACTGAGCTTTTTGAAAATCTACCCTTTCCTTTTTCCCTGCCAAGATGACCGTAGTGGTCTATTACTAGCTGCTTGTCCAGGGGGTGCTGCTCTTCATGATCCAGGGGTATAACCATAAAACTGGCCGCTGTTTAGGAAAATAAAGGATTTTGATTCAGGAGAAAATAGCTGTTCTATTAAAAGGGTGAAAATAATTGTCTCCCATCAGAAAGTGATAGTGTTTCTATGTGGCCTCATCCCCCAACCCACATTCCCTGAAAGCTGCCTCCTCCTTTAGCTGGGGCTAAGAGAAAGAAAGAGAATTTAAAATGGATTGTTAATTACCCCCCAATTTCTGCTTTTGAGGCTCACATTAGTCCTCTCTGGGCTTGTCCTCCTCATCCTTCCTTAAAATCCTGGGGGCAGATTAGGTGCACATTTTCCCATCTGTTCCCTGACATTTTCTCCAAATATGTGAGGAGGAGAACTCACTGTTACATTCTCTCAACACAGAATGGGAGTGAGCAACTGTCTGGAGTCTGTACTCTTCTGCTTCTGAGGTGACTGCTGCTTGGTTGGCTCCTTCAACCATTGTCCAGTAGCTGTGCAAGTGGAAGTCTTGTGGTTTATCAGGGATTCAAATTCTGTAATTCTCAGAAATGTCAGACAGAATCACATGGTTTCTATGATCACAAGCTGAGTCAGAGAGCTGGTTGCTACGAGTTCTAGCTGGGTTTTCTATAGTGGATTGATGGGAGATTGTTATTATACAAAGCAACAGAGGGTCCTGTGGCACCTTTAAGACTAACAGAAGTATTGGGAGCATAAGCTTTCGTGGGTAAGAACCTCACTTCTTCAGATGCCATTACTTGCATCTGAAGAAGTGAGGTTCTTACCCACGAAAGCTTATGCTCCCAATACTTCTGTTAGTCTTAAAGGTGCCACAGGACCCTCTGTTGCTTTTTACAGATTCAGACTAACACGGCTACCCCTCTGTTATTATACAAGCATTTCTAAAGTCACCACTACCATAGTATTTGAGTGCTTCAGTTTGTACTTAAAAATTGCATAATCAAAGGGAAAGTCAGTCTGTAAAGACTGAAATGAAACTAGGAAGTGGAAGTTAAAGTCTAGCTGATGGCTTTCAGTTCCCACTGCACAGCAGAGCTAGAAACTGGAAACTAATGTGTACAAAGTACTAAAAGAGGCAGTGCTATGGCTTGCAATTCTCTGTGATATGCAGGCAGCAGAGAAACTATGTGGGCTTCCATGCCAGGATCTGGGACTTTCCCACACTCATTTTGTAAGGTCTAGAAATTACATCAGAATCAAGCTATATGGAGGGCACTGAGCCACGTTTTTGAAAATGGTGCAGCCATGAAGAGCTTCCTCTTCCTTGCACAAGCCCTTTTGAGGGAGGAGGGAAGCAGCTGGCTTCAGAGGGTGGAAACTTGTCAAGAGCTGAGCTTGCATCATTGCAGTGATGTCACCCAGAATGGGGAAGTAAAAGCAAGCATCAAAACTACACAAGGAACTTCCCAGCTGGGTCAGTGGGAAAAACCAAGCGTCACGGGAGAATCTGCCAGAGAGAATGAAACTTAACTTCTTATTGCCAGGAACATTCCCCCCGCTCTCCAGTACCTTCTCACACCACAAAGACCTGGCTATTCTTCATCCTCCTCCATCTCACCTGGACCTATAATTCCTTTGTTACCTCCTACATCCCGCAAAGACCTGGGATTCTTCCCCTCCCCTGTCCCCCAGAGAACCTGAGGTGTCTCCACCATCTCAGTGTTGGGCATTAGCTAATGAACTAACTACTCATGGTCCACAGGAAATGAACAAATAGTGACGGGGAGGATAATTGAACTATTGAATTATTTTTATGTACAGCATCCAGGTTTCCTTTTGGCCTGACAGCTCAATACCTTATTTAAATAAATTTCACACTATTCAAGAAGAGGACAAATCAAAAACCATGGAAAAAACTAGGTCACTCACCTGACCAGAGAAAAACAAATTCTAACTTAACTGGGGAATTTCCTATCTAAAGTAAATCAGCATGTGCAGTGACCTTCCCTACGAAAATACAGTATTCCATACTGCCTTGAATGCTTGGTACACCCTCTCTCATGAGGCTCCTTGTATTTAAGTCCTTGTTGAAGACCCATTTCCGCTGCGATGCCCATGGGGAATCTAATGGACATATACTATCTAGTCCAAGGTGCAGTCAAGCAGTACCTAGACCTACATATATGTTGCAGCCCTCTCTGTTCTTTTGTCATACTTTAGAGTTGAAGGTACTTGAGCAGGAATTGTGACTTATTTCTGTTTAGAAAGTTCCTATTGGTAGTGCCTACTGGTACTGCCCACTTCTTGGGCACTACCAGCAATAAATAATAATAATGAAAAGCCAGGAAGCTTCAAGTAACTGCTATATATCTCCATTTAACATTTCACAGTAAATCCAATATAAATTCTTAAAGGCCATATTTGCCCAAACATTAAGGATAGCAAGGGTAGTGGGAGGAAGCTGCCAGGTCCCCTCAATCATCATATAGAGGGCAGCGACTACCCACGTCTGATCACAGTGTCCAAATGAATTTTTGGAATGTGGAAAATGATAAAAAAAAAAAAAAGCTTCAAGAATCAAACCCCAGAATGAAGAGTGTTAGACTACGATCTTAACGATAATGGGAACAATATTCTAAACCAAAATATAGCATCTACCTTCCCACACAGATTGGCTCAACAGGATTAACTGGTGGATGGGATGCCATCAGTAGAGAGCATGATGGAATACTATGTCATCCAAGACAGCTCTGAGTATTGTAGATCACAAGTCCAGCACAAAATCAAGATTTGACATTAAAATGTGTGCAGTACCCCTCCTCAGTTTGGTTATTTTGGGCCATTCAGATCAGCATGGAATTCTACATCTATAGTCCCTCAAGATATCTACATCATTAGATGATATAGACATATATGTACACATGCACAGTATTTGCCAGTCACCTTTAAGGAAAACCTGCTTTACTAAAACCAAACCACCAAATACATAACAAAAGATAACTGCCACCTAGTGACTACATGGCAGTAGTGCACCAAGACAAATGGCTCCGTAGCTCTCCGGTCAGAAATTCAGCCCCAAGTATAAGCAAACATTTCTGGAAAACAGAATTGTTTAAAATGTCTAAAGTGAGGAAAATTCCCACATTTCCTTGGGAAACTGTTCCACAGTCTGATACATCTCATTGACAGAAGATTTCCCTGAAATTCAGCCTCAATTTTCCCTTTCTTAATTCCATGTTATTAATCTTAGTTATAATCCAGTGTAACACATGGAACAATTTCTCTCCCTCATTGTTTTTCCCCTCAGATCTTGCAGACAGTTATTTTGTCACCATGCCTCATCTGCCTCCTGTTATCCCTCCAGCTCTCTGATCATTTTGGTTACGGTTCTTCAAACAACCTCCAGTTTGTGTATATCTCTGGTAACAAGGTGACCAGAACTGAATCAAGCAACAGAGGGTCCTGTGGCACCTTTAAGGCTAACAGAAGTATTGGGAGCATAAGCTTTCGTGGGTAAGAACCTCACTTCTTCAGATGCAAGTAATGGAAATTTCCAGAGGCAGGTATAAATCAGTATGGAGATAACGAGGTTAGTTCAATCAGGGAGGGTGAGGTGCTCTGCTAGCAGTTGAAGTGTGAACACCAAGGGAGGAGAAATGATTCATCATCATCAAGTAGCTGAGTTTCTAGTATGGTCCCACAGGGATCAGTTTCATGGCTATATGCTATTTAACATTTTTATCACTGACCTAGAAGAAAACATAAAATCATCTCTGAAAAAGTTGGCAGATGACACAAAAATTGGGGGAGTGGTAAATAATAAAGAGGACAGGTTGCTGATACAGAGCAATCTGGATCACTTGCCACAAACAAAAAATATGTGTCTTAATGTGGATAAATGTAAATGTATACACCTAGGAACAAAGAATGTAGGCCATTCTTAGAGGATGGAAGACTCTATCTTGGGAAGCAGCGATTCTGAAAAAAGATTTGGGGGTTGTGGTGGATAATCAACTGAACATGAGTTCCCAGTAGTCAAAAAGATTAACGCGATCCTTGAATGCATAAATAGGGGAATCTCAAGTAGGCATAGAGAGGTTATTTTACCTCTGCATTTGGCACTGGTACGACCACTGCTGGAATACTGGGTCCAGTTCTGGTGCCCACAGTTCAAGAAGGATGTTGATAACCTTGAGGGTTCAGAAAAAAGCCTTGAGAATGATTAAAGGATTAGAAAATGTGCCCAATAGTGATAGAGTCAAGGAGCTCAATCTAGTTAGTTTAATAGAGATGGTCAAGGGGTAACTTGATCACAGCCTGTAAGTACCTACATGGGGAACAAATATTTAATAATGGGTTCTTCAGTCTGGCAGAAAAAGGTATAACAAGTTGTAATAGCTAGAAGTTGAAGCTAGACAAAATAAGACTGAACATAAAGCATAACTTTTTATCAGTGAGAGCAATTAACCAGTGGGACAACTTACCAAGCATCGTGGTGGATTCTCCATCACTGACAATTTTTGAATCAAGATTGGATGTTTTTTCTAAAAGGTACTGCTCTAGGAATTATTTTTGGGAAGTTCTATGGTCTGTGTTATACAGGAGGACAAACTAGATGATCACAGTGGGCCCATCTATGAACCTGTTGGTCTACCAAGGCTGCTAACTTGTAGGTTATCATTTGTTTGACCCTAATCACGTTAGCAGTGAGGTCTTTCCCATTGATTCTACCCCTCAGTACCACATTCTGATCCTGTGGCACCTTCACAGGGTCAAAGGTCAGGACATCACTATGACACCCCTTGTCCCTCATGTTAGCAGCACCTGGGCTAGGCAGGTGAGGTCAGAAGGCCATCATTCTCCTGCAGAGTGTCAAAATGAGCCCAGGCCTGATAGGCAGCCAGGGTCAGAGGTCACACCACGGTGTCCAGCGGAGTTGCACTAGAGCCAAAGTTCACAAGGTCACGCCTCGTTTTGTGCGCAGCCCTGGCGAGGTCAGAGATCAGGTGTCACCGGTCTCCTGACGCCTTGAGAGGGCGCCGA
Organism: Chrysemys picta bellii; assembly: GCF_011386835.1. Lineage (NCBI taxonomy): Eukaryota > Metazoa > Chordata > Testudines > Emydidae > Chrysemys > Chrysemys picta. Next base: position 35,241,992 of record NC_088803.1, on the reverse strand, counting down.
GCACTGTACGTTGCTGCCCATGCGCAAGGGGTGCCTGGTCGGAGACGCCTCTCTAGGCCCGAGCGCCGTCTCTGTGGTATTTCCGGAAATCCGGTCCCGGTGATGCCGCTCTAGGCATCTGGCGCCTTTTCTATGGTAACTGGCAGAGATGTTGGTGCCGCTGTAGGCGAGTGTTGCGGCCTCTGTGGTCCGTGGTGTTAAGCCGAGCCGGGCCTGGCTGTGAGGTGGCCTTTACTGACTCGTCCTGGGTGAGCCAGGGCGCCGCGCGGGGCTGAGGTGGGGGAATTTGTCCGGGTGGGGTTGGGTCGGGAATCGGAAGCTGGCGGCTGCGGCTCGTGAGTGCGGAGGGAGATTGGAGGGGGGGGGGGGTTCGTGAGCTGAGGGAGATGCTGGGGGGATGCTCCGGGAGGTTGGAGGGGGAGGGTTCCTCAGCTGGGGGAGATGCTGGGGGGAGGGGAAGAGAAGAGATGCTCGGGGGGGAGGAGGAGGGGTTTGGGAGATGCTGGGGGGAGGGGAAGAGACACTCGGGGGGGGTTGGAGGAGGGGTTCGTGAGCTGAGGGAGATGCTGGGGGGAGGGGAAGAGATGCTGGGGGGGAGGAGGAGGGGTTCGGGAGATGCTGGGGGGAGGGGAAGAGATGCTCGCGGGGAGGAGGAGGGGTTCGGGAGATGCTGGGGGGAGGGGAAGAGATGCTTTGGGGGGGTTGGAGGAGGAGGGGGGAGGGAGCGGGGGACATGCTCCCAGGGGGTTGGAAGGGGAGGATTTGGGTTCCTGAGCTGGGGGAGGGGAGGGTTCCTGAGCTGAGGGAGATGTTGGGGGGAGGGGAAGAGATGCTCTGGGGGGAGGGGTTCGGAAGCTGAGGGAGATGGAGCAGGGAGGGGAGGAGATGCTCTGGGAGGGTTGGAGGAGGGATTCCTGAGCTGAGGGAGATGCTGGAGGGAGGGGAAGAGATGCTGGGGGGGGAGGAGGAGGGGTTCAGGAGCTGAGGAAGAGGCGCTGACTCTGTGTAATAGCGGAGACCCCTTGGGGCTGGGCTCAGATGGGTGACCATCTGGCAGGGCCCAGTGGGTGAGGTGGACGCTGTTGTTGTCATTACCCCTGCCCTTCTTTTCCAGGTGCTGAGGAAATCGCCCAGTGTCTTCTTTCAGGGCTGACACATCAACTTTCCCTTGGTTGTGTGCGAGCTGCCTTGGGAATGGCAGGACAGTTCCGTAGCTATGTCTGGGACCCTGTCCTCATTCTGACGCAGATTGTCCTCATGCAGGCAGTCTATTACAGCTCCTTGGGGCTCTGGCTAGCTCTGGTTGACAGCCTGGTGCAGAATAGCCCGTCTCTTGACCAGATTTTCAATTATGAGGTAAGACGCTTTTCCTTAGCTAGAGCATAGAAAAGGTCTCTCAAATTCAGAGAATAAAACACTGCAGGCTAACATGGTCACTGGCACACTCAGAAATGCGGAGTCCTCAGGCCACATTGGATCTTGAGTCTCCTGCACCACTGAGCACAGAATTAGAGTGATTGCACAGAGGAGATCTGGGTTCAGTCTAACAAAAAATTCATACATGAAAAATATTTAGTTACTGATTGTGGCTTCAGACCTAATCTTCTGGCAGTACCATTGCTGGAAAGAGGACCCCAGCAGTCCATACAGCGTTTCTGTTTGTAGTGCGCACACTGACAATTCTTCCACAACTCAACATTGATAAGACTAGGAGTGCTCCGGAAGAGTCAGTATCTCAGAGTGCAACTGAGATTCTACGTTTTAATTACCACATGCAACAATCATGGGAATTCTCATAAGAGAGATCCCTGCTCTGAAACCTGAAGAGAGCTGTGTTGCAGAAGCTGGGATCTAGTCTTATCAATGGTTTCAGAGTAGCAGCTGTGTTAGTCTGTATCCGCAAAAAGAACAGGAGTACTTGTGGCACATTAGAGACTAACAAATTTATTTGAGCATAAGCTTTTGTGGGCTGAAGAAGTGGGCAGTAGCCCACAAAAGCTTATGCTCAAATAAATTTGTTAGTCTCTAAGGTGCCACAAGTACTCCTAGTCTTATCAGTGTTGTTCTCCAGACTCTCTTTAGACTTACAGGGCCAAACTCAGCCCTGGAGTAAGTTTACTGAAGTCAGTGCAGTTCCATCCAGGGTGAATTTCTCCCTTGTGTGTTCTGACACACAAGCCCTAAAATTCCCAGGTGCCCAGGTAGAGTTAACCTTGTAAATACAAACCCACAATTTAGGAAAGGAAAACATTTTTGTTGTTGCTATTTTTGGCTTTTTTGTTGTTGTTTTTTAAAATCTAGAAATACTAATTTGTCAGCTTTGTAGGGAGCAAATAGAATGGAACTGGGCCACTGGGAAGAGCCTGAGTTGAGTAGAGTCCTAGCTGAAGCAATTTCCAATTTATTTCAGTGTCTTTCTTATTTATCACCCTATATAGATCTTGGGATTCTCTACCCCACCTGGAAGACTTTCCATGATTGCTTTCATCCTCAATGCACTCACCTGGTAAGTCAGCTCTCCAGTGATCAGCTGTGAGATTTTGAGCTTTTGTTTATCCATACTGGGATTGGACATCTTCTGTCTGGGATTAGCCATTATTGCCTTTAAATTAGAATTTAAAACTGTCATGTTAGCATGTGCTAGCTAACACCTTGTAAAAGGCTACTGACTGTATACAAGACATACTGCCTTTAACACAGTGGGGAACCTAGGCTTTAACTCAACCAGTTTAGCACATGTTAAAGTCTACCCTGCTGCATTGTCTATGCTAGACTTTTCAAACATATTAGTACACATTCACTAACATGCTAACAACACAGCTTGTTACCCTACTCTTGATGAGGCTCATGCAGTGCTGATGATAGGAATGTGGACTGGGTTCAGAAATAGCCGAAGCCTTTTACTCTGCCCAAAATGTGATGTCTGAGTCTGGTGAACCTTGCAAACTCTGTGGGAAATTGTGTTTCCTGCAGTGTGAAGGGAAATGATGTAAGTGCTTCTGTTGCATGTCCACAGTGTGAGCCTGGGGCTTTGTAAGTTAAATTTGTCCCAGTGAGAGAGCCTATTTTTATTATTAATTTGTTCATAGCACTTGCAGTGTGCTAGGTATCCCATACTTACAAAGAATACAGAGCCACAAGTTCCCTGCTTGAAGAGCTTTCAGGCTAATGGTAGACATGATGCAACAAGTGAAAGCTACAAACAATAGGTTGTGAAATAGGAGGATGGCCTATAGATGAAAACTGTAAAAACCAGCTCACACATATTGTATCCCCAATTCCCTACATCCCAATCGACTAAAATGCTCTTCTAGGGCAAAGTGCCCCCTTAGGACAGTCCTCTTCTCCATAGCCTTCCTTGCCATCCAGCCACTCTCTGTTCTTACTTCATGTGTCAGTCCCAGGCACATCATTCTGTGAAGAGTTTCACATCTCCCTGGAACAATTGCCCTCTTTCCACAGCACAACTTTCCGATCCCTCTGCATTGGTCCTGCTCTCGAAAGCTGTTCCTATTCCCTGCTCCTTTGCCAAGCTGTCTAAGCAAGACAGCTGGTACTGTGTCTGATTATGTCTTGTGTGCTAGAACTAGCCCATAGTAGCAAGGATCTTGCCCCATGAGGTGCCAGTCAGGAGGTCATTTGGGCCTGGTGATTTGAGTGTCTCCTTAATCCTTCGTTTGTTTTAGGTGGGGGTCTGTGCATTAAGGTCACTTGAACTATGTTGTTGCAGAACAAACATATCTTGTTCTTGTTGGCTGAGATCTGAGAATTCCCTCCATTTATCAGTAATGACTCCTGAAGGGGACAGCTGGCAATTAGGAGGTCTAAGCACAGGACTGGGAATGAGGAACTCCTGAGTTCTAGTCCTGACTCTGATGCTGATTCTTCTGAACCCTTAAGAAGTCATTTAAGTTCACTGCCTCCGTTTCCCCATCTTTTAGCTGGGGATAAAATCTGCACCTGAGGGATTTTGTGGAAATTAATTAATATTTGTAAATAATTGTTTATCTATAAAATGCTAAAAAGGTGCAAAGTATTTAGTCTCAGCCAGTGGTCAAAGATTGCAGAGACAAGGCAGAAAACCAGCTGGGAATTTTTAAACTAAAAGCTTATTCCTCTGCCATCACATAATTAAAATGCTACAAGCTGCTTAAGTTTTACTGCAGTAACATTGAGCAAGGTCAGAATAGTCCTGACTTCAGAACAGTTAAGGTTTATTTTTAATGGATAAATAATCAGTACAGATAATTCCTGATGGCTGCTGCTAGATCCCTGCCTCTCAGGCCACTGCAGTTTAAGGCAGTTTACATATAGTTACAGTTACATCTGCCTCTTCTTTCTTCTTGCAGTGCTTTGGGCTTGTTGTACTTTATCCGGCGAGGAAAGCAGTGTTTGGATTTCACAGTCACAGTTCATTTTTTCCATCTGCTGGGTTGCTGGATTTATAATGCACACTTTCCCACAGCTCTAACGTGGTGGCTAGTGCATGGTGTGTGCACGGCACTCATGGCTGTGATTGGGGAGTATCTCTGTATGAGAACAGAACTCAAAGAAATCCCATTGAATTCAGTCCCCAAGTCCAGCGTATAAACTTGTTCTGGGGATGCGCTGCATCAGGCCATTGTTTCCAGCACCTCGGCAGTGACACAAGACAATGCCAGAAAACTTCATTAAAGAAGCACAGCGGGTCTGTTTGGACTTTTTTAGATCTTGGTGGCTGCATGAGTGTGAAGATCTCTGCTGTTGCCATTAAGACAGTGAACAAAGCAGAAGTTTTATTTTAATAACACAAGGCATTTAATATGACTATTCTATGTGAGTGCTTTCACTATTAATTCGAGTGATATGGACCAGGGAAAAATCAGGCAACAAAACCGAGCGCATGAGAAGCAACTGGAATTTAACCCATGTGCAAGGTCTTTGGCGCGCATGTTGGAGCTGGGATGATCAAACCTTCGGGGAGAAACGCACAGTGATTGACTAGGAGCTGCTTCTTACATCTTTTTCCTTTGGTTGGTTTTTGTTTTAAAATCAAGGATTTAAACTGATGTAGGATTAAAAAGAATTGTGTTTGTCTCAGTCACCAGTTGTGAACCTATAAGGCCTGTATGCTCATATGGGCTTCATTATTGTTCCTGTGTTTAGTTCCTAGAGTAGATGTAAGGCAACATATGTTGCTGGATTGAAGACGCTTTTTTAACAAAATAGGAAAAATGGTATTAAGTTGCCTTCAGTGTGTTATAATTTTTCTGGTGAGCTGAGCACTTTGAGCTACGTAATGAATGTCCACATCACAGCAATGGACTATGGTCTGGCCAGAAAGGAACACCAGTGGTCACTTTCTAAGGTTTGTAAAACTTCCCACTATGAATGTTAAACACCACAAGCCAGAAATCCAGGAGCCAGTGAAAATCAACCAGCTTATTCTCCTCTTGCATGGAGAGTTGGCCATAACATTCACCAAACGTTGAACTGTGGGTTGAGTTGGTTGAGGGGAGCTTTCTGCTGTGTGTTACAAGCACCATTTCATCATTCCCACTCTGTAGTAACCTGCGTCTTCCTACCAATCATCAAATTCCAGTACTTACTCCTGCCTGAAGGCTGCCACCAAAGACTGTTTTCCAAAATTGGTAGGTGTTTCTTGCTGCAGGACGCCATACTTGGGACTGTTATTTGTCTCTCATGCTGTTAACAAGATGGTGCTTTTGACTGATAGGCAATTTAAATAGAACCTCTCTTCTCATAAGCCACTGACCCCAGTATTCCCAATGAAAGGAGTGGCCAAATGGTTTCCTAGGGTCCTGCATTCCAAACGGTCAGACTTACCTCTAGTTGTGTAGTTTCCTCTAAGGGATGTTAAGTCTGTGCTGTCTGTGTGTCATTCTAAATGGGGGCAAACTAGGATTTTAACATTGAAATTCCTTTTTTCTTGTGTGGCTTGCTGCTGCCAATCTCTTTCCTTTGTACATTTGGTGAACGTTATTAGTTTGAATAAATTATATTTGCTAAATTAATGTGCAGTTTGTAAAGAATTGGAATTGGTGGGATGATTTGACACAGAATTTGATAACTCTCTGTAAAATGGGTCTCTTAATTATTTTGTTGTGTTAATTTCAAAGCTAAATTGCAACTGTTCATCTCAAATGCTGTATATAGTGTTTTAATCAAGGGTAAAATATTTGTTTGAAACTCTCCTGAGGTATTACGGAGCAGAGAGAATCTCTCTGTACTATCAGTGAACAGAATGCTGCTGTTTTCATGAGCAGAGCACCATGGCATTCTGAGGGCTGCTATCTCTTGATTTTCATATGTCCTTTGTGAGTGGGGACATTGTGAGACTTGAGCCTATCCTATTAGACCTTTGAGTGCTGTCTGGAGAACACAAACTGTTTCAGTTTAAGCACAATTCTGCTAATCTATATTTTTCTCCTCACTACTTTGGGGGCATAGGGAGGGGAAGCATATGTACAATGACAGGGTCCTAGTTTCCTCAGAGTTCAGTTGCTCCCTCCTGCTCCAGTAAAGTCAGAATCTTCTTCTGTTGGCATCACAAGCCTTTCCAAATAACTTCATTCTGATTTAGGAAACCAAGAATCTGTTTCCATTAAATGACTCTAGGAAAGAAAGGAGGAAGGGAATATGCAAAACAATTGTGGCACAACAGTCTTTCCCTAGGGAATAGTTTAGGCAGTTTTTTCCTAAATAGAGCAAAGAGCTCTTTAGAAGGCCTTTTCCTGCTGTTTACAGCGCAATGTTGCGGTAGCCAACCAGCCTTAATTCCCCTTGTCCTGTTTTGCCTACGCCAAAATTCTTCTCCTTCCAGGTCTGTTTAGGGATGTCTGTTCCTTTAGACATGTTCAATCTAGCCAAGGCTAGCCAAAACCTCCAAAGGTAATAACAAAATGTTTTTTAAGTACGTCAGAAGCAGGAAGCCTGCTGAACAACCAGTGGGGCCCCTGGATGATCGAGATACAAAAGGAGCGCTTAAAGACGATAAAGTCATTGGAGAGAAACTAAATGGATTCTTTGCTTCAGTCTTCATGGCTGAGGATGTTAGGGAGATTCCCAAACCTGAGTCGGCTTTTGTAGGTGACAAATCTGAGGAATTGTCACAGATTGAGGTATCACTAGAGGAGATTTGGAATTAATTGATAAACTTAACAGTAACAAGTCATCAGGACCAGATGGCATTCACCCAAGAGTTCTGAAAGAACTCAAATGTGAAGTTGCGGGACTATTAACTATGGTTTGTAACTTGTCCTTTAAATCAGCTTCTGTACCCAATGGCTGAAAGATAGCTAATATAACGCCAATATTTAAAAAGGGCTCTAGAGGTGATCCCAGCAATTACAGACCGGTAAGTCTAACGTCAGTACCGGGCAAATTAGTTGAAACAATAGTAAAGAATACAATTGTCAGGCACGTAGAAGAACATAAATTGTTGGGCAAAAGTCAACATGGTTTCTGTAAAGGGAAATCGTGTCTTACTAATCTATTAGAGTTCTTTGAAGGGGTCAACAAACATGTGGACAAGGGGGATCCAGTAGACATAGTATACTTAGATTTCCAGAAAGCCTTTGACAAGGTCCCTCACCAAAGGCTCTTACGTAAATTAAGTTGTCATGGGATAAGAGGGAAGGTCCTTTCATGGATTGAGAACTGGTTAAAAGACAGGGAACAAAGGGTAGGAATAAATGGTAAATTCTCAGACTGGAGAGGGGTAACAAGTGGTGTCCCCCAAGGGTCAGTCCTAGGACCAATCCTATTCAACTTATTCATAAATGATCTGGAGAAAAGGGTAAAAAGAGAGGTGGCAAAGTTTGCAGATGATACTAAACTGCTCAAGATAGTTAAGACCAAAGCAGACTGTGAAGAACTTCAAAAAGATCTCACAAAACTAAGTGATTAGGCAACAAAATGGCAAATGAAATTTAATGTGGATAAATGTAAAGTAATGCACATTGGAAGAAATAACCCCAACTATACATGCAATATGATGGGGGCTAATTTAGCTACAACGAATCAGGAAAAAGATCTTGGAGTCATCATGGATAGTTCTCTGAAGACGTCCACGCAGTCTGCAGCAGCGGTCAAAAAAGCAAACAGGATGTTAGGAATCATTAAAAAGGGGATAGAAAATAAGACGGAGAGTATCTTATTGCCATTATATATATCCATGGTACGCCCACATCTGTATGCAGTATTCAAGATGTGGTTTCCTCATCTCAAAAAAGATATACTGGCAGTAGAAAAGGTTCAGAGAAGGGCAACTAAAATGATTAGGGGTTTGGAACGGGTCCCATATGAGGAGAGATTAAAGAGACTAGGACTTCTCTTTTCCAAGATGAAGAGACTAAGGGGGGATATGATAAAGGTATATAAAATCATGAGTGGTGCGGAGAAAGTGAATAAGGAAAAGTTATTTACTTGTTCCTATAATACAAGAACTAGGGGCCACCAAATGAAATTAATGGGCAGCAGGTTTAAAACAAATAAAAGGAAGTTCTTTTTTACACAGCGCACAGTCAACTTGTGGAACTCCTTGGCTGAGGTGGTTGTGAAGGCTAGGACTATAACAGCATTTAAAAGAGAACTGGATAAATTCATGGAGGTTAAGTCTGTTAATGGATATTAGCCAGGAGGGGTAAGGAAGGGTGTCCCTAGCCTCTGTTTGTCAGAGGGTGGAGATCACTTGATCAATGCCTGTTAGGTTCACTCCCTCTGGGGCACCTGGCATTGGCCACTGTCGCTAGACAGGATACTGGGCTAGATGGACCTTTGGTCTGACCCAATACGGCCATTCTTACGTTATGTAATCCTGGGTGTGAATTACCATTTCTTCCAGGAGATGGCATTGTTTCCTCTCCTAGAAAGGAAGGTAAGTGCCCAGATGCAGATTGGAACAGACAATGCTGTAGCCTTGGGTTGTCAAACTTTTTAGTGGAGATAACATACGAAGAGAAATTATCTCCCAGCCACCTCCCTTCTCATTCACAGTAGGATGAATTTCCCTGCTATACCCTCCAAATGTGATGACATCATAATACTGTACTTGCTTACAGGGAAAACTAATATCAGGACAATATGTAATAGCTAAAAATATATCTCCTATTGCAGTTTAGCAGCTGAAAATAAGAACTGCTAGCACTGTGACCATATGCTCTGAAGACCACCAGCAGCTGCTGAACGGACCACACTTTGGGAACCTTTGCTGTAGCCTTATTAAACACCATCACTGTGGGCTCAACTGACCTGGCATATCTTCAGAACAATTCTGATCCCATTTGCAGGGGTTTCAGGGCTGAAGCATGTGACCAGAATGATCTGTTACGATTTCTTCCAGTGTACGTTATCCCATACAGTTTGTGAAGAGCCTGCTGCATATATCTGACCCCAACTTCAGCAGTAATCTCATGAAACCATAGCTATTAGTTCAGATCTAGGCTGAATAAACTATCTTTCCACTCTTGCAATATTGGTAATTTGGGATATTCCACATCCAATTGAGCCTCTAGATGAAAGGCTTTTTGTGATATTCAACCTTAATGTCTCCTGTCTGTCAGTACTAGTGTGAGGGAAGGCCGAGTCCCATATGCAGAAAGAAGTGCAGCGTCTTGTAGGTTTGATCAGTGGGTCAGTAACACACTGCCAGGAGTCGCTTCACAGTGACACTCAATCACATTTTTAAGGGTGGATCTTCTTGAGGAAAATACCAGAGCCTCCTTGATTAGAGTTAGATACCAGGGAGAAGCAATGGAGGGATGTAGTAGTCCCACTCATTAAAGAAGAAAGAGCTGCTGACTACACACACATATTTGTGAGACCACCTGATTATGTGTTACTGTTATGTTTCCCATTCTCGTTCATATTTGGAAACAGTACCACTTATCTCTCAATGGACTAGACCGGTTATTCTCAAATTGTGGGTTGGGACCCCATTTTAATAGGATTACCAGGGCCAGCGTTAGACTTGCTGGGGCCTGGAACTAAAGCTGAAGCCTGGGCCCCAGAAGCCAAAACTCGAGGGCTTCAGCCTAGGGCAGTGGCGCTTGGGCTCCTCCTTCCTCTCTTTCCCCTTTGTTTGTTTGTTTGTTTTGTGTGTGTGTGTGTGTGTGTGTGTGAGAGAGAGAGAGAGAGAGAGAGATATGTAGTAATTTTTGTTGTCAGAAGGGGGTTGCAGTGCAATGAAGTTTGAGAACCACTGGACTCTAGACCATGCTGCATTGGCATGAAATGCTGTAATGTGGGATTTGAAATATGTTTGTTGACAGGTCTGGATTCTTTGCCTCTGAGGACTTGAATTTATACCATATGTCAGTGCCTTTTGTAGGAAAATTCAGTGCCTACCTGTCCTTGGTCGAAGGGGGGCAGAGTCTTTTTAAACCAAAAATTGAGTTGGAAACGCTGAGACCCTCCACTCCCATGTCATAAAGCCTAATTTTCACTTGCACATAGTTGATGAATTCTCAGCAGTTCTTTGGCTTTGGAACTTTTACAGTTCTACACCAGAGCAATGGCAGATGGTCTATTTCTTAATGAACCTTTTCTTTAGTACATTGGAGCTGAGGGGTTTTGCTCCCAGGGAGATTTTCTCCAACACCTGCTCCCTTTCTGGGGGTTGCAGTAGTGTCAGCAAACTGGATATTTTCATCCAGGGTCTGTAAGGTTTGGCAGGAAGTAGGCTTTGCAGAGAGTACTAATCATTAAGACATCATTCTGTCTTCTAGAACTGTTTAAAAGCTTGAAAGTTTAACAAAGGGGAAGATGCCGATCTGTTAAAGCAGCTAAGAAGAGGAAGCCTGTTAAGGCATTAGATAATTGTTTACTAGTCTAAACCATACTATTGCTTCCTTTAAAGCAGAATTAAATAGGTGTGGCCACAAAGCAGTCTCTGCCTTGGCCGTTGGCAGTGTCCAGCTACTCCAGCTTCCCCCCACAGGAGAATGTGTAGGGAATGGGCAGGGACACTGAGAGTGGGGAGAGGAGAGAATGGAATGAAGCCACAGCATATACTGCATTTTGTATCAGAGCAGAAAGTAGAACCAAGCTGAATATGGAGTTGAAACTAGTTAAATCTAAATCCTACAATGCTCCTTGTTAACCGCTTCACCCACGAGGTACCATTGTGCCCAATGCCAGAGATGTTTGTCTCCCTGAAATCCGTATGCCACCCTTAAGAGAGTGTTGTTAATGTCTTCCTCATCAGCAAAATCTCTGGATGCCCCATCTGGAAGTGGAGTTTAAATACTTGCTGCTCCTCCCCTGAGCTGTTTCAGATTTCTTGGGAGCTGCCACTTCATTAATTTTGTAGAGGACTCCCTCCCTGCTGACAATGCGAGCAGGGTTGCTTAGCAGTGCTGTGGAGAGCAGGGTGGTAAATAGTAACTAGGGCAGCAGGCAGAGTGCAAGAAGTTACACAGGAAGGAACTTGACTTGTCAAGGATGGCACTAATGGACCTCTTGTTTGCAGTGTCAGCAGAAAGGCCAAAAGATATTCCTTGCTGAAAGAGAAGCTTGCGTATGTGCCTGTAATATACTTGGCTAAATCCCAAGGGCTAGCAGTGCCTCACTTACTGGCCCACTAAAGTCATTGTTCACACTCTAAAGCATGTTCCCAGATTTGTGACCGTTGTTAGAACCTTTATACCTATTGTTTCTAATTCATACATGCTGGTTTGAACCAATCTGTGGATGTGAGAGAGACTAACAGAAAACACAGGCTCCTCGGTTGGGATAACTAACAATTTCTTCCCTACTGTGGTAATGGGAATCCTCAGAGCTGTGCAACTCATCCATACTGTATGTTGCTAGATGCTGCTTCCCTCTATTCAAAATTGAATGAGTGCCCTGTTCGATGGTCATGAGTGTCATAATAAAAGTATATACAATTAATGCTACAGAGAAAGTGGAGCAGGAGCTTCTGTTCTCCCTGTCTCATAACACAAAAACAAGGGGACCTTTAATACCACTAAATGATGGAAAATTAAAAACTGATCAAAGGAAAGACCTTTTCACCCAGCGCATAATTAAACTGTGGAACTCGTTGCCACAGGAAGTTGATAAGACCAAGTAAATCACAAGATTCAGAAAAAGATTGGAGTAATATCAATGACAAGAGGATCCTAAGTTGCTATACTTAAAGCTAACAAACACTTTGGAAAGGATATAAAACAATATACTCAGGCCTTAAATCAAGCTCCACCTATTAGGGATCAGGATGAGACCTTCAATGGGCACAGATTATCCCACATCTGCCAACTGCAGATTTCTTGTACCTTCCTCTGAAGCATTTGGTACTGTCCTGTCAAGGGATAGGTTCCCAGACTAGATGGATCTTGGGTCTGATCCATTCTGGAAATTCCTGTTCTCTTTGAAGTGCTGTAATAGGTGTGAAAGAGCAGACCTGCACTGATGCACATTATTGTCTTAGGGTAGGTCTACACTACCCGGTAGTTCGGCGGCAAGCAAATCGAACTTCTGGGTTCGACTTATCGCGTCTTGTCTGGACGAGATAAGTCGAACCCGGAAGTGCTCGCCGTCGACTGCGGTACTCCAGCTCAGTGAGAGGAGTACTGCGAAGTCGACGGGGGAGCCTGCCTGCCGCGTCTGGACCGGGGTAAGTTCAAACTAAGGTACTTCGAACTTCATAACGTAGCTGAAGTTGTGTACCTTAGTTCGAATTGGGGGGGTAGTGTAGACCAGGCCTTAGACCCCCTTGTATGCCCAGGTAGGGCCTCTAGGGGCCAGGAGATAGTTCTTAGTGCCCTGCAATTGAAAGGGCACAGTTAAGTCACTGCTTTCAACTGCCAGATAATACAGTTGAGTTTTTAAACATATCCTGAAATCACTTGCAAGAGTCTCTTGGTATTGCAAATATGTTTAATGGCAGTGTTGAAGCCGTGACATGAACAACTGTCTGGGCTGCACTGGAAGAGACAGGGAGTGACTGTGCTATAGACCAAGAAAGCAAGACAAATGATTTCCATTTTGACAGGTGTAGGTTATGCAACAGACATTATTTGATATTTTTGAATTACACAGTCAGTCACAGTGCTGCTCACAGGTGTCTCCTGGGATACTTTTAAAGCAAAAGAGTTATTAGAAACCTCTAGCCCAACCCTCCCCCTTTCCCCATTATGTTTTTCCCTCTTGTTTCCTTATGAAAGGGATTTACACACAACGCAAGAGTCACTCAGGTAGCCAGGTGCATCTCACAAGAAACAGACATGTCCGAGATTGTTCTGCAAGGGGAGGCTTCACCATCCCCAAAGGGGAGGATTCTACTAGCAACATGACAAAGAATCCTTCCTGCCTTTGACAGGTTCAATACATTCTCCCTGCACTTCAAAAACACCACCAATAATTGCTTCCTCCCGCCCATCACCACTGAAAAAAGTGGAGCATTTGTCTGGCAGAAACAGGCAGCTGAATAAACAGATTCGCTTCCAGTGACTATAGATAGAAAAGAGTGCAAAAGAACCTAGTGTTTAGCACTAAACCTGGATTTCTCCCCAGTCCTTTGGCCCTCAGACTACAGCCTTCAGCACTCTGCACCGTTAGTCGGAGCTGTGGGTGCACTTGCAGCTGGACAATGTCAAGTTATAGCAAGTGCTGAGTTTATGATTAATCATGTAAGTTACTTAGAGACAGTGCAACCAAGGAGATGCTGCTCTTCTGAGGCTCACAGACCTGGAATAATAAAATCAAGTGTTCATCCAGCACCATACCCAGTATTTCTCAAAGATTTGGAAATATTACATTTCTGATCATAACTACACTGATAATACCTCTTCGTTCCAATACTTTCAGAGCTGCTCCATTTACAAATTAAGCCAAGTGACCATCAGAGAGAGGCTTAAGACAGCAACATTTGAAACATTTGTCAAGCTGAAGCTCTGGGAGCTGTTGGGACTGCAGAGATCAAACAAGCTGCCTTGGAATTTGATTTTTCTAGATTCCTTTTTCAAAGTCTCCCAGATACTTGCTGCCTCCTTCTGGCATTCCCAAAGAGCAGTCATGGCGCACATGTGAAATTCATCCCAGTACCTGTAGCCGAAGGAAGAATGGAGGCTGTTAGTTCATTTAAAACGCCACAGAGCAGAAAGATCCAAGACAAAACCTTTCTCCCCACTGGAAACTCTCAATTCAATTGGCCCCTACATTTACATTTGGTGCACTTATTTGGCACATGATGGCTTTGTGTTCAGCATTGTATAATGCCTCAAGATAGAGTCTTAGTCCTGAATTGCTTACAGTTTAAGGCCCCAATCCTGCAATGAGCTCCTCCCATGAGAACTCCTCTACCTCCTTGAGTTCAGCTGGGTTCTGCACAAGCTTATGTCTCTACCTGCACTGAGAGGATGGCAAGATCAGAGCCTTAAAGAGAGGCAGAAGCCAGATGCGCTGGGAAATCTAAGGGAGACTGACCCAGTGGTGGTTTTTGTTAGTGGAATCATAGGGTTAGAAGGGACCGCAAGGGTCATCTAGTCCAACCCCCTGCCAAAATGCAGGATTTGCTGGGTTTGAACCATCCAAGACAGATGGTTACCCAGTCTCCTTTTGAAAACCTCCAATGAAGGAGCTTCCCCAACCTCCTTAGGCAGTCTGTTCCATTGTCCTACTGTTCTTACTGGAAGTTTAGTTTTCTACCTCCCTGCTCTGGCATCATTAATCCCCCTTTGTGGGTCTCACAGAGTTCATTTGCTAAAAACTAACCCCCCCAAACTTGTTGAAGTGTTTCTACAATTCTTTTGAAAGCCAATTAAATCCATTGTTTTTCATAAACTGCTGTCCCCCTTCAGTGCTTGGAATTCCAACTCTGAGTCCCTGAAAGTGTAACAGATTAAGAGCAAATGTTTGACTGACTTCATTGCTCTTCTTTGTCCAAGCTGAATGATGGGCTTGGGCACAATGTGATCACAGACAGAGTAAGGACACTGGCTCTTGAAAACTATTTCAGTTTTCTAATCCAGTGTCTATACAGAATGAAGGAAGAGTCTGTATTATTTTTTAATGTGCCTTGGTTTATTTGCTTGCTGTCATGCCTGAGTGGAAGGAGTTAAATCAAAGGAGGCTGTTAATGAGGTGTGAGGTGAGGGGAAGAAACAGGAAATGAAACAATGACAAAAATAAGATATGCCAGAGAGAATACCGAGGGTCCTGGTCCTGGATAAAGCTATGGAGAATTTATTGGAGAATGCCTCTGCCGGGCTCCAACTAGATGAACAAGGTTTATTCTTCCTATGCCTGAACCTAGAATCAAAGAAAAGAACAGGAGTACTTGTGGCACCTTAGAGACTAACAAATTTATTAGAGCATAAGCTTTCGTGGACTACAGCCCACTTCTTCGGATGCATTACAAGTGGGCTGTAGTCCACGAAAGCTTATGCTCTAATAAATTTGTTAGTCTCTAAGGTGCCACAAGTACTCCTGTTCTTCTTTTTGAGGATACAGACTAACACGGCTGCTACTCTGAAACCTAGAATCAAAGGGGATTCTAAAGCCTTAAAGACCCTGGCCTAGGGAGGAAGGAGGGGTGAGCAGGCAGTAGTGGCTGGGGAGGAATCTCTGACAGGGAGAGACAGAGGATGTTCAGGGGCTGTCTGTCGCTTCCAGCGCTGGAGCAGGGAGGTCTGGGCTGAGTGAAACTTACCCAACACTGGTAAGGAAAGAAGGAAGGTTAGTTAAGACCCATATGGGCCTTTTGTTGTTTTACCCCTTCTCTCTGCATACTGTGTGCCTTTGGTGAACGCTTAATGCTGTTTTTGAGTCTCTTTAATTGGCTGCTGTTACGGGCCTCTGGAGTAAAAGGGTTTACAAGGCCCTGATACAGCTGGCATGTCAACACATTGGGAAACAGGGGCTCCTACCCAGAGATCTAGCCCAAGAGTGGTTGGACTGTGGGGTTCCACCCTTTGAGAGAGGTGCAGGAAGCCAAGCCTGTCATCTGAAGGATGCCCTCAAGAGGAACTGAAAGGGGTCCGAAGTGCATCTTGCCCTGTAACTGTGACAGTGTCATTTGTAGCTAGGGTTGCCAACTATCTAATCGCACAAACCCAAACACCCTTGCCCCACCCCCAGCCCTGCCCGAAGGCCCCACCCCGTCACAACCCTTCTGTGAGGCCCCGCCCCCTCTCACTCTAGCCCCCCTCCCTCCGTCGCTTGCTCTCCCCCACCCTCACTCACTTTCACCGGGCTGGAGCAGGGGGTTGGGGTGCGGGCTCTGGACTGGGGAGTGGGGCTGAGAGGTTTGGAGTGTGGAAGGGGGCTCCGGGCTGAACCTGGGACAGGGGGTTAGGGTGTGGAAAGGGGTGCGGGCTCTGGGAGGGAGTTTGGCTGCAGGAGGGGACTCAGGGCTGGGCCAGGGCATTGGGGTTCGGGAGGGGGTTCAGGGTGCAGGCTGTGGGAGGGAGTTTGGGTGCATGAGGGGGCTCAGGGCTGGGACAGGGGCTTGGGGTGTGGGAGGAGGTGCAGGATGTTGGCTGTAGGAGGGAGTTTGGGTGCAGGAGGGGGCAGGGGGTTAGGGTGCGGGAGGGGGCTGGAGCAGGGGGGTGGGGTTCAGGAGGGGGTTCGGGGTGCAGACTCCGGCCAGGTGGCACTTACCTCGGGTGGTTCCCAGAAGTGGCGGCATGTCTGGCAGCAGCTCCTAGACTCGGGGTGGCTCTGCACGGCGCTCGCTGCCCCTGCCTGCAGGCACCGGCCTCTGCCCGCAGTTCCCCGTTCACGGCCAATGGGAGCAACGGAGTTGGTGCTTGGGATGGGGGCAGCATGCAGAGACCCCCTGGCCGCGCCTCCGCCCAGGAGTCGCTGCCGGACATGCTGGCCGCTTCTGGGAGTGGCACGGAGCCAGGGCAGGTAGGGAGCCTGCCTTAGCCCTGCTGTGCCGCTGGACTTTTAGTTGTCTAAAATCTCCCGGATTGGCTTCAGTAGCCTCCAGGAGATCAAGCCCGATTCTGGGAGACTCCCAGCCAAACCTGGAGGGTTGGCAACCCTATTTGTAGAAGAGGTGAAGAGAATTTTTCATAACACATGGGGCCCAATTCTCAGTTATTCTTTATGCCTCTTGGACAACATAAAGGAGTAGGGGACTGCCCCCCTGAGAAAACCCTCTGTGCAGAGAGCTTCCCTGGCCAGCACAGTGGATCTATACTGCCCTGCACCAAGTCACTGAAGGTAAATAGGTACATCTACAGTCTCTTGAGCTATTAGACTGACGGTGAATTCTTCTCTGTCATCTTACTAGTTTGCTGGCCATATTCTTCATGGAGGGACACATCTAGATGTCCCATCTCAATCTGGGAGATAGAGCAGGCCATCTGGCTGGGGTCAACATCCCAAGCATGGGAAGACATCTTTTTACTTTTGTCCAAATCTTCCTTTCCTGGAGATGACACTATTTCTTCTTGAAGTACGGACATTAGTGCTTTCCTTTTTTAATATGATTTATGTCAGAACACCAGCTGCATAGAGTTCATTAAATAAAGCCAGTGTGGCAGAATAAACGTCCTGAGATCATAACGAGAAACATTGGTGCCAACTAAGGTAAGGTCTTGTGTTCATTAGGGAGCTACACTCAGGACCCTGCAGCAGCTGAACTGGGAAACACAGCTCGGTCAGGTAGGGGTTAAAAATGATCTATCTCTTCAGGCAAAAGATTAAGTGGGGCAGAGGAGAGAGAATGTCAACTTTTAGTGGTGGTTCTACTTTCAGCTGGGTGATCATAATTCCCACAATGCTTCACTCTTCACAGCCTCCATCTGTTCAGCCAGACAGGCTATGATCAAATGACTTGTCAGTGTTGGACTCTGGGGAAATACTGCACAAGCAGAACTGAAAAACAAATGCTGCTGATTTCATACTAGACTGCCTTCCAAGGCATCAATTATTCTGATCTCCATATCTGTCACTGACCTGTGTATCTCACTCCTGGAGAGAACATGGCACAGGAGGGGCTTGAGAAAACCATCCTACATTAGCTGAATTGTAGATGGCATAGGGAGAGTTAAGGGTTAAAGGCCAATAACTGCCCAAGATATTCTTTGGCAGGAAAGGGGATCATTACTTTTTTCCTTCAGTCACAATAGCCCCGGTGGTCTTGCAGGGTTGGCCATTCACCAGGACCTACACAAGAACCCCTGCTAGCATGGTCAGGATTCCGGTGCTACGTAGCACCGTCTGCAGTTCCAGTGTTTTACTAATTTTCTGTATTTGTTTTCAGCCACTCTAGTGCCCTGTAGCTTCCTAGAAAATCAGGCTTTATTGCCAATTGGAGCAGAAATCAGTTGTTTCTTTAGAAATGAAATAAACTTTGTTTTTTAAAAACACTGAAAAGCTGTTTAGTAAAGCAGTCAAATACATTGTTCGCATCCACAAAAAGGGCAGTGGTATGATATGCTGTTGTGTGCTGCCAGGAAGAGATACATGCTACGATTCACAGTATGATACATGGACTCCTCTGAAAGCCCCTTTAAAGGAACCTGGCCATTTTCTACTGCCAGCGAAGATGTCATTTGTCTTCCGTTCCCAATTCAAACCAGAATCTCTGCCCAGCATTATCAGTCCAGGAGACTTTTCATTCTAACCCCCTTCTAATCTTGCTGAAAGTTCTAATTTGTACATGGGATTTGCCATTATTATTATTATTTTTTTTAATGGAAAATGTACAAAATTTTCTATTATCAAAATTAAATAGTTTGTTTAATGCCAGGCGGACCCAACACAACATTTTGTGTGTCGAAATGAATTGAAACATTTCATTGTGGGTCAGTTTGACGTTAATCTGTGTCTGTTTGAGTTGCCATAGTACCTCATGGGAGTTGCAGTTCAGGTGCTTCATGCCCCTTTTCTTCTCTATGGGCTGGGCTCCCTGACTGGACGAGATCTCCTATGATTAAAGCTGTGTGTCTGTCACGGAGGTCCTGGAAGTCATGGATTCCGTGACTTGCCGTGACTTCTGCAGCGGCTGCCCGGCTGGTCAGCCCCTGGGCTAGCAGCAGCAGTTTGGGTGTGTGGGAGGGGGCTCAGGGCTGGGGCAGGGGATTGGGATGCAGGGCGTTGCTTACCTGGAGGGGGTCCTGGCTCCCACCAGCATGTCCCTAGCTCCTAGGCCAAGGGGCCAGGGGGCTCCGCACGCTGCCCATGCCCATAGGCGTTGCCAGGGCCGTAGCAACAAAGAACGTGGCCCCCTCCGAACGGTGGCCCCCTCTGAACATATGTCCAGGCGGGGCCCCTTACAATGCAGAAACTGGAATGCGGTATTTATTTTGCCACTTTTAGGGGCCCCCTTCCTGGCGGGGCCCCCTCCGGTCGGAGGGTACGGAGGGCGCTCGTTACGCCTCTGGGTGCTGCCCCCCGAAGCTCTCATTGGCTGCAATTCCCGGCCAATGGGAGCTGCGCAGCCAGCACTTGTGGCGGAAGCAGCACATGGAGCCCCACTGGCCGCCCCTCCCCCTAGGAGCTGCAAGGACATGCGCAGTCAGGTAGGGAGCCTGCGAGCCCTGCCAACCCTTCCCCCCCAGCACCAGCAGGGGTCCTGGCCACCCCCCCGCCCCAGCATGCACCCCCAGGATGCCCCCCCAGAGCACCATGGCCTCCCAGCCCAAGTTTTAGTTCGGGGTATATAGTAAAAGTCATG
The DNA here is from genome assembly GCF_011386835.1 of Chrysemys picta bellii. NCBI lineage: Eukaryota > Metazoa > Chordata > Testudines > Emydidae > Chrysemys > Chrysemys picta. The sequence continues at coordinate 35,222,359 of NC_088803.1, read as the reverse complement.
GAGAGGTCACGGGCTGTGAATTTTTGTTTACTGCCCGTGACCTCTCCATGACTTTTACTAAAAATACCTGTGACTAAAACGTAGCCTCACCCATGATGCACCAATTCAGGACAAAAGCAAGTGTGAAATATTGGAATTTTCCATGGCCAGGAAATTCTGATTTGTGACCAGCTTTACTAGCTTGGGCCTGATGTTTTTCCTCCTCAGAGCTGGTCTACATTAGAAAAGATGCACTGGTTCAACTAGATTGATTTACAATCAGTCTAGTTAAACTGGTACAAACCTCCAATGGTGAGTGGGTGTCTACATTAAAGCTCTGCACTAGTTTAAGTAGACCAATTTAAAATTAATCTAGCTAAACCGGTGCAGTGCTACTAATGTGGGAAATGTGTGAATTTCAGATTTGGTTCACACTACAGACCTGGGAAAGTTCACGTGTGCAATGGTGACGGGGAAAATCCATCAGAAAACAAGAGCACCTAGGTCAGGTTTACATTACAGCATACATCTGGGAGTGGGGGCAGGGTTACTTCACACCTGGTGGCTGGGTCAGGTTATATTGTGTACAGCTGGGGAAGATCCCCTAGGAAAACAGAAAGACAGCTTTTCCTCCAGGGCACCTACTCTCTGGAACTCCAGTCTGTCCTCTGAACCAACCTAGTAAGGTAACAGAGTTTAACAAAAGTCTTTCCTCCTTTCTAATCCATTGGGAGGCCCAATGTTAGATTTCAGATCATTCCTATGAAGTGGTTAAAGCCAATAGAAACAGGCACGCACAGCTCTCACTGACCAGCTGAAGAGGATTTATGGGTTTTGTGGGGGAGCACTACTCACTCAATCCAGGGAGAAGTGGGGGAACTCCCCTCTACTTCTAGCCTAGAGGAAGCTCTGTTCACCCCACTCCACCCCCTGCACAGCCTCCCCACTTACTTCCATCTCCTGTTCCCTGTTTCTATGTCCTCTGTTACCTTGGTTATAAGGCAGCAGCCCTATCCCAGAAAAAGACCTAGCTGACACCACTGAGTTCACTAAACAGAGACCCCACCCCCTATGAAGCTGGAGATACATACATAAATAATTGGCTCCTGGATTGCATTACTTCCTTTAGAGCTAGCTTAAATGATCCGTAACCCCAGTTGCTTAAATCCAACGCTGAGTTGCCTTGTGTCCTTGGCAATATCACCTCCCTCCTCTGTGCTTCAGGTACACCTTCTGTAAACTGGGGATAATGACTCTTCTCTTCATGGGGGAATGGAGTAGGGTGTAAAGCTAAAAGCTCAGTGTTTGGGAAGCACTCAGATCCCTGGGTAGAAGGTGACAGGAAGAAGAAAGAAGCAATCTGTCCCCCTTTCTAGGCAATGCTCCCCTTTGCTCCACACAACAACAGTGAGGTTGACTTCTCTCCACCTGGGACAAATGGATCCTGCACTCGCTGTCAGGGATCCTGCAGAGTGCTGGCAGGAATCTCCACTGGTGCTGGAATTCTGTTGTGTTCTCCTTTCCAATCGCTTGGGCTGGTGGGCTTCTCAGCTCGGTCCTGGCATCTTTCTTCCCTGGCAAATGGTTGCCTGTTGCATCTCGTTCCTGTTCCCATGCAGGGCTAGGAATTCATTTCCGTTTTCAGCAGCCCCATCAATCCCACCGCTTGTCTCTTTCACTAACCCCTAACCTTGAGGTGTAAGAGAAATGCCTTCATTCAGATCCTGCCTGTCATTTCCACCCCTCCCACTTCTCATTGATTCCTTATTAGTTCAGATGCTCTTACTCCTCTAATCTTCTCAGCCCTCCTCCTTGGGCTCGAAGGTTTACACCTCCCCAGTGCATCTGTCTTTCCCTTGATTGCTTTCTGCATCTCCGTATCCCCCCCTTGGCCTTTTCACTCCTGTGGATTCATTGCTGGGGATGCTCAGAACCCTCAGCCATCTTCATTTATCTCTGCCAACTTTTCATTTCCTCCCTGTGTCTCCCTTCCCTCACTTGCTTTAGCTCATTCCCTTTTAATCAGACCTTTCCCTGAACACACTCTGTGGTGAACTCCAGCAGCTTTACTATTTTACCCCCTTCCTTGCTTTCCCCTTGGTCCTGATTAGGTTATCACCCCTGGTAACTGAATGGATCCTCCACCTTTTGAACTCGGCTGTGAAGCTCACCTGCTCACTGAGGGGCCTGAAATTAATGGACTTTCACCAGGAATGAACTGGCCCTGACCCTGCAGCAAGGACCCTTGAGTTCAGCTTGCTTTTAGGCTGCTGACACCTGATTAAATGCAGTTTGCAGTCTGGCTCCAACTGCTCTTGTGTGCTTAATCCTTGGCATGGTCTAGCCTGGCAGGATTTTCTTGACACCTTTTTTGCTATGTCTCATGCAGCCCTAAAGGCTAGAGCCATGCTTAGCGGGGGGAGTTCTTCATCTCCACCTACACTAGCTGGGTGCAAGAGTCTTCTTCTCCACCGATCTCCTGAGGACAGGAAAGAGTCGTTATCAGGGATTGACAAGCAGTAGCCTCTGTCCCAGCTCCTGCCTGAGGTGGGAAGCAGGAAGGTGAGGAGAGCCTGGCTTATACTGAAAGAAATCTATTTTTGTCAGAGAAAGCAGCCAGAGGCAGGTGGGGGGCCTGGGAGGCTGAGTGGAAGAGGAGGTTAGAGCATGGTATCCCAGATGGGTGGATTACCTAAATCCTCGGGAACCCTACGCTGTCGCTAAAAATGCACAATAATAATAATACCCCAAACTACTCTGCATGGGTTGCATCCTCCGCTTTGATTGGGAGTCCTTGGAGGGTTTGCTGACTCCCTGCTCTGCAGGCTCTGTGGTGCCCTACTGTCTCGGCCTGCATGAGACTATGTGTGAGAGGGTGTGTCTGCCTGGGTGTGTGTGTGTGTGTGTGTGTGTGTGTTCTGCATCTCAGGAGGTTGGGGTGAGCACGACAGTGTGCGCATTTGCCCTGTGTTCGTAGGGAAGAAGGGCGAGAGCTGGGGGGTTGCTACTCACCCGCAAACAGTGTGCAGCCCCTGCACCTCATCCCTGTCGTCCTCCTCGTAGCTGGCCATGTTTTCCCCCAGTTTTAAGACGCAGTCAGAGAAGCCTTGGTAAATGTTTTCACATTTAGTTTCTGAAGCCAGCGACCTGACCAAATACCCTATAAACCAAAAAGGGGATTTATGTAACAGTGTAGCAACCCAGCTCTGAGTCAGCCCGGTAAGGTCACCTCCCAGAGGCTTCCCCACAACTTCTAGCATGGGCTGTGGGAAAAGAGCCCATGTTCTCTGAAGGGCTACATACATGTAAACGCCTGCATAAACCAGAGGGTAAACTGGGCGAGCTCATGGCAGCTATTTCATGGGCACTGCCAGCTTGTACTTCACAGTCTCAACTTAAAACAAGCCTCTCGAGCCCTCAACACTGGAAAGAAACTTGTCAACACGTGAACCAAATGTCACCAATGCAGTGACGTGCCCGGGTTTGCAAGCAGCCTGCAATAATAGCTCTGAAAAGGGGAACTGCTCATATTCATTGTGATGGGATTTTAGCAGTGAAGCCTAACGATGATGATTTAAATAGCAATGTTGTTAACTCTTTCTCCCTTTTTTTTTTTTTCTAGCTGTGGTCAGCAGTGAATCATATTAGGAAGCTTGGTGTAAGCTACACCGCAACATGTCATTTTAGTGCTTTAGGTGGGCAGGGCTTGGTTTGTGGGAAGAGCTAGGGAGAGTACCTTCCCCTACACAGACACCGTTCCATCCCTGGAATAAATATGAAAAAAAGGAACCATTAACATTCTCTGTTCTGCTGGGAAGGGGAGAAATGCACTTTTTAGCCCTTAGTAAACAGGGTTTCTTCTTAAAAATCAGTGGACTCAGTGATGACACAAAGTGGGGATCTGTCCCTATTCCAGCCCTCAATGAATCCCATTCTGCCCAAAGGGGAAATAGCAAGAAGAATGGCCAAGAATTCAAACCTGCACTGCCCCTTTTTTTGATTCCCTTTGGGATGGTTCCCAAGCCCTCTGTGCCCAGAATTTCAGGAGGAAGATTTCTCATGGATGACTACTGAGAGAAAGTTTGCAGATGACACAAACTGGGGGTGTGGTAAATACTAAAGAGGACAGGTCACTAATACAAAGCAATCTAGATCGCTTGGTAAAATGGGCGCAAGCAAACACTATGCATGTGAATATCGCTAAATGTAAATGTATTCATCTAGGAACAAGGAATGTAGGTCATACTTACAGGATAAAGGACTCTATCCTGGGAAGTCATGACTGAAAAATATTTGGGGGGTTGTGGGGGATAACCAGGGCCGGCTTTAGCAAGAGCGGGGCCTGATTCCTGGGGGCGGGGTTTGCTGCAAGCCTCGCCCCCAGGAATCAAGCCGCACTCCGGCCGTGTTCGCCGGGCTTGGGGCCGGCCCAGAGCCCCTTGGCGGCGCGGGGGCCGGGCCGGACCCGAAGCCGCGCCGGCCGGAGCCGAAGCCGCGCCGCGGGTTGGGCCGGAGCTGCGCCGCAGGCCGGCGCACTCGGCCGGAACCGGGGCCGGACTAGGCCATGCCTCCCCGGAGCCCTTCTCGCGCCCCCCACCACCCCGGGTTCTCTGGTGCTGCCTGCCCGCCCCTGCTTCTTTTCAGACTTCCCGCGAACCTCTGATTCGCGGGAAGCAGGGGAGGGGGAGGAGCAGGGGGCGGAGCATTCAGGGGAGGGGAGGAGGGGGAAGTGAGCTGGGGGCAGGGTGGAGAGCTGCGGCGCGGGGCCCTCTTAGCGTGGGGCCCAATTCAGCCGAATCGGCCTAAAGCCGGCCCTGTGGATAACCAGCTATACATGAGCTCCCAGTGTGATGCTGGGGTCAAAAGGACTAATGCAATCCTTGGATGAATAAGAGTACAGACGTTATTTTACCGTTGTTTCTGGCACTGGTGTAACTGCTGCTGGAACACTAAGTCTAGGTCTGGGGTCTGCAATTCAAGATGGATGTTGATAAATTGGAGCGGGTTCAGAGAAGAGCCAGGAGAATGATTAAAGGATTAGAAACCCTGCCTTATAGTGACCGCCTCTCAAGGAGCTCAATCTATTAGTTTAACAAAGAGAGGATTAAAGGGTGACTTGATTAGTTTATAAGTACCGAAATGAGGAACAAATAGTTGTTAATGGGCTCTTCAGTCCAGCAGAGAACAGTCTAACAGAATCCAAAGGCTGAAAGTTGTAGCTAGAGCAATTCAGACAGGAAATAAGGCACTTTTAACAGTGAGAGTAACTAACCATTTACCACGGTCTGTATGTGCTGTATTCTCTATCCCTGACCATTTTTTAATTGATTGGATGTTTTCTTAAAAGCTCTGCTCTGGGAACTATTTAGGGGAAGTTCTCTGGTCTGTGCTATGCCGGAGGTCAGATGATAGAATCAATTCTGAAGCACTTAAAGGAGAGGAAAGTGATCAGGAACAGTCAGCATGGATTCACCAAGGGCAAGTCATGCCTGATTAACCTAATTGCCTTCTATGAGGAGATAACTGGCTCTGTGGATGAGGGGAAAGCAGTGGATGTGTTATTCCTTGACTTTAGCAAAGCTTTTGATACGGTCTCCCACAGTATTCTTGCCACCAAGTTAAAGAAGTATGGGCTGGATGAATGGACTGTAAGGTGGATAGAAAGCTGGCTAGATCGTCGGGCTCAACGGGTAGTGATCAATGGCTCCATGTCTAGTTGGCAGCCGGTTTCAAGTGGAGTGCCCCAAGGGTCGGACCTGGGGCCGGTTTTGTTTAATATCTTTATTAATGATCTGGAGGATGGTGTGGACTGCACTCTCAGCAAGTTTGCAGATGACACTAAACTAGGAGGTGTGGTAGATACACTAGAGGGTAGGGATCGGATACAGAGGGACCTAGACAAATTAGAGGATTGGGCAGAAAAAAACCTGATGAGGTTCAACAAGGACAAGTGCAGAGTCCTGCACTTAGGACGGAAGAATCCCATGCACTGCTACAGACTAGGGACCGAATGGCTAGGTAGCAGTTCTGCTGAAAAGGACCTAGGGGTCACAGTGGATGAGAAGCTGGATATGAGTCAACAGTGTGCTCTTGTTGCCAAGAAGGCTAACGGCATTTTGGGCTGTATAAGTAGGGGCATTGCCAGCAGATCGAGGAACGTGATCGTTCCCCTTTATTCGACATTGGTGAGGCCTCATCTGGAATACTGTGTCCAGTTTTGGGCCCCACACTACAAGAAGGATGTGGAAAAATTGGAAAGAGTCCAGCGGAGGGCAACAAAAATGATTAGGGGTCTGGAGCACATGACTTATGAGGAGAGGCTGAGAGAACTGGGATTGTTTAGTCTCCAGAAGAGAAGAATGAGGGGGGATTTGATAGCAGCCTTCAACTACCTGAAGGGGGGTTCCAAAGAGGATGGAGCTCGGCTGTTCTCAGTGGTGGCAGATGACAGAACAAGGAGCAATGGTCTCAAGTTGCGGTGGGGGAGGTCCAGGTTGGATATCAGGAAAAACTATTTCACTAGGAGGGTGGTGAAACACTGGAATGCGTTACCTAGGGAGGTGGTGGAATCTCCTTCCTTGGAGGTTTTTAAGGCCCGGCTTGACAAAGCCCTGGCTGGGATGATTTAGCTGGGAATTGGTCCTGCTTTGAGCAGGGGGTTGGACTAGATGACCTCTTGAGGTCCCTTCCAACTCTGATATTCTATGATTCTATGATATTAGGAAAAACTTTTTCACTAGGAGGGTGGTGAAGCACTGGACTGGGTTACCTAGGGAGGTGATGGAATCTCCTTCCTTAGAGGTTTTTAAGATCAGGCTTGACAAAGCCCATGCTGGGATGATTTAGTTGGCAATTTGGTCCTGCTTTGAGCAGGGAGGGGTGGAAGGGGGTTGGACTAGATGACCTCCTGAGGTCCCTTCCAACCCTGATATTCTATGATGATCCCAATGGGCCTTTCTGGCCTTGGAATCTAGGATTCTTTCACTATGAAAAGGATGGGAGAGAAGAGGCTGCTCTGGTGACAGGTGCTTAGTTTATTGTGTCTCTATTGTGTGCCTGTCCCTCTGTGACCCGTGAGAAGAGATCCTATTCCTGGCTTTTCACTAGGAGGGTGGTGAAGCACTGGACTGGGTTACCTAGGGAGGTGATGGAATCTCCTTCCTTAGAGGTTTTTAAGATCAGGCTTGACAAAGCCCATGCTGGGATGATTTAGTTGGCAATTTGGTCCTGCTTTGAGCAGGGAGGGGTGGAAGGGGGTTGGACTAGATGACCTCCTGAGGTCCCTTCCAACCCTGATATTCTATGATGATCCCAATGGGCCTTTCTGGCCTTGGAATCTAGGATTCTTTCACTATGAAAAGGATGGGAGAGAAGAGGCTGCTCTGGTGACAGGTGCTTAGTTTATTGTGTCTCTATTGTGTGCCTGTCCCTCTGTGACCCGTGAGAAGAGATCCTATTCCTGGCTAACCAACCAGCAGAGCTCAGAGCCAACTGCAGTGCTCCATGCAGAGGGGTATGACATCCTCTGTGCCCTCTCCCATGGAAACAGGGCTGCCCAGAGGATTCAGGGGGCTTGGGGCAAAGCAATTTTGGGGGCCCATTCCATTAAAAAAAGTTGCAATACCATAGAATACTATATTCTCGTGGGCGCCCATGTGGGGCCCAGCCCCAGGGGCCCTGCATGGAGAGGGGACCTCTCTGCCCCAGCTGAGAGCAGCTGAAATGCAGCCACCTCCGTAATTTCCACGGCAATTGCGACCCACTAACTCCCCCAGCAGGAAGGGCCCGGGGGAGGTTCCTGCTCCCCTGCCCAGGCTGGGCTCGGGGTTAAGATGGGAAGGGCCACCGGCTGCCCCCGGAGGTTGGGCGCGTCACACCAAGGGATGAGCTCGGGAAAGCTGCAGCCAGGGGCTGCCTGGGTCTGGGTGGCGGATGTAACTCGCGGTGCCCACTGCGGGCCACACGCCCCCCGCTCCCCCTCCCAGGCGGAAGCCGCCCCCAAGGGCAGCCTGGGCTGGAGGCGCCTCCAGGCTCCGGGCGCACCGCGGCAGCCCCGCAGCTCAGCGCCAGGGGGCGCCACCGCCGGCTGCGCTGGGGTGACCCCGCCGGGGCGGTGCTGTCCCCCAGCGGGACTCTGCCCTATTGCTGAGGGGCCGGTCCCTGCCTGGCTTCCCCGGCGCCCGGTTCGAGCGTGTCTCCTGCGGGACCGGAGCCGCCCGCGCTGCCCGTTCCTTACCCAGCGTGAGGAGCAGCAGCGCCGTGCCCAGCCACTGGCCCATCGCCTTCTCCGGCGGCTCCGCTCCTCAGGGGCTCCGGCGCGGCTCCGTGCCCGGGATCAGCAGCAGCCCCCCGCTGCAAGGGGAGTTCATGGTCCTGGAAACTCCGCGATCGCTGTTCCCGCTTCCCCGAGCCCCGCGCAGCGCCCGGCTCCAGCTGCCTCTCAAGCCCTTTGCATTTCCCGGGGGTTCTCCCCCTGGCCGCTCGGTCCCTGCTGTGTGATGCCCCCGCCCGCCAGTGCAGCTTCCAGGGGGTTGGGGAACCCCGCGGGGAGTCTCCTTAATACCTAGCCATGGGAAGCCCCCTTCCCTGGTCCTGCAGAGCTGGGCGGCTCAGGCATCTGGAGAGTTCAGCTCCTTCCCCATCCCCTTCTTCTCCCCCATCTCCCTGCCCCTCCCACAGCCCCGCCATCCCCACACCTGTCTCCGGATGGAGAGGAATAGCCAGAGCCCGTGTGAGCGCTGAGCTCAAGGGATGGGGGCGGGGGTAGGAAATACTGGGGGGTATTAATAGTCTCACGCACATACACCCCCCAAAATCGATCCCTGGTGAAGCGCAGGTGGAACTGGCTCGTTGCAGGCTCTGTAAGAGAGGGACTTCGCATCAGAAGACCCTGGAAAGTGCATTAGCAGGCAGGTGGATTAGTTCCCAGCCTTGGGCGTTCTTAACAATCCTCCCCAGAGTGATGTGGCCCCTCCTGGCGTCTCCAGCGGGTGGCATGTTGGGCTCTGGCTTCCAGAGGAAGGGCAGCAGGAAATTTCTCTGAAGAGCAGCACTGGGAGCCAGCTAAGAATGGTCCAGAGGAGAGACTCAGGAGAAAGGTATTGAATATAAGGGTCTTCTGTGGTCATGCTGCCTGGCACTCAGGTACACACCCTTACAAACCTAGTGTAAGGTGTAACCTGGTGTACAAACGCCGGGTGGCACACAGAAACACCCCCCATGTACACACACGCTCACACTCCCTTACAATCATACAGATCCCATCTCACGTACACACACATCCCATGTACACACACGCTTACACTCCCTTACAAACATACAGATCCTATCACAAACACCCCCTCCCAAACACACACACGCCCGCGCACACAAACACCTGTCACCCCCCCCCACCCTGCTTCTCCCTCTCATGCACCCTCCCCTTCGTGTTCACAGGTGGGCACATGGGGCTTCATGCAGACTGTGGAAGGAATTTTTCTAGCCACCAACTGCTCTATGAAAGGAGAAGAGGGGCTCCCTGTAAATGTGCAAAACCACTTCTGTCCTCCTTCAAATCCTTCCTTAAAACTCTCATTTGTCCTGATGCCTACAACATATTTGGCAACAGTTAGGCTGCTGGTGTGCTGAGACCACTGCCTGCCATGTTGACCAATATTGTAGGTCTCATTGTTTGTACTGCCTTGTCTGTCTGCTGTATCCATCTGATGGCTCTCATTTTAGTCTTGTATTGTAAGCTCTTTGGGGCAGGGACTTTTTGTATTGTGCTTGTACAGCATCAAGCACAATGGGATTCTGGCCCATGTTTGCGGCTCCTAGGTTGTACTGCAATACAAATAAATAGTAACAGTAATGATGATGAACTGAAGAAATCAGAACACTCAGCAGCAGCAGGGAATTGCCATGTGACGTTCTCAGTTAAGTATACAGGGCAGCAAAGCCAGAGGTAGGAAAGGGAGCAAAGGGAGCAGCAGCGATTGAAGCATGGAGATGGCAAGGGGTATAGGAGACTAAGGACATGATCCAAAGGGAGCCTACTGTACTTGGTCCTGCTAGTGAAGGCAGGGGCTGGACTCGATGACCTTTCAAGGTCCCTTCCAGTTCTAGGAGATGGGATATCTCCATTAATTTTTTTTCAACACACTTCAGATCAGGCCCTAATAGAAAAACCATCCTGGCTGATAACCTGATCTGGAATGACAAATGGACACAAGGGATCAAACTCCAAACACCCTGTGTGACCCAGCCTGCGCAGGTGGTGCCCACTCCAACCTCACACACCTGAGATGTCTTGTCTTTTTCCTTAGGCTTGGCCACTCTTGGGTAACTTACCACACCAATTGAATTGAATTGCAATGTAAAATCCTAGTGCCACCTGCTGGCTGCTTCTCATATGTTTAATGGGGAAAAGGGATTAGAAAATTGAGGAAATTCAAGTGCCCCTTTTCTATGCAGATTGTCGCTGGTTTAAAAGCTTCTGCAAATGTTTATGTAAAACCAAACCAATGGCAGTGGGTCTGCACTCATAAGCAACCTGCAGTAACAAACCTTTGCCTTGATGCCAATAGCATGGGCTAAGCAGCTGTGACCACCGTTTATCATGCTGACTAGTATCATTGCATTGTTTCCTTGGGCTCACTCTGTTTATCACATCCACCTGTTGTCTCTTGTTTTAAACTTAGATTCTAAACTCTTTGGGCAGGGCCCACCTCTTTGTTCTTTGTTTGTACAGTGCCTAGCACAGGGAGGCCCTGATCTATGGCTGGGGGCCCCGGGAGTTACCTCAATATGAACAAACACATAAATAACAATTCATAATAAACCAGCGTGTGCAGGTCAGCCCTTATAAGCAACCCTACAATAACAAAGTGTTTATGTATTTATTTGTTAAGAATGATTCTTTAGCACCACACGTTTTATACACAGATAATCATTCATAATGAATTCATAATTCTCAATGATCTTTCAGGTTCTAGGTGATTTTTTTCCTGGAGGTCCCAATCCTGCAAACCCTTATGCACATGCTTAACTTTATGCACTGTAAGTAGTTCCATTAACTTAACTGAAGTAAATAAAGTTAAGCACATGTGTAAGTCTTCGCAAGATCAAGGCCTTAGTAGATGTTATCACAGAAATAAACCTGCCCATAGTTGTTTCCATCACTCTAACCTGTGTGTGTTGGGGGATCATACAACATTTTGCATAGCTAGGGCCTGATTCTGCATCTGCTCTTGTTTATATTAGGCTCCATTGATGTGAGTGAGGGTCACTTTTCATTTACACTGGTGGAAATGAGGGCAGAATCTAACCTTTGCCCAGACAAGCTCTTTTCTGCCCACTTTGATGACATCACTTCATGGTCTGGGAGTGTCACAGTTCAGCCTGTGTGACGTCACATTGCTGCATGTTTCACGTGTTACTATAGTCACATTAACCCTATCTGTGACCAGTGTCAAGGCCTTCTGGAAGTGGGAGATGGGCACAGGATTGTGTTGTTTTCTATTCCCTCCTGGATCTGTGGATTAGGGGAAACGAAAGCTCTTTGGGCCAAGGAGGTCCCAGGAAATGCTCTTCCTCCTGACCCAGAGAGTAGAACCCTCCATGGAAGGAGATCATAAAAATGACCACCTGCTAGTACTGTTGGTTTAGGAGAAGGAACTCATTTGCTGGTAAACTATTGAGCTCCTCTTTGGGTTTCATTTAAAGATAGCATACTGACCTAAATCCATCCCTGAAATAATGCCACTGACTTTAGTGGAGTTACAAAGTTACAACGGGGATTAAAGTTACCTATTATAGCGAGAAGAAGTTCAAGTGACTGCTTTGACCCCCCCCACTTGGTAAGGCAACTCCCATCTTTTCATATGCTGTGTATTTATACCTCCCTACTGTATTTTCCACTCCATGCATCTGATGAAGTGGGTTTTAGCCCACGAAAGCTTATGCCCAAATAAATTTGTTAGTCTCTAAGGTGCCACAAGGACTCCTCGTTGTTTTTGCTGATACAGACTAACACGGCTACCGCTCTGAAACCTGTCAACAACCAGAGTGTTCATTCCAGCCCACTCTTCAGAGATCTGCATTGCTGTGAATGCAAGGGAGGTGGAAACTACACCTTTGGCCACCTTTGCCAAACTCAATCCAATCAGCTCCCACTTTGACAAATGCTAGAGACACATTTTGTGTCTGAAGGATGCAGATTATTCCCTTTATTTGTAGAATTATGGATCAGTGCATCACTCAGCTGATCTTTCTCTCGAAACCTCATCTCAGTGTCTGCCCAGCTCAGAACATCTGCAAGCCCTGAAAGGAAAACAAACATCGGTGCTGTTTCTCTAGAGAGAAGTATCATCGAGTGCAGTGATTGGGGTTTCTCTAGGCCTAAACACCAACCCAGAGCGAGAGGGTAGCTTAGCTGCTTATCCGCCTTGGAATCTGCATGCTTCATGCTGGGACAGAGCTAATGCGGATGATAATTATATCCGTCATAATCCTATTAGTGTTGATGGGAATGATGGGACTTCATCAAAGGGGGGAAGGTCCTGTTACTGTGGGGTGACCTCCTACCTGGGGAGGGAATGTATTCTGTTAGGGGCGATGTGTTACTCACAATCAAGAAGAGCAGACTTCGAATGTGAGCCCTACATGGCAGAGATTGTCTTTACTAGACTGGCAAAGTGCCCTGCGTATGTATGGTTCTATATAATGAGTACTGAGATAAGAATAGGCCCAACTGATGACATGGGTCAGGCACTGCCGTTATTGGGAATAACCTCAGCAAAGAATTCAAGGAGACACCTACAAGCTCTGCACTGGATTGACCCAATTTGCCCTGCCCCGTCTGTGCTGAGTGGCTGAGACAAGAGTGTCTAGCTATGGAAGGAAAACAGAAAAGTATTAAAAGTGGCCTCGGGGCACAGCTCTTGCTTGTATTGCTAGCGTGGCTGGGTTCAAATTCCCCTGACACCATGGCTGGGGGGGGGGGATGAAAATTCTAGGTGCTTCGATACTGTGGTGAGGAGTGGGGTATAAGAATCTATAGAAGAGGGGACCCCCATGCTAGTCCAGCTGCCGCTCGTCATGCTGCTGCATAGACGATTCCAGGTTAGGTCCCTCATTCAATCTCCAGCTTCCCAGGGCCAGCAAGGGCTAGGAATCGTGGCAGTGCACAGGCAGCAAGATGCGGGGGAAGCACCTCAGCTGTCTCTGCAGTGACTCCCTCTGGCCATTGACAGGATTAAGAAGGATCCAGCCTGGCTAGGGGAGAGAAAGTCGCAGTGACTCAATGCCTAGGAGAGAAAGTTACAGGGGGATGCCAGAGATTTTCTCTTCAGTCGAAAGCCAGCGTCTGGAAGCTTACAAGGAACAGACACTGTCACTGCTGGTACTGGATGGTGAGAGTGTGCTCCAGAGTCTCGCCACATGACCGAGTGCAGCAGGGTTTAATCCATCGCTGGGTCGCTGGTCTACAGAGCACTTTGGGAGCTGGTACGTGGAGCCGCTTGGGCAGGCCTTCGAACCAGCACTTCTGATGCAGATCAGGAGGCTGGGTTTCCAAGGGCAGCTCAAGGTTACTCTGCACAGCTGCAGAATCTGTATCCATGTCCTCAGCATCGGTGACAGTACTAGCACCAGAATCTTCTTGAGGCTTGTCTGGGTCCTTGGAGGAGACACTTGTCCTAAAACAAAATCCAAAATGAAACATGATTGTTTTCCATTCCAGCCACCTGCAGATTCCAAAACAGCTTGTAAAACAGTCCTCTTAACCCAGCTCTCCTGGAACTGGCCACAGAGACAACCCTTTTGACTGAGCGTGCAGCCCACAGGGAATGGTAAGGATCATTCTGGCAATTAGGCACAGGAGTGAGAGAAGCCAAAAGGAAACATGCAGGGGCCATTCACACAAGAGACACTCCCTTCCCCAATACAAAAAGGAAGAGGAGGAACCATCTGAGTGGCTCAGAGACAGAGGGCAGGATGCAAGCATTGAAAAGGAGCTACTGCGAAGAAAGAAGGATGTGGTCCTGCTAGGTGACTGTAGTGAGGGACCTGGCTATTTTGGTATGTTGCCTCTCAAGTGCCTGGACAAAGGGTTGAGGTGGGAACAATGACATGCGTGAAAGGAAAATGTTTTAGAGATGATCACAGTGATCCGGGCTGTGACTGCCCTCACGTACCTCCATTATTTCAAATACGTGGTATTTTCATCATGCTTTCTGTGTTCAGAGCACTGGACAGAAATTAACTAATTAATCTGGCTCACCGCACCCCATGAGGCCGGGAGGGAACTCATATTATCCTCCTTTCTCAGACAGAGATACTGAGACAGAGAGGTGAAATGACTAGAAAATTGAATGGCAGGACTGGAAGGGACCTCGAGAGATCATCTAGTCCAGTTCCCTGCACTCATGGACTAAGTATTATCTAGACCAGGGATTCTCAACCTTTTTCTTTCTGAGGCCCACCCAGCATGCTATAAAACCTCCATGGCCCACCTGTTGCACAACTACTGATTTTCTGCATATAAAAGCCAGAGCCAGCGTTAGGCAGCAGCAAACAGAAATTGCTTGGGGCTCCATACCACAGAAAGCCCCATGAAGCTAAGATGCTCAGGCTTCGGCTTCAGCCCCAGTTGGTGGGGCTCAGGGCCTCGGGCTTTAGCCCCATGCAATGGGACTTCTGCTTTCTGCCCTGGGCCCCAGGGAGTCTGATGCTGGCCCTGCTTGATGGACCCCCTGAAACCTGCTCGCAGCCCCCCGGGGACCCTGGATACCTGGTTGAGAACCACTGATTTAGACCTGAAAGGTGTTTGTCTAACCTGCTCTTATAAATCTCCAATGCTGGAGATTCCACAGCCTCCCTTGGCAAATTATTCCAGTGTTTAACTACCCTGACAGGAAGTTTTTCCTAATGTCCAACCTAAACCACTCTTGCTGCAATTTAAGCCCGTTGCTTCTTGTCCTATCCTCAGAGGTTAAGGAGAACAATTTTTCTCCCTCCTCCTTGTAACAACCTTTTATGTACTTGAAAACTGTTATCATGTCCCCTCTCAGTCTTCTCTTCTCTAGACTAAACAGACCCAATTTTTGCAATCTTCCCTCATAGGTCATGTTTTCTAGACCTTTAATCATTTTTGTTGCTCTTCTCTGGACTTTCTCCAATTTTTCCACATCTTTCCTGACATGCGGCGCCCAGAACTGGACACAATACTCCAGTTGAGGCCTAATCAGCGTGAAGTAGAGCAGAAGAATTACTTTTGGGGTCTTGCTTACAACACTGCTGCTAATACATCCCAGAATGAAATTTGCTTTTTTTGAAACACTGTTACACAGTTGACTCATATTTAGCTTGTGATCCACTATCCCCAGATCCCTTTACACAGTACTCCTTCCTAGGCAGTCACTTCCCATTTTGTATACTGATTGTTTCTTCCTACGTGGAGTACTTTGCATTTGTCCCTATTGAATTTCATCCGATTTACTTCAGACCATTTCTCCAGTTTGTCCAGCTCATTCTGTTTCTGAATGCCTGATTTAGAAGGGGAAATAGCCCAAGGCCACCCCCTGAGTAAGTGACAGAGCCAGGATTAGAACTCGGGACAGTCTGACTCCCAGCCTCTTCCCGACTGTCATTTCATTCTGCTTCAACAATTGTACCTCCCTTCTCCACCGCCCAGCTCTCCAGACTCCAACCAGCCTATGCAGAGTGGGCTGCTGCTGCTGTCCTTGCCAAGCATACAAAGTACAAGCGCATCTCTCCCATCCCCAGACAGCTCTCTTGCCCTGGGGTCATTACAGGATACAGCTCAAAACTATCTTCTTTGATTTGAAATCCCTCTATTCCACTTATGGAGGTCATGTCTCCTCTAGTACTTTCCCTGATCGCTCCAGCCCTCCGGCACTAGCTTCTTGGAGAAATCTGGGCATGACACCATTTCCCCCTTTTTAAATCAGGCATTCGGAAGCAGAAATCAGACTGTCTGCGGCCCCATGGAATCATGGCTGAGAGGTGGCCTAAAATATTCCGAATGAGCTAATTTCACCATCTGCCACCTTTCACTTCCCCTTCTTTCCCCCGTTCCCCCAGTCACACTTCCTGACACAGCCTGAAAAAACTCCCCATCCCACAATGTACTCACACAAAGCTCACCATCACGTAACCATCCTCAGGTTCATGCATTGTGCCCATTAGACAGTCACAGGGAAGCAAAAAGCCAGGGATTCCGTTATACAGGGACTCACCCAGAGGGGACAGCAGCGAGGTTGGGAGGCTTCTGGAATGCCAGTGACTTCCAGTAGCTGATAGCTAATGCACGTAGCCGGAGGATCCTGTGATCAGCGTTCTTCAGCAGCTTCAGCAGTGACAGCTTCTTGAGTATCTGCCAGATTGGGTACAATGGGAATGAAAGGCTGAAATACTTTATTGCCTGCTCCGATCTCATGAGGTTGTCACAGCCAGAGAAGGAAGCAGAAGCTACAGGCCAGTCACATCCTTTCCAGCCCCTTGGGCCAGCGTGTCAGACAGATCCCCAGTTGTGCATCCCTTCTGAGCCCTTGGCCCATAGAAGAAAGAGACACTGAGATGTTGACATGCACACTCTTGCCCTCCCTTTAAATTCCAGCCAAGAACCAGGGAGCGTTCGAGACGAACAGATACACAACTATGGGAAGAGTCCATGAGCTGCAGCTCAGCCTGCAGAGGGGTAGGGAACAAGGCTCCTGACATGCACAGACCCCACACTACCGTCCAGTTTTACAGTGCCTATTGCCTCGTAATGAAGGTGACACCTATCAACCAGGGGCTGGTACATGTAAAAAACCAGGGTGGCTTCTTACTGTCTTTAGATGGTTCTTCTCTTGTTCCATGTCGCTCAGCTGACATGCTCCAGTCTTCACATCTTCAGTCTGTGAAAGGAAAAGACCAGGCACACTTGAGGCAATAGATTTAATACTAGAGTGGACAAAGCACTAGCAAATGCGTTGTAGGGGACAATCCTGCCCTGTCCTCTGGGGGAACCAGTGTCTAGATGGGACCTGATCAGTCTTTTTCTTATCTCTAATGTCTCTGAGCCTATGAGTCAGTGCAACATTTAAAAGGCCACTGCTGGATAACCCTAGTATGTGTGCAGCATCACGTTAGACTTCTTTAAATTCATGGCCATGCTGGGACTTTCCCTACTGCATGTGTTTGTTATTGCTTTAGTGGTTGAGCCCCACCAAGGTGCTCAGCATTATACAGAACACGTAGGAAAACCGGGTCCCAGCCCCAAAAGCCTTACAGTCTACATCCTTCCAGTCTAAGGGCAAATTCTCTCTTCCCCCACCCCACCTATTCATTCCCTTTGCCAGTTTCAAAGAGGTTCAGGGAGGAGGATCACTACAACTCATCACAGGGTCTGAAGAAGGACTGACTGTACCTGGTGAATGAGGGCTTTCTTCTTCCCTGGGGCCTTCATTGTCATTCAGGGATAGTTCTGTAAGGGCTTTGATGGGAGGTTCTGTGGCAGACAGGCAAGATATCTGAGAGGTACCTGGGAGCTCCCTCTCTCTGAAATGCCTCTGGTCCTCCCTAGGGTCTGAGGTCTTGGGTTGATGTCAATTCAGACAGAGGCTGTGACCTCATTTATCTGTGACACCAGAAACCACATGTCAATATTGAGGGTGACAGGGTGTGCTGGGGAGTTGCAGATGGGGTGGGGGGTAATGCACACCGGGGGAGGAATAAAGAGAAGGGTGTAACATCAATAGTGAGGGGTTCTAGCTCCCCCAGATAGGACAGTTTCCAGTTTAACATAGGAAACCAAAAAGTGGAGCAGCACGGCAAACATTCAGGGCAGGGGACTGGCACTCCCAATCTGCCATCAGCTCACTGGGTGACCTTGAGAAAGTCAGTCTGTGCCTTAGTTTCCTCATCCATAAAATGAGAATAGTCCTGAGGCTGTGGGGCTTTGTTCATTAATGTTTTTAAAGCCGCTGAGATCCTGAGATGAAAGGGACTGTAGCCGTGCAAATTTAATTATTATTAAGCATAAATAAATAACTACCAGGAGCTCTCATGATTCCTGGCACAATACCTGGGGCTCTGGGTATTGCTGTAGGGGTGGAGAGCTGTCTTCATGGTGAGAAAAGGTGGGGAAACGTGAAAGGAACTGGCTTTGGATTTATTACATACAGAATGTTTCTGGTGACCTCTCTCCTGAGCCAGCATTTCTGATACTAATAATTCATAATAAAAATGAATAGGTTTGAGGGAAGGGAAGTAAAAGTGGGTATAACAGGGCAATCTGCCCCTTTAATAGTCCAGGGGAAGGGGGACAAGTACCAACCCTGTTCCAGAGAGAAGCCCAGCAGGCAGGTGCTGGGACTCAGTTGACACAGCTGATCAGCATTTCATGATTGCCCCACACTCTCAGCCAGACAATATAAAGGAGAACTCAATGCATAAAGAAGGGGGTAGCCAGGATTGAGATGTTTTCTTTAGTAACCAGAGCTGGCTGGTTGGCTGGCCCTAAGGAGCCCCCAGGGGTTGGAAAGGATCATTCCTGGTAGCTACTGAAACTCAGAGGACCCCAGTCTGAATGCTGACCAGGGTGATATTTGTGTTGTTGGTTTTTTTGCACACCTTTCCCCCCCCCCCCCTTCTTTCTTTCTGAAGGTGATATAAACAGGGCTCTGAAGAAAGGAGCAGAAACTAACCTGGGTGTGTCTGATTGTCTCTCCTCAGCTGGTGACTAGGACCACCAGCGTAGAGTGGGTCTAAAGTGAGAGGCAAGTTCACAGACCTGAGTATTGTGACTTATAGGCCTACTTCCACCAGACTGGGGCATTCTGAGCTTACAGAGCTCCTGGCCTGATTTCTTTGTGTTTACAGAGCAGTGATACTCAGACCTCAATTGTTCAGGAGCTAAATTACCCAGAAGAGCCACAATCGTGTGAATTCATTGCTTCATTTACTATAGTACTATTCATATTTAAACAGTATGATGGGAAATAGTGTGTGTGTGTGTGTGTGTGTGTGTGTGTGTGTATATATATATGTGTACACACACACACACACAAATAAGTTAATAACTTAGTGCAAGTTGATAACTTAATTGGTTAATAACATAGTAGAAGTATTCTGACTGGTTAATAACAGAGTGTTTTAATATCATGTGCTGCAAAGAGCCTCAGGAGACGCATTAAAGAGCCACTTGCTCTCGTGAGCTGCAGTCTGAGTATTACTGATATAGAGTGTAGATGACTCTAGCTGTGATGTTGTGGCTGGCTGACCTTAACCAGCACCAGCTACCTGGAGTGAGTATGTATTTGACACAGGGAGCTCCAAATCCAGTAGAGACTGGTGAGGAACTGTCCTACAGACCTCTATCCACAGCTCCGGTGTGAGCACACGTGGAATATCATGTCCAGTTCTGGGCCGCTCAATACTTGATAGAAGGGCATTCAGGGACTGGAGGGGCTGATTTCTGGGAGGTAAGAAGAGCTAAACAAACAGCAAGAGTGGGATGATTCAGTGTCATACACAGGGCGTGCACCTGAGATGAGTGGGATGAAATTCAGAAAAGGAGAGTGTAGTCTGAATATAAGAGGCAAACTTCCTGACAAGGGGAATGATTAGAGCAGCAGTTCTCAGCCCCGTGAAGCTACATTCATAGAATATCAGGGTTGGAAGGGACCTCAGGAGGTCATCTAGTTCACCCCCTGCTCAAAGCAAGACCAATCCCCAACTAAATCATCCCAGCCAGGGCTTTGTCAAGCCTGACCTTAAAAACCTCTAACGAAGGAGATTCCACCACCTCCCTAGGTAACCCATTCCAGTGCTTCACCACCCTCCTAAGGAAAAAGTTTTTCCTAATATCCAACCTAAACCTCCTCCACTGCAACTTGAGACCATTACTCCTTGTTCTGTCATCTGGTACCACTGAGAACAGTCTAGATCCAGCCTCTTTGGAACCCCCTTTTCAGGTAGTTGAAAGCAGCTATCAAATCCCCCCTCATTCTTCTCTTCTGCAGACTAAACAATCCCAGTTCCCTCAGCCTCTCCTCATAAGTCATGTGCTCCAGCCCCCTAATCATTTTTGTTGCCCTCCGCTGGACTCTTTCCAATTTTTCCACATCCTTCTTGTAGTGTGGGGCCCAAAACTGGACACAGTACTCCAGATGAGGCCTCAGCAATGTCCAATAGAGGGGAATGATCACGTCCCTCGATCTGCTGGCAATGACCCTACCTATACAGCCAAAATGCTGTTAGCCTTCTTGGCAACAAGGGCACACTGTTGACTCATATCCAGCTTCTCATCCACTGTAACCCCTAGGTCCTTTTCTGCAGAACTGCTGCCTAGCCACTTGGTCCCTAGTCTGTACGTTGCTCAGGCTTTGGCTGCAGCCCCAGGTGGCAGGGTTCAGGGCCCTGGCCTTCAGCCCCAAGCGGTGGGGCTTCACCTTTCTGCCATGGGCCACAGTGAGTCTAATGCTGGCCCTGCTTGGTGACCCCCCTGAAGCCTGCTCGTGATCCCCCAAGGGACCCCGGGCCCCTGGTTGAGAACCACTGCATTAGAGCAGCTACCAGAGCAAAGGCGGTGAGTCTCATCATTTGGGGCATTTAACAATGGACTATCAAATCTACTGGCAGAGAACAATCTTGCACCTTCCCCCGCCCCAGGAGAGACTAGAGAGAATAGGCCTTTTCCATTTCCAGTTTCTACAAATATCAAATCAGTGCCCAGAAAGCAGGCAGGTGAAATCAAGCCTGGGATGCAAAGAACATGAGGGGAAGGAGGGAAACCTGCCAAAGAGAGAGAACACAGGGCAGGAAAGCTGAAACTGCACATGCCTTTCAGTAGATTGATCTCCGAGAGAGTGGAGCTGCCCCAATGGGGCTGGAAACACAGTCAGTGATCAAATATACGGTACCAGGAGAGTGGTAGTGTCTCCTTTTTAATACCATGATGGCTAGGTGAACAAAGATTGCTACTGTCCCTGTTACTCCTGGGGATGGTGGACCTGTGTATGTGTGTCTGCAATGTTGCTGGGTTGAAGGCACTGTTGTATGTGTACATGGGTGTGAGTGTGTATTGACCTATATGTGTATATGCATGTGTTTTAAAATGGGTATATATATCCAGCAATGCATCTGCATCCATGTCAGCATATTAGTAGCATGTCTCTGTGTGTAAAACACTGCTGTATTCAAAAGTGCTTTACCAGTGTGTGTGTGTGTGTGTGTGTATGTTTGTGTGTGTGTGTGCATGCACATGTACCTGTGTATGCATCTGGCAATGCTGCTCCGTTTGAAGCTCTCACTCTTTTCTCCTAACTCCCCCTGCCTCCTCTCTTCTTTCAGTGGGGTCACACACAGTGTCTGATTCATCAGTGAAGCATAGAAGAGACAGGCGCTGTGACACAAAGGCTGAATTCTGTGGGTTTGTGGTGGAGGGGGACCCGTATCTGCTTTAGATATGTCCTTTCAAGATGAGATCAGAGCTGCTGATTTGTTTATCTGTGAAAGCTGCCTTGCTAACATCCATGCTACGTAAAGCTTGGAGGTGTTGGCACTGGATCCCTGCACCACAGGTCATGGGGCACTGTCCTGCTTGGTAGGTGAGCAGTCAAGAAGGGATCAAAGTTCCTGCTTTGTTCGTGGGATTTCTGGATCAACCACTTCGGGAATTTGTGGAGCATTTTCTGCTACTCTTAACAATAGCTGGGGCAAGGGAGGGGCAAACTGCTCACAATGCAAACTCCACAACTGAGTGGAACTTGCTGATGAAGAGGGTTATGAAGGAATCAAGGGGTCCCCTACCATCCATGACATTTGGGAATGTGGCTGTGAGTTTCCTATCCTTAGTAATTATGATAGTGTCCAGGGGACCATATCTGGTGTCTGACTGTTCTTGAAAGTGGTGTGGGCAGAGCACTGTAAAGCAGATATGTACAAAGGCACAGCGGTGATGAACTGTCATGCTTCAAGGTGTAGGGAGATCAGTCGGCAAGGGATAGGGGGAAATCCCTATCAGTCCTCATATGCAGCATTGCGGAGTTGGTCAAGGGCATCGAGTATACAGGCAGGATAGTGGACTTGATAGACCACCAGCGGCTGCGCTCACAGACCATCTCTCTGCGTTTCAGCTCTTTGAAGGAAACAAAGGGCAATGGGTAGGGTACACAGGAAGGCTGTGGATTTGATTGCAATCCAACAAGCTTGGCTGAATGTTTAAAATGAAGGGACTAGTGTACCCAGTAGGAGAACACTTCAACCTCTCTGGTCACTCAGTAACAGACTTAAAGGTGGCAGTTTTGCAACAGAAAAGCTTCAAAAACAGACTCCAAGGAGAAACTGCTGAACTTGAACTGACATGCAAACTAGATACCATCAATTTGGGTTTGAATAGAGACTAGGAATGGCTGAGCCATTATACACATTGAATCTATTTCCCCATGTTAAGTATCTTCACACCTTCTTGTCAAGCTGTCTGTAATGGGCTATCTTGATTATCACTGTAAAAGTTTTTTCTCTTAATTAATTAGCCTCTTAGAGTTGGTAGGGCAACTCCCACCTTTTCATGTTCTCTGTATGTGTATATATATCTCCTTACTATATGTTCCATTCTATGCATCCAATGAAGTGGGCTGTAGCCCACGAAAGCTTATGCTCAAATAAATTTGTTAGTCTCTAAGGTGCCACAAGTACTCCTGTTCTTTTTGCAGATACAGACTAACACGGCTGCTACTCTGAAACCTCCCTTTGTTCTGTGTTTGTACAGCACCTGGAACAATGGGATCCTGGTCCATGATAAAGGCCTCTACAGTAATAATGTGTTAACTGAGATGGACTAGGTGGCTCAGGGATTGAGGAAGGCAGCAAGAGCCCTTTTTGGATAGCCCATCAGTTCCACGCTAGCCCTGGGAAGTCACTGCCATCTAGTGGTTGGTGATGACCCCTGTGTGAAAGGTGGCTCTCTGCAGCTGCCTACATCACAAAATCCATCCTCCCCTATGGCATGGGCTGGTGCTCTCAGCAGAGGGGAGGCTAAGGCCTAGTCTTCCTCCCCTATGGCATGGGCTGGTCCGGCGGCACGCCATCGATGTTCTGGGATCGATTTATCGCGTCTGGTTAAGACGCGATAAATCGATCCCGGATCGATCCCGGAAGTGCTCACAGTCGGCGCCGGTACTCCAGCTCGCCGAGAGGAGTACGCGGCGTCGACGGGGGGAGACTTCCGGCCGCGTCTGGACCGCGGTAAGTTCGGACTAAGGTACTTCGAATTCAGCTACGTTATTAACGTAGCTGAATTTGCGTACCTTAGTCCGAAGTCCGGACTAAGTGGGGACCAGGCCTAAGGTGTGAAGGGGCCATGGACACAGAACACATTTCTTACTCCTGTGGACCATTCACCCAGATCAAAGATTACACCCCTCCTGGGGCACTTGGTGCTGAATTCACACTTTAAAAATGTGAACTGAATTTTCATGTTGATGTGAAAACGGGGGGTTAGGGGGGGGAGAATAAAAGCTCCTGAATGTCAGGTCTCTGGCTAGTCATTAGCCTTGATTTATTTGTTTAACACCAACAGTGGGCTTAGCGCTGTACCAACACCCTAATATAAAGACAGTCCCTGCCCCAAGCAACTTACAGCATAAAAGACACACACAAGATGGGAAATCCAGCATTAAGGAAGACTTATTCGGAGTGGGGGACATTTTCAAACATATCCAAGTGACTTAGGAGCACAGTTAGACCAGACAGAATGGCCTCTGGTTTGAGGGATGCCACAGGAGGGCTGTGGGCTATGACCAGGTGATGGTGAGGAAAACCTGACAAGTAGATCAGGTCAGAAGAACCTGGCTGGAGCAATTTTCCAGCTGAAAATGCAATTCCATCAAAAATGAAATGCTTCATGAAATTGTATTGATTTTGCTGAAATTTCATTTAGGAAAATAAAATGAGGGAAGAGGGAAATAATTCAGACAGTGTTGAAATACCCTGTGGAAGAAAACAAGTCCTCACTCTGCGTTTGTTAGCAACAAGTCAGAGACAGTTTATTACGAGCAATTGCAAGGGAAGACTGCAGTCGGACAGGGGGTCTCCTGACTTCAGGCAGATCTTCCCCCTACAAGCAGTAAAAGACAAGTATTTATACTTTTCCGTTACATACATCAACAGCTAACGGTTATCCTTTGTTTATACAAACTCCCTCCAGACACTACCTTATCTCAAGGTTTCTGCTTAAGTCATCATTCCATTCTTATCAACTAAAAGCAAAGGCGAGAACAGCATCTCCTACAACTCTCCCGTGGTTAGGGTTAGGGTTTCTTTTTGCTCAATCCTTAAAGGGTCTAAAGACATCTACCCCTAGATCTTACTCTTCTGCTTCCACAACCCCACTTCAACATTTTCAGAATGAAACATTTTGATTTTTCTTTTTGAAAAAAACTTATTTTTATTTTTTAATTTGTTTTATATAATTCTATATTAGAATTATTGTCATACTATTTAAAATAAAATCAAAATCAAAACAAAACATTTTGATCGATCTGAAATGAAACTGTTTTGGGATTTTCTTTTGCAGAGGATTTCAGAGTTTGTTCAGAACAAAAAAAAATTAGAAATCTCAAAATCCTCTGTGAAATGGAATTTCTGTTCTCCGCAGAGCTCTACTGGCAAGTCAAAGTGTCTTTTGCTCTGGTGGCCGTATTCCTCATTGTTTGGACCCCAAATAAAGCAGCTGGTCAGACTAATAGAAAACAAAGTTCTCACAAAGGTAAAAACATTTCCCTTTCTCCACTTCACACCCATCGGGGGCAGATGTTAACTGTGGAGTGTGAGGTGGCTCCTTGGAGGAGATGCACGGGACAGCATTTCAGGGGCAGTTGAGATGCCCAGTTCAACGACTTTCTGTTAGCTGAGTCCCCAGGTTTCAAAACATTTATGCTCTAGGCACGTGCTGCCAGCAGGAGAGAGTGGGGAGACAGTAAAGATGCTCCTTCCTGCTATGAACTTTCTCCTCAGTTCTGGCAAACACTAACTAGGTCAGTGATGTATTTGTGCAGTGATCATCACCTGTCCCAAAACAGGAGCTACCTGCTCTGAAACTTTAGCAGGTGACTTGCATTGGGGTTTGAACAGAGCAGGGGGGTGCATCCATCTAATGAAGTAGCATAAATGGGAGACAGCCTAATTTACCCCATTGTATAACCTCCCATCACATCACTGACATTGCCTCAGAAGCAGCGTTAACGGACCTGGAATCATCCACCATCTCCAGCCCTGCCATTGTCTCTGTGCTTCTCCTCCAAGCTTCCTAGCTCCATGTGAGACAAGTTCACTTCACAGCAGCCACATTCCTTCAATAGATGGGAGCTTTTTAGGCTCTCATTTATCCTGGACCAAAATCTCCCTTTTAAGGGAACTGCAAGATTGCAGGCATCAGAGATGGCATTTCAGCCTGGATGGGCTGCACTCTGGCTCAGCTGTAATTTGTTAGGAAAGAAACCCTGCCCTGTCCATGGCAAAAACCCAATTTCCTCCTTTACTCCTGCAACTTACTGAACAAATCAAGCCACATCTCACGTACAGCCTCTTACGCATGGTGCTTACAAAGAATAAGATCTATTTTCATTGTTTTATGATTCAGTGCCTGGGTGGGGCTTGTTCACCTTTCACTTGGCAGCTGACTTATTCCGTAATCGTCCCACCCTGTTCCAGTGGTCAGGGACCTGAGTAACCTCCTGTTTTCTGCAGACCTATAATAGAAGAAAGAAACCTGAGCAGGAAATGCAGGAGGAACAAGTCACGTTGCATTTTATTCTGACTACCAGAGTGCTCAGATTACCAGCTTGCCTCAGGGGCTCTGGCAGGAACTGAACTTTGTGCCATGATGATGAAAGAGCCGTTTCCCCCCCTAGGTTTGCAATGGGGTCTTGCAGCTGACCTGTGACTATGATGTCATCTCAGTAATTTTGGGCACTAGTTCCTATGATGACCTGGAGAGAGACCGTTCATTTCAAGGAGAATTGATTGGGCCCACAAGTGATGCCAGTGTAAAGAAAAGAGCTAGGCCCTTCAGGTACCTGTCAGAGAGAAATAAGAGTCAACCTGGGCAGGGCTACATGCTGTTGATCCCTTGTGTCCATTTGCCAGTGGTGTCCATTCCTGATGGATTGCTGTGTAGCGCGATTCCATCTCTGCCTCTCTCCTTTCTCCCCAGGCCAGGCATTTATGGCCAAGAGCAGAGGGGACCAGGTTGGAACTTGCAGGGTTGGTTTACATTAAGTTAATTTGAGTAAAACTGATACTCAACAGGCAGTGGGGCCCTATGATAAAACGCCAGGATGCTTCAATGTACTTTACATGCAGGGGGTGATGTTGCTTAATTCTAAGGATTAAGATACTCTTTGCCATGGAAACAGTAAAGAGTGAAACAGCAGAGGGGTGCATGTTTGCTGTGTTATTTATTATTTGCCAGATTATGCCTCTCTTATTCCCACTGAGTAGTATCTTAGTCTTCAATTAGCTCTATTTAAAATCAAAGGGACTACTCAGACTAAGGGAATACTCATTGTGAATAAGAGTGGCAGAATCTGGCCTTAAATCTCACGTTAGTGACTGGTGCCAATTTAGAAAAAGAGACGTACTATAGCAGAGATCTGGGCTGATTCCCTGGCCCTGGCCTCTAGCTCCCATAGCTGAGAGTGTATATCAGGGAGGTCAGAAAGGAAGGTGTGGGACAGGAATCTGAGGAAGTGATACTATTGGCTAAAGCCACTCATAATACTGATAGGTGCAGTGCAAGAGGTTTCTGTACATTACCAATGTACCTCAATCCAGATCTGCAGTGGCCTTGTTATTCTAATCATGAGCCCCTCACAAACACTCTGCTGGGACCCCATAGTATTGACCTGCAGTCCCTCTGCTCTTCCAATCCTGGGCCCCTACCAATGCGCTTTAATCCTGACCCCAGGCTATGGACAGAAACAGTCATGTGGAACTCTGGGGTGGGTTTTGGATGTGGATAAATAATCACAAAGGCTAAACTGAAACCTCAGAATTAATTTAACTTACATCAGATGGAACCATTGGCATCAGATCTGCACAAATAAACTTCTGTGCACGAGCTGGAAATCATCTCCCTGCCTCAAACCAGCCTCCTCGCATAGCAGGTTAACTACCAGTGGTGGCAAGGGACTTCTGATACAACCACCAGGTCCAGGGGCCAAAATCAGGAGGGCTGCAAAGCAACAGTGTCCAAGTCAGGAACAGCCGACGCAAACAAGTCCAACCTCTTCACTTGTCTGGTAATGTGGTGATGCAAACCCTCTGAGGCAGTGGGCTGGGTCAGGGTGGGACTGACAATGGTTGTGGGAAACTCCCTTTCTGGCTGTTTCATGCAGAGAATGAGGAGTAAATCATGCTCTGAGGAGTTGTGAATTCTGGCTGTGATCAGATCCTATCTGCCCAGAGCAGGCACTGGCACTACGGAGGGACTGAGTCACTCTGTGGAGACAGAGGAAGGAAATAGAGGGCCTGCTCCTGAGAGCTCTGCTCTAGGAGCAGAATCAAGCCCAGCATGTTTCAATGATAGCCAAAGAGCTAATGATGAAAACATGCTGGATATAAGGCTGACAGAGGCCTCTAAGGGAATCTGTGTACTGGAGAAACAGGGAATCAGTTATGATAAGAATGGAGTCTGCAGCCCATTGCCTGCTCAATGATCATATGCGCAATGCATATAGAGAAGCAGAAGACATTAATTATTAACATTAGGCGGGGGAGGCGGTTTTCCAGATGCACCAGTCCCTGCGCTCTGTATATCTGAGCTCTCTCCACAGCAATTGCAGCCTGTTGCACTGGGATGGAGGGAAGCTGATATCCCACCCTCACCCCGCTTCTGCCCTAAGTGCAGCACGGTACAGCAGGGATGCTGGCTTTTCCCAGCTGGTGTCACTTCTTTGGCTCCCTTTGCTGGCAGGCCTCGGGCTGCACTGCTGAGCTGCAGCTCCAGCTCCATGCTGCGGCCCAAGGAGGGGTGAGAAAAGGAACCTGACTTGCTTCCCCAGGGTCTCCCAGGCAGGTCACCTCTCCTCCCCAGCTCCTGGTGCCCCTTACTGCAAGGTTCCTCAATGCCCGCCAGAGCCACTCAGCTCAGGGTGACACTGTGCTCCTGGCCAGCCCCCATCCTGTGCAAACAGGGCCAGCGCTGCACTGCCTGGAAGGGGGCAGAGGGGTTGCAGGGGCAGAGCTGAGAAACTCGCCATAGACACCCCCGTTCCACCCGGGTGCAGGCTCCTCTCTTGGGTCCCGCCTGCACCTGCTTCCCAGCCGCCCTACCGGGGACCTCAGCATCTCCTGCTCCCTCCCCTGCAGCCACAGGCGATTGCCCGCGCGCTCCCTCGCAGGCAGCCCCCCACCTCCTCCAGGCTCCAGCGCCTGGCCTTGGTACAGCCAACGGGAGCCCGGAGCCCGTGCGAGCTGCTATCCCACCCCCTTTCCGGATCACGCAGTTGGTACAGTCTGCCGAGCCCCAGCCAGCCCGGCCCGGGAGGCAGCCCCAGTTGCACTCTCGGCCGGGCCAGACCCGCTGGAGCGCTGCCTGCCCTGCCTGGAGAGAGAAGCGTGCACCGGGCTGCAGCGCCCCCTGCACCCGCCCAACCCTGAGCGCGCCCTGGGCTGCCTGCAGCAGACAGCGCCCGCCTGCCCGTCCGCTGCTGGCCATGTCCGGACCCGGAGCTCACAGCCAGAGCAGGAGGCTGCCCTGTAAGTCCCCTCTCGGGAAGGCTGGTGCGGGGGTGGTTATTTGCCCGGCGAGGGTCCCGCCCTGGCTCGGTGGTGGGATCACCCTGCCGCTGACTGTCCGGGAGCAGGCGTGGAGGGACATGTGCAGGACCGGGCAGGAGGCGTCCTCTCCCCCTCCGGTGCACTCTCTGCTCCAGGGCTCTAATGTTCCCCAGCAGGGACCCTCCCTGGCCCGGACAGCGCCCCAGGGTTGAGACCCACGTGAGGCTGAGGGCACGCTCCTGATGCCCGCTGCACTGAGCGGGGCTTGGAGCAACCCCCTGTATCCCAACTGCATCCCCGGCACAGTCACTACCGCCAGCCGGAGGCCAGTGCCCGCTCACCCACGCACACAGACAGCAGCTGCCTCCTGCCTGGGCAGCCTCCCGCAGGAGGGGGGCACACTGCTGACACTGCAGCTCTTTCGTGGGCCCAGCTCAGGGGGACTTAAAGTGGGCAGGGTCGCCATCGGTCACAGTCCCGGCAAAAAAGAATTAAAACTGAGTCAGCTCACAAAGGGTGAAAGCACTGCCCTTCCCGTGCATGAACATTTATTGCAGCTGGGATTGTCATAAAAGCCCTTCCCCCCACCCTATTTTCCCAAGCCACTTAAAACACTGAGTTTAGGGATTCACAATTATCTTGCAGTGGTCAACAGCCCAGAACAATCCTGACTATTGTACAGAAACCGGCTGATTCACCCCCGTCCCCAAAGTGTCATATATCATGGGCACAGGCACTGGCCGTCACCCGTGACTCACACACACTTCCCGTCTGTTTCACACAACTTTCACCTACACCCACTCGCTCCTTCTCTCACACAATTACATTGCACACCCACTCAGCCACACCTGGGTCAGCCTTGCACTGGCTGCATCTCTCTCAGCCAAATGTTTGTTCTGTAAATTTACAGTCAAACTTGAGCAATTACTGCTCAGCCACAGTTTAGTCTAGACGCCTCCCTGTGTTCTGTCTGTGTCAGTCCCCTCTGTGTGTGTCTGTGTGTGTGTACATGTACACAAAGGTACTGACTGACGGAGGGAGTTGGGGTTTTATCCGTGTGGAAGTGCTAACCCAGTGGCGCTCTGCTCCCCCATGCCTTGCCCCCGGCACACGACTCTCTGAACCCTTTCCTTTTTTAGTGAATTCTTTAGCTCTGGCTCATCTTCGGAAGCTGCCGCCAGGCCCCGGCTGGAGCAACATAGACTCCACAGGCAGCAGCCGCAAACCATGCTGTGAACAGGCACCAGGCAGAGCACCCCCCACCAATGGTCCCATGGACACTACAGCCCTCTCCTCCCCTGGGCATAGCCCTTCTCTGTCCTTCCCCACAGAATTCTGCCATACAACCTGTACACCAGTGCCCTCCCACATCCCTCCATACACTCCATAGTGCCCTTCCGCCAGCGCCTTCCCACATCCCTCCATACACCCTATAGCGCCCTTTTGCCAGTGCCTTCCCACATCTCTTCATACACCCCACACAACCCACCCACCAGCTCCTCTCCACCCCCCCCCCCCCACGCAGGGCACCTCTCCACCCCACCAAGCAGCAGCTCCCTCACCAAAGCCCTCAGCTCTACAATCCCTATTTCCTGGCTGCTCACCTCTGCACAGCCACCAACCCCCTGCCTCCATCTCGCAGTCACCATGCACCAGCCTCACCTGAAGTCGCTCTTCCCATATGCCCCAGGGTGATTGGTGCCTCCATCCTTTCACATCCCATTGTAATATCAGTAGTAGTTCTACATGCTGAGATCCAGGCAGTCACATCTCAAGCTGCTGGGTGGTAGGAAAGGCTTGCCCTATGGGATGTGCCCTTCAGCTGGGGGCATTCCTTTTGGTGGGGGTGCAGGCTGCTTTCCTGTGAAGCATCAGGCACTGACCTTTGCCAGAAACCGGGCCCAGAGCTGGCTGGGCCATTGTCTGATCCGGATCGGCAAAGCTCTCCCTTATCAGGGGGTAGCCATGTTAGTCTGTATCCACAAAAACAACAAGGAGTCCAGTGGCACCTTAAAGACTAACAGATTTATTTGAGCATAAGCTTTCGTGGGTAGAAACCCCACTTCTTCAGATGCATGGAGTGAAAATTACAGATGCAGGCAGTATATAATGACACACGAAGAGAAGGGAGTTACCTCACAAGTGGAGAACCAGTATTGACAGGGCCAACTCGATCAGGGTGGATGTAGTCCACTCCCAATAATAGATGAGGAGGTGTCCATTCCAGGAGAGGCAAAACTGCTTTTGTAATGAGCCAGCTCTCCCTGTCACCTGTGGAACTTAGGACAGGAGCAAACCCCTGAAGCAGCATGTGTTCCGGATAGAGAAGCTCCATGGAGCCGAGCAGACAGTGAGTCAGTGAAGGTCTCTGCACAGCCAGGCCAAGCTGGGGAGGAGAGACAGGGTGGTATCCCAGCTCCTTTAATGAGCCTCTCAGCAGGACTTGGAAAAGCTTCAGTGTGAACATGGTGTGGAGGCTGCCTGTCCATGCACCTGCAGCAGCGAGCTTCCCAGCCCAGGTCGACAGACGCCGGCTAGCAGGACTCACCTGAGTGCTCTAAAAATAGCTGGGTGGGCAGCACTTCGAAGTTGTGGCTTGTGCTGGAGCTTGGACTGTGAAGACCATCCCCATCCCTAGGCTTCAGAGCCCGAGCTCCAGTTCGTGCTGCAACTTCACAGCGCTGTCTACAACGCTATTGTTAGAGCACTAGCGCGAGCTCCTGTAGCTCGGGTCTGTCGACCTGGGCTGGGAGGTTCGCTGCCTTGGGCTATGTAGACATCCCCTGTGTGGCTTATGAGCCTCCCCACCTCCTCTCATCTTCCCGAATGCGCTCCTGGCTTTATCCTGCTCAGGGTTCTATGTCAAGTGAATCAGGCCCTGTAAATAGCAGGGTCTTGTGACGTGGCCTCTCCTGGGGAGAGAGCTCTGGGCTGTGGGGATATTTTTAGTGTGGAGTCACGGAGGAGTTGAGGATTGGCTGGAATACCGAATACCGTTCATGAAGAGTCCATGTCAGAAATCAGGATCACAAGGTGCCACCTCCTCACCCCACTGACACTCTTGCTCTCCGCCCTCCTGTTTTTTCCTGCTCTGTCTCTGCTAAAACCACTTCCCTCCCTCTCCCCGTCCTGTGCACTCCCTCTCACCCGGCAGGCTTGGGTTTAAGTTTTTCCTTTTGCTGCGGTACGAGGCCAGATGCGGAATGTGAGAGGGAGGCTGCGCAGAGAATTTGAACAGGAGCATTCGGCAGGTTCCAGGCATCCAGTTTATGGTCAGCTCATCGCTACAGGCCTCTTCTAGGTCATTCCAATGGTTCTGCTCTAGCTGCTTCTCCCCGAGACTGAAGGAAGTTGCAAATTCTTAGGGTGGCTTTACCCTTTATCCTGCAATGTTCTTGCTGAGAGGGGCTCAGACTGGAGTAGCTGCGAGCTCCCCCCACAATCACTGTCCCGACCTGTTCCGTGTAATGCCTCCTGGCAGGGGTTGGGAGTTCACCTCTATAGACAGGGCTTCAATAAAAGGGAGCCCTGGGTACTGTGATTTCCTCCACCATTAGTGTGAATGGGGTCAGTGTATCCCTGTTCCGGTTCACAGGGCCTGGGTTGATGCTTTTGAGGGAATGCCCCGTCATGGCATGGCCAGATCGGGTGTGAAGCTGTGCTCCTTGGAGTAGCTCCCTAGAGAACTGATCCACACCCTGCAGAATGTACCTTCTTCCCTCATTTATACTCTGTTAACCTCCCCTTTCCCCCTGACTTTGCCCCATTCATGGCTTACTCTGTTTCTTTAATCTCTTGGGGAGTTTTCAAGGGATTTAAAGAGACATCAATTAAAGAAAACCCTCTCCCCATCTCCTCTTGGATTGTGCCTCCTTTAACAAGCCCCCCGCCCCCATCCATTCAGACTGCCTGGTGCACAGAGTGGGGTTTGTACTAGGATCCAGCAGGACAAGGGGAAATGACAAACATGTCCACTCCCAGCGGAAACACGGCCAGACAAGCTGCCGTGTGCTCAGTGCTCAGCCCAAGAAATCAATGAAAAGATCTCACTGTGTCCCAAATAATCCATTCAGCCATGTCACCCCCAGGGCTCATGTCACCCTCAGTCGCTGGGAGCTACCCAAAGCCAATGCTCGGCCCCATTCCCTGCTGGTGTGGAATAGCTGGGACTGGGAGCTCCTTGTGGCTGGAACTCCTGCACTGTTCACTATTATGCTTCCTGCAGGAAGATGGGGAATAGAGGAGCTGAGCACCTTCCATGTCTGGCCTTTCTGCAGTCACCTTACAGGGTCTCGTGCTGAGAGACAGAGAATCCCAGCTGTGCAACTCAGCCAGCGTATCTGCCCTGTTTCTTTCAGTACATCTTGCAAAGGCAGGGTGGCACTGGAGTCTCTGGAACCAGAACACCTCCCCTGGCTCCTTACATTGCTTCCTGCTGCTGGGAGAGGCTGGGACCGAAGAAACTGAGCAATGGCAATAGAAGGAAATCCCCATATCTGTTTCCTTCTCACGGGGCTGTGGTAGGCTGGCTCCTCTCCCTTCAGTCCCCACACTTGCATTCAGGTCCAGTTCTTCTATAGGCTTTGGTGCCTAATGAACAGCAAGAGCCGGAAGGATTTGAAGGCAGCAGGGAGCCTGGTGCCATTTCACGCTCTTGGGAAGTGACAGGCTGACGTGTTGGGGGGTCAGTGATCCAGGAGAGGCAGTGCTGTGTCCCAACTGCGAATGTGCATAAGCCTCAGCCCATTGGTTGAGTGCCTTGTAAAAAAGACCACCAGCAGGTATTTAAACCTCAGAATGAATTCCCTGCAGCGCACAGGGGCTGCATTGTGTGAGTGTGTGTGTCACTTGCTGGGAACATGCCATCCTGATGAGACAATCACAGCGACTGACAGCGAGGAGAATGTGACCATCAGTCACATGGTGAAGGGCAGAGACAGGGAATGTTAGTCTCTTTTATTTCCTCCATGGCGGTTATTTAGCTGCAAATACATGAGCAGAGCTCTTGGCCTCCTAGAGTGCCTGAGATACAGGAACAGAGCGAGGGGGAAGGGAGAGAGGGAGCTGAGATGAGGAAGTGGGGGAAAAGGCTCCATCTCTGTTTCTCACTGCAGTCACCAGTCAGTCACCCCGCTGCACATCTTGCTTGATGCCTGCCTTAGTTACATAATGGTATTCAGTGCCGGCTACTCAGCTGGCTAATAAAAGCTCGCCAAGGAATTTACAGACAAGTTTGCTAATAAATGCAGGCACATCTTCCCCATTGAGGCTCTAGGACAGCTCTTGAGTGAGAGTAACATACCAGCACCAGCTGTGAGTGTACCAACCCATGCCACCTCCCTGCATCTCCTCCTGGGTGCCTGGAACATCCCATGGTTGTAATTGTCATGCCTTGGGAGAGAGATGTATAATGTGTGCATTAACAGTGTAGAAAATTGCAAACTCTTAGGATGGCCTTAATCTTTATCCTGCAATGTTCTTGCAGGGAGGGCCTGAGACTGGAATAGCTGTGCATTCCCCCTTCCCCTCTGCATACAGACAGTGCTTCCTCCTGGCAGAGGTTGGGAGCCCACCTCTACAGACAGAGCTCAAATCAAAGGGAACCCAGGGCACCGTGCTTTCCTCCAATACTAGAGTGACTGGGGTCAGTGTGTCCCTGTTTCCACTGTGTCCCCTGTTCCAATGGAATAGGTGCACCAAGTAGATCACATAATGCCTGTTGCTCTACTGGAAAGTGAAGTTGTAACATATTGGCTATTGGGCCCCCAAACGGCAGTATTATTAATCTATTAGGTTCATATTGATATTGCAATAGTATCTAGGGACCCTGCCTGAGGACAGGCTCTGCTGTGCTAGGTGCTGTACAAATACATAGTAAGAGTCACGCTGTGGTTGTGGAAGCCAGCTTGTGGTTGTGGACGCTGTTGATGCCAAGGATATGGGGAATGAGGGCCCTTGGGAAGGAGTGTGAGGTGCAAGAACTTCAGGATCACCTTCTCCAAAGTGTCCCCAGCTCTCAGGGGTTTCACTAGAGCTGCTTAACACCGCCAGTCCCTGAACCTTGGCTTCTCTGCACGACTTGAATTTGCTGGCCACTTTCCCTGGGAAAATTGTGACAAGCCACTGGATGGTCCAGCCTGTTAGCCAGGGATTCCAACAATGCTACAGCTGCAGCTTTCCTGGAGCGGCGGGAAGCTGGTGACTCTGCCCTGGTGGGAAAGCACAATAGGGCAGGCTCCATACAGCTGGGCTGTGTCATTAGTAAGGCTAAGATTTTATCATGATTATTTTAGTAAAAGTCACGGACAGGTCACGGGCAATAAACAAAAATTCACGGAGCCAGTGATCTGTCCGTG
Organism: Chrysemys picta bellii; assembly: GCF_011386835.1. Lineage (NCBI taxonomy): Eukaryota > Metazoa > Chordata > Testudines > Emydidae > Chrysemys > Chrysemys picta. The sequence goes on along the minus strand of NC_088803.1, from coordinate 35,187,254 downwards.
ACATTACTAAAAATACCCTGGGGGCAGGGCTATGTAGGGGGGAAGAATGGAGTCCCATCGCAGAGGGGATGGTCAGGCCGAGCTCCCATGCCAGCGGGCCACAGCTATGGGACAGGGGTGTGTGGCCCTGGCTGCAGCTCCCACCAAGCCTCAGCCACAGCTGGGGGTGGCATATGGCCATGGAGGCTGCGAGGGGGATGCACTGTCCCCAGTGCAGCCGCCGGGCAGGGGCACACAGCCCCGGCTGCAGCCCCTGCCAAGCCTGGAACACCGCAAGGTTTGAGTACTTGGCCCTGGCTGCAGCCCCCGCCAAGCCTGGGACACTGCGGGGCTAGGGCACGCGGCTCCATCTGCAGCCCCCGCCAAGCCTGGGACACTGCGGGGCTAGGGCACGCGGCTCCATCTGCAGCCCCCGCCAAGCCCGGGACACCGTGGGGCTGGGGAGTGCATCCCTGGCTGAAGCTCCTGGCAGAAGCTGTGGGGCTAGGGCTGCAGCGTCCTGGTTCCAGCCAGCCCCAGTTTCAGGGCAGGGGCGCACAGTCCCGTCTCCGCCTCCTGAAGCCCTAGACATCACGGAGGTGCGGGAAAGTCACGGAATCCGTGACTGCTGTGGCCTCCATGACTAAATCATAGCCTTAGTCATTAGCTACCCTGCAGGGGCTGCCAAAGGGGCCCAGAGTTACCTCGATGCTAATTGAGGGAGAGACAATCCTTCAGGGTTAACCTGTTCTTTGTGCAGCCCAGAGCTTTGTAATTAGACCACCCCAGTCTCCTTCCTGCCTCTGTGCCGTAGCTGTTCCCCCAGCCCTTCTCTGCCTCCCAGACTCTCTGACACAGCTCTGGAGTTGCTGATGGATTAGTGAGTATGTGTGGGATCAAAGGAGTGGGGGGGCTTAGATTCTGTGTGGCCCTGCCCCAGGATAAGGAGGAGAATGAGCTCCTGGTCAGTGCAGCAGCAGATGGTGAGACCAGCAAGGAAAGTAAAATGGGCTTAATCTCGACATGTTGTTAAGGCGCTTTCAACACGGGGTTTAGTCTCTTGGCAAAGTGTGTGAGATCCTGGCTGCATGGGCACCTTGCCAGCCCAGCCCTTGGCGATGGACAAGGAGACAGACAGCAGCAGGGGCTGGCACTGATCTCTCTGGCTGCAGTAAGTGGGGAGGCCTAGACCTGGGCTGGGCATCTTGGAACCAGAACTTATGCCAGGTGGGTTGGAGCCTGGAAATGGGCCCAGCAGTAATGGGACAAGCAGAACCAGAAATGAATACAGAACCCCGGGGGAAACGGGGTTTCAGGTCACCAGGAGTATAAGTCACACAGCGTTGGCAGCTGGTTCCTGTTTGGTATATTTCAGATGCAGGAGTTTAGCCCGGAGGGGTTTCCCTTGGGCAGGTGTCTGGAGGGGGTGTTTAGCTTTGAAGGGTTTCCCTGCAGCAGGTGGGGGTGGGGGGGAGGGTAGGGGGCGGAGATTAGTCCTGAGGGGTTTCCCTGGGGCAGATGTCTGATGGGGAAGAAGTTTAGCCTTAAGAGGTTTCCTTATGGCAGGTATTGGGAGGGGGGGGATTTAGCCCTGCTGGCTGTCCCTGTGGCAGGTGTCTGGGCAGGGAGTTTAGCCCTGAGGGGTTTCCCTGGGGCAAGTGTTTGGGGGGAGGGAATAAGAAGTTTGTTTCCTCTGGGGTCCTATGTTATAACATTCTGGTCCTGATCCAGACACAGCCCCCGCCAGCCAGGGTGGGGATCCCAGGCAATTGCTGCTCTTTGCTGGGATTCCCCCCTGCCCCCGCTTCCAGCAGCAGGAGGTGGGTTTGGTCAGTGCTGGGATGGGGACAGGCTAGAATGTTTGTTTGGTTTCCCTGGTTTCTGCCCTGCCCGGCTGGGTTGTCACATTTTCCTTGCCTGGCCAAGAGTAGCAGAGACGGATCCTGGAATGAGACTCCAGTCTGGGAGCATCCAGGCAGCTGCTGGAATAAACCAGCAAGGCCCAGTTCCTCAAAGGTATTTAGGCTCCTAAATTCCATTGAACTCGAACACCTTAGCGGATCTGGGCCCAGGAAACCAATTGGCCAAGCTAGAAGGGCTGCAGGTTCTTTGCTCCTCTGCTTTCCTAAAGCAGGAGGGACAGAGACAGGCCCTGCTGTGCTTAGGAGGAACTGGCCCTCCATCACCTTGTTCCTTGCGGAGGGCTCAGCCCTCTTCCCTCAGTGGCTCCTCATTGCTCTTGGGAGCAGAGTTAAACCATGGGAGGGATGAAAGGAATGCAAATGCAGAGATCCAGGCTGGCTGTGTGTGAAGGGGGTGGGGCGAATGGAGGAGCCTGTTTGTCTGTATGTGTGTGTGGGGCGGCGGGGGACTGGGATTATAGACTGGTGTACGGAGGGGAGTGTTTGTAGGCGGGGGTGGGGGTGTTAATGCCATTTTATTACTATCACATTTCTCAGTCCAATATCCCTGGCACTCAGGGTCAGTTCCTGTTCCTGGGAGAGTTTCTGCTGTGTTAATATTCAAAGGCAACTCTCTGGTTAACCCTTTGTTAGGCAGCAGGAAAACCAGAGTGTGACAGGCTGGAGCTGAGACTACCCCATATCACGCACACCTGAGCACTCTGGTTACAGTCCTGAACAGTCAACATCTGGGCTGCCATGTTTCTTCTCTGCCAAGCAAGGCAGGAGTGAAACGTCATTGTACCGCAACCCCTTTCTGACAACAAAATTACTACATGACCCCGGGGGTGGAGGGCCGGAGCCTGAGCCCTGCTGCCCCGGGTGGGGGAAGAAAGGGGGTTGGAGCCTGAGCCCCACTGCCCTGTGGGGGACGGACAGGGGGACGGAGCCCAAGCCCTGGGTCCCAGCAAGTCTAAGACTGGCCCTGGTGACCCCATTAAAATGGGGTTGCAACCCACTTGGGGGTCCCGACCCACAGTTTGAGAACCGCTGATTAGTGGTTAGAGTAGAGGCTTGTGAGTCAGGAGGACTTGGTTCTATTCCTGGCTCTGATACTGGGTGACCCTGGGCAAGTCATGTCTGCTTTCCGTGCCTCAGTTTCCCTCTCTGGAAAATGGGGATAACAGAACACTAATCCCCTCTCACGGAGGGGGTGCGAGTTAAAGTTTGTAGAGTGCTTTGAGAACCCTGGAAGGAAGGTGGGGAAGCCCAAAGTATGAGACGGTCATTGCAGCTGTGGGCACCAGACTGGTCTGTATCACAGTAGCAGAGTCAGTAGCAGTGGCCCCCAGCACAGATTGCACTGCTGGAGCAAGCTCCATGGCCTGTAATACCTCTTCCATTGCTACCAAATCACAATGCACCCTCATGGATAAAGTAGAGCAGGAGAGCAATACCTATCCTGCAGGACACTGATAGAAGGAATAGGGTGGACTTATGCAGCCCTTCTTGGCCTGGGCTGATCTCCCATGCCCCATCTGACTGCATCTAGCCTGTGCCTGATCTTCCACCTTGTTCCTCTACAGCTGACATGGAGCATGGGCAGCGGGGACTGGAGCCAGAGCAGATGCAGCAGCAGCTCAAATTACGTGACAGGCAGAAGTTCTTTGAGGAGGTTTTCCAGCATGATGTGGATTTCTTCTTCCCCATGTCCCACCTGCAGATAGAGCACAGGAGACGTAAGTGCCGCCCGCCCGGGGCTAGGGGGAGGTGTCTGTCACACACAGAATGGGATGGAAGGCAGTGCGGAGGGGGTGACCTGTTATTTATAGAACCCTGAACAGGTCATAAAGATAAGGGCCCTGAAGAGCTCACACTATAAGCAAGCCAGAAGACTAGTCCCACAAGCTGGCCTCCCATGGCATCGGCTTCTCAGTGCTGCTGGTCCAGGGCTAATAGGTTCTCATCTGGCTGGCACTAGTGATGGGCCCTCCCTTGTTTTCTGGCCCGTGTCTCTGCAGCTCCGCTGGGCAGCATTTCCTCCATGGAGGTGAATGTGGACATGCTGGAGCAGATGGAGATGATGGACCTTTCTGACCAGGACACCATGGACGTGTTTCTCAGCTGCGGGACAGAGGATAACAATGTTGCCGGTCTCCTGCCAGGTATGTTCGCAACCCTCCTTGTTTGCTCCCTGCTGTCCCCCCAACCTTCACGCCAGCTGGTCAGTTCTTCGATCCAGTCCAAGCCCTGCTGTGATTCTCTTCAGTCCTGAAGGGCAACAAACTTGTGGCTTTGGCCTGTGGGGTTGGAAAAGTTCACATCAGCACAGCTCCGCTAGTACAGCTCCATCGACGATATGAGCAATGGAGGCTGCCGAGTAGAAAGGGCACAGGCATTTTCAGCATCACGACATCTAATCTTAGGGAAGGGTACTGTTGTACAAACACTGTCCCCTGTCTACACTACAGCCACCATTGCTGGGAGCAGAGAATTATGGATCCAAGTTTTCCAGGGCTGATGTGCACTCTGAGCTTTTTAGGGTTTGTAAGACTGAATTCTTGTCCCCCCAAACTGCTCTAGAGCAGCCACTGTCCCATCACACCCTGCCGCACTCCTCACATGCTCACGCTCCCCTGGGCTCTGATTGCCCATGCTGAGCTCTCTGCACAAAGTGTGGGGGTGCCAAGACCCTGACTGTCTTGCATTGAGCTCCCTGTTGGGGGCAGTGTCAGCACCGTGGTGGCCCCAGGCTGGGCTCCTCACATGGGGAGTGGGGAGCCTTGCAGACCCCAGTTACCCTGTGTTGAGCTCATTGCCTGGAGAGGGGGACCCCAATGGGGGAGGAGGCGGCATCGGCAGCCTGATCACCCCATACTGCGCTCCTTGCAGAGACTCTGAGAATGAGTCACTCTGAGAAGGAGTCAAGCCATTTAGCGGCAGATTCTCCTCTGTGCCAGTTAAACGGCCTCACCCATGAAGGCCCCAAGCTGGAATTTTACAAGCGAGACGGAAAAGGCTCCACTGCCAAAAATGGGGAAGGAATGTGAGGCACATGCCCTGCTGCCAAAGTCTGGGACTGGGGAAGGAGACCCGGCTCTGGCTGCAGCCTGGCTCGTGCTGGGGATCAAAGTCGGGCTAAGGGATCGGTAGCTCAGCAGCTCAGTCCTGCTTACGGCCGGCTCATGTCTCTCTGCTCATGGACAATAAGAATTTTGAGCCCAGTGACTCCCACCGACCCCTCACCTCTCCTGATAGGGATAGTTCCAGCCTCATCTCCTTTCCTCCTAAAGGGCCTAGAAACATTGTGTACCAGAGTCGCTGCCCCTGCTGAAATGGCGCTCTGCACATATCTAGCCCCTGCGATGGGCTGGGAAAGGGATGAAGGCCCAGCCTGCCTGCAGAGGGGTATGGTGGAGGTGAAGGGGGCTGGGCACAAGGCCTGCAAAGATGCTAGCATGTTGGTTTCTTCTGCTAATCTTGCCTCTCTCCTTGGGCAGAGCCCAGCCACTACCAGGAGGAAATCACCCTGCAAGTGCCCAATGCGGCTGAGATCAAATCCCGGATCTCGTCCACATCTTCTGTGTCCACAGACCTGAACAGCCTGGACACCAGCGAGGAGGGGGCTGAGACCCCCGTGGTGCAGTCAGATGAGGATGAACCCCAGGAGGACAGTCCTGAAGCGCAGGCGGCCAGAAGCTAGCAGCAGGCTCCCTGCTCTCTCCTCATCCACCCTCCGCATGGACCTGCCAGCATGAGAGGAAGGAAGGCTGCTGGTTGTTTGACGCCTGCTCAGTACAACCTGAGCTGTCTCCTCATCCCAAGGAGCGGAGAGACGGCTTCCCTCAGCACGTTCTTCAGTCAGCCAGGAGAGTGGTGCAGAAACAGAGGGGTAGTGTAGTGCTTCAGAAATTAACTCTTCAGGCTTTGCTACTAACTCTCCCGCTTCACTCACCTGAACTGCTACACGAGCCATGGCCTCAGTTGTGCCCATTCCTGACAAGGCCTCCCCGCAGGATCGCACCCCCCAGTCCCAGTGAGACCCCCCCTTCTAGGCAAATGTGTAACAAGAGCCTACAGAGAAATTACCCTCCCGTCAAATAAGCTGTAGGGATGGTGTGTGTTATTGGAGAACCATGAATGACTGGTGGTTGGTGGGGATGAGGGGCTGGCCTAGGAAGCGGCTGCAGAATGAGGAAGAGGAGAGCCTCAGGGAGGGGAGACAGGCTTAAGGCAGGGGATGAAGCAATTACAGCCATACTACCAAGGACAAGACCTCAGTAGCAGATGAGCCAAAGTTTCTCAGTCGCCGGAGAACAAGGGTCTTAACTTCGTTCCCAGACCAGGCGCCAGCCCAATCTAGTGGCCATTCCTCTGCCCAACATAAATACAAGTGGCATAGTCCTCATTACCCGCCGCTGAGAAGAACTATGGGGGTTAATGGGGCAAATCACCAACCCATCCCAATAATAATACTGAGCACTTCTATGGTGCTTTGCGTTTTCAAAGGGCTTTGATTGCACTTGTGCTTACAGAGGAGACAGCCTGAGACCGCAGTGAGAATGTACTGATTCCCACACTAAACCCGCAGGGCTGGTGGGCGTGGGAGCACTGTGATCTGTAACATGATCCCATGAGTGTGTTCAAGCAATTCCCCATGAATTGTATGACCCTTCTAGCACCAATTATCAGGTGCAGCAACAGCAGAATACCCAGCATGGCTGTTGGAGCTCTGGCTAGCTGTGTTACAAGAACAGATTGTCACTTTGACCCCCCCTCCTTGCTGGCTATTTGTCTTGCCCTCTTCCTACTCTGGGGAATGAGCATAGCCACACACAGATGTGGCTGCATCACCATTTTAGGGAGGCGTGCTACTGCCACCATCTGATCTAATACAGGAAAGCTTTGGCCACAAGGAGACTTTGTAACAGGAAAAACAAAGTCACTGTCATGACGGAAGTGGAGCATCCTCAAGGAGAGGAGTCTGGTATATAAATAACAGAGGCTGGGAATTGCTCTAGATCCAGGCCATTTCCCAGGGAGCACTCAGAGCTGCGTAGCTAGACACATACTAGTAGACACTGTTGGACCCTGGCTGCAGCATTTAGCATCCCAAGTATCATCAAACGAAAAGCCAGGTGCAGATGAGTCACATTCTGTCCACTATACTGCCTCATAAAGCACTTTCCAGAGAAAGAGGATAAAGGGAAAAGAAAGGTCTGAGAAGAGGAAGTGACTCAGCAGATTGGCAACTCCCGAGAGACGGGGGCAGCACAAATATAGTCCTAGCAATCAGCTAAACCCATGGAAAAATCCAAGAAATGAATGGCCGCTGCTGAGCGAGGACTGCCCCCAGGACCCTGATTTCAGCTGGTTTGCAGCAGTCTGTGGACAGAGTGGTGCAGGGAGTCTCCTAAGCCCAGAGAATTTGTGTCTAGTGCCTCTGGCCATCCTGGCTCATGCGTAGCTGAAGGATTCCAGTACTGCAAGTCTCCACTCCTGTGCTGAGAAGTTTGGCATGTTCATTACAGGAGTGCTCTTCCAGGTCTCAGTGGTTTTGGGCTAGGGCTGGGCATACATTGTGAGTTTTGGGGTATTGCTTGGGGCTGCACTGAGTGCTTGTTTGTGCCTTTGCAAGTCAGAATGGTGGCAAGTGTTCTCCAGCTGTTGGGTGTGGTTCAAAACATTCTCGAGCAAGACCTTCTGTTGTGCAGCATCTGCAGCTCCCATGCAATCTCCTAGGCCTGGAGTCCCTCGCATTCTTTTACAAAGTCCTGGCACCAGGGCTCTGGAGCGGAGCCTGGAGCTGGAGCGCGGAGCAGCTCCAGAGCAGTGGAACTGCAGGTTTTTGCCTGGAGCGGAGCCAGAGCACAGCTCCAAAGCCCTGCCTGGCACGGAGCTCATGTGTCTAGATTCCATATGGGCTTCTGAGCAAGCACTTGTTCCTACAAGGTGTGGAGCACTTTGGCCCTGATGTAGAGAAGCATAAACATTTAAGCAGGTGGCTAGCCAATTGAAGTTAATGGGCTTACTCACAAGCATGTGTTTAACCTTAAGCATAAGTGTTTCACTAGATAAGAGCCAGCGTGCTCTGCACGTTGCAGAATCAAGCCCTAAATGAGCTTGCTGAACTTCTCCTGCACCCCCATCAATACTTAGGGAGGGAGCACTTCCAACATAGGAGACTTGTCTCTGAACATTTTGTGTGGATCATAGTATTCATTATTAAGGGTACGTTTTAGTCATGGGTAGTTTTAGTAAAAGTCATGGACAGGTCATGGGCAGCAAACAAAAATTCACAGCCTGTGACCTGTCCATGACCTTTACTGTATACCCCTAACTAAAACTTGGGCAGGGGGCCATGGGTGCTCTGGGGGAGGCGGTCCGGGGGGTGCCATGGGTGCTGGGGGAGGTGGCCCAGGACCCCCACTGGTTCTGGGGGGGACAGCAATGCACAGCCCGGGATCCCTGCTGGTGCTGGGGGGGAAGGAGGTGGGGGGTTGGTGGGGCTGTCAGGCTACCTACCCAACTTTGCATGTCCCTGCAGCTCCTAGGCGGCGGAGGGGCCAGGGAGCTCCGCACGCTGCTCCCGCCACAAGTGCCGGCTGCGCAGCTCCCATTGGCTGGGAACCACAGCCAATGGGAGCTGAGAGGGCAGTGCCTGCGGGCAGCGTGCGGAGCCCCCTGGCTCTTCCATCACCTAGAAGCTGCAGGGCCATGCCAGTGGGAGCCGGGAGCCCCCTCGCCCCAAGGTATGCGCCCCCCGCTCCTCCCAATGCCTGCCCCTAGCCCTGAGCCCCCTCCCACACACCCAAAGTGCTGCTGCTGGCCCAGGGGCTGCCCGGCTTGGGAAGCCCCTGAGCCAGCACCAACCGCTGCAGAAGTCACAGAGGTCACAGAAAGTCATGGAATCCGTGACCACCGTGACAGACTCGCAGCCTCATTCATTATCTTTGTTCATTTGGGAACTCTGGAATTCAGCATATGCCCCAGACATTGGAAATGGCAGAAATGATACAAGTTTGGACTGTGGTATTTTAGGAATGATTTTTTACATACACATCTACTGGGAAAAACCACAGCACTTTGTCTTGGCTGCTTATCTGGCTGAGAGACTGAGATACAAACTGATGTGATTAGCTTTTATATATAGTTAAGGATAAGCAGGGCAGGACCGGGGGGGTCTCTTGCACTGTGTCTACCCTATAATGTAAGATCCTGCTCTTTAGCATATGTTAAAGCTTTGCTGAAAGGCTGCACCATGCTCCGATAGGCAGGTCAGACTATTCTTAGTGAGATGCTAAACCTGCCCTGTGTTGTATAATCCATTAACTCTGAGGAGATTGCAATGTAGTCATGGGGTTAATGGTTCAATAAAATTTCAGGTTCAAATGTGTGTCGTGTCTGCCCTCTAGTGGGGAATGTAATTAGACATTAAAAATGAGTGCAGGAATTAAACATGATTGCCTACACAGCCCCTGTAGAAAATAAGAACATGTTCTCGCAGAGTAGGCCTGGTGAGATGTTGTTTCACACTGGCACAGAGAGCAAAAAGTGCCGGCACTTGTACAGTGCAACAAACTCAACATCCCAGCTCCACAAGAAATTAAATAACTGCCAATAAGCCTGTTAACCAAGCCCTTCAAACAAGGGAAAGTTTGCCAGGGTCAGAATCTGCTTTATCGCTCCATCTGTTCAGTGCTGAGGGAAGTGGTCAGGTCTGCTGTCATCCATACTGACAGCTCCAGAATGAGATTTTCAACAGATTTCAAAACCCAGGGACACGGTGCCCGGAGGATATTCATTAGACAAGTAATCCCAGTGCTAAACCACAGATATATTGGCCACAGCAGCAAGCAGTAGAATGTTAGACAGCAAGTGACAAAGGCCCTAAAAACCCAAACACACTCCTAGAACTGGAATTTCCATGCCATTACCTTCATGTAAAAAAAATTTATAAAAAAGCAAGGCAAAGTGGAGAGTACACCCTGTTCCTACTGATGGACTCTGGCATCTGCACTCAGTTACCTACACAGCTTTCAGAGGTGCTTAGGTGGATGTATATCCATATATATATTAAGGTAAACATGTCTATAGAATATAAACCTTCCAGCTTCACAGCAGACACCATGATTAGCTTTCAGTATTAGGAAGCAACTTCCTCTTTGGGCAAATTATTACATAACTGTCTATTGTGTGTTTTTAGCAACTGCAAAAGTATCTACTACAGGCCACTGTCAGAGACAAGCCACTGGTTTAGATGGACCCCAGTTGGCTCTGATATGATATCAGAAAATACTCATTTTCACAGGATAATCCATGTTCTATCACCTTGAAAAACATTTCAGGGTAGCAGCGGTGTTAGTCTGTATCCTCAAAAAGAATAGGAGTACTTGTGGCACCTTAGAGACTAACAAATTTATTAGAGCATAAGCTTTCGTGGGCTACAACCCACTTCTTCGGATGCATCCGAAGAAGTGGGTTGTAGCCCACGAAAGCTTATGCTCTAATAAATTTGTTAGTCTCTAAGGTGCCACAAGTACTCCTATTCTTTTTGAAAAACAGATGTTGATTTATATTCCACCCCACCCCACCCCAAAAAAATATCCATAGCTAAGAAAGGTGACAACTCCACAGAACTGGGACAGGCCAGAGAATCTGTCTTTGCAGTTAGGCAACGGGGTCCAGAGGCCTTCACCTCTAGGGAACAAGTTCCAGTGTGACTCTAGGTTAGGGGTACTAACTAGCTCGGGGCAGGGAATAAGATAAGGAGCATTTTGCACCTAAGGCACTGCATCAGATCCAGTCCAGTCCCAGAGCAGGCTGGAAGGTGACCCAAAGCCCCCCCTCTGTCGCTGCCCCATGGCCCGCGTGAGGCCCTTGGTGGGTCGCCGTCCTGTCAGTTCTCGGTGGGCCCATGTCCCACTGAAAGCAACACTAACCGGGCTCCCCGGCCCCAAGGGCTGATCAGGCCAGAGCGGGGACTCCCCGCTGAGGAGAGCGGCGTGCAGACCCGGAGCTGCCCGCAGCGCCCCCTGTGCTAGTGTGTATGGGGGGCTGTGAAAGGGACGAGCCACATGGGTCCAACTCCCTGCGCGAGAGGCCAAGCCCAGGGGGTGCAGCGGCGCGCGCCCCGCGACAGGCACGTGTGTCGCGCCTGTGCCCCCCCGCGGCCGCGCCAGACCCCGTCATGCGCGCTGGGGGACTCAGGGTCACCGCGGCAACGGGGACGCTGCTGGTACGGGGCTGAACTAAGGCCCCGCCCCGTTTCTGCTTGAAGTCCCTGAGCAACCCTCTCGACCCGCCCCCGCCTTTCCCGGCAGGCTCGCGATGGTCGGTGCCGGAAGTGCCTCCCCATTGGGTGAGCGGGCCGGAAGCGGAAGTGTGGAGGATGGCGGGGGCTGTAGCTGCGGTGCTGGGGCTCTTGCTGCTGCTGGGGTCTCCGGGCGCCTCGACGGGGCCCCCCCGGGACAGCCTGCGGGAGGAGCTGCTGCTCAGCCCGCTCCCTTCCGGGGACCTCGCCGCCACCTTCCAGTTCCGGGCCCGCTGGGACTCGGAGCTGCACCGGGAGGGAGGTGAGGGGCGGGGCTGGATTGTGGTGGGCGAGCCCCGGGGCGGGGTTGGTAACCTGGGCTGGGGGGAGCTGGTCCGTTACCGTCCTGCCTGAGTGCCCGGGGCTGTGCGGCACCAGGGAGCCGTGAGGCAGGATGAATGGTGGGCTGAGGCTCGGTTCAGGGCTGTCGGGGCGCTGGGTGGTACGGGATGACTGGGCACACGATCTCCTGGACTCACCGTGCACGTGTGCCGCTCACTCTGCTCCCGGCAGTCTCTCACTACAGGCTCTTCCCCAAGGCTCTGGGTCAGCTCATCTCCAAGTACTTGGTGCGAGAGCTGCACCTGTCCCTCACTCAGGGCTTCTGGCGAACACGGACCTGGGGACAACCCTACTTGCAAGCTCCAGCCGGGGCCGAGCTCTGGGTCTGGTTCCAGGACTCTGTCACTGAGTAAGTGTCTTGGATGGTACCACAGTAACCATTCTAAAAGAAAGTTACAGCTGGGGGCAATGCCCAAGCTTCACCCACCCAATGGTGTGGCATTGGCCTCTTCCCATCAGCCCAAGGGCCACACCTGACTGACACCCAATGGACTATATTGCAATTACTCACCTTTTTAATACTGATCAGTAGCCTCTAAATATTGTGGGGTGATTCATCTGCTGGCATAAATGGGCATGCTTGGATATTATGGTAATGAGGGCATAGAAACACCTATAAATAAACTGCATTGCATCTTTTTATTTCATTGGTGAATTTGGCCCTACAGGTCCCAACATATCGTTCTCCGTCATCTACTGTCACCTATAGTCTGGCTGTTAGCTGCACTGTAGATTGGGCTGCAGTGTGGTCTCCCTTGGGTTAGAGAACTGCACTCACACGGGAGAATTTGTAATGTTCTAGATGTTTGGAAGAAAGTGTGAAATAAGTTACTATTCATTCTAAGGGTGCCAGGATCTGACCCTGTGTTTGCAATGTACTATGCACATCTGTGATGTTCTGTAAAGAATATTTGTATTCACTATTGGAGCAAGTGTAATTATTTTGTGGGCTGTACATTGACAAGATTCTATTTCTCCTTTTCCCACCCCAACCATGATACCTTTGTAGTCTTTGTGTGCTGAGAAATATCATCTCTAGCTTACTTTCATAAACCTCCTTCCAGTGTCACTGCTCAATAACCTCATTTCTTTCTGGCTGTCTCCAAAGCCCTTGTTTTATTGTTTGGTTAAGGCTCCAGTAGTGATATTTACACATTTATTAACAGTGCTCTCTTTACAATGATCTATTCATTTATCAAATACACTATACAAACTTTTAATTTCAAACAGACCCATATAGATTTGGGGGAGAGAGACCGTTGTGTAACTTGTTGCCTCTTATATTTCTCATTCAGTGTTGATAAAGCCTGGAAAGAACTTAGTAACATCCTCTCAGGGATATTCTGTGCCTCTCTGAACTTCATTGATTCCACCAACACCGTCACTCCAACTGCATCATTCAAACCTCTGGGTTTGGCCAACGGTGAGACAGGACCTGTGTGAAAGGGCTGGCTTTGCTCTGTGGGGGAATGCTTCATTGTTGACGGTTCACTTCACTGTTGCTGTGGTACTGAGGGCAGGGTCTGGATGCAGGTCCTGGGAGAACTCTTGGTTATGCTAACATCCTAAGTATAGGTCTTCTAAGTGAATTTGGAAGTGGTGAGGTATCAGACAGCTCTAGAAACTGAAACCACCTATGCCCACAGGACATACGCAGCATGGGCAGCAGCCATGCTAGATTCACCCCCACCAGGGTCTCATTCCTCACCTGAAGGGACCACTTTTAGGAGAAAGGGGGGGAATTTAGGTACTCTGGCTCATTCGGTCCTCTTCCTCTTTTCTGAGACTGCTGACAAGGGGGTCAGTTAGTACCAATTGTGATGATTATTGTGATGCAGATACCTGCAGACTAGGAACTGAACTGAAATGTCAAACTAACTTCATACAGGCAGCTGGAAGCAGCTTCTAGTCCCCACCAAACTCAGCTCGATTTGAACCAGTGACCTAAAGGCCCTCTGATAAGAACCTGAATAGAATAACTTCCATATCTGAAGTTATTCAGGCCCCTCTGTCCAAAGAACTGTAGAAAGTAATGAGGACTGGAAGCTTGCAGGCTGTTCTTCCAGAAACTAAACCAGAGGGTTTTTTCCTATATGTTGGAGATACACACAGCTGTCCCCTCAGATCCATTGTTTGATGAAGTGGCCCTGCAGTGGTCTCCTCCCTTTTCCACAGAGCTCATGGGATTCTTCAGAGATTGATCAGCTTTGAGGAGTGTTGCTTTGGTGCACGTGGTCAGACTAACACCAGGCTACTAACCCTCCACTCCCCCATCCCAGTTACAGATCACCATCTCCTGAGATATGCTGTCTTGCCCCGGGAGGTCGTCTGTACTGAGAACCTCACACCTTGGAAAAAGCTGCTGCCATGTGGCTCAAAGGTGAGGGCAAATCCTAGTCTTTCCACTGCCTGATCAGGTCATAGCCAGAGTCTTTGGAGCTGGGTTCCCAAAGAGCAAATGTTACTGCATCGCTGTAACTCCCATTGGAGTCCTGCTCCCATCTCAGTAGGAGCAGGTGGAGCTGGGATACTTGGTGAGAGGTGAAGCCTCTGCTGGGCTCTTTGAAAGTTTGAGGTGCCTGATAGCTTGGTGGTTACGTATGATTCAATAATGTTTTCTCCTTCACTGTCTGCAGGCTGGTCTTGCTGTGTTGCTGAAGGCTGAACGTTTGTTCCACAGCAGTTACCACTCCCAGGCAGTGCATATCCGCCCCATCTGCAGGGTGAGCACCATCACTAGTGTCCAAAAGCTGGGAGTAGCTTGGCATTTCTGGACAGGCTGATAAGACCCTTGATGCTTTAGGAATGAACATGTAGACGGAACACTAGGAAGCATTTCCTAATGATTTGGGTTGGTAAACTATACCAGACGAAGCCCTGGAGAATACACTGCAGGGAACAGCTCTGCCCTGGCCCTTGTGAAATAGGCTGGTTGGGACTTAATCCACGCACATTTAACTGATATGTTGTCCTTCTCCACTCTTATCAGTCCCATCTGGGCCCTGCAGTGTGTCTTATGACCCTGTTATAGCCCCATCTCCCTCTTGTGATGAGTCTTGCCCTTCTGGAAGGTGGGTTTGTGTTGAACGCAGTCTCTGGTTTGTCTTATCCTCCAGGATGCTTCATGTTTGAGTGTCTCCTGGGAGCTTAGACAGACCCTCACCGTGGTCTTTGACACCTTCTCCATTGGTCAAGGGAAGAGAGGTAACTGGAATAACCTGCAGTTTGTTGTGCTCTGTGAGTGCACTAGCCTCATCTGCTCACATCCTGGCTGACCTCTCTTTGTGTCTGTCTTCTCCAGACTGGTCCCTTTTCAAGATGTTCTCACGCACTATCACTGAAGCTTGTCCTCTTGCGTCTGAGAGTAAAATCTATGTTGATATTTCCAGTAAGACCCAGGTAACACTTCCTGTTCGTTGTCCTGCCTAGTACCGTGACATAGCATCCTGTTAGAAGGAATTTGGATTCCCTGCAGCATTCTCTGCTGTCTCCAATCGCACCAGAGTGCAGGGATGGAACTGCCCTGGTGTGCCGTCACCCAGAGCTCCCTGCAGGGATGGGATTCTTGATGAAAGGATTCCTGTTGTGAGTTGGGCAGATGTCTGTTTGTTGAAAGAGTAAAATTACTATAGTACTGTCCAGAAATGGAGATACTACAGTAGTGTTATGGAAGGTCCTGAGCTGGGCCTGTGCCGAGGGAGCGTTCCTAGACAGAGTACAGGCCAGTCATTTCCATGCCAGGGAATGCTAAGGACCGCCTTTCTGTCTACTGGTTAATGCAGGAGTTGCCTTTCCTCCTATGTGCTCTGCTAACATTCTCAGGAGAACGAACTGCTGGAGGTGACCCCACTTCCACTGTCTGTGCATGAAGCATCTGTCCAAGGAGACAGGAGAACCTATGCAGTCTACGACTTACTGAGCCCCTCGCTTTTTAATGTGTCTCGCAGCCTCAACGTGCAGCTGAAATGGAAACGGCCCCAGGACAGCTGTGAGTGACTAATGGCTTCATTTTACCTGCACGGTGCATAACTCCAGCTCCCCCCACCCAACCAGTTCTTAATATGCCAACCTGGGATGGGGATACTCAGACTCCTGCTGCTGTTAGTCACTGTGTGGGCCCTGAGAAGGAGGAGAGGACTGCATGCTTCTTGCTGGGGAGAGACATAGAGCAGCAACATTCAGGAGACCCTTCCTCCATCCCACTCTGTGCTGGGGTGTGAGGCAGAAACTGCCCCTTGCCCCCTCTTCTGCTCCACGTGAGATGGGAGGCAGTAGGAGCCACGTGAAAGGGACGTGCCCCCGGCCTCTCAGCTCCTTGCTGGGTGGATAACAGTATTCTTGTGTTCAGAGTTACAGCTGGGCTTTGGTGATACTAGCTCCTATTTGATTTCCCTGTTGCAGTGGATCTGTCAACACCTGTGCTCCATGCTCAGCGCTATGTGAGTGGATATGGCCTGCAGACAGGAGAAATAAGCACCCTGATTTATAACACCCACCCATACCGGGCTTTCCCTGTGATACTATTGGAGACCGTGCCCTGGTACCTGAGACTCTACGTTCACACTTTGGTCATCACCACCAAGGGAAAAGAAAACAAACCAAGTAAGGAATACACACTGTGCAGACTCCTCTGGCACCAGGGTCTCATTCCAGAGACCGATCAATCCCTGCCCAGGTCACCAGGGGTTCAGCGTGAGCTCCTTGTACACTGTGCTATTGTGGAAAGCTAACTTCAGAAACACACCCTCAAGTTTAGCACTAACAGCAGCATCGGCTCAGGAGAGTCCCAGGGCTGGAATAACAGCAAGCCAGCATTGGGGTGTCTGAGCAGAGCTGTGTGTTCAGGAAACTTGTACATATCAGTTCAGTTACAGCCATGCTCTCATGAGCATTACACTTTAAGAGGAAAGGGGCTGGGTTGGTAATGGACACACACAGAACAGTGTCTGGGGGTGTTCCATTATCCTCCATGGGAATGTGGAGCAGGGGTGGGTGAGAACTTCTTCCCTTACAATGGTGTCTGAGTAGATGGTGAGAGGCATCCTGGATATTCGTCACAGAGCCTCTCTGACATGAGAATCATATTTATCTTTGTGTGTTGTTTTGGGCTAGTGAGAACTGGTCAACTTGAGCATCTTTTGCTTTTTAATGTTGTCCCTGTGAATTACATGCTGAGCCCTGACTGTCCAGAACCCAGCCCTGAGGAGTTCATGCTCTAAGTGGGGAGAGCAGAAGCCATAGGGAAGGGTTGTGTGAGGTGGGTGTAATTCTGTGCCCTCTCTTGTAGGGGAGGGTGGAGGCAACAGTATCGCTCAGTGCAGTCTGTGTTAGTGGGGAAGGTTCCCAGCAGGGTGACATGTGACTCTCTTTGGTGGTAGGTTATATCCACTACCAGCCGGCTCAGGACCGAAGGCGGCCCCATCTGCTGGAGATGCTGATCCAGCTCCCAGCAAACTCTGTCACCAAGATCACCATCCAGTTCGAGAGAGCCTTACTGAAGTGGACAGAGTATACCCCTGACCCCAACCACGGCTTTTATGTGAGGTAAAGCCATGTGCCCCTGCTTTGGGGTAACTTACATGGGGGCTTCTGCGGGGCTTTCCCTTTCTAGACCCGTCACGGGTTCTGGGCCCAATGCCGCACATAACGCTTGGCTCCTGGTGTGTGTGGTGTTTGCCATTTGTTTTCTAGCATGATTGAAGACTGCATCTTTCAGACTCTGTTGCTGCTTTTTGTCTCCTTAGTCCATCTGTCCTGAGTGCCCTGGTGCCAAGTGTCATAGCAATGAAGGCAGAGGATGCAGAGCAGAGTCCTCTCTTCACCTCACTGTGAGTGAACCTTGTCTCGGGCCATGGAGGAAAGGGAGGGGTTGCTTGTGTTGGGCTGGAATTCCTAGGCACTTGCTGCACATGGATCCCACGCCTGGTAGGTGTTAATCTACATGTGCCAGCGCTCAGTTCCCTGTAGAGTTACTCAGTAGGCTTCTCAGTGACGTGTTCAGAATCTGAGCCACAAACTCCACTCCTTAGGAGTCCATGTGAGGGGATTGGCCAGTTCCTGGAGTGGGAGGAATGAGAAGGCCACATACAACCATCTCTGTGTGCTTGTTCTCAGGCAGGACAGCCATAGGTTCAACGTGAACCTGCAGAGTTTGTAGAGTGGCTTCCCCTGTAAGTCCTGCACTTGGTCTGGGATAGTTCATTTGGGCACAGGACTATTCCTCCTGTGTGTGCTTTTCCCTCGGGTGCTGTCAGCCTCTCCCAAGGGGGCTCAGGTTCATGATGGGTCATCAGAGATGACCTGGCAGATGTCTCTAATGCTGGCTGGAGAGAAGGGCCCAGGTTCTGAGCAGGGTATAACAAGTGCACCTTTAGGGTTGCTGTCAGAGCAGGTGGGCAACATTGCTCACCATCGCACTAAGAAGGATCCTGCTGGAATGTTTTGCGTGGGGTGATGTTTCCCCTCCTGCTTCCATCTCCAGATTTCCTTCTTCCGATGGCTCCAGCTACTTTGTGCGTCTCTACACGGAGCCGCTGCTGGTGAACTTGCCAACGCCTGACTTCAGCATGCCATATAACGTCATCTGCCTGACCTGCACTGTGGTGGCCGTGTGCTATGGCTCCTTCTACAACCTACTGACCAGAACCTTCCATGTGGAAGAGCCAAGCAGGGGAGGCCTGGCCAAGCGACTGGCCAATATCATCCGCAAAGTCAGAGGGGTTCCACCCCTCTGAGAGAATCCAATGCAGTGGGCATGTAATGTGGGCTTCAGTGGGAGGTGCTACAGCCAGGACTTGCAGGGAGATTGTGAGAGGACAGGAAAACATTGCTGCCTTATCTCCTGCTGCCTCATGTACCTCTGTCTCTTGGAGCCCTTGAAGCCAAGACGGCAGGGATAACTTCCACCAGTTAAGAGCCTGCTGGGAATTGTAGTCCCAAAGCTCTGTGATCACAGGGAAGTGCAGAACCAAGTGATCAGGAAAGAGGTGTGATAATCCTGTTCTGGGGAGGGGTAATTTATGTTCTGTAAAAAGGTACCAGAAATAAATCTGAGCTGTTTTGTAGGCCTGTGCTGTTCTTTTTTTGTAGCTGAAAGGTAGAGGGTTCCAGCTTCTTCTGTCCCCTGGTTTAGCCTCCCATGTCAGCCCTGCCCTGTAGGGACAGTCGTTCTCACTCCTGGATCTTTTCCTGGGCCAGCTGTGGAACTGGGCTTCTCGGCTAAGTACACTCTTATCCCCTTGCCTGGAAATGTTCCACTTCAATGGCAGATCTGTTTTTGTTGCCCTGGTAACCATCATAAATGAACAGTTGTCCTCCCTTCTTGGTAGTGACATTGCAGGAGTAGGTCAGCATAAGAGTTGCAGGGGCTGGAGTCAGCAAGGAACTCTCAAAGTTCAGCTGGAGAGTGAACATAGAGGAGTGTGGAGACACAATTGAAGGATTGCACAGAATTGAGCAGAGCACTGATCCTATCTACTCCAATATCTCACCGCCTGCCATTTTGAACCAGGCCATGGGTATGTCCTGCATGCAGCAGTAGTCAGTGCCTGTCGATGAGACTTCAGGAGAAGCTAACAATTCCACAGCGTGGCCCTTGCCAATGGGGCAATGCTGCACATAGATATTAAAGTCTTGCCTGACCCCTGCCTGGATCAGTTTACGTTCTGAAGTATGAGATTTAATTACATTTCACTTAGCATGGGGAACTGCAGTGAGGTGGGGGGTCTTTGTTCCCCAGGGGCTGAAAGATTTGGCAGAAGGGCAGCTCTCCCAGGGTTCTGGCTCTAGGGAGGGCACGAGGAGTAAATGGGTACAAAGGCACAAGGATCTGATTTGTGCACAGACAGCTCATATGAATGTGTGAATGCAGATGTGTGCATCTTTCAGTTTTTGGCATTCGTTATTCAAGGCAGAGAACTGAAAAAACGATCCCAAATACTTCTTTGAAGTTTTCCATATGTTTTCTTGGAGGTTGGACTCAGTCCTTTGGTGTTCACTTGCCAGGAGTATGATAACTGCTCTGGAGTGTTGCTAAAACGGAATTTTAATGGAATCTTGGAGAATATTTGTGGAAAGAAAATGTAAGTGTAATTGTGATTATTTACCCTGGATCCTGATTCCAAGAGTCGCTCTCGTCCAGTTGGAGCAGAAATGTATCACTTGACATGTAGCTGATCAAAAGATCTTGAATTTCCACAGTGATACTCAGAGAATCAGCTACAGACCAAAATTTATTCATAGAAAGAGAGGCCAAAGTTATGAATGATTCATTTAGCTCTGAGCAGGTTCCGATTGGCCACATGGGGTTGGGGTTTTTGGGGGGGAGGGGGGTTGGGTCACATTCAGCAACCTGCACTGGGCTGGAGACTTTCTCTAGCAGGATGAAGCTGTTACTGTTACCTCTGTAGTATAATTGTCAGAGGACTTGGATGTAGAATTATAGAAATCCCTTGGCAACACTGCCCTACAGGGGCCAACTTCGGGGTTGAGCTGTCAAAATTCTGAAGACCGAACAAAGAAGGGCGTTAAATAGAGAAGCAACAGTCACAACCCCTCTCAGCCCCACATGGCTACAATCTTGTGCTCTGGTCTGGGGTTTGTGGCACCTTCTCCCCATGCTGCAACAGGAATAGCAGTGGTGGGGCTGGAGCCTTGGCCTTGCTTTGAGGTTTAGCCAGAAGCTGTTTACAGCCTCTTCTTCCTGGGAATATTCTCTCCTGCAGCTGCTGTAATGATGCTAAACAGACACTGAGGAGAGGAACCCTGCTCTAGTTGGAGCCAGGGTCACGGAAAGTGTACAGCCTCTAAGCGGCAGAGCAAATAGGAGCTGGGAGTCGTGGATGGGTGGCATCATCATACATTGAAGAGAACCAAACTTGGAGGCTGATGGTTTCTTCTGCCCACAGTGACACGAAGGGACCTGCCAGGGCCCCGCATCCATATGTTTCCTTTTTCACCATAAATCTGGTTTAGTGACATGGCCCCACTGGTGCAGTGAGGAAAACGATCAGGATTTCAGAGTACTGAGCAGTCATCTGGAGCAAGAGCCGTCTACGCAATGTCTTTGCTACACCCCAGGACGCTAGGCTGGCCTCATCTAGGCAGTTCTGGGTAATGGGCAAGTCACATCATCACACTATAAATGCACCTAAAGAGGATCTGCATCTCCCCAGCCCAGATCTGGGATCGGTGTCCTTAGCAGGGCTCCCATGAGCCTTGCCTGGTTCCTTGGGAGCTACTCCCTATATCTCAGTCAGTGCCAGGAAGATGGGTCTTTATCTGTTAAAAGATAGTATGTCCTTGCCAACTTCTTATCCCTTAGAGTAACAAAAGAACAGCTGCACAGTGTCAGCCTGGAGCTCCCGCTCCTCCAATACGCTGTTTCCCAGTGGCCAGAACTGCTCTAGAGAAAGAAACTCTACTGTGGGCAATAATTTTTTCCCAACTCTGAGCAATTGGCAGCACGAGGGTTCAGATCCCTTATCGTTGTTGCCCTCTCTAGTGTAAGTAAGGATGCTCTCGTTATCCATGGGTCTGACCCTTTTTTGTATTCTTGAGATCTTGTGGCAATGAATTCCACAGATTAAATATGGGGGAGGGGGTGAGAGGGTGAGGGGAGATGTGTCCTTATACTGGTTTTAAATAGGTTGCCTTATTTCATTAACTGTCCCCTTGCAAAATGGGAAGATAAATAGGAAAACCTCCTGACCTTCTCTGTACTTGTCACTTGTATTGTCCTCTGCCATGTTCCCTTTCCAAACTAAACAATCCCAGTCTCTTCTGTCTGTCTGAAGTCTCTGCAGGCCTCTAGACATTTTTTGTACCTGTCTCAGAATTCCCTTTATATCTATTACTTCTGATTTCTAGAAATGGGGTGACCAGAACTGAACTCAATATCCCAGGTGAGGGTGAACCACTACTAACCTAATTGTAGTATGATTCTCTGCCCCATCCTTTTTATCCCTTAACAGTTTGTTTGCTTTTCTTTATTTGCTCATTGAGCAGAGGTCTTCACTGAATGAGAGCCAGCTCTGTTTTCTGAGTGATGCTTAATTTTAGATCCCAGCAAAGCATATGAGTGGCTCAGATTATTTCTTGTAGTGTGCATCACTTTGCATTTGTCAATCTGCTCTCATGCTGCGTTCTTCACATTGTTCTCTAGTCCTGACTAACCCAAATAATTGTGCCATCTGGACTTCTTGCTACCTCCTTGCTCACTCTCTTTTCCAGATCATAATAATGGTCCTAATGCAGATCCTTGGGCACTCTGCTATTGGCTGTCTGCTATGTTGAAAACTGGCCATTTGTCCCTATTCTGTTCTCTATTACTTAGTTTTTAATCCATGACCATACTTTGTCTGTCATCCCATGACTACTTAATTTCCTTAATAGGTTTTTGTGAGGGACTGTCAAAGGCTCCTTGAATGCCTAAATAAACTATTCCAACCTGTTCTCCTATATCCACTATTTTGTGATTATGCTTGAAAGATTATAGCAGATTGGAGAGGCACAGGTTTTTTTGGCAGTAGCAGCTGAACAAACTCTTGTGCAATTAAAGACACACAAGCCATGTGGCTCACCTTTTGTTCCAGATATGCAGCATCCCATCAGCCTCTTTTTCTCCTTGTTTTTAAAAAGTAATATCTGGCTCTAGAGAGAGTAATTAGTAGCAAATAGTACATTTGTTTTGAAACCTGTCTGCTATATAGTGGCAGGTTTGAGGCCAGGCAGAGCCTCTTCAATGCTACAGTGTGGGCAGCATCTCTCTGGGTTGTATACATCTACCCTAAATGACAGATTGCGTGCATTTCCCCTAAATTCAGCCTCCTGCCTCAGTAGCTTCCCCCACTTCTACAGAACCACAGCGCAAATGAGAGAGAACATTACCAAGATTTCTTCACTGCTTCCATCCAAATGAAACCCCAGCAGCAGGACTAGATAGTGTGAAAGTGTCAGTGTTTCACCACTGGAATACTCCCCCTATGATGGATCTCATGAGATTCCAGATTCACTCAGCCTCTGCTTCTCCACCTCCTTTATTTAAGGCACCTTGCAAACTAAACATGAAAACCTACCAAGTCCAGACTAACATGTAGCAGTGCACCTTGTTGCTATTTTTCTTCTCATCAAAGAAAACCCTGCTTGCCTAGGCTACTGAGTAAGGAGAATTTTACAAGACCCATCTGAGATGTTTCACATTTGAATGCTGGTGTTATCACTAGTCTAGGAGCATCATCCCACTCAATGCAGAAAAATCGTTACCCACAACCATAGTTTCACTCTACTTTTCTCTTCTCTCCCCTCTCTCTATCCAAGTTTTAACTACATCAGTTTCTGCAGTGACTCCTTACAGCCACAAGGTGTCCCCAAAACACTAAACTAGAAACTAGGAGGCTGAGACAGTAAGATTTTGTTGTGTTTCCAGGACTATGTCCTTGGGTACCCCTTTTGTAGCATGCGCAGATGACAGTGACCGGGGGTGATGGAACAATTTTTGAGTGGGGTGTTGAGAGCTGTTAAACCAAACTGTAAACCCTGTATGGGATGGAAACCACTTCAAGCAGGGGGTGCTGCAGCACCCCCCGCACCCCTAGTTCCAGCACCTATGACAGTGACTAGCAGCTATCTACAATAAAAGTGACAAAGGTGGCTAAATGGGGCACAAGGAAATTATTAGAAGCAAAGATATTTGCAAAGACCAGTTTGTTGATTAAATCCAACCTGCAAAGACGCAGAATAATGCAAAAGATAGGTAAAGGGACATGACCATCCAGATTAGAATTGAAAAACTGAAAGATTTTAAAAATAGAACACAACCACATCCTTAATTCTGTCCTTTATGGCAATCATGCAACCTTACCTGCCCCTAACAATATTGTCTTTATGCCCATTACAATTCCAGATCAGGGCCCCTATTAATGCAGTCCTACAGGACTCTCTGTGCATCAGTTTGACACAAGGATTGTCAACTCCTGGAGCCAGGAACTGTCTCTTTATTTAGCTGTGTACAGTACCCAGCACCCAAGGGTTCAGGAGTAATTGCAGCTGGTTGGCAGACATCATGCAGGGCACATGGAGCTGCCTCTTCTCTTTGTTTCAGCCACACAGTCCCCATTCAAATGGCTAACCACTAGAGCTGTGCAGCGAACGGAAATGCTGTTGTGTGAAGGATTTTGAAATTTTAAAATTTGTTTTCATTCTGATTCAAAATGTTCAGGTTTCATTCTGTAATTCCCTGAATATTGCCCCCAAACCCCATTTCATTTTGGATTGATCAAACTGCTTCATTTTGATTTTGATTTGCTATTAGTATCTTCTTTGTCCTCCTGCACCCTCAGGTGCCTAGGCATCCACCAGTTTCGGCCATTTATTTCAGACTTGTGCTAGTCTGTTCAGGCTTCTGAGTGTCATGTTGATGAATTTGGTTTCTTTCTCTAGGGTTCTGTGTTATGGGTCTCTAGGTTGCCCTTATTTTCTAGGTGGTGTCCATATTATTGCTTCCCATGAAAGTCATGTTGGTGGCATCCCAAAGTGTGTCCTAAACAAGTCCATTGTTGTTTTACCCCGCTCCCACAAGAGCGAGACTACAAGGTGCTGGCATCCCTAGGGGGCAGAGTTAAGGTTGTGTTGTGTTTGTGTGTAAAGCAGTAGCTTAACGGAGCCCTTCCTGCGTTTGGTGAGCCTGTGGCTTGCTATTTCCTGTCACGCTACCATCCCTTGTGGGGAGATCTTACCTGAACATTTCCTGGTTTGCTACTGTTTGAGCGTGGGGCTCTGAAGTCCCACAGTTCAGAAGGGGATAGAGAGGAGGCGGCCCTGTTGTGCCGCTGCAACCATCTTTGTGCCATCTCAGTGAAATTGTCAATGAATTCAGGCTGGTAGAGGGCAGGGGTTTCATACCCATTCACCTGCGTATCATCCATGCAAGCACAGGTGGGCAGATGTTACAGGTGAACACACACACATTCACTATCTGACATACTGCGTTGCAACATGGAAGCAGATCCATGGCACAAGTTTAGGGTATTGTTTGTAACCCATTAGTGAGCATGTGTTATAGGCCCTGGGTTACACTAGCATCAGGGGGCTGGTGAGCATGCCCCATACCCTAGGCTGCGTGTGGGCACGAATAGTCTGTAGGGGGCCATGAGGATTCCTGAAGCCAGCTTGATCCCTACCTTTTTTCAGCACTGTTTCAAACACACGTTTCTCCTGACTGTCTCATTTTTGGCAGCAGTTGCTGGGAGTGATGGCGCCAGTTTAGGTTTGTGGAGTTCCCCAGCCTTGCATAGAACCAGCAGGGTATTACCTGCTTTGCCATTAGTCCCACACACAGAGCTAAGGAGGATTCATGGTGGGGCCTGTGATGTTAGCGCTGACAACAGCATGGCTCCTACTGGGATAAGAGACCCGCATACGAGACAATAATAGAATATGTCATTGTGCATGGCACCACAGTAGCACAGCTGTAATTAAACTGACATTGATAACTACCTGCCGTATGGATTGGCAGAGGTCTCAGGTATGTAAATACAGACATCCTTGCTTTCTGCTGACATTGAACAGCAGGTGTACAGACATTGACGGGGGAGGCTGGATCAAGTGCCTCCAATGCTTCCTTTTGGAGCGGGGAACCACATTAGAACATTGGCAATCTACCAGTGAAACAGAGAGCTTCGTGCGCCACAAAGTCCTCTGTGTCCTTTCACCCCCGAGTCTCACTACGCAGAGTACTTGGGCCCTATCTATACTACACCTCTGACCTCATCAGCAGCACATGGTTATCTGACAGAGACATCAGCACTCTAACGTGGAGGTTTGTTTGCAATGTCACTAAGACAGCATAGTTATGAGTTGGTATCAGGAAATTGCACTAAATCTAGATCATATTAGGATTATGACTTCTATTACAGAAGTTCCTAAGAGCCCTGTTCATGTTCACAGCATGTACACAAAGTATTAGGACGCCCCCCCCCCCCCCCCCCCCAAATACCCTTCCTGGAAGGTTGCAATGTAACACTACTGTATTTCTAAGAATCCAGAACTCTTCCCCACAACAACGAAACACAGAGAGAAAACAGGCTGCTCCCTAAGGCAGAGAGGCACCACTCACTCCACCTTGATCCAGATTGCACCCTTTACAACAACCTCCTTGCTTGCAAGCAGAGCCAGAAAACCCCTTAAAACTTAAAGTGACAGCCTGTAATTGTAACACAGTTTTCATTACACTACAGGCCCCAATTGAGATCAGAGTCCAACGTGCTAGGCAATGTACGTACACGTAGTGAGAGAGAGTCCCTGCCCCAGAACGCATACACTCTAAATATCCAAGACACACAAAAGGGTGGGGGAAAGGAAGTATTATTACCACCATTTATGGAGAACTGATAAACAGGAAGATCAAGTGATTGCCCAAAGTCAAACAGGAACTCTGTGTAGTATTAAGGCTGACTTTAAGGGCTGAGCTTCCTAGACAGAGAGTCTGGGTAAGGCACTGTGAAGTTCTTGTTGTTATGCGACACCTGTGCATAGCAGAAAGTGCTACCATGCTGATTTGATACTGTTTGACCCCCACTTTGCACAGGTGTCAATAAAGACAGAAGGTGCAATGTAGGGGGTTGCAGAGAGCCTGAAAGAGCAATTGAAAACACAGTGGCTGACCCTGAAAGAAACCTGAGGAGAGGTTTTTGGGTCAGGGATGCAGGCTGAAAAGAGTACCCTTGGTGCTGTGAACAAAAGAAGCTGTTTCCTTCTATTTGATTCCTTCTGCATTCAGAGACACAGGACTTTGTACGTTCTTTGTGAATAGACAAAACTGCATCCAAGAAAATACATCACTGTCACCGATTTCTCCTAATTGGAAAACAACTACAAGCTCCTCCCCCCTCCCCCGTTGTTGGCTAATTATTCAGGTCAAAAGGGGCAACACTGATTTTTCCCAGTGTGATCAGACATGAGTGACACATTGCAGTCATGTTACAATGGAGGCTGCTACACAGAATGAGATATACATGAACAAACAACATTTCCACTTCAATACAAAGGCACAGGAAGCCTATAATTCTGGAGACATTAGCAATGTGTTCTCTATCTCTCCCTGCTATGCACATTATATGATGCTTCTCCACCAGAGACAGATGACAAACCAGCCACATGGCTCCAGTTGCTACCTAGCTCTGGAGATGGGCCAAAGCCATTAAAACTGAAGTGTAAGAGTATTTTGATCTGGTGTTTTCATTTAATCTGCTATGAAGATAAAGGTATAAGATAGTTATAATGACTTCTAAGCCAGTTTAATGAATTGGGGGGCCTGATTCATGATTTTTGAATATTTGAAATTGGCAACACTGTCTCAGCTGGTGTAAATTGGTGTGCTTTCATTAAAGTCAATTAAGTTATGCCAATTTGCATCAACTGAGAATCTATCCCTCTATCTATTATGCAAGCTATGCAATGATAGTCAAAGCTCACGTTTCTGGCTATAAACTGTTTTGGATTTTTCCTCGCTATGTACTGCATTGCATGAGTGATATGATGAATTGTGTGTATGGTAGATGGTTGTAGAGGGATTGTGTATGAGAGGTTTTCTAAAGCCTGGAGATCTCCAGGGGCAGGGGATGATGATCCAGTGGGGCTGACCCAGTATTAGCTACCAACACCATCCACACAATTGCATGCTCCATCGCAGGGCTTGTATGAGGGCAGCCTGCGGCCTCCAGCTTTCCAAAATCGGATCTTTAATATCCCTAAAGAAATGTGTTTATTCATTTTTTAAAAATGCACCATTGCAATGGTGCTTGAGGAGAGTTATGCTGTAGTAATACAGACACGCGCAGAGATCTATTCAATTAACATGGCCACTTGAATGCCCACAGCAGTCTCCCCACCCTTGGGGGAGGCCAGCCTGCTGCAGCTCCACACCCGGGACCAGGCTCCAGCGATCTCTGCGGCGCCCCCCGGGCCATCGCACGCTGCTTAGCCACGAGACTGGAATCTCCAGGAGGCGCTCCGCCGGGGCTGTCCGTGGCGGTGCCTGATCAAAATAGCCCCAGACCACCTACATGGGGCCAAGTTTCCCCGGGGAGCGCTGAGGAAGAGTAAGGGAGTGGGTTAACCATTGGGGGGGCAAGGCTACCGGGGTGACACGGTGCGGGATAGAGACAGGCAGTGGGAAGGGCAGCCCCAGAGGAGACCCGTCGCGACTCTCAGGCAGAGAGCAGCTAGCTGGGGACCTGTGGGAGTGACGGACGCAGGCGAGCGCAGCGGCAGCGGGACGGTCCGGGCCGCGGAGAGCGCCATGGCGGAGTGCGCAGGTACCGGGTGTTTCTGGGGCTCTAGGGGGCCTCTCCTAGCGCGAGTGCGGCCCCAGGGCTGAGAGGAGGCAGCATCCCCCCGCTCCTGGTGCAGCCCCTGTCCGCCCGGGTGATCCTGTGCCTGGCCTCGCCGGGGCGCCCTCAGCGCGTTGGGGTCCGCGGGCCGGTCGGGCCGGGGTCCCGAGGCGCGTTGGGGTCCGCGGGCCGGTCGGGCCGGGGTCCCGAGGCGCGGCTCCCCGCCCCGCCGGCAGCGTGGCTCGCTCTCCCGTTGCTCGGGGGCTGTGCCCGGACTCAGCGGCGTCTCCCTTGCCTTGGGCTCTCCCGTGAGATTTGACGGGGCCGGGGGCAGGGGCAGGTTCCTGTTTTCTGCAAAGATCCAAGTGTGGGGCCACGTCAGAGGCTTTCCCCAGAACTAACATGTGAAGTGCAGGTGCGGCCCACGGCTTGGCGAGGGGTTGGTCGCCGTGGAGGACGCGACAACGTGCCCTGGCAGATTATCCTTAGACAGATAAGTGCGGAGCGAGGGGCTTGGGGTGAGGCCTCTGTGGCCGTTTCTTTGCTGATCCATTTGTCTGATTTCTCTAGATAGAAATACTTCCCCGTCTTTGGATCATCGATCCTCTAGTTCAGAGGTGGGCAAACTACGGCCCACGCGCCCCTCCTGCCCGACCCCTGAGCTCCTGCCCCGGGAGGCTCGCCCCCGGCCCCTCCCCTGCTGTTCCCCCTCCCCCGCAGCCTCATCTCGCCCCACCGCCAGCGCAATGCTCTGGGCTGCAGAGCTGTGGCTTGACCCGGTGCTCTGAGCTGCGCGGTGGCGTGGCTGGCTCCAGCCGGGCGGCCCGGCTGCCTGTCCTGCTGCTCTGGGCAGTGCGGTTGTAGCGCCCTTAGCCACCGGTGCTCCAGGCAGCGCGGTAAGGGGCAGGGAGCAGGAGGGGTTGGATAGCGGGCAGGGGAGTCCGGGATGGTGGTTAGGGGTCGGGGCGGTCAGAGGGCGGGGAACAGGGGGGTTGAATGGGGGCAGGGTCCCAGGGGGGCCAGTCAGGAAGAGGGGGGGGTTGGATGGGGGGCGGGAGGAAGTGAGGGGCAGGGGTTCTGGGGGCAGTTAGGGGACAGGGAGAATGGATGGGGCAGGGGTCCTGGGGGGGCAGTCAGGAAGGAGGGGGGGTTGGATGGGGTGGCGGGGGATTCGGGGGCTGTCAGGGGATGGGGGGGTGGATGGGGCAGGAGTCTCAGGAGGTGAGAAGCGGGGGGAGGGGTCAGATAGGGGGCGGGGGCCGGGCCATGCCTGGCTGTTTGAGGAGGCATAGCCTCCCCTAACCAGCCATCCATACAATTTTTGGAAACGGGATGCGGCCCTCAGGCCAAAAAGTTTGCCTGCCCCATCTAGTTCTTTTCCGATCCCCTTCATGTCCCTTGGGTCTGTAGCTCTCCCTTTTTCCAGTTCTTGCCTTTCCATGATTTTTTTTTTTAACATTAAAAAAAACAAAACAAAAAAAAAAAAACGTGCACACCTCTCCTCATAAAAACTAGTCTGGGCTAAATTTGACAGTCACAATCAGAAGTAGCTCTGTTTCCTGTTTATGTCATACATCCATTTCCTTTGCTGGTGCTGGACCATGCTTGTAACTTGGTTGCAGTGTAGGGTGGTAAGGCAGTGCTGGTATAGTCCTCTGCACTGAACAAATATCTAGAAAAATGTTTTTTAATGATTACAGGCATATCATTCACTTCAGTGGATGTTGTGTTAATCCTGCTGCTTAGATGCAAGCAGAGATGGATGACATGACAAATGATGAACTGTGCAGCTGTTTTGGTGACTACTTTGGTTTGATCTTTCTTCTTAAGATTGTGATAGGGAGACAGTCCTGTCACCTGAAGACCAATGGTGGGTTAATTATTTGCAAGGTAGTTCAGTGGGCTCTCAAAATACTTTTTTGTTAGTAGTGCAATGATTATCTGTCATTTACCGTGGAAAAATTAAAATGCATTTGCTTTTCTTTCCATGCTGTCATTCTCTTCTACGTATCTCAGTTTTCTCGCTCTCCTTTCAGAGTCTGGCACGTCATGCTATCTGCCTATCTTAAGAACATCAGAATGGCCATACTGGGTCAGACCAATGATCCATCTAGCCCAGTGTTCTGTGTTTTGATGGTGGCTAGTGCCAGATGCTTCAGAGGGAATGAACAGAACAGTGCAATTATCAAGTGATCCAGTCCCAGCTTCTGGCACTTGGGGGTTTAGGGACCCCTGCAGCATGGGGTTGTGTCCCTGACCACCTTGGCTAATCAAGGTTGATGGACCTAGCCTCCATGAACTTCTCTAATTCTTTTTTGAACCCAGTTATGCTTTTGGGCTTCACAACACCCCATGGCATGGAGTTCCATATGTTGACATTGTTGTGTGAAAAAGTACTTCTTCATGTTTGTTTTAAACCTGTTGCCTATGTGTTTTGTCAGGTGACCCCTAGTTCTTATGTTATGTGAAGGGTAAATAATACTTCCCTATTCACTTTCTTCACACCATTCATGATTTTATAGACTTCTATCATATTTCCCCCCGTCACCTTTTTTGTCAGATGTACAGTCCCAGTCTTTTTAATCTCTCCTCTTATAAAAGCTGTTCCATACCCCTAATCATTTTTGTTGCCTTTCTCTGCACCTTTCCCACTTCTAATATATCTTTTTTTGAAATGGGGTGACTAGAACTGCAGGCAGTATTCAAGATTGGGCGTACCATGAGTTTACATAGTAACGACATTATATTTTCTGTCTTATCTGTCCCTTTGCTAATGGTTCCTAACATTCTGTTAGCTTGTTTGACTGCCACTGTGCATTGAGTGGGCATTTTCAGAGAACTATGCCTGATGGCTCTAAGATCTTTCTTGAGTGGTAACAGCTAATTTAGATCCCATTATTTTGTATGTATAGTTGGGATTATTTTATCCAATGTGCATTTCTTTGTATTTATTAACATTGAATTTCATCAGCCATTTTGTCACCCAGTTTTTTGAGATCCCTTTGTAACTCTTTGCAGTCAGGTTTGGACTTAACTGTCTTGAGAATTTTGTATCATTTGCATATATCGCCACCTCACTGTTTGTCCCCTGTTCCAGATCATTTATGAATATGTTGAACAACACAGGGCCCAGTACAGATCTTTGGGGGACCTTGCTATTTACCCTTCTCCACTTGTGAAAACTGACAACTTAGTACTATCCTTTTTTTCAACCAGTTAGTGATCCATGAAAGAACCTTCCCTGTTACTCCATGGCAGCTTAGGGCATGGCTACACTTGCAGCTGTAGAATGCTGTGAGTTAAACCCGCCTTCGGAGAGTGCAGTAGGGAAAGCGCTGCAGACTGTCCACACTGACAGCTGCTTGTGCACTGGCATGGCCACATTTGCGGCACTTGCAGCGGCATTGGGAGCGGTGCATTATAGGCAGCTATCCTAGCATTCAAGTGACTACCAATGTGATATATTCCATCATGTGCCAGCAGTGCCCCCTCTGCCATGTACATTGGCCATACCGGACAGTCTCTACGCAAAAGAATAAATGGACACAAATCTGACATCAAAAATCGTAACATTAAAAAACCAGTAGGAGAACACTTCAGCCTCTCTGGTCACTCAGTAACAGACTTAAAGGTGGCAATTTTGCAACAGAAAAGCTTCAAAAACAGACTCCAACAAGAAACTGCTGAACTAGAATTAATTTTCAAACTAGATGCCATTAACTTGGGCTTGAATAGAGACTGGGAGTGGCTGGGTCATTACACAAATTGAGTCTATTTCCCCATGTTAAGTATCCTCACACCTTCTTGTCAACTGTCTGGAATGGTTTTAGAGTAGCAGCCGTGTTAGTCTGTATCCGCAAAAAGAACAGGAGTACTTGTGGCACCTTAGAGACTAACAAAGTTTTTTTTTTCTCCTACTGATAATAGCTCATCTTAATTAGCCTCTTAAAGTTGGTATAGCAACTTTCACCTTTTCATGTTCTCTGTAGGTTTCTATATCTTCTTACTATACATTCCATTCTATGCATCTGATGAAGTGGGCTGTAGCCCACGAAAGCTTATGCTCAAATAAATTTGTTAGTCTCTAAGGTGTCACAAATACTCCTGTTCTTTCAGTGTAGTAGGGCACTTCCATCGGCCGGAATAAGGCTGTAGTGTAGACACTTGACAGAATTTGCTCTAGACACCTGGTGCCTCTAAATTCCAGGGAGACGTTTGTGTTTCTAAAAAGCTGAATAGTTGACCATCTTCTTGCTGGTACATAAGTGATCTCTTGTTGTAAAGCCTTTTAGCTGCCAAACTGGGTGGCAGCTTGACTAGCATGCTGGGAGGGAACGATTCATAAATCACCTAAGTTTTGCCTTCCCTCTGGACCAAGACCTGCTTAACAGCAACCCTAATGAGGGCTGAATAAGATTACCACTGAGCACTTCCTTGGGTGTTTAGTGGGGATAATCAGAGCTGACTTTCACTAGTCAGGGGTAAGTAGAGCCCTAAGGTAATTGGGAGTGGCACACTCTCTCTGCAGAAGAGAGGGGATATAAAATGGGTATCCATGGACTAATATATAGGGACTATAGCTTAATGAATACCTTACAACTAAAGTTATGATGAATTAAGCCTTTTCTACTTGTAGATTATCCAGGAACAGATCACAAGCTCCTCAAATGTATTTATTCTCGTAGCTTTTTGAATACTTCCTTGCAAATACTTAAAATTAGAGCAGTGCTGGTTATTTGTGACTGGTTAGATAATTCATAATGTTGTTTTTGTTCCCTGACTCCCTGAATGTGCAAGTACTTATGCGTGTGAATCTTAAAATTGTTCCTGTTAAGTTAGACCTTGGTGG
This sequence comes from Chrysemys picta bellii, assembly GCF_011386835.1. Classification (NCBI taxonomy): domain Eukaryota; kingdom Metazoa; phylum Chordata; order Testudines; family Emydidae; genus Chrysemys; species Chrysemys picta. Next base: position 35,154,542 of record NC_088803.1, on the reverse strand, counting down.
TTTGAATAACTGAATCATAGGGTAGGTCTACACTTACCTCCGGGTCCGGCGGTAGGCAATCGATCTTCTGGGATCGATTTATTGCGTCTTGTCTAGACGCGATAAATCGATCCCGGAAGCGCTCGCCGTCGACGCCGGTACTCCAGCTCGGCGAGAGGAGTACGCGGCATCAACGGGGGAGCCTGCCTGCCGCATCTGGACCCGCGGTAAGTTTGAACTAAGGTACTTTGAATTCAGCTACATTATTAACTAGATACATCCCTCAAATTTGACAGAGAACCATTGATAAGTACTCTTTGAGTACTTATAGTTATTTCATCTAAACCACATTTCCCCTGTTTGCTTATGAGACTGTCATGTGTGACTGTCAAAACCCTTACAAAAATCAAGATATATCACATCTACTTCTTCTCCCAATCCACCAGGCCAGTAACCTTGTCAAAGAAGGCAATTAGATTAATTTGGGAATAATTTGTCCTTTACAAATCCATGCTGGCTATTCCCATAACCCTATTATCCTCTTGGTGCTTAAATGTTGTTCATGGGAGCAAGTGGAAAGGATATGAGCATGACTGGTGTGGATTCACTAATGAGCATAAGTGACTGTCTGTGGAAAACCATTTGTATTTGCTTAGCTCTGATGTGGTGGGTCGCTCAGACCCTGAGGGTATTGCAGGAACTCTAGAGTAGGAGACTCCAGTGTGTTGCCTGGAGATCATAGAAAGGAACAGTGAATTACTGAGTGCAGTGAGAATGTCAGGCAGCTTTTTGTACGCTCTCTGAATCAAGGGTCTAAAGTTAAACTTAGCGGTGCTAACAGCTGTGATGGATTCAGAGGAGTCACTGTTACTGGAATGACTAACAAAAGTGGTTGACAAACCAGATGAGAGTGAGTATAAGGACTGCAATCTGTAAAGATGACAGTGCACCATCTTAGCCAAGGAATCAATGAAAGATGAGTCAGAGGTGAATGAGATCAGTAGGTTTGGAAGAAGCAGAATGCCATTGTGAGACAGGGAAGCACAGACAATGAAATGCTGCTGTATGGCAGTTGTTAACTTGCTGTCAGTACCTGGTAATCTACTCCTCTTGGTCAAGAGCAGATAACTGTAGTTTCCTTGAGGGAAAAAGAGAAAATCAGGTGGGGATTTGGCGTGCTTGCTGTGTCCCTGCCTCAGACTGTTAAGAAATTGCATAAGAAAGACCACAAACCAAATAAATATTTCACCATTTAGTAAAAGAAAGGTGATATGGCTAAGATGACTGGAATCCCCATGGGACACTCTCATAGCCGTGTTGGACTTGGGTGGGTGGCGAAAAAGAGGTGGAAAAGAGTACTTGTTACTATTAACAGCTGATCCACCAGCCAGGGAAGGTAGAATCCATGCTCCAGACAAATGCATAGTTCTAGTTCCTTTACTCAGGGCTCTTATGTTTTGAATCTTGGTGTCTCAATAAAGCAACCTAATATAGTCTCACTACCCTTCAGGGTCATATGTTAGCATTTGTCTTTAGGACTTCACAGCCCTACCCTGCTGAGGTTTCTCTCCAGCCAGCTCCTGCTCCCTGTAGGGGTCTTCTTGTCATGCTTTCCACCTGAGGGGTACAGAGACCTCCCCCTTCCTCTGCCTAAGAGAGAGAAGCTTTATGTGATTGCCTTTAGGCACATCACTAGGAGCAAATATGTGACCTACAACTACAGCTCTCAGCCTTAAAGGGCTCAACGGCTGTACCATGTGCTTCAGTACACTGCAGTCCATTGGTGGAAATAGTGATTTTTGTGTATACTTTATATAATGGTTAAGCTTGTAAAGTGCTTTGGGGGGAACATGGGGACAAAAGTTGTTATATAAGTAACAATAAGATTCATGTTGTGCATATGATATGGAGCAGTTTAGAAGGATTCAAGGAGAGCTGCAGAGCACTGACTTGCCACAATTGTTTTCCTGCCTGCTGTCATACCATATGTTTGAATAGATAGGAACAAAAAGTGAGTGTCCGAGTAGGGAGAAGAGCAGTGACGTAGCTGCTCAACTCCTATGAGAGCTGTGCTGCTAGCTCACGTCTGTGAACACTTACCCTGGGGAGGAACTAACTAATACTTAGCTTCTATAATGATGTTCATCTGAGGATCTCAACATGCTTTACAAAGGTTAATAGCCCTTCTGCACCTCTGTGATATAGGGAAGTATTATCTTATTAACTAACTATAGCCCAAGGGGACACAGACTGAAGCAGGAATAAAAACTTGGGAGTCCGATTCCAGTTTCTTGGCTCTAACCACTAGAAAATACTGACCTGTAAAACAAACAACTTAGTAATTGTGAGGCCTGAAAATAAGCTCATTAGTTTTACTGGTAAAATAACCCCCACCTCCCCGCTCTCTGCTGGACGGTACTTTCTCTCCTCTCCACCACAGCTTCCCAGGACCAGTGCACCCCATGCTTTCTCCAGGAATTCTCTAAAACGCTGGTGATGTGCTGTCTGCCGGGATGGAGATGCTGGGCAGCCTCCTCTTTCATCACTATTAAAATACACCCTCTTGCTGGTGGCGTGGGGAGAATGTTGCCTATGAGGCCGGAATGTGTTCCCAGCTCTTGCTGGAGGAGCAGGTACTCAAATATGCCTGGGAACTTCTTAATCTTTATTATGACTTCACTCTCTTTTGGCAGGAAACCATTTTCTTTGTGGCCGTGTTTTGGCTTTTTCATGCAGCCTCTTCTTCCCTCCTCATCCCTGCTCCCCTAGCCAGGAAATCCCATCCTTCTCTTTTAGTTTTAGCCAAGGGAATATGTTGTTTATCTTCTCAGCTTCTTTGTCCCACGGGCCCCCCTGCAACTACAGTTTCTATTCCTGCCTGGCTCAGCTCAGCCCTTCTGCCCTCTGACACAGAGAGAACCATGCAGCTTAGTGTTTGAAGGAAGAAGGGTCTTTAGGACAAGCCGTTATAAACCAAGAATGTGTTTGCTCTGCATGGTCACTAGAACCCCTGGCACTTCTCTAAGAGGAGGGGCTTGCCCTGTTGTCCTTGGGCACAAGTTTCACTTGCCCTTTTGTGCCTTGGCTGCCTGCCATCCCCTTCAGCTGTGCTGTATAAATGTAGTTATGAAGCACTGTGGGATGAAAGGTGCTGTATAAATGTAAACTGTTCTCATTAGCCCTTGTTGAGAGCTCTGCTGCCTGTGCCTTCGTTTTTCCCTTTACCACCACCACACTTTGTGTATTGTTTCAGCAAGGTACTGACAAGGAGTCAGAACCAGGACTAATACCCTAATCCTACCATTGACTTGCTGTGTGATCTTGGGTAAGTTTCAAAATCCTCTTTCTCCATCCATTTCCCCTCTCTGTAAACTGAAAAGAGATCCTCCTTTCTAAAGTACTTTGAGATCCTCGGATGACAAATGCTATCTAGAGCTAAGTATTCTAGCTTGAGCTGCTTAGATTGCTCACTGTGGTTGCTGCTGATCTGTTAAAGGGAGCAGTGCAACTTAGTATACTGGTTGGCCACTCTCTCCATTCAGATGCCTTCTCAAAACATGCTGCTTTCACATGGTTTTATGATGATAATCCAAGGAAGGAAATCCCATGTTTATACATAAACACTGTCATTTTGAGATTGTCCCATATCTGATCCATCAGTGTATTTTGTCTGATCTGAATGTGTCTGTCTGGCTTAGATTGTAAATCCTTCAGGCAGAGACGGTCTCTCATTGTAGTGTGCATGCTGTCATCATTCAGAGTTTAGCTACACATGGCTTGAATTTCATGTTGCGTGATTGGGATCTTCGCTGTCAGAATGCTGCATTAGAAGATGCATACTATGTTTGGGGCTAGGGGACTTTTTAATGGGCCCATGTGTGTGCAGAGGAGATGGTACATGGATGGGCTCAAGATATGAGTTTTTCAGCAATGTGTCTAAATACCATACAGGCATCTTTCTCTGACCTCCGCCCCAGCTTTCCCTCTTCTAAGATTTTAAGAAGTTGCTGAGGGAAACTGAGTTTCACTGTTGCTTTTTACCTCCTCCCCAAGGGCTTTCTTTGCAGTACCTGCATCTGTGTGAAATTGACTCTGGGTTTGCAGCTGCTGAGGAAAGGAATGACAAGCAGGACTGCAGAGCAGACTCGGTAAAATTCTCCCACTTTAGGTGCAGGCAGGAAAGCAAGAAGCAACCTGGCAAAGGAGAGATTCCCATGATCCCATCCTCAGTTCAGATGTGAAGATCTCATCAATCATCACAGTCCCTCTCGCATGCTGTCAGCCTTATGCTGAACCACTTTTCCAGCTGTGCCTATTAGACAGATGTGATTTCCCCTTTGGAAGCAAAATTAGGTTCTGTTCCTTGTCTTCCATTACTTCCCACGCAACCACTGTGCGGTGATCTTTGTAAAGTGCACTTGCTGACACCACCTTCCACATTTCTTTGGACAGTTTGAGCTGAGTATGCACATTAGTAGGAAAACCAGCCGCTCTAGTCTTTCCCCATGGAATCCTTTGCTTTCCCTCTAGCCTCCCACACTGCGCGAAGGGACTGGGTTTTTTACTACTTTGTTAGAATTTGAGCCAGTGACACAGATAACAGCTGGCCTTTGGGAAAGAGAAGCATTGACCAGGAAGTTAGACCAAATCCATCTCCTTGTCGATGCAGGCTTGCCCCCCTATTGTACATTTTTTAAATGTTTTATCTAGTGTTATGTACTAGTTGGTGGTATTTTCACCATTTCCCCTGGGAGACTATAGTGCAGCCTCCAATCTCAGTGTGAGGAACTCCTAATACTAAACCATGTTAAAACAATGCCGTGATTGTCCGTGTACAGTAGATTGGGAGCAAATAAGTGACTCGGTGTATGAGGAGAATTGGTGTTGGCCTCTCTAGCACATTACCCTAATCCTGACTCTTTTTCTTTTTCTTTTAAAGCTTTATCTTCACGTTACAGAACAGTGTTGGGAATCCTGCTCACCTGAGGAGCTGCAGGAAAAAGTTCTAGGAGTGCTTCTGATTGCTGCTGTCCCTGGGTCTCTGCCTGCCAGTCACTATGTACTGCCTTCAGTGGTTACTGCCTGTCCTCCTCATTCCTAAGCCCCTCAACCCGGCTTTGTGGTTCAGTCACTCAATGTTCATGGGCTTCTATCTGCTGAGTTTCCTCCTGGAGCGGAAGCCATGCACAATCTGTGCCTTGGTCTTCCTGGCAGCCTTGTTCCTCATCTGCTACAGCTGCTGGGGGAACTGCTTCTTGTATCACTGCAGTGGCTCCCAGCTGCCTGAGTCTGCTCATGATCCCAGCATAGTCGGTACCTAGAAGTTCCTCCAGCTTGCTGACAGCTCTGGGTTTGCTTTTAAAGAGGGGCATTGGGTGAGGTTGGGAGCGGGGGGAGGGAGGGCTTGCTAGGCATGTGACTGGAGTACAAGCAGCCTGTTTTCTATAATGTGTGTGGACTACAGCGGCAAATTCCTGACCAGCCCTCCCACTTTGCCTATGAAATGTGATGTCAGTTGTTTACTGTGTGAATTCTGGCACTGCAACCTGCTTTTAGAAGCAGAAGAGTTATGTTTTCCCTTCCCTTATTTCTGGGAATGGACACTGGCCCTCCCCTCTGAGAAGTGGTGGAAGAAGGACCTGTCTAGCTGTTGCGTTGTGGTCATCTGTGTGTGTCTCTCAATTGTCTGTATAAGGCCACAGCTGTCTCTGTGGGAGCCTTGGGCCCACCAATTCTGCTGAAGCAGTTAGAAGATTCTCCATGTTGCTGTTTGCGGGGAGATAGTCTTCATTGCACTGCTGTTCAAGGGGACGTGCAACAGTTAACAGATGCACTCAGCTGAAAGCTGCTGGAGCCAGAGACTGCTGAGTTATCTCCTCCTGCCAAATTGAAAAACGTGCACTGCCCAAGTGCTTTCTGAACTGCTTGCATTCTCCCAGATCATAACTGAAAAAACTTTGAGTTGCCACGATGCTGCTTTTAAAGCGCTTCTCACAGGCATCAAAGCCTGCCTCCCTCTCTGCTGGATTTCCAGTTTACAGAGGTCTTGACTCTTTGGATACAAAGCATGCTCTGCTGTGGTGTTTGGGGTTGTTTTAATTTCACTGTTAGTTTAAAACTGTCAGCATTCCTAGCTGGAATGATGAGGTGAGAGCAGGGAGGGAGGATTCAGAGTTTTTAGTAAGCATGATGTGGGGTGGTTCAAAATAGCAAATGGTTGTATCCATTTAACTGACAGTGTTTGCAGGCCAGGACTGTCTGTGCATTTTCTTTTGTCCCAAGCAACCCAGCCGCTGGTAATGTGCAATGGAGGGAGGGGGCAATAAATGGTTAGTGAGCAGTCCTGGGATCTCTATTCTCTCCTGGCAGGCTGGTTTGGGGGAGCCTAGGGGAGGTTTCCCTAGTGGCACTTGCTGTACAGCTTTCTTTCCTGCTCATCTGCTCCAGTGCATAGCAGCATCTTCCAGAGGGAACGGTGTTCCTTGCTGTGGCAAATGTTTGCTTGTGAAAAACTTAACCGGTTCTTGAAATACACTGGGTCTATAAACTTTCAAGGTTATGTTGCTGTCTGCCATCCATTTGTCTCCACACAAGCGTCTCCTACTGGAGCGCTGCAGAGATGGTTGCTGCTCTCTCAAGGGAGGTTAAAACTAAAACCAGCTGTGAAACTTCCAGAGCATTGTATTGTTTGTTCACTGCACAGCTGTTCAATAAAGCTTTATAAACTTTGGTCTATGGACTTGTGCCAGTTGTGATGTATTCACTACCCCTGGACTAAGGCATTTGGATGAGTAATGTTTTCTGACCTTTTCTGCCCCACTCCACATTCTGTTCCCAGAACAAGCTGCAGTAAAACTTCCAAAAAAATGGTTCAGGAGTCTACACCAAGGTCTGTCCTATGACACACAGCTCCCCGAACACTGATGCTTTCCATTGATTATTTAATGTTGATTCGGGTTGTAAGGTTTAAACTGTCTTCAACGTGGCTTTGGGACCTCATCCAAGTTGCAGCCCTGAACTGTGTGTGTTTGCTTTGACCTGCCCTTAGAGCTTGAAATCTAATACTCAGGATATGGGCACACTAGCAAAAGTGAGACCTGTAATTGCTGACATGCAGCACCACTGGTGGAAGTTATAGTGAGGAGAGGGCTCTGGTGCCTTCACTTGAAAGGTTTGATGACAAGTGGAGGCAATGCCTGAACCCCCCCCCCCTGTACTTCCTGCATCATGGCTTCCATAGCTGTTACCAGCACTGGAGCTGTGCTGGGGTGAATTGATAAGTGCCAATTTTGCCAATGTAGACTCCAGGTCAGTCCAGCACTGTGGAGGCAACACAGCAAGAGTGGTCAAAAAGTGTGGTGAGTGAGTGTGTTGGCTCTATCCCTTTAAAATATGATCCATTCCCCCCACCAGGCTTGTCCAATGGTATAGTGTGGGGCTTTGAGTTATAGAGGGCTGGAGTCAGAGGGCTAGTCCTACACTACGGCGCTACATTGGTGCAGCTGCGCCGCTGCAGCGCATCTGGTGAAGACACGCTCTCCCCTTGGCATAATTACTCCACCTCAATGAGAGGCGGAAGCTATGTTGGCGGGACAACATAGCTGTGATGCTCTCCTGCCGACAGAGACTTAAAGTGGTGTCTCCACCGCACTATGTAACATGTCACCCGGGGGCAAGGGTGGCTTTTTTAAACCTGGAGCCAGGTAAGTTACATCTACTTAAGCGGTAGTGTAGACAAGCCCATAGCAAAAGCTGAAATGAAACTGACATTTCAAAGCTTCAGTCTCTTTTCAGTGCAAAAATGTAAAGGGGATGATATGAGTGAAATATACCTGGCCTCAGACATTCTGAAATTAATTACTTGCAAAGCACTGAGACCCCTTCCTTTTCATCAGTTTAAAGAGTCCACAGAAATACTTGCCCAATTTATTTAAAAGAAAATTGTCATAAAAGCAAGTGCGAGAACACTGCAGAGGTGAGCACTTGTCTGAGTAAGGAGAGTTGTCTTCCAATTACTTAAGAGTTCACAAGCATGGAAAGGAGATCTTAAAGTTGGTCAAACAGCAGAGAGTAATGGACTTTGAGACAGGAGCCATGATGACTCGGGATAAGGTAGAGAGCATCTCTGCTATTCAACATTGTTTCAGTTCAGGTCAGTAGACTTATGAGCCGAGAGAGGTTCTGTGAGCTGTACCACATGAGCTGTTGGTTCTTACCTAGGTTGCACAAGGAGAGGTGTCCATATCACACACCCTTCACATTTGTTGTTGGCAGCAGTCTCAGCATCAAATGGGACAGGGAGACTGAAATACTTTTGCTTCAGCTGGAAGGGATCGCCCTTTAGGAAAATCAAAGCATGTTGGCAAAGCACCAAGAAGGATTTTGCAAAATGGCTCACGTGTACCTGTCCTGTTACCAGAGGACTGCAGTTCTTGGAACCACCAGTCTGACACCTTTATAGTAATAATAACTTCACATGCATGAAGCTAAGCTGCAAGGCTGCTTGATTACCAGTTCAAAGTATCCTGTTGACTAACACGAGGTGCCAGGGGCCCTTCTCATTGGTGAGGTAAAAGAACCGTGCTACCATCACCTGTTCCATATGGAGATACTCCAAGGGGGCGTAGTGCATCTGTCATCTGATTGCAGGACTCGATCGCATTCTCCTGCAATAATCTGCTAGCTAGCTCATGTCTAACTGGCCAAATGAAGACATATCACTGTTGTCACAGGAATTGTGTTCTGCTCAAACTGAAACCAGTTTCCTCTGCCTCCTTACCCTGTGGTAGTTGAAGTCCAACTCAGCAATGATTCAAGGTCCACCACTTTTATAAAATGTAGAAATTAAAGGATAGGCAGCATTATCTCTGGATTTGGGAATCAGACAGTAATTATACCCTGTCAGTGTACTATGGTAGATGTTAGTAAACCTTGATGGGAAACAAGCTTAGTACTAGTGAAACGCCTGCCATTAGGCAGTTATGGTGTGACGCGAATGAAAACCAATGCTTTTGCTCTGGAAATAAATTATAGCTGTGATTGCATTAGCCCATGTAACTCCTCTTTAAAAATAAAAAAAATAAAAAAAAAAATGCTTGGATGGTCTTTGCTAACTCTGGCCAGCTTCACTCTGATTGGGACTTAAATATTTGTAAAGTTAGAGCCTCCTCTTGCACGAGACCATGCAACAGCTTCGGGGGACAAGATTTGGCCATTGTTTTGCCATAACTCACTGCACAGCTGGTTCACAATAGTTCCTTCTGCTATTGTATTCAAAATTATATGGTGAGAGCTGTGAATTTCTTCATTCTAAGACTAGCTTGGACTTGGATCAAAGATTTTAAAAGGAGGTTCTGATCACAGCACTAAAGATGTGTGTGCAGGAGTTGGGGTGCTGCTAAATGTATACTTTACTGTGAGTCCCAGCCCAAAGCTGTTTAGTTATCTATTCCTCCCTTGGGTACATACAGGGTCCTCATTACAATAGTATCTCAGTCCTCGACACTCTGTAGTGTACTTAGCCTCATCCCAGCCCTGACAGGGTGTAGGGAAGTATTACCCTTTTTTACAGATGGGACACCAAAGCACTAGGGCCCAGATCCTCAAAGATATTTAAATACCTAAATATGTGAGGATCTGGGCCTAAGTCACGGTCACCTAGGAAGTCTGTAGCACAGCAGAGAATTAAACCTGTGTCTTGAGTCCCATGCCCTAACCACCAGTCAGACCCTCTTTCCTCACTGTAGAACACCACTGAAGTGCAGCTGTTCAGGGTGGAGGGTCTACCAACCAGCCCACACCACTGTATAGAACAGTGGGGCTTGAGATATGGAGGATACCAGCTCAAACCCCTAAACCATAGGGTCTTTCCTTTCCATACACAGCTGACCAGATCTGTGTAAGGGCTCATCTGAATCCAGTAGCCCTGCTCTAATTTAAGATGCCTATATGAAACCATTTTATTCAGATGGACAAGCTATTTTCCACATCTCCATCTACTTCCTTAGCTGACAGTGAATGCCATATGCCAGGGAGAGCTGATATGATAGACAAGGTAAGTCTCTGTATCATATACTTGTATATATTGTCCATGTACACACACGCATGCACACTCTCCTCTCTCCCCAGTGCCTCCCCTCCCACCCCCCAAAAAATCCACTAGGCTAGCCCTGGAGACATGGATTGTGAGTTTATGGTTGTAGTACTGTACCATTCTAACATTGCAGTACACAACTGTGCCACTTTGTGGCACCAGAAATTTTCTTGAATATTTGTATTTTGGAATATTACCCTTGTAGCCTTTGATTTTAATTTAAAGTGAATTTAGTAATGTATTACAACACTGTGGGTTTGGCTGTGGTTGCTATAGTTTCAAGCTCAGAATGAAAGTCACCTTAGCTATTTGCTTCAGATTGAGTCCCTAGGATCACAAAGACCAAGGATAGCGACCACACATAGATTTCACAAGTACAAGGTCTAGTCCGTTTTTACAGGTTTATTTAAAGTTTCAGTTAAAGTTATGATTACCCAAGCATAGAGAAATTCTATGAAGACCTATGCACAAGTTACAAATCTGGTCATACTTACATCCTTAACTATGTTCTAAGGTCTGATGGCTGACTTGCCAATTGATCATCAGGAGAGGGATGGGTCCTGCTGAAGATTTCCCATAGGGAACTCAATTTTCCCAGTCTGGGTCCCCTCTTTTTCTAATGTGATTCTGAGTATACCTCATTAGCATTTATGCATACAGTGCACTCTGCGGGTAGGGCATGTGTAGAAAAATGTGACTACAGGTATCTTGTAAGCAAAAAGTTACTCGTTAATTTTCATAATACCACCCCGAACTTGCAGTAAGACCTTGTGCAAGTCACCTAACTTCTCGGTGCCCCAATTTGCCACTATCTGTAAAACAGGAATAATTTACCTTACAGGAGCCTTGTCAGGCTTAATTCACCCCTTGGACACCGCCTGGAATTCCATGGATAGAAGGAGCTATAGCAGAGCAAGTGGTTTAGGACTTGCAATGTAAGACTATTGGCGTGTGCTCCAGCAGCCTGCTAGGCATACAGTGAATAGGGAATCAAACCATTCCTTTACCCCCAAAGACACTGGTGTGAACTTCATAGAGAAGCTGTGAGGTTTCCCTACGCTCTTCTTCCCAATCTCCACCTGCCACGTCGCTTTCTATTTGATTGGGGGATTACATTGCCAAGCTAATCTGCCCTTTGGCTCTGCCTGCAGTTGCCACTGGGGGTGCGGGAAATAGAGAATGGCAGGCATCCACACTGACTTGGGGCCAAAGTCCCAGGAGAGGAAAGAAACAGGAAGACTCTGGAAGGGGCAGTCCGTAAGAGCATTGCTAGATCACTTGCGTTCACTTTTCTGTTTTCATTATGTTCTTCCAATGCAGAAAGCTAGTTTGAAAGTGTAGCACAGTAGTGCTGTTTTGCTCATCCTGTCCCTGTGGTGAGAGCCTGCTGAACGGACAGATCAAAACAGCCCTAACTGCTCTGCTCTCCTAGTAGTAACTTATTGGAGTTGTCAGCTCTTGGCTGGCTAAGCACCCCACCACATGGCACTGTTGAACTGCACAGTGTCTTGGTGCTTTATTAATGCATCAGCTCCCTAAGTAGAAAGGTTGATTCTGATCAGGAATAATTCAAATTGAAAAACCAAACAAAACCTCCTACCCCAGAAAGGGAAATCCAAACTGCTTTCACATGACAAGCCTCTCAGGGGTGTTGCTAACAGTTGAGTTAAAATGGGACTTAATGGCAGGTTGGCCAATGAGGTAAGTGTTCTGGAATGGAGGTTGCAGCTGGAGAGAGAGGACTTCATGATTGAAGCAATTGCTTTACACTGTGCCCTGGTGTGACGTAAGACCTCCATTTAATTCAATGGAGTGACAAAGATGTAACAGAGCAAAACTTGGGCCATGGATGGTATTTTTCTTTCCCTTCCAACCAGTTAAATTCTCTCTATATTGCCCCCTGTACTTGTATCTTGCTGTGACTTTTGTGGTCTTGGGGGTCAGGTTCAAGGTGAGAGGAGCTTGCATGGCTCCTGGCTGGGTTGATGCTTCAGCCTCCATCTCCTCCACTCCAACGAGCATGAACTTCACCAATGAGTTTTACAGGACAAACTGATTAATTCTTGTCTACTAGATCTTCTCCTCTAAACCGGTCCCTTTTAAGTAGGAGTGCTGCAGAGCCCCACTTACTGCATCTGCTAAGAGCATTCTCATGTTCAGCTCCTCAGGGAGAACCACTCACCCTGGCAGTCACGTTCCAGTCTGCTGAGCAGTTTTGGAGAAGCTCAGACAACATCTGCCCCCAAATGGGGGGAGGGGTTAAGTATTTTAAAGATAAATGGACTTGTGCTGAAAGGGAAAAAAGATCCCGGACTCTCAAATCCCAGGGTGTTATGCCAGAGCGCCAAGTGCCACTAGGGGGGTGCGGTTGTGGAAACAGGAATTTCCCATTCTTGTGCTTTGCCCAGCAAAACTGGCATCTCTACCACCAGAGAGACTCTTCTTGTTAGCAAGTTATGACTAGGGCCCTACCAAATTCACGGTCCATTATGGTCAATTTCACGGTCATTGATTTTAAAACTCAAATGTCATGATTTCAGATATTTAAATCTGAAATTTTGCAGTGTTGTAACTGTAGGGGTCCTGATGCAAAAGGGGGTTGCAAGGATGTTATAGGGGCATTATGGTATTGCCACCCTTACTTCGGCGCTGCTGGTGGTGGCGACGCTGCTTTCCGAGCTGGGTGCCCACCTAGTAGCCACCACTCTCCAGGCACCCAGCTCGGAAAGCAGCACCAAAGTAAGGGTGGCAATACTGCAAACTCCCTACAATAACCGTGCGACCCTCCTCGCAACCCCCTTTTGGGTGGGGACCCCCATTTTGAGAAACGTTGGTCTCCCCCGTGAAGTGTGTGTAGTATAAGGTAAAAGTACACAAAAGATCAGATTTCACGGGGGAGACCAGCTTTCACGGTCCATGACGCATTTTTCATGGCCGTGAATTTGGTAGGGCCCTAGCTATGACACAGTGACAACCTTTTGGCCTCCTGAGAAAGGCAGGTTTCATTCCTTGTCAGGATATGCCTGTGGCTCCCTATTTGCCCTTTACTAATAAGCAGAAAAGAGAGACACAGCAGGCACTGGAAAGATACCTTCAAAAAGAGCTGAGGTTAACTGAACTGAACTCAGGAGTGCGGGCGCCATGTTCCTGCTAACCAGGCTTGCAGCATAAAAATGCTTTCCTGCGACTGCTGCAAAAATCAAAAGGCATCCCAGAATCCTCAGTGCAATCCGTGATGCTTTCCTGGATATCCCCAGCCAAGCAAGTAGCATTAAGTATCTCGTGAGTGGGGTGAGAATTGCACAAGTGTTAGTTGAAGAGTACTGCTGTACATTCCGCCTTAGGAAAGGTGGGACCACTCTGCAGAAACCTGGGCGGAACTCAGGTTCCTTTTTCGCTCTGCCGGTCACCTCTAATACCTGTGGTATTTACGCAGAGCTTTGGGGAAAATGAATCAGGGAATTTGAACTTTTGCCCTTCTACAAATCAGCCTCACTCGTACCAAACTGCTGCTGATTTTATAAACTCCACTGTCCCACTTCCATCCTTGCAAGAGTCAAGCACTAGTGGTAGATTTTAGAGGGAGGTTTCAAGTGGCCAGGCTTCCCCTATGTACGTGGCCGGCTTATGTGTTAGCCTGTAATGTAGTTAGTGTAAATGGACAACTGGGTATGTGGCTTCTGCTGTCTGGTACGCTTTCACTCCTCCCAACACTGCTGTCTCCCGGCCCTTGGATAGGAGTTCAGAATGTAGAGCATGGAGACAATCGTTTTGGCTTTCCTCTGCCCTCATTCTCCCTGTATTTGTGTAACACGCAAATCCCCTGCCTAGATTACAAAGAGATCAGGGAAGAAGCAAGCGCATGAAACAAACAGTGAGATTAATTCCTTTAGGAGCCAACGTGTGTAATCCCCCAAGGCGCATCTGCCAGTCCGAGGGAGGTTTAGCCAAAGCTAGTCTGGCAGCTAGTGAGGAATTTCTGCTGGGATCTCTCTAGCTGGGGGGAGGGGAAGGCAGAGTGGGGTGACTGGCTGCAGCTCGCAGAAGGATGTTGTGTGACTGATTTACACCCAGCTACACTTCATCCAGGGTTTCTTTCAACAGTATACCACCCCACTTGGTGATGCATGCAACAGCCTCTCTTCTCCAAACTGCCCAGAATCCAGCAATTCCATATGCTGTCCTGCCAGCGTAGCCATGGGTTCTGCCCCTCCCAAATTCAGCAGTCCTACGGGAGACCTCCCCAGACCTCTCACTGTCTCCCTTTACCTGGTAGGAGTTCCTTGCAGCAGAGGTAGGCAAATCCTCTGGGCTCCTGTGACTGGGGAACCAGTCCCCTTAGGAGATGGGCTGGATTGTGAGGCAAAGAACAGGTCTTTGATTCTTGATGTCGGTACATTTCCAGTGGGTGGGGTTGGAGCAGATCTCCCTGCCTGGGGGGTGGCAGAACAGGACTCCTCACTCCCTATCAGTGCCAACCTCTGGGATGGGCGGGGGAAGGCGTCACACAGAATTAGAAGCAAAATAAGCTGCTTGGTTCCTTTTCAGTGCAGCTGCAGCTTGGTTTAATTTCCTCTCCTCCTGGTCTGCTGCTGGAGTGGTGATTCTGGGATAGGTCACACAGAATAGGGCACTCCTGGGGGAATCCAAGAAGGGATGACCCTTGGTCTAGCAGCCAGGTGCACCAAACAGAGGGCTGACACTTCCAAAGAGCAGAGAAGGCATTAATGTTTTTGAGTGGATTTCAACGTGGTCTTTTGTGGACTCCCCTTCCCCAACGGCACTAGTTCCTGCCCACCCTGCTCATGTCCCAGTGGACAGAGCTGGCCTAGGGATGTTAGGTTTGGGATATATCCCAAGGCATCATCTCCCTACCCGACTCATTTTCCTTTAGAAATGTGAGAGTTGGAGAGAGGTTGTAGTAGCCGTGTTGGTCCTAGGATATTAGAAAGAGAAGCTCTCTCACCAACAAGAGTTGGTCCAATAAAAGATATTCTCACACCCCCCTTGTTGCTCTAGAGTTGGAGCGAATCCATTCAATTCCTGCCCGCCTCCAACTGCAACAGTGGAACCCAGCCAGCAGGCTCCATTCACACCTAGCAAACAGGTCACCAGTTAGGTTTTCAAGGCCCTTTGCAAGGGAAAGATATAACAAAGAGCCCAGGTTCTCCTCCACCGGTGTCCCCTCCAGCACCTTGGTGCCCAGGGAATGTTGGAATAGCCGCTTGGTGAACAGCTTTGTGTCCGTTTGAGCAGAGAGAAATTTCTGCTATGGAAACATGCACAGACGGGCATCCCCGTAGCATGGCCACTGTCCTGAGCAGGGAGGGGAGGGGGGTTTACTGATGCAATCCCAGGAATTCTGGGGGAGCGTTTGTGGAGGTATCACTCTGAATTTCGGCCTACAGTTTTTGCCTCAATATTATGAGCAAGGCCCCTTTGCTCTTCCTCACCCTACAAGCATCACTAGCTGATACCTACTAGAGGTGAGAGGTAACTGGAAGTGATTTAGTACAAGTGGCAGCCATAGTTTGGTAATTCCCCTGCTGCTGCTAGTGCCGGATCACGTCAGGCACTGCAGCCAGAGCGGGGAGGAGGTTGCTGTGACAGCACAATTTACTTTTTCACGTGGTGAGAAACGTCAGGATGACTCTGCTGCTGACCAAGCCTCCTGGCGCAAGGCAGCAGCGCAGTTCCTTCAGCAAACTAGGAGGGGCAGGTGATGGCTAATGAGGAACCTAGTTCTTCAGTGCAGATCTTGGCTCATAGAAGTGTGGTTACATCTTCTCCTGTGGGACACTTATTAGGCTGAGTCTACACGTATGGTGGCAGGTAGAGGATATATACCGTGTGCCCCCCCCCCCAGCATGGGATAAATAGTCATGTAGAGGTGAGGCACTGCTTAGGTGAGTGAAGATGCTCCAGAACTTGGCGGTATATACCTTACGGGACTCTCTCCCCTGCCAAGCAGGGCCACTCATGGATACACTGCTATTTTTAGCAGTGTAGTGTCCCACTGCCTGCCCTCCGCCAGGGCCTTTCCCTGCTACATGTAGCTGCACCCTGCAGCGAGCATGGATGCAGCCTGCTTTTCAGTGTGGTGTGTAGCTACGTGCTCCCTACACACCACCGGTAGAGACAAGGCCTTATGCACAGCTTCAAGCCCACAAGGACATTATAGGCAGCGCCCCTCTGGTAAGAAGAGCCATGCTTCATGATAAAATAGCACTTGATTGTTCATTTGCCCCATGAGGCTGGGACACTTCCTCATTCACTAGAAACAGAGGAGAGACTCTCCATGCCCCCAGATTATTCTCTGCCCAGCTGCACTGCACTCTGCCTAGTGTATCAGCCCACAGGCCAGATTCTCAGGAGAACTCAGCACTCCTCTGGACACCAAAACAGGTGGCCAACATTTCAGAGGAGCCCAGCACAGCAGGTGCTGAAGGCTCTTGAAGAATCTAGCCCCAGTTGAGGATGCAGTGAAGCACTTGCGCCAACTATCCAGATCAGATTAAAAATCGGGGCCGTTTTTTTTTTTTTTAAATGGCACATGCAGAAGGCAGAAGTTTTAAAAAAAAAACAGCCTTCATCTTCCCTAGTGAGCCTAAACACTAGTTTGTATCCAGGGAGGTTGTGGAATCCCTCTCATTGGAGACTTTTAAGTACATGTTGGACAAACCCATCAGGATGGGTCTAGGTTTACTTGGGCCTACCTCAGTGCAAGGAGCTGGATTAGATGGCCTCTCAAGCTCCCTACCAGCCCCACCTGTCTATGATTCCATAATGTAGTAAGAGCAAATGGAAATGGTTCGTGGTCACTTTGCCATCCCCTACCCAGGGGTGAATCAGTTACTTACCTCATGTAATTAACCAGTTGTTCATGTAGTGTTGGTGTTTGTTAGATCGTATACATATAATACGTTCTATAGCCGGCTATGGAGGAGGGAGTCTCATCTACACTTATGCCTAGATTTGCAGAAGTGCACAGCAGCAATAGAGACTTTGCCTCACCCTTGAGGCCCGTTAGAGCCGCTGAAGGCTGTTGAAAGCCTGACTCATAGTGCGAGAGCAAGATTGGCTTCTGCCCTTGTGCAACAGCTCTGGCCTATGACCACACCTAGTGAATTAGACAGCAAACAAGCCTCCTATTTAACCGTCTAAATGTCTGAGCTTCTGCTGGGCTGGATATGTGCCCCACTTTCTCCCTGTAGTCACGCAGCCCCATGCATAACCATTCCAAGAGGGAAAACTGAAGCCAGAAATCCTCTGTAGCTTTTGAGTAGAAACAAACGTGCCAGTTAAGGAATCAGCCTGTATGTCAGAGGCTTACAGAAGACGGTCGCTGCTGAGAAATATTCCCTTTCATTTCATGAATTGCTTTAACAGGCAATATACTACAAAGCATTAAACATTTAAAAAGACAAGACTGTCTCACTTACCGAACATAACAGATCAGAGAAGCAGGAGACAGGCAGCCAATGCTTAGAAAATTCATATTAGCAAACATACCAATTCCTCCATAGTTCACCACTGGGCCTTGTCATCAGTTTGCCCTTAAATGGACTTTTCCTACTGGTGTACTTGGTATCAACTGTCCAATCCGTTTGATGCCAATCAGTTCCCTTTTAATTACCCTAATTAAGCAGACTTGCCGCTTATCAGATTGTTGATCAAGTGGATTCCGCTGTCTAGATGATCACATGCCTTCCCGCTACACCTCCCCCTTCCCCAAGAGCTAGAGCCTTTTTGCAATAAGGGTTTTGCCAGTTTCTACTTTTTGATTTATTTTCAAAAATCAAAGGCTCCTGGTGCATTTGTACTGACTTGGAGAGGACAGGCTGGCCACCCGGGGTAGAGCTGACCGTGCGGCTGCCAACCAGAAACCAAACTGCCTTCCTCACAACACCATTTTAAAAAGATTACTGTTTTTATGACCAAGCTGGTTTCTGATTACACTTTTTTCCCCAACCCAGAAATGAGCAACGGCTGGTCAGTAACAGGGGAATCTAAGAGTGGCTGGAACAGATTGAATGCTGGGCCATTGAGTACAGTACCCGCCCCAAAACCCATAGTACATTAGGCCAGGTGTGCAATGTGCATCAGAGGCAAAATGAGTCTGTGTGCCCCTTCTATGGGGGGGGGGGGGGAAGGGAGTCTCAAAATTCTTACAAACCTGGGTCAGAATTAGTAGCGCCATGTTATAACTGGTGAGGCAGAATCACAGGCTAAGTAACCTGCCCAGGGTCACAGAGTGAATTAGTGGCGGAGCCAGGTCTCCTACCACCCAGTCCCCCGCTCTAATCATTGGAGTACCCGTCTCTTCACATGTATAGCTCCATGTGTTATCAGTGCTGATAAAATTAACTAGCCACTTTCTAACTCTGCCCCATTGGTTGACACAGATGCTCTCTGGTGCAGCAGCCCTGGAACAAACGAGGTGGTCTGAATGCAGCACTACATGTGTAGCGTCCTAGCACAGTCCTAGGGGCTTGACAGACAGGGGGGTCAGTGAAGCACACACCTCCCTTTTTGTGTTGAAATGTTGGCCCTGGGTGGGGTGTGAGGCGGGTGGGGTGTGAAGGGAGTGCGGCAGGGGTGTGTGGGGAAAGCCTGAGGGAGCCCTCCCCCCCCCCCACGCCCCACCACACCTCAGAAAACCTCAAAGTCCAGCAGTCAGGGCAGTCCCGTGAGAGGTAAGAGAACACTGCTTAAATCCCATCTTCACAAAGAACAGGAGGCTTGACCCAAGTGCTCCCATAGGCTAGGTGACTACCCAAAACGCTGGACTATAGAGGGCTTCTTACACATTCTGGGGTCCAATTAAAATGTAATTATTTATTAAAATGAAACAGCTGCCATAAGCCATGAAAAACACCCCATATCAGCATACCCCTGCTGTTAGTGATTTGGGTACTCACATGAAAGTGTGCAGACCCCCTATTCACAGCCCGTCTCACCAAGCACAGGGGGAACTGACCCAGGGTCCCCGCCCATCTCCCACCTCTAACCAAGGAGGAGGCAGGGCCTAGGCTGAAGGGAATGGCAGCTAGTGTCCATGAACTACCCAGGGAGGAGAGGCCTTATAAACAAGCAGACCCCAGTGCTAGCTGTTATTTCCGCTACTATCGTTGCATATTATATTTCCGTGAGCCACTAAAATGTTACACTGGAAGCTTCCAGGAATCCCTGACTGCCTTTCCAGGGGGAGAATTTTGCTAGGGACAGAATCACAGCACCTGGGCCCAGCAAGAATAACCCCACCACCAAAGTAAAAGAACCCCTCTCTGTCCCTATTCCCCCCCACACACATACACACACCTCCAAGGAAGCCAGGGAGGCAGCCGGAGGCTTTAACCAGTCTCATAAATGCTACTTCCTTTCTCAGCCGTCTCCCACATTGGGCTGAACAGAACCCTGCCCCTGAAACAGCTAAAGAGAGGGCAAGCGCCCCGTGGCTGCTGGCGAGAGCCAGAGCCTTGACTGCATTATGGGTGCCACCGAGCAGCAGGGACGCAGCATAAGGAGAAAAGGGGAAGCCACAATTCTTTGTACAAAAATGTGGTGGTTGCTTCACACAGTGCCTCAGCCCCGAGCTCTCTAGGTCATGGGAGAGAAGGCTCTGCCACATTTCCGGCAGAGGCCAGGCCTGCACTGGGGATTTCTTGACCTCGTGGAGTGGCGATAAGAGCCCAGCCCTTCCGCACTGTGGCCAAAGCAGGCTCAGTACAGCTAGCGGCTCTCATGAGGGTTACCCCAGTTTTAAGCAGCGGAGAACTGCACCAGTGCAAAGAGCAGCGTGGCCCCTTGGCACTAGGGCTTCACACTGGTGCAGTTGCAGTGATGGCGGTGACTGGAGCAGACCAGGCTCAGACTGGCACCCTGGAGAAGTGGGGATGAGCTCCTGAGACATGGAGCCTTTCAAATCCATCTCCATTTCACATCTGGGCAGTGGGCCAAGTCCAAATCTGCATCGCAGTAAGCACCTTCCCCACTGGGAGGAGGGGCTGAGGACTGGACAGGCCACAGAGCCTGGACTTCCAGCGTATCCCTAGAAGATGCCCCTCCTGGACACGGGTAAGGTAGGCTGGTGGGCAGAGTGTGTGTCAGCTTGGGGTGCCACTGCCCAGGCGCCCCCCAGCTCTGTAGATGGGTCTCAGAATCAGGTCCCCAGACTGCCACCCATCTCCTCGCACTAGCCTGAAATTCACATGGGGGAATCAAATCTCAAAACTTAAAGAAAAAGCAACAACTAACCAAACTGGCAGCCATTCAGTGAGTGCAGGGCTCCAAACATGAAGGCAGGTGCCTGCAGCCGGCCCTAGCACAAGTGCGGGTATCTCAGTGACTGCACAGGCTGGTGTCCATAGCGCAGCTTAGGCTGCGTGCTGCAAACACACACTGTTGGATCAGCAGGGAAAGGGGATCAGGGCGAAGAGGCAGGATCTTGGTTTTATTCACACAAAAAAGGCTGCATTGACTGGAAGGAGCCTGCACGGTGCTAAGGAAATGAGAATGAAAGGCCCTGTCCTGGCGTAGGGGTTGGTCCCGATCCCAGCCATCGGTGTAGATGTGTTTGATTTAATTACAATGCTACTGGAATGCCTCAACGTGTCAGTGGAGTTTCCCCGCCGGGTGGTTCTACTTCCCCTGCTAGATGTAGTGGTGTGGCTGAGAAGGGAGTGCAGAGCACAGTGCACCAGCTATGCACCCAGCAGGCATCAGGAAAGGTCTGTACAAGTCCTCCCGTGGGAAACACGATCCTTGTCACAGAGTAAATCCAGAGGCAGCAGAGCTGGCCAGCTAAACCATCACAGGGTGAACGGGAGGCAAAACGTTGTGCAAGCTGGTGTGCGTGAAACCTAAACAGGGAATCAACCTGGACTGCCCAGCGAGGCAAGACAATGGAGCCTGGTGGTGGGTAACACAAACATCTAATCTTAAAGGACACCAGGACAGAAGGGAAGTCCAGGCAGTAGGGTGAGTAGGACACACCTCCAGGAGCAACCCTCTCTGAGTTTGCTGCTTTCATTATCTTGTCAGAAGGTAATAGGATCCTAGGGTTTATTGTACAGTATCGTAGATTAGCTCACAGCCCTCCTGGCCCAGGGTAATCTTGTTACAGGATTACACAGCCATGTGCGAGTCCCGCACCATGAGCACCATTGGCTGATGGATACACGAGGAGCGAGTCTAGAGGGGGGAAATGGCAGAGGGGAGCTTTCTCTGCCACATTTTGGCAGACCTGCAGTATTCACAACCGTCTGATGCATCAGGAGCGTCCAGGGTCTCAGGCATAGAGCACGCTGCTGCCAATGGACTGCTCTGCCTTTTCTGCCCTGCACGGACCACGAGTCAGTCACGGCTTCCATGATTTTACGTGACCTCCGCAACTTCAGCTCCAGGTGGCCGGGCTTGGCCTGCTGTGATTTATTATTACCCGCATCCTGTCCCTGACTTCTACTAAAAATACTCCTCACAAAATCTTAGCCTTCATGATGATCACTCCCTGGCCACCAGGGGGCAGTAGGGGAGCAAACAGGGAGCACGGTATCCATGACACCTTGGCCCATTACTATAAGGGGATTTTCACAACAAAGCAGAGCCCAGGACACACCTTCCATCGTAGGTAGGGTTGCCAATTCTGGTTGGATGTATTCCTGGAGGTTTCATCACATGACAATTTTTAAATTAAATATTAATCTTTAATTCCTGGACACTCCAGGCCAACCCTGAAGGGTTGGCAACCCTAAATTTGTAGGCCTTAGGTCACCCCTTCAGGTTCATGCAAGAGGCACAGGCACCAACCCTTTGCTACAGTACAAATCCAGGGGATGGCTCAGGGTATAAAGATCAGAGCTGAAATACCTAGAATCGCTAAAAATGTAAATGGCATCAGGACTCATCCAGCCTCTGCCTTCCCTGGCATGACTGTAAGTTGCTGGGCTGATGAAGCACTTGCATGGGGACCGTAAGGATCATCCAAACCAGGGTTAAGCACAAGGTTCATATGTTCGGAGCAGCACCTGATCCCAACTGCTGCAAACAGATCAACTTTGCAGTTGACCCCTCTTTCTAAAGTCTACCTTGGGAAAATTCACATGCAGCTGTGATCAGGCTAGTGTGAATCTTGTTATCTGGCAGGACAAACCCACGAGATGCATGAGTTAATGGAGCAAGATAAGTAGCACAGATCTGCTGCCAGCACAGCCTACACCTTGCGTACCTTACTTTAACATACATGTGACTTGCTGTCTTCATTCAGCAGTCTTGTTGGGGTCCTACAGGGAGCAGCAGCTGGAGGTGAGCTGCAAACCAATCATGCCTTCAACTGCATTCTATTGCGACACGGCCAGCAGGATGGCCTGCACTCTCCCACTGAAGCAGTAATGCAGATGGGAGGAGATGCTAGAATAAGCAGCAAGAGCCTCTGGCACGGAGCACATCAAGCATGTTGTGTTTATTTTAAAGGAAAACCAGCTCCATCCAAATGTGTCGGGGGAGGGAAGATTCCCCAATGAAGCTCCAGCTTCTTCCCAAAGCTTCAGTACACACCCGTGTCCCATTACCAGCTGGGAGCGCTATAAATCAGTGAGGGATGTGATTATCTGCAGGCTGTGCATCCAGGACGAAGCAGCTCCTAGTGGTAAGGCCCAGCTCCAACCTGCATTCATTAACATTTAGAGGACATAAAGAAACCAAATTTTGTAGGAGCAGCGCTAGTCAGCTCCTCTCCTTTTTCCTGTGGAGCAGCAAAAGGAATTGAGATTCAGTTTGCCGGTAGGTCCAGCTGCTTTGTACACAATATTTGTACACAATAACCCAGCTCTGCCGCTAGTAGACTCCAGGGACTTCACATTACCCTGCCCAAGGAGCTTGTCTATTATATGATAGAGCAGAGTTTAATTTTTGCATGCCTTCTGGAAGCCCATTCCCAGCAGGGCAGAGGGATTCACTAAGGCTTTGCAGTCCTCGAGATATTCATTGGCAAGGAAGGAGTTCTTGGCTCGCAGGCTGTGATGGATTCAATACGGCTGAATGTCGCTGGCTGGAGACATGCTGTTGAGAAGGGCACCAGCTAGAGCTAATAGTCTGATGGGCCTTGGTAGTACAATGCCTGGTAGAACTCGCTGCCTTGATAAAATTTGAAAATTTAAGCTGATGGATTGGGGAGGAAAAATGAGGTTACCTAAAGAGAGAGCTATCGTGGCCAGAGGCCAGGTAATCAAGTAGCATAAAGTATCCTAGCTCGGTGTCCCCGTCAGGCTCCCTTCTTTTGACCCTTGGACCATACTCCTGTCCCTGTTATTACATTAGTTGTCCCCCGTAATCACTTGGGTTTCAGGCCCTGTAGATCCTCCCCTTAGGCTGGGGGGGGATCCTTTAGCAGTGAGCAGGCTTACGCCCACCCACTTCCTGGACCCCAATATGTAAAGCATCCTAGCTCCATTGAAGTCAATAATAGGTATGCCAATGAGTGCCAGCTGAAATCTGGCCCTAGCTCTGTAAGAGGTGCTCAGAGATTACAGGTTGGAGCTCATGCTGGTTTCAGGACGTGCACTGGCACAGAAAGCGACACACTACTGCACACACAAGAAGCCGATCTTTTCATTCATACACATGATACAACCATTTTTTGGTGAGGTCTGTGTGTTTAATCAGACAAACTGCAAAATATTTACACCAATATCAGAGTTTCAAAGAACCCCCGCCTCCCATTCCACAAATCTGGGGACTTTAGGTTTTTCCAAAAAGTTTTATTATTAAAAAAAAAAAGGGGGGGGGGTGGACTAGCTAGTTAGACACTCAAAAGGCAGTGGGGTGGGGAGCAGGGAAGAGAGACAGATCACCATGTTCTCTGCATAGTCAGCAGCTGGAGATTTTACAAAACACTTAACAAGTTACAATAGCAGAAGAATACCTTGTACGGGGTTATTTATTTCCCTGAATCAATGCCAAAGAGCATCAGACTCACTAGGTAAAGAGATTCCTCTTTAGTTTATTGGCTTAAAAAATAAAATTGGCAAAACACACAGTCTCTCCGTCCTGCTGCCTGCAGGGTATTAGTCAGTTCCAATGCCAGTATCCAGCCCTAAGACATAAACAGACCCTATGTCCTCTCCTGGCCCCACACAGGAGGGTCACCCTGCTCTACCACACTCTAGATCATGCACAATGGAGAGGGGTTTACTCTGAACCTGGGACAAAAAAGAATTCAAAGAATCCTGCTCTGTTCTTCTTCAAAAGCTTGCCAAAGACAGGGGAAGAGCATCTCGTATTCACTTAAATTATTAATAGTCATTATTGCTACACCAGCTGTAGTAAAATCAGACAGAGCTGGAAACAATCCGTGTTTAAGTCATTCTATT
Organism: Chrysemys picta bellii; assembly: GCF_011386835.1. Taxonomy (NCBI): domain Eukaryota; kingdom Metazoa; phylum Chordata; order Testudines; family Emydidae; genus Chrysemys; species Chrysemys picta. Next base: position 35,130,101 of record NC_088803.1, on the reverse strand, counting down.
CCCCCATCTTTCTTTGAAAAACGTACATATTAAAAAAAGAAAAAAAGTCTTTTCAGTATCTACATCTGCCGTTACCTCCTCCCCCCCAGCTCCCGTCAGCCTGCTGTTCTTCAGCGTATTCCAATTTTTGTTTCTGAAGCAACAATTTCTCCTTGGTGGTAGGTGTTTAAAGATATATTATATAAATTATACAAGCATCATTGGCACAACACACACTTAATGCCCCTCCCCCCCACACATACTTTCTCTGCATGTTAGAAACCTTACAAAAAAAGGGGGTGGGAATCTGATCTCGCTAGGAATTAGGATTTCTCCACAACTGCTCAACATATGTAAAAAGACACAGAACATGAAAAAGGGACCCAGAGTCCCTGCTCATGAATGCAGAAATCTAGACACAGCAACTTTTATGCTGTGCAGAAGGACCTTTTAGTTTAAGTCCAAAATTCATTTAAAAGAATACAGAAAATTAACATTCTAACCAAGAAAGATAGGAACTTTTCTTGGAGATGAGTGGAAACTCAGCCTTTTCAAGAGAGAGAACAAACCAGTTTTAATAAATAAGAGTGAGATGCAGGGCTAGGTATGTGTTTTCATCAGTCCCATTTTCCCTGAGCTCCTGGTGGGGGAAAAAAAACAAAACAAAACAAAAGCCTAAAAGGAAGATTCTCATTTGGGTCCCAGCATCTCTGGGAGAAAATGAACTAACCCTCCCACCATGCCCAGGTTTGGAAGAGAATGCCAGTGAAGCTAGATTTCTAGCCACATTTGAGGGGATAGGTTGGGAAGACACAATTACCTCATCCCTCTGCACCTGCTTCTCCCCTGCTGGACAGGGAGGGTTTTATTCTGAGAGGCCAAGGCTGGTGCCATGTCAGTTAATGGGAGTTGTGACCTGGATTTCAGTGGGGCCCGTACGTGGCTGCAAGAGCTCAGGAGAAGGCGGCTTTAAAAAGAGTCTACAAAGCCAGGATGGAGTCACACTCCGCCTAATTTTTTGACCTGAATGATGTTTAATCACAAAGGCATATCAGCAATACAGACAAGATACGTGAGTTAAAGCTGATCTATAAACAGCAGCACTGTTAGAATATCTCCCAAGGTTGCTTGCATTGTACTATGACCAGGCAGGGGAAGAGGGGACTGAAGGACAGATCCCATTGAAACCAACTGGAGTTTTGGCACAGATGGCAGGGGAAGGAGGATTTAGCCCACATGCAGCCAGTCAGCTCCATGAATGCCCCTGGACACTTCTCACAGCCCACTAGCTCCACCTGGGGGATTCACCACAGCTGCCAAGACATTTCTGCAACTTGCAGTTGTGATACACAAGGGCCTGGGACATGGTGGAGATTTGGCTCAATTGCCCTAAAGATGAGGATCGATCCCAACATGGAAAAAACGTTAGGGCCATGAAGGAAGAAAATGTATGGAAAATACCAAAACCCACTTTGCTCCACAGGCTGGGGTGGTCAGGGACTGGGGGAAGCACATCAGAATCAATCACTTGAGTCCACTTTCAAAGTCATGCGTGGTTGCGCCTCATGCTTTTCTAGGGTTTTTTTTTTTTTTTTAAAATCCCATGTGCTTCTGAGATTTCACTCCCCCCAGCCGGCATTTCTCCAGGGGAAGGATTTGCGCCTGCCCAGCACTCCTTAACACTCCCCAGAAAAGAAGTTCTCCTCTGCATCAAGAACGGGCAGCTGAGCCAGACCAAACCCAGCCTTGGGCAGAATGGATCATGTTGAACTTACAATTCTGGAGAACAGAGGGTCAGGAGTCACTCTCGGCCAGTGTGCCAAAGCACCCACAGGACAGATGCCACCTAAAGGAAGCAGTTAGGACAGCCCTTGTTTGGGACAGCTAAACTCTTTGAATAATGCATGGACTAAGTGGGCCACAGGTTGGGCTTGGAGCACAGTCCCTCAGTTGCCAAAGGGGTTCGGTTCTTGGGGGATTATTGGCACACTGAAGAGCATCCAAAACCACAGACAAACACGAGCGAGTAATGACAATAACCAAAGCCTTGCGGGCAAATGGCAAAGAATTCCAGTTACGTCCAATTGCAGACACGAGTGTTAGCTTCGAAAAAACACATGCAACTAATTCAACAGGGGGCTCTGGGTGAGCACCCAGGCGACTCGAGGGCTATGTACAAAACCAGGCTATTTTACAGCTCATTAGAAGTTCTCCCTTTTAAGACGCCATTACTCCCACAGAAAGCTGCTGGGCTGCTCCAGTTGAACAGAGTAACTTTGCTAGAAAGAGGTGATTTAAATAGGGCTTCGGTGGCTGCTTGGGTTTTATAGTTTGTTTAAAGAATCATCCATCATGAGGTGGAGGCAGGAGCAAGATCGGTCATTGAAAACCGTCAAACTCAGAATCATCTCCAGCCCCTGGATGTGACGTAGGAAAGGGCAGTCCTGCAGCCCCTTTCTACCTCCCCACCCCTCCGAGCACCCTCCCTTCTAGAGGCTGGCCAAGCAGATCTCAGTCCTGCTCCAAGGACAGGCCTACACCACATGGGGCTTTATGACTGGAACTCATTTAGAATGAAGAAATCCTTAAGGACTGAGCAGGTGGGACCTCGCCTGGTGCATTTGGAGATCTGGGCCGAAGACCAGCCAGCTGTCTTGGCCAAGGATGGGGCGGTGTCTTTTGCGTTCTCTCCTGTCTTTGGCACAGCACCTGCCCATTAATGACACTTTGCCCACATGGGCACCATTTGCTATTCCACCTCCCTGCCTCTCTCATTCTGACACTCCAGGTCTACCCCAAAGGGGGAAAAAGTGCTGCTGAGCAGCAAGGAGCCTTCTGCAGCAAAAAGAAACGGGACTGCTGTTCCCTCGGCCGTGCTTAGGCCTCATCTCCAAAACGGGGGTGCGCGCTGCCAGCACACAACTGCATTAGGGCACCATATTGATCGAGATGGAGCCCCAGGGCATTCTGGAGTTAACGAGAGTTGGGGTTCCCTCCCTCCCCCACTGAAGAGAGTGGGCCTTTTGCTTAGCACTTTCACTGACAGGCCAGGCTCACTCTCCATTTTAACACTCCCCGCTGCAGATCTCAGCACAGCATTCCTCCATTGTCCATTTGGACCGGTAGCTGAGACACAGATCTTTCATTTGCAGAGTTGTCCTAGACTGCAACTAAATGACCTGAATCCAAGAATCTTACTGCCCTGCATACAATCCATCCAGCTGCCTGTTCTGCCTGGCAGCTAAGAGCAGATGGAGAGTTGTCTCTTGACCCGTGGCTACTGTAATCTCTCCTGCACCATGACTGACTTGGCTGTAGATGGCCTATTAGCTTCTCTATCAGGGTCAGGGTCACCAGAAAACCCCCCTTGGCAGCAGCTTGAGCTAGAACTGGTGTCTGAATCTGCCTTCCACCAGATCTCTCCGCCTGAGGAAACAGCAGAAGAGAAGAGAAGATCAGCAGTGATCTGGCAAGAAGGGATTCCTTAGAGATTTTAATAACTATATACACACAGGGCAAAGCTTGCAAACTTAAGTCTGCTGTTTATTCACAAGCCTGATGAAAAATACAACCAGCCACTTGTGTGTCAACTGCTGTCAAGGTAGCCTCTGCCACGTGGCTGCATAAATACAAGCATGGAAGCCACTCGTGCACCATCAGAGAGAGCGTGAATTGGGAGCAACCAGCTGTTTGCTGAAGAAAGTACTTAGGATCCAATCCTAGAGAGTGCTGAGCAACCTGAGCTCCCAAGGATTTCAGTGGGAAGTGAGGGCTCTTAGCAACTTACAGAATCAGGCCCTTCCTCCTCCCTTTCCCCACCAAGGCTTGGAACAGAGATTTTGCATGATTTCTCCATTCATAGGCCCGAGGCCAGTTTGCAGCAAGGGCACAACTAGGCCAGACACCAATACACAATGAGGCAAGGAGGTTGCTTCCCTACCTTACCATGCTGTACACAGGGCAGGTACAAAGAGCCCACCAGGATTCCAAAAGATCTCAGCTCCAGCCGCTGAAGCACGGGGTTGAGTGGAAGCACTGCACTAGTGATCTTCCCCATGGGAGCCCTTTCCCAGACCCTCACCTGCACCCACGGAAAACAGCCATGGAAGCCGGGCTAAAGCAGCAGAATCCAGAGTTTTAACTTTTAGGCAGGGTCTGGAGTTTAGGTGATGCCCCCTGGTCGCTCAAGACCAATTATGGAGTGAAGATGGAGGGGAAGGCCCCTCTGCTCTCAGGCAGAATGGAGACTTCACCTCCACCCTGAATGCATCCATAAGTAGTTCTTGAAACCACGCCCCCATGGAGTGGGTAATGCACTCCCAAGAGTCTCCCAAACTCAGCAGCCTGTGGAGGATAAGACAATGGGGCACGGCCAGGGCCCCGTTACCCTAGGTAAGCTAGCTCCACATCAGGCCTTGATTCAGACACAAAGAACCCTTTGCTGGGCAGAGGCTTTCCTGACTGTGGCAGAGCTGGCGCGAACACCACAGTGTCCCAAGAATGACCACCCCTGCTTCTCTGGCACTAAAAGCCTTGGAGTAAACTAAGATGCATCTGAATGAGTGGAATGAGGACAGGCAGGAGGGTCTGGCTGACTGTTCTCCAGGTGAGCTGCTTAGGGTGCTGGCTGGAAGACCAGGGGTACTTCGTTGAAGAATACCCCTCAAAGCAATAGGGAGTTGGCAGCAAGGGTAGGAAAAAGGAGAGGTATCCTGCCCCATTGGCATTTGCCTTAGTGTGTCTCTAAGAAGTAGTCATCAAGATTACAAGGTTCCCTTCGCTGGGTCAGACGAGACTGGAAGACAGAAACCTGCAGCTCACGATTTAACATGGTCCCGATACAAGTCAGAAGTCACTGGCCCCATGAGCAGCAACAGTGAACACTAATGCAGCTGCACGTGCAACTCGGCCATGAAGTCCTTCTAGCTCTCCAGTAGAATCTCGCCCGCAGAGAAAAATCTCCTCACGAGCCTCCAGGCACAGTCAGCATCCCTGATCCAAACTCACATGTGCCTGGGACCTGCAGCAAGGCCAGGGGGCTGGCGCTAGTGTCCCAATGCCACAGCCCTGTACACCAGCAGGATGGGGCAGTGGAGACCGAGTCATGCGAGCACTGAAATGTGAACGTCCTCTCTGGAAGAGTCTCTCAGTCTGAAACCACAAACATTCCTGTAGTGAACTGCAGCCAAGTTTGCTCTGGGAACAGGTGTAGGGAGCAGAGAGGTACGGGGGGAACCTTGTGCTGGTTTAAAAGAAAAGAGAAAGGCTGGAAGCTGCGTGATCGGAGATTGAAAGGTGTTGATCTGTAGCACTAGCATCCAGTCCCAGCAGAGCCAAGCGCTCCAGTGAGAGGCAGGCTGCAAGGAAGCCTAGGTCGTTGTTAGACAGAGGTTGTCTAATGCCTTTCATTGCACTTCAGAACTACTAGGAGGAAGACCCCTGAAAGCCCCTCCAGCTTCTGCACAGACCTTCCCTCCTGGGTTTCTTCTGGAAAGGCTCCTTCTCCAACCCCCAGTCACTGCACACAGCCAATTCCCTTCAGACTCATCTCCAGGTCAAATGGCCACACTTTGTTAAACACAGACCATAAATCAGTAATTCGTGATCGGGAGAACCCAGCCCCCTCCACCTTGCGGGGCTAAAAAGCACCAGTCCCACCCTCTGGGAGAAAGGCTAGTCACCAGAACCAGACTCTGCAAGGAGTTCCTGAGATGCCGTGTGTCTTGTGACATGTGCATGGACACACCAGGAGGAGAGCAAGGTCTTTGGCACCAGGAGCCATCCCCACGTCTATAGGTTCTCGCCTGGCTGGTACTGGGGCTCTGTCGATGTGAAGTAGTCCTCCAAGAAAGCCTGAAGGTACTCGAAGGTGGGCCTTTCCTCTGGGTCCTTCCTCCAACACTGACACATCAGATCGTGCAGTGATTCGGGGCACTCTGGAGGACAGGGCATCCGGTAGCCACGTTCCACCTGGTCCAGCACCTCCCGGTTAACCATACCTGATAGCCAAGAGAGGGAATAGTGAGACATACCAGGGCTAGCTGACTTGACTAAGATCGTGTAGCTAGTCTGTGGTAGAGCTAGGAACTGAACCTTGATATTCTGCTAGCTAGATCTTCTTCAGCCCTAAATACAGCCAGTCACTCACTCCAAGCATGAATGGGAGAAGAACTTGATCCAAGGCAGGAGGTCTGGGCCTTCACTCAAGGCTCAGAGAACATCTTCGTCCAAGTACAAGACCCCCCCTCAGGTCTTTCCCACCATGGGGAAGGCCTCATTATCCACCCCCATCCCTAAGCAGTGGCAGAAACACCACAGCAAGTTTCTCCATTGAGATGAGCCTAGGAGTCACCATGGCAACTTAGACAAAACACTTCTCCATAGATCAGCTGGGATCTGCCACAGCCTGAGCTGATATCAGAGCCTGCAATGGCCAGCGACTGCATAGGACCTCCTGGTGTCTAGTCGGTACCTACTCTTACCTGGGTATGGCACTCTGCCCTTCGTGGTCAGCTCAGTCAATAGGATTCCAAAGGACCAGACATCTGACTTGATCGTAAACCTGCCATACAAAGCAGCTTCCGGGGCTGTCCACTTAATGGGGAACTTGGCACCTAAGCAACAGAGATAGAAAATAAGATTCAGATGCAATCAACCTGTATGTCCATTAGAGGAGAACAGAGGGATAGTGACACCACAATGGGTGTCAGCTGAGAGCTACTCTAGATGGGAGGTTTCACCAGCCGGACTTGCAGACCTCCGTTCAGAGGACTAGGCTACAGAACTAGCATTGGAGAAAAGTTATGCCTGCCCCCTCTGCAGTCCGTGGCACTAGTGACGGTGATTGCTTCCCCCTCAGCTCTTACAGGGACAGCAAGCACCTTATTAAGTTCTCATATCTAGGCAGGGGACAGAGCCTGCCTCAGGAGTAAGTCTGAAAAGCATAAAGTAGGGTCTCAAATCCCATCCCCTTCACTTTCCAATAGCACCAGCAGGGAAGGGTGAATAGAAGCAGGTGAACGGGAGTTAAAGTGCTGGTTTAATGGAGCAGCAGGGTCACACCATACACATCTGAGCATAGGAGTGTGACTGCAGACTCCTGAGAAGTGCTGGATCAAGAGCCCTGCAGAGCCATGTCCCTCCATACCTGCAGTCTGTGCAGGCTCCCTCACTGGCTGGGGGCAAGGGATTACTTCAGCCTCCATGCCCTGTTTAAGTACTTGGCCCCTCTGCAGAGACCACCCATGCCAGCGGGGCAGTCTATGCAGTGTGGGGGCCCGCCTGCAGGGAACCAGACAGACCCACAAAGAGTGGCTGGAAGGCAACAATTGAATAATTCCTCAGCTGGTCTAGACTTGAACCTAGGAGCACATACCAATGGCTTGTGCCACCTTGCTCTCACCTGCCCTGCCCTGCTCCGCTTGGAAATGCTAAGCAGTTTGGGCCTCAGTCATTTCCATTTTCCACAGCTCCCTTTGACGCCCGCACGTAAAGGCTATGCACCCCCTCCCGTTCCCCATACCTTGCCTGGCCGTGTATTCATTGTCCTCAATCAGCCGGGCCAAGCCGAAGTCGGCTACCTTGCACACCAGGTTTTCCCCCACCAGGATGTTGGCAGCTCGGAGATCCCGATGGACGTAGTTCATCCTCTCCACGTATGCCATTCCAGATGCGATCTGTAGCCCACACACGGGACAGTGCGCAGAGAACGTTAGATACTACAGGACACGCACTAGACCTCACAACTGTGCTCGTGTTAATGCAGAGCTGCCTGCAGCTGCCTTGGGGACATGGTAAACGTAGCCGGCACTCCAGCAGCAACCTGGGAGGCTCTGCTGGAGGTGGAATAGAGGTGGTAAAGTGGCAACCCAACATCAGCCTGGGGGCTGGGTCACGCTGAGCTGATAGGACTTGGAAGGGGCTCGCAGTTATTTTGCGATGCTTTGTCAGGCAAATGCAGGTTTGTGGCCATAAATAAGACACCGGGGGGGGGGGGGGGGGGGGAGGACGGGACGGGACAGGACAAAAGCCTGGCAGTGATGAGGGATTTTCTTCCCCGGGATTCTACATGAAATACCACCCAGAGCCCCAGACTGGGGGCCTTTTCTATAGCAGCTGGATCCGGGCAGTAAAATCTGATGGGACCAGTCCAGTGGCAGGAGCCAAGCTAGGGACGACAGCTGCTTTTTGTTCCCGTGTATGCGCCATAGAATCAGGGCTACAGATCTAGCACAGGATCCCTCACGGTTTTCCAGAGTACAGCTCTAAGTTTGTGACCCTCCAGAGCCCGATAAATCGGCTTAGGTCAGGCTGCTATTGACCTTTCACTGCGGAGGTGCCATACACCAGCAACTGCTGGCAAAGACCCAGAAGGCAGGCGAGCCAAAGTCTAGCACTTTCTGGCTCTGGCTGTGCCCTGACCATCCAGTTCCCAGGCCTCGCTTGAGAGAGCAATTGTGGCAGAGAAACAGAAAGGAGATAAGGGCATGTGGGACAGAGGCCGTCCCATTCTGAACAGATTCTTCCTCTCTTCCCTGCCCACCCCACCCCCATGGGATTGCTGGCTTTGAATCGGGTTACCCCCAAATTCAGAAGACAAGGACGTCTCAGGCAGCGCCTCAAACTGTGGGGGACATTTCACTTTGGTGCTAGTGGATTCCTGTTGGCCTTGGATTGCACTCGTGAAGGCTGGCATGATGGTCTTGTCCTCTCTGGCAGCTGGACTCCCACACCCCACTCAGACCAGGCATGAGAAGGCCCGAAGTCCAAGGGCCACAGCGGCCAAGAAGATAAAAGGGAAATTCAAACTGCAGCTCTCCAGTCAGCCAGACCCACCTGAGCCGCCATGTCCACCAGCTGGGGCAGCCGCAGATACTTGCCCATCTCCCCCTTCAGGAAATCCAGTAAGCTCCCTAGGATGGAAAGGCACAACCGTCAGCTACTGTTAGGAAGGAGTGGACACCAGACTCTCGGCCACTTGATGATGTTTGAGCAGAACAGCAAGGAGGTGTCCTCACATGCAGCTGCCCTTGGGGCTGGGGTGAGGAGTCTTGTGCTAAATACTAGATGTTTAGTATTTGTGCTAAACCAATCTGCAGCCACCTGGGATTTCATTGCTGCACATTACAGCCACTTGGAATGCCATGGCAACAGTAGGGACAGAATCCAAATCCTCCTGCTCCAAAAAAAACAAAAAACAAAAAAAAAAACCCCAAAGAACAAACAAACAAAAAAACCACAGCCCCCTGCCTAAAGACCAATCTGTTAGCAGGACAGGGCCTATGAAACATTGCACAGCTCCAGTTCCATCCAGTCGAGGGCAGCAGTGCATGCACCAGAGTGGGAGCATTGTAAGGCAGGAAGTGGTTATTCCTCTCCTCGCAACCTGTGCCCTCCCCCTCCCCAGTCAGCTCCCAAGCAGGCCGTCTCCTTACCCCTCTGCACTCTAGTGGGTCCCAGCTCCCTTAACTCTATCCTTTCTAGTAGGGAACACTGCACATTGCCACGGGCGGGTGCCGCCGGTAAATATCCAACACGCCTTCTATGGAGGAATGGGTAAGACTGTGCTTAGCTGGCTGGGTCATTTATAGGTCTCCACCTCCGCCCACTAGGACCCGGCTTTCCATGTATGGGAGCACTATGGAATCCGTTTTAGGGAGAGATTCCTTCCAGCTCCCTCAGGTGGTTGCATCTCGCTGCTGCCGGTGGCCAGTGCAGCTTGCCCTACACGCTTCTCTCTGCTCACACAGGAGGTTCAGTGACAAATAGGAAGCAGTTCCTCAGTTATCAGAGCCTATGACCAGGGCCGGCTCCAGGGTTTCTGCCGCCCCAAGCAGCAAAAAAAAGCCACGAGTGCGATCTGCGGCAATTCGGTGGCTGGTCCTTCGCTCCGAGAGGGAGTGAGGGACCCGCCGCCGAAGAGCCAGACGTGCCACCCCTCTCCGTTGGCCGCCCCAAGCACCTGCTTGCTGGGCTGGTGTCTGGAGCCAGCCCTGCCTATGACTGCCCCAGCCCTGGGTGCCAGGCACTCACCTTTGCTCATGTACTCCGTTACAATGTAAATGGGCTCCTCCGATACCACCGCGTACAGCTGAACCAGCTTCTCGTGACGGAGTTTCTTCATCACCTGGGCCTCCTGCAGAAATGCCTCTGGAGACATGGTGCCGGGTTTCAGAGTCTTTATGGCCACCCGGGTGGTGCCATTCCAGGTCCCTGGAGCAGAAGCCAGAGCCAGTTTATGAAGCAGCCCCTGGAGGATTAGGCACTGCCTTTACAGGCGCTCACCTAGCACACCGCCTTCAGGGGCGCGGTGCCCAGACCCAGTCACAGCCAGATTATGCCATGACACACTAACAACAGGATGTGCAGGGATGATGCTGCACCAGGCGTGGAAGTCCTACAAGTGCCTGAGCCTGACTAGCACAGGGAGAGCTGCAGATTTCACCGCGTCCCACCCGACTTCTGACACATCAGCATTCCTTGGCCAGCGCTCACTGCACTGGCCGCAATCCACGGCTCTCTGACGGTGCTAGAAGTTATTCCCTCCCATCCCATTTATACCGCCTGTTTGATGGAAAGAGAGACGCTCCCTCAGAGCACCCTAGGGGGCACTTTCAGCACTGGGGAAGCTTCGCATCCCTCCAATGAGCACCCCTTCTCCCACCCAGGTGGGAGACATCAGCCAGGAAGGAGGGATTACTCAACTTGCTGCAAGGAATAACAAAGGCTGAAATTCCTATTCTCTCATCCAGCCCTCGCTGTCAGAAATCCAGCTGGCTCATTAACAAGTCAAGAGGAGCAGACACTCCATGGCCCAGGCACCTGCTGCTGCCGCCGCCTTAGGCGTGTGTGTTTGGAGGAATCCTTACCCATCCACACTTCTCCAAAGCAGCCTTGCCCCAGTTTCACCTCCAGCCGCAGAGACTCCCTGGGGATTTCCCAAGCATCCTTAGCAAGTCCTTGCGTTTGGGGCTTGGCAGTTGGGCACACGTTCGTGAGACGGTGGCACAAGCCATCAGCATGTTCTGGCAAGGGGGAAGATAGACAGGCATGAAGGGGAGTTTAGATAGACGGCATCTTCACCGGAAGTCCTGCCAGCCTCCAAAGCGGCAGAGTCTGTTCTGATCATCATCCCCTCCCTTCTTACTTAAAATCCCATTATTTGGCTCTTCCCCATTTTATTTCAGTGGGAAGGGTGCCTGGGACCCTTTTGCCTGGGGTGCTACATTCCATGTGGAAGACAACATCCCCCCTCTAGACTTCAAATGGAGCCTGCCATTCACTGCTTACCTGCTACGGCATTAAGGCCAGAGGTCTCTAGGGGGTCGTTCTCTGCATTGCAGAGGGGAGGGAGAAAACACAGTCTTCCTTCCTTGATAATTTCCCTCTTAACATCTAGTATTTGTCTCCCCTGCTGAGACATGACATCTCCTTAGGAGACAAGGGCTAGAGAGGAGGGATCCTCACGTTTACTCCCTCTATCTAAAATCACCAAGTCTCCTGGCATCCTGTATGTTTTCAGGGAAGTGGAAACAGACCTTTGGCTTCTCTTTTTGGTTGCTTGACCTGCCAAAATAAAGCTGGGGGCCAACCCCAGGCCTCCCATCCCCACCACAATGCAGCCCTGAGGCTTTCTATACTGGGGATTTTTTTATTGGCAAAGTTACCCATCATTGCCAACAATGGTGCAGCTGCGTCAGTGGTAGCTTGTAAGGAAGCACTAAGATAGAAGATGTCAGCAGCCCTGTCTAACAAAACCTGATCAGAGCAAGTCTAGAGTGACGCAGTGTTGAATACCAGAAGCTGCAGGAGCCTTGTCCACACAAGGGTCCCACCACTGCAGCCACTGAGGGAGCTGCTCCAACCTTCTCCCCATTGCGAAGAGAGAGACAGACACAGCCTCAATTCCTAAGACCTACATAGCCTGCCCCCCAACTACATCTCTGTGCCTCCATACACCCTCCTCCGATGTCTCCATCTCCTTCTCCCACTTTCAATGCTGTGCTTTTACCAGGCTGTTCCCCACGCCCCGTACACTCGCCGTAACCTCATCTGTCCAGCAGCCCCTTTCCCCTCCTTCAAACTCAACTCTTGGGGCAAGACACCCTCTCCTCTGTCATTACTAACCCACAGGCCCTGCTTTTTCTGAGCGGCTGTCCCAGGCTTGACTACACTTTACTTTGCGTAGACGGTAAAGGAATGCAGGGCAGGGAATGGGTTCAGCTGCATTCAGTACAAATGTAGGGCGCTGATACCGGTCTCACGACACCTACTGGAGTAATACGCCACCAGCTGCTGCAGGTTGTTGAACTGCGTGCGGGAGGTGATGTAGAAGCCACCGCTGTCCAGCTTGCGGATCTTGTAGTGTTTCACGTTGAGCCCCTTGGCGTTGTCAAAGTCAGAGACCGAGAGGCAGTAGGCACCTGTGGGGAGAGCAGGTGCACCTCAGTCCTCCTTGAGAGGACACTCCAAGAGCAGGGGGAAAATGACTGAGTAGGATGCAATAGAAGCGTGTCTTATTCCGCTGAGGTTTATAGGAAGGGAATAATATATGGAGATATACCTATCTCATAGAGCTGGAAGGGACCCCGAAAGGTCATTGAGTCCAGCCCCCTGCCTTCACTAGCAGGACCAAGTACTGATTTTTGCCCCAGATCCCTAAGTGGCCCCTTCAAGGATTGAACTCACAGTGCTGGGTTTAGCAGGCCAAAGCTCAAACCACTGAGCTATCCCTCCCCCCGAGGGATGTAGGGTAGGGGCCTGGGCAGGGGCACGCATGCTCTTTAGAGACGTAACTCGGTTGATGTGTCATCCTAAGACTGGGACAATTTGAACAGTTCTAAGGTAGCCAGTGTGACACAGTAAGACGAGGGGAGAACCAATGCAAACAACTATTGGTTGTGACAGCTGCACATTGCTTTCTCCCTTTACGCCCCATGGTGTGGGAATACACACAGCCTTGCTGACAGGATCGAGGCTTCCCAGCGGGTGGGACTGTGTCCATGGAAGAGATTCTGGACATGCCAATGCAACAGGACAGCAACTTCACAGCAGGACCCGGGGGAGGGGGGGGGGGGAGAAATCAAAGTATAGAGGCACCATGTCCTTTGAACAAAGGAGCAGGCAAGGCCAACTCCAGTTGTGGCCTCCAGCTATGTTTTCTCATGCAGTGAGGCTGTCAATCGCCATAAGCTAACCAGTGTGGGTCAAAAAAATACTTGGAGATGGTAGACCTCCACAGAACACCTATCCGCTAAGGCAGTGATGCTGGTGATTCACTGCCCTGTCAGTAGGGTGACCAGATCACAGGGATGAAATATCGGGACGCGGGGAGGGGCGGAGGGGGGGGCGGAGCAAAAAAAAATGGCGGCGGAGCAAAAAAAAAAAAAAAAAAGCAGTTTCGCAGGGGCGGGGGGCATTAGCAGGCCCCACCCCAGGGCAAAAGCTGGCCTCGATGCAGAAGGGGCTGGGGATAAAGAGGGCATGGGGGGGGGACACCGATAAGAAGCACTGTGAAGCAAAGTCCGGGGCTGGCCGCGGGGCAGCGGCAGTGCATGTGAGCCGGGGACCCCGGGGGCAGCGTGGCGCGGGCGTGCAAGGGGCCAGGGCTGGCACAGCCGAGCCACAGCAGCGGCCGGTCTCCTGAGGGGCTCCCCGGGGCTCCAGGCTGGGCAACGGGCAGGAGCCAGGGCTTTTCCCAGCCCCGCAGAGCCTCCCGCCCCCCAGCCCGCCGTGGGCACATGCGGCGCGTCCCGCCGCCGGCCGGCAGGGAGCCCCGCGCCTCTCCCGCTCGGCTGCGCTCCAGCGGCTCCTTCCCGGCGGGGCGAGCCGCTGGAGCGCAGCCGAGCAAGAGAGGCGCGGGGCTCCCTGGCAGCGGCGGGGAAGTTTATGGGGACCCCGGCTGGCCCCTCGCCCCTGTCCGCCGGCCTCCCTGCCTGGGACAAGTTTCGCCCCCGCAGCCTCTCTTCGCCGCGTGTCTCCGGCGGCCCACGCTGCCCACCTGGGCCAGAGCCAGCCCCGGCTGCTGCCTGCACGCAGCCCGGGCCATGCCCAGCTAGCCCCCGGCAGCCGCGGCAACTTTCCCTTCCCCTCCCACGCTCCTGGTAGTTGCCCGACCCTCCTCCTAACCTCCTCCCTCCATGGAGAGATCCAATGGGGGAAGGAGGGGGCGGAGTCGGGGTGGGGGGGGGCATGAGTGCCAGAGCGGAGGGCAAAATTGCTTTTTTGTCCAGTGTCCCGACCGAACATCGGTCGGGATGCGGGACAAAGAAGGAAATATCGGGACTGTCCCGATAAAATCGGGACGTCTAGTCACCCTACCTGTCAGTGCCCCAGCATGGTGCTAGGACACACTGTGGGGCTTGTCAGAGATGTCGTGGATGAAACATAAGACCTGGCATTACGCCATCCCAGGAGATCCAACGGCAGTATAAGATGGGGTCATTAACCCTCAGTGTCTTGGCCAAGTATCAATTCCAGGGTTTACGTTCCGCCTCCCTAAATTCCCCCCTGCAGTTTCTCCTGGATACTGTTCCCTCACTTCTTTCCTAAACTGCTGTGCAGTGCTGCTAGGTGTTCCCAGTTAGCACATTCCAGCCCAGAGGCAGCTGACAAAAATCACACATATCCATCACACCCACTCACACAGGTGTACCCCTGACCACTTCTCTGGCCCATAGAGATCATAATCTTTGTTCCAATTTCACTGGATTGGCTTAACAAGGCATCGACAGGAGAGTGGAGGGGAAGAAACATGAAATGAATAGCACCAAAATGCAGAGTACACAAAAGGGCAGGCACAAAAACCAGCCACTTCCCTTTAAATGGGGACATGGCTCTTCAGTGGAATGTACAGGGAGATGGAGAATATTTTGGTGAGGTGTCTAGGATCAGCTGGCCCTGCTATCACCTCCCTGTGGGGAAGTGAGGGTAAGAGGACAAAGGTGCCTCCCTGTGTGATTCCCGGATGAGGTATGAATAGGAAGAGTCCCTGCTGGCTTACAGGAGCCAAGCCGGGAGAGGGGAAACAGCTGGCAAAAGGGAACGTGACCTCTGGAGCCTTGCTAGTGCTGGTTGGGTTGGCAACAGGGCAAGCAGCCATGTGAGAGGAGCGAAGATGAATGCACGACTGGGAAAGGCTCCAGATAACAACAAAAGCAACAAAGGAGGAATCTGCCTAGGCAGGAACCAGCCGTGTCCCAATCCCCAAAGAGGGGAACAGTTGGATTGTGGGAGCTGGAAGGGTGGGGAGGAGAGCTCCAAGCCCCCCCTTTCTGAGAGGAAGTAAGAGTGTGTTGCACTGCCATAGCGCCTCGGATGGGTCGTTGCTAGATACGAGTGACAGACCCCTCAGGCTAAAAATCATGTTTAAAGCCATTCTCAAAGAAAGGGCCCAGGCTAATCCCCAAACCCCAGCACCCTCCAGCTTTGGAGGGCATTGGGATTCTGGAGCTCGGGGGGGCTCCAGCTCAGCTCCCAGCACTGCCATGTTTAGGCTGCCAGCTCGGCAGGGGACGGCTAGTGCTTTATTCATATAAACTGTTTTCACTGGAATAATAATAAAAAAAAGTCATGCTGATTCTAAGACTTAATGAAGTGTTTTCAGGAGCTCCCAGATCTCCATTTGGGGCCAAAATTTGACCAGTGTCCTGTTCATTAACAGGAGCGCCAACCCAAGTGTGCAAAAATAGTGAGTCAGCCCCCCCCCCAAAGCCATAACATTTTTAAAAATAAAAAGAACCAAAAAAGTCTATATGCCTCTGAGTCTTGAACCTTTGTGAGGGTAGGTGGAATGGATAGGGATCACATTTTCCAGGTTTCCTCCACAACCAGGAAGGGCTAATAAAACCACAAATGTTTCAAAAATCACATGACTCCAGGAGCTGGAACTTCATTGTGAGTCTTGCAGTATTTATTGGGGGGTGAGAACCAGCAAAGTCACGAGAGCTGGCAAACACTGAATCAAGCCTAAAAATTGTGAAGTGAAATGCAACACCTTCTATGCAGATGGGGAAACACTGGCAGAGCAACAAAGCAATTTGTTCACAGTCTCACAGCGAGCCAGTGACCAAGTTAGGAAGAAAATCCATGTGCCCTGACTCCCAGTCCCAAACATTATACCATGTAGCCCCCTTAAGGTCTGTCTACACTGCAGCTGGGAGGTGTGATTCCCAGCACGAGTAGACTCCCACTAGCTCTGCTCGAGAAAGCGCATTAAAGAGAGCAGCATGAACATCACAGCACAGAAGGTAGCTCAGACTAGCTGCCCTAGTCCAAGCCTACCCGAGCCCCTGGGTCCGAGCTCAGGTGACTAGCCGGAGCCACCGCCAGTGTTGACACTGCTATTTTGAGTGCTCTCCCCTCGTGCAGAGATAGCGCGAGTCAGTCAACACACACTAAGAACCACACTGTGCAGACCTACCGTCAAAGGGCCTTTTCCACCAAACACTTGGCACTGGACACGGGTGGAAGTAGCACATTGCCTCTACAGACATGTGTCTGACGAAGTGGGTATTCAGCCATGAAAGCTTATGCTCCAATACATCTGTTAGTCTTTAAGGTGCCACAGGACTCTCTGTTGCTTTTTACAGATCCAGACTAACACGGCTACCCCTCTGATACCTGATCGTCTTTACAGTATCCAACTGCTCATTGGCAGTAGTACTGAGACAGAGGCATCCCCCAGAGGCCTCGAAGAGCAGATTAGCTTTTCTTCTCATGGGTGCCAACTCCAGCCCTGGAGCACCCACAGAAAAAAAAACAAGTGGGTGCTTAGCACCCACCAATCAGCTGTTTAGAGGCGTGCAGGAGGTGCAGGGGGGAGGAAGGGGAGCAGGGGCAGGAAGAGGTGGGGAAAGGGTGGGGCCTTGGGGAAAGGGGCAGGGCCTCAGGGCAGAGCAGGGGTGGAGTACCCACCCAGACAGAAGAAAGTCGGTGCCTGTGTTTCGTCTCACGCATTCCTACAAACAAGCCTATGAATTAAATCAAGCTATTGCTCCAATGGTCTGAGAAAGGAGAGTGTGCACGTGCTATTTCCATTTTTAAATGTTGGGGGGCAATGGGGGCTCCACCAGTACCCAGGATAGATGCGGGCACTCTAGGTAGGCAAGCAGGGTCAATCCTGGCAAGGGAGTGGTTTGGACTCATTTCAGGGCAAAGAGGCCTCCACATACAAAAATAAAGTTCGTAACTTGCATGACCTAGTGAGCTACTGGCAACCTGCTCAACAGACTTGTGCTGTTGTGGAGTGTTGAAAATCCGCCTCAGCACAAATCCAAACCAAGCCAACTCTCAAGCAGCGAAATGTTCCAGGCTTCCTCTTTTTAGTGGTTTAAATGGATTTTTTGCAGCACAAGACAGACAGACTCCCTAGAGCCCTGACCAAATCCTTATATGGGTGGTGACCTTCTGTTAACATAGGTTCACCCAGTCGTTGAAGTGGGAGAAGTTAGTCTGAACTTCCCCTCCTGAACACGCTTTGCTGGAACTCGGGAGATGCAGAGCCGGGAACTGAGCTAACACAGACATCTCGTGTGACCTTGAGAAACTCCCTGGGCCTCAGTTTCTACTCTTCAAAATGGGGATAATCTCCCTTCTTCTCTGTCTGATCTCCAAAGGCTAAGCTCTCGTGGGGAGGGACTGCCTTCCCATGTGTTTGTACAATGCCTGCCACAGAGCCCTGGACCTGGGCAAGATCTCTAGGCACTGCAAGCATGATGGCTGCGTAGCATTGCCACCTAACACCCAGAGATGAGTGCACAACAGAGGGGGAGTGAGTCTGGCACACTTAGGCTGACTTGGGCTACAGCGCTAAGAAAAGCCATGGAAGTGTTGCGGCTCTGACAGGAGATTGGGCTTTGAAGCCTAAGGATGGGGATGGGCTTCAGAGCCCAAGCTCTAGCCCACATCTACACAGTTATTTTTAGTTCAGTAACCTGACCCCCACGAGCCTGAGTCTGACCCAGGCTCCGAGACTCTGTGTAGACTCACGCTAGCTCTCCTTGAGCTAGCTACAGTAGCACAGGCAGCGGTGAGCAGTGGCATGGGTTAGCTGTGAGGGGGACAAACCCGTGCCAGATCCCAAGGGTACATACTCAGGGCAGCTCGCCCATGCTGCCAGTCCCTGCTCCCCATGCTTCCACAGCTACACTACTATTTGTAGCACACTAGCTCAACGAGAGCTAGGGCGAGCTGCCGACGCGAGCTGGGAATCACGCGCCCAGCTCCAAGCACAGATGAAGCCTACGCCTGAAGCACATGGGAATCCATCTAGAGGGAGGTTGCTACATAAGTTACTATATACGCCCATTTATACCAGTCCTAAACTTCACCATCCCAGAACATCTCATGTCAGCATGCAGAGAGCTGTTTGGGGCCTTGGATTGCACGCTCCAACCCAGCTTGGAGACAGCACCAGAACTCACCCATGTCAGAGACACAACATTCAGCCCTCCTCCCCAGTTATATTAACTGAATACCCCACCCCCAAGTCTAAATCTCTGTACGACTCAGAGCAATTATGCTGCTTGCACTGAGCGCACCAGGTCAGAGCAAGGCTGGTGAAATCTTAGCAAGCACAAGCACCCAGGGCGGATGTAATTCACAGCCAGGCTCTCTGCTGATGCAGAGGCTGCTGCTGCCCGGGTATAAGCTAGCCTGCTCCACCCCTCAGCCAGGTCCTCACACGGTCTTCATGAAGCAGCTCCAACCCAACAGCCCCTGGCACTACAGGAAGGAGGGAACTGCAGAGTTCTCCGTTGCCATTGGTTACCCAGCTATTCCCAGCTCAGTGACCCAGTTTTTGCACTGTTCTCCCGGAGGGGAAGAGGCAAGCACAAGATCGGAGACTGTTTACACCAGACTTTTCAATCCCACCCAGCTCTCAGCCAATCGGCTGGAGAAAGAGAGGGGGGAACCACCCATTGGAACAGCTGGCTGAGTGGGGACAGATTAAAAGTGCAAGGGTTAAAAGCAAGAAGGTCACCGATTAAGGGTGAGTATTGGCCCTTGGTGCAGGACAAGGGTTCTGGGGGTACTGCAGATAGGCTGCCCCTATAAGCACAGGATAGGGGGCACTATAGGGGTTGTGTGCACAGAGAAGGGGGGCCTTTCAGCAATGCCAGCTAGCATCTCCTCATTCCATCTTTGTGAGCGGGAGAACAGAGCCTGGGGAGACACCTGGACCCAGCAGACTGGCCACCCACTGCATTGTGCCTCCAGATCCTAACAGAAGCACCATATAGGGACGGTTCTCCAAGACTTAACCACCCCATAGGCCTTCGCCATGGACCTAAGCGCTGCCGGGGACTCAGTTACCTTTGGTGGTTTCACTCTCCCTGACCAGGAAGGTTCCTCGGGGGTTCTCAGAATTGAGCAGGAGCCGCTCTGACTCCCGGCGAGTGATTTTCCCAAAATACCACCTGGAAGAGCAAGCAACAGGTCAGCAAAGGAAAACCCCTTGAATTTAGACCCTCTTCATTACGGCTACCACGTTTTAGAGAGGGATGTCCCAACATCCCCTCCCCCATAGCACCGATTGCTAGAACCAAGGGTTGCATTAACAGCCAGAGGCATTCGTCAGAGTTCTCAAATCCCAACGGCCAGGGGGCTAGGGATCTATTGGGAAAGATATAATTAGGTAAACAGCAAAAGCCTCTCCCCCCCAAAGCAATTCTGTGTCATACGCAGTCACTTGTCTTTTTTAATTAAAGTGTCCCCCAGGCATCCCAGCCCAGTGTTACTCCAAGAACTCTGCCCCCCCGCAGATGTGGAGCAGAAAGTGGGTGTTAATTTCACAGCGTAGTGGAAGCTGCAGGAGTGCCTGCAGCAGTGTTCAGATGGGAGTCTGTGTGATTTGGGGTTAGCCCTGTCAAGCCTTCCAGCATGGTGCGTGCAACCTGTCAGGGTAGATTTACATTAAAATTAGTGGTGCAGCCAATTGCACATGCCTCGTTTGCACAGACCACTAGTGGGATTGCATACACAAATAGGGCCATTGCAGGTGCAAGTGTGACTATTGGCATGCTGTCCCTAATTTGCATATGTAAATTAGTCAACATCTTGCCTATGCAATTAAATGCCTATTTGGTCTGAAAAAAAAGAAAAAAAAAAATCAGATCCTTTAGGGCCACATCTACTACACAGGCCACCCCTGGGCAGTTGCTCAAGACGGATTTCACTGTATATGGCACAAAAACATATACAGTCTTAACATTTGGCTTTGAGCATGCCCGAGAAAGACAACAAAACATTTAACAGAGTGGCAAGCTCAGAAAGCCCACAAAAACCTTTAGGAGGCTACAAAAAATGTCTGAAAAAAATATACTTGGCAGGCTGTTTGCATTGTTCTTTTAAACTGTCTAAAAAGATTTCAATTACTCTTCAGCCTGGATGGAGTCTGAGGGTGCGACATAGTTACTGGGGATGTAGCCCGTTTGTCCTGTCGTGAGGGAGTGAGCCAGCCACCAGTCTCCTTCCCTGGAAGAGAAATAAAGAGAGACAGACATTCAAAAAGAGGAACTTCTCGAGCAGTAAAGTCATCCCCAAGTAGCTGACATCCAAGAGTGGACTCCCTGGGCTGGAGGTATTGCAAACAGGCAACCCTGGCCCTTTCAGGGAGCTCACTGGAATTGGGGTTATTTCCAAGCTAGTTCTTCTGGATTGTTTTGCTTAGGTCACCGTTGGGTGCCCACAGCTTTACTGAACCAGGAGATGTTCAGAGACCCAAAGCTACAGTCAGATTGGACTGACACCTGATTTAGAGTCAACAGGGCAAGGGAGAAGCTCTCGAAGGTTCAGGGCGAGTTAGTTCAGGTTGGGGTCTGGGTGCTGTGAGCCCTACTGTATGCCCACCTTCCCATGTTCCCTGCAGTCATTACTAGGGTTGCCAAGCTTCCAGGATTGTCCTGGAGTCTCCAGGAATTAAAGATTAATCTTTAATTAAAGATTGTCGTGTGATGAAATCTCCAGGAATCCGTCCAACCAAAACTGGCAACCCTACATTTCAGATGAGCAGCGGAATTGTTAGGCCACAGAAAGCATCACACTTTGCTCTCAATATTAATTTTACCATCAACTACAACCGCTCCCATGGCAGTCACTAGAAATTCACCTTGAAGTACCATCTCCAAGGGACCATTGCTAAGCTGGCAGGGGAACTAATAACGGAACTTTGCTCACAGAGGGCAGAGCCCGAGGTGCCGAGCACCTGCAATTCCCATCAACGCGGGGGGGGATTTACCACTGACCATCATGACAACCCATGGCACCAGCAAACCAAATGCTCTAGGAAATACATTGGCCACAAGGGTCAAATTGCTCCGGTATCAGGGCACCCGACGTTAACTCAGAAATGCCATTTGCCAGAGATTCCAGTGCGGATACCACGTTGGTCCCATAAGGCATGCGATGGCCACAGTCACTGTGCGATCACTCTCACATACACACAGCACAGGCGATAGCCTTTTAAATAAGGAAACTCCTTACTTAAAAAGGGCACATCAGATACCCATTGAAAATACCTTTGGAGCCATCTGAATTTGAACCAAGTCTGGCTGAAGTGTGACGCATTGGAAATTCCAGAGAGCAGAAAGAACAGGGAAGCAGAGAAGGAAAAGAAAAAGAAAAGAAAAGAAAAAAGCAAAATGACTGTGATAATTAAAAAAAGCATGCTAGAAAAGACGGCCAAACAAAGGAGACTTGTTTGTTAAATGCAAATCACATAAAAGCAACAAGAAGGAAGAGAGGAAAAAAGGGGAGGGACAGAGCGTGAAAAACAAATGATTGAGGCATGAATGTCACTTAACAGGGCTTGATTGGCGCTGCCATTTACTTTGGTGGCAAAACTCCTTTTGAATTCACTGGGAACAGGATGGTCATGACTGGCGTCAGGTTTCGTATAATCTCTCCTGATCACTGATCCTGTATGAGGAGCTTACGTGATTGGGCCAGGAGCTCTCCCAGCAGAAATGGATCCAGTCATATAAGTGCCAACTTTGTGGGTGCTCCGGGGCTGGAGAACCCACAGAAAAAAATAGCGGGTACTCAGCACCCACCAGCCACAGCTGTTTGGTGCAAGATTGGCAGCTTGGGGAAAGGTGAAGAACAGCAAGCTGGGGCCTGGGGGCGGGAAAAGGCAGAGTGAGGGCAGGGGGTGGAGCCTCATGGGAGGGGCCAGAGCACCCCTGGGGAAAGTAAAAGTCGGTGCCTATGGAGCCATGCTTCAGTACTGGGCTGCATGGGGAGCTCAGAGCTACTTCTGTGTTATCCCAGGAGTCACTTGAAGAAGCTGTCTAGGAGCTCAGTTATTCATGTGGTCGCGCACAAGTTGCTGGCTGCAGCCCTGGTGAGATGTGGTCCATAAGCTTTATGTGAAGCAAGCAAGAGGCACACAGCAGTTGCTCCTGCTCCATGCAGTGCGTGCTCCTCTCTCTCTCTCTCTAAATGACTAATCCTGAAAGCACTCCCTGAATGCCAAGGTGGTTTGGAATGTCTTTATCTTGCAGAATTTCACAAGTGAGGCCTCGGCTGCTGGGTAGACAAACTCTCCGTGTGGTTTTGAGAACACGTTTCCTCAGAACAGAGGTGTCTCAGACTCCACCAAGCTGTTTCATAGACTACGATGACAGCACAAACTCCCCCAAAAGACCTCCTCCCTGCACTTTGAAAGGAACGAGTGTATGTACCCCTAACACAGCACTTACACAGATCAGATGGCACGGCAGCCTGGGGAAATGGGCAGGAAAATTTTCCAGTCCAGACACAAAGCTCAAATATTCCTAACTGCATGGGCAAAAGTGCATCGTTTGCCCATGGGATTATGCATAGCCATTTACACATACAATTACTGCTACTGTGCACACATGCTTAGTGACTAGATGTACAAGTTGTTAAAATCTACTTTAACAAGTCTACTTGCTCACCTACACCAGGAGGATGGAGCCAATGTATATGCCCACAAAAGTGTTACTTGCCCCAAATACAATTTTACAAGGCTGGAATTTGAGATGAGCCAATCTAGATTATGCTGATTCCTCACTGTAGTGTCTAAACACATCTAGGGCTATGAGATGGATAATGGGATAGTCAAGCCCACCATCTTGTCACAATAAAGTACGGCCGTCATTTCCATTAGCAGCAATCTGTGATGAGCAGACTGGTGAAGTGAGAAAACAAATCCAGGGCAACGACTTCGTCGCACCAGTTCCCAGATTTTCACTGGGGTCTCAGGGGATTCTTGTAAGTGGGTCACAAGCAGAAAGGAATGCCAGAAGACTGGGGAAGTTTTGTTCTATGGGAGATGGCAGTCACATATTACAGAGACTGTTCTATCGGAGTCAGATGGGAGGGAGGAAGGACGAGCATGTGTCTAATTTACTGTGACTGGAGGATAAACAAATCTACAAGAACTCTGCAGATTCCTGATAAGGGTCTTGAGAGACTTTACCAGAGGATTCATATTTTCAGAACAATGTTTCAAATGAATGGATAACTTGAGGTTTTTTTGAAGGCACATTTTAAGAGATGGTCTGAGTTAACAAAAGAAACCCAACCACACATCTTCCAGATCTGAACTCTCCACCTTAAGCATGGGGAAATTCAGATCCACTGCTAGTCCCTCCCTGCACAATGGGCTAACCCAAAACCTGGATCCAGACCCCTCACCCTTTGGTGGCTCAGGCCATCTCATGACCCATTTTGCAGGTGTTTTCACTCTGTATAATGGTGAACTATGGTGCATCTGCAGGTGCACCAATACTGCCCTGTTAGCAAGCACATCTATTTACAAGGCCAGTGCAGTGGTGTTTAACATATTTGTGACAGTCACTTGTCCCAATGAAACTGTCCACACAGCAGCTTTTTCTAATAATATGACCATGTTTGCATCTACCATGCTGCCCAATAAGATCTTGGAGCACTGAGAGAAAGTGACTTGCCCACCTGCAAAATAGCACTGCCCTGTCTCTCAGGGGTGTGACATACACATACATTGAAGGTTGTGAGGTGCTTAGATAACACAGGAATGAGGGCCAAATAAGTAGCTAAGATAGATAGCAACAGTGCATTCTGGGAAACTCATGTCAACTATGCCATCCTGCCTCAGCAGAGGCTACAGTGCCAGAGGAGATGCATGTAGAGCAATCCAGAGGGCAATGCACTCTGGGAGCTCTTACTAAAGAGGGAGGAGGGGATAGCTCAGTGGTTTGAGCATTGGCCTGCTAAACCCAGGGTTGTGAGTTCAATCCTTGAGGGGGCCACTTAAGGATCTGGGGCAAAATCAGTACTTGGTCCTGCTAGTGAAGGCAGGGGGCTGGACTCAATGACCTTTCAAGGTCCCTTCCAGTTCTAGGAGATCTCCATTAATTTAATTTAATTTAAAAAGAGAGCTGGGAGGCCTGGCCAAACTGCTTACACACCCATGATCGGGATCCAGTCTGCACTGCAACACCCAGGACGATGGCAGATGGTGGCATCCTACCAAACTGTTCCCTAAGTAGGTAGGTGTGCTGCCAGTGGGCCACTCTGAAGAGAGATCCCTCTCCATGGAAAGGCATGGGGAATAGCTCAAGGGATTCCACACTCCCCCCATGCCACGGGTCCGTGCTGTACTGAATCCATTACAGGGGGGACAGAGACTGGGCAACGAGGATGAACAAGAGCTGGTTGAAAAGTGAAACTGATGGGAAATTCTGAGATTTCAAAATTTGGTTTATTCTGGCAGTTCTGAAGCAGGGGCGGATTTCTAACCACATCAAGTTTGGGCGATCCAATTATTCATATGGGGGGGACATTATTTGGGGGGCCATCTCTACAGTGCGTATCATGAGCATTTGAAATGGTCCAGTCAGCCCTGACATTAACCTCTCATTAAGGGGTGGTAAATGGAGCGGGGCAGCTCTCGTTGCAAACTTGCTGTGCTATTCCACAGTGACTTTGGCAGGCCCACACACCTTTTATACGAGCTATGGCTATAGGCTACCAAAGCTCAGGGGCAGAGGAAAGGCCTTGCCACTTACTATCTTCCCAGCTTTGCAAAGGTGTAGTCCCCTCCTGGCTAGGCACCTGTCTCTCTCCTCAGGTCCCAAAGGGGTCCACGCAATAGTCCTCTCTCACTCCAAGCATATGGATCCTTCTCAAGTTTAACTGAGTCGAAACAAGGTCAGCGACTCCAGAAGAAAACTGCTGAAGACACCGAGCTCTGTGTGGTTTCGGAGCAAACCTATAAACCAACCCAGATTGACTGAAAACCAAGCGTGGGTGGGAGTTTGTAACCCACGCAACCAGACACATTTCACGAGAGGTTACATGACTCTAGTTCCAATACCAAAGGGCCTGGATGTATCGCCAGGCAGGATTTTCCATCTGCCACATATTTTTCTAATGATACTTTGCAAAAGGAAAACAAAATGACTAGGTTTCGGGCTAACTGCATTCAGAACATGTGGCTAGAATGCCAGCTCTACTGCTAGGTCAGCGAGAATGCTTGACAAGATGGGTGGTTATCCCAGGAATGTCTGCACATCTCAGTGTGTTAGGCAGAAGATTACGTTTTTTTCAATCATCCAACATGTATAGGTTAGTCACTCCCCTAACAGCACTGCGTGAAGCTGCTTTCTAAAGGTGTTTTTTAACTCTGATAAAGTGAAGGTCACAGCAATGCGGTTACACTGGATACTGTGGGGTATGTTGTTTGAAACTGATGTCTTTTCTCCTGCGCACTGCACCTTAAAAGTTCCAAGAACTTTACCCACCCTGCAGAGATAGCCATTTTGTTCTCAGAGTTCCTGCAGCATGTACAAAGGAGACACACGTACTTTGGGATAGTGAGCAAATGTCATTCAGATGGAAAGCAGAGGTGCCTTTTGTGCATGGGAGTGGGGGGAACCTCCCCCAGATATTTGCACAATCCAGAATCCCCAATAGGCAGATTCCTCCTTTTAGGAGTACTCATTAGAAACCAAAGCTAGTGTTAGTACAAAATTAAGATTCCAAAAGTCAAACGTTCAAAAAGGGGTCAGGACACTCCCAAAGTTAAGGTTTCTTCTGCAACATTGAACTCCGCCACTTCGCACATTAGATTTTATGGCTTGAGTTAATAACCAAAAACACACAGGAGTTGGGAACTGAAAAATTCCATTTGGGTAACACTACACAAGTAACATAGCAGGAGAAACCTCACACGCAGGGAGTTATTGGACCTGCCAGTGCTCGATGTTGCAATCTTTAAGTGTTCCCTTCACATTTTAAGTTTCCTTAGTTTTAAGAAAGTGGCAGGGGAAAGTGTAAGAACCCAGACTGATGCGTCTCCCACAGCACAGCCTTTGCCAGCAGAGCATGCACATTCCTTGAAGCATGGTTATTCGGCCAGTGCACTTTAAGAGCTCTGAAATGTACCTATTGATAGGCTTGTCTGTGCATGCACACTTATTCAAAAGCACATACTTGGTTCCAATGAAGAACAAATTCAACACCTCTCCTACAGCAGCCCTTTGCACCATCCTACTTCCAACTGCATGCAATGAGCTGGCAAGAATGGCCACCAGGGCAGCTGAAGTGATCAAGGGGTGCAGCGCCAGGAATTTCAGAGAGGCAGGGTGAAAGCAGTCCTCACTTGGTCCTGCCTGCATCCCCCATTGCCATTGGAAAGCAGGGTGCACTGGTGGCTTGGATGAATGGGAGAAACAAAAAAGGGGGAGAGAAAACAAACAAGTAAGAAGTGCTTTGTTGGGAAGGGATGAGGGAAGAAGGTGCCAGACCTGGATGAGAGGAGGGGACTGAATTCACACCACCGCAGTATGGGCACATGGATTTAGGCAGGGCTATTTAGTAGTTAGAAAATGAACCTATAAAAGCGTCACTGGGGGGAAAAACAAAACAAAGGGGCCCAAATGCAAACTGTGACCGACGACCATAAATGGACCACAAAACAACCCCCTCCCCAGCTGCCCTTTAGCTCACCCGGGAAGGAAGTTGGCTTTAAACAAAAAAGTAAAAACAGATACACACCTGACATCCACTTTTCTCCTAAATGAAAGCATGTTGTGCAGGAGAGAAAGAGACAGGGCTTAGATTAGAGGTACCGCACAGGCGCTGGCGTGGCTGGACAGTGACTGGGAAAATTGTGCGTGGAGAGATCTCACAAGGCAATCGAAAGGGATTTGAGATCCTGTCGCCTCGAGTGAGGCTGTCAGCAACAGAGTCAGGAAAGCATAATAACCCCCCTGAGAGGTGTGATTTATTTAAAGACGGGGGAAGTTGATGCTACTAGACAGAGGAGAGATTTGGCAGCCAAGGGGCACCACGAGTAACAGGACAATACCTCCCAATGATAGTTTGTTTTGGCGAGTGGTGGTGGTAGGGCAGGGAGAGTGGAAGCCAGTTCTGGCTCACCCTAGAGGCCTATTAGGAAGAGGCCTGGCCCCAACACTAGGGCAAACTAAAGCTGATCTGGACAATGCAACTTTCAATAAGAGCCTCTAGGTCTAGCTCACCCCAGAAAGCACCTGCCACAGACACCTCAGATGCTTCCAGCAGCCAGAGAAACAACCAACAATCCCTCTCCACAGCGTCAGCAGCAGAGGGCTGTTTCACAGCTTATGGAGGGGAACTGTGAAGTGGTCCGAGCACAGAACTGGGAGCCAGGGACTCCCGAGTCACACGCCAGCTCTCTCTGTGGCCCTGGGCACAGCACTTAACCTCTGTGCACCTCGCTTCGAGGGGACTGTGGTGACTTTAGTGATTGTTCTAAGGGAAGACGCCATTTGCATTCTATCAGTGGGCCCTGTGCATGCTCGCTGCTCACCTCCCTTGGCTGTTCCCCTCCAGGACCTTCCCAGAGCACAGACTGCCTCTAGCTCCATACCACCAACCCCGCCCGAGCAGTGGGGAGAGCAGGCCAGATGCAGGACCCAACTCTAGGAAGAGAGCAGGACTAACTCAGTAACCCCCAGGATTTCCCAAATGCCTCATTCTGCTGCCCAACTCCTGCAGCGCAGGCTGCCTGGGTTAATGCGGTTCCCTTGGCACCTAAACCCCCCCACCCTGCAGGGCGTCACATCAAGACACAGAGGGCTTCCCAGTCTTCCCAGTGGATCCTCTTGCAGGGCTAGCAGGTGTTTGTTACCCACTTCCATGGGAGACCCTCTGCATGGACCATAGGATGCCTGTCAAACTATCTGAGGTGCATTCACTGCCTCTGCCCCTAGATACACATCACATCCAGTGCTCAAGGGATGGGCAGGACGCTGGGGACTGAGACCTGGGGGCACCATTATTTCACAAAGGAGAAGAGAAAACACCACATGACTCCAGTCACAGGTATGCTCCTTAGAGCAGGTCAGTTTCCTTTCACTGCCTCCTTGAAGGTTGGGACTGGAGCCTCTCTAGCAAGACACCTTTGGCCAGCGCGCTGGGCAGCGCAGCAGGGAACCATACCCAGCCCTCCCCAGTCCTGGGGCGGAGGGCTAGGGAGGTAAGAAGGGAGGCTGCTTGAATGGGGCAAGTTGGAGGATCTCACCAGCTGCCCATCACCACGTAGTGCTGCACGGGCTGCTACATAGCCCCCAAGCTCCCTGGCTGGCAGCAGCCCCAGGAGACAGAAACGGCACCTTGTGGTGCTCTTGATAAATCCCCTGGGTCTAGCTCAGGGGCTCTTTGCTAGCACAGGAGACACAGCCCAGCCCTCCTCAGGCAGACAGCCGCACCACCGGGCTTTGGGAAGGATCCCAGAGGAACCACGTGCAAACACCAGGCAACAGACGTGACCAGCCGGGGGTTAAACATGGAAGAAAGGGGAGAAGCAAGAGGGAGAAGAGCAGTTTTGAGGCAAGAACGTTACCAGCGGGGCTCCCCTGAGCAGCAAGGGTCAAAACCCCTCCAAGGGAGACGCCAGCCCACGCAGCACAGGTGTCTCCAGCCCAGCGAGCAGGCAGACACACTTACGTGTTGTTGACAATTTGGAGGCGCTCCCCTTTCTTGAAGGAAAGGTCTGTTTCCGTCCGTGACTCATAGTCGTAGAGGGCCACAAAGGTGGTGACTCCACCTGAAACAGACCCAAACTCATCCTGTTAGCCACCCTCCTGCTCCAGGAAACATTTGCCCCTCCATGGCAATTAGCCATGAGCCGGGTGCGCACAGCCTCTGCTTTCCCCATGGCATTTGCAAGTCTGGATTCTCCACTGCAGCCTTCCTCACACCTGGCAAAAATGGCCCCCACCTGCCATACGCCCCCTCCCCCCCCAGCCTAAGGCTCACGGTTCTTCCTCATCGAGCGCTTGGCTCCCTTCTAACACCCTCCCTCCTCCAGATGCCCCTCCCCCTCCGGCAGGTCAGAGCTGACGTCATACTGACCAGCTAAAGCCCCTGAGCGCTGCGGGGACATGACTGTGTCGGATGTATTGAAGCCTCCGAAGAGCTTCGGCTCAGCTGCCATGCTCCCAAAGGAGCGGTTGGGGGTCCGATGGGCGTCTGGGACAGGCGTCTTGCTGGGCGTTTGAGAGGAAGGGTAGCCACCATGGTGGGCGTTCTCAGCAGATTCCAGGCTGCGTCTCCTCTGGCTGGGGTCTCTGGGTTTGCTCTTGCTGCTCCCCATGGTCCAAAACTGGAGGAGAAGACAGTGGGGTTAAGCTGATCCCTGTGGTCTGGGTGACACGAACGTCTGCCCATTAGGGTCTGGACTGAAGCCTCCAGACCCCTTGTGTGCTGGCCAACCAACCACTGCTCAGCTGGCAAACCTCGCATCACTATTGCCCGGGGATGGGCTCTACTTCATTATATTCAGGCACAGTCTCCCACTTCCCTGTATTAGATAATGAAACAGACCCAATGCACTCGGTAAGCGATAGTCCAAGTACCAAAGAGAGGCAAACTCAATAGCATTACAGTAGAATGAATAATGCAGAGCACACGCCTTTCATGAGTAACCAATTAGACAGAGACTAGCTACAAAGATCTGGTCCAGAGTCCAGGAGTGTTCAGATCCCTCTGTAGTACATGGGGATCATTCTCCACCCAAAACTGCTGAGAGCCATCTCTAGGTGGGATGATGCATCAGCAAACACAGAAGAATGCTATAGAAGATCTAATTTCACACTGCAGCAGGCACTTCAACTATGCTGAACGTACTTACCAGAGTTCAAATTTGGCCCGGGCAATAATAGGACTAGACACTCCAGGAACTCTATGGGAAATGTAAGGTCTACAAGCAATCAGGACTTCAGGTAGAGGATCCGAAGACCATCTGCCCTCGCTCAGCTAAGGGAAAAAACAAGTCCTAGGCTCCAACATTAGACAGCTCTGAACTCTGCTGCTCCCCTCGGACCACCCCCACTCAATAGGTGAAGTGTTCAGACACCAACTCCCTTGTGGGCCCACTTTCCCTAGCACATCTCCTCATACCCACATCCTGCAGCGGGCCTGCGGGTCCCAGCATGTTTGTGCATTACTCTGTGGGAAAACTGGACAGCGAGAGCAGATTCAGAATGGTCAGCTGATGGCCAGAGGTTCACCATTTCCTTTGGGGGCAGGTAGGATAGCCAGCACCCATTGCTCATAGGGCATCAGACAGGCACTGGTCTGCAGATCATGCCAAGGCTGGGGAGGTGGGTCTCTAAAATCCTAGAGTCATTCAAGATGTGCTACCACTATTGGCTTCCAAAATAAGCCTTTTCCATAATCCTCCTTTGACTTTCCGCTCCCCCAAAGCTCGCCTGAACAGCAGCGAAGGGTCCTGCCTGTCCCATAGCTTGCAGAATTATCCCAGTTTCAGAGAGGCATTCTGAAAGCAGGGCTCACAAGACCACAGAGGCATCACTAGCACTTCATATGACGACAGTCATTCCACATCGCAAAGCAGCATGGTGTCCGACAAGAACGTTACATGAGACACAGCAAAGGGTGATACAGTAATCGCAACCAGCAGGAGACTTATGTACAAACGCTCCATCCTATGTCCCTATTAGGGGACAGGCAGGAGCAGGGGGGCTGGAACAATTTGTATCGTGGGGGTGCTGAGAGCCATTGAACCAAACTGTAAACCCTGCACATGATGGAAACCACTTTAAGCCAGGGGGTGTGGCAGCACCCTCAGCGCTTTTCGTTCCAGCACCTATGGGCAGGAGGAGAGGAGTCTGATCAACTTACACAAGTAATAACTGCATCAGAAGTTCAGACACAACTGCTGGATCATCACTGGAAAGATGGGATTTTAAAAATTCCTAAAGATTGTGGGAGAGACCCTACTACCCATAAGTAGCCCATAAGATGCAATAGTTGAGCATTAACACACATACTGCGTGCAGATGTGGTCACCCCATCTCAAAAAAAAAAAAACAAGATATATTGGAATTGGACAAGGTTCAGAAAAGGGCCACAAAAATGATTAGGGGTATGGAACGGCTGCCATATGAGGGGAGAATAAGAAGACAGACTTTTCAGCTTGGAAAAGAGACAACTAAGGGGGGATATGATTGAAGTCTATAAAATCGTGACTGGTGTGAAGAATTATTTAATCCTTCACATAGCACAAGAACCTGGGGTCACCAAATGAAATTAATAGGCAGCAGGTTTAAAACAAACAAAAGGAAGTATTTTTTCACACAATGCACAGTCAATCTGTGGAACTCCTTGCCAGAGGATGTTGTGAAGACCAAGACTATAACAGGGTTCAAAAAAAGAACTAGATAAATTAATGAAAGATAGGTCCATCAATGGCTATTATCCAGGATGGGCAGGGATGGTGTCCCTAGCCTCTGTTTGCCAGAAGCTGGGAATGGGCGACAAGGAATGGATCACTTGATGATTACCTGTTCTGTTTATTCCCTCTGGGGCACCTGGCATCGGCCACTGTCGGAAGACAGGATATTGGGCTAGATGGACTTTTGGTCTGACCCAGTATGGTCATTCTTATAGTCTTAGGTAACACACACAGTGTTCTGATTCTGAGCATTTTAGGCAGTTAGTGGCTGAGCTCCTTGTATATATAAAAACCCTCTGTCAACTCAAGATCACAGTCTATAAATACCTTCTAAATAGCTATATAAATGAAGGACGGGAATTAGTTGTGGTCTCTGAAGATGGCAGGATACATAGCAATGTCCTGAAGCTACAGAAGGAAGTATTTAGGCTAGATCATTTGGGGGAGGGGGCGGTTCTTAATAAGCTGAGCAGTTGAGCAAGGGCCAGAGAAGATGGCAGAGACGTGTGGTGCAGAAATCTGAGAGCAGGTTAGATGAAGCTGTGCAGGAGGAAGTAACAAGGGATCCTGCAAAATGCATGGGGCCAGGTGGGAAGCCCAGAATGATCTTTTCTGAGCAAACTTCTCTCTGACAGAAGCTTAAAGAAGGGTGTGAGCCAACAAGTTCAAGTCTAGATTGTTATGGTCATGTCAGACAGAGAAATTCGATAAAAACAAAATACTCTGGCTGGAAGGTTGCAATGTAACACTACTTTATGTCTTAGAATTCAGAAATAACGCACAAGAACCCAAACAGAGAAGACGGGCTGCTCCCTCAAGGTAGCGATGCACAACTCAGTGCCCTTTACTTTAAAACAGACTGACACCAAACAACTGCACCTTTGCAGTCACATGCTTTGCTACAGAGCTCCCTAGCCTGCAAGCAGGATCAGGAACCCTGTCCATCTCCCTTCTCTTAAAGTGACAGCTTGCAATTCCAGCACTGTCTTCAATACACAAGACACCTATACAGAGCCAAGGAGGTTCTGAGCCAGTGTTCCAGTTGAGGAACCTCATCTCCACTTATGATTTCTGCGAAGTGGGATTAGATAGGCGTGGGTGTATGGGTCTTTGCTTTAGGGAGCTACCTGCACCTTAAATGGAAAATCCTTCCTTCTAATGAAATGAGTTCTGCTTCTGGTCTTTATTATTAGATCCTGTCTTCAAAATAAACTCCTTTGTTTCTGAAAAAGCCGAGGTTGTCTGCTCACTTCCAACCTCTAGATCGAGGGAGCATTTTTGTTTTTCTACAAAAAAACAAAACAAAAAACAAAAACAAACAAACAAACAGACACACACACACTTACACATTATTAACCTTTACTATCATGAATAACTCCACTGATTTCAATGGAGCTACTGATGGTAGTAAAGTGGAGCATACATGTAAACATTTGCAGGATCGGGACCCTCATCAATAGCTAAGGAACTAGGTGTCAGGAGATGAGAGTTTTCTTTCTGACTCAGACACTGGGAGACCGTGGGCAAAGTCACTTCCCCTCAGTTTTTCCTCCCCATCTGGGAAGTGATGATAGTATTTCTTTACTTCAAACATTAAGCTGCGCAAAGTGCTTGGAGACCCTCAGGCTGAAGGCACAACAGGAACACAAAACAGAGTCCTTGGGCAGGCCAAGAGATTTCTGTGGCAATGGCATCTCACAAGGGAGGCATGGTCATGGCAAGGTCACAGCTTGCCCTGTGCGTGGAGGGAAAACAGGAGACAGACCAAGGGAATAAGGGTCTTTTAAAAATAAATAAATCATGCAGAAGAGCGATACAGAAAATATGATCTAGGACAGTGGTTCTCAAAGCTGGTCCGTCGCTTGTTCAGGGAAAGCCCCTGGCTGGCCGGGCCAGTTTGTTTACCTGCCGTGTCCACAGGTTCGGCCAATCGCGGCTCCCACTGGCCGCGGTTCGCCGCTCCAGGCCAATGGGGGCTGCGGGAAGGGCGGCCAGCACATCCCTCGGCCTGCACCACTTCGTAGTTCGCCACTCCAGGCCAATGGGGGCTGTGGGAAGTGGTGCAGG
Source organism: Chrysemys picta bellii (assembly GCF_011386835.1). Taxonomy (NCBI): domain Eukaryota; kingdom Metazoa; phylum Chordata; order Testudines; family Emydidae; genus Chrysemys; species Chrysemys picta. The sequence goes on along the minus strand of NC_088803.1, from coordinate 35,096,365 downwards.
CCGAGGGATGTGCTGGCCGCCCTTCCCGCAGCCCCCATTGGCCTGGAGCGGTGAACCGCGGCCAGTGGGAGCCACGATCGTCTGAACCTGTGGATGCAGCAGGTAAACAAACCGGCCCGGCCCGCCAGGGACTTTCCCTGAACAAGCAGCGGACTGGCTTTGAGAATCACCGATCTAGGAGACTGCTGTTCCTCATGCTCTGGAATACTTGGCATGAGGAACGGCAGTCTCCTAGATCAGTGATCAGACAGGGAAAGACAGAAACATTCCCTCCTCTTGCCCCCAGTTCAGCCTTTTGTTTTTTCCTACCTCTGTCTCAGGTGATTCAGGTCTCCCGCCATTTGTTCCCATTACTGGATTCTGCCCTGCTAAATTCCATCTATGGGTGAAGGGAGGAGGAGACACGCACAATGCAGGGCAGGGCCTAACCGCACTGCTTGTTTTCCACCATTACATAGGCAGTCACAAGTACCCAAGTCGGCTCAGAATTTCCCCTGGAAACAACACTTCCCCAAACGGAAAAAGACTAAGTCTCGTAATATGGTCTGTGTGTAAGCGTAGGGATTTTTCCTAATCATTCTGAGTCACTTTCTTTTAGCCTGGTGAGCGAGTCTCTGAAAGACAGACATAATGGGCCTAACTTAACCGCGCTATAATGCATTGCAGTGTCCCTTTTCAGAGTCCCGCAAGAGCCTAGTGTCAGAGTATTCACTGGGACTTGCCCAGATCAGTGTGTAGTGGTAGGAGAAGATAGAAAGACAATGGGCCAAATTCTTCCTCGGCTGAAATCACTTACACTAGCAGTGAACTTGGCCCAGCCAGATGACTCCTGGGGAAGACAATGGGCAAAGGGACAGCAATTGGGTCCCACAGGAGCTCGTGTGTACATCACCACCACAACTCATTGAAATAGGCTTCAGAAAAGGACCAGGCCTTTTACATGAGTAAGACCGGCCCCTGCAGTTGCACTAGCTAGAATACAATTGAACAGGACCAATCATCCTCTTGCTTCAGGAGCCAACCCCCCACCTTGTATCAGAGAACTGGTGTATTGGGGGGGGTGATGGAGGCCTTCATCTAAAGCACCCAGAAATGGCCACTCATGGCTAGTCCCATGGTTACTTGTCACCTCTGGAGATACTTTCTGATCTGCTTAGGCCCCCACAGGCAGCACAAGTTTTGATGCCCTTGTTTCAGACTCCTGGGGATGTTTCTTTCCCCCGCCCCGCGTCCATTCACAAGTGGGGCACGCTACGGCAACCCTACTCTCAAGAGAGTGCTTGTCCATCTGCAGGGACTTCTTTGGGAGAGAGGAGTCCTGAACTTTCCCTTCCCCCACCCACTTCGAACCACTGCCCCATGTCATGAGTCCTGCTGGTAGGCTCCAGCTGAGAGCGCTGCCATGCCAGGCTGGCATACCTGGCAGCATCCGTCGGGAAGTCGCCTATGAGAGCAAGAAGCTAGTGGCAGCACACTACCCACTGTGGAAGTGTATCAGGCGTCTCCAAGTCAGGGACTATCCAAGTAGCCTCTAGACTAGAGGGAGGGCTCCACCCCCAGTACACGGTTTGTGCGTTGGCTTAGAATCCCGAGTGCTGGAAACCCCCACCCCTCCACGGGTTTACCCTTTTGAAAAAGGGATCCTTCAGACTCCTCCTGAATCACAGCGTGCACTGCTTTGATGAGGCCTAATTTGGCCTCTCGCTCACACAAGCTTCTAGGGCTTTGGCTGCAGAGCTAGAACACACAGACCAAAAAGGAAGTGCTGTAGGGCACTGCCCTTCGTTATACTGCTCCACTGGAGAGAGGGAAACAACGGCACATACAGGGCCACTGGCCATGAGACACAGAAGAAAGGTAAGTCAGACACCAGGCTCAGAGTGGGACAGAATTCAGGGGTGTGGAGGCTGAGAGGTGAGCAGCTCAGACCTATCCTGGGGCCGTCGTCCTTCCTTTACTTATGCTACATACTTCCCAAGCTCTCCTCTGCCCTGTGTTCAATCCTATCCCCTACTCACCTATCACCAGCTCAGCCCCGCTTACATTGGCTACCCCAACTAATCCAACAGCAGGTCCTCTCTTGGAGCCCAGCCTTCTCTGGCAACCCAAACTAGAAGGAGGGGCGACAGAGAGGAGGATTGAATGGCAAGTTCACTCAGGTCAGGTGTGCTTTTTATAATGCCCGATTTGTAAGTCCTATATGAGGTGCAGGCAGCTAGCCCACCCTCCCATCCCCCACTCCCCTCCTCCCAGGAAGTCTCCGCCTCTTACGCTGTAGGATCACAGCATAGATAGGGAAGGGCCATCGGCATAGATAGGGAAGAGCCTCAGCGTTCCTCATATACCCACTGGCTTCTTAGCAGGCCCAATGTCCATCCCAAGGTAGTGCCCCAACATCACTCTTCCCCGCTGGAGATGCCGCCAAAACCATTTATCTTCCTCCCCTCCCTGTGCAAAACAGAAGTCATAGAATATCAGGGTTGGAAGGGACCTCAGGAGATCATCTAGTCCAACCCCCTGCATAAAGCAGGGCCAATCGCCAATTAAATCAGCCAACAGATTTTTGCCCCATATCCCTAAATGGCCCCCCTCAAGGATTGAACTCACAACTATGGGTTTAGCAGGCCAACGCTCAAACCACTGAGCTATCCCCCCCATGTTGAGTCATCCAATCAACCTTCGGGGAAAGAGCTGTGCCTCTGAAAGAGTGAGAGGCAATGCCAACCCTCCAGCTAACAGTGGCCCATCAAGAACTGGCAGTGGGCAATAAGTTGCCACATTGGCAGAAACCTGACTGCCAACAGCTGGCAGCAGCCACGCTTCCACTCTCAGGCAAGGGCAGGGTTAAAATTCCAACCTCTGCCTGCAATCCAGGAGGATTCAGCAGCAGTACAAGGAGATCTCCAGCCACCCCCTCCTGATAAAACCAGGAGGGTCAATGCCTATTCACTAGTCTAGCAAAGGAATTTGTATTGCCAAAGAGTGGCACAGGGGAGGCCTGGGGGAAAGGAGTTATTAATGACCTGTCCGGGAGTGTGCTGTGTACAAAGGTCTCGGGGGTGACTGTGAGAGATCAGACACACTCTGCCAGGAGGGGGAGAGAAAGAATGAACCACGAAAGAAAAGGGAGGAAAGACAGGCTGCGGGGAGGAAGGAGAGAATACAGCTAGTTGAATCCACTGCCCAGTTAGCCTAGAGCCTCCAGGAGGCTGGCTCCTCCGCTCCCTCCCACAGCTAGTTCCATCTCTTCTAGCCTTGTTAAATGAGTTACTGGGCTTAAAGGAAGCTACCAAGCTAAGCTTGTAGTATCAGCCCCAGCAGGAAACAGATATTGGACGCTTCCCTGGGGAGCCTTTAGTCCTAGCCACAACAAGATCAGAACTGTGCCAACTTCAGTGTGGTTGCAGCTGAACGTGGTTGCTTTCACCTCATGAGAGAGGCCTTTTGCCTTGAGAGCACGGCACGTTACAGGCAGAAATTGGGAGACAAACGTCTGCACAGCACCACGCTCTCTGCACTGGTTTCTAGTACAGTTTTCCAGCCTCCCACTACACTACCAAGGAGACCTGCTTGGATAACTGGAAGCTGCAAAAATGGGTCCAAGCTTCAGGTGCAAGAAGGAAGCTGCCTAAATCATCATCATCCCCAAAGCCGTTCCTACATCCTGCCTTTATTGCGGTAGCACCTGGGAGCCCCAATCCTGGAGCAGCAGCCCATTGCACTCGGCACCGTACCACACACAGAACAAAAAGATGGTCCCTGCCCCAGAGACTTTACAGCCTGAGTCATCCGGGTTCCAAACCACGTGCAGAGCCATACAATAAGGAAACAGAAAAGCATATTGTGGGGTGGGAGAGGGAACAAAGTGCTGTCACTTTTCGGGAGAGGGACCAGAATCTGTTGACTTGTACATTTCCTGCCTCCCACACCCATCCTCCCCCCAAACAAAAACCCTATTGTTTTTCACATCATTTCCCCCAGTTTAAAAATAAAAACAAACAAACAATGGCAGCACTAGATTGTCACAGGGAAAAACATATTTGTGGTTCCAGTTCACATCTGGTTTGTCAGCGATTAGGATCTCACAGAATCTTTAATTTGAAAGCTCCCGTTCCCCCTCCACACCGAGTGCAAAAGCGGCCAGCATTCCCAAACGCTTGCTCCTGGCTGATTAGACCTGGTATAAGGCAGCAGGCTTTTCCGCGACTGGATTAGCAGAGAAGGCAAGTTCAGGCACACAGGAGCTCTCTGATGGTTTCAGCTCAAGGGAAGAAATCACAATGGATGAGTTTGAGGCCATTGGTGGGATGAGTTTAAGGCTTCAGCTATGTGTCCAACAGGCCAGTTAGAACTAAAAGCATCATGCCCAGTTTAGCACAGCCAGTGGGGTCTGCTCTGGAAGCACCAGCTGATATGGAGACAAACCAAACCAATAGATGTACTTTTCTCCACAAAGCTTCCACACCGGGCAGGACCAGGTAATGTGCGTCATTCCCATGCACTGGGACGAAGTCCACCCAGCTAAAGGTGCCTATTGCTTAGGGATCTAAGTGCCTCAAAGCAGAAGATTTCGGTTTCACTTTGTGACCTGTTGAATAGTCACTGGCAGAACTCTCAGACCCTCTTCTCCCCTCTGCCCAAAAAGGAAAAGGTCTTACCTCGATGTGTCCAGCTACAGCCTTTCTACAGGGGCAGTGTGGCCGTGTGTGAAGTCACCTCAGCTCTTCAGGAATCTGAGACACAAATGAAGTGAAAGGTTACTACAGAATTCTCAACATGCTGCTCACTGCATGCTGCCTGGGCACCTTCCCAGCACAGATAGCCCCATGCTTGCAGCTTTCAGTACTCCAGCTTGAAATCCGTTTCACACCTCCTCCCTCTACTCCAGTCCTCCCAGGAAGGGGGCTTCCCATCAGACTCCTCATCGGGGCAAGAAGAGCTCATGGGAAGGGCTAATTAAACCCAGTGAGACTGTGATCTCCACCCTCCTCACCTTCCCCAAGAACTTTCTAGCTTGGTGGATCTCTGAAGTCCACAACAGCCAGCCAACATCTGCTTCTCTGATCGGTCACGTGTAAAGAGGGGACAATTCTCTGCTCCACTTAATCAAATCAACAGGGTAAGGAAGGGGAGGTTGTCAGTGGGCAGCCCAGGGCTATCCAACCGAGCTTGCGCCTGAATGGGTATCTGAGTCGTCACCAGTGTGAGAAACTGCTCCCGGCGTGAGCTAGGTGGGCCAGCGCAGTACCCAGCGCTGCTGTGTCTCTTCCGAGGAATTGTGGGTTTCATCTCAGAGGGTTTAGACACAGATCCGACCCCACCCCCCAACTAGCCTGCACAGATCAGCCTGAGCAGCCCTGTGCACGGATGTAGGTTTCCTACTGGGCTGGCTGGGGGAGGACATCATAGTGCTTGTGAGAGATGCCGCAAGTCCTGCCCCCAGATAGAGCACAGGGACAGCACAGGTAGCGGCAGAGCAGATAGGCCCAATATGCCATCCAAAACATCCCAAAATCCCCGGGTGAACTGGAGGCTCAGGTTTTAACTGGTTTCTACCACCTAGGTTCCCTTTCTTGAGCATGCTCAGGCTCTTGGACCCCTTTCAGCTGAATTTCTTCTAGTCTGAAAGCAAATCCTTTCAGAAGCGTCACCAGTGCTCTCACTGACATGATGTGGGTCCAATCACATCATTGCCACACAGGTCACTCCTTGGAGTAGTTATTAGTTGGAGTTCCACCTTCAGAGAGTTATTCCTCTAACCCTCACCCCCAACAGGGGCACAAGGAGTTTAAAAAAAAAATCCACTAAGTCACTCATTTTGTACTTCTATAGCAGCTTTCAGAGGCTCCCAAAGCAACACACACACACACACACACACACACACACCCCTTCAATCCATGGGCAGGAGGGGGGGGGGGGAATATACCAAGAACATATATGCTACCCTGAAATGCAGCCACTTCTGGGATGAACGCCGCAGCTATTAACAATTTAAGGCTTAGTGGAGGTACAACACCACTACCTATTTGAAAATTCAGGGGAAACTCAGATTATAATTACTGAATTTGGGGTTTAACTAGGGCATCTCGAGCAACATCCTTACTCTTAAAGTGCTGTGGGATCATTGAGCCCGAGAAATGGCCAGGCCCATGATTTCACATTTCATCCAAATGACAAGACCTGTATCAAAAAAATCTAGTGTAGACAAAGCCACAAAGTGCCATTGATGTTAGCAATGGTCGGTGAACTAGAATAGATCAGTCACTGGTGTATTTACCACAGTATCATCTAACTTGGCTCAGAGCTGGGCTCAATACCAGTGGCTGCCTGTACCTTTTACCTGAGAACTCCCACCAGCAGAGCTGCACAGGTCAAAGGTTTTAGAAAGAATCGGTGTAGACAGGGACCAAATGAGAGCACACACTGCTTCTGAGCATCTAAGATTGCCTTTGAAATCTTCCATCAAAAACCTGACCCAGCCCCTGCTTAGCTTGAGAATTAACAGGATCCCAAGACAAGGGGGTATGGCAAAGGCTAAAGTTGTGGGGGGAGGGGAGGGTGTTTTTGTTTTTTTAATATTCTGTTGCACTGGGGTGGATATGAACAATGGATTTTATTGCCAGGATCTAAGCAGACCCGGCCAACCAAACATCTCCTCTCAGTCCCACAGGGGTATTTTGGCTGGCAGTTTCTGAGTACATTGCTTAACATGCAGCAGATGCGCTACAGTGCAGTTTGATATCCCTCCCTTCTCCCTGCTAATAAGTTTTGCCACTATTTTTAGTGAGGTTGATTAGAAGAACAAGCAGCATTTGACTGACAGCTCTCTAAGACAGAACAGTTTGTAATTCGTACTTGACTAATATTTGCTCGATGTAATTGCACAGCAGGATGCTTGGATTTCAAGTTACAGTCTCAACTCAGGATTGCAGTACATACAAATAAGATTCCCTTCCCACACCCATACTCCACTGCATTTGACAGGTCTACGGAGGCTGCATCCCTTGGCTCTGTCTGATTCTGTTAGAGCCGCAGTGAAGTTCTGGAAAGGGAATCTTCCTAGTTGCATTTTTTTTGGCTGATGCTCAGTATTTGAATTTCACTGTATTTAGCAAGATGGGTGACTAGTCTGAATCACATTAAAAAAAAAAAACCCTCATGGCTTGAGCTGCTCAGCATGTCTGATCAGATGAGATGCTACCAGTGAATGAGGGGATATTAAAAAAATTCCACCAAGACACAGAAGAAAAGCATCCATGGGAAAAGAGATGGATTACAGGTCTGGTCGGGAAGATAGACAAGGTAGTAACAATTCAGGCACTGGACTAGGACTGTAAAGATTTGGAGTGAAGTCAGTTGGGCCAAGACGTCATCCTGGGTTCTATTCCCATCTCTGCCACCGACCTGCTGTGTGACCTCTGGCAAGTTACTTCCCCTCAGTGTCATACCCCCCTACCCTATGTCTCTTGGCTGGATGGTTAGCTCTTTGGGGCAGGGGCTGCCCCTCACCAAGTCCATACAGTGCCTCTAAGTACTCCTGTGGTACACAATATTACTAAGGGTGGGAGGATGGCAAAGGAAGGGAAGAAGTTACAGGAGGAAATATTGAAAACCCTAGACAAGCTGTACAACACCTCCTGCCCCCAGCACTGCTGAAGCCTCTATATGAGCACGTAAGCATTGCCTACCCTAGCTTTCCGGGGTCTCTCTCTGTTTGGCATCAGCCACAGTGGGAAGTGTTTGGGAAGTTTGTCTGGCATAGACCAGGCTAATCATGTTCTGGAAGCGGACACCCTTAGGGCTCTAACTCCTGGGTTAGGTGGGCTCATCCCAGGGCAGATGGTAACACCTTTTCAGAATTTCCCTCTTGCTAACATTGTACTGTCCACTCTTTGCAGGTCAGGTTGGAGGTGTAGAAACAATTTTTGCACCATCCTGTCTGGGGATTTCGAGAAATTCTGGACTCTTCTTTAAGCTCAGCAGAAGCCAGTGTACAGAATATTGCTGCCTGCATCTATGGTGCCAAGTGACAAAAGCCCATCTCAAGATCTCAAAGCACTGGAAAGTCTCCCCCATCCCCCCCGCTTTAAAAAAACAAAAACAACAACAACAAAAAACCCAGAAGGGGACACAGAGGCAGTGAAATGACTTGCCCAAGGTCAAACACTACATCAGTGGCAGAGTTGGGTTCAGATACGCACTCAAGGACTTTGAATTCCAGCCCAGCACCTCTCTACCAGACCATGCCACAGATGCAAGTTGGTCTATGCTGAACTTGAAAGACCTCCATTCTAATTAGGGATGGTTGATAAGCAGAGCAGTACAGGTCTGTCTCATCTTACACTGGGGTTATGTTCTGCAGTCAGCGCGTAAAGCGAAAATCGCGTATAGTCAAAATTACATTGAGGGTAATGGTGGGCAAAATCGCCCGCACTACAGGTACAGTATTAAAATTGTTATTTTTCTCTTTTTTTTTTGGTTTTGTTTTTGCCGACCGCGTAAAGCTGAAATCGCGCATGTTAAATGCGCATAAGATGCGACAGACATTTTAATAAATACTGTACCTGTAGTGCGGGCAATTTCGCCTGCCATTACCCTCAATGTAATCTTGACTATATGCGATTTTCGCTTTACGCGCTGACTGCGGAACATAACCCCAGCGTAACATGCCGCAGACCTGTACTAACAAGTAACGCAGGCCCGTCCCTAGCACCTTCCACCCAAGGATCTTAAGCACTTCAAACTAACAGATTAGTCACCACCACCAGGTTTAAGCACGATCCCCATTTCGCACAGAAATCTACGAGGCACAGACGGGTTAAGAGACTTGCCCAAGATCACAGTAAAGCAGTGATGGGGCCAGGATTAGAACAGGCAGTTGCCCAACTCGAGTCTTGTGCTCTAACCAGACAGACAACCATGCTGCCACCCTGCTTGGCATTAAGTCATCAGAGCCTGCTCTGCCCATCTTTACTCTGCCAAATAATGGCAGCTTGCAATCCCCTCTTCAAGAGGCTTAAAACGGCCCGCTCCCATAGACACCGTTGGAGGGGCAGGAGGGAAGCGAGATACCGAATAGCGAAGGCGTTTGTGATCCATGAGATCTGCCCTTTCCTTGGAGCTTTGTAGCATTTTCCAGCAGCCAAGAGGAACGTTTCCCAAATATCCAGTTCCAGGTTTTCACCACAGCTCTTCCCTCCATCCACTACCCTCCACCCACCCCAAGCTGTGGCACTGATTAAGACCAAACAGAGGGGAGGGAGCTGGAGAGGGAAGCGATGGATAAGCTGAGACATGCAATTCCTGCCCTCAGGAGACAGAACAAGACAGATCTTAGCAAATGGCCTCCACCCCCCCAAAAAGCAATTAAAAACAAGGCACTCAGCTGCATAGTTCAGCTTGGTTCAGATCATGGTGCTTAGACAGCATTTCCTCCTGCCCGCCCCCCGGCCTCATCCACAGCAAATCTGGAAAGCTGTGGGGTTGTTAATTGAATGAGCCACAGGGTGTGAAAAGAAAGCGTTGGCATATGGAGAGTAAAAATTAACTGTCGGGGAATGCCTCCAGACCTGGCCAGCGCTGCTTCCACTCCTTTGGATCGGCCAGCCCCCGGAGGCCCTGGAGCGGGCGGCGTTTCGGTTTGTGCTCTGCATCCCATCTGCAAGCCCATCGCCGCATTTGTTCTAGAGAGATTCCGTACACGTGGCACGGAGCCTCCCGCCAAGGAGAAGGGCGCACCGAGCTAGCGCCTGTATCGTGCGCTCCCCTCCGACAGAGCCAGGATAGCCCAGGAAGGGGAAATGGTGGAGAGGGCGAGAAAAAGAGCCCTTTGACGTGAAGGCATCACTATCAAATCCATGGCCATTAGCTAGGTGTGTTGTGGTAGCACGTAAGAGTCTCAATCATGGTCCAGGACCTGCACGAACATGGACAAGGCAGTCTCCGCCCCAGAGAGCTTGCAATCCACTGCTAAGACAAGAGACCCCAGGCGGATGCAGATACAGGAGAACCTATAAGTTCTGGTGTGCAGCATGCTGACAACGGTCACTGGTGGGGTCAGAGCCTCCTGCTCCAAAGCAGAGCCCCTGCCACCTGAACCTAGGGGAATCTCCACTAGCTGGTAACAGAATGGGGCCTATGGCACAGTGCAGAGGGCAGCAGTCTGCACTCTCACACTACAACATGCATTCATCACAGGGGCAAGAGGCTGGCTAGGTGCCTATGGGTCTCATCTGGTGCCTCCTACAGGACCCATGGGGAAGAGAGAATTTCCCTCACAAGTTGAGAGCCACCCCATGGTGAGGCAACAAAAGGGAGAGCCTCCCAGCAGTTCATACCGAGCCAGGATCTCCTGTCCTGAATTCCCCCTGGAGCTGCTACCCCGGGAGTTTAAAAGGGGCAAGAGAATGACACCAGTGACTTACGTCTCCCTTGGCAGAGCAACACTTCGCCAGCTGCAGCCCGAGGAAATCCAGCTGCATTGAAGCCAGTCTGTCTCCTTGAGAAAGACTCGCCCGCCCACTGCTCCCGAGTAGAGAGGCTCCTTGTACCCAAATATCTCAAGGCCAGAGTGCTATCAGTGTGGCTTTTACAGCTTTCCAGACTGGTGGAGGAGGGGAAGCGGTCTCCTTTCCAGAAGGGCTAAGGAGAGAGACACCCACACACCATGTTACCAGACCAAGATCTGGAGATACCACATTCTTGTTTCTATTACAGGAAAGCAGAGGCCTTGGCAAATAGTGTCATCTACAAAGCAAAAGTCCCAAAGTCCTAGGAATGGTGGGGCTCAGGCCCCACAAAGGATGAGATCATGCTCCTCCCCTTGGGGTACTGTACTTAGAGCAGCGCGCTAGGCTGGAGGTGTGAATCCTAGCACTAGTACGCGGATCCTATGCAGAGCATGAAAATCCCCTCTCCTCATTACTGGCAAGTGCAACCCGTGCCTTCAGCCTGTGCAGAACTGAAGCTTTCTGCTAACCAAAAGTCCACGTTTCTAGCCCCTCTGGTTGGCAGGGACATTTTATATATGGGAGCCAAGTGTGAACGGATGCAGTGTTGCCTTCCTGAGTCAGCAGATAAGCAGCTTTAGTGCCTCTGCTGCAGCCTGGGAAAGCTCTGAGCAGCAACAGAGTGAAACCGTACTAATGTCTTGCTGTTTTCATGGCTGCTGTTCAGAAGAACCCTGTAGTAGGCAAAGGGTCAGTTCCACTTGGAAATAAACACCCAGCAGTAGCTGAAGCAGGCACTGGAGAGGACCTCTAAAATGCCACTGCATTAGCAAAGACACTGCCTATTAAAGCAGCCAGGAGGCAGGGGAGGTGGGGGGAAATAGAGATGGGGAAACCCTCTGCCCTCCCCAGTGCCGAGGAGATCAGGGAATGAGACCACCCTCAACCTTTCCAGTTGTTGGGAGACAGCTGGAGGGGAGGAAGCTTTTGAGTCAGCACACATCTGCTAGCCCCAAAGAGGATGGAGGCCCCAGTCAGGTCCAGCGCCAGCACCCTGGTAAGAACCACAGCATCTCCCTCTTTTCAGTAGCTTTTTTGTGAGGAGATGGAGAGAAAAGGGAGACTTCTCACAAGGGCAGTGATTGCCCCTGGATAGAGCTGGTTGGGAATTTGACAAACCCCTCTTCACTGAAGAGCGTCAATTCCTCGACACTGAAACTGACCCGGTTTCACAAACAAATAATCAGGTGACTTGGAAAAACTTTTTGGAAAGAGCTTCAAGATTGGAAAACATCAGAATGGGAGACTTTGACAAACAGCTTGGTTTTCGAGTCAATGACTTTCTGTTTTGAAACTTCAGTAAATTAGACAAAAAAAAATCAAAACGGAGATGTTTTTATTGATCCAAATTAAAAGCTTATTTTTGGATTTTCAGTGCGAGGTTGAGTTTTTGACCCAAATTTGGATGGTTTCAGATATCTCAAGATGTTCACAGAATGGGACAATAGTTTCCAGCACAGCTCTACCCCAGTACAGTAGGCTCTGGCTAATAGGGGCAACTTCAGCTCTTTGGTTAACTGATGTCTGGGAAGTTTTGAGTACTGATCACATGGCTGTAATACTAAAGTCACAATACTAAAATTAGAGCAGTTGCATCCTCCTATCTCCCCATCCCTGGGATGGGCGGTGGGGAAAGAACAGTGAGCATGGCTCCTAGCTAGGCCCTGTTCAGAGCCTAATTCTGAAGGTAAATATAGTCAGTCAAACGGAGACAGGCTTTCCCCTTTAATGGTTTGCAAAACCAGAGGTTAATAAATTCACCTGCTTCATGCCAGACTAAGAAGTGGATCTTTTAGGCTGGCAAGAGGGACAGAAGAGACTATAGTTATGTCACACTACAAGCGCTATGCAGACATTTCCTACATCGCAGAAGGGGGTTTTACTGTCACTGTCCATCTCCCTCAGTGGCGGTGGCTAGATGAATGGAAGAATTCTTCCATTCATCTAGCTACATCTATGCTGGGGTCCAGGGCAGCATAGCTCTGGCTCTCCGGGGTGTGAATTCTCTCCCCCCCACCCCACCCCCGCCTCCTGGAACGACATAGCTAGGTTGATCGAAATTTTAAGTGTAGTCCAGGTCTCCACACAAGAGCGAGTGAAAGTACAAGTCTTACACATCAGAGAGTCTGAGGCAATAGAGATTTGGGGGGGGGGGGGGAGGGAAGAAGAGAGAAAGTATTTCTCACCCACACACTCAGAGTGCTAGAACTATACAAGAGAGAGTTCCAAATGTTGCATGGCTGATCTTGTCTATTCCATCTCTAAATCTTGAACTTTTGCCTGTTTGGGTCTCAGTCTTCACAGAAGAGGCCAGAAGAGAGAATTGCATGGAGCAACTCTAGCCTGTCAAAGTGGAACGGGTGTAATTAAAGGGCAGGATTTCCGATTACAGGTGGGCATGGTGCCAATCTCCCCAGTGCAACTCTTGCAACATCCAAGGCAGTGGCTCCAAGGGAACAGACATTTTTATGTCTTCTGGTCTTGCAGACCATTTGTTAGGGGGAAGTGCTGCAACTGGAAACTTGCTATCCTGTTTCAGGATGCTGTTGGGATTAACAGATTTCAGCGTTAGTCCCTAACATTTCAGGGTCTCTCACCTGCCACATGAAGACATCCTAGTGCTTGCAGTCAAAGAAGCTGGATGGTTCTCAACCAAATGCTCGGATCTAAGCTGCTGCCAAGACCTTTGGGCAAGTTTAGATCCACACTTTGCAACCCATAACCAGGGGAAGGGCCACACTGGCCCCATCACAGTAAGAGACAAGACAGCATGTTAGGTCAAAGGGTTCTCGTGCCAGAGTCATCTGTAGAGTGGGTTGTTCCCAACCTCTCTCGCATCATCATGATGGCTAGCTCAGTCCAACAGGAAGGATGGGCCAGTAGTTAATTTTGCCTGGGTCTTGGGAGACCTGGTTCAATTACCTGCTCCACCACAGACTTCCTGTGTGACCTTGGACAAGTCATTTAGTCTTGGCGCCTCAGTTTCCCAACATGGGGGGGACTAGCACTGCCCTGCCTCCCAGGGGTATTGTGGGGATAACTACATTACAGATTGCGAGGCGCTCGAGTACTATGGTGATAGAGGCCACGTAAGTACCATAGATAGAAGATCACATTGCCTCACTTGCCACACAGGCCTGATGAGATTCCACTCTGACCTTGTGAGCTGACTGGCAGGGATGCAAATCTGTGCCAAGAAACATTACAAACCAGGCCATGACGGTTCACAGCATGGCCAACCCCAGGCATTCAAAAAAATTCATGAGTCAGGCTCCAAAATACCACAAGGTGTTTAGAGAGGAAAAATTGCTTCTTTCTCTTGGCACATTACAGGCTCAGACCTGAAGGCACTCAGGGCACATACCAGCTTTTCTCCACAACCATAACAGGCTAGAAACTTTCTTTTTCAAATGCAAAGTGATTCGGGGAGACTCTGCTGACTCCAGGAGCTAGGGTTTTAAGAACACACCAAACATCACAAAGCCGCAAGGGTGGGCAACAGTGAGTTTAAACAGCCAGCTTCCTGATGAAGCCCACCGTTCCCTGTGCTGCTGCCTGGAATGCGAGCTTGGCTTTCCGTAATGTTCAGCAGTTACCCAGCGAAGAGGCGAGCGAAGGAACCCCATTCATTACTCATTCATGGCAATGTAGCTTTCCTCCTCCATCCCCCTTAATCCAGCTACAATTTCTCCATGATAAAACAAATAGACGGGATGGGGGAATATGGTAAATTACGTTCCTGGAACTGTCTCACCTCTCACAAGACCCAAACTAGTGTATTCAAGAGCCAGCCCCACTCACCAATCCTGTCAGCTCCTGTTAAATTTAAAACCATCTTAATTAAAGCTACATAACCAAACCTAGCAGGGGCCAATGGGTCATGGAAAGGAAAGGGATAATTAAATTAACAAGCAAATTCACTCCATCCCCTCCCCCATGGAGGGAGAAAGAGGGGCATTCAGAAATGGGAAGGAATTAAATGCCTTAAAAAAATAAAACTGAAGATTGAATCAAGAGTTTTGGATGCTTTATCTGACTAAGCAAACCGTGAACACAAACACACACAAATCTGCATATTCAGGCAGCAACAGATTGGAATCTTCCTCTATTGCATGAGCATGTGTTGTCTTTGTAGGTTCTGGGCCAATCCTGGCAATTATTTTGGCTTGTCGAGTAAGTTATGAAACTACTTGCCTAGGCGGGCAGGGTTCCATGGAAGTTATCTGTAAACACCCAGCACTGACTGCAATTGGCAGAGGCCCAAGTGAAAACAAGAGGCAGGGAAACATGCACTATCCTCCTCTGGAGGAGGGTTCCTTTCCCAGCAGGAATTTGTGGAATGAGAGTCCCAAAGCATGGGCCAGGTGCGTAAGACTGCAAGGGAGAGGAAAGGGTTTTGAGTGGCTCATAGGAGTTTTATTGTACACAATATTGCCAAGCCTATACAAGCAAAGATTATTAGCTCAGACCCTAAAGATCATGACATTTAAAAAACCCGGGGGTTGCTTTCTGCTTTCTGAGCCCTTAGGGGTTAGAATCCAAGTAGGGACCGCAAGGGGCATCTAGTTTAACCCCCTGCCAAGTTGCAGGATTTATTGTGTCTAAACCATTCAAGACAGACGGCTATCCAGCTTCCTTTTGAAAACCTCCAATGAAGGCGCTTCCATGACTTCCCTAGGCAGTTTGTTCCAGGGTTATATTTTGAGCTTTACTTCACAACCATGCAGGCCTGACTTTTTAGGGATTTGGGGGGCGGGGGAAGAGGCAGGAATACGAGATTCTCATATCCCATGACTCCAGGAGCTGGGTGTTGTGTGTTTGTTTTTTTTTATTAAAGAGCTCTGAGTGGCTGGGGCTTGTACAAAAGGGCTGTGCACACCTGGGAAGCAAGGATAAAGGGGACAGCCAGAGCCCCACCATCCCATTCCCTCACGCCCCTCCCCCCCAAAAAAACCCCAAAACACTGTCGGGGGAGAGGGGAAGAAATATCTTCAGCCTCTCTCTTGCGATAGGGGGCAGTGTCACTCCCTGTCACAGTGGCAGGGCAGCTGACACAGGCCTGGGATACAACGACAGCCGTCTGTCAGTGCCTCTGTTTCTCTCCCCCCTTCCCAGGGCTGGGAGCTAGGGTTCTGGCAGCTGTTGATACAGGGGAGGGACAAATCGGGTCTCTTTCTGAGCCACAACGTCTGCTTGCAAAAATCCCAGACGTTGCTCTTATTTGAAAAATCCACCCGACCAGAGGATCAAAAAAGAGGCAATGTCCAGGAAAACCCGTATGTCCGGTAACCCCACCTGAGCCCTTTGCCTCTGAAAAAAATCAAGCCCCTTTAAAAGGAACCTGAAGTTGGGTCCCCAAAATCATTTTTGAAAATTTAGGACAGGGTTTATAAACCCCACAAGTGCCAAGGAGTGTCACCTAACCAGGGAAGCTGCTGTATTGTGCACAGCTGTTTGGAGAGATGCTGTGGGAGAGCTCACAACTTAAAGAATTTTTTCACTTGACCACAGTTCGGAGCAGAACGCTAGGTGAGAGAACTTGTCAGGATCGGAGACCACAGTTCTTCCCTCCTTAGTCCTTTTGCCACTGTGAAGTGCATACAGGCAGATTAGAGACCACAGGAGATTCCATGACAGCTAGAAAACAAGCCTTACTGGAATTGCTTATAACGTATGCAAGTACATCCAACCCTCACCTAGAGCAGCCACTGAGTCTCTCCCCCTCCTCGTAAGAGCCACCATGCTGGTCAGACCAATGGTCCTTCTAGCTCAGTATCCTGCCTTCTGACAGAGGCTGGTGCCAGATGTTTCAGAGGGAATGAACAGAACAGGGCAATTGACTGATCCATCCCATCATCCAGTCCCAGTTTTGGCGGTCAGAGGCTAGGGATGCTCAGACCGTGGGGTTGCATCCCTGAGCATCTTGGCTAATAGCTATTGATTGACCTATCCTCTGTGAACTTATCTAATTCTCTTTTGAACCCTTTGGCCTTCATAACACCCCATGTCAATGAGTTCCACAGGTTGACTGTGTGTTGCACAGAGAAGTAACACTTCCCTATTCATTGCTCTGCACCATTCATGGTTTTATAGACCTTTATCATATTCCCCCTCCCCCCCCCCCCTTAGTCATCACTTTTCCAAGCTGAACAGTCTGTCTTTTTAATCTCCTCATAGGGAAGCTGTTCCATACCTGTACCTTTAATCATTCCAATATTGCTTTCTGAGATGGGGCAACCAGAAACGCATGCAGTCTTCAGGATATGGGTGTACCATGGATTTACGCAGTGGCATTATGATATTTTCTGTCTTATTAGCCATCCCTTTCCCAAGGATTCCTAACCTCATTAGCTTGTTTGACTGCCACTGCACATTGAGTGGCTATTTTCAGAGAACTATCCACAATGACTCCAAGATCTCTTTATTGAGCAGTAATAGTTAAATTAGACGCCATCCATTTGTATGTATATTTGGAATTATGTTTTCTCAATGTGCATTACTTTGCACTTATCAACATTGAATTTCATCTGCCATTTTTTGCCCAGACACCCAGTTTACTGAGATCCCTTTGTAACTTTTTACAGTCAGCTTTGGACTTGGCTATCTTGAATAACTTTGCCACCTTACTGTTCATATATGATCTGGAAAAGGGAGTGAATATGGTGAACAGTACTGGTCCCAGTACAGATCCTTTGGGGACTCTGCTATTTACCTCTCTCCACTGTGAAAACTGACCATTTATTCCTGCCCTCTGTTTCCGGTCTGTAACTGCATAGTGATCTGTGAGAGGACCTCCCCTCTTATCCCATGACTGCTTAGTTTGCTTAAGAGCCTTTGGTGAGGGACCTTGTAAAAAGGCTTTCTAAAAAGTTCAAGTATGCTATATCCACTGGATCACCCTTGTCCACGTGCTTGATGATTCCCTCAGAGAATTCTAATAGATTGGTGAGGCGTGATTTCCCTTTACAAAACCCATGGTGACTCGTCCAACACATCATGTTCATCTGTGTCTCTGACTGAAACTACAGTGAAACAGATTTATCAGTTTGCCTAGTACTGAAGTTAGGCTTATCAGCTTGTAACTAGCAGGATCACCTCTGGAGCCTTTTTAAAAACAAAAAAACAAAACCCCCACAGTATTACATAGGTATCATCTGGTACAGAGTCTGATTTAAGTGATCGGTTACAGTAGTTTTGCAATTTCTATGTGAGTTCCTTCAGAACCCTTGGGTGAATCCTATCTGGTCCTGGTGACTTATTACTGTTGAATTTCTCTCCTTTCAACAGAGTTCAGAGAGACCGATGGATGGAACGCTGGAGCTAAAGAGCAATGAAACAGTGGAAGCTAGGCCATGGGGCCACTCAATGGCCCTTTGTGCACTTAACAAGGGACTTGAAGATGGAAGGTTTGATGGAATGGTTTTTGAAGGGGGAAGAGAGGCCCCTGGGGTCTCTATGAGCCAAAGTG
This sequence comes from Chrysemys picta bellii, assembly GCF_011386835.1. Taxonomy (NCBI): domain Eukaryota; kingdom Metazoa; phylum Chordata; order Testudines; family Emydidae; genus Chrysemys; species Chrysemys picta. Next base: position 35,078,389 of record NC_088803.1, on the reverse strand, counting down.
CGGAGACTGAGCCCCTCATACTCTGTAGAGGATTGAGTCAGTAATCACTAAAGGGAATCCAAGCAGCTGGCTGCTGCCGGGTTTACAGGAAAACAAGCCATAAACTCTGCCCGCTTTCAATTGTACCAGGTCAGAGCGGCAACACCAACACATTTTCACAGCAAACAGCCAAGCTCCACTGAAATGGCCCCCTGGGTGCGAATGTAGAGACTGCGTTTCCCCTCCAGGGGGGCTGTGTTCTGGCAAAGCAGTCTATGTGTAACACCGACAGACCCTGGTCATCGGCAGGCGGGATCGAACCTGGGACCTCTGGAGCTATATGCATGAGCCTCTACGGCATGAGCTCAAAGCCATATGGCCTTTAGCTAAGGCTCTAGAGCAGACTCATTAATCTCGCTCTCTAAGTGGGCTCATGGGACAGAACACCACACCCAGCAGGTGTGTGGGTTATATATGCAAAGTGCATGCAGCCATGCAAGCTCTTTGCAGACACCAGCTAATCTAATCCACACAACACCCACACGTGTGAGCCAGACACAACTGGATGCCACATAGGCGGGGAAGATTAAGAGTAGGTGACGAGGTCGGCAATAGGGAGGGAGAAGAAAGAGGCTTTGCAGAGTGAGATAGTTACTAGGCACAGATTTGTGGGGGGAGGGAAGGTGGGGAGTGGGGATTTCCCCCATCACCAAGCCAAGCAGTCTTTGGGCTTGAACCAGGAAGGCTGTACAGCCACAAGCTTTGCTTGGAGTTCCAGGTTTGGCCACACGACTGAACAATTTCAACACAAAGCCAGGTGAAACTCGGCTGGCCACTTTGGCCAAGCCAGGAGTTATTTCAGGGTTCTGAAGTGAAACCAGCCCAGTGATCCACAAGGATCTGAGTTTCACCTGCCTCACGACGTTCTGAAGCAGTCCCAGTTTCCTGCAATTCACTATGAAAACATTTTGCAGGGCTCTGCAAAGCCCAGCTGCCTGGGAACAGCTGACGGGCCAGCAAAGCTATCTTTAAAGAGCATCATCTCAGGAGACAGGCTTTAGCAGCCAGGAATGGGAAGCTATAAACCTGTCTAAGAGCAGCTCTGGAATGCCAGGAACAGAAACGGCCCATTCAGACCACCAGAGAGCACAGGCGCGCAGTGGGTCCTGCACTCAGGATCCTGTAGTATGCAGCTATATTTAGAAAAACCTCCATTTTGTTCTTGTTTCTCTTCTAGCCATTTCCTTTCCCCAGTTTTTGCCTTCCTAATAATAAGCTCCTATTCCCCATGTCTTCACTCCTTCAAGGGCCTGCCCAGCTCCTGTCACACCTCAAGCAGATGGTGCAAGCCAGTAATGCCAAGGATACCACAAGGTTTCCAGGAAGAACAAGAGTGTGACTGGAAAACACACAAACCCAGAGGAAAAGCAGGAAATGTGACCTGGGACCTTTAGCCCCAATGACATGTTGGTTACTGCAGCGTCATTAGTCCAGTGCCAGAGGGGAGGGTTGAGGGTAGATGGCTTTAGAGCCTCCGTTACTGAGCTTTTCCTACCCAGTTGGTGTTGATTTGGAGTGAGGAGGCGTCTCACCTCTGCTTCAAGTTCCAACCCCTTCACACTAGGTGAAAGGGCTAGAGAAGCATCAAGGGGCTCAAAAAAGTCTCCGAGGTGGCTAGGCAAGGATTCTCCCAGTGAGGAGCTGCAGCGGACAGCCTTCCAAGGATATCCTTGCAAGCCCTGGCCTAGGAAATGCAGCACTGTTGAGATTCTGAGCAGCTGAATTCTTAGGGCAGTCCAGGAGTAGTCCACACCGCACACAGGACACCCCTCTGTCTCAGATACCAATGGCAGGGTTAGAGGCCACAGGTAGGCTGGGTCCTGGAGATGAGGCTTTCCTCTCCCATAAGCAGTCCTTATAGGGCAGGGCTAAGGCGCACAGATGGGTTGTGTCTGGGGAGGGAGCCCCTCCCAGCACCTGTTCTAAGAGAAAACCACAGATCTCAGGACTGAGATTTTGGCACTCTGTTCCCTTTAGAAAAGTGGTTCTCAAGCTTATTTGATCAGGCTCCCCCCTTCTTTGTGTGTCTGCAGTCAGTCATTCAGCCCCTCCCTCCCCCACCTCAAAGAACATAGACCACCACCCAGCACTGAAGGCAGTGCCATGCCAGCAGCAGCACAGAAGTAAGGGTGGCAATGTGAAAAGTGCTATTTGTCAATATAACTTTTCACAGCTGACTTAGCACCCCATTGCCACCTTTACTTCTGCGCTGCTGCTGCCACTCCAGGGCAGATACCCAAAGCCCCTCCACCTCCCGGTGAAGGAATGTGATGGTGGGGCTCTAGCTGTCCCCTTTATCCTTGCCCCCCAGGTGTGCAAAGCCCTTCTGTACAAGCCCCAGACACCCAAAGCTTTAACAAAAAAAAAAAAAACGCAGCGCGCACACCTTATGCCTCCCTTGACACATTCCGGTGCCTCCCTTGAGATGCCCACCCCATAGTGTGAGAACCATTGTTTTAGAAGAAGGAATCTCTTGGTCACCATTCACACCAGAGAGAGCACACTTCCCTGGCAAGGCGTCCCATCCCCCTCTCCCAAGAGCGGACAAGTGGCACAGATAGCAGACCCATGTTTTGGCACTTTCCACCAGTGGGCCCATCAGCTTTCCCAGCCCTCCTGTAAACAGGCCCATCAGCAGGCTCCAGAACCAAGCCCAGAAAGACTGTCAACTCAAGGTCGAGAGAGGAAATAAGAACATCAGTGGAAGCTTTGAGTTTAATACCGGTCCTTGTGGCACATGGGGAAACTGCTGAAGCTCCAGTGAGCTGTATTTTACATGCTTGAGTGAGGTAACAGACGTTCACTTGGAAGTGGGGAGAAGGTTGGGGAGCAAATCCAGATGGAGGTTCCAAGCAAAGCGAGTTCAGTCATCCCAGCCCAGCCCACAGCAGAGACACCCCCTGCCCCCCAAACTTCACCAGCCAAAATGGGGCCAGGCAAGTTCCAGGGACCTTTCCTTCCTGCCACTTCCCTCATCCTTCAGGCCAGGGTGTGCCTGCAAGCAAGACAGCACAGGGAAGTGTGCACTGCAGCTGGGTCAGCTGCACCACCAGGCCTGGGGATTTCAAAATAAAACAGAAGCACTTTCAGTTTCTGGCCATGGAAGTCCCTTTGCTGCCAGCGGCACTAGTTTGCTAAGCAAGAATCTCACACGTGTGTGAAAAGCCAAGAGAAGTATATCCATTCAATGCAACCCACATCATTTTAGCTGGTGTCCACTGATTATGATTAGCATAACAATCATCTTACTGTACTCTAGTGCTCCCCCTTCCCCTGGCTGTCCGTATCCACCTGCTGTCTTGTTTAGACGCAGATTGTCAGCTCTTTGGGGGCAGAAACAGTCTTTTCGTTCTGTGTTTGTACAGCACCTAGCACAAGGGGGTTCCGATCCCCAGTTAGTGCCTCTTGGTAGTACTGTAACAATATTCCCTTCCCAGGGAGGGTGTTCAATTGCAGAGACCTCTTCCGCCCCCTTGCTCCTCCCAGGGAGTTGTGTGAACAGCGAAGCCTATGGAATGAGAGCTTGTAGCAGCCAGCCACACACAGAAATCAAACCCTGAATCACCTTGATCCGACACACGAGTTTAACTCTCTAGCGCTGGTAAAAAGTGACCTCATTTACTCGGTGCAGGCAGACCAGCTTCTCTCTAATTCACCAGTTCAAGCCTTCTTATCCCTCCCCTTTCATTTTAATGAAGCTTTTGTTGAGTGGAATGCATTCAGAGGGCAGGAAAGAGCTCCTTGAAGGCTGCACTTGATATTTTGAGGCCCTCATAGACGAGCTCTGTGGAGGAATCCTGCTGTGAGCAATCTGGAGCATCTCCTCTTGCTGAAGGCCCGGACAATAGGGCTTTCTTTCCCTTGTTTACTGCAGAAGATTAAAAGAAAAAAAAAGGGGGGGGGCTCACTCTGTCCTTCCCCTCCTCCCAGCATGCAGGCTTTGATCTCTGAGCTGGAATACAGAATTGAAAGGCAGGCCATAACCCTACTAATGTGCACAGCTCAGCTAAGCCCAGATTTCACTCATGCCACCTTAGAGATTCCACTCCCCCCCCCGCCCATGAATGGTACCCATCATTGCTGCTTTCTTGGCAAGGGTTCCCATCACCCCTCCTCCGCCCCCCCCCAAGAGAACCCCCTCTTTTCCAGCAGGCTTGGCACAGCCTCACTTACACTCACGCTCAGGAAGGGAGAGAGGCTAGAGCACAAGCACGGCAAGCCAACCAAACGCAACATGGCTTTTGCATGCAGACAAAGTCAGCTGCAAGAGGGGACAGTTTGTTGTGCCACTGGCTCACCCCATGCAGTTTCACCCCAGGAAAATTCTGACCAGCTCATTTCCAGCGACAGTCAGAGTGATTGAGATGGAAGAGCCCTATTGGAGCAAGCTAGCCCCTTCCTAGAAGAGAGCATCTCCACTAGCAAGTTGATGCTAGGTTTGATCTTAGCCAGCTGAAATAAGTCCCATGTACTTCTACCACGCGGCATGTTTAAAGCCCTTTGCAAACAAACTGTTTTTGCAAACCACCCCCCCCACCCCACCCCTGTGAGGCAGGTGAATATGGCATCCTCCTCCTTTCACAGATGGGGGAAGTGAGGAAAAGGTTTATGGCCTGGTTTAGGACAGGGCTGAGCTCCTGCGGAGACTCACCGTGGCCCATACCGAGCCAGCAGCAGCATCGGAACAAGAAGCCCGACTCCCCACTTCCAGGCCTGTGCTCCGAACACTGGACTATGCTCCCTCACAGAACGCCACCTCGAAGCTCCAACCATCCCGGAACCTGGGCTCTTTCGAGGGTTTAGTCCATTCTTTCCATTAAGTTTTTATGCCACACCCTTTGCTATGGTACCCGATTCCCTTCAGCCTCCACCCGTTTCCATGGGGATCCCACTGGGTGACCAAGGCCCTAGCTAAACTAACAATATTCCCCCTCCCCCAAAGCCCATGGCATCTACAGTGAGGATCCAAGGGGCCTGTGCTCTTTGGTGCGCTCGCTCCTTGTGCATTTCGTGGTTCTCTTTGCTAGAGCCCTGTGCACATATTCATCTCTCCCTTTGCTTCGGCCTCAGAGGAGTCCAATGCTTGATTCCTCTCCCCCCAAGCCGCTTTCTCTCTTCCACTCTCAGGAGTCAGTGTCAGAAACGCTGGAGGGGCGTGTGAGGTGCTGCTGAGAGCTGGGTCAGGAATGGATCCACCCTTGGAGCTCACCTTGACCTGCTGTTGCTTCTCCCCACTTCCCCCGGGTTTGCATAGGCAAATGCAGCTCGACTGTCAGTGGTAAATTAAAGCTTTCAATGCACAAAGGGACACTTTGTGGACTAGTCCTGCCTGGCAGCCGGCACCTTCTGTTTCACTTCTGTTTGCTGTGCTGAGCAGCTGTGGTGCTGCACCCATTCCTGCTCCTCTAGGAGTGTTCTCTTGCCCTTCTGGGTAAAGGGTGTTGTGTTGTATTTCCGCTGGTGACTCGTCCTTCCTCACCCCACTATCTCTTGACTGCATGCCAGTGACAAGGTGTATCACTCCTGTTTGGAGCCAGATCTCTCTCTCTGCTCATGTCAGCACAAAACTGCTCAGAGCTCCCTTTGATTCCTGCTAGTTGGCACCTGCGATGGGATATCTTGACCCGATGAACAGAAAACGTTCTCCATGCCCCGGAGGGGAATCCAGTATGGGTTCAGAAATCACCTGTCTCTGCGGTGACCTCTATTTGGATCTGTCACCTGCTAACAGTGAATGCAGCACTCTTATAGTGCGGTGCATGTGCAACACAACAGCTTTGAGATTCTTTGAGTGTTTTCTGCTGATGGAAGAAGAACAGGAGTACTTGTGGCACCTTAGAGACTAACAAATTTATTAGAGCATAAGCTTTCGTGGACTACAGTGGGCTGTAGTCCACGAAAGCTTATGCTCTAATAAATTTGTTAGTCTCTAAGGTGCCACAAGTACTCCTGTTCTTTTTGCGGATACAGACTAACACGGCTGCTACTCTGAAACCTGTCATTCTGCTGATGGGTGGCCTTGCAATCCTTATACAGAGGGGGAAACTTATCTGGGCCAAGGCCACATAGCAGGAGAGGCAAATAGAGAAGTGACTTGCATTAAACCCACGTGACAAGGAGGATGGAGCGCTCTGAGAACAACTTCCCTATAGAATGGAATAATCAATAACCTTATGTCCTTTGGGGATCATCTTTATCACTGCTATGGGTTTTGAAGAGTAATTCCTATAGATCCCTATTGCCTTAATCCCCATTAAATTCTATAGGGCTCTTCCATAAGGGATCAGCACACTTGTGATGTATGTGTTCCCCCATCTCTGGATTCATGTCTCTAAGGGCTGGTCTACACTGGGGGGGGGGGGGGGGGGGGGAGGGAAATCGATCTAAGATACGCAACTTCAGCTACGTGAATAGCGTAGCTGAAGTCTAAGTATCTTAGATCGATTTACCTTGGATCCTCACGGTGCGGGATCAAAGACCACGGCTCCCCCGTCGACTCCGCTACCGCCGCTCGCTCCAGTGGAGTTCCAGAGTCGACAGGGAGCGCATTCGGGGATCGATATATCGCGTCTTAACGAGACACGATATATCGATCCCCGATAAATCAATCGCTACTCCCCGATACAGCGGGGGTAGTCTGGACGTACCCTAAGAGCTGGAGTTGCCAGCAGAGGATTTTTTTGAAGCCTGCAGGAGTTCCTCTCCTTGTCAGACTGGCCTGGCTGGTTTCTGGTATGGAAATGCTTGGGCAGTGACGCCAGCACAGCTGGGGATGGTTAGCACTTGCTCAGACCTGGAACTTCTCTTCTACGTGGCCCTGTTCTTCTTCCCCCTCGAAGGATTCTCCCGCCTGGCTGAGCTGGTATCCTTGCTCTGGCCCAAGGCTTTCAAGCACACAAAGTGGCTCCAGTGATCACTAGTGTGTCATTCCCTCTTGGCACTTCACCTCTGCTTAAACAGGTAGAGAGCAGCACTTTGGCTGCCCACAGGTAATACCGCGGCTGAGTCACTTCCGCCCTCGTTTGGAGTGTGTGCTCCCCATAGCTCTCAGGTGTAGGGAGGCATCTCAGACTGAAAGCAGACACTTCCCCTGTGGGTTCCTGTCACTGCAGTAGCCTGTCAGTAGCTCTGGGAGAGAGCTTGCTGGCATGTGGGTCTCGGCTCTGTCGAAGCAGCTGCAAGTGGAATTTGCTTCTCTCCTACAGCTGGGAACTAGTTAGCGCTGGAAGGAAGTTTCTGCCTCCAGAACAGAAGTCCACTCCCCTCCGCCTAGAAATCAGATTCTAGTTGCTAGGTTGCTCAGGTCAAGCTGTCGTGTTGCATCTCCATGGGCCACATCACCACCCTAAGAAAGGGATGGCTGCAGTTGGTTCTAGGCCCTGGCAAGCTGCCAATATTATCCCTTACCGTGGGCAAAACTGGGCTCTAGATGGACTATTGGTCTCGTCTGACCCACTATGGCCATTTTATCTATATCTATGGCCTGATTTTTCAGTGTCTCTTATATCCTATACATCCCTAGCCTCCAGAACACATCAGAGGAGCCAATATCGTACCCAAGTGTAATTAACAGATAAGTCTGGCAACGGATATGGGCGCAGTGAAGATTTGAATGGCCATGCAGTGCAGCACAGAGACCACCGAGTCCCTTAAGTGGCCACTGATTCTTTGCATAGTGATAGCAGAGAGAACACAGATCCTCCAGCTTCAAAAGGACAGGCCTCTGCCACTGAAACTAGGAGGAGAATCTTCACTGGCTGGTGGCAGTGTAAGGTCTATGGCAGAGTTTCGCATATCCAGTTCAGGGCAGTGGTACACAGGCATAACCAGCCAGTTTCAAATCAATATTGTACATGCAGAGAGAGAAAGGGAATCCGATCTAGGTGTTTGCAGGGGTTCTACTGCACCCCCTGGTTGGAAGTAGTTTCCATTCTATGCAGGGTTTACAGTTTGGTTCAATGGCTCTCAGCACCCCCCCCACCCCGTACAAATTGTTCAAGCACCACTGGGTATTTGTGTACAAAACTACATAAGCCAAGAATCCCATGGCTGCAGACTTCAAGGGGGTTCTAGGCACGCAAGTGGCTGGGTAAAAGTGAACATCTTGCCCCTGATCTCGTGGTAATATGGAAGCAACATTACAACAAAGACAACACAATGACTGCCTGTTGCAAGGCTGGAGCTAGTGAAATCAAATTGAGGAACAGCATGAGCCAGTGGGTAAGAGACGCAAGTTCTATTCCCAGCACTGCCACCAGCCAGCTGTGCAACCTTGGGCCTCTCTCGGACGCTGCTTCTACGCCCACCTGTTGTTTGTCTTATCGATTTGGATAGTACACTCTTTGGGATTGTCACATATGTATTCGTACAGCACCTAGCACAGAAGGCCTGATCTTAGCTGGGGCCTCTAGTGTCCCTGATTTGCATCGTGTTTGTTGCCTATATTTCCCCACATGTGCAGTATTTACTCCCTCAGACGCTGTATCAGGGAGGGAATCTTTTCCTATATTGCAACAATAGCACAGATGGACTTGTCTGAGCTAGCTTTCCTGCCTTGGTGATGAATTGTTTGTTACTGAGACAGGACAACTCAGGTGCGTAGGCCATCCTGGCCCACCAGCACCTGCATCTCTAGCAGATCATGCTTGCTCATAAGATGAGCAAATCAACTTCCTGGTTGCATCAGATTCCTCAGAGCTGCTCTGGCTTAGAGAGCCTTGAATGCTGTACCAGAGTGTGGCCAGGCCAACCTCAGAGTAAGAGACAGTCAGAAAAGCTGAGAGTTCGTTTCTTTTCCTCCCCACCCTTCCTCCAAGATAAGTCAGCTCCATGCACTTCCCAAATGCAAGACACACAGGGCTCCCGTGCCAGCCACAGCCGTGAGTCAGCCAGTAGATGCCGTGGCAGGACCTAAAGGGGATCCAGAGGTTCCAGCAGCACAGGGCTGCCTGGAACTGAAGAGAGGGGAGGGTTTCTCTGAGTGACGTGAGCCGCACTTAACCAGGAGAGCTTTCACCAAACTAGCAATGGCAGCAGCTTGCTGCATAGGGGCTGGCAATGTGCTGGAACCTGTGGGGTGATGAGAGTTGCAGTGACAGGCTACAGACATGGCCTCTCTCCCGGACAGTCCCTGTATTTAAGGCTTTCTGCACTAATTGGGCGACATGCTGCGGAGAGGTCACCAGCTAACAGGGCACCAGCGTGGGTGAGGAGTTTGTTAGACCACTCCCAAGCCAATCCCTCAGTTCTACCACAGTGTCTCCTTCCATGTCTACTGCCTTCGTTCATGGTGTCCATTGTGCCCAGCACAGTCACACCCGCACCTCTTGGGCTTCCAAAAAAAACCCTGCTGACCCATGAAGCCATGCATCCTGTTTGCTTTGGAAAAGCAGGCACGGCAGGGCCGAGACCCGCTCTTTGATCTCTGTGCAGCACCATGCACATAATCTGCAGCCACTCTCCTCCCAGCCTGGAAGTTCTACTGTGCTCTCTGAAGAGAGAAAACTCCCACCTTCCCCCCATTCATGCCTCACAATTTCAGCCAGTCTCTCAAGGGTGAATACTGCTGCCTCAGTTCTCCCCCACCAGTCTGCAGCTGGGTGACAATGGCTCCTTGCAGGCCAGGAGTTGAGCTGCTCAAGCACTCGGAGGGCTGTGAACGCATTAAGATTTCCATCCCTTCTCGTTTATGCACCGGTATCACTGATGAGCTCTAATGAGAGCACTTTGCCGCTAGCGCTGTTGAAGGTGAACGAGGGCACCCAGTACTGTTTTGGTGCAGGGCAGACAAAGAGCAGCGTTCATTGGCGTTTCTCAAATACCTACTACAAAAAATAACGCTAACGGGGCTTCCCACTCAGACCTCTAAAGCACAGTTAAAAATTAACCCTTATGGAGAAGTCTATACAATGGCATAGGATTTTCAAACCAGCCTATGCAACCTATAACCGGGATCCAATTTCCTCAGAGTCCACAGGATGGTTCCGGCTCATTTCCGTAGAACCCTGTTGGGTCAATCTCAATCCTCATCACAATCAAGGGGATTTCTCCTTAAGGGAAGGGCCCAACTCATTGCAGTCCCTTACAAGCTCAGGGATAGGAGGAGGGGTGCAACATGAAAGGCAGGCGTGTCAAAGGCAGAGCCGTCTACTCAACCACTGCAAACAGGGTCAAACCTGCCCTCCTGTTTATAGAAATCAGATCTGCTACACCTCTCTGGAGCCAAACACGGCTACAAGCAGCAAGCAGGCTGTACCCACAGGAAACCTTCAGTCCCACTTGCTCAGGGATGTCATTTGCCATCAGGTACTTCCAGGGCTTCTGCAGTGTCAGAGGATTGCACAGAGGATCATGGTGCAGAGCTGGAATAGGCAGAGGAGGACAATGCTGCACATGGCTGCGTTCCAGCCCCAGTTACCTCAGTACCTCTATCCACCCTCACTCATTCTTTGCTGTAGTTCCAGGTCTCATGAGGAGAACAGATTCCATCCCCCCCAGACGTTATGGAAGGACCCTATGCAATGCCAAGCATTTCTAGAGCTTCGTCAGGAGGCAGCGAAGCATTTCTGAGTCGGCAGGTACTGGCCCTATTTCACAGATGGGGAATGAGACACAAAGGCTAGGTCTACACTACCGGGGGGGGGGTCGACCTAAGATACGCAACTTCAGCTACGTGAATAGCGTAGCTGAAGTTGCGTATTTTAGGTCGACTTACCTGGCTGTGAGGACGGCGGCAAGTCGACCGCTGCTGCACCGCCGTCGACTCCGCTTCCGCCTCTTGCCGCGGTGGATTTCCGGAGTCGACGGCAGAGCCATCAGGGATCGATTTTATCGCGTCTTCACTAGACGCGATAAGTCGATCCCCAATAGATTGATTGCTACCCGCCGATCTGGCGGGTAGTGAAGACGTGCCCAAAGTGAAGTTAAGTGACTTGGCCACAGTCACAAACCTGATCAGTGTCAGAGTCAGGAATTAGAAGCAAGGTCTCCTGGTCCAGTGTCCCATCCCCCAGAAAATGATTATAGGAAGAGTGAGATTCAAGCCCACCAGGAGGAATTCTACAAATGCTCAAATGCTGTAGCTGTTTCTATAAAGTCAATTGGTTTTCTGCCTATTAGAGTTTCTCCTATTGCATTTCCCTGTCACACAGCCAGCCAGGGCTCAAAACACCCAGTACTCAGACAGAAGGGACCATCATGATCATCTAGTCTGACCTCCTGCACATTGTAGACCACATAATCTTGCCTACCCACTCCTGTAACAGACCCCTAACCTCTGGCTGAGTTACTGAAATTCTCAAATCATGGTTTAAAGACTTCAAGTTACACAGAATCCACCATTTACACTAGTTTAAACCAGCAAGTGACCTGTGCCCCATGCTGCAAAGGAAGGAGAAAAAAGCCCAGGGTCAAACAGGAGAGAACAGGAATAAAGCAGGGCAGGGACAGGGGCAGATGGGTTTCACTTCCAGTGTATGTTTCATGTCATACAGGCCCAGTTTCATGCTGGCCTGCGTGAGAAGAGGGCATAGCCACGCACAGCAGAACTGAGAATGATTCCACAGTTTGCAGAAGTCGAGGACACATTTCTGCACTCCCCAGTTTTGATTCACAAGAGTTTCAAAGTCGGACAAATGCAAAATAAAACTCAGTTGCAGCTGCTTCACTTCATTGCTTCCACATTACAGCCACAGACCAGCAGTCATGCAGTGTCAGTGAGAAACCACAAGCTGAGAAGGAGACATGCAGTGTGGAAGCTATTTCTGTAGCGTGCAGTCAGGTTTTCCTCCATTTGTTTGCACAGCACAGCAAACCTCATGCCAGTAAAGTTTACAGTCACGGAAATGAGACCATAATAGGTCAAACATGAGACATGGCTGGGAAATTTAGAGCCAGCCTCCAGGATTTTCCTACAGTAATAGAGGAAAGTCAGGGAGTAATACTGCACAGCAGAAGTCACAAGCAAGAAGAGAAAATGACCCAGCAAAACCCAAGCAGGAGACGAAGTCAGGATCACAAGAGATCAGAACCTTCACCTTTCTCCCACCCACCTGGAACAGGGGGTCAACCCCAAAACAAGCTCCTCCCACAAGGATATCTGAGCACCAGCATGCCTCTCATTGGGAGGCGAGCTGACATTTTCCTTTGCAGTTCCCCTTGGACAGCACGCCAGGAGCCAGCTATTGTACTGGCCTTGGGGAGAACCATTTACATTACGGAATGTGTAACCTGCAAGGTTAGGGCAGAGAAGCAAGTTGGACTAATCTTTACTGAGCAAGTCCCTGGAGCTAGCCAACCTGGGGAGTGCCCATAACAACATACATGGCACCAAGGACAGGAGTATCTTCCCTCCCCTCAAAACAACATGAGGACCCCATCTTCATTTCTGTTATGATTTAGAATAAATATTCAGGATCCCTCAAGCCCCAGAATCTCTGTCTGCCTCCTACCGCAGTTCATCCCAGAGCGGGAACAGCAGCAAGATCTAGTCGGCTAAGACTGGTCAGACAGGAGCAATGGTGATTACAGTTACCTCAGCGCATCTGGTCATGAAACCAAGGGAGATCTGAGCAGAGATGTTCAGACCCTCAGACTTCAAGGAAGGAATCTGGGGGTGTGGGGGGTTCAAATTGGAGGCCAATGTTTTCTCCTCCAGATGCTCAATGGCATTGTGTTTCCTCTCCATATTCTGTTGCCCCAAGCAACCCTGTCCTCAACTAGTCCAAAGAAACCACCTCAAACAATCGACACGGCCGGCTATTCCAGTTCCAGGCTTCCTCAGTTTCTGGCCACTCACTTGGGATAGGTCTCAGGGAGCAGGCTCCCCAAGACCAGTGGTGAGGAGGGAGGAGCACCAATGTCCTGTATGCAGGATTAGTCTAACCAGACTCCCATTTGGAGCAGGAGTCTCCCCAAGCATGATGTTTTGTAGGTCCCTCCACTGGATAACTGGTCACCTAAATGCCTGATCCTGCAGGGTACTGGGAACCTCCCAACTAGGGGCTCTGTGGAAGCTGAGGGTGCTGAGCATCTTGGCACCCTACGGCATTGGGACCCCATTCTGCAGAGGCCTCAATAAAAACGGACGCCTGCTTTTCTCTTTCTAGAGTCACAGTTCACTGCATCGGCCCCACCACATGGGGTGGCCACATCCCTGCTTTACGCTAAGCCAGCAACACAGTAACATTCGCAGCATCACACCTCGGGAGTCAGGAATCTGCCTGGTTTAATTAAAGAGATTTGGCAAATGGAACAAGAGCCAGACAGAAAGCAAGCATGGGCCAGCTGGTTCTCCCAAAGGGGATATTCATGCTTAGCCTTTATCTGCAAAGCACTTCACAAACATTAATGAATTAAATCTCACCGTGCCCCTGGAGCATCCCCATATTACTCCTGGGGAAGCTGAGGGCAGAGAGGTTATAAATGACCTCCAGAGAATTTGGTGGCAGAGCTGGATTTACATCCCAGGAGTTTCTGGTTCCCAGCCTTGTGCTCAGACCACGCTCTCTCAAAATACCTCCCAAGGTTTGTTTTCAAACCACACTTTGAACATCAGAATCCGCAGCCCAGGCACAGTTTGCTGCAGGGTAAAGGCCTGATCCTGAAATAAGATCTTCACAAGTTGATGTCTACGCCTGGGCAGCCCCAATGGAGCGCTGCCTGTTGCAGGATTAGGGCCTTGATGGGGGTCTGGGCATCTAGGTGAACCCCCTGGGGGAAATGCTGTCAGGCGCAGCTACTAGATGACCTGCAGCTGCATTTCAGAGTTGAATCTCAACTAATTTCTCCCTCCCCCACACAAAAGAAAGAAATCTACATGTGATTTTACTACAGTGCCACGGGCTTACTCTGTTCTTCTATGGAGAGCTCGGAGGCTTCTAGTTATTTTGTGGTTCTGTGCCATTAAAAAAAATTGAAGGCAAGAGAAATTATTTTTGTAAAGTTTGGTTTAAATAGCACCACATACTTTACATTTTTTGCTCCCAGGCAGACTTTTGCTAGCAAATTTCAGCCTGGAGGGATTTTTTTGTTTTGTTTTGTTATGTTAAATGACCCAAAGTTATAAGCCTCAGAAAACAGGGCTTTATTGGAATGGAAACACTGACAATTTTAACTAGAGCAGCATGAATAGCATTAGCAGAGACAGTTATTTCCATGTTAAGTGATTTAAGCTCCTATTTCATTTACAAGCATCAACTTAAATGAATCTGCCTCTTCCCTGTTAAAACAAAACACAACACAACTCAGCAACTTGGGTGGAGGTACCTCATGTGCTTTCTTACGGAGGGGAAGGTTTGGGGGCGGGGGGAGGCAAATGGCCAAGGCAGGGGGGAAGAACTTGTTTCACTCTGGGATGTTCTGCACCAGAGTAAGTGAAATGCATTGGAAGAATTTCCAACTGGGTTCTATGAAACGAGACGCCGCATGTTGAGGAAGTGAGGTCATATGGGAAGTTGTTCCGAGAGATAAAAAGGAGCATGTTAAAAATCAAGCAGTAAGACAGACAGTACAGGAAACAATAGTGGTTTAGATAGGCTTTCAAACGTCCCTAGCAATGCCAAAAACACAGACATGATGTTGCCCTTTATAGAAATGATGCTGCCTTTTTGTGTTAAGCACTCAGAGGAAGCAGACTAAGAAACTGAAGTCGTCCACTTCAGTCTATGGTTCGCCTCAAACTCCTTTCTCAAAACATTTGCATTTGTGGGTAATTAAGTGAGACTTGGGCCCAGGGGTTCTATTCTAGATCATGTTCAGAGAGTTTTACCAATGACTTCAAAGTCCAGGGTTAATCCCATCATTAGCCCTAGCTCCCACCAGGAATAGTGCAATCAGAGACTGGGCAGCTCTCAGCCATCCCCCTCCAGCCACTCTTCTGCCAATGCACAAATGGGCAGCGACAGCCACAGCTCCTCCAGCTCCAGATGCCACAGAGCAGGTTTCATTCTGCTATTCAGAGGCTGCACAATCAAGTCCAACTGGGGAACCACTGTGGTAAGCGGACAAGTGCCCACTAAGGCCTGGTCGGGCCCACTTGGGAAACAAGCGAGGCTTCAGGCATCAAGTGCTGCTGTGGCAGTGACAACAGCATCACTTTCACATGCTATTACATTTCAACACGTGTCCACCAGCAAAGGCCACCACACGCTTCAGTACAAGAGAGTACGTGACTTTGCCTATTAAGCGCAGATTTCATTTCACACGCTCAGACCTTTGAACATACACCCCTTCCCGGGTAAGCAGACTACAGAAATGAATGAAGCAGCTCCTCTGGTTTGTCTCACCAGCCAAGCTTCCCATACACATTGGTCATTTCTAACTGCATACCCTCTTTCCAGGTCTCAAAAGTGAGACTATCCTCCAGGTCTGTATCTAGGTACTTGCTGGCTCCCCCCCGCTCCAAAGCACACCTGGGCAGTTCATCAAGTTGTAGAGCTACTTTTGAGGCAACTCTCCTGATTCTGCACAGTGCACTGGAGTTTCGCATGCCTGCCCAGTGGAAGACAATCCATCGGTAGGACATACCATATCTTTCTCTTAAGTCCAGCACATAGTCACACACAAATCAGCCTCCTAAAATGTCAGCTGATCCACTATTTCAGCAGCAGCCACAGAGAGAGATTCCCCCACCTACCTCCCTTGCTCACAACTTGGAAGCAGATTCCAACTCCAACCTCCCATAGTTCAAAGCAGTTTGGCTCAGGCCATCTTTTTGTTTAACATCATAATCATTAAAGGCCTGAGTGCAGAGTAGCCAAAACTCTCATCAGGCTGGATCCTCAGTTGGTGAAAATGGTATAACTCCATTGACTTCAATGTCTCCAGAGTTCTAGCTCTGCTTGTTGGGAGATCTTGGGTGAGCCTGTGTCACTATAGACCAGCTAAGGATCCGGCCCATTGACTAACAAGTTGTAGGTGCAGAGCAATTCTCAGGACCAAGTCCCCAAACTTAAACATGACATATTTATATTTAATTGACACAGCTTCATCTTCAGATGCCCAATGATCTGTCTTCTTTTGCACCTCCCCCAATCACAGGTAATGGCATTGGGATCATCAGACATCCCATACATCTTTGGGGGCCCCCATTCAGTAAAGGTGAACTTCATAATGTACTTGAGTGCTTTGATGAATGACGGCCTTAGACATTTATAGAGCTATCACCTGCTGAAGGGGAGCTCCAGGCTTGGCAGATAGTTCAAGAACGGCTTTCCAATACAGTATTTGAAAAGAAATAATAATAATAATAAAAAAACAAGAACTTTGGTTGCTTCTATACTGAAGAAGTTGGTAAGTGGTTACCTGCCCTGGTACTGCCCACCATGAAGGCTGTGGTGTAGACAGGATGCAGGCATTTCACCATCATGTCCCCTGATCTAGCTCACAGAGTAGCTGCAAGATGTGCCTGCATTCTGTCCATGCTACAGCTTCCACTCTTGGAAACGCTGGGGCAGGGGTGTGTGTTGACGGTGAGAGGGTGGGGGAGGGGGGAAGAAGGGGGAAATCACCAACAAGCTTCACATGCTTTCCCAGTGTAGGCAAGGTCTTAGACAGCACTTCTTGGAGGTTCTCAAGTTGTTTTACTAGTGTGGGTTGGGTTTGTTATCCCCCCCGCCACCAGCACTTTGTAGGTGGCACAAAGAAGTGCCTCGCCCATGATCCCATAGCAAGCAGGGCTAGAATCCTAGAGACTTCCAAGCAAAGCAGCCAGGTTGAGTTCTCCACCCTGCAGCTCCCACACACAAGCCCGGCATGATGGGGAGCATTCAGAAAGCTAACACTCACTGGCAGCAGACAGGCCTGCCCAAAAAGAAAGCCAACCCACACACCTCCAGGTGAGCATTCTGCCGCATGAGCCAAGAGCAGCTACCTGTTTCAAGCCAGCAGAGGCAAACTTTACCAGGGATGTGTTACATTCTGGGATGACCTAAAATACCCTTCACGGTCTGGTGGGTCACCTGCCATTTAGCTGTTTTGCGGAACAGGTAAAATAGTTAGCCACCTCTTTTGGGGAAGGAGAACACACACACTACAATCACTGACCATCTCGTTTCTTTATGAACAGTAGACTACTGGATGGCTGTTCCTAGTCTATACTAGTACAAAGAAACTGTGTGAGACAATTCTGGGTTCCCAGTGCAGCCTATTCCCCCAAGGGCATTCAGTCACCACAGGCCAAGAAACTAACAAAATGGGCTTCTAAAGCTCTAGGTTTTATAAAAATGGAAACCTATTTGGGGGGGCTTAACATCTGCTGGTCTCTAGGTAAGTACCTCAGCAGAACTAGGGTAAGTCATTGCACAAGTACTCGGGGATAGGGGAGGGGAAGGAATGGGGGAGCCAAGGGAGTGATCCCAGGGTAGAGACAGCAGCAGGTTCTCATTCATTTTTTGCAGAAAGCCGTACAGAAGTTCGCTGGCAGACACCACACAGTACCAGGAACATCCAACGGAAGAGGCACCTCACGCCTTGCCAGGGTCAAGATGTATTAAGCACCTCCTGACTGCCCCTTCCATTAGGTCTACTAACACATCTTCTTCCAACAGGTACAAATAAGTGAATCAAGATGACAGCTGGAATTCTTACAGTGTCTCAGAATGATAAAGCAGAGCATGTGTACCACCCACATCGCATACACCCAGGAGAGCTAGGGAGTAAAACAACAACAAAAGCCAATTGAAGTTTGCCCGCTCTGATCCCAGGTGTTTGGCTTCAGGAGGAGGACTAGGACTCTGTGTCGCTCTAAAGCAGAAGTCAGCCCAATAAAATATATTACCTCAACCACCTTGTGTACCTAGGACTACAGTATTTTGCATGACAGCATCTGATTACTACAGATATGATAGCTCTAAAGCAGAAGTCAGCCCAATAAAATATATTACCTCACCCACCTTGTGTACCTAGCACTACAATATTTTGCATGACAGAAACTGATTACTACAGATATAGTATGAATTATAAAACCTAGCGTGTTACTTTCTTTTTTATATTGGTGTTGTACTGATCTGAAGAAGCCGAAGTTACAGGGCTGGTAAGTAATAAACAGCTTTCCAGTCTTCCACAAGATAAACCCTAGTTAAGACAGGGCCAGGTTAGAAGGGAAAAGAAAGAAAGAAAGAAAAAAAAAAAAAAACTGAGGAGCAGAGATTCTCCTACACTCCCCAAAGTGATGTAAACACACAAACCCCCGAAGAGCACCTACGTGATTAAAAACAAACCACTGAAATGAATATTTAACAAATAGTAAAAGGGAAATGGATCAGAAGACATCAAAGCAGCCGAGTTATTAATATTTCATATTTTGGCCTACATACAGCTCCTGCTCCCTCCCCCCTCTTGCTTCCCCGAGTGGTTTGATTAAATGAACTACAGAAAGTCTTCAGCTAGACAGAGAAGCCCCAACCTGTCAGTCAGCCCTACACCACCACAACAAAAGAAAGTGAGGGGATCTGAACAAGTCCCACATCCCCCGACCGTATCACCCTCCCTTCCCAGCCCCATCAGACAATACCTTTCCCATTTAGCTGCTTCAGCTAATTCATCCTCAGCCGTAAGGAGGCAGCTCCAAGGTGCCACACACAGGGATTGCTGCTGCTGCTGTTGTGTTGTTCAGAGGAGAAGTGTAACGCTCCTACACAACCCCAGCAGACACCCACACACACCGCCAAGGCAGGAGGTTAACAAAGCTCCGGGTCAGTTTCATCCCCGGCTTAGTCAATATCCCCGAGCGTATCACCAGCCCCTTTCCCTCGGCCAGTCCCTATCGCAGGGCAGGCGGCAGCCGGGCGGTTTCTTACCTTCTCTCTCCGCGGAAAACTCCCAGAGCCAGGCGGCTTCCTCGCTCAGCTCCTTTCTCCCAAGCGCCGCAGCCCCCACATGCAAAGCCCTCGGCGGCTCGCAGGCTCCCCGGCCCCAGCAGTTACACGACTCGCCCGCGCCGCTGCGAGACACCATCGCGGAGCGGCAGAGAGCCGGGCAGCCGCGCCGGGGACACACGGCTCATGGTTGGCGCGCCCAGACAGACACAAAAACCCGGCTCTGGCTTTGTCTCTCTCGGAGGGGGGGGGGGCGGAATTAACCCCCTCGGCTGCTCAGTCCCCCGGCCCCTTCCCGGCGCGGCTGCAACGCTAGCAAATGGCTAGAGAGCCGGATTGTAACTTGGAGCCGTGATGTCAGCAGCGGTTCACGCCCGCCTGCGGCTGAGACACCTTCTCCCCACAGTGATTCATGCTTCTGCCTGCTTGGATTTAGCATCGGGGGCCAGGCGAGGCCAAAGCAGTAGCCCCCTCCCTTTCCCTCCAGGTGCCTGCCTGGGCTCGGGCGCTCACGGCCGGGGCGGCTCCTGGTCCAGCCCTGTCCTTCCTCCTCTCGCTGCTGCTACCACCCCAAAGCTAGCATCGATTCCTATTTATTTGCAAATGCTCCCCTCCCCCAACCCACCCCAAAAGGGGGAATATGGCAGCAAACCGGAAACAGATTAAGGAAAAAGAACCAGCCCTTCCCCCCCTAGATATTTTCTTCTTCTTTTTTAATAAGGAAAAAAAGGCTCCGGGCGCTCTGCCAGCGGCTGGAAACGGGCATAGTCCTGAGCGAAGCTGCGACGTTTGCAAGACAGGGCTTGACGTCGCTTTTCTATGTAGAGAATACGGAGCTCCGGCCCCCAGCCCCGGCCGCAGCTAGATGGGTGGCGAGGCTGGAGCTGCAGCGGCGAGGAACAGCCCGCCGAGCTGGGGCGAGCTATGCCCAGCCCTCCAGCCTGCGGGCCATATAGCCCCCAGAGCAGCTACATCTCTGCTGGCTCGCCAGAGCTGGAGGGAAACCCCGGTACTGCTCGCCTCCCAGGGTCCGCAGAGTGGAATTATTATTGTCATTATTGTTGTTGATTTATTGTACTCTCTTAGCAACTAGGAGACCCCGCCGTCATGGACTGGGGCCCTCATTGCTCTCAGTGCTGGAAAAACAGAACAATGGCTTATGCTCCAATACCTCTGTTAGTCTATAAGGTGCCACAGGACTCTTTGAGCTTTTTACAGAACAAAAAGACTGTCCCTGCCCCAAAGAGTTTCCCCGGTAAATATGAGCTGTGCCAGACTAAACCCATGCAGGAGGCCTGTGTGCTTGCCTCTAGGTAGCCTTCTAGAGCACAAATAAATAGTTGTATTTAAAAAAAAAAAAAAAAACCTACCTGCCTGCAGATGAGTCCCCACTGTTCCCTGAGGCATCTAGAGGTACCCCAGTGATTACTGAGCTAAACCTGTGTCCTAAAAGTACTTCCTGTGGGGGTATTCCTGGGCTTTTCTGTGGCACTCATCTGAGCCCATCACAAGCATTAATGAGAAGGCCTGGAATTGTTGTTATAATGCCTCAAACACCTTTAGGGCCTAGAGACCCCTTTACTCTGAGAATTTGCAATTTAAACAGATAAGACTGACAAGGGAGGGGAAATGAGGACAAAGAAAGTGACTTGTCCAAGATCACACAACAGAGCAGGGACTAGAACTCCAAACTCCCAGTTCTATGATGTACTTACTAGATTATGCTACCTCCCCTGAAAGGGCCTCAGCTACCTGTTCCCCAAAAAGGTGGGTGGGTGGAGGTTCTTTGCTTAGAATTAGCATGCCAAGTCATATCTGGTTTTTAACACAAGAAGCTCTATGGGCAACTGGAGAACTAAGCGGTTGATGATATCCCATAAAAGTGGAACCTGATTAATGGAGAAGGGAAGTGATTTCCATGCAGTCTGTTTAAAATTCTTTGGGTTCATTTTTATTATTGAACTCTGACACCAAAAATCAGTTGGAAGCAAAGCTATTTTGTTACTTACTCCAGCCCTTTCAGTTAAGAACTGAGATCTAAAGCCTCCTCTGCATCCTCCAAGAAAGGCCTTCAACAAAAGAGGGAAAACCAGCTTTGATGCTCCTGATATTTCTAAAGTAAAAAACAAAACCTCCCCTCTAGAAACTAGCATACAAAAATAAACCTTCTTTATTCAGGCCTTCTTTATGCATCATAGAGAAATGGAAAGAAGACCAGTCCTAATTGTATGTTATTTTGCAGCTACCTTTAAGGTAGCTAGGGAATCTAGCGCCACCATATTTTGAAGCAATAGTAATGGTACATATCTGAGTGATCTCTAAGACCACTGCTTTAATAGTCTTGTAAGTCACGCTCTATCTCCACTTTATTCTCTTTCCCCACTCACCTGGGATCAGGATTTAAAGAACCTGGAGATCTCATTGCTCCCAGGAGGCTGAGGTCTATCAGTAAAAGGTTGAGCTATCTTTGTGACTCCACAGGGGGAAATCATAAATTGCTCCATAACCAAATTCACAGGCTTGAGTAAACACTGAGACTGCATTCCCCTCTCTGCCCACGTGGCCCCTTCAGGTCAATGTTTGGGAAGGTTGGTAAATCACTGGTGGGAAAGACCCCTGCAGTCAGGCAAACCAACTTCCTCTTGGCCCTGGAGAAATGGCCTTTTTGGAGCCAGGCAGAAGCATTCAGTAGATCAACATGAGGAAGTGTAGGGCTGAATGTACAGTGAGAATAGAAGTGGAAATGAAATAGGATTCCACCCACACAGCTCAATACCTTTTCTCTTTTTAATGCACATGCGAACTTCCCAAAGAGGCAACTTTTTCAGCATCCCACCCCAGCCACTAATTGGCACTAATTTATAGATGCAAATTTAGCCAGCTGAGGGTGTTGGCAACCATGGGGTCTCCTGCACAAGCCAAAACATGGACACATCAAATTATTATTTATATGCACTTTGAGAAAGGTACTTGGATTGACAGAGCAGGAGTCCAGATTCCTCTCGTTCTATACAGAAGAACAGGTACAGCTCAGGAGAGTAAGCTTTTTCCCTGCTAACTTGTCTTTGTGCCTTGCTACTGACCTGGACATACTGTTGTTATTGAGGATTCTGGGAGCTCTTTGAATTCAAGCACCGACATCATAATGATGGTATCTACCTACCCTACTGAGCATGTCTCTGCTGCATGAGTATCTATACAGTGCTGACTAACCCCTCCTTCAACAATTCCCTCCAATCTTTCCTTGTCGTATTATATCCAAGGAAGAAATTGGGTCCAGTACTTAAACCACACTTGTAGCTTTTCTATGAACCATTAAATCACAGGCAGAATGAAACAATCTATTGTCCGTAGCAAACAGCACCTCAGGTTAGGAAATCCCATGGAACCCTGAAGTGGTTTGATGTTTAAAAATCACAGTACTTCAGGCAGGAGCTGACACTTTGAGAAAGTTGGAAACGTTAAAGCATTCCAGAGACCTGCATGGCTGATTTTTTTCTTTTTCTTTATTGAAAAAGCATTTCCTGTGACACGGCAGAAGGCCGACAAGCCTGTGAGTCACAAGGAACAAGGAGTCATACCGAAAGCTAATTCCATTATCTGAGTGTCCAGCACATAGTCACTTGGAGCTATTACACTGAGTAGCTGTTCACTTGATAAGTTCCTTATCAGTTTATCATTGGAGCACGCTGTCTGCAATCTCAGTTAATAGTTTTGATCATTGCCATACTGAGGACAGGCCCCTGCCTTTTCACCAGAGAGGGCTGGCTCCCTTACACTGCCTTTAACTTATGGATGTCTACTAGGCACTGATACACAGGTAATATTTAATTATTTGCCTAGCTCACAGGGTTGCTGTGAGGACCAGAACCATAAAGCAATTTGAACATGAAAAGCACCGCAGAAATGTGCTTATTATTGGATAGCAACTGTTACTTTGTTACCAGAAAGCCAACCAACAACCAGATTTATAAAGAGTTTTGGGTTGGGGTTTTTTTGTGGCTAGGATCATATATGCTGTGCTAATTCCAGCCACCACCTCCCCTAGTTCACTGATGCAGGAGTTGATGACCAGGGGTTCCTTTATCTTTTGGTGACAGACTGTTAGGCTACTATGGGTGCCACTAACAAGTATGAAAGTTAGGTGCTGTGAGATCTGAATGATGAATTCTTGGCTGGGAGCCACAGGATCTATGGGGGGAAGGGGGTATCTTGTCAACGCCCCTCCCATGATAAATACTTAACCACTATGGTGATTATCATTAGGGCCATATAAATACCAAGCTAGACAGGATTTTGTCTACATACATTTCAGTTTCTAAATATCTTGGGTACAGGTGCAGAGTTACCATTGTGATAGCAGGCTCTCCATTCTCCACATTCCCTCCAGCATAAGCCACGGCTACGATTCCTTTTCATCCCCCCTCACAACTTTCTGGATTTTTGGTAACAAAAGGCTGTAGGTTAAGTTGGGCCATTTTTTAGGACCAGATTGGGAGTCCCCATCTTCTCACTGCTCAGACATGTAGTCCCAATGAAGTCAATGGGAGCTACTCAAGCAAGTAACTGCTCGCCAGTGAGAGTGAGGGATTCACCCTCAGGCCCAATATGAAGTGGAGTTTGTACAGCCAGGGATGCTGATCCAATTTAATGGAGAGTCCTTTGGGTAGCTGAATTTTATTTTCTCTTTTGTAGCCAAATCTGTTTCTATAGGGTGTGTTGTCATCATAAAACTCTCCACCTCTGGGAGCTGTTCAGTGTTGCTCAAAGGAGAACAGCAAAGGGTTTTGTCCCATTTAACGTGCAATAACCCAGTTTATGTTATGATGAGGGTGATGATGTGTAGACTTAAAAATCTGCAAATATATACGTTCTGAAATCAATCCACTCCTCCTTCTCTGACCTGCTGAAGCTCCAATTCAGGAACACAACGTAGGCACAACAGCACTTAAACACAAAGCATTGATATTAATGGAACTTAAGCATGTGCTTAAAGCTAAGCATGTACTTCAGTGCATTCCTCAATCAGTCCCAAGTGCGGAGGCTGTCCCTTGGAGCTGTTCATGCCCCTACTAGCACCAAATGCCAAGCATTTTTCTTTGCTTTCCATCCTGCTCAAAATGTTTTTCTTGGTCCTTTTAAAATCTAAACATAGATTATGTTACTAATAGGGGACCCTCAGCTCTTATTTGAACTTTTTTATTCTCGAATGATTCTTCTGTTCACCTTTAACTGGTGGCATTTAACATTCATCTAAACAGTTTTTCATCACTTATTTTTAAGGCCTCTGTCTGACCTGAAGTGCACAGCATCTCATACACACTACACCTAAGAACCATGCTCTCCCCATGCAGGAGGAGCCTTCAAGGTCAGGAGTGAACTAGAGAGCGTAGATATGTGAGCTTTCTTCACTCATTGTACAAAGTGAGTAAGAGGAAGCCTGCTGAGTAAAGTAGCTGAGCGGAGTCCCGAGCTCTCAATCCACAGCTGTGGATTTACACAGTGCATCTATTCTACTCGAGCCAGATTAATTTTTAAGCATCTTGGCAAATTTTAAAGCTTTGGTCGTGTGGATCCAGTTCCTTGGGCTGGTTGTGTTTTGCTCAGTGCAAAGTCCAGACAGCTCTGCACAGATTGTGATGATTATTTAGAGTGTGGTAGTGATGGAGATGCTGGACAGACATTGAGGTAGACAAAGTCCTTGCCCCAAAGAGTTTACACTCTATAATCCTGATCCTACAAAGACTCATGCACATGCTTCACTTTTAGCCCATGAGTAGTTCTATTGAAGCCAAGCTGAGTAGCTGGACTTGTCTACATGGGGAAATTGACTGGAATAGCTTTTGCGGAACATGCTCCACAATTTCTCCTGTGAACTCTTATTCTGTTCAGTTTCCCCAGGGACAAGAGCTATGTTTGCAGGCTCAGGGCTTAAAAAGACAAACAAAAGACAAAGGATAAGGGATTACAACACAGAAGCAAAGTGCTCAAGAAGATGGTTGATGTGCACTTGTTAGTTCCCTTTTTACTTTTGTATATGATATAGAAATAAAACATCCCCCATGACCCTGTACTTCACCTTTATTGGTTTGTTGCTGTCTTGCAGGCGTTGCAGTAGAAATGGGTCTTTAGGAGCAAAGTGAATGAGGAGTGTGGGGCAGCCCAGGAAGGGGTAGGATGAAGGGAGGCTATCATAAGCTTCAGTGGCATGACAGCCCACTCTGTTCTTTCTAATGTCATTAGCAGTACTTACAGGTGGGAAAGCAGTAAAGGGTCGTTACCTCAACAATGATGTTTCACACGGCAATATCAATAAGAGCTGGTGGAAAATTTTCCAGTGGAACATTTTTCCATCAGAAAATCCTGAATCCACAAAATCGAAATGTTTGTGGGCCTGTCGATTTCACTGACATTTTTGATGGGAACGTATGAAAACATTTTGTTTCAATAAGACCAAACCAGTTCATTTGGTCTTTCCCCTGACACATTACAATAACATATAAACCTCAAAATGATAGTCAAACCTAAACATTTCAATTGGGTCAAAATGAAATATTGCAGCTTGCACAAAAATCAGAGATTTTGATTTTTTCATCCTAATTTGAGACAAAAACCAACTTTAAAAATCTCAGAATTCCCTGTGGGACAGAAGTTTTATTTATTTATTTATTTTGACCAGCTTTAACAGGGCTAGAGAAGAGCAATAGCAGAGCCTCAGGAAAATGTTATGGGCCAGATCTTCACCATGTCTGGCTGATTTGCAAACAGTGCAGCTTGGGAGTCCTCTGGGGCTGGAATTGCAGGGTGGCACAATGATGGTGAAGCCAGCCTACGTGACCATCACATCCAGCATCATGGATGTGTCTAGAGTGCATTGAGCTCCAGCAAGCCTCAGACAGCAGAGCCATCCTAGACACAGTTCCTATCAGTATAGGGCTGCTCCGAGTTATGGTAGTGACGGTGTCAGGGAGCAAGAGAGTGGGTTAAAGCCAATTTCCCTCCCATGTTGGGTACTGTGCCAAATGCAGCACAGGCAGGATGTTGCCCCTGAACTATTGTATATTGTTCCTTTGAGCTAGGGATGGGTTGAGGAGACTAGATTCTGGTTCTGTAAACTTGAAACCAGGTGTGGTTTGGATCCATGGCTACTTTCATCTGAACTACAATTTGGGGTGGGGGGAGGGTATATATATATATCATTCCAGCTTTTCCCCATCGCCCTTCTGAACCCAGCACAAATACCACACATCTGCACGGGTGCCTAATCCATGCATCTCCCCACAAGGGTTTTTATCAAGAGACAGACATGTATTTCAGCTACTCAAATCAGTCAGATCCATGGCACCACGGGGAACACAGCCTCAAGGAACTTTCTCTACACAAACCCCAATAGCAACAGTAGATCCTTGCTGCTATAACATCCATCAATTAGTAGATGAGCTGATTAAACAGTTGCCCTCTGAAAGGAGGAGAAATGTGTCCTAACAGGCCCCATACACGTGACCCAGCTCTGTGACTGTACCAGCTCCAGCAAAGAGCACAAATAACAACAGGAAGTTGTCAGCATTGGGACTTGAGTCAGCATTAGTCCAGTCACAGAGTTAGGGAGCAGCTTTGTACTCTAACTGCACAGGGACCTCACATGATTCATTGCATTGGATTTTGCTGGTAGAGTGAGGGGTACGTGGTAAGACAGGAGGTTAGAATGGATCTCACAGCAGCTGGAAGCCAGAAGGCAGTAGCAATGTAAGCAGGAGAGAAGCCTGGCCTGGCCTAGGCACAGGACTTGGAGCTAGGAACTCCTGGGTGCTAATTCCCACTTGGACAATGACTCTGCAACTGGGGGCAAATCCTAATTTCCTTCTTTGACAAGGGCGGGGGGAGCACAGTAGATGGGATATAGCTTGATTTTACTTAGGCTTTTGACACAGTCCCACATGACATTCTCATAAGCAAACATGGTCTAGATTAAATTACTAAAAGGTGGGTGCCAAACTGGTTGAAAGACTGTACTCAAAGTATTTATCAATGGTTCGCTGTCCAACTAGGTGGGGTCCCACAGGAGTCTGTCCTGGGTTCAGTACCATTCAATATTTTCATTAATGACTTGGATAATGGAGAACATGCTCATAAAACTTGTGGATGCCACGAAGCTGGGAGGATTTGCAAGCACAGTGGAAGACAGGCTTAGAATTCAAAATGACTTTGACAACTTGGAGAATTGGTCTGAACGCAACAAGAAGAAATTCAATAAAGACAAGTGCAAAATGCTATACTCAGGATGGAAAAATCAATTGCACAGCAATAAAACAGGGAGTAACTGGTTAGGCGGCACTACTGCTGAGAAGGATCTGGGGGTCAGAGTGGGTCACAAATTGAATATGAGCCAACAATGTGGTACAGCAGCGAATATCGTTCTAGGCTGCATTAACAGGAGCGTCGTATGACGACACAGGAGGTAATTGTCCCGCTCTACTTGGCATTGATGAGGTCTCAGCTAGAGTACAATGTTCAATTCTGGGTACACACTTTAAGAAGAGGTGGACAAATTGGACACAGTCCAGAGGAGAGCAACAAATATGCTAAAAGGTTTAGAAAACCTGACCTATGAGAAAAGGTTTAAAAGAACTGGGCATGTTTAGTCTTGAGAAAAGAAGATGAGGAGAGGGGGGTCTGATAACAGTTTGTAAATAGGTTAAGGGTTTTTATAAAGAGGACAGTGATCAAATTGTTCTCCATGGCAGCTGAAGGTAAGACACGAAGTAATCGGCTTAATCTGCAGCAAAGACAATTTCTGTTAGATATTTGGAAAAAGCTTCTAACTATAAGGGTATTTAAGCTCTGGAATAGGCTTCCAAGGGAGGTTCTGGAATTCCCATCTTTGGAGGTTTTTAAGGACAGGTTAGACAAACACCTGTCAAGGATGGTCTAGGTATACTTGGTCCTGCATCAGTGCAGGGACCTGGACTAGAATCAGTGTTTCTCAGCACCGGGTTTGTGAACCAGCATTGGTCCTGTAGATCTCCCTGACAGTTTAGGAAGTCAGCAATCCGGTCCCTGGTATCAAAAAGGTTGAGAAACACTGGTTTAGATGACCTCTCGAGGTCTCTTCCAGCATTAATTTCTATGATTCTATGAAGTCACTTAGCTTCCCTGTGCCCCAGTTAGTGAAATTGGGGTGCTGATACCCCCTCACAGTGAGGGCATGAGGCTCAATGAGCTATTTGGACAGCACTGCGATAATGGAAAGTGCTAGTGATCATCAGGGCATTTAGGATCAATGGGACTACTTGCAAATTCAGGTACTACTCAGCATGAACAGGGGTGGCAGAATCTGGCTCTCAGAGTAAAGTCTTGGCTAAGCAATAACCGTGAGTTGGAGAATGGTAGTGGGAACATAACAGTTAACATATATTGGATGAGTGGAGACATCAAGAGGGGGACAGGAGTTAATTAGGATAATGCAAATGCAAGGAAGGTTAAACTAGGAGGAAAGACATGAAACTAGGAGACAAAATGTAGGTGAATATCAGGGAAACTTTGAGCTGGTGGGAGGTATTAGACTGTAAGACAGTCTCCCGAGGGAAGAGCTTGGAGCCCTATTACTTTGGGGACATTTCAGTCTAGATGGTAGTCAAAATATTAGCAATGTACAATAGGGAACGATTCAGCAGTGGCCCCTGGGAGAGACAAGATCACTAACCTGGTCTTTTCCCTGTCTGCTTTCTTATGTCTCCTCATTTCCTCATGCGTATCACCTCCAGGCCTAGCACATCCCAGCATTTGAGTCTTATTTTTACATTCCTAGCAGCAGAAATGTAGGCTGGGAAATTATCCCAGGCCATACCTTTTGATTGGGGAAGGGGGCGGATCTGGGCAGACATCAGTCTTCTTCAAAGATGGCCCGAGGCAGTTCATTTCCTATCAGTGGGGAACCTCACCAGGGTGTATCTGAGGCGAACAGAAGTGTGTGCATTAGAATGAAAGTAAATTAGGTCTGAATAAGATTAATAGGGATTTAATTGAACTGTGTGAACAGAGACTTCGGTCATGAGCTACTTATTAGCCAGCCTCAAGGGATTGTGCTACTTGTACTGGAGAAGTACAAGGATGTATTGTTTGTGTAATACCTGCGTTCAAAGGGACAGCAACCACTGTAGCTCTAAAATGAGGGGAGGAAGCTAGGATGGATTTGCTCTAATACAACCAACTGGCAAATTAAAAACAATCCCAACTCACAAATGTATTTCTACAAAACACAGACCTGCCCGATGGAGTGAAAGGAACTCAGCAACCACAATTAACTGAGGGCATCCAGCTCCTACTTCCTGGGCTTTGGGCTCCCAGGACACTCTGGTGCTGACTAGGGCTCTGCGCAGAGATCGATATTTGGATTCAGGCGTTTGGACCAATATTCCTATCTGAAGCCAGGCTCTAAAAGTTTCCTTTAAATAAAACAACAGTGACTTAGGTCGTCAGCCCTCTTTGGGAGGGTAATGACAAACCCACCACAAGGAAAGACTTCACCGATTAAAGGATTTACCACAGAAATGCAGTTGTTCTTTGTACCCTCTCTCTTAGCTTTTCTGCTGAGGGTTTGAGAGGTGATGATCACCAGAACCTTGGCTGAACTACCTATTTCCATCCAACTCAATGAACCGCCATCAGACAGGACTATACTTCAGCCACTATTAAACTGGTCTAGATTCAAACCAGGGACCTAGAGGCAAAAATCCCCATTATCAATCTACTGAGCCATCCGATCCCAGTCAGTATCATTAACAAGCAGTGTTTTAATCATTACTACACCTTCCCTAGAGCTCTCAGAGCAAAAATATCCCACGAGACACAAATTAATTTAGTCATGGTATCGTTTCCTTTCTCGGGGGGGGATGTATATTAAAGGACCGTTTGCCATCTTTCAAAAGGAGTCAAACACAAACATCTACAGTACCTTACAGTATCAATTAACTAATTCCTTACAGGTGAGGAGATCTTAGCAGTTTTTTTCTAACAGTCAGACTATTCTTACGACTAACATTATTTATGCCCCTATCCACTCACTCCCAAATCAGTGGCTATTTTCACACTGAATGCTCAAGGGGAGGCAGCAAAGTTTAAAAAGTCTGTCACTGCATTTTCCCCAGTTATCTTTATTACATACACATTTCAAGAGAAGTTAAAATACAATACATATTGTGACAGGTTTCAGAGTGGTAGCCGTGTTCGTCTGTATCAGCAAAAAGAACGAGGAGTCCTTGTGGCACCTTAGAGACTAACAAATTTATTTGAGCATAAGCTTTCGTGGGCTCAAACCCACTTCATCGGATGCATGCAGTGGAATAGATCTACCAATGTGATATATGCCATCATGTGCCAGCAATGCCCCTCTGCCATGTACATTGGCCAAACCGGACAGTCTCTACACAAAAGAATAAATGGACACAAATCAGACGTCAAGAATTATAACATTCAAAAACCAGTTGGAAAACACTTCAACTTCCCTGATCACTCAATTACAGACCTCAAAGTCACAATACTCCAACAAAAAAACTTCAGAAACGGACTCCAAAGGGCAACTGCAGAATTGGAATTAATTTGCAAACTGGACACCATTAAATTAGGCTTGAATAAAGACTGGGAGTGGATGGGTCATTACACAAAGTAAAACCTATTTCCCCATGCTAATTCCCTCCCTCCCCCCCCCCCATTACTCACACCTTCTTGTCAACTGTTGGAAATGGGCCAACCTGATTATCACTACAAGTTTTTTTCTCCTGCTGATAATAGCCCACCTTAATTGATTACTCTTTTTATAGTTAGTATGGCAACACCCATTTTTTCATGTCCTCTGTGTATATATATCTTCCTACTGTATTTTCCACTGCATGCATCCGATAGCCCACGAAAGCTTATGCTCAAATAAATTTGGTAGTCTCTAAGGTTCCACAAGTACTCCTCGTTCTTAATACATATTGTATTACTCATCTGTGAGTAGAGACTATATGTTTAGCTAATCAGAGGGCTGAACTACGTTACCCTAAGGAATAGACTGGAACCTCATCTATTTTTAAAAAACAACAAACTAAATCAGGGCTCAGCAACCTTTCAGAAGTGGTGTGCCGAGTCTTCATTTATTCACTCTAATTTAAGGTTTTGCGTGCCAGTAATACATTTTAACCTTTTTAGAAGGTCTCTTTCTAGAAGTCTATAATATAGAACTAAACTATTGTTGTATGTAAAATAAATAAGGTTTTTAAAACGTTTAAGAAACGTCATTTAAAATTAAATTAAAATGCAGAGTTCCCCGGCCTGGTGGCCAGGGCCCAGGCAGTGTGAGTGTCACTGAAAATCAGCTCACGTGACCAGTAAAATTCTGACTGGCAAAAAAATGATGGGTTGATGTGGAGGCCTGTCATTTCAAGGCAATGACTGTACAATCCCCATTAACTAGCATGCTATTTAGGCTGCAACACAGCCCCTGCCTTTCCAGCAATATGCATGTTACCACAAAATACTTTGTGCTTCTGTTATAACAAATCAAAAACCCCATCAAATCACAAGGAGAGGGACTGCTTCACTGGGCTAGGACACATGACAAGTGCTGATCTGTCCTCATTTAAAAAAAATGGCAAAACTTAACTGCACCTGTACTGGGACAGCAACAATTATTTTCATTCCCTTGGAGTCTCTGGATAGGAATATGGAGCATACCAAGGAACTCGTGGCCTACAAACAGCAGTGTTCTCTATCATCTGTTTCATAACATTTTTTTGCTGCATCGAGAGATCATTCTAGCTATGGAGTTGGGGTAGAGGGTGGGTGGGGTCTTCTTTTGTCTATTAGTGTTTCATTCGGTACTCTGTTGAAAATTGTCTTTAGAACAAATAAAGAGTGAATTCACAGAGGAATTCTCCATGTCACATTTTAACTACCACTAATGTGCTTCCAGCAACCAACGCCAGTGACAGGCTGTGTAAGCAGGGAGACAGAGCATCTGGGACAGTACCTACAGCACAGTTAAGAAGCCATCAGAAGTTTGAGTCAGACCCCTTTGAGGCCAAAAAACCCCAGAAACACAAAAAGGAACAGGCGGTTCAGTCTCTCTCCTCAGCAGTGGTAATTTGTAGAAGTGCAAACATATTGTTTTGCTTATGTTGTAGGACAAATGCAGTGTAATATCTGATACCCACTGACAGGCATCAGTCCTGCAACTGGATCCATCCTGTGTCCAATAACATCAGAGAGATGCATCAGAGTGGCAGGGATCTGTCCATGTGGCTCTGACTGCAGGACTGGAGCAGTAATCAATAGAACACTTTCCTTCAAAGCAGATCCTAGTGCTGCTCTGAATTCTGAGTGCATTTAAGCAGCGGTTCTCATACTAATGACCCGCTAGTGATCAAACAAGCTGACATGTGAGCTATCATCAGGAGGTAGTGCTGCCCTATTGAGGCTCTGCCACTTTATCACCATGTATGTTTCCAATCTTTTCTAGCCACATTTAAATCTAACATTAGGTCTCTGGCCTCAAAGTGAGAGCCTGAAGGTGCCTGGCTATACAGCAACAGACATGATCATCTCTGCTGTGTTTCATAGCGAGCTTATTGTCCCGTGGATTTTGCATAGTCTCCCAGGGCAGGATAATAGTTAACTTCAGAAGATGTTCAGTGAGAGGAGACACAGGATACCATGCTAGGCAAAGCTGCATGCACACCCAAAATTTGCCTAAGAGCACTATAGATGGGAGGACTGATAGAATGATTTCCATGCTTTGTTAGCAGCAGAACGTGGTACACAGAGTTCTGTTTGTTGCGGGCAGACAGTTTGCAATACTCCTAACCTCTCTGCTGCTGCTTCCTATAATGGAACATCTCCGTATTTTTAAGAGCCCGGTAATCACTTAGTCCTTGCATTTTTTCAGCCCCTCTGACCACAAAAAGTTTTGAAGTTTCCATATTTCTTTCAGGCTGGAAGCAGAGAGGAAAAGTGTTTACATGACTAGAGTGGCTGAAGAAAGCAGTCACAGAGTGCTGGCAATATAGGGGCAGGTGAAAGCCCTGAGCTGGGCGAGTCTGGACTCGGGGTAGTTATTACCTACGGAGAATATTTTTTAAAAAAACGTAACAAAGCCATTACTACTAAGGCATAAAATGCAGTGATGTATTTTAGATGTAACAACAATACAAGTGAATACAAAGCTGGGTAGCGTGATGTCCTTAATCCATTTGAACCGTCTGTCTTTAAAAGAATGACTTAGAAAAAGGTATCCTCAGGGGCACAACACATGCCCCCCATTCCATGCGTCACTTCACATCCCAGCCAGCATGGAGGAGATGCAAGTGTAAGCTTTCCCTCCCCATCGGAGGTGAGATGATCCATGCTGACTAGGACAGTTAAATTAACCATCTGGCTGTGTGCAGTCCACTTGTCTTTAAGGCTCCTTTACAAGGCCTTTTATCTCTTCTTCTTGGTTTCCTTCTTGGGTTTCTTGCTCAGCTGCGGAGCAGCCACCTTCGGCTTCTTCACCACCTCTGAACTTTTAAACTCAAAATTGTCAGAGTCCTACAACAGTCAATTAAGAAAGGAACAGTCAGTAATGTTTTCAGGCATGAGATTTGTATTTCACATCTCATCCCAGTTCAGAATCTGAGTGTCTATACCAAAAGGAGCAAGCAACTAATATAAGGCCTTGTCAACACACACATCGCACCCGTTGGTTTAAACCTGGTCATATTGTTTTAAACATGCAATCTGTAAATTACTGATGCAAGCTAACCCCATGTTATCCAGATTTAATTTGATTTAGGAGTATCCATCCTGTTTCTTACACTGGTTTAAACCACACACTGTTACTGATGCAACTCTGGGTATAGACCAGACCTCAGAAGCCAAGCAGAACCACATTCCATTACCCAGTGAAGTTGTTACACCCCTTAGGGAAGATTTTGAGAAGGAAGAACAAAAGATAGCTGTGACGGAGGGCAGGAAAGAGAGAAGTGAAATTAAAAAAAATTCCAAATGGGAAGAACAGAAAAAGAATCCTGAAATCAGCTGCACATGTGCTTTGAAACATTCAACAGGGATTTTGCAAAAGTAAAAACATCATCATGCAGCAGACAACCCCCACTCCTCCAAAAAAATCCCAAACAAACCAGCAGCAGGAATTTAAAGCTCAGAGTTTGTAATCAAGCCCCCAGATCTAGGAGAGAAGTTAGAGACAAAGGTCTCTTCACCTGGACTAAGAAGGATAGCTTAGAGACATCCCAATCTCTTCCTTCAAGGGAGATGATAGATAACATTTCTATTATGGGAAACAAACTCTAGTCATCTTGGAAAAATGCAAGGGAACAGAGCCAGTCTCATCCCAGAAGGCACACACACGCAGATTGCCTCATTTCATTAAATGAGTTTGGATATAAATATTGCTTACGCTTCTACATTTCTCTCAATCAATATGTGCCAACTGGAAAAGGACACACAAAAATGGCAGAGAAAGATGTGTTAGTTTTAAGCTTCCAAGAGAGAGTTACAGATAGTGCAGGGGAGGGGAGTAGCTGACAGTATCCTTTTAATCAATGAGCTTAGTTCAAATGTTTCTCAAGTTGCTGTGCTATTACTATTCATATCTGTGTGGCCTTCCAAGGGAGGAGTCTTGGCTGGCTTGTTGAAGGATGTAATCGGTGCATGGGGAGCTGGCAAACAGTGCGGCAATACTGTGGAGAAATAGAGCATTATGCAGTTCCTATTCAGGGACACAGAGTTCACTGCTGCCGTATGATGATCACTGCTGCCTTCTAATGTTCAAAGCAAGGTAGTCTTCAAAGCCTGAAGCCTCCTCAAGTGAGAGAGGCTGTTCTGAATTCTACACAGACTCAAGCAGCTGGTGTAACTCCCGTGACCAGAAGACATCTATTCTTGTTTATTAGCTTGTAAATCGATCATATGGGACTTGTCTGCAGCTTCTCTAAGAGGGCAGAATATATGTGTGGAAAATTTAACCACAGCATGTGCACACCACAGGATGGTTTCTTAAGCGTTACAACTCCCAATCAGTGCCTGGCTTTCAGCTCCCTACGCCAAAGTGTGAGCTCTCCTTATTGTTCACTTTCAAAGTTCAGGCCATTAAACGTTCCCCCCAAACATAACAGGGTCAAGAAAATGAAAGAAACCACATCTCCCCTCAAGCTGCAGCTCGCTCTCACACACACAAACACACCTTGAGCAGGTTCGGCATCTTCCAGCTTAGAAATATATCTATAAATCTGTTAGTCTTTAAGGTGCCACCGGACTCCTTGTTGTTTTTGTGGATACAGACTAACATGGCTACCCCTCTGATACTATCTATAAACAGATTCTTTACATTCAATGCATTATTGCAGCATTCCAGGCTTCAGACACATATTGTGGTAAAGATACCCCTCATCTTTTCACAACAAGAATCAGATTTTTCTAAACAAATCTATTGCCAGCTGTAAAGAGAACAAAACTTCCCATGTTAAGTTGTTCCTGTAAATACTGGCCTCCACCCTACACAGCAAGACAAATATAAAATCACTATGCATTGTGGTCTGATTGCCATCAGGAAAAGTTGGTGTAAAGACTGAAGACCCTACAAATACAGGGGTTTCCAAGTGCATTTGAATCTTGTTCTATCAGAATAGCCAGTTGGACTTTGATCACTCCAGTTTAGCCCATGTTTTACATTTTAACTCCATCTCACATTTGCTTTGTGCCCTGTAGTTTACTTATCATCCCCCTCTTGTGCTGACTACAGCCAGGTGGCCTTCCACATGTCTGCACAGAGGTGGGGGTCGGTTCTGAAAGCTGTATTGCTGGTGCCAACAAACACCAGGAAATTCAGCTGTATCGCATGCAGTGATGCCCTTTATCAAGGATTATGCACAAAGAAGAGCTAGCAGTCTCTTGCTGAAAAGGCAGACTCTACTGAGGGTACGCCTTGATTGGCTTCTTGACCAACAGGGTAAAGAATGGACCAGACCCATACTAACATGGCAATATAGATTTGAGACTGAGGTCAGCCCTTTGTTTGTGTTCTGGAAGAAACTGGGAGCAATGCAGAGGCAAGTACACTTAGCCTGCATGGAAAGTGCTGATCCCTTGTGCTGATGCTCAGAAAGGCCCTGGCAGGTTCAGCTGTTCCCACCTTCTGTGGCTGGGAAGTGGGTTGCAGTGACGTGGGACTGTTAAGGCAGAAGAGAGGTAAAGGGAACCTTGCAGGAAAGACAGGAAGTGCAATGAACTACAGAATTACTGATCAACCATTAGGTTCTGGCTACCACCACTCGATTGTGCCCACGCTTGCTGGTACTGAAGAGAACAACTTACCGTCTTATGGGACTTTGAAATTGGGAGGATTATGGCCAATACACAGATCAGCTGGAAAATGGCTCCAAAAAAGAGCCCATAGCGCAGCACGTTCTCCAGGAATGTGGGCTCTGGGACTTCAGGGGGAGAGAAATCCAGCTCGGCAGCCATGGCAGAAGCGTCTTCCTCCTTCACAAACACTCTCAAGAAGTCTGGTTTCTACAGTGAAATAACAACAGCAGATTGTTTATTTTGAGTCATAGTTTCTAGAATTCAGTGAATTTTATTTGCAGTAAAAAAACAACCCCACAGAATAAATTATGTTGGTGCCTCTAAAGGCATTGTCAGGCTACAGAGCCAATAACAAGGAGGGGACTGAAAGTCACACTTTAGATGCTGTAATCTTTTGCAATCTGCTGACTACAACAGACTTCCGATGACCAGAATAGCTTGCTTATGGGTGGGAGGAGGCCAAACAAAGTGTGATGTTTGTGCTGGCCATACAGTGATGGGGGACAGCAATGAGCAAGTATATATTTACTCCTGAAACTGAACATGTGATAACATAACTGTCTATTGTGGGTTTTTAGCATCTTCTGCTAAAGTATCTACTACAGGCCACCGTCAGAGACAAGACACTGGTTTAGATGGACCCCAGTTGGATCTGATATGATAATTCCTCTGTTCACAGAAAATACTCATTTTCCCAGGATAATCCATGTTCTATCACCTTGAAGAACAGATGTTGATTTATATTCACTCCCCCACCCCCACCAAAAAAAAAAAAAAAAAAAGTCCATAGCTAAGAAAGGTGACAACTCCACAGAACTGGGACAGGCTAGAGAATTTGTCTTTGCAGTTAGGCAACCGGTTACAGAGGCCTTCAACTCTAGGGAACAAGTTCCAGTGTGACTAGGTTAGGGGTACTAGCTAGCAGGGGGGCAGGGAATAAGATAAGGAGCATTTTGCACCTAAGGCACTGCATCAGATCCAGTCTAGTCCCAGAGCAGGCTGGAAGGTGACCCAAAAGGCCCCCCTCTGTCGCTGCCCCATGGCCTGCGTGAGGCCAGTTGGTGGGTCGCAGTCCTGTCAGTTCTTGGTGGGCACATGTCCCATTGCAGGCAGCACTAACTCCCCGGCCCCAAGGGCTGATCAGGCCAGAGCAGGGACTCCCGCTGCGGAGAGCAGCGTGCAGACCCAGAGCTGCCCGCAGCGACGGGACCAGAGCTCCCAGCGACTAGGTCCAAAATGGTGTCAAGCAAGGATGCTCAGAAGTAATTTGTTTCAACTTTCTTATTTTAAAATCTCCACCCAAACCAAGCAAAGTCAGCAGTTTTAGTGAGGAACAGAGGCAGGGCAAATTTTAAACTTCACTTATTTTGTATCTGACTTTGTTTAAAAAAGAAAAAAAAAAGTTAGAACTTTTTTTTTTAAAAGATTGTATTCCCTGCCCTCATCCTTCTCATCAAATTGAAAAATAGCAAAAAGGATTTTTGCTCAAACTTTCAACATACAACAACAACTTTTTTTATTTTTAAACACACTCCCACTAACCCCCACTCATACGTCAACCTACCAAAAATAAATGTGCAAAAATAAACCAAAAAAGGGAACTGATACATACAGTGTGAAAATAGAGAACTCCTAATCTCATACTGCACAAATCTCCCTTCCATTCCTACTTATCTATTTCATATCTCATTGTGGCTTAGGGAAGTTTTCTAAAAATTTCCCCGGGCTGTTAGCAGTATCAGGAGCCCTAGTGTAGAAAGTGTATCAGCTGCCACCACCATTTGAAGCACTGTGCCGTTAGATCTGCTCACAACAGATCTAATTTATACAGTAAAAAAAAAAAAAAAAAAAAAAAAATCCCACCACAGAATAGTTTTCTAGTGTAGATAGGGCTCCTGCATCTAACATAAAGCCCAAACCTGCAAACATGTACACATACGTTTAATTTTACACACATTAGTACTCCCAAAGGGTCTAAGTTAAATACATGTCTAAGTCTTTGCAAGATTAGGGCCTTACTGCTGGACAGAACACTTCCAGGCTTTTGTCTTCACTGCAAAAAAAAGTGAGTCTTTACCCCAAGTGTAAAGTCTTTATTTTACACCATGTCTTTACCTCAGTGTAAAATGCTAGTGAAGACAAGGCACAGGTAGTTTTTATCTCAAAAAGCAAGTCAAGCTAAACAGTAGCGGGACATGGGGTTGACTTCAACTAGCTACATCAAGCAGCCACATCAAGGTAAAAACTAGCTGTGCCTTGTCTCATAAGAACGGCCAGACCGGTCAGACCAAAGATCCATCTAGCCCAGTATCCTGTCTTCCGTCATTGGCCAATGCCAGGTGCCCCAGAGGCAATGAACAGAACAGGTAATCATCAAACGATCCATTCCCTGTTGCTCATTCCCAGCTTCTGGCAAACAGAGGCTAGGGACATCCCTGCCCATCCTGGCTAATAGCCATTGATGGACCCATCCTCCATGAACTTGTCTCCACTAGGATTTTACATCAAGCTAGCTATCTCAATGTAAAAACACACTATTTTTGCAGAAGCGAAGACATCGGCACAGAGTTGTAACCCTGAAGCTAACTAGTCACAGTAGTGGATACCATGGGCTTAATCTGGCACCCACTGAAGTCAATGGAAGGTATTACAATTGACTTCACTGAGTGCAGGATCAGGCCCTGTGCCCAATGGTTAAGAGTTTTCAGGATCAGGGCCACAGGTTGTAAGCTCTACAGAGGAGGGAATGAATTTGACTGTCGTTTATAATGTTTATACAGTGCCTAAAACAACAGGGAGGAGGACAATCCCTCATTTGGGGCCTACCACAATATAGCTATACAGCAGCATGCACACCAAAGCCACTAAAAACAATACATCATAAATCCATCTTTGGGTAAAGACAAAGAATGACAGTCTCAGAGCAAAAGGTGAATGTTTCCAGTGATCAGCCAAACTGGCCAGATCTGGGTGTATTTGAAGCTAGTCAGTAGGCCCCTCAATAGAAACAGCCTGAACTTCAAGAGTGCTGGGAGCCAGCAGCTCCCATTGGCTTCAATGGGATTTCAGGGTGCGCTGATCTTCTGAAAATGAGACCACTTCTATTTACAGCTATGGGTTTAGGGGCCTAACTTTAGGTACCCATATTTGACAATTCTGACCTGGGGCTTTAATGGAAACAGCTGAGCAGCCTTATAGCTGAGTGACATGCTTCACGTTCAGGGTGTCTATTCCCTCTTTGATAATGTCAGTTAAGAGCACACCTGGTCCCAGGAAGATTATAAAGAAGAAGCGAAGCAAGGGGATTCATTTGGTGCATGTTTTCAATTGTGAGCCATGCACGGGCTGGGCTGGGCAGGAGGCTTCCCATTAACCTGATGAGACTCCTCCTGTCCATAACACACAAAGGGGAGCCATTTTCCACTCCCCAAATCCCTACTTAAAAAAAAAAAATCCCTTCCTGATTTAGCTCTGGTGACTCAGACCCCTTCCTTACTCCCTGTTCTCCTGCCAGGTGCAGGGCTCTCCTCTGCACTCCCAGCTGCACAAAA
This sequence comes from Chrysemys picta bellii, assembly GCF_011386835.1. Classification (NCBI taxonomy): domain Eukaryota; kingdom Metazoa; phylum Chordata; order Testudines; family Emydidae; genus Chrysemys; species Chrysemys picta. Next base: position 35,038,644 of record NC_088803.1, on the reverse strand, counting down.
ACCTTTCTGAGCATCCTGAGTTTGTATCTCACCCTCCCAACTTGTCCTGAGCACCCCCCATCCCTACCCCAATCCTCTGACCCCCACTCCATCCTCTGAGTCCCCCATTCCTACCCCGATGCTTTGACCCCCATCCCATCCTCTGAGCCCCCTTATCCCTACCGCAATCCTCTGACCCCCGTCCCATCCTCTGAGCCTCCCTATCCCCACCCCGATCCTCTAATCCCCGTCCCATCCTCTGAGCCCCCCTCATCCCTACCCCAATCCTCTGACCCCCACTCCATCCTCTGAGCCCCCTTATCCCTACCGCAATTCTCTGATCCCCATCCCATCCTCTGAGCCCCCCTCATCCCTACCCCGATCCTCTCACCCCAATCCCATCCTCTGAGCCCCCCATCCCGATCCTCTGAGCCCCATCCCCTCCTCTGAGCCCCCTTAGCCCTACACCGATCCTCTCACCCCCATCCCATCCTCTGTGCCCCCCTCATCCCTACCCCGATCCTCTCACCCCCATCCCCTCCTCTGAGCCCCTTCACACTCCCCCTCCACCCCCGCGCCTCTCACCTCCCGCTCCAGCGGCCAGGCCTCGCCGCCCCGGGAAGTGATTCCTCCCAGCGCCGCAGGAAGCGCTTCCTCCCTCCGCTCCCGTAGCAACCAGCTCCGGGCCGGCGTTGCTAGGGCCCTCCCACACCCCGCCGCGCCGAGGGGGCGGGACAGGGCACATGTGACCCCCTCCCCCCCGCGTGCATTGGCATTTACCCGCGTTGTGCCCCCACCTGAGCGCTGGGGCCGCCTGGGGGGAGCGGGGCTGCGCATTGAGCGCACAGACCCGGGCCGGTTCCACGAGCCGGAGGGCAGGGAGCGGCCCGGCCCATGCCTGCAGGGTGGAGCTGGGCCTAGGGCGTCACGTACAGGGCTCGGACTCAAATGGGGCCCCGATCCTGCAGCCAGCTCCCCGTGTGTGCTAATGCTATTCCAATAGTGGGGTGTTTTCAAATTAGATATTTGAGCATGAGCTCTCCTCACCCTTGTCCTGGCCCTGGAGGTCCAGGGGACTCAGACACTTGCAGGGATGGCCAAACTGGCTCCTTTAAGTGCGGCTCACAGAGCCCCATCCCACTGCTCCCTATTCGCCACCTACCAGACTGGGGCAGGGGGAGCTCAGGGCTTCTGCCCTGTGAGGATGGGGGAGGGTCTTGGGGCTTCAGCCCCATGGCAGGCACCTGCTGGGGTTCGGGGCTTCAGCAGAAGTGGGGCTGAAGCCCCAAACCGCAGCAGGCGTGCGCCCCACATGGCTGAAGCCCCGAGCCGTGGCAGGTGCACCCGGCTCTCGAGCTTCTGAAGATTATCGTATGGGGCTCGAAGGGTCAGTGAGTTTGGCCACCCCTGTACTATGGTAATGGGGACACTAGAGAACCTGAATAGAACAAAGAGTTTAACTTTCTGCTCCATAAATATATTATGCTAAATCTAAGTGAGGTCCTAATTATTCCCCCCACTCTATTCCCTTCATTTTGGGGTTACCATTTTTTTCTTTCTTCCTACTCCTAATTCCTGGTCCCTCCTCTCTCTTCCTTCTCATAGGTTTGCTCAGGCTATTCTGCAGCTGGTGGGGTTGCTGGAGTTGGTGGCCATTTGACTGGATAAGCCTGTCCCCTGTAGGTTTATCATCTCAACCGATTGTTCTGCTTCTGCAATCCCTTATCTCACCATCAAAATATTTAGCTGTCATTTAAGTTTATTTCTACTGTTTGCTTCAGTGGCCTCAGGCAATTTATTCCAGATGTGTCTTGTTCTGTATATAATCGGCAACCTGTTTAATGTTACTTTCCTGATTTTCAGAAAGCAGGTGGTTTTGGAAACCCCTTCTAGTCTGGCTCTGTCTTATATCAAACCCTCTCATAATTCTGAATACCCCGGTAAGGTCACTTTGAAGTCCCTTTGCTTCTTCACATTCAAATAGGACCCCTAGCTCAAGACTTCTCTTTTAAACCATGCATTCAGCCTGAACGCTCTACCTTGGGGCCAGCTGTGGAGCAGTAACATCTAGAAGGGCATGTTTCCAAATACCAGGTCCAAAATAGGTTTTGATTCTGTTGTCTATTCAACAGACTGTCTAATGAAGCAGTCTTGCACAATGCTGCCCCCTCTATCTGCATGTTTCTCTCAAAATTGGTGCAATTGTTATTTAAATAGATATGAATAATTAACAGAGGCCACCCTGCCATCTATGATCAATCATCTGGCTTTTCTGTTTTCACAGGCTTCTTTTTACCTGTAATTTTCCTGCGCTTGTCTCCTTGAAGTGCTTAGGCACAACAATGATGAATTGCACTTCAGTCTGTGCTGTGTCCAAGGAATCTCTCTGTCATTTAGCTACCCCGATTCAGGGCCCAATCATGAAAGGTAAGATGATCTGCAAAGAAAAAAAAATACTTTCCCCCTTCTTTGTCATGTATAAAAAGTCTGGAAGGTTTTTCTTTTCCTCCCTACTTTTTACCGTAGAAATATCAGTAATGTCAAATCTAGTTTTCCTTGTTTTTTTTTTTTCTGAGAACTCACTGACTATCCTAAATGGGTGTGGGGAGTTTTCTCAGCCCTGTGAAGGGTCAGACAACTGAGTCTGTAATACATGGATTTTCTGACTGCTTATCAAGTTTGTGAGTTCAATAGGTGTTAGTAAAAACAGGCGAATAAAAATCACTTCCTCCCTCATTTAACAGGTTTCACTTATTTGGTACCTGAGATGTCATAGTCCTACTAGCTCTCTGGTTTTCCATAGAGACATCCATGTTAAAAAGGGTTTACAGGACATGGATGTCTAATGTGAAAAACATTCAGGAAAAAAAACCCATCTTAGAAACGATTCAGGGAACTGACATCACCCATGGCTGCTTACATTTAGGGTTGAGCTTGGGGAAGGCTGTGAGATCTGCCACTATTGGTCCAAAACACTGAATTAAAAAAACAGTCTCAGGGACTGAAAAATCCTTTTACCAATAATTCTGTGGAAATGGACATCAGGGGAGATCCTGCCAGCCTGGCAAAGGCGGCCAGATGACTTTCCTGACAGAGAAAAGACTCAGGGTCAGGTTGTTAGCTGGTGTAAAGCTAGCTAATCTATTGAATTCAATGGAGCTCTGCAGATTTACACCATCTGAGAATCTGACCCTCAGAATCAGAAGTTTCTGGCTAAAGGGGGCAAAATACACTATTGTGTGCTTATGTTCAGCCTGATACAAATAGGTATTACAGGCGAAAGGTCTTTTTTCCAAAAAAGAATTCAACTAGATGTTTTGAAATATCAAATGGAAGTCAACGTGGCTCAGAAAAACAAAGACTTTACCTTTCCAGGTCTTGCATTTATAACAATAATCCACACTCTGGATTTATATAATCCCTTTCATCCAAGGATTTGAAAGCCCTATAAAAACTAAAACTCACACCTAGATGATTATCCCAATTCTACCAATGGAGAAACTCAGGCACAGGAACTTGTTTATTCAAGGCCTAAATCCCATTTTTAAAAGTGAGTTATGCCCATAGGACCCTAAATCTCATTAAAAGTCAGTAGGATTTAGGCTCCTCAATACCTAAGGGCCAGCTCCTCAAAGATATTTAGGAACCTGACTCCCCACTGATTTCAATTGGTAGTTAGATGCCTAAATACCTTTGATTGAGCATCTGGGCCTAAGTCACTTTTGGAAAAAGGATTTAGGCTCCTAAATTCACTTCGGTACTTTTGAAAACTTTAACCTGGATCTCCTGCTCTAAAAATTTCCACGGGATCTCCATGTTTCTATATCAACTTAATACCATCAGAGCTCTGTCTGGTAATAGCATTTCAGATGCCTGTAGAGTGAGATCTCTGAGCAGAGGCACCTATATACAGCTTCCATGCTCTGTACTTAGGTCCGCTTCTACTCCCCCAGGCATTTGCCATGCAAAATATCAAGACAACAGCTGCAGGTTTTGGAAAGGCCCCATCCACTCTGTAAACTAGCAGCCTGACAACCACCAAACACTTCAATAGAAACCCAAACATTGACTAGGCAGGTGGTGCTACTGGGCAGGATTGGGAGCAGCTTGGATAGCATGATACCTGCCACCATTATACATAACCACCTATTGAAGTGTATTTTAAAAATATAGAAAAAGGGCATTTATCAGATTGAATATACTGTGTGAATGATGGCTTAGCAAAGCCATGGGAGATTTGAGAGGATTCCCTGACCATAAGATGACTTTTACTTTTCAGACACTTAAATAGCACCTTTCATCTGAGGCTCTTAAAGCACTTTCCAAAGGTGGGTAATTTAGATCCACATTTTTACAGATGGGGAAATTGAGGCACAAAGCAGTTATGCCAACATCTTAAAAAACAGCCTGTGATTTGGGATGGGGCTCCATTTCTGATTCCCTAGCCTGAGACTTTTGGGGCCTGATTTTTAAACGGGCTGAGTACCCATAGCTCCCGTTGACTTTCAGTTTGTATATGAGGTTGTCAGTGCCTCTGAAAACCAGGATCCGAGGCCTTTCAATCTGGGTTCCCAAAATCTGAGGAACACAAAATCAGAGGCCAGTTTTGAAAACATGGGCAAGGTTACAGAGAAAGAGGAACTCAGATCTCCTAGCTCCCAGTCTAGTGTTGGAATGTGACCGGTCAGCTTTTTGGAAAATTATCTCTCAAAATTGCAAGAAGAATGAAGAGTTAAGAACAATTCTTGATCATCTGGGAAGCATTTCCAAGACCTGAATTTTCTCTCCTTCCCTGAGGAGGAGAGGATACATGCAATGAGTCATTTTGAGAGGCTGAAATACAGAACTGACTGTAGAATAGTGACATCTGCTGGCCAATGCTGGGGGCATTTCCCCTCTGCTGGCGAAACATTTCTATGGTTCTCTCCGAAAACAAACAGCAACAGACAGGCACAAGCGCTAAAAATGGCATCTTGCTCACACTGCCACGTCAGGGCTCCTGCCAGATTCACATCATGCAGGCTGGTGCCACTTGCTCTATTGTAGTCTAAGTGAAATGTTAACCTGTGAAGATTAAGCAGGTTTTTCAAACAGGTTTTTAAATGTATGGGACAGTTCTTCATTTTGCTAGCACCTTCTTTTACTTTTTGCATGCCACCAGTTTAATCCATCTGTTTTTAATCTGATACGTTGCTTCACATTCATGCTTCCAAATGCAAAGTATTTGGCCAAGAGCTGGGCTGCTTCTCTTCCATGGGGACCCTTTTCTAAGGAGATTATTTTGATAAATATTTGTATTCAGTGTGCTCCAGCCCCAAACTCCTCAAGGGAAATATATTGGTGTTCTAAGCAACAAATCTGGAGACTCCAAAAATCCACAGCATCAAATCCTGGCCCTTTATCCTTCCAAAGTAGAGAAACTGAGTCCCGTACAATTTACCAAGGAAAATTTTTTTTTTAATTAAAAAGAAGACATCCTGCTTGCTGTGTTTAGACATTACAGATTCTGTGGCTCTTCTGGAAGAGCAGGGGGTGGTTCCCAACGGCCCTTGCCAATATTTCTTCTTGCTCCTTTTGTTCTTGTGTGCTGGGTTGTTGCCATGTCCCCCCACATGTTCCCCCCCCACACACACACACCAAGAAGTGCCGCATTGCTACATTCCAATGGCTTGTGAAGAACTTTAGGCTCCCTTGGATTAAAGGTACTATATAAATACCAATTCACTAGAAATATTATTAAATTCTTGATGATGTGCAATAGCTCTACCATTTGTAGTCGCATGTAAGATGAGAAATGTATGCTAAAATAGGTCTCCCAGTCAGCTTAATCGGCGCTGTTTAGGCTAACAAGTCAGTTGTGGTAACCTAACTGCCTCACTAACTGATGAAAAGAAAACCACATGGGGTTTGGAAAGTCCTGAGGTGCTGCATAGGGGGTCATGGGGACCAGAGGACACATGAGCCAACAGCCATGCTCAGGAAAGCTTTGGGGAGACTGGAGAAAAGGCTAGGGCAGCTGGAGATCACAACGAAGTCCAGGGAAGTTTTTTTCTGACCTTTTAGCCGAATACCCAATAGAGTTAGTTCCAACATCACTAAGTGTGTGGGGGGGTGTCCATCTAACATGCAGGTGAGCTAATCTGGGAGTCTATATGGTATATAGGGAGTAGACAGCAACTATTTTTTAAAACATGGAATGAAGGATGTAGGCGACAAGGCTAAGAGGAAATCAATATCTAGGGAATTGCATCAGGATTTTCGGGCTCTGCCCTTTGTCAATGAAGGACTGGAAATAGAATGTAATAGCAGCAGATGTCTGCCTCACACTGTGGGCCACAGTCAGACTGGGTGTAAGCAGATACAACTTCAAACTTCAGCAGAATTTCAATCAGAAAGGGGGCCAGATCCTCTGCCAGAGTAAACTGGTGTAGAACCATTAACTTCAATGGACCTAATCCAATTTACATCAGCTAAGCTGGCCCATTGTGTACAGGAAATAATATATCCGATAACACCCACCTAGCCCTGACTGCTGGATTATGGGAGGTAACTTGCTGTGCCCATTACATCATGCTCTGGGGTTGGCTGTAACTCTAATGAAATGAAGGAGATCAAGAGAGAGAGCGAGGCGGGGCAAGAGAGGAAAAGTTCTAGGTACAAATGCAATCGTACGACATACAACTCTCTCTAAAACTACTTATCAGGACAAAATACATTAATATCTCTTTTACATTTAATGGTCAAATTTGCACCTACTGAAATAAGTGGAAAAGCTCTTATTGACTTCAGTGCTTGCAGGATTGATTTCTAAACCCCTTAAGCAGGGGTCTTCCTATAGGTCTGTACGGTGCCAGATCCACCTTTGCCACTATATTAGTTAAACACTAAACAGTGATCATAAAATGCTCTCAGGGATGAGCATCCACTGACTGCAGCAGGGATGAATGCAGAACAGGCTCTGAACCACATCACATCCTTTCATAGACTGTGGTGGATTAAGACAAAATGAACAGATACTTGAGATCCAAGCCCCTGTTTGGAGAAGCCCCAACTCAAGAGCGAAGCCAGAACATAAGAATGGCCATACTGAGTCAGACCAAAGGTCCATCTAGCCCGGTATCCTGTCTACCGATAGTGGCCAATGCCAGGTGTCCCAGAGGGAGCAAACCTAACAGGTAATGATCAAGTGATTTCTCTCCTGCTATCCATCTCCACCCTCTGAGAAACAGAGGGTAGGGACACCATTCCTTACCCATCCTGGCTAATAGCCATTAATGGACTTAACCTCCATGAATTTATCTAGTTCTCTTTTAAACCCTGTTATAGTCCTAGCCTTCACAACCTCCTCAGGCAAGGAGTTCCACAGGTTGACTGGGCACTGTGTGAAGAACAACTTCCTTTTATTTGTTTTAAACTTGCTGCCCATTAATTTCATTTGGTGGCCCCTAGTTCTTATATTATGGGAACAAGTAAATAACTTTTCCTTATTCACTTTCTCCGCACCACTCATGATTTTATATACCTCTATCATATCCCCCCTTAGTCTCCTCTTTTCCAAGCTGAAAAGTCCTAGCCTCTTTAATCTCTCCTCATATGGGACCTGTTCCAAACCCCTAATCATTTTAGTTGCCCTTCTCTGAACCTTTTCTAATGCCAGTATATCTTTTTTTGAGATGAGGAGACCACATCTGTATGCAGTATTCAAGATGTGAGCATGGATTTATATAAGGGCAATAAGATATTCTGTGTCTTATTCTCTATCCCTTTTTTAATGATTCCTAACATCCTGTTTGCTTTTTTGACTGCCGCTGCACACCACGTGGACATCTTCAGAGAACTATCCACGATGACTCCAAGATCTCTTTCCTGATTAGTTGTAGCTAAATTGGCCCCATCATATTGTATGTGTAGTTGGGATTATTTTTTCCAATGGACATTACTTTACATTTATCCACATTAAATTTCATTTGCCATTTTGTTGCTCAATCACTTAGTTTTGTGAGATCTTTTTGAAGTTCTACACAGTCTGCTTTGGCCTTAACTATCTTGAGCAGTTTAATATAATCTGCAAACGTTGCCACCTCACTGTTTACCCCTTTCAGGCAAAAATACAGATCACAGCCAGTTGTGTTCAGGCACCTACTGCAGCCTGCAGTGCCTGGCCAGAGGGTAAGACCAAGGATTCAAGAAAGGGTGTTTAGGCTGACTCCTTTCAGTTCTAGGAACATGGAAGGATTCTGAGTACAAGCTGGGACAGGAAGTGCGGATAATATAAGAGCTACAGCATTTATATTGTTTGTTTAAAGACGCCTAAACTGCATGAAGGGAACATGGCCAGAGACCCTGTATGTTTGTTTTACTTTCTTTGGAACCTGTACATCAATCTGAAACCCTTGAGGGGGTTGTTTATTGCTTAACTTGGGCTCCCAGCTGGGTTCAGCAGTGCAGAATAAGACCATGAACCTATGACAGCAAGGAAACACCTAGAACAGTGGGATTTTTAACACCTTCCTTGGAAAGCAGTTGGGATCTGAAATAAAAACAGAGGCTAAGCCCCCAATCCAAAATGCTTGGTGGATAACTAATAGTATGGCAGTTAAACAGACCATACCCTTCCTAAGCATGGATTCTCCTTGTTCAGAGGGGCAGTGTACGAGTCAGTTATCTGCAGCAGCTTGGTCTTGGGCAATAGGCAAGGCTGATATGAAACTCCCTCATAAAATATAATGGTCGAGAAGCACAAATAAATACCCTGAGACAGTTGATAACTGCTCCAGCGTGGTACAGGGCTTAACAAAATAGCATGATTCATGTGTGAGACAGGGAAGCGTAGCACTGATTTACAGCCGGGGAAAAACAAGTTGTGCTGAAAAATTGGTGCTACCAGCCTCATCCATGAAAGAGCAGGAAGTTTTGTTTCAGAAACATTAGCAATGAACGTAGAGCTGAACGATCTCATTGCAGTGCTGAAAGACAGCACACGGCTGCGTGGCCCAGCACATTGATTTTTAAAGCTCTGCTGTGGTATTCAGAACATTTTCCTTATTTGGTGTTAAAACAACAAGAATATCTATGTACAAATGCCTGATTTGCACAGCAAACCTTTTCCTCCTGAACAGTTTTGTGTGGAGGCTTCTTTAACTCAGATCTGGAATAAAGAGAATAATCCTTCCTGTGGCTCTTCCCACAGTTGCTTTGCAGCTGAACCACATTTTAAGAAATAAAATAAAAGGGGATGGGGAAGGGGGGCGGGAAGTGTTGGAGAAGTGTGGGAATCCCAGGGGGCGGCGGTGTGGCTAGGGGTCAGGAGACGGGGAACAGGGGGAGTTGGATAGACGTGGGGTCCTGGGGGCCTGTCGGGGGCAGAGGTGTGGATAGGAGTCAGGGGGGCAGTCAGGGGACTGGGAGCAAGGGGGTTGGATAGGGGGTGAGGTTCTGGGGGTCGGTTAGGGGACAAGGAGCGGGGGGGGTTGGATGGGTTGGGTGTTCTGAGGGGGGCCATCAGGGGGCAGGAAGTGGGAGGGGGCAGATAGGGGGCTGGGGCCAGGCTGTTTGGGGAGGCACTCCATACAGTTTTGTCACCCCAATGTGGCCCTCGGGCCAAAAAGTTTGCCCATCCTTGCATTAGACCTTTCTCTGCTAGACTGAAGAGCCCATTATTAAATATTTGTTCCCCGTATAGCTACTTACAGTCTGTAATCAAATCACCTCTTAACCTTCTCTTTGTTAAGCTAAAGAGAATGAGCTCCTTGAGTTTATCACTACAGGGCATGTTTTCTAATCCTTTAATCATTCTCATGGCTCTTCTCTGAACCCTCTCCAATTTATCAACATCTTTCTTGAACTATGGACACCAGAACTGGACACAGGATTCCAGCAGCGGTCACACCAGTGCCAAATACACAGGTAAAATAAACACCATACTCCTACTCGAGAGTCCCATGTTTATGCAGCAGGTTCGTATTAGTCCTTTTGGCCACAGCGTCACACTGGGAGCTCATGTTCAGCGGATTATCCACCAACCCCCCAAATCTTTTTCAGAGTCCCTGTTTCTCAGGATAGAGTCCCTCATCCTATAAGTGTGGCCTGCATTCTTCATTCCTAGATGTAGACATTTGCACTAAGCCATATTAAAACACAGATTGCGTGCTCCCAGCTTACCAAACAACCCAGATAGCTCTGAATCTGTGACCTGTCCTCTTGATTATTTACCACTCCCGCAATGTGTGTGTCATCTGCAAACTTGATCAGTGATGATTTTATGGTTTCTTCTAGGGCATTAATAAAATGTTAAGTAGCCTAGGGCCAAGAAAGGATCCCAGCAGGACCCCACTAGGAACACCTGTTGAATGATGATTCCCCATTTACAATTACATTTTGAGAGCTATCAGCCAGCTTTTAATCCATTTAATGCGTGCCAGGTTAATTTTGTATCTTTCTAGTTTTTTAAATCAAAAAATCATGCAGTACCAAGTCAAAAGCCTTACAAAACTGCAAATATATTACATAGATCCTCTTTAGGGACAGATCCAGCTCCTGTTTAGGCCATGGGAGCCTTTCATTGATTCACTGGGAGTTGGACTGGGCCCATGATGTCGGTTTGACCGCAGTAGGGATGGAAGCGCTATATTTATCTACAGAGCAGGTACAGTCCAGGCAGTGGCAGTGCAAACTTCCCTCACACCACCCTGCCAATATGCATCAACCCTGACAGAGGGACTGCCTCTAAGAGCAACAGAGGAGTTTCATCCTTGCCCTCTACCATAGCTGCCAGAGAAGACTGAGGATTAGTGTCTATGGGGATGGTGTGTTTTGAGAGAAGGCTGCAGAGTTAGGCCAACACTGAATGCTTTTGAAAACCCCCACCTTCCATACCAGAGAAGACCAAGTGGGACATCTTGTCCTGCCATCCTGTCTGACAGTAGCCAGAACACAGCTGCTCCAGAGGTGCAAGAAACTCTGCAGGAGGCAACTCTGAGATAACCTGCCCCACAGAAAGTTTCCTCCAAACACCCAAAATAGCTGGAGGTTGGCTTATGGTCTGAAGCAGAAAGGTTTAGATCCCTTCCGATCTTTTGGTAGTAACAACTTTTCCAGTCTGGGTTCACACTGGTCATGGAGCAAGGAAAGTCTTATTACCAGCCCCCAGCGCCATCCAGTTCCCTCCGAAACGAGGCTTTGTAAAAAGCATTTCCCGAACGGTTCCTGCAGGAATGGAACAGGCCACCGGAAACCAAAATGGAGGGATGACATGGCAAATGGAGCAGGACCTCTGATTTTTCCAGCACACATGCACAGAGTGAGGCTCTTCAGAAAGATGCTTTGCTTGCCTGACGTGAGGCTGCGATGTTTGCGAGGGACTGAAGCATGAACTGCCCTGCTAACGACAGCAGGTGCCAACAACAAAGGGGAAGGAGGAAAAGCCTGATAATCAGGAGGAAAAGAAAAAGGCCAAGAGATAAACCTTCCTACAAAGGCAGCAGGAACGAATATTAATGGTTAACTTTCCCCCATTGTGGGTTACAAGGAAAAATGACATTTTAAAGGGAAAAGAAGTTTACCTTGTAAAGCAAATTTGTCATTCATTGTGCCAAATTATTGTTGTTATTCTATATCTGTAAGATAAAGGGAAAGCATGCAAATCATCCTCAAACTGCAGGCATAGCCCCCCCTTGCCTCCCACACCTCCCTGCCTGCATCCTCGTCCGCAAAAAGAGGGGATGCTAAACACAGCCCTTTGAACGACTGGAGGGTAATTGATCCTCTGACGTTGAGAAGCCCACAGAACTCCTAAGGGAGCACAGGTATAAAAGGAGAAGGTGCACCTCTCGCAGCAGCAGCAGAACTGCCACGGTAGTTGGGGAAATCTGAACGAGTCTTGGTCCCAGTCCGCTGGGACCCTGCATAGGTAAAGAACTAAGGAGGAAGGAACCCAGTCCAGTTCGCTGAAGCAACAAAAGCTGGCAAGAGAGCGAGAGAGAAAGAAGAAGTATTTTTAACAGGGAAAGGAAATCACGTAGCGAGCTGGGAAGATCCCATTTCCTCAGGGAACGGTAAGTTTGATCCTTTGCATGTGTGTTTTAACAAGATACCTGCTATTTGGAAACTGGGGGCAATTCAGTTACCCTAAAAACACAATCAGATTTGGCATTTATCAGCAGCCTCAGTACTAATCTCAAAGGGCTTTATGGATTAAGTTATAGACTGAAACAATTATGAATAACTGAAGTGTCTGATACATGTAAATATACAAAGTAATGTTATAGAACAGCCTTGCAAAACAGTCTGGAAATTTACGAGCCCAGGCACAGAATCTGGCACCCTGCTCTTACAACACTGATGATGAAAGCCACCACAAAACTAATATTTTACTCATCCATTAATAACTATTTAGTTGAGCCAAACAAAGGGATGAGTAGAAATTTGAAAGACTTACAGGTAATGCACAACCAATTACAGGATAGCAGAGGAAGCAATTGGAAATATCTTTGTACTTTTAATTGCAATATTGTACAGTATAAAAATCAACCTTACCAGACTGCAGGAGTAATTAAGGTTTCATTGCATCCCCTCAGCAGTATTTTTAGGACTGATTAGACACGTATCCCAGACACAGTAAGGAACAGAAGGAGTGATCGATCTAATCTATCCATCAGTATTTTCACAAACACTGCAACATTAAAATTGCATGAGGGGGTGTTGGGAAACTGTTGTGCTTTATCTTTTACAATCACATTAAATGCTTTTCATCTTAAAGGGAATTTACTAATCTCCCCCACCCTCCCCTCGCTAGAATGCAAAGCAAAGAAGTGAAATTAACCCTGTCATAATTAAGACGGGAACAAGATTTTCCAGGGCTGTCAACTTGGCCATGTTCAGAGAGCGAAACTTGAACATTCTTCTGTTCACCCTCTGAAATAACGGCCACACTTGAGGAAGGTGAGCAGGACTCCATGTTCAGTATCCCTTGTGTATGGGGTGGGAGAAAGACCAAAGGAGAAAGGACCAAGGGGACAGAAATGAAGGGATATGAGAGAGAGAGGGGAAAGAGAAGATAAGGAAGGTAAAAACAGATGAGAGAAAAGGAAAATCAAAAAAGCTTCTTTAAGAAACTAATGGGGTCAGAGGGGGTACAGAATAAAGATTTCAAAAGGGATGAAAACAGTCTGGAGGAACACCTGGCACTGAAAGAAGAGGAGCTGGGTATAGAATGAAAGTGGGGATAGTAGTGTGTGGTGGGGTGTCTTACCCTAGGAATACAAACGGGAAGGAAGGGAAAAGCAAAGGGCTATATTCTCCCCTGGTTGCACTTGTGCAACCCCACTGCCATTTCACTGCTATGCTCTCACAGTGGTTTTGTTGTTCATAATATAAAGAACAATGATTGGCACCCAAGTCTGGGACAGTGCCAACGCTCCTTTTGGAGTGTCTAGATCACCCTCATTTTCTTTATCAGAAGTTGATGGATATGATTTGGGATTCATGTTGGGGTATTGGGGTACCAGGGTGGGGGGCATGCTTCCTCCATTAAACAGCAGTGTAAACCTAAAACCAGAAGCCTTATAATTCTGTCCCACAGGAGTGTCACTGGTTCGGTTCCCTGGCATTCGGAGGGTCTTCATGGGGCTGACATGATGGTTTCTAAGAGGCAAGAATTCTTTGGGAGGTGGATTCAGTTCCCTCTTTTACCAACAATCAGCTCTGTTCTAAAGTTAGGTCAAGCTGCTTCACTTCCAAAAGAACAACCGATGGAAATAGTGCTGAAGGCTGACCCAGCCTGCAGGTTTGAAGCATAAACAGCTGTAAACTGGGAAACCAGAAAGCAGGCTGGGGAACTGTTTACAGTAATTAATAGTACAATCCTGCTCCCTGGGAGTCTGATTCTGCACTCACTGAAGTCAGTGGGGGCTTAACTTTGGGGCAAGGACTGTCTTTGTGTTCTGTGTTTATACAGCACCTGCCACAATGTGGTCTGGTTCATAAATGGGACTCCTAGACACTACAATAATAAATAAACAACATCAATAGCAGCGAGATCAGCTCCTATGCCTGGAACGCCTTCTTACTCATTTTGCCCCAAACAACTTTCCTCTCCTCCTTCAAATAGCAACTTAAAACACAATTTGTCCATGAGGAGCTTCAGTGATAACCCACCAAACACAAAACCCCTTTTGTGTCTATGAAAAACTCAAACACACCCAACGCTCCTGTGTGTCATCACCGTGTTGTCAGATTTCAATTTTGAGCACCTTGGCCTAGGGATCATATCTGTGCAGTGCCACGTGCACTGATGGCACTCCATCAATGATCAACAGCAGCAACAATGCCCAGTCCTTAGGGATAGACACACCTGCCTGTGCTGGTCAGATATGCAGCCCAGTCTTACAGACCTGGCTGGACTGGATCGTGTTCACACAACTCTCCACTGAATCTTTGAGGTTCACTCTCCTTCACCCACACAGTCCTTTGAATTATTTTGCATTTCCATTTCATCTCCCATCCCTGATCAAGTCCATGTGCAGTTAGATTCCTTCTCCTTCACTGTCAGGCTCCTGCTGCCTGTTTGATCCTTTCAGGCACTGGAAGAGAGGAAGGATGCTTTGTGCCTATGGCACAGGGCCAGAGATCTGGGTTCTATCCCCAAATTTGTAGCAGGTGATAAGCCATTTAGGGCTTGACAGTGGCATACAGGTGCTGCAGCCTGTTGTGGACAGCACAGAGGAGTACAGCCTGGCAGGAGCTCTGCAGGGAGTTGTGCCAGAGCTAGCACAATATGTCCCAGAGGGCAGGAGGAACTCTGCTGCTGCTCCACCCAGGGAAAGGGCACGGCATCCTCTCCTCCTGCGGATGCCAGTGCAGAGAAGGGAATAGCCCCATCTCATGTCCTGCTCCTCATTGGTCACTTTATCTCTTTCTACATTCAGCTCTGCACCTTCTTTCATTCCTCTGCTTGTAACAACTTTCCCCTCCCTGTGTGCCATGCACCCTTCTTGTTCTTCTTCAGATCCCTTTTCACTCACAACAGCTTCTTACCTGTATTTTCTTGCTGACAATCACTCCAGGCTCTCCTGTGTCTTGGGCGAATACCCTTCATATGAGATCTATCCCAGCGAGCCTAAAAGCTTTTTGAAGTCAGGACTGTGGCTTCTTATGCACTTTGCCAGCAGTTGTCTAAGTTCACAGCTCTAGAAATAAATATGTATTTGGATTTTTTTACTAAACTACAATAGAATAGCAACCATCTGGTATTCCGGAGCCCCAGGTAACAGATTAAACACACACACACACACACACACACACACACACACGAATAAACAGACCTGTCAATTACCTCAGATCAAATAAAATAACCCAACATTGTAACTAAACTAATCAACTTCCCCCAAAGAATTCCCACCAATGCCACAACCCAGCTCTACCCGACCTGTGATTGACACCCAACTAGTTTTTTTTTTTTTTTTTTTAAAGCAAGCATTTTTCCATTTTGGAATATGGTTGTTGATAAATTTCCATCCAAATGATAACATTTTGCAAACATTTTTATGTTGATCACAAAGGTACTTTCCATCAGGAAAAAAGATTTAATGGAAATTTTCTTCCAGCTCTAATTTCCACAAATAAAAGCACAGAGTTCAGTTCACTTTCGTCCACAGACTTGGATCATTCCTGTTCCCAAGTATCCAGACAGCTGCTAAACAATCATGAAAGTGTTTGCCTATCTTGAAACATTCATAAGAATGGCCATACTGGGTCAGACCAAAGGTCCATCTAGCCCAGTATCCTGTCTTCCAACAGTGGCCAATACCAGGTGCCCCAGAGGGAATGAACAGAACAGGATCAAGTGATCCATCCCCTGTCGCCCATTCCCAGCTTCTGGCAAACAGGTTGGGACACCATCCCTGCCCATCCTGGCTAATAGCCATTGGTGGACCTATCCTTCATGAATTTATCTTCTTTTTTGAACTGTGTTATAGTCTTAGCCTTCACAACATTCTCTGGCAAGGAGTTCCACAGGTTGACTGTGTGTTGTATGAAAAAATACTCCCTTTTGTTTGTTTTAAACCTGCTGCCTATTAATTTCATTTGGTGGCCCCTAGTTCTTGTGGTATGAGAAGGAGTAAATAACACTTCCTTATTTACTTTCTCCACCAGTCATGATTTTATAGACTGCTATCATATACCCCCTTAGTCATCTCTTTTCCAAGCTGAAAAGTCCCAGTCTTATTAATCGCTCCTCATACGGCACGGTTCCATACCCCTAATCATTTTTATTGCCTTTTCTGAACCTTTTCCAATTCCAATATATCTTTTTTGAGATGGGGCAACCAAATCTGCACGTAGTATTCAAGATGTGGGCATACCATGGATTTACATAGGGGCAATATGATATTTTCTGTCTTATTATCTATCCCTTTCTTAATGATTCCCAACATTCTGTTCGCTTTTTTGACTGCTGCTGCACATTAACTGGATGTTTTCAGAGAACTGTCCACAATGACGCCAAGATCTCTTTCTTGAGTGGTAACAGCTAATTTAGACCCCATCAGTTTATATGTACAATTGGGATTATGTTTTCCAATGTGCATTACTTTGTATTTATCAACATTGAATTTCATCTGCCATTTTGTTGCCCAGTCACCCAGTTTCGAGAGATCCTTTTGTAGCTCTTCGCAGTCTGCCTGGGACTTAACTATCTTGAATAGTTTTGTATCATCTGCAAATTTTACCACCTCACTGTTTACCCCTTTTCCAGATCGTTTATGAATATGTTTAATAGGATTGGTCCAGTACAGATCCCTGGGGGACCCCACTATTTACCTCTCTCCATTCTGAAAACTGACCATTTATTTCTACCCTTTGTTTCCTATCTTTTAACCAATTACCAATCCATGAGAGAATCTCCCATCTTACCCTATGACTGGTTACTTTGCTTAAGAGCCTTTGGTGAGGGACCTTGTCAAAGGCTTTCTAAAAATCTAAACACACTATATCCACTGGATCCCCCTTGTCCACATGGACTGTTATCGCTTCAGAAACATGTTGTTACTTGTTTTCCCATGTCAGGTGTTGCAGCCATCCATTATGGGAGGAGAACCACTTACTATGCAACTAAGCTGACCAACTGCACAACACAAGTAGTGTGTCGGCAGAAGCTAAGCTAATGCTCTAGAACCCAGGACACCTTCCTAATTCCACCTGTGAACTTAGGTGAATCGCTCTGCTTACGAGGGCCTCCTTTATCCCCTCCCACTCTTTGTCTATTTACCTGTAAGCTCTTCCGGGCAGGGACTCTCTCTCTCTGTGGTTGTATAGGGCTTGATGCAAAGGAGTCCCAATCTCAGCTGGGGCCCCTAGGTGCTCCTGTAATCCAAACAGCTCCTCAGAGGGTGAAAGTTATTTGTGCAAACTATCAGGCAAATATTTACAAAGGGCAAATCCATTCAGACGAAAATCAGGATTGGGTTCACTAGCCTGAAAAAAGAGCTCGGCTCCTAACAAAGTAGTTCAAGCAGCTCTAATTAGGACAATCCCACACTCCCTGCTTCCGGTCTCTGACTCGTCTGGGTAAAACGTGCTCCAATAGTGGCGGGTGAGAGCAGAAAGGCCTAGTGAGAGGGGAGTATGTTCTGATCCCAGCTCACAGGCAGGGGGTTATGGATTCAAGGCCGGCGTTTGTATCACCATCAGCATTCCCTGGAAATGGGCTCTAGAGTCTGGCCATCAGTCACCAAAGGCAGGGAGTCAACTTGCTGGGACAGCGTTCCAGGCAGAGGCAGGCATTGGAAGGGGCTGCTTTGCTGAGATGGTGGCTGTTAATCAGGTATTTATATGATAATCATCATGCAATGCCAAGACACGGATATGCTGAGGCCGCTGTCTTGCAAGGGGAAGTACATGTTGGGTATTATAAATATAGGCCGCACAGGGTGATTTCTGTCCCATTGATGCTGATGACACAGGGATGCAGCGACTTGAGTCTGACTGAGAAAATGAAGATGTAGCTGAGAGTTCCCATGCACATTCAAGAAGCTTTCTCCCAACACATTGGCAGTGGTGTGCTCAGGGCCCCCAACTGTTGCTATGAGGTCAGGAGTCACTGTCTGTTACCATCACTGATTTGGATTTCTCTTGATTTCAGGTCACTCCAGAAGGGTGAAGGATGCTGCACAGGGCCATCTTCCTCCTGTTCCTCCATTTAGTCATGTGCTCCATCTCTTCTCCTCTCTATCCAGCTCTCAGGTAGGCTCCAAGCCCCTTTAGCTTCCTGCCTGCCCAAAGATCTCCCCCCATCGCTCTGACTTTACTCCTATTTTCTGGCCTGGGCATTTGGTGGATTTTCATACCAGGCTCACGACACTGCAGGCAGCATTTTGCAAGCTCCCCCCCCCCCCCCCCCGACAGCACATTCCATGCTGACTGGCAAAGCCCTCTGCATTTTCAGACTCCCCACCACCACAAGCTGTGGCAGCTCTTAATCCTGACTAGCAACATCCTCTGCTATTTCAGTCCAGGGCTCCAGGGTCCCCACGCAACTCTGACAGTTCACCTCATCCTGACCCGTGGCACCTGTGCTATTTCTGTCCTGATCTCTGCCCCTTGCCTGTAGCCCTGTCAGCTCACCTCAGTCCTGACCCACACCTCCTCCTGCTATTTCCACCTGGAGCGCCTCCCACACATAGCTCTGGCAGTACAAGTCAGTCGTGACCTGCAGCACCCCCTTCTATGCCGGGGCTGAAAGTCTCCTGTGCCGACCCCGCAGGTTGTGCCAAGTTGTCTTGTTTAAACATTACTTTACGCTTCAGTGAGAACAAGCTTTTCCTCCTCCTCATTCCTCTGGCTGGGATGAGAAAGCGGAGCCTGCAATGTCTCCATGAGCAGCTGTTTACATTGCTATTATGGGACCTACAGCTTTCGGATTCATCTGGGTCCTTGGCTCACTGAAGACGCATGGCACAATGTTGAGTCCAGTATTCACTCCATGCCCGCTCTTTGTTGATGGGCGTGAAGTCAGGTGGTGGTATAATGGATCACAATGGTTTGCTGTCATTGTGTCTGACAGCGTGAAGGGTTAAATATAAGGCCCCTGAGGAGAAAACTGGATGCAGTCGAAACAAGGGACAGCCAGGGTCAAACGGCCTAAACAGTTTTAAAGCAAAATATGTGAGTTCAGGGCTGGTGATAGCAGCCAGGACAGCAGCCCGGGAGCCCAAGCCCTCTGTTTACTCACAGAACAGGTACATGAACGACAGCACAACAAGCTTACCCACTCACTGCCACAGCAACAGACCTCAGGTCGACCTAGAGACCCCTCCTCTACTGGCAATAGCAGAGTTCAGGCTCCACTGAGCTGGCCAACTGGGGAACCAATGGTAGCACTAGACGCTTGCACGGTGCTCAGATACCACAGGGCTGGGTGCAGGATAAAAATCCAGATAGAGCCAGAGGACAATGCCTAGAATCACAAGCTCCTACATATGAGCCAAACTGCCATCAGATAGTAATTGTTTTTTGTTGCAACCACGCCATGCTGGATTTGAACTGGTGACCTAGAGTGGACTCTCTATATAGTTCATTAGCAGTTTCCCAAGTCATCAGGCAACATCTCTCTCTCACTCCCGACATTATTAAGGTTGCAAAGTCAAGCACTCAAAAGTTAGGAAGTGCCAGAATTCGGGTGGCCGGTGTAGCTTTAACTTGGCCCCACTGTGCGTATTCATTAAGTACTCACATACTATTTTTTCCATGTTGGATAGCAAGCCCATAGGAGGAAGCTAAGCCCCGATTCCTGTTCCCCTTCCCCCCAACTCGCAGCCTCTTCCACTTCTCCCACCCGGTTCCTTTGCCCAGCCAGTCCAAGTTCTCCCCCACACCAAACTCCTTGTCAGGGCCATCTCTCCTACCCCTATTGTGCCCCCACACTGGTTCCTAGTCCCAGTCAGAAGCCAGTGCCAGTCTTCCCCCATCCAGTCTCAGTCCCCACCGCCATGTTCTCCACTGGTTCCCAGTCTCAGTCTCCTTGCCTAGCTAGTCCATTTGTCTCCCCACTCCCTGTCCCAATCTACTCCTTCCCCCACCCCCCATCTGGCTTTTGTCCCTTCTGCATTTGGACAGCTTCTTCCTCTGTGCTGGCTGGATGCCAGCAGGGGATCACTGAAAGCACATGAGAGATGGACTTCCTGCTCTCAGTCCCAGTGCCTTGCCGCACCCCAGCCCACAGCACTTGGGAGCAGCCATTACTGGAAAGAGAAAGTCCTTCTGAGCCCCCCATAGCCCTGGGCTGAAACAGGCTCAGTGCTCGCATACACTTAAAATGCTACAGGGCACAGTTGCACCATTGCAGCTGCTCTGCTGCAGTGCTTCAGTGTAGACACTTCCTGCACCGAGGGAGGGATTCTCCCATCGGCGCAGGCAATCCGTCTCCCCGAGAGGTGGTAGCTAGGTTGATGAAGAGCTCTTCCATTAACCTAGCACTGCCTACACGGGGACTTAGGTCGGCTTAACTATCCACTCAGGAGGGTGGATTTTTCACACCTCTGGCCGATGTAGTTAAAGCAACCTAATTTTCTAGCGTAGAAAAAAGAAAGTCACTCTGCAGGGATGGCACATGGGCAGTCTGGTCATACACAGGAGCAGCGAGGGGCTGGAGCATGCTTAGTGAGGACAATCTTTGGAGATCTTAGCTGTTCAAATCAAAGATGTCTCTGATCATTTACAAACCCCTGTTTTTCAAATGCTTATAACTTGGCCAACTTTGAAGTGGATTTTTATGGGAAGGGCAAAAGACACATCCCTGACACAAAGGCCGCCCCCTTGCCAAATTTTGAGTACAGGCGTGCTAGGACATTTTAAAGAAAAGGGCTCACAAATTTTTTAACAGGGGGAAAACAACACATTTTGCCCTTGCCTCGTTCTTGGAAATAGCGGAGCTATTTTGGTTAAATTTTTCAAAACAATTCAGCCTGGCATGGAAAATTTCAGCCTAAATGGTTGACGTTTGGCAAAATTATAAACAGTTGAAAACAGGGTCTTATAATGGGAAGTGTTCAGCAACCGTAATAATATAGATGGTACAGCCAGCCCTGCCTTTAATTAAAAAGTTGTAAGTACAGGTTAACTGTCTTTGCTTCTTCTGTATTATTGTCCACTTGCATTGAAGTGAGAGGTATAGGAGCTTTGGTATTATATGGATTGAAGGGTTGTGTACTAAGGCCTCCTTGTAATTCACTTAAGTATCTCTCTACCACCCGTTGAAATCTTATTTTTGTAAGTTCACAAATCAGTAGATCTACAAAACTTTGGGCTTTGCTTTCAAGAACTGGCACAGTGAGAATTGGTTATGTTTTGCCTGGGTATGTTGGCATTTTGGAGAGGGGGACCTGTCTGTTGCTTTGTGCCTGGGACTTCTGGGTTTCTAATCTCAAAAGGTGCCTAGCATATTGGTATAAGTAGCATCTAGGCAGCTTCCAGAGCTGGAGGACAGCAGTACAAAGACAACCTGCGCTGTCTCCATGAGACAGGGAAGGGAAGAATAAGAGAGAAGACAAGCCACACCGAGGTGAACCCAGCAAGTGCTACTTAAGGACTGCTGGTGGTTGGCCCAGTGGAGAAGGCTATGGTGGTGGGGAGATGGTGTGGATTGCAGCTTGGTTGTGCTCAGAGCTGCTGGCTCATTCTTACAGGTACAATCCACTGCCCATCTCTAGCAAGACGGTGAGCTTTCAGCTACAGGATGGCAGTCCAGTGCAGAGCAACAATCTCTCTGTGGAGCAGCAGCAGCAGGAAGAGGAGGGTTTTCTAGCCAACCCTGCTGAAAAAAGGTAGGTGCCTCCCTCTCCAACCCCAACACACAAAGGGACCCTCAGTTAAGTTCTTCCTACACTGCAGCCCATGAGGGAAACAGCAAGAGGATTTGAGGGCACTTGTGGATATTTTGCAAAAATTACAGAGAGGATTGAGTTCTAGGGCTGGTTGAAGTTTTTCCAGCCCAACTGTTTTTCGATGCAAAATTGGGTTTTTGATTAAAGTAAAGTTTTTTGCAAAAATTGTCTGCTTTCTATAGAAGATATTAAAAACCCAAACATTTGAAAATTGAAAAGCTTTCACCTGAAAATGAAACAAATTCAATTTGGAAAGGCAGCGAAGGTGCCTCCTGGGAGTTGTAGTAGGGCTGCCTCTTGGTCTCATTCTCTACTGGACTACATACTTCCCCCCGTGATGCACTGTGGTGACTCGGCAAGAAAGGAGATCATGGTGCATTATGGGAGATTTAGCTCAGCCACCAAGACCTGCCCACAGAAAAGAAAGGGGGCATAATGCACCTAAACGACAACTCCCACGAGGCACTGCAGCACCATTTCCATAGAAATGTGCAGGGCCTTTTTTTTTTTTTTTTGGCAGGGAGGGGGCGGTTTTGGCCAAGGTTTTTCGGGTTTTGATATTTTGCCAAAAAGTCAAACCATTTTCCAGCCACCTTCACTGATTTCTCTAGTGGTTTAACACACAGGAATCAAATTGAAAACAGCCATGCTCTGTGGCTACCTAGGTCAGGAACAGAAGAATTTTAAGTCCAATTGAAGCCATAGAGGGAAGGGTAGGTAGGAAGCATGTAATTACTCACACAGGAATTTGATCAAGATGCTTGGAATTATCACCCCAACTCTTGCCAGAAGTCCTACAGCATCTTTACTGAACTGATGTGGGCAACAGCATAGTAGCGCGTACCCGCTGACAGACTTCGCCAGCGACACAGAGCCCCCTCCTAGCACACTGCCCCATGGGTCCAGCGCTAATGCAGGGAGTGGAGTGTCACGATGCCATTGACATATCTGAAAGTGCCGGTATCTTCCTTAAAAGGTCTCCCCGACCTGGTGCTGACTGGACAAAACCCTGCTCTAGCAGATGAAGTCTGTGCTCATAGCCAGACAACATGTAGTCAGCAGGCTGTGTATTCTCTCCACTATTATAAGGCTGTCTCCCTACACCTGAGGAAGGGGTTAGCTCTTCCAACCTTTCCAAAGAGACAGTTAGCAAAATGAGGCACAAGATCAATACTCCTTTCCCGCCCTATTTCATGCAAGCAGCAATTCTGCAGAGCTCTAGGCATCTCTGGGAATTGTGGCAGCATCTGTTCACCTCAAAAACATTCACGAATTCATCCTCACAGCACCCCCATCAGGCAGGGAGGGATAGTTAGTCCTGTTTAAGCAGGTGAGGGAACTGAGGCAGACAAGAGCAATGGGGTTGGGCTGGTGGATTCATCCCTGTCCTTGTACAGAGCCAGAATGTGGGGACTGAGTGGGGGGCTTGCACTTCCCCTCTCCTAGGACTTCTGGGACCCAGATCCCAGTGAACATTAGAGCACCTCTGAGGCCGTCTCTGAAACTCATGTCCCAGCTGCATTCACCCCGAACGGTCCCATGGTGTTGCTGGGGAATAGCCAGGGCATAGGAACATCCTAGCCACCTTCCCGCTCACCGCTGCAGCCCAGCTGTCTCCCTCCCCCCCCCCAACTCACAAACCTTTGGGCCCTTTACAACATTTTTTTTATTTAAGTGTGAAGCCACTTTTCCCCAGCAGTTCTTGATTGGTTGGTAGATTTTTCCTGCTGTTTCCATGTCAGGACTTTTTAAAAAAACAATTGCTTTTCTGGTGGAGAATAAAACGTGTCAGACAGATTCTGGGATGGTTGTTTGCCCCTTAATCAGCTCCTCTCTCAGCACTATCAGATGTGAATGGTTTTTTGGTATTTTTAAAGTTGATTTCTTACCAAAAGGGTGTATTATCCAGGGTGTTTTATGCATCTAGCGTCTGTCTCTTATCTTTAGGATGCAGCGTCATGCTGATGCCATATTCACTGACCACTACCGGAAAGTCTTGGGGCAGATCTCTGCCCGGAAGATCTTACAAACCATTATAGGCAAACGGCTGGGGTAAGACCACTTTTCCTATTCTTCTGCTGTTACTGGGTTGGGGCTTTGCGTGTTACACCAGGCAATTTCTTCCATGCACATAGCTAAAGTAGAGAACTTTCCGTCCAGTCCGATGGAATCATCATCTCTCCTAGTCACATGCATTTCTCACTGTTTCACCAGTACAAGAAAAAGCCTCTTCTTCTGTGGTCTAAGAGAACCCCGCATCCCCATATTTTTTTAATGATCCTGACAATCACAGTTTTCTTTGGTCATTGTATTTAATCCTTTCCTTCCCAACCTATTAGCTTCAGGGTTATTCTTAATCTCCACCACCTTAGGAACCGGCTAGAACCTTTGCGGGAAGCATTAACTGCTATCAGTCACTGAAAGAAAAGCTTCACCCTGCACCACAGCAGGGGGGCGGGGGGAAATCAAAATCTACATTGCTGCTCCCTCAGCTTTGACCACATACACTAGTGTTGCTAAACAAGACAGGAGACACTTGTCAACTGCAGCCTATCATTGGTCTCCCACTTGACCAACCTCATTCCTACTCAAGAGACTGTGAGCAATGAAGTCAGTTATTTCATCTTAGCAATGGATGGGCAAATGATTTGCAAATCAAAAGTAAGATCCTGCAACAACCTGATCCATGAGGCAATAGCTAAGCCACCCCTGCAAGTGCAGCAGATTCCCCATCTTTCCAGCAAGAGATGGAGAAACTGTTTGTAAAGCCCCTGTTTGCAGAGAGCCATTCTAGCAGCCCATTCTTGTTCTTTGCATAACCCAACCAGCGAACGCAGTCCAGGGGAAGGGGAGCATGAATTTTTGACCAGACGCCAGTCTGAGAGCATCTTGATGGACAGCCGCTACCACCAGCAGATGGTATTAAAGAATTTCTTGGGAGCCATATTGCAGAATCAAAGGTAGGTAGAAAGCTTTACCTTGAAATGTAGGGCCCTATAATCTTAACCCCATTTCAGTCAATAGGACTTTTGCTGTACACTTCAATGGGAGCAGGAATAGGTCCTTATTCTTATCGGACTTATGTGGGTGAAAAATGGCAGTAGGTAATATTTCTCCAGTACATTCTGGTCAGAATAAAGCTTCTACTGTGCATCAAAGCCTGCATCTTTCTTTCCAACGGTAAGCATGGCACAGCTGCATTGGGGGAAACTTGGATGGAGCCTCCCCTCCACAGCATGGCTGATACTAGCCCTGTACCTCATCAACTTGTCTCTTCCCCCAACTCTATTTTCTGAGAGCAATCACAACAGTGAGTTGTTTTCCACACAGAATGATGTCACAACCTACCCAGCTCTCTCCTCTTATTCAGGCCTCAGGATGTCAACAGTGATCATGTCAAGGACTTTGCCAACACCCTGGCCAAGCTCATGAAACTGTAAATCTCTCTCCCTTCTCCCCACCGTGCTCTGGTGAGTAGCAATCCCTAGCTGCTGAGCTTTGTGCAACATCCTGCTTTTGCAGTGCTTGTAGTGGGAAAAGAAAGGCTTAAGACCAGCGTTACTGTGCAGAGAGATGATTAAGCTTCCATCTCAGCACAGACAGCGCCCACTGAAGTCAATGAGTGGCGAGTTCTTATGTACCTAAACATGGATTTAGAGCCTAACTTTAGTTTGAAAATGGTGGCCATGAAGACTGGTACTGTTTAAAAGAAATGCTTCAAAATCAAATGCTTCCATGAATGGAAAGCTACAGCAAACTTGGGCACCTTCCTTACCCACCTCACTTCCCTTCGATTCTTTCGCCTGACTTACTTACGTCTGACTCTTGCAGCCAAGTGATGACAGCTCTGGCGAGCCTGTGGTTGACGTAACACACATCTGTTGTCTTTATTCACAAACAGCTGCCTCATAATTTTCTTTTTTTTCCCTTCTGCACAGGAGTCATTCAGAGATCATGGACCCAGCTGTAGAGTAAACAACCCACAGCAGCAAAGACAAGATCCTGGACATGAACAGCTGTAATTCATGCATATCCTTCTTGGAACCTAGAGACATTTCATAAAGGAATAAGATTGTTTTAAAAGTTACTATGCCCAGGTTAATTTGAATCAGTCCTTAAATTAATTCCTCCCTACTTCCCTTCAGGTGTACTTGATCAAACAGATCTCTCACTGTTATCTGCTACTGGTCAGTTCTCTGTATAGGGCTACTCAATCCTGTGCACACCTAGCCCAGGGCCGAGATTTGATTATCTACAATCTCAACATAAAATTTTTGAATCAAGTGCTACTGAAAGAAATCTGCTGAGTTACTGCTCTGTCTGAAAGTTTGTTTACTCAATAAACATGCAGGCTACTAAAAACTACCTTTTGGTATCCATGTCGATTTAGTCTATACATTGATATGACTCCTCCCCCTTATGGATACATGTCCAATGGAGATCAGATCAAGCATTACATGATTGCACACTAATGAACGATTTATTTCTTCTTTAGAAAACACACACAATGTACTGGAAACATCGCTGGCCTAAGACATGGCTATTTTGTCCTGTCCAGAACTCTTGCAGCAGGGTTGAACTCACCAGCAAGTCCAGCCTGGGGTTGGTATGATGTAAATGAGACTCCTGTGCATCATCAGAGGGGAATTTCAGATTATACTGGTCAATATATTTCAACTTTCATGATGGAGCATTATTAATTCTTCTCCTAACTCCATTGCAACATTATTTCACATACAGGGTGAGGCTGTGTAACTCCTCACTGCCCTTTAGAAGGGAAAATATTTTAGTATGTTCCCCCAGTGCCACAAAACCCCTCTCTCCAGTGTCCAAAAGGCAGAGGAAGAACATTATTCTGCTCCTACTTTTGCATCACGATGCTCCTAGTACTGCACATGTAACAGTTATGCCTTCAGATGACATGTAAATAATTCCGGGTGGGTTTTGCTTTTCCATCATCGCAGCAGAAATAAAAGTTGTTCTGAATAAACCTGTCCAACAGCAGGTCAAGATTCCTCCTTGTCTCTTGAGATGTGCCCGTTTCTTGGTCATGAGCTACATTTTCTGTCCAACGCACATTAAGGACCCAATGTTTGCCAACTGGTTTTGCAGCTGTGCTAGACTATTAAAAGAGCACATAGCGGTATCTGCACTTGTCAACTCCAGGCATAGGTATAATTTTGCACATACATGAGTGGAGTTGAGGTCTTTGTAGATGTCTCTCATTATATTAGACCTTTGCCTAGGTCAAACTTGGGGTGGAGAATTTTTTCTTTGCTTTTCTTCATGGCCCTCTGCTCAGTGCAGTTCATGAGGTGACACATATGAAAATGGGGTCCAGCCTACATGCCTGAAAGCGAATATTTATATCATACATTGTGGACACTAAGGGCTAAATATCTGAAACGGGCTTCAACTTGGCCTCTAGTTTTGTGGGAACAATTTTTCCTTTCCAACTAATAACAGCCACATTCCACTGTGGGCATTAATGGCAGACAGCTAAATTCTCACTCGCATGTGCAATCAAGGAGGTAGGAAGCTAAAGCCTATCAATCATCTGCTCCCAGTTATGGATGTAACTGATGGTGGATGCAAATTTAGATGTCCCGTCTAAAAATGTAGCCTGAGGACCACCCTGATCCTTGGTGTAGCTCCATGTAAGTCAGCTGAGGTGTTTCTACAGAGTGTTTCTCCAGGCATCCCATCCTGCCCTGTGCTAGCTGGGTGACTCCTGGACCCCTGGCCCTACAGCTGCAGTGATAGGCAACAGCTGCAAGAAGGGAAACGGAAGAATCCAGGCAGAGTACTAACAAACAAACATTTTCAAAACAGAGAAAAGGGGGTCTCTCAAAATAAAAAAAAGACAAAAAACAAAAAAAGGGTTCAGTTTATTCCTATGCTAGGAGTTGCTGATTGAAGAGGAAGGACGGGGGTAAAACTCCACCCAAAACAGTTTTCCAATTCCATGTTTTCACAAAAAAAGGTTGAGATAATGGAGCTAAAAGATCACAGTGGTAAGTCACTATGGGGGTGTGGATTGCTAGGGCATCACTCAAGTATTTAAACTTTTCTAACCTTTGGCCTTCCAGTACACCCAGGCTGGGCTCCAATGGCCCAGGAATATAAAGCCAGCGTGGCTTAGTGTTTAACCAGTCCTTTAGACTTCAAAACAAATCCATCACATGTCGCTATGTCACAGCCAGCAAGCCCATTGCAGACTCTTGACATTCATTTAATTTATCAGAAAAACGCTCTCTCTCTCTCTCTCTCTCTCTCTCTCACACACACACACACACACACACACACACACACACACACACACACACAGAAATTAACCTACTATAAAAAGACACAAAACAAAGAAATCACCCTTGAAGTGGCAAGGTCTGTACCCAGTATTGGAACGGAAACAAAGCTAGGCTAACAAAACTGCTCTGATGGTAGAGATTTAGGCTGAACATCCCTCACTGGAGTTTCATTGACGCTGCATGGGACCTATTAAAAATAATTAACAATTCAGAGTAAAAGGGAGGATGCACGTTAGTCTTCATATTTCAGCACCATGGACAGTTTCTCCCTCAGTTTAGCCAAAGAACTGGCTCTTGACTCTTTTGGTTCTAGGATCAGGGAATCTAACATTAATACAAACAGAGGCCCTGTCTACACAGCCTTCCAGTGTGAGCAGCAGGAGAAATGCAGATGTGGGCTTCCCAGTTGTATCCTCTGCAACCATCATTCAAGACAGCACAAGAGTAGAAAGTCCTGCTGCACAAACTTCTTTACACGAATAGAATGGGGCGAGGCCAAGGAAGGACTTGAAAGCAAGTGCCAGGCACACTGCAGGAGCAGCATCATGAAAAGAGAAGCTTCACACAACAGTATGCCTTGCCTAGAATAAAGAAATTATGGGCTAAGCAAAGCCAGTGAAAACGTGTTTCACTCTCACATGGAACCCAAAGTTACATCATAGCCTCTGAAGCAGCTGGGAATAAAACATTGAACCCTTCTTTCCTCTCATCATCCTCTTTATTCCACAAGGGGGGAAAATGTCAGAATTACAAAATTTGTACTGTCAGAATTTAAACACTTGGGGGGAGGGGGTGAAGAGGGAGGGGAAGAAAAGACATGGCCTTTGCTGGTTTAATTCCAAAATTGCTCAAACAGCCACTAAAAACAAGTGAGGGAAAACATTCAAAAAAATAAAAAAGTATAACCACAATTCTCTTGACTTCATAAAAAAAATTCTTTTCTGCCTTCCAACTTCTGGCCTTTGGACTGTTTCTTGGCCACTTTTCTGTGTAGATTTGAGTTTTTTCCCTCCTATTTCATCCATTCTTCTGGTACTAATGTGTCCTGAAAGGAAAGAGAAATCCAAACAAAATTAACATTTTCAATGCAAGGTTGAAATTCCTTGCTCATTAAGTGTCCCGTGCTCTTTTGAAGGAAGACACAGGATTTCTTTTTACATGGCAAAGATGTAATAAACCGTATCATAACATAACAAGGGGGGGCAAACAGAAGGAGCAGTGAAATGTCCAGAAAACGCAAAGGTGGATTTCTGGCAAATGGCAGAGGTGACCAGCCTTGCAAAACAAAAACTGAATTAAAAAATGGTGGCTGAGTGCAAAGCTTTCAACGGGCTTAGTCTAATTCTTAAACTTACCAAGAAACTGCTGGTTTATGCAATTAGAATGAGTGGGTTTGGATCTTTGGGCTGGTTTACACTGGGGGGGGGGGGGAAATCACTCTAAGATACGCAACTTCAGCTACGAGAATAGCATAGCTGAAGTCGATGTATCTTGGATCGATTTACCTTGGGTCCTCATAGCGCGGGATCGACGGCCGCGGCTCCCCTGTCGACTCCGCTTCGGAACTCCACCAGAGCGAGAGGCGGGAGTCGGCGGGGAGCACGTTCGGGGATAGATTTATTGCGTCTAGACGAGACACGATAAATCGATCCCCGATAGATCGATTAATACCCGCTGATCCGGCGGGTAGTGAAGATGTACCCTTAAAAGGAAGACTTAAAATGTCTTCTCCAAATTAAAACCTGAGCCAAGAGAAATCTAACACATACATGACAAACCCACGTCCTGGGAAGGGACAAGACACCTGCAGGATCCACTGACTTCAATTAGAGCCATGGATGCTCAGCACTCTTGAGTCAGGCCCCAACACTCTGCAGAGTTCAGAGCGTGCACGTACACTGAACTCTGTTACAGGAAAGTGCAAACTGATGCATTCTTGGAGTATCAGAGCAACCCTGGCTGTGGTTTTGAGGGGCTGGCAAAGACAACTGCCTGCAGCTGACAGCATTTAGCTCTGGCTAAGGGAGAAGTGTTCAAGGGACACACAATGCCATTCCTTACCTACTCCACACTGGGGCACCGAGAATTTAATGTTACGAACATTCATCAGCCAAAGCAAAGTGACACTAAGCTCACATATGGATATCAAGCCAATTCCTCTCTAGTTATGTCAGCTTTTTCGTGTGTGCAGTCCAAGTTTCAAAAGCACCCGCGAGGGAGTTGAGAGGTGGTGATAGGGGTGTCTTGAAAGGGTCTGAAAAGGGACATGAGGCCAAATCTTCAATGTTGTGGACAGTAAATGTACTCATGCACATGTAACACAAAGCATACTGGATACAGATTGGGCAATTACAAATGTAAACAGGAATTTGTACTCACAAGTAACAGTGCTATGTTTTAAGGATACGGTTCCTGTGCCTGTACTTTTGTACATAAAATTTAGTCCCCCTTTGAAAATTTGAATCCTTGGGTCCTAGTTATGTGTGCCTAGAGCACTGGGTAGGTACAATTGTATATACTTCAAAACAATCAAATAGAAGCTTGAGAGATCTTTCATCAGTGTATTCTGCAATGGTTTCAATTCCATCAGATGAATGGTATTACAGTCTGATTCTCTCTCTCAACCCTGAAAGAGTGCAGAGTGTGGGAGAAATGAAGGATATCACACATGCACAGAAACAAGAGACATGCAGAAAGACAGGCAGCATGCTGGGCAGTCTGACCCCCACAGGACTATTGCATGGTAAATGGGAACCTTCCCCATTCCAAATTAACAGCAGAAATGAAGGGCTTTATTATTGGGAAAGTGATGTGGGGGAGATCTGAAAATGATTTCATTTTCGGAAGGGACTGACCGCTGATGCAGGAAGCCAGGAAGGGATTTTCTTCCCATAGTGTTCTGGGAGTTTATTTATTTATTTTTTTTTAAATGCATCTCCTTCCTCTGAAGCATCAAGGGCCACATGGCTGAAGAGGGGACATCAGACATGGGGGCCAGGGCTTTGAGCTGGCATGGAGCATTCTCTCTCGAGGTGCCTGCCTGCCTGCCTGGTTGGTTTTGGCTCACATGCTCCAGGTCTAACTGCTTGCCGTGTGGGGTCAGGAAGGAATTTGGGTTTCTTTTCCACCTTTCTCTGCAGCATGGAGGGCAAGTCACTTGCAAGATTATCTGACTATATCTTAATTAATTATTTCCCTGCCACTACATAGGCCATGAGCACTGGTGGTCCTTGGTCCTGCCTGTGGCACATAACAGTCTAGTCTCCTGTGGGCTGTAACGCTTTGGCCTAATTTGGGTTGTTGGGTTTAGCGTGTGGGTGTTGGTGGCCTGTGTTATACAGGCAGTCAGACTAGATGATGTAGCAGTCCCTTCTGGCCTTAAACTCTATGATGCCACAGAGGGAGCCATCAAATCTAGTCTGATTTGATACTTGGATAAATCACAGCTTGGGTCACAAGTCAAAAGAGGTGGGTGGTTTGGCCTTGCTTCTACTGGATATCTGATTACCCACTCCACAAAGCCACACCCAGTTCAACTGGACTCTCAGTCTCTGGTAAAGATGCCCAGGAATGAAATAGCAGAAACAGTGCAGGTCAGTGCAAGTTTGTACAGCGACCACTTCCACTACGCTCACCTCTAGACTACATTTTCCATTCACTTACAGGCATGACAATCCCCCCTCCCCCACGCCGGGTTTCCGTGATTAATTTAGCTTTTGTTTCATTGTCTTATAGAATCCCTAGACCCACAATAAAAAGGATGCACGTGTGTTTGTGTATGTATGTGTCACATAAACTTGGGAGAGTGAAGGCTTCACACTGAAGTCGTTTTCTCTTAATGCACGTAGATAACAGAACAACATCTAAAGACAGCTATAATTAAAAATAATACACCCCCACCCCAGATTCAAAGCCATACGTGACAGGTTGGAAAGTGGCTTCAGCTAAGATTTCTTTTGGCCGAGGAGTGAGCGATGAGAATGAAATGAAGTAGCCAGAATGCCTGGGAAAGGCAAATTCCAGAAGAGCCCTTACTTCTAGGAAGAGCAACCCCCTTTTACCGCAGCGTTCTATACTTTGCCAACCTACTGCTCTGTTCTGCAGCAATCCTGCCAAAAGGAGAGAGGGAAAAGATTCAGAGGACAGGAGGAGGAGAGCAGCCCAGCTCCAGGAACTGGAGCAGATGAAAGAAAAAGCAAAAAGCAAAACCAGGGCTTCCAGTACCTTCAATAAAGACACAGGGATAGGCCAAGCATTACTGCTGCTACTTCTCCTGTGCTGCCCACACCAGGAGAGTGGCTTTGACTCAAAGTCTGTGTCAGGTAGCCATTGCTCTGAGTATCTGACATAGGCTAGTAACAAGGGTTAAACTAGGCTGGCAGTAAGCCAGCAAAAGATGCCTTGTAGTAGCTTATTCTCATATGAGAACCTGAAGGATGGGCCACCTCCACAGTTAGGTGGAAGTTCTATTTTAAAGTTGGCATTTTGGTAAAAGCTCTTACGTGTCACAACCAATGAAACTGTATGGCTCAACATGGAGAGGCTGTTTAGAGAGGTAGGGAGTAAGCCATCCCCCATTTATCTGCTAACAGAAGCCCTGGTAGAGCTGAACCAGTCAGAGATAAGCTTCAATTAATCTCCTTTGCCTGCTTCTCCAGATTTCTTAATATAGACACTAACAATTTCTGGTTTTACTTTTACCATTTCTATTTATTGTCTTAGCAAGAAGCAAACTTCAGACTTACTAACAATTGAAATACAGGAATGAATGACAAAACACAGCTCCATCAGA
Source organism: Chrysemys picta bellii (assembly GCF_011386835.1). Lineage (NCBI taxonomy): Eukaryota > Metazoa > Chordata > Testudines > Emydidae > Chrysemys > Chrysemys picta. The sequence continues at coordinate 35,005,687 of NC_088803.1, read as the reverse complement.
AAAGAACTCCTGCTAGAGAACTCTATGCAAAGAAGGAGAGGGGAAATACCACATTGAGCATCCCGAGCATGGCTGGAAAATGCTGATTTGAGAAGGGATTGAGCTCTGACGATCTAGCTGATTATCTTTGCCCAGCTGCAGTCTCCGCATACTGCTTAATTTTAAAGGTAATAAATCAGTATAAAGTTACTGAAAATACTATTTTTCTCTCGGGTTTTATGGGTCAGATTGCTTTGTAAAAAATGTGTGAACATGCATGTGCAAACTCCTTCCAGGGGACCAACAAGGGCAAGGTAAAAAAAAGAGGACAAGTTTGACTAAAAATGTGTTAAGGGGTAAGCCCAGCAGCCAGGTATCGCACTCACAAGACAGGGATCAAAGCCTGAATCTTTAAATTAGACTCAAAGTGACAGCAGTTGAGTGTGGCAACTGAGGGGACTCAAGGCTCTGAGCAAGAAAATGGCTGAGACTCAGTCTGTAGTGATGTTGGGGTCAGGGAGCAACAACCTGAAGGCAGCCTAAGTGCGTGTGTGTTTGAAAGATGACTTTGCAGTAGCGAGGTATGTATGAGAAGGATCTATGGATACTCTGATTAGAGGGCCAAGGATACATCTACGGGGTGATGGTAGCTAACTAAGCTTTAGATTCATGTTCTTATAAAGGTTTGCTTTCACTAGGAAGGTTTGTGCTGATGGGTAAGCCACAGGGAATACCGACAGCAATTGTGCAGGCTAGGGAAGGTCTTGCATGGGGCATCAGGAAAGTAGCTGGTTACATGCTCGCACTCCCACCTTCCTTGAAGAATGTCATCTTTATAATAGTGGGGAAGGGAGGGAAATTCCACATGCACAGCAAGTTAGAACTGTAGTCTCATGGCTGATATCTTTTAAAGGCCAATCCCACAGGAGTCTTTCCAGTGGCTTTAATAGGAATTGAATCAACCCTATAGTATAGGGAAGTCAAAGCAACATCCCCTTTACCACAAAAGCATTTACCACCCAGTAAGTGGAGATGTGGAAGGTTGGAACTTCAGAGTACCCTTATAATGAAAGTTACTGTAAATGTTTGATACACCATAGAGTGAACACTCTCTTCAGAGCATGTGCTTTGTTGTAAGTACAGTTCTTCCAAGGAAAGCCTTATGACCTAGACTTTCAAACTTGGATACCTCAAATTAGGCTCCCAAGTCTGCATTTAGGCATCTAAATGAGCAGGCTGGCTCTCAAAAATGCTAAGCCACCAGCAGCTTCAGTGAAATCCATAGAATCATAGAAGTGTGGCGCCTAAAAGTGGACACAGTTCTCCAGCTGAGGCCTCACCAATGCTGAATAGAGCCGTACAAATACCTCCCGTGTCTTACATACGACACTCCTGTTAATACAACCCACAATGATATTAGCTTTTTTTGCAACTGCATTACATTGTTGGGTCATCTTCAATTTGTGATCCACTATAACCCCCTGATCCTTTCCAGCAATACTACCACCTAGCCAGTTATTCCTCATTTTGTAGTTGTACATTTGATTTTTCCTTCCTAAATGAAGTGTTCTGCACTTTTCTTTACTGAATTTCATCTTGGTGATTTCAAACCAATTCTCTAATTTGTCAAGGTCATTTTGAATTCTAATCCTGTCCTCCTAAGTGCCTGCGGCTTGGTGTCATTCACAAATTTTCTACACATACTGTCCACTCCATTATCCAAATCGTTAATGAAAATAATGAATAGTACCAGACGCGAGAGAGACCCACCCTGTGGGGCCCCACTAGTTGCAGCTTCCCAGTTTGACAGAGAACCTTTGATTACTCCTCTTTGAGTAGTTTCTCAATCAGTTTTGCACCCACCTTATATTTCATCTACACCACACTTCCCTAGTTTGCTTATGAGAATGTCATGTGGGACTGTGTCAAAAGCAATACTAAAAATCAAGATATATCGCGTCTACTGCTCCCCCTATCCACCAGGCTGGTAACCCTGTCCAAGAAGGAAATTAGGTTGGTTTGGCATGATTTGTTCCTGACAAATCCATGCTGGCTATTCCTTATACACCTCTACCCCGATATAACGTGACCCAATATAACACGAATTCGGATATAAGGATATAACGCGGTAAAGCAGTGCTCCGGGGCGGGGGGGGGGGGGGGGGGGGGCTGTGCACTCCAATGGATCAAAGCAAGTTCAATATAACACAGTTTCACCTATAATGTGGTAAGATTTCTTGGCTCCCGAGGACAGTGTTATATCAGGGTAGAGGTGTAACTCTATTATCTGCCATGATTGCTGTGGCTGTTCTGCACTTCTGAGAAACAGCTCATTCATTTAAGTGCCTTAATTTAGGCCCCAAGTTGAAAAGTCTTGGCCTGTGACTTCAGGAAAACCCATGTTCTGTCAATGCCCAAGGAAAAGCACACATTCCCTCTCTCAAGTATCAGAGGGGTCTTGCATCTGAAGAAGTGAGGTTCTTACCCACGAAAGCTTACGCTCCCAATACTTCTGTTAGTCTTAAAGTGCCACAGGACCCTCTGTTGCTTTTTACAGATTCCCTCTCTCAAAATTCAAAGTATTTGATCAAGTCATTGAGCTGCTTTATAATCCACTCTCCTCAAAACTCCACAGCTGGTAATTCTCCAGTGACAGCCACCCCTACTGCAAGCAGCTAGACTACTTGCTATTTAGCACTCCATTAGGTGTTTGTGCTGAAAATGGCCAGTGGAACATGGCCTCCTTCCTTCCCCCGGCTTTGTAGAAACCAGACCCTACAGTTACATCCACCTCTCTTCCTCTTACCTCTTTACTGCTTTCTGGGCCAACATTCTGTTGCCTGCCAGGAATGTGACACTGCCCAAGATGGCCAGGTACTTCAGAGTCTGGAACATGTTCAGTTGAGTCCAATAGACATACATGAGCCCCAACATGGCTATGAAGAGACAAGACAGAAAGTCTCATTTCAAAGCAAGACCCTGGTTAAAACTGTTCATAGCACTAGATGGTTTAGAAGTAACATTGTGCTGCCACTCCTCAGCCTTGGATTCCATTCTCTCTCTGGCTCCTTGGCCTAGGAGAACCAGAGAGACTCTGCAGTCAGTTCCATGGGAACAAGGGCCTTATGCCATTGTTGTTGATGAAAGAGCAGCACTGGTGAGTTATGTCCAATTCTCTTCAAATGGAAGATTGGTGGATGCAATATGAAGGTTTGTGAGTGTTAGAGGAGGAGGATCTTCCAGGGTTCTCCGAGGGACCAAAAAACCAATGAGAACTCAGAGCTCTCAGAGAAAACTAGGTCCCATCCATTCCTGATGAGGACAAGTTGGTCTACGGTGTGTGCATGTGTGTATAAATAGACTCAAGAAGGAGTATAGGGAGACCCCATAGGCCTTCATCCCCACTCTACTGCCTCAAAAAAAATCCCCCATCTACCAAAGGGTGAATACACAATAAAAATAGTGACCTCTGATATGAAGAGTGCTATTAAGTGTAGGTAAGTGGTGTGCAAGAGGAGCCTAGTATAATGACAGCTGTTATAAGCTGATGGACAAAACAGGTTTGTTTATCACCATATTAACAATTCTGAAAGGCAGAAAGGAAGAGGAAAACGAGAGAGAAACGTTATGCTATTAAGTCATTATAGTTAATAGGTTGTGAGTCCATTTATCATCAGAGTACATCTGTAAAGTCCATGTGGGAAGGAGGTCATACAAAGCAAAGAGCCTCTGGCACTTACCAGCATGACCCAGGTGAAAGATAATGGTGCTGGGAGCGAAGCTGAAATTGGAGATGTTGGCACCAATCTTTATCCACTGAAAGAAAAAATAAAACCCCAATCACAATGGATTTATTAGACATTAGCTTTTATTTGTCATCAGTTAACCACAAAGTTCTTCAACATGCCTTTCAAACTGGAGTTACTTCAAATTCCTCATAAATTAAAATGATGGCCAAGACTGCAAAACCAACTTGTTTGTTACTGCTTGTCCACATGAGGAAACAGCCTGGAGTAGTTACTGCAGAACAGCTATTCCACAATAGCTTGCCACACCGCACTAACAGTGTCTTTGTGTGGTTTAGCTTCAATTCACAGCTGAGTTTATTTCACAATAGCTTCCCTGTGCAGACAAGCCCTTAAACAGTGGCCAACCACTACTTCTGCCAAGCTTTTAAGGCAGAAGACACTGCTCCTAGTTGCAATAATGAGTCTGTTTCATGAAAGCAGTCAGTTAGCTGGTATTTAACTCTTAAAGAAATAATATCTTGGAGTCTGCAGGATCTCACAAGTATTTTGCTAAAGCAAGCCTCCAAACCTATCCTTCCCTCAGAAAAATCTGATTTCCCTTGAATTCATATGAATAAAACTGGTAACTGTGAACATAATGTTCTGTTACTGAACCCAGGATGAAACTAGCTACAATTCTAGAAGAAATAAAAGGTTATGAATGACCATGTAGTAATGTCAGTTTGAAGGGAGTAGAAGTGAAGATGAAAAGGAGAAGCATCACTGAGGGAGTGCTGGCTAAGTCATCAACAAGTGCACCATGGATTCCCAAGGTAACTGGACACGGCTCTGTCCGATTGCCCCCAAGCCGTCAGAAGAGGAGAGGTTGCATTTGGAACACACGATGAGGTAAGGATGAGGGTTCAAAGAGGAGCCATATGTTTATCTCACCAAACCATGTATAATTTAACTTGATGAGCAGAGAGATTTTAAAGTATACCAAGCAAGTTCTAAAGTGGTGTTTAGTTGATGACAGGTGCTTGGCTGATGCTGTACATTTCACCTGTCAACATGGACTCAAATGCTGATTAGGTCCACAAGTGGGAATCAATCTGGTGGTCTCTCAGCCAAGTCCTTTAGCATGTGAATCCACATCACAAAAAATTGCCATGCAGTTTGGTATGACTGCCTTTGTTCTGGAAGAATCTAAGGCTGGAACAGCAGGGGCAGCTGAGGTCAGAACTGAGAATGTCAGCAGAGCCATGTGGGAGAAGCTTACACTGTACGATGCCTCATCCTAATCAGTGCTCTTAGTTTTCTAACTGGAGCATGAATTCAGCAAAACAATTTAGGGACAGGAAGTTAGAACTGAAGCTAGTCCAACCCTTTGCACCTAGATTGAGCCCTGAGTAGCTCCATTAATTTGCTTGTAACATCCCATTTCCATAATGCCCTGCCTTAACATCAGGCTCTTTCTAAGGACTGGAGAGAAGTTATATCAGCCAATAAGTAATATTGCTGAGTCAGGCAAGGATTCCTCTAGTCACCTGATAGCCTCTCATTCGATGTCTGGGAATCAAAACTGCACTTTTACCGAGGCTAAGGGGCTTTATTACATTTTCCTTAACCTGTTCAGTGCCTTAAGGTGATTTGCTGGAAGTCTAGCATAGAATGAAACAGAACCAGAGAGTTATCTGAGTTAGAAGGGACCTCTAGGAAGACACTGTTCTTCCCTCTGTATCACAGCAAGACTGGCTTAAGTACTCCTAAACAGAGTGTAGGGAAGACGTGTGGCTGTAGTTGTTTACTGTGCTAGTTTTGGGTTGTCGGGCAGAAGAGAAATTCTATATGGAATCTATTCAACTTACCAGAATGAACAGCAAAAACAGCGGGGAGAGGATCAAGGCTGTGAATGTGTTGGACACCACTGTAGGAGGCCTCTTCTCAGGTTCCCTGAACAGGTGCTGTGGAGAGAACTCCCTTTAGAAGCACTTCACAAGAATAATTTCAGCTCAACAGGTGACAAGTTTCTGTCCCAGCAACAGGTCCCACACACTAATTTTGATTGGGGTGGCCCCTTTAAGTATCAAAGGCCCAGTCCATGTCTTCCTTGTGGAAGTGTCTCCCCCTCCCAAATGTAATTCCTTGCTTTCTTGCAATGTCAATTTTTCCTTGTAGTCGGTAAAACAGGGAATCTCTGGGTACTCAGCATGCATCATGGATGCTACTCTATGAGCTGACCTCGAGGGAGAGGTAGGGGGAGAGATCTTTAGGAACTGGAAGCTTTCTTTGGTCTCCACTTGATGAAGCATAGAAAGTGTGATCTCTAACAGAGATCAGAGACAGAGTGTGTTCTCATTGCTCAAATATGAATCTCCTCGATGATGGCACAATATTTTGTTGCCACACCACCGGGACACAAAGTTTATTTCTGCCTACTGATAAGTAATGTGACCCCAAACTCCCTATCCACCAAGAAGTTATTTTTGTTTTCCTCTAATGGGCATCACTAACATGGCAAAGATGCTCTCGTATGGAAGGCTACTTTTTAAGGACTGTCACTGATAAGGGTAAAAGTGAAATATTCTATCAAAAATAGAATTCATTCCCAGCTTTTGAGCTGTACCTGGATTTCTGGCTTGGGAATGAAAAGCTTCTTTGACTGGACTGCGGATGGAGCCTCTTCCTCTGGGAATTTGATAACAACATCAGCCTGAAATGGAATTGAACAAAATTACAAAGCCATGACCCTGGTGTATGACCTATAAAGGCTATTACACCCCCCTTCCCCCACAGAGACAGATTCCCCAACATAATGAAGGCATTAAAGACGACTAAGCAATTCAGCCACACTACAATGAACAACTCACCACATAGACCTACTGAATTGCATTTTAAACTGACATTTCCTTTTCTGAACAGGGAAGGGAATGCCCTTCATTTAGCACTATACAGCTGGATATGTTCAAATCCCAGCTGGTACACACAAGCTACTTCCAGGGACAGCTTGCTTCTGAGCCTACGCCCAGTCAGTAAAGGACTGATCTCAGAGAGCCTGTTCCATGGCTGCTCTTCCATGACACACAGAGCTGAAAAGTCATTCTAGTCTTGCTTTTGCACCGATTCAATTTTTTTTTTTTTAAACCAAGAGTCTACATATGCCATAAAAGGAAACAAGATCAGCCACACAGAACTACAGCGTTTGTCTCTTTATTCTTCTAGGCTTCTATTATTGCTTCTCACTACACTGTCAGTGATCCCACAACCATGTCACTGCACAGTCGGCAACATACCACATTCCAGAGGATTGGATTTTCCAGAGTGGCATCTCCAATTATCAAGTAAAGGGTGTAGGTACCAGAGGCAGAATCAAACTCTGTCTTTCTCTCAGCAGTGTCCAGTTCAAACTTGTACACATTCTTGCTGTCTGGTTCTGCGACAAACACCACCTCCTGCCCAGTCTTTGGGTTGTGAAGACGGACAAATGTCTAAGAAGGAAAGTGATAATGGCTTTATACTTATAGAGGGATTTTCATCGCAGGAAGAAATCCTGGTTTTGACACATTGAGGCAGGCAAGTATTCATATTTTACAGATGGGGAAACTGAGGCACATGGTGGCAAGTGATATACCTAAAGTTAGTGATTCAGTGGCACAGCTAGAAATAGAATTCAGGAGTACTGACTACTGGACACCTTACTGAATCACTTGAGCACAATCCTTCCCACAGTAGCCACACTAATATAGGAACCAGTGCAGTTCACAAAGTCTCTTGGGTGCTGGGCATTTCCTGCTGTGGCTGCAATGAGCACTACTTGCAATGTATTACTATCATCACATGCCTGGTCTCTAGACCGTGAGGCTGGTATATCGAATGCAACCTTAGGCGTGAGAGTTTCAGGGAACATTCTGTATCCAGGGTAGAAATGCACTTTTACAGCACAGGATGTAGCTTCCTCCACTCTGTATTTGTTTCTCTAAATAAGCCATGAAGCAAAGCTTAGCAGAGGCTTATTTAAAATGTAACAAAAAAAAAGTAAGAGAATTGGATTCACTCTGTTCAGATCCAATCTTCTTTCCCTCCCTTTTGGGTGCACAAAGTATTTATCTACAATTTTCCCATCACAGTTCGTTTCAAACACAGACAATAGGATGGTTTTCAAAGCCTAAGAAAGCTTTTCAAAGAGCAACTGCTGCCTAAGATGCCTCAAGAGGCAGCATCCAGATGACAGGATAACTACATAAATTCATCCTGACCTGGTGAGGGATGAGCTCGGCTCCACTGTTCACATCCACCAGCTGGAAGGACAAGGCAAAATTCTGATGGCTGTCAGCTGTGAATGATCCTTTGGCTTTGGCTGGATAAGCTACCCTAAGGAGGAGGTGGGGGAATAAAAAGAGATTAGAGATGGTTTTCCAACAGAGGGTTTGGAGTCACTGACATGTAAGTCTGGCTAACAGTGTCACGATTTACTCATGGGGGACTTACTGTAGATTACTTGATAAAACAGACCATCAGTTCAGAGAATTAAAATGCCTCTCTGTTCCATCACTGCCCTCCCACAAAACTGAGGGGGAAAAATTAATGATTTAGCATGATTTATTTCTGCAAGCTATTTGTGTATATTAAGGGGAAAATATTGGATTTAAAGAAACCCCACAAAAACTGATTTATAGTTAGAGCTGTGCAAATAATGGATTTCTTGGTTTGCTGGCAGTTCAAAAAACAAAACAAAACAACACAACACACCCTGAAAACTAAATTTCCAATAAAGTGAAAAGTAAAAAAAAAAAATTGGTTTGGGTTGAATGAAATTATTTGTTTGACCGGAAACAAAATGTTTCATTTGCAGTTTAAAAAAATAAAACTGAAGAAAAATTCAAGATGAAAATTTACCACTCCCAACTCAAACATTTTGTTTTGAAAATGTCAAAACAAAATGTTTTAAACTTTCAGAATTTTTTGGCTGAAACAATTTGGCAAAACAGACAATTTCACTGAATCTGCATTTCCCCCTGAAAATAAAGTCTCAGCTGACAAGTTTCAGCCAGCTCTATTTGCAGTAACATTACCTCACACCACACATTCATCTTAGAGGTTCCTCTAGATGAAATCTGCCAATACCATGAGCACTTAAGCAATTATTTTAACTACTTATATCTGCTAACTTGAGCACACTGCCAATATGAAGTAGCTGCATGGAAGTAACGGAGGATTACGGGGCTTGTCTAGCTTCTGTCAGCACTTTCTTCAGTTTAAAAAAAAGCCACTTTTCCCCAATGAGCTTTCAAGGATTTGTGAGTTGAAAGGAGAAGGCACAGATACACTTCTGATGACGTTTAGATACAAAAGACTACTTGAGCTTCCATAGCAGCAGATCAGGAGGTACTGAACAGCAGCCTCGGCTCAATCTTGTCATTTGTCAGTGCATCTCACACAATATTGCCTTACCTTGTGGTTTTTGGTGCAATGCTTTGATCCTTATCCACAGTAGAAAGATCCACATTTGTAATGCCAACTTCTGTGGAGACCTTTACTTTCAACTGCAGCCAAGCATAATAGGGAAATTAACAGTACACCCACTCACACAAAGTTCATGCCAACATTTTCCTTTAGAAGTCTAGAAATCCCCCTTACTCCCAGATGCATAAGAGATAAATCGAGAACAAGTTTGAAGTACCCTTTTTGCCAGAATTTGGGGGTGGGTTGGAGACTGATCATTCATTTAGAATATACTCCCATACCAACCCCCGCACCCATGCGCCAACAATCCAGACCTCACACTGAGATCAGTAAAGTACAGCTTGTCTATTATGGTCAGATACTTGACCGTTTTTAGATAATAGTACCCCTCTCCAAAGAACAGCGTAGGAAGATGGTTCAAGCAACTAGATCCTGCTATACGTTTTTTAAAATTAATGGAAACGATGTGTGTTACTCTGCTCGCAGTTTTGAAAATACATTTCTACTTTTCTCAGTTCCTATTAATATCTAGCTAACAAGTCTGACAGTAACCTGCTACATTTTTCTTGCCTTAGACCTCTGGTAGGTCTTTCTGCACAATCTCTTACCACCAGGCAAAACCAAAGGACTCACAAATGCTTCTGGCCTCTACTTCAATTTAGCAAATTCTCCTTTATGATTAGAGTCAAGTTATTATTTGTATTGCAGTGGCCCCAAGGAGTCTCAGTCATGGGCCAGGACCCTGCTGTGCTAGGTGCTGTACAAACAGGACAGCCCCTGCCCCAAGAGTTGACAATCCAAGTAATCAATCAAATCAAGTGGGATTTACTTCCAGCTTCCTCCCAATCATAAATAGTTGCTGCAGAGTATAGCTTTTAACTGGCACATTTGTTCTCCTCACATAAGAATGGCCACACTGGGTCAGAGCACTGGGTCTATCTAGCCCAATATCCTGTCTTCCAACAGTGGCCAATACAAAGTGCTTCAGAGGGAATGAATAGAACAGGCAATCATTGAGTGATCCATCCCGTCATCCAGTCCTAGCTTCTGGCAGTCACAGGCTAGGGACACTCAGAGTGTGGAGTTGCATCCCTGACCTTGTTGGCTAATAGCCGTTGATGGACCTATCCTCCATGAACTTATAGAATTCTTTTTTGAACCCTGTTATAATTTTGGCCTTCACACCATCTTATAAAAGCATTCCTTGGAGAGTTAAAATCTATTCATTGCCAAGATGTTTTCCCATCATGTACTATGGTTTGTTACTGTAGGGTTGCTCTGAGTTCCAGACCCTGCCACACAAGAGGATTTCTCTTACATAAAGAACTTCATTTGCAATGTTCAAAGCAAAAAAGAGGTAGGTTAGATTTTGGCCCTGCCAATCTTGACTCTGTCCCTTTACAACTGAGAATGAGAGATTTCAATACAGATGTTACCCATAAGATTTCTTGTTAGTGGATCCTGCCCCAAACTAGCCAGAGAAGAGAACTTCATATTAGTTCTAGGACAGGAACAAAGGAAGCGAGAATCTGATCCACTTCCAGTTTGAAAGGCAACTGAGAGCACCTCAGTGCTATTCCATAAAGCTCCCTTTACTGACTATTACACACAAGCCCATCTCACAAATATTTTAATGCCAGGAAATGCAGTCTTTCCACATGGAGTAATAACCCTGCAGTTTAGCTCATTACAGTCAAAAACTACTATGCATTAGGGACAATTAATGGTAATGACAGCCTCCGAACACACAGCTCCCCCACAGCCCTCCCCGCTAACAATGAGTCTTCTTATTAGGAGACGATCACACAAAGCCATGGGCATTAATGCATTCCCCCGGCGCCACATGCCTCGAGAGAGTTTAAGCAAGACCATCAATCCCTTCCTGACACTCTAAGTGCAATTATTACCACAATTACAACGCCAATTTGATAAGCATGGCAGAGGCCAGCACTTGTAAATAAGTGTCTTCCTCCCCCCATTCTGTGCTGACTGAACTGTAAGATTTTAAATGCTAATTTTTTCATTAGCAGCAACTGAGGGCAAAAAGTTAACCCCCCAGAATACACATCACTTGAGGAGAGTGACAATTGTTCCCAACTGTCACCACTGCAGTGACTTTGTGAATGGAATGTTCTCCCTGGAGCAAATCTGGGGAAAAAGTAGAATCCCAAACATTTATTCACAATTATATTTCCTTGACTAACAGGCAGTGGGCAACTGTTCTACTAGCAGAGGTGTGTTTGAACAAGCGCTTTTTAATTTGCACCCACAACTTGACTCTCTGTCTTGCTCTGACACGAACATCAATGTCTACCTATTTTCAAGATGGAAGGAACATAAGTTTGACTGTAGAGTATGTACAAAGACATTAAAAATCAACTGTTTAATGTTCATGTTATATAAGGAACTGCGTAACATGGCTCTTTAACCACATCCTGAAGTTTATGGACTCAAATTCTGAATAGCTTGGAGAACCAATATTTCTAGTGAGTTCTTCCATCACTTCATAGTAATGGATGTTATGCAAACAGTTACTTTACATCGCCAATGTTACTAATCTTTGTTCTGTATTTGATGTACATATATTACCTACTAAATGATTAATAATCAGTAAAACTACTCTAATTGATCCCCTCCAGATCTAGCTTCTGATCCTGAGGTAGTCATAACAATAATAATACAGCCTAAGCGTTGGGTACTTTTCATCAGTGGATTTCCAGCTACTTTGTGGCCATTTTACACATAGGGAAACTGAAACAGGTGAAGCGACTTGCCCCAAGGTCACAGAGCAGGCCAGTGGCAGAGCTAGGAATTCACATCCCTCCGTCCCCCCGGTCTCCTGACTCCCAGCCCCATGCTCAACCCCTTAGGCTAAATCAAAGTCTGCTGCTTTGCAGAAGATTGTGATAGCACACATTCAGTATAATGGGCCAGATCTTCATATGGGATACATTAAAAGTAGTTCCATTGAACAAACACTTGACAATTAGACAGCAATCAAAACACACCCACCTCAACTTTGTTTGCAATTAATCGACTGTCACCATCGACGCTGATGGAGAAATCATAATATCCACTGGCAGGCTTGGCATTCATGAAGTTCAGCTCAAAGATGTCTCTGTGACAACAAGAGCAGAGATATAAAGAACAGAAAACACACGCTCTACAATATCCATATAGGAAACTAACAAATAGGAAACTTGTGCAACTATACAGAAGTGAAAGGCTCCAAAGAGCAAGGTATACTAGATTTTCCTCTACCACAGATTACAAGAATCAGAGAAGCAGCATATACAAATTGAAAAATATTAGCATGAATTCAGCATTTCTGGTTAAGAAGAGACTTTAACGCTTCCAAAAATAAAAATATCTTCTACATTTAAGTCTGATATTTTCTAGGTACACTGCATCGTAGTTTTATTACAGCATTTTTTCTTGTAGACAAACACTTATGCTCTATCTACAGCAACTGCAACGGTTAACAGTCCTGAGCAGAAGAACAGTAAGTTTATAACAGAGTGAATTTACACAGTAAAATGGAGGGCAGGAATGATCATTTCTTTTGAAGGCGGGGCAACTTCATCTCACCCTCACAAATTCTTGCTGGATCAGTCTGAACTGATGGATTTATGGCAGTAACCCCAAACATGTGGCTTTTAGGGCACCATATGTGGCTCTCGTTAAGTCCACATCTCAGGTGCAAGTCTGATGTCAGAACAAACATAATTATGATAAGCATATACCACACAATCCAAAATAAGTAAGGCAACCCTAAGCATACAGATCAGCCCTGCCAAAATCATTCTTCATCCATCCAAGGAGTTAGGGAAAGAGGAGAAACACCCTATGTTCCCTCCCAGCAGTCAGAAATATTTTTGGGTGGGGAGAACTGCATCAGTAGGGAAATGACATGTGGCAATGATTCAGTATCATTACTAAAGAGCACTCAAAGTCACTACGCTCACCAATAAATCACTATGGTGCCTTGAGTATTCCATCAATAAAAACAAGCGTTTCTTTCTTATGAGAGGCAGAGAAGGGGAATAATCCCCTGTTTTTATAACAAAGGTTGCTGCTTTATGTCAAACAGTAGAAACAGGTTTGTTCCTTACTCTGAAACGGCAAACGGCATCTGGTGAAGGACAGTGGCTTTGGTAGAAGCAGACTTGGCATGGTCTAGCTTTACAGCAGCTTGAGTCAGTGGCTGTGACATGACATTGGTCACTTGCAGCTAGAAAGAGAAAAAGTGATTAGTAAGAGTGAAATCCACATTTCTGGGAAGGCTAACCAACAAGGGAGCTAATTCTTGGAAGATGGAGAAGCATCCAAAGACAACTCACTTGTAGGAATCCCCTGCCCTCTACTACTATTCCCCATGATTTGATGGCCAAACATGTCAAGTTTGAAACACAGCATCCTCAGTCTACCAAGTTCCTTATGATGCCTTCATATAGGGATGAGAAACATTATTAATTCTCCTAATAAAAGCAATTATGCCGAGCACTGTGGTGCTTTTTGTGGTAGTGTCTCTGCTTAGTCCCCAGTACACAGGGATCCATAAGACTCAATTCCTAAATCCACATTCAATGCCTATGTGAAATAAGTCTGCACTTGAGCCCTGGTGCCAGAAGTGAAAGGCGTTATCCAACGCACTCAGCCATCCCATCCCTGCAACACTGCAGATTGAGCCAAGATTATGGACAAATTCAGATCTAGGAGCTCACCCTGAGGATGGGTTGATGATGAGACACGGCTGCTGGCCCATCAGGGACAACGATGACGGGCAAGTGGTAGCGGTTCTGGGATAAAGAACCTGCAGCACAAGCCACGCTGAAGGCCTCAGAGACTGTCTCAAAGTTCTTCTTGCTAAAAATTGCATTCATCAACTGGATTATCTGATCCTGAAACAAAGAGGAACCAATCATGTGTTAGCCAAACATGGGGGGTGGCGGGGAAGGAAGGAGAGGGAGGGCCACTTTCCCCAACATTTGAAAAGGGCCTAGCCCACAAAGTGCCAAAAACCTTCTTGTGCAGGAACAGAAGCCTTGACTAATACTCCGGTGATTTTACCTTAGAGCTCTCTGCAGATATGACTGGCAAAATAGTCTCATTCAAATACAAATACAGTACCCAACAGCCACAAGATTTATGTTTCTTTTCTTTTAAATTCATTTTGTTTAAACTATTATTAGGTCAGCCCTGTAACAATGGAAGGTTAGTTACCTGTTCTTCGACTGGGTCGAACCGTAGGATTCTTGTTCTTGGGTCTAGAGTTCCCAGCACAAGACAGGAGGGTGAAGCCCAAATTAATACAGAATCTTTAGAATTCCTGTTTGTTTCAAACTATAAGACTACCCCTTGATGTAAGCACAGGCATTGGGGCCAACTTCGGGTATGAAAATGGCATGGTACTCAAAGCCAATAAGAGGCCTGTATACACACCTCATATCCCAGAGAGTCCGTCCAATATCCGAGGAACGGATACAGTTCATTTATCATTACAAAACCAGACCAAAAACACCCACCACAATCTCCTTTTAGTTTTCTCAAATGCATTTAAAGTTCCTCTAGTTGCTCAGTTTCCACTGTGTTCATATCTACTGATGTCTCATTTTTCCCTGTGTTTGCATCTACTGATGGACAAGAGACCCCAATTGAAGGCACCCAGATGGAAGCATCAGATCCTCTATTACGTGCCAATCTCACAAAGTGCTTTTCAACAGAACAGAGCATCTTGCGGGATCAGGGACTTAATCATCAACAGATACACTGGTTTAACACCATGAAAACTGTAAGGGGAGTTGTTTTAAATATTATAAACTGGCTAAACTTTAAAATAACTCGGGCAGCTTTCTGAAGAGAAGGTATTTTCCCCATTCAGTTAAAAAGTCATCCAACAAAAGAGCTCCTGACAGTCTGATTTAGAATCAACGCTAAACAATTTTCTCTAATTGGCCCAATTTATTTTTTTCTGTCTTGGGACTCTGACAGTCTGAAATGTGCGACTGTGTTCACCAGAACCTGTGTGTCAAAAGCGACATCCAAATTACTGCTTGGCAGCAGCATGGAAAACGGCCAAGAATGAACTCCGATTCCGTACACAGGCTTCATTCTCAACCCCCTCCATTGCTGCTATTACCTGAATGATGCACCAAGTGGCTCAGCCTAGCTTCTTTTTTCAGGTCCTTACACAAAACAGGTTATAACGGTACACTGAGGTTCAGTGAATTTTACCCTAAAAGATGCTAAGGAAATGATCCTGTAGAGGGCTCGCAATAATGATTTCTATTAGGGCTGTCGATTAATTGCAGTTAATTCACGTGATTAACTAAAAAAAAATTAATTGTGATTAATTGCACTGTTAAACAATAGAATCCCAATTGAAATTTATTAAATATTTTTGTTTTTCTACATTTTTCAAATATATTGACTTCAATTACAATACAGAATACAAAATGTACAGTGCTCACTTTATATTTTTGATTACAAATATTTGCACTGTAAAAATGATAAACAAAAGAAATAGTTTTTTTCAATTCGCCTCATACAAGTACTGTAGTGCAATCTCTATTGCGAAAGTGCAACTTACAAATGTAGATTTTTTTGTTTGTTACATAACTGCACTCAAAAACAAAACAGTGTAAAACTTTAGAACCTATAAGTCCTTGCTATGGGTCAATTTCTGCTCTCAGTTATAGGTGCTGCTTACACCTTTTAATGCTCTCCGGATACAATAATTAATGTTCTTTCACAAGTGTTTTTTTACCAGCTACTACACCTTCTGGATCATAGGATCTGTTACATACCTCCTTCATCGCTGGCTCTGTACCCACATGGTCTGACAGGCCGTAAGTAGCAGCCACAAATAATGCAGTAGTCTCAAGTCCTTCTTCAAACTGCAGATATACCCCACCTAGATCATCCAAGCGGGCAACAAGGTCCTGGCAGCAACGAGTGAGAAAAATTGTATGAAAGGTAAAGACAAGTACCACTGACAGCAGAACTACTCAGATTAATTCCATCTATTAGGCATACATTCATGGAGTATTTGTATTGGGATCACTATAAGAATTTTCTCTACTGTTATCTGAACAACTTTTAAAGCTATGAAAATAGCCAAAACACAAGGCCTGGTAGTAATGAGGGACTTTAACTACCCAGACATCTGTTGGAAAACTAGTAGAGCAAAATAAAAAATGTCCAGTAAGTTCTCGGAATGTACTGAGGAGAACTTTTCATTTCTGAAGGCAGAGGAAGTAACTAGAGGGACAGTCATTTTAGACATGATTGTGACTAACGAGGAGGAATTGGTTGCAAATCCGAAGGTTGAAGGTATTTTGGGTGAAAGCGATCATGAAATGAGATTTCAAGATTCTAAGAAAAGGAAGGAGTGAGAGCAGCAGACCAAGGCCAAAGCAGACTTTAAACTCAGAACTGGTAGGTAAGGTCCCCTGGGAAGAAAATCTAATGGAAAGGAGAGCTGACAGTTTCTCAAAGAGACAATATTAACAGGCACAACAGCAAACTATCTCAATGAGAAGAAAAGACAGAAATGGTAAGAGGTCAATATGGCTCCATTAGGAGCTCTTTAATAACCTGAATATTAAAAGGATTCCTACAGAAAAATTGAAACATGGACAAATTGCTAAGGGTGAACATAAAAGAGTAGCACAAACATCTAGGGACAAAATTAGAAAGGCTAAGATATAAAAGGGACATAAAAGGCAAGAAGAAGAGGTTCTTTAAATACATTAGGAACAAAAGAAAGACAAAGGGAAGTGTGGGTCCTCTACTTAGCAGGGAAGGAGAGCTAATCATGAACAATATCAAGTAGTCATTTAATGCCTATTTTGCATCACTTTTCACTAAAAGGTTAACTGTGGCTCAACATAATTACTATTAACAACAAAGGGGAAGGAACACAAGCCAAAATAGGGTTAAAGAATATTTAGATAAGTTAGATGTATTCAAGTTGGCAGAGCCTGATGAAATTCATCCTTGGGTACTTAAGGAAGTAGCTGAAACAATCTCAGAATGATTGCAATTCTCTTTGAGAACTCATGGTGGACAGGTGAGATCCCCGGGGACTAGAGAAAGACAAACATAGTTCCTCTCTTTAAAAGGGGGAACAAAGAGGACCCAAAGAATTACAGATCAGTCAGACTAACTCGGATACCTAAAAAGACACTGGAACAAATTATTATAAGCAGTAGACAGGATATATCTTGATTTTTGTAAGGCTTTTGACACAGTCCCACATGACATTCTCATAAGCATACTAGGGAAATATTGTCTAGATTAAATAGCTATAAGGTGAGTCACAACTGGTTGAAAGACCATAAGCAAAATGGTGTTTTGCAGGGGTCAGCTTTTCATTAATGACTTGGCTGATGGGAGTGGAGAGCACACTTATAAAATCTGCACATGACACTAAGCTGGGAGAAGTTGCAAGCACTTTGGAGGACAGGACTAGAATTCAAAACAATGTTGACAAACTGGAAAGCTGGTCTGAAATCAACAAGATAAAATTAAATAAAGACAAGTGCAAAGTACTACACTTAGGAAAGAAAAATCAAATGCACAACTACAAAATGAGGAATAACTGGCTAGGCGATAGTACTGCTGAAAAGGATCTGGGGGGTTATAGTGGATCACAAATTGAATATGAGCCAACAATGTAATGCAGTTGCAAAAAAGGCGAATATCATTCTGGGTTGTATTAACAGTAGTGTCATATGTAAGACATGGGAGGTATTTGTACAACTCTATTCGGCATTGGTGAGGCCTCAGCTGGAGCACTGTGACCAATTCTGGGCACTGTACTATAAGAAAGAGGTGGACAAATTGGAGAGAGTGCAGAAGAGAGCAACAAATGTGATAAGTTTAGAAAACCTATGAGGTAAGGTTAAAAAACAGGGCATGTTTAGTCTTGAGAAAAGAAGACTGAGTTGGGGCTTGATAACAGTCTTCAAATATGTTAAGGGCGGTTAGAAACAGCACAGTGATCAATTGTTCTCCATGTCTACTGAAGGTAGTACAAGTAATAATGGGCTTAATCCGCAGCAAAGGAGATTTAGGTTAGATACCAGGAAAAACTTTCTTATGGGATAGGTAAGCAATGGAATAGGTGTCCAAAGCAGGCTGGGGAATCCCCGACATTGGAGGTTTTTAAAGAAAAGTTAGAGAAATACCTGTCAGGGATGGTCTAATATACTTGGTCTTGTCTCAACATAGGGAGCTGGACCAGATGATGCTTTTAGATTCCAGTCCTACATTATTATGACTCTGTGAAAATACTCTAGTATCATTGTTTTGGGAAAAAACAGAAGTAGTAAATACAGGCATTAATTGGCTTGAACCACCGCTAGTAATTTTCTGGGTTTAATGTGAACTGAAGATCACCTTTGTTAGATCTAGAGTCCACATACTTGTTCAATCTTATTCACAGGGAAGAATTCTGCTTTGAAAGGAGTTTTCGAACAAACTCCAACACTGCAGAGAAGGGAGGGAGTTAGCCAATGCCGCATTCTAAAACAATCTTTCAGAGCTGCAGATTTCTAAAGACCGCCTCGGCAATTTAAGAGTAAAACAAGTTCCTACCTCTATCTCCTCCACAATGCCACTCAGGTCTGCCTGCTGGGACAAGTAGGATGCCGTCTGTAACGCCTGAATGGTTCTGGAACAATGAAAATCAAAGCAGGGATGAGCAAGTAGTGTGTGATTTTACCAGTTTAAAAGCGTAACATTGTTAAAACCAAAGCAACTGAAATGGAAAACAGAGGCAGTTAGTACATTCTGTCAGTCGATTTGTGGAGGTGGGGAGTTCTCAGGGGGCAACAGAAACCTGAAGAGGTACACGGGAAACTGAATATTTAATTTCAGCTATGTCAAGTAAAGGGACACTATTGGGTTAAGGAAAACGCATGTATACAAGAAAAAAATAGTGCACTTGATTACTGATAAAACCTAAGTCAAATTTTTTGCATTTTAGTGCTTAAGGATTTCCAGGGATGATGAGAATCCAGAAGTCCCATTGACTTTGATAGCAGTTGTGCCTGCCCAACACTTGTGAAAAGGAGAACACCTCTATAAGTCCCTAAATATGGATTTGGAGCCTGACATTAGGAATTTACATTTGAAAGTCTGGGCCCTAGATTATTCAAAGTAAATTACAGTGTTATAAATGGATCACTCTCAGGGTATAACACTTTTCACAACCCCCTCTTCCCTTTTTTAAAGATGGATGTTCAGGTCTCTAGTTTCTTGCAACTGCTTATCTGTACTACACAAAATTACTTAGCATATTTTTCAAAAATGAGCAGAAAATTGTTTAGAGTTGGGTGTGGGGAAAGGAATGGATGTAATTACAAGCAAAGTATACAATAATTAGGTCAAGACTCTCAATCAAATGTACTATTCTGACAGGATGTTTAATAGTAAATGTCCATTCTGGTCATGATCTACAAGTCTGTTCACTGGCAAAGTAAGTGCTTATTACATATAGGATATGGTTTTCTTGAGTACATCTCTTGCCTAATAAGCAAACTAAAAAACTGATTGACATGAATGTCACAAGCAAACAAATTGCATTCAAGTTACAATACTGGCAGGAAAGAGCTTCTTATTTAGAGCCTCAGTTGGATGCTCAAACCAGAGAAATTGCTCTTGTGGAGCACACCTTGTGAGATAAAACTGTCAAATGACTGCCAATCAGTGCAGGTAACTTCAGAGGTCTGAGTCATCAACAGGCCCAATACTACAATCTGCTGATGGGCTCAGCTCCTGTTGTCTTTCAGTGGGAGTTGAGGGTCTTAGCACCTATAAAGCTTCCTCTCTTCTTCCGAACAGCTCCATTCTCTTTCCAAGCTCATTGACTCGAATAAAGCTATTAAAAAATTCTTAGGATGCTAAATATCATGATGCTTGTGCCACCGCCCTCCCCCAAATTAGATTGCTCTTGACCTGTGAGCAATGGATTGAGGCAGAACACAAGCCAGATTCTCCAGAGATCAAAACAAATGAATTTTTACTTTCTAAAAAAGCCAGTCAGTTTCTTCCAAGGTCATTGTTCTTAAACTAAAATGAAAATACTAAAAACTGGTTTGCAAAACCTGAAGGTGAACAATTAAGGGAAGAGAGCATATTTTCACCTGCTCATTTACAAGCATTTTATTCTCCCAAGCAGTAGACACTGGAGTGGATAGAAGTCACCGCTGGAAATGCAGTGTCTAATTCACAATCTGCATTATAAAAAAAAACAACCCATACATGTGCAAGTGGCCTTCACTTCAAAAAACCATCTTTACAAAGGATGAATATGCAGCTGAGTGAATGGTTTTATTTTTTTGCAAAACTTACGCCAGGACATTCTCTTCCTTGCTAAGACGAGACGTGAGGGCACTAAGTGCTTCCTGGGATGCTAGAGGAAGCCCAAAGCCACTCAGGGCTCCGACAGCGTGGAAGATCTGGTTGACTGAGGAATCCTCACTGACAGCTGCAAGCAGCAGCTCTCCGGTCTCATTTGAAATGGCAACCTGAGACGGAACACACAGAAAATGTAAGACCACGTTTAAATGAATCTGTCCTTAAGAATGAAAGGGTGCTCAACATTTGACCTAAGAATGGGCAGAATCTGGTAGGGGAAAAAGGTCCTCTGTCATTTGCTATCTTTTAGGTTAAATAATAAAAAAAACCTTATTTGTATTGCAGTGGCACCTAGGAGCCCCAGTCACAGACCAGGCCCCATTGTGGTAGGTGCTGTACACAGAACAAAAATATGATCCTTGTCCCTAAGAGCTTATAAAGTATAATATGACCAGTTTTAGTGAGTCCTACCAGAAAGATAGTGGCTCCTTCTTTTTTGGCTATACAATAACTCACCAAGAGGGGCCCAAACAACATGAGGACCACCCCCACCCCAAAAGAGGCTGGCTCTGCCTCAGATATCATATTACCTATCTGTTCATGCATGCAATTTGCTTGGTCCAGGCATTAGGGGTGGAGGGTGAGGCGGTAACCCTCACAACCCTGAGATCCTCTGACATCAGGAATGATATGGAGGGGAATTTGTGTTGATAAAAGGGGGCGACTGTCCAGGGGCAGAAAGGATATCTGCAGGATGACCAGCAGTGTTGCCACGTGGCATAAGGATACAGAGTAACTGGATGATGAGGGAGGGCTGTATAGCCAGGGGGGTAGCTATATACTCAGGTTTGGGTTGTATGTGAATTTTGAACATATTAAGGAACATTTTGTAACAAGATACATACATAACTTAGCAATCAAGTGGTCTTATGCAAGCATGTATGTTGTGACAGTCTTTAATTATACGACCATATACTGCTTTTCTACAGGGTCCACTGCTGCATTCAGTACACAGGACGGACGCACAAGGGGGCAGAATTAAGGTTGCACGGGTCACTCTAAATCTGGCATTTTCTAACTTTAGAGGTTGCAAAATCAAGCAGTCAATGTTATTTTAATGTAGTTTTTGTAAGTACAAAGTATAAGGGCCTCAAAGCTGTGCCCCTGCCTGAAAATGCTGATAGTGCTGAGGTACAAAAAAAAAAAAAAAAAAAAAAAAAGGCCATATTGCTCTCTGCCTCATTAAAACTCAAGGTGAGGTGAAAAAGGTAAATTTTTGTCCAAATGTTCAAAATTGTTCAGGATCAAAATACTTGTTTATATATCAACTTCTACTTCCCCCTACTGTTAGTATGCTGCAAGGTGGCTATGTTTTTGTTATATTTTATATGTATGGTTTATTAAATGGCTTGGGATCCTCTAAGAAAAGGTGATTTTATATCATAGTCTTTATCCTAGAGCAGCGGTTCTCAAACTAGGACCGCCGCTTGTTCAGGGAAAGCCCCTTACGGGAGGGATGGTTTGTTTACCTGCCACGTCTGCAGGTTCAGCCGATCGCGGCTCCCACTGGCCGTGGTTCACCGCTCCAGGCCAATGGGGGCTGCAGGAAGCGGCGTGGGCCAAGGGATGTGCTGGCCGCCCTTTCTGCAGCCCCCATTGGCCTGTAGTGGCGAACTGCGGCTAGTGGGAGCCGCAATTGTCCGAACCTGCAGACGTGGCAGGTAAACAAACTGGCCCGTCCTGCCAGGGGCTTTCCCTGAACAAGTGGAAGCCCTAGTTTGAGAACCACTGCCCTAGAGGATCCCAAAGTACTTTGTAAACCGTAAGATAAAACACAACCACTTTACAGCATGCTAACATAAGGTGAAGAAGTCGTTTTGGCCAAGAACAAAAGCAAATATTGAAATGACTATAATTTAGGGGCTTGAACTCACCTCACATCCAGACAGAGCCTGACTGGCTTGTGCAGCATAGAAAAGGGAATCAACACTGTTGGGATCCACATTAGACTTGATGAAGTTACATGCAGCCTGTGCAGAAAGAGAAGTCAATTTATGATTTGAGTCACGCCTGTTGCCATTAAACATGGAGTTCAGTTACACTCTAAGAAGACCTTAAATACTCTTTGCAAGGGAGACAACTACATGTAATTCACTTCATTCCAGTATTGACCAAAACCCCAAAGTAGGATAACACACTCTAGAAAGCACGATGATCAAATTATTTTCATGTTGTCTGCAATGCAAATGAATGCTGAATTAAAATTGTGTCCAATTTTACTAACCATATTGGACTTAAAATGTATTTAGCAGAGCCACTTCTTCAAGGACGGAGGAAATCCATGGGAATGGTGATTTTATTGATTAAAAAATGTGAAATGGTTAACAGATGACAATCCAGACTTCCAAAAATAAACAGGAAGAAAATCAGCTCAACAAATACAAACTTGAAGTTAAGCAATATGGATTTTTCTCTGCACTCTATGACAAGTTTCTCACTGACAGACTAAAGGGATAAGTAGAGGTCAGATCATTACAAGGTACATAACTTGTAAAATAGGAGAGAGTTTTCAACCATTTGTAGATGTTATATGAATAGCTGCTCCTTGAATAACTGGAGAGCAAGTCTGTACCACAGGGTTTGGATACATTTATTCTACTGAATGAAGTTAAACAAGATGCAGTATTTTTGGGTATCAAAATATTATGAATTTGGCTAGCATTTTGTTACTACTACTTGTATAACTGGTTAAAATTTTTTTAGGTAAGTTCATGGAGGACATGTCCATCAATGGCTATTAGCCAAGATGGTCAGGGATGCAACCCCATGCTCTGGGTGTTCCTAAATCGGTCAGAAGCTGGGACTGGACAATTTGGGTTGGCTCATTCAACAACTGTCTTGTTCCTATTGCCTCTGAAGCGTCTGCAATCAGCCACTGCTGCAAGACCGTATACTGGCCTAGACCAGTGGTTCTCCACCAGGTGTCCGGGGCCCCCTGGGGGGGCAACGAGCAGGTTTCAGGGGATCCTGGGGCTGGCATTAGACTTGCTGGGGCCCAGGGCAGAAAGCCAAAACCCCACCACCTGGGGCTAAAGCCCAGGGCTCTAAGCTCTGCCACCCAGGGCTGAAGCCAAAGCCTGAGCAACTTCATAGGGATCCCTGTGGCGTGGGGCCCTGAGCAACTGCCCTGCTTGCTACCCCCAACCCTGTTTTTTATATGCAGAAAAAACAGTTGTTGTGGCACAGGTGGGCTGTGGAGTTTTTATAGCATGCTGGGGGAAGAGGGGGGTTGCGGGGGCTCAAAAAGAAAAAGGTTGAGAACCCCTGGGCTAGATGGACCATTGGTGTGACCCGGTATGGCCATTCTTATCTTATTACTCTTAACCATGGAAAAGTATAAGATCTAGAAAAAATAAGTAGAAAAGCACACATACTGGACACATATTGACAGTGTAGAAGCAAAAGCTATGCTACTGCTGACAAAATGGAGAGAGTTCAAAGAACAGCAACACTATCATTAATGGGCTAGAGGAAATATTTATGAGGAAGGATTGAAACAGCTAACTATGTATAGCTTAACAAGGTGACATCTGAGTAGTGTGATGTGACATCTACACGTGTTTAAAAGATGTAAACACTAAAGATGAGGAATTACTCATAGTAGGAAAAGAGTGTAAAAATGCTAGTAGCTTAGGGCATACTGGTGATGCATGCACTAGAAATATATTTATATTAGAGCCAAGAATAACAGGAGAAAATTATGTGGGAGTTTTTCCACTATACCAGCTAAAATGAAGCTACTAAAAACTGGACAGGAGCACACTGCAAATTCCAACTTAACACAACTGCAAAGTGGTCATCTGATTTCAATGAAAGTGAAACGTTTTGAGTAAACCAGCATGACAAAAACCATTCCCCACAGCTGATACTTCAATGACAAAGTGAGTTGAAAGGTATGCTAATACAATTGCAAGCTAATGTAGTAAAATGAATGGTCTTGTCAGTACTGACATTTTCTGAGTAGTAACTACAGTAGATTCTGCTTATTAGCAATGCCTCAGTTGTCAGCAAAATGTTGCTATTATCCAGCAGTTCCCAATAAGCAGAAGGCAGATTTGTGAGGCTGCAGCCAGGGAAGAAAGCGCTGGGATGTGCCTCTCCTGGCTACAGCCCTGCAAAATTGCCTGTGGGCAGGACAGCAGGTGGGCTGCAGCCTGGATGCCAAGGCTTTCTATGGGGAGTAGGAGTGCTGGGGGCCCCTGAAGGCGCATGGCACCTCTCCCTATGCTCTCCGGGGGTTGGGACTCAGCATGTCCCAGCACTTTCTTCCCTGGCTGCAGCTCCCTGGCAGGGCACAGCGTGGAGAGCACAGTGAGAGGTACCACACAGCATCAGCATTCAAGCTGCAGCTCTTCTCCCAATTACTGCCCTGCCACATGCTCCCCTCATAGCCTGCACCCCTTACCTCCTGTGAGGTCCTTGTGTGCCTGCATGCCTGTTGCCAATATCCAAACCCCATTAACAATAAAGTAAATGGCATGGGACTAATTCCCAGCAAGTGTTGCTATTAACCAGAATCTGTTAATATCCGGGTTGTTATTAAGCATGATCTACTGGAGAGGAAAATGTAGTTGTGAGTTTTCCTGAATAAAATGCAGTATAGTACTATAGTATGGTAGGGGTAAAATTCACAATCAGTGTTACTGATCACAGATCAACAAAATGCTGCACTTCCTGTATTATATTTGTTTCTACAGTACAACACAATAGCTCAAGAAATGCCAAGAAAACTCAGATCCTTAGCTTGAAAGAAGACCAATAATTAATATTAGTAAGTTATTTCAGGCACCATTCTAATGTTACTGCTTTTGGAAATACTGAGGGCAGCAGGAAGTACCTATCCAAGTTACTGATATGCAGAAATGCTTCCAACTGGTCTCAAAACCTAGGATTTAGCAACATATGAAAAAGATCTCCAGATAAAAAAGGGTGAGAGGGAGAGAGGTGAATTTTTTATGACTATACAATTTATTGCAGCATCTCCTCACTTGTTCATCAGACACTTGCAGTCCCAGCTTGCTGAGTCCTACAATGGAGTAAAAAGCAGCTTCTAAATCATTGAATGGGCGGTCCAAGGAAGCTTTCAGTCTCTCCACATCACGCCTTGTGAGATAATGGGTAGGTGTCAGGGCTCGGATGCTGGCCACAAACGTTAAAGCCAAGATGAAGAGGGTGTGTGAACCTGAAAAAAGAAAGATGCTATTGAACACAGTGCATTTTGTTTCATTAACAGAAGGCATGTTTGGCATTAGTGAATAGTTAGCATTGCTGGACTAGCAGTTACTGTGGTCCACCCAACTTAAAAACACTTCAAATGGAAATACCTATTCTGGCCCATCCACTCCACAGAACTGAGCAGGAGAACTTAGTCTGAAGGCCACTTTTGGTCTCTCATTCTTCTGGATAGCACAGGCTAGGAGCACTGCAGAGGTGATGCTCTCCAATCCCAAGAGGCAACCGACAGCAGCCTCTGAATAATTCCGACAGTTCTGAATAGTGACCAGTAAAACTGTTCAAGTCAGACGTGGTGACATAAGGCTTTGCAAGAATATTATAGACAAGTGAAAGATACTATTTAAGGTGCAGGACTGCTTAGGAGTCCCTTGTGAGCAGTTTACGGTGCTAAAGATTTGACTTGGTTCCTACATAACCGAAAGGGCTCCCAAGTGGGGAGAACTAGACAGAGGGCAGCTGGGGAAACTAAGTGCAGTAAAGATTTCAGTGTGGGATGCACCCCGACTGCACAATTGTGCTCTGTTGACCTTTATTTTCCACTACCAGATGGGAAAATCGCCAACAGCACTACTAGAAATAGACAGTGCTAGCGTAATTTGTCCAATTCTGGCAGCCCTGTGGGAAAAGGCAAGGGAAAAAAGAATGACAAGGGGTGGGACGACTGCATTAAAATAGAGAACACAAGAACAGAGAAAGAGAGCCAGGTCAGGCTAACAGTTCTTGACCTAATTTTCAAAACCATCAATGGATCAAGCCCCAAGTACATTCAAGCCCCATTTCAATCTATGAGCCAGTGTGACTGCCGTGCTCCTCCGGGACAGTGCAGGTCACAAAGCCCAGGGGAAGTGTGGGGATTAAAGCAGGGATCCGGCCATGAAATGCACTTCCAGAGGAGAACTAGCAAGGCCCGAGCCTGACCATCTGTAGGGAACCTACAGAAGCCTCCTTCTGCCAACACAATGACACAACCTACAACCCGGAACCCCTCGTGTCTAGGTCAGGCAGCCCCCGGGCAACATGAAGGGAGGCCACAAAAACTCCCCGGGCAGGAAGATAACGGATCCCACAAGCCCCCCACAGCGGCCCCCTAGGGCTGGGGCACAGGAGAGCCCACACGCCCCGTGCGCCGGGGCGGACCAGCCCCCCTAGGGCTGTCGCGTACCGGCCCGGGAGCGCGCCTCCCCAGACCGTGCGGCCCTGGCCCCACCTGAGTGGGGGGCGGGAGGGGAGCACCCCCGACAGGCGGAACCATCTCGCCCTACAGGGGGAGGCTGGCAGTGCACCCCCGCCGCTGCCCCGGGAAGGGGGGGAGGGGCTGCTCCTTACCCGGGGCCGCCATTCTGCCCCTGGCCGCCTCACCAAGGGAAGCAGAAACGTGTCTGCTTCCGCCCAGGGCGCCGGCCCGTACCACCCAGCTCCGCAGGGAGGGGGGGCGTGGAAGGAACGCGGAGGGAGTCAAACAGCAGTGGGCGCTGGTGAATTGATCCGTCTCGTCCCTGCCGAACCGGGAACAAGCACAACGCGCCCTGGGAGGTGGGTGGGGGTGGGAGCAGCGTAGAGACGATTCCAAATGATCCCCCCTCCCTAGTGAGGCCGCGTGGTTCACTCCAACCGGGTCGCTTCGGGAGAGGGGCGGGGCCCTGGCTGGGATGTGTATTTCGCTGATTGGTTGGATGCCCAGCCACTCAAATGAAGGGAGGCAGGTTTAAAGGGGCAGTAATAGGAAAAAGTTAAACTCGTGGGGAGCAATGGCTAGAGCTTTCCCTGCTGCCCCCAGGACCAGGCCTGCTGGGAATTCCTGTCCAAGGAGGATCTAGCCACGTCCCCACGCTGGGGCTGCCCATGGGGCGGGGCTCTTTGCCCCAGGCAGGGGTGCCCCACTGAGCTATAGTGGAGGTGGCTGCTGAGTCCTGGGTGAAGCTGAGCCTGCAGGGGCTGCTCTCGATGCCGCAGCCAGACCCGGGCTGAAAGTTCAAACTAGCCAGTGATAACAAATGGAGCTAAAGCAAAACCTCGTGCTGGTGCTCCCCCCAGGATAACCCCGGGGGTTAGGAATCACAAGCCTTAAATGCTCAAAAATCATGAGCCAGTCCCTCTCCCTATGTTCTGGATTTTGCTGAGAAATCACACGCTTTATAAAAATAATCAATAACAGGTTCTTTCTATTTGCCGTCTGGTTTCTGAGCACTCAGCGTGCACTTGCTTCACATCTTCTGGCCTTTTTCTGCAGCACTGCAGGTTAGAAACTTTTTTTTTTTAAAAGGCAAAGTTCTTATTTTCATGCATTCTCTTGATTCCAGCAACAAGGGCTTTACAGAAATCAACAAATATCATGAAACTCATCATAAAGTTGCGAGGGGGGGGTGAAAACTGCCCCAACAGACGGGGGACATGGAGGGGTAGATTCAGAGACAGTTGCAGCAGAGAGATGGAGTGCAGGGTAAAGAGGATTCAGGGACCATAGCATTGGAAAGAGCTGAGAATTGTTGAAGGGAGATGAAGTTTCTTGGCAAGGGCCTGCAGCATCATAGGTCTGGCAGCAATGAGATGGGGACAGGTGGTGGCTGTGGAAAGAGAAAGGGCAAGAACCACCAAAAGGTAGTGAGGGAATGCAGAGATTGTTGGGATGAGGACTACTGCAGGGACCACTGCATGGATCAGCATCGTCAGAGCTGTCCCTTGGATTGGTCAAATTGGGGTGACTACTCTGGGCCCCGTGCTTTGGGGGGCGCGATGGGCCAGTGCAATTGGCCGGCCCGGTCGGTCCTGGAAGATGAATCCGTCACTTCCGCCTGGGCCCCGCCCCGCACATTGGTGAAATAATGAATGGTATAGAGAAGGGAGATTTCTCTTCAACTTCTTTCATAGAACAAGAACAAGGGGACATTGAATGAAATTGAAAGGAGACAGACAAATCTAAAGCTGATGAAAGGAAATACTTTTGCTTGCAGGGTGCTGGAACTAGGGGTGCTGGCTGTACAGCAGCACCCCCTGATTGAAGTTGTTTCCATCATATACAGGGATTAGAGTTTTGTTCAATGGCTCTCAGCACCCCCACTATAAAAACTGTTCTAGTGCCCCTGTTTGCATAACTAGTTTGTGGCACTCATTGCCACAAGATATGATTGAGGACAAGAGATTAGTATGAATCAAAGAGGGACCAGCCATTTATATGGATAAAAGAAATATCCAGAGTTAGAATAACAATGATTAAAACCAGAGTAGTTTGGGAAGGGATATAACCCCCAAGCTTTAGGCATAAGCCCACCTCTAACTGTGGAGAGCTAGAAGGAAACTTCCTGTGGAGGTAGGTTAGCCCATAGATGCTTACTGCAGAATTTCTCACCCCTTCCTCTGACACAACTGGCCCTGGGCATTGCTGGTGACATGATACTGGACAAGATGGACCACTGGGCTGATCCTGTACAGTATGTCCCTGTGTGTTCCCTTCACCTATAGGAGTTGTCTCTCCAGGTTACGATAGAGGCTCATTGCTGGGATGGTGGGGGGCAGTTGCACTGCTGCTGTGGTGCTGCTCTAGCACATTTTTCTGCCAATAAAAACAGGAGGCTTTTGGGGCTGTCAAGCCAAATAATTACAGTACTTAAAAGTCATTGTTTGACTGGCAAAGAAAGTTTGATTCTTCATCTGCCCTGCAGAGGGTGCTGGAATCTTATATTTTGTTGTTGTTGTTTCCCCAAGCTATTCATAGACCTACTGTTCAGAATCCAGTTTCACATGTACCTTCAGCTTAAAAGGCATCTGCATTTAAACAATCAGGTTCCGGAGGCTATTACTCTCTCCACTGTGGATGATGATTTTGCTCATTCAGAAAACAACAGCCCTGAAGTTATCCAAGCGTGTAAAACAGCCACTGGGAAGGCAGTGCCCTTCTTTTCATAACTTTATTCTGATCTACTTTTCTTCTGCCTCACATATTGTTCACACTATTGGACTGAGTAGAGAGACTGGCTTCCGGATGGGTTCTCACCAGCCGCTGGGATGTAATGCCCTTTCCTTGACTTTTGTGTGTTAAGAATATGCAGTATAATTAAGATGTCAATGGAAGAACTGACATGATTTCTCTCTCACCGAATCAGGCCCAAAGTTCCTGGGGAGCTGACACAATCTGGGGGTGTCAGCTGTCTTGGTGCAACTCTCTACTAACTGGTCCCCTTCAATTCATCTACCATTAGATCAGGCTATAAACTCTTAACTTAGGCCTGGTCTACACTACGAGTTTAGGTTGACTTTAGCAGCATTAAATCGAATTAAGCCTGGACACGTCCACACGACGAAGCCCTTTCTTTCGACTTAAAGGGCTCTTTAAACCGGTTTCTCTACTCCACCTCTGACGAGGGGATTAGCGCTAAAATCGGCCTTTGCGGGTTGGATTTGGGGTAGTGTGGACGGAATTCGAAGTTATTGGCCTCCGGGAGCTATCCCACAGTGCTTCATTGTGACCGCTCTGGACAGCATTCTCAACTCAGATGCCCTGACCAGGCAGACAGGAAAAGCCCCGCGAACTTTTGAATTTCATTTCCTGTTTGCCCAGCGTGGCGAGCACAGGTGACCACGCAGAGCTCATCAGCACAGGTAACCATGATGGAGTCCCAGGATCGCAAAAGAGCTCCAGCATGGACAGAACGGGAGGTACGGGATCTGCTCGCCATATGGGGAGACGAATCAGTGCTAGCTGAACTCCGTAGCAGTAAACGAAATGGCAAAATATTAGAAACGGTCTCAAAGGCCATGAAGGACAGAGGCCATAACAGGGACGCACAGCAGTGCCGCGTGAAAATTAAGGAGCTAAGGCAAGCCTACCACAAAGCCAGAGAGGCAAACGGAAGGTCTGGGGCAGAGCCGCAAACATGCCGCTTCTACGTGGAGCTGCATGCCATTCTAGGGGGTGCAGCCACCACTACCCCAACTGTGTGCTTTGACTCCGTCAATGGAGAAACACGCAACAGGGAAGCGGGTTCGGGGTATGCAGAAGATGATGATGATGAAGACAATGAAGATAGCTCACAGCAAGGAAGCGGAGAAACCGGTTTCCCCAACAGCCAGGATACGTTTATCACCCTGGACCTGGAACCAGTAACCCCGAACTCACCCAAGACATGCTCCCAGACCCTGAGGGCACACAAGGGACCTCTGATGAGTGTACCTTTGTAAATATTACACATGATTTAAAAGCAAGCATGTTTAATGATTAATTTGCCCTGGCAATCGTGGCCAGTACAGCTACTGGAAAAGTCTGTTAACGTGTACGGGGATGGAGCGGAAATCCTCCAGGGACATCTCCAGAAAGCTCTCCTTCATGTACTCCCAAAGCCTTTGCAAAAGGTTTCTGGGGAGGGCTGCCTTATCCCGTCCGCCAGGTAGGACACTTTACCACGCCAGGCCAGTAGCACATAGTCTGGAATCATTGCATAACAAAGCATGGCAGTGTATGGTCCCGGTGTTTGCTGGCATGCAGACAACATCCATTCCTTATCTCTCTTTGTTATCGTCAGGAGAGTGATATCATTCACGGTCACCTGGTTGAAATGGGGTGATTTTATTAAGGGGCATTCTGAGGTGCCCATTCCTGCTCGGCTGAACAGAAATGTTCCCCGCTGTTAGCCACGTGGTGGGGGGGAGGGGTGAAGTGATCATCCCAGAGAATTGTGTGTGTGTGTGTGTGTGGGGGGGGGTAGTTGGGTTTGTGATGCATGTTAACCCGGAAATCCCAGCCCCTCCTTTTACATTGCAAACCCATTTTAAATGGCCAACCCAATGGGTCCTTGGTATGGGAAATGAGGGCGCTGCTGTTTGAAACCATTCCCACAGGTTATGAAGGTTAAAAAAGCCAAAAGACTGTGGCTTACCATGGCTGCCTGCAAGCCGAAATCTGTTGCCTGGCACTGCATGAGTGATCTCTTACACCAAACCGGCAGGCCCTCAATATAAGAGGAAAAATGCAACCTTGTAATGAAAGCACATGTGCTGTGTAATGTGAACAGCATAATTTAATGTGAAAGAGTGTACCCATTGTTCTCTAAAATGTGTCTTTTTTAACCACCTCTCCCTTCTCCTCCACCAGCTGCAAATGTTTCTCCTTCGCAGAGGCTAGCGAAGATTAGAAGGAGAAAATGGCGGACTCGGGATGATATGTTCACGGAGCTTCAGATGTCCTCCCACGCTGAAAGCGCACAGCAGAATGCGTGGAGGCAGTCAATGTCAGAGTGCAAAAAAGCACAATTTGAACGAGAGGAGAGGTGGCGGGATGAATCGCGGGCTGAACAGAGCAAGTGGCGGGCTCAAGATGATAGGTGGCGTCAGCTTGCAGACAGAAGGCAAGAGTCGATGCTCCGGCTGCTGGAGCATCAAACTGATATGCACCAGCGTATGGTTGAGCTGCAGGAAAGGCAGCAGGAGCAGAGACCACCGCTACAGCCCCTGTGTAACCAACAGCCCTCCTCCCCAAGTCCCATTGCCTCCTCACCCAGACGCCCAAGAACATGGTGGGGGGGCCTCTGGCCACCCAGTCACTCCACCCCAGATGATTGCCCGAGCATCGGAAGGCTGGCCTTCAATAAGTGTTAAAGTTTTAAAGTTTTAAACTGCAGTGTGTCCTTTTCCTTCCCTCCTCCCGCACCCATCCCGGGCTACCTTGGCAATTATCGGCCTAGTTGTGTGATGAATGAATAAAGAATGCATGAATGAGAAGTAACAATGACTTTATTGCCTCTGCAAGCGGTGCTCGAAGGGGGGAGGGGAGGGTGGGGTGGTTGGTTTACAGGGAAGTAGAGTGAACCGGGGGAGGGGGGCGGAGGGTTCATCAAGGAGAAACAAACAGAAGTTTCACATCGTAGCCTGGCCAGTCACAAAACTGGTTTTCAAAGCTTCTCTGATGCGCACCGTGCCCTGCTGTACTCTTCTAACCGCCCTGGTGTCTGGCTGTGCGTAATCAGCGGCCAGGCGATTTGCCTCAACCTCCCAACCCACCATAAATGTCTCCCCCTTACTCTCACAGATATTGTGGAGCGCACATCAAGCAGCAATAACAATGGGGATATTGGTTTCGCTGAGGTCTATCCGAGTCAGTAAGCTGCGCCAGCGCGCTTTTAAACATCCAAATGCACATTCCACCACGATTCGGCACTTGCTCAGCCTATAGTTGAACAGGTCCTGACTACTGTCCAGGCTGCCTGTGTACGGCTTCATGAGCCATGGCATTAAGGGGTAGGCTGGGTCCCCAAGGATCACGATAGGCATTTCAACATCCCCAACGGTTATTTTCTGGTCCGGGAAGAAAGTCCCTTCCTCCAGCTTTCGAAATAGACCAGAGTGCCTGAAGACGCGAGCATCATGTACCTTTCCCGGCCATCCCACGTTGATGTTGGTGAAACGTCCCTTGTGCTCCACCAGGGCTTGCAGCAGCATTGAAAAGTACCCCTTGCGGTTTATGTACTCGGTGGCTTGGTGCTTCAGTGACAAGATAGGGATATGGGTTCTGTCTATCGCCCCACCACAGCTTGGGAATCCCATTGCAGCAAAGCCATCCACTATGACCTGCACGTTTCCCAGAGTCACTACCCTTGATATCACCAGGTCTTTGATTGCCCTGGCAACTTGGATCACAGCAGCCCCCACAGTAGATTTGCCCACTCCAAATTGATTCCCGACTGACCGGTAGCTGTCTGGCGTTGCAAGCTTCCACACGGCTATCGCCACTCACTTCTCAACTGTGAGGGCTGCTCTCATCCTGGTATTCTGGTGCTTCAGGGCAGGGGAAAGCAAGTCACGAAGTTCCATGAAAGTGCCCTTACGCATGCGAAAGTTTCGCAGCCACTGGGAATCGTCCCACACCTGCAACACGTTGCGGTCCCACCAGTCTGTGCTTGTTTCCCGGGCCCAGAATTGGCGTTCCACGCCATGAACCTGCCCCAGTAACACCATGATTTGCACATTGCTGGGGCCTGTACTTTGTGAGTGGTCTATGTCCATGTCAATTTCCTCATCACTCTTGTCGCCGTGCTGCAATCGCCTCCTCGGCTGGTCCTGCTTTTGCTTTGGCATGTCCTGGCTCTGCATATACTCCAGGACAATGCGCGTGGTGTTCATAGTGCTCATAATTGCCGCGGTGATCTGAGCGGGCTCCATGATCCCAGTGCTATGGCGTCTGGTCTGAAAAAAGGCGCGAAACTGATGGAGGGAGGGAGGGGCGACTGACGACATGGCGTACAGGTACAGGGAATTAAAATCAACAAAGGTGGCTGTGCATCATGGAGAAACACAAACAACTGTCACACAGAATGGCCCCCCCAAAGATTGAACTCAAAACCCTGGGTTTAGCAGGCCGTTGATTTCACGGAGGGAGGGGGAAGCAAATGAATACATCTATTTTTTACATCTTAAGCTGGCAGCAGACGGTACAGCATGACTGATAGCCCTCGGCATCTTCTGGGTACTTGGCAGAAGATACTGTACTATGACTGCTAGCCATCATCGTCAAGATGGTTCAATAGGACTGCCGGCAGGACTGAGTCTCCAGGAGACAAAGCATGTCTGCCCAGGTGCTTCTGATTGAACTGGAATACGACGATGACGGATACCAGTCATAATACACCATCTACTGCCAAAAGGCAAGGGGCTGCTGCTGTGTAGCAATGCAGCCCCACGTCTGCCAGCACCCAGATGACATATGGTGATGGTGAGCTGAGCTGAGCTGGCTCAATGCTTGCCATGGTATGTTGTCTGCACAGGTAACCCAGGTAAAAAGGCGCAAATCGATTGTCTGCCGTTGCTCTGACGGAGGGGGAGGGGCCTGACAACATGTACTCAGAACCCCCCGCGACACTGTTTTGCATCATCAGGCATTGGGCTCTCAACCCAGAATTCCAATGGGTGGTGGAAACTGCGGGAACTGTGGGATAGCTAGCCACAGTGCAACGCTCTGGAAGTCGACGCTAGCCTCGGTACTGTGGACGCAGTCCGCCAACTTCATGCACTTAGAGCATTTTATGTGGAGACACACACAATCGACTGTATAAAACCGATATCTATAAAACCGGCTTCTATAAATTCGACCTAATTTCGTAGTGTAGACATACCCTTAAATTGAGTCCACCAGTCCTTAAGCTCCAGGGCTTTCAATCTCCTTTTGTCTCCATGTTAATGTCTCAGGGTCTCCTGGCAGGCTGCCTGTTGCCCCTCTGCCATCCCAAGCCTTTCTGCCTCCCTTTTCCCTCTCTGTTCTCCCCCTTTATAGTTGGGCTTGTTTTCCTTATTGATCCCAGCTGTGGGTGCATGTCTCCACCCTTGGCAGTTCTGATTGCCTGTAAGCAGGGAAGACTCTCCCACTCCCTTCTGTCCTTGCCCAGTATGGGGCTTGTAAACCCCACTGCAGGTGATTATACTTAGAAAAAGGGACATTATCAAGTTCCATATTTATTCCCTCCTGGCTGCCTGCACACAAAAACTTTCCCCGTACAAGCTGAGCATTTCCAGCATCCTACATTCCTGGGATCTGAGAAGTAAGCTGTGTTCTCTTTCCACTTTTACTGAATCCGTTTCTGGCCTTTTCAAAGTGCCTGTCATGGTGCTATCTGAGCACTGATGGTAATAAAGACGACTCTGCCGTTAGGCACCAGCTGAGAAGGTGCAAAATCTCAACTTTGAGATGGAGTCATTTTTAATAAAGCCCATTATGGCACCTTGATAGCTTGATTAGGAATGGGATATAAAGCGTTTTATCTCCATGTTGCTGGTTCAACCCCACACAAAGTCAGCAGATATCCAGATTTAGCATCTGCTGGTTGCTCACCAGACTGTGTGAAATGAGGTGGCTGTCTCAGCTCCATTTTTAGTGATAGGTGTCCACAATCACAAAATTTACTCACTGAACAACAGCCTTGCTGGTCAGACAGGATGGCCATGCAGACGGATCTACCTTCTCGCACTGGGAATTGGTTGCTCCAGATGAGGGTTGAGACCCATTAGCAGGGGGCAGAAGAGGTACATTTGCAGTGTGTCTGCCTCCTTTTTGGCTGCACAGAGAACTTCCGTCTACAGGGCTGTTACTCCAGCATGTTTCACCAATGACACTTACTCACACACATTTATTAAAAATATGAATAACCCCCACATAGTTTGCCAGAGCTCAGACCCTGTGCCGGTCCTAGGTGGTTGGAAAAACTTAGATGGAACCATTTTCCGTCAGAAAATGCAGCTTCATTGAAATCAAAACACTGAGAGAAATTGGGTCAATTTTGCCAAAATTTTGTTTGAGGGAAAAAAAAAACCAGGAAAAAAAAAGTTCCTACGATGTGGAAATGTCCAACTTTGTCAGAACAAAACACTGATTTCTCACTTAGAAATGACTTTTCGTTCTGAAGTTTTTGAATTTGTTATTTATATTATAATATATAATTTTAAAAACTCCAGTGAACTATTGTGATTTTGTCAAAACTAATGTTCTGATCTATCCAGAACAAATTTCATTTAAAAAAAATTTTATGGAGAATTTAGAAATGTTCAGGTTTCGTTCCGAATTGCATCAAAACCAAATTTCAAAATCTTGAAAGCCTTTGTGAAATGGAATTTCCATTCTCCCCACAGTTCTAAGCAGACGTGTAAAGAGCTTGGAGTCTAATTATAACCCCAAGTGGACATTTGTCCAAATCACAATACTGCTATAAAAATTCGTAATGAATGGCAGCCTCTCCTTTTTTTGAGCCCACATCTGAACCAGCAGAAATGCTGCAAGTTGCAGGGGACATGGGGGTGCAGTGGTAGGCTTGTGCAATGAGCCCAGAATATCACAGGTTAAGGCTGAGGTGCATTGGCAGATAGCACCTGTGTGAAGCTTGCAGTGCGCCTCTTTGCACCCTGCCCAATGCTATCCCTTGCTATCATGTGCATGGAAATTCATTCAACATTTCCCCAAAGCTTCTGAGGTAATTTGAAAGCTCCAGGCTGCAACCCTCACAACTTATCCTCAGCCAGGCCTCTGGTTCTGATGAGACTTGAGCTTTGAAACCAGCAGTAGCGCCAGGAGGAAGACATCAATGTCTCCTCGAAACCCACTTCCTATTCTTGCAGTCCAGCATTGTCTCTTCTCTGGGTAAAAATGCCAAATGTGCTTATGGCCCATGCATGTGAGGGGATAAAAAAATTCCACAGTTGAGTTCTTCCACCCGTCACCAATCGAAAGGAGCCTTTTATGAGATGAGAGAGAAAAAACCAAAGGCCACTTGTGCAATTAAGTGCCTTAAATGCAGCTTTTATTTCTATTTAATGGGATGGCTATTGCATATAAAATAAGTGCCAGATGATTGTTAAAACCTTATTTACTAAGTTTTAATAACTGTGCACTTGATCTGTATCCTATTACGGAGCCGCTAAACCTCATTATGGAATAGCTGCAGAGCCCTGCACACAAATGGAGCGTTCTGATTGGTCCTTGATGAAGTCATACCCATGTCAATAATGCCCAGTAAGCGCACTGGGTCTCAGTGTGTATAAATTCCACTTCATAATAGCAATGAAACTCCCTGCATGGTGCACGTGGAGGGCATTATTGTTCTATTTGGGTAGTTAAAGTCATTCTGCCTCATGCTTTATGCCATCACCCACGGTCGTCTTCTTTCGGATGGCTTGGGTAGGTAGCAACAACTACAAATTTATATCTAAGTTTGATAGCCAGCACGTTGCCGCAGGTGTAGTCTTGGGTCTGACTGGGAGCCTGGAACTCCTGGGCTCTACATCGCCTTTCATGCTGACTCTTTGGGT
Source organism: Chrysemys picta bellii (assembly GCF_011386835.1). Classification (NCBI taxonomy): domain Eukaryota; kingdom Metazoa; phylum Chordata; order Testudines; family Emydidae; genus Chrysemys; species Chrysemys picta. The sequence continues at coordinate 34,968,080 of NC_088803.1, read as the reverse complement.
CATGGGCAAGTCATGTGGGCATACCCGAGCTAGCTTTGATCTAGCTGGCTCACTAAAAATATCCGTGAAGCCCAAACAGCACAGAAACAGCATGGCTAGCCACCGGAGTATGAATCCAGGGTCCTGAGCAGGGTGGTACTCAGGGGTCTGGCCTGTGCTGCCATGGCTTCACTGCTAGTTTCAGTGAGCTAGCTAGATCAAAGCTAGACTGGCCATATCAACCCCCCTGGTGGCTATGGGGACATACTCTTAACCTCTCAGTTTCCCAGTCTGTAAAATGGGGATATTAATATTCATCTACCTCCCAGAGACCTTGCCAAAGTTAATTAGTTAGTATCTGCAGAGCTCTTTGAAGATGCTATGCATTATTAGATTTAATTGCTCAACTATCCCTCCTGGTTCTTTAGTTCCTGCCATATTAAGATGTTGCATGGATTATATCTAAATTATTATGATGGGGGAGGGGCAGGAGCTGCTCCATCGTTAAGGTTTTGGTTGTTAGCTGGCCTCCACTGAAACACACTCTCAGTCTTAACTTTTTTTAAAGGAGTTTTCTTGTTTGCAAAGAGGTAAGATTCTCTTGCATTGTTACTTTATATTTGTTTTTGTATTTTCTTGTTATTGTATAAAAGAAATGTGAAAAATCACTAACAGTACTGAAAGCACAAAGTAAAGTTCTGCTTGTGTTTACGAAAGCAGGGTGCCAAATGGCTTACTGTATCCAGCCCTGAGCACCAAGCCTGTAGCAACCAGCCTTGGCCCTGGCTGGGAACTCAAGGGCAACACCTTGTTCACATGAATTGAGCTAGTTACAAGCTGTTCTTACCTTTCCAATCCAGGTATAGCCTGCAGAGACATTAGGTTCCAACAGCCAATGCGCCATCTAGATCGGAGTGGGAGATCAAGGCATACATGCCAACTTTCTCCGGCGCTGGTGGGTGCTCACACCCCGCCCCTGGCCCCGCCTCCATTCTAACCCCTTCCCCAAAGTCCCTGCCCAAACTCCGCTCCCTCCCTGCCCCTATTGGATCCCTTCCCCAAATCCCAGCTCTTCCCCCAGAGCGCTGCGTTCCCCCTCCTCCCTGCCCCACGAAACAGCTGTTTCATGGCACAAGCGCTGGGAGGGAGGGGGGAAGAAGAAGCAGGACTTGGCAGCGCGCTCGTGGAGGAGGTGGAGGTGAGCTAGAGCAGGGGGGGCGGGGCACCCACGGAGTCAGCGCCTATGGGTCCAGGCTGCAGAGAGGACAGATCCCAGCATAGAAGGCACCATTTTGGATCCACACACTGCATGCTGGGCAGGGCCTGCAGTCTCAGTGGGTCACAGCTTGGGGATAAAGTGGAGGGTGGCTGCAGCCTGCATTGTAGAACTATCTGGGCCATTCCTCTTGTTTTATGAATGATGCCACTTTTTGGCAACATTCTGGCCACCACCACCTTCTTCAAGTGACATCTCCACCTTCCGTCTGTCTTAGTCAAAACAAATTTGTAAAGCTTCCCGTCTCCTTGGGTCCAGTTGGTGATGTTTACAATGTAGCTGGGATGATTTTTTTTAAGAGATGGTCTCCAGAGCGCAAATGAAGAGAAGGTGAGTGTAACCAAGTGGCCTCCTCCCTGGTGCCCCTTTGTAGCCTCAGGGCAGCCCTACAAGTGGCACCCTCACCTCAATTTTCCTTTTGTGTCCCCCATGACTCCATGGATGCGTGTACTCAAATCCATCAACATAAATTAACCAAACATAGTGCAGAAGTCCCAAAGCATAGTTCATAACACCCCAGTGCAAGTAGTCCTTAAAAAAAAAAATCACATACCATCTTGGTCACTTACATAACACCTACCATGTTTCGGCATTTTCCACCACATCCAGACTCTTGGTCAGTCCTTCTCTGTCCCTCTATCAGGGCAGCCTCCCAAACCCTTCCTTATGGAGTGCAATCTGCCTCTTCCCAGTGGGGACTCCCAGAGCCTCTCTGCTGGGAGCCTCTCATGGTTCCTCTGGGCCCAGCTCTCTTGCAAGGAGATGCCACCAGGTAAGCCCCTCCACAGCTCCCCTTTCTGTCAGCCCTCTCTGGCCCTTGGCTCTGGCTCTCCATCTTAGAATCAGAAGGCATCTCCTGCTGCTGCTGCTCCTGCCTTCAACCCTCTCCTGTCCTGGTTCTCTGGCTTGGGGATATCAGCCAGGAAACCCCTTGCTGCTCTCCTGCCTTCAGCCCTCTCCCAGGAACCACCTTATCACTCTGGCAGCTCCCATCTCCTGCTCTGTCTCCTGACAGTCTGTCTGCTCTGACACCATGGCTCTTGCCAGGCCCCTTATAGCTCCCCAGATGCTGCCTTGCCTTCTCCATTGGCTCAGCTGGGAGCTTCTGGACTGGAACAGGAGTGCTGAGCCCAGTTTCACTGAATTGGCCAGCTACCCTGTTACAGTGAGACAGACAAGACTGGATGAGCGGCTCGGTCCTGTTGGCAAGATCTGTGTGGAAAAGCGCCTTACTAGTAGCAGAAACCAGGAGAAGATGCTTTTATGAAGAGCACAGTGTGGCAGAGAGGAGATAGAAGGATGATGCAAAGAAGGAGACGAACCATGCCAGCAAGGAGATAGGAGCAGAGGAGGCTGTGGACAGATCGCGGTGGAGAAGGGGTCTGTAGGAGAGTGCTCCTCTTCAGCATCTCCCTGAATGGTGACTTGGTGCCCACTGCACTCTTCATAATCAGCATTTCAGATGCCTCTAGCTTGGGATCGGAGATGAGCAAAGACCAACTGGTTTTACAAAACTTGGTTGGTTGGAATTTGTTTTGCAACACTCAACCCAGATCCAGGGTTGGTTTGGCTCTGGCTCCCTTTTACCAGACCCCAGCATCAGTGGGAAGAGCCAAGGAATGTTTGCAAGTGGCTCTGAGTTTGGACCTCATCTAGCTGGAATCTATGGAAATAAATGCTGTTTATTGTTCAAGGGGATGAACTACAATAAGCCTGAACCAACCCTCCCAACTCAAACCCTCTGAGTTTTGGACATTTCCCAATCCCAGACTTCAGCCCATTTCTGCTGGAAGTAGGGTTCCCAAGTCAAACTTGTTCCCAAATGCCCCTTGCCTTGTGGCCTCTGCACACTATCCCCAGCAGGACAGATGAAGCCCACAGCTCAGAGCGAAGGATTTGCCATTTCTGTTTGAATTTAGTCCTGACTTGCCCACCCTGATTTACTGGCCACGGATACACACATTTTGCCTGAATTCTAGTGCTCTTTCTTGGCTATTGAGATTTTTGGGTGTCCAGTACTAGGTGAGAATGACTGAGGAATGAAGAGAAGTGAAATGAGTCTGGGTCACTATAGCAAACCATACAGACCTTATCCTGCAGTCCCTTCCCAGACCTTCCTTAGGCAATTCTCCGGGGGCCCCATTCTTTCCCGAGATACAGGTAACCTCACTGAAGTCAGTAGAATGTACCTGTTTTGGGGGTGGGAGAATGGTTGCCCTTCACACATGAAAGACCCCTGGAAGGCAAAGGGAGTTCTGCATGCAGAAGTGTCACAAGACAGGGCTCCCTTTCAAGGGAATCCAGCCCCATGTCATGGCTCCTTTGTGCTAACTAAACCAGCATGTCAGACCCCTGGGAAAGACCTCTGCTGCAGGAGAGCCTCGGTGGGCGCCTCGGACACATAAAGGGTCTGTAGCCCATCTTCCTCAGAGGGCCCCATCTAAGTGGGTGTTCTAGTGCAAGCATGGGCATGGATGGGGTAGTCCCATCCCCTGGCAATTCTGCACGGCTACATTGAACCTTAGGAGCGGTTGACCCCCAGGGCTCAAGTTAGAGCAGCCCTCTGGATTCTTCAAATGCGTGACAGAGGCTGACCTTGCCCCCAGCAGCCCCTGAACAGGGGAGGTACAAGCCTTTGGTCCCTGCACTGGCCCTAGCACCAGTTCAGGGATGAATCTGCCCCACTGACTTCACTGGGAGCTTTGCCTGAGTAACGACTGCAGGACTGGGCCCCAAATCTTTTGGAATGTGTCATTTTATAGCCCCTCTCCCCTTCCTCTGGCAGTGGGTCAGGCAGCAAGCAGTCCTTGTTTGGTAAAAGCCGCTAACAATTCCCCTTTTAGGCTCAATAATTCAAGTCCCGTGAAGGAATGTCCGCCTGCTTCCCCCCCCTCACCCAACGCCCCTTCCGGCATTAAAGGAGCTATGACAGCACAAAGAGCATGCAACTGACATTGCTGCTGAGGCAAATAAGCTTCCACAGGACAGGCTCCTTTAAATGTTAAAGTACCTTCTCAGCCTGCCGGCAAATGGATTTTCAAGACACCCCATTTTCCAGGGCACTATTGCCTGTGGAATTCACTGGACCGATTCTGGACTGGCCTTCCTCAGTGGGTTTTCAGTACCAGAAGCAGTTGCCCTAAAGGGGAGAAAAGAGAGAGAAAAATGTTTTTTTTCCTTTCTTTGTAATGTAAAGGGTTATGAAAGACATAACCCAACGCAGCCCTAACACTCGGCCGATATAGTTCATGTTACTAAACCTATTTTCCTGGGGAGCGTACCTTTTTCTAGTCCAACAAGGGTTTTATTGCACTGGCCTGAATCTGCTTTCCTTATTATGACACTGGGAAAGCTCTCCATGATGAATCCCAGCTGGGGATTTTTTTTTTTTTTTTAATTAAATTGTGTGGGTTTTTTTTTAATTTTCTGTTTGGCCCCCTGGAGTGTATAGGGAGAATTGGATCCACTAAAGACACCGGGATCCCTGCACCCGATGCCTCCACCACTGATTCCCTTACTCATGCTGGAAACCAAGTGCCTTGGTTTGAGCATCACACATGCAAGGATGCTCAGAGGGGGAGGAGCCCATGCCGTGTGCTACAGCGACCCCTACTGGGAGAGAAGTAGCAGTGAGGCCTTTCAGAACAAGAGCTCCTACAGCAATTTTGCACAATGACCCATGCTGAGCAGCTGCGAGTTACTCTAGTCAATCCAGCACCCCGCTCCTAGAACTCTCCTTAAAGTGACTCCTGCTGGGAGAAGCTGGAACTGGACAGGATCTGAAACCCTTTGCTGCTTAGTGCTTCCAGCATACATCCTCCCCTCCCCCACAGCCAGCTAGTGCTTCTATGCTTCCTCTATGGGGATCCCAGTGAGACACACTGGGACCAGATTAGCTGTGAGCTCCCTGCAGCCAGTGCTCTCATCCCATTAGCTTGAGTAATTTAATGAGTTCTTGGTCTGATCCCACCCAGCCGGAGCTCTTTGCATTTCCCGGAAAGATCACTACAGCAGGCTATGGGAAAGGAGCTGTGATCTTATCCAACCCTTCCCTGTGTTCAGGACGATAAATGAGGAGTTGGAAGCGGGGACAGGAAGTCATTCAGAGACGCGAACAGATGGGATGCGTTTGCTCTGTTCCCATCGCACGTGTTGAAACTCGCCTCTCAGGCTGATGTCAGATGTGGGACGCTGGCTCAAAGTGCTTCACTAATTTGATTCTTTTTTCTGATGGAGGGTACAGCGGGAAAGTGGGGGGAGGAGGGCAAGGATGGAAAGAGAATCAGATTCACTGGATACAGCAACTTTGAGGGCTCCTTCCCAGATCCCTCCCTTTCTCTTCTACTAATGAATTAACCTGGTCTCATTCTTTTTCTGGCACCCGATTGCTGGTCTTGTGAGCTGTGTCAGCTTGGCCTGGTATTGCTATTATTTCCCGGTGCAGGATCGTGCCAACTGGCACTTCCATTCACTGCAAGGGCTGGCAAGGTGGTGGTAGCGCCAAGGTGGTGGGTTTAATAACCACCGAGGGCTTTCCAGCCTGCCATGTAGAACATGTGCATGAATGTCTCCTGATGACTCACCGCCTACTGATTAGGTGTTAAGCTATTTTCCTGGCCACAACACTTCCACAGTTAGAATTAGCTCTGTCTGTAAGCGGGAAAATTGCTGCCCAAGATGGTTGCTGTTCTACTCACTCCAGAACTATAGCAAGGTTGCTGTCACTGCCTATTAGCCCTGGTGGGAACCTATCAACCTTACGAGGGGTTAAGGAAATCAGATCTGTGTGCGCACAAGTGCATTTTGTACTTGCATTTGCCCAGGGCAGGTTGTTGAAGTTGGTGCATTAAGCCCAGTGCCAGAGAGAGAAGCCTGTGCCAACACAACCAGTGTGCAATCCATGCCAGACAAAGACTTGGGCCAACTCAGCCATTAAGCCGCCAATGCCCGGGAGTAGCCATTGCCAGAGCCCCTTTACATTCAGAGCCAAATGGAAACTAATGCCTCTGCAGCCACTGTCCAGCCAGAGCCAAGATGATGTGCCATCACATGTCTGGCAGAAGCAGCTGCCAACACAGCTCCCAGGCAGTAAGAGCCAGGCAGAAGCCAGTGCAGCCGCTCTGCTTTCCTTACCAAGTGGATGATACTCCAAAGCAGCCACTCTGCACCCAGTGTGTCAAGCAGAAGCAGCTACCCATGCTCATGCTCAATGCAAAGATTTACTTTAGCCACCAAGCGAGCCCTCCCTCCCTCCCAGATGCAGGCCTGCCAGCCGCCATCATAAAAAGGGAGCCGCGTCTCCGACTCGGATGCCCGTTGCTTGTCTTTCCAAGCGGGGTCCTGGAGGGTGGAATGAGATCAGAAAGCACCAGGGCCCTTGTGATTCCTCTGTGACAGGATCCACTTCTCTTTGAGGGCAATGCTGCTGAGGGGTCACCGGGGTGAGAGGGGCAGGAGGGGGGCTGGAATCTCAGCAATGCAGACGGCCGGAATGGCTTTCTGATCGGATAACGGGAAGAAAGGATTCATTGTTTCCGTGGCCTGTAATCTGTTTGGAGGCACAAGCCTCTCTCACAGAGAGGCCTGGGATAAAACTCACAGCAGCAGACTACATCCTTCAATGGAGCTGAGCTGATGTACAGTAGCTGAGAAGGATCTGGCTCAGTCGTATGTTGAGGAAAGCTGAAGGCAATACCAACGGCCTCTGTGCATCACCAGCAGGTGTGCACTAGCCCATGCTCCATAGCTTTAGACAGTTCTGCAGGGGTCTGAAAATTTTCCCCACTGCAGAGGTTTTATTTTATGGTGGGGGGCAGGAGAGGGCAGGGTGATTAAGGGATAGGAAAATAACATGTAGAGTTAATTTAAAGTGGAGCTCTCATTAGGGCAGAAGAAGCTACATTCAGAGAACTGTCAACAGTTCTGTTTCTCTCTGTAATGGGGACCTTACCTTCTCCTGTGTGAATTCAGCTGCTGCCTCAGTTTCCTCTGGCTGATCAGGTAGTGCAGCTCTCTTGCTAAACCTCCTCTTCTTTTGGGAGCAGAACTTCAAACACAGACCAATGGTATAAAGTGGGAATGAACGTCCATCCTGCGCTGGCCACCAGCTGTTTTCCAAGGGCCCAGGCACTTTTACCCCTCCATCCAGGGCAGGGCAGGGGAGTATCCTCTCACCCTGTGATACAAGCTCTGGCCCCCAGCAAAGGGAGGAAACATCTGGTCTTGTTCTCCAAGCCCCTCCTTTTCTATTTGCCCCTCTTTCTCCACTTGGTCTCAGAGTGCCACCCTTTCTAGCATCCACGCATCAGCAGTTTCACAATCCAGAAACTTTCCCTTCTCCATCCAACCAGCTCTCAATGCATCTCCTTCACCAGCCACCCAGGATCAGGAAAGTCCCACAACCTCTACTCTCTCAAGGTCCCTCTATACTGAGGAAAAGGATCTGACATACAACAGGCCCTCTTCCCAGCATTCCTTGCCAGCCTCCGACTCCCACTATCCCTCTGGACTATGAGGTCACATAAGCTCGCTGTTCTTGGTGAAAGCCAGCAGCCTAGCAAAGCTAGACCTGGAACCTATTTAGAAGGTCACCGTGCCCTGTGACAATCTTTAATAAAAAGTTAGTAGCAATAAAGTACCAAGTGGAATGCAACGGGTGTTAAGACCCTGCCACCTTGCCGAAAAGCAGTGTCACTTGCTACCCAAAAATAACTTCTACCAGCTGACACTAAAGCCCCATCCACAGTGCGACTGTACCCAAGTCAGGGGGCTGGTTGCAGCATGGGTGTTCCGTGACCTGGTTAAAAACATACTGTAGATGGGACCAACTGTGATTAAGTTAGTGTCAGACTACTCAAATGACAGGCAAAGTCCCAGGATTGACCAAGGTTTTAGTTTAGTTTTGGGCACATGGTTAAGTCCTGACTACACTGCACCTCTTAACCAGATGTCCTGACATGGAACCCTGAATTACAAGTACGTTTATCCCGCTACTCTGTAGGCTGGCTTTGGGGGATCAGTACAGAATAAGTAATAATATACCTAGCTCTTAAAGAGCAGTAGATCACAAAGCATTTCACAAAGGAGGTCAGTATCATTATGCCTTTTTTTTAAAAAAAAAACAGATGGGAAAATTGAGGCACAGAGAAGTGAAGTGACTTGCCCAAGGTCACTCAGCAGTCTAGTGGCAGATCCAAGAAGAGAAGCCAGATCTCTTGAGTCCCAAGTTCTGTGCGCTACCCACTACACCACACTGCCTCAAGGTGGCCCCCACTGGGAGCCTCCCTCAAAGGAGTGGGATGAAACACCTCAAACTTGGCCCATGGCTGAAATTAGCCTAGAGCCACTAACAGCCCCTTTTTCACTGCAAGCAAGGGGGGGGGGGGAGAGGAGGAAGGAGCGGAAGAGACAGAATGTAGCCCCTTAGGAGGCACCTCAAAGAAGATTCCCATTCACAGGGTCACATCCTGACCTCAGTTACACAAGTGTAACCTTGTTAGACCTCAGTTGCATTTGGGCAACCCCATGAAAGGTAACAATTTGCACCAAAGTAACTGCAAGCAAATGTGGCCCAAAGTGGTTGAGTATGTAGCCTGTATTTTTATTGACAACGCTGACTTTACTGGGACTGCTCATAGGAGTCAGTGCTCAACAACGCAAGCAAGCCTTGTGCAATCGGGGCCCTGGTTGATTGGCTGCATGTTTCTGGGTGAATTCCCTGCTTTGAGTACACCACACACAGGCCAACATTCAACTCTCCGTTCTTCAGCGCCCCTTCTAAAGCTTTCCCCTTTGTTCAAAGACATCAGCCTCCCCGCTAATAACCGTTGCCCAGAGCATTGCACATCAGTGCTGTCTTCCAGATAACCTGCTAACATCTGCTGCACATCTGCACCACTGACTAATGAAATGTGGCACACCAGAGAGGGAGGAGGGGATTTTGTTTGTTTCCCCCACCCCTTTACCCGCTGCATGAAAACATCACACGTGTGATGCTCAGACCTGATGCCAGGCGCTTCGTGTGGCAGCCTGTTCTTGGCACTCCCAGCTCACCTCCCGAGAGGAGTGGGGCCATGCAGACAGGTAGACGGCCTTTGGCTAGAGCCGCTAGGCAAGAGGCTCCTGTTTTTAGCCAGAATGCCAAGTTGGATGTGCTTTGGCAGCCTCCCCTCCTGGACGCTTGTGAAAGAATCCGTCAGGGGGCGGATGATTGAAAAATAAATAAAGGTTTGGAGTGATCAAAGGGAAAACAACTCCATTCCCATCTGGAGGAATTCTGGAGAGGGTGGGTATTGGAGAAAGGAACTTGGTGGTGGAATCGGATGCTTTCCTGCATGCACACTACAAGCGGTTCTTTTGCTGAAATCCTGCCTCCAGCCATCGTGGCCTGGCTCCATGAGGCCAAATTTTGGCTTGGTCCCTGATTTTGAACATCCCCTTTTCGCCCACCTAAATGGGACACCTTCCCAAGTGGATGTGCACTTTAGTGTGTGCAGGCCCTGTATCTGCATACACCATTGCAGCAGGGCAGGGGGGAGGGGGAAACAGACATTACACTGGTATATTGACTGCGTCTCTGCTCATTACATAATAGTCCAGGGCAGGAGGAGAACCAGGTTGCTCCATTTGTCCAGTTTGCCCCCCTGTGAATGCAGAGGCTCCAAAGAGCAGATGCATCTTGCCATGGGAGTATGAACTACTAGAATAAGAATACCCAGGGGAGCCATCCAACTTGAGGAACCCTAAGCGAGGTGATTAAGCAATGTGAAGACTTGTGTCCACTGGAGCTGAGAACGTCACACTCACTGCAGCTCAGGCCTCAGGCAGATTGTTCCAATGCTAGCACAGCTGGCAGGGCTGTGTTTATTTATTCAGTAGGCCACCCAGCCTCCTCTCAGATTCCAGTTGTGATTTACAAGGTCTCGTGCCAGTGCCCAGTAACATGAGTTAGGAGAAGACTGTGGCTTTTGACCTTCCCGTGCATGTGTTGAGGGTGGAGACTGATAGATGAGCCAATTACACTGACAAACCTTTGTTTAACGGATGGAGCTGCTGAACAAATTGAACTCCAGTATCCAGGCTGGATTTTCCATCATCATTTCAGGATTCAGTCATCTGTTGACATTCCGCTTGGCTGAACCGCCTCTTCTCTCCGAGTACACCACATTCTGAAGGGGGTCTCAGTCTAGACCCACACCTTGCACTTATCTAGCTTCTATTTGCATTAATAATCTCCTATCAGAATCACTGATTCAGGAAATTGAGGTGATAGAAAACGTTGCCTCTCTTGAAAAAAAAAAAACTCCTCCCAGCTCTTTTTCAGCTTCCTGCCTCCTTAATTTTCCTCACATCCCTCTCTCTAGCTCTCCAGCCTCCCAGATCTGAGGCGTGGCAGGCCGAGAGCACCAGAGTCTGTATGGTTCTGAATATCCTCCCGCCCTAGCTCAGTGTAACAACCTAGGAGTTGTATGTGGCCCTCAAGGGCTCTAGGAAGTCTCCTCCTCCCGTTGTCCATCCATTGAGACCTAGGCTTGGGCTTGCACCAGTTTTTGCTCAGCCTGCAGGCTCATGGAGGAGCTGAAGAGCACAGGCAGAGATGCTAAAGGCTCCCGTGGCATCCCAAAAAGAGCCATTGTGCAAATACAAGGAAAACAAACACGTGAAGACTAAAACCCAAACCAGCAGGGAGTTGCCCTTCTGACATTACACCCCACAAGCCACCCTTTCAGTCCTGGCCTTCAGATTTGCACACCCACCAATTTCATTTGCACAAGGGTGAGCACTCAGCCTGTATGCACCCTATGGGCACATGGACCTCCTTTCCACACTTTTGTCACCAACTACCCAATCAGGGTAACTTAAGTGCGCAAATTAGGCACATAAGTATGCACGCACAGTTGAGGAGATCAGCCCCTGAACCACACAGGCCCTCAGTTTCCCCTTCCTTGGGGGTAATAACATTCATCAGGTTGCTGTGAGCCTCAATTCACAGAAACTTGCAAATGCTTTGAGAGCCTCGGCCTGAAGGGGCTTTGGGTTTGCAAAGTGACATTGTGTTTCTGTTATTACAATAGGCAGGCAAGGGGAATGTGACTGGGAGGGTGTGATCCTGGCTTTGCACATCCCTGTGTGTCTCACCTGTGCCATGCATGCTGACCATGGAACACCAGAGAAGGAGGGACATTATGCTGGTTCCTGCTGAGTCTCCAACCCAGCCCCTGACACAGATGACTTCTTTTCCATCAGAAAGGAATTCTTGCTCTACCCCATTCATCAGAGATCAGCTGGTGACTCCGCAGGAGCGGTGAAATTGAAACCAGCTTTTGCAGCCTTTGCCCGACCTCCCTTCTCTTTAGCGTGCAGAGTGCAGGCCAGCGGGAGATGGGTTTGCTATCTGGAGGCAGTGGCTCCACAGAGCCTGGCTGGCTATGAGAGCAGCAGCATGAAACAGGGGAGAGCTCACGTGTGCCATGGGTATGTGTGTCCATGTACAGTGTCTGTGGGTGCACAGGGGTTTCGCTCATGTACTGTAGAGTACGGGGGCCTTGTTTGTTCTCATTTCCACTATGCCAGTGCGCAGCGTCAGAGGGGCATCTCTGTTCACTGCCCACACAGAGGGCCAAGTCCCACTAGTGCAAATGAGAATCAGCCCTGTACACTGGAGTGTGCTGGGCCCTATCTGTGGTGTCTGGGGCAAAGGTATCGCCACAGGGAGGTATGGATATGTAGAATGATCATTAGGACTTGTAGGACCTAACCTTAAGCTCTCTTCTGGCCTCATGCAAGATGGGGCTTGTTTCTATTACGTCTGCCTGAGTGCAACTTGCCCAGGACAGAGGCAGCTGTTGAAAGCTTGACTTTTTTTTTTTTTTAATCTAGCCAGAGCCCAGCAAAGGAAGTGGCAGATTGTGGTTCTGGGGACTCACTGCCTCCTGTTCTGGCCAAAGATGATCATCTACAGTGGCCCAACAGCCTGCTCAGTCTGTTACGAGAAGAGCAATGCCATTGCTCTGCCGTCTGTGGGGAGCAGACAAGGGCTAACCAGAAAAGAGAGGGCCTCAGAACTCACTCCCACCTGTTCGGTTCTGTGCGACAGGAAGAGAGCACTACAGATCTCCACAGTTCTCGAGTGCCGTGGTTCTCAGCTGAGGAATCACCACTCTGATGCACAACATGAAGCCAGATTCCAGAGGCTGAGAAGTTCTCTGCAGAGTTTAAACTTTCATTAAAGAATAGAAAGGATTCCCTGAGAACTGCATTCTGACGCTTGGTCTCAGCTGCCTAGCAGAAGACAGGCTGGAATGCCTCTAGCCAGGTTTTCTGCCACCCCAAGCAGCGGAAAAAAACCCAAACAAACAAAAAAACCAGCTGATCGGCGGCACTTCGGTGGCAGCTCAATCGCACCGCTACATTCTTCGGCGGCAGTTCGGTGGCGGGTCCTTCACTCTCTCTCTTCCTCTTCGGCGGCAGCTCAAAGACCTGGATGGGCTGCCCTAATAGCGGACGGAGTGCTGCCCCTTTGTATTGGCCGCCTCAAGCACCTGCTTCCTTAGCTGGTGCCTGGAGCCAGCCCTGCCTCTAGCTCTCAGAGATTTGTGGCCTTTCTGGGTACAAGGAATTCAGACCCATTCAGAGACCCAAGAGTAAGAACAGGGCTGCCCAGAGGATTCAGGGGGCCTGGGGTCTTCAGCGGCAAGGGGCCCCCGCCGCTGAATTGCTGCCGAAGACCCAAAGCGGAAGAAGCTCCGGGGGTCCAGGCCCCACGAGAGTTTTCCGGGGCCCCCGGAGCGAGTGAAGGACCCCGCTCCAGGGGCCCCAAAAAACTCTCATGGGGGCCCCTGCAGGGCCCAGGGCAAATTGCCCCATTTGCCCGTCCCCCTCTGAGCGGCCCTGAGTAAGAATCCAGTCAAACGATATCTTCAGCAAAGCAAATTACTGGGGCGTAAGTATCTCCTGTAGACTTTCCCTTGAGGCTGCAAAGAAAATGTTATGTAAACAACAGCAGTAATTAGATTAATTGAATACATAGCAGTGGGGAAATGTGCAATTCCCGTAGGAACATATACATTCTTAAATGCTTCAAGATCCTGTTTTTCAAACAGTGGTGGACATGCATTCGAAAATGTTCAGGTACCATCCTACTTTGCACATACACCAGTGCATATGCAGGCACAAATCCCTAATTTGCACATCCATCTGGCATGCAAATCCCCAGTTGGTACATGCCCACACAGCTGATCATGCACAAAGCAGATGTGCATTTATGCATTGACAAACACCAATCAGCTGACTTTGGATCAGGCCCTGAAGGTATCTTTTGGTAAAATTAATTAAAAATAAAATAAAATCAGAATTACACCACTTTGGATTGGCAGAAGTGCGTAAAGCCCCATTCTGGGATGGAACACAAAGGATTCTGGGATATGGGCTAGGGGAAGAATAAATGGAATGGTTTGGGGACTGGTGGATGGAAAAAGGTTCTCTTAGCATATGTGCAACGTGCCTCAGGTGGCTGGTGACCAGGATTAATCACCAAATTTGGTCCGCTGGTTGGGTCATTAGCTTCCCCGGCCCAGACTAAGTACTGAGGGAAGCGTGACATGAACACTGATTCATGTCTCCCCTCCCCCCAGGAAAAGGTTGCTCTGGTGTGTGCGTGCACACAGAAGTTGGGGGGGGGGGGTGTCAGGGGCCCAGACATTGGAAGAATTAGGATTCCCCAGTGTCTAGTAGAAGAATCCTCACTTGGAGGCAATCTGCTCTTAGCAATGGCCTTATTCTCCACTGGGCCTCCACCCTCACCGCCAGGGCCGGCTCTGGCTTTTTGGACGCCCCAAGCAAAAAAAAAAAAAAAAAAGAAAGGCGGCGTGGCTGGAGCGCAGGTGCAGGGGAACCGGCTGGGGGAGGGGGAGAGAGCGGGCAGGAGAGAGAGAGAGAGAAGGGAGCAGCCAGGGGTACAGCAGGGGCACTACCACATGGCCCCTCCCACTGCGCCGCCTCCTGCCGCTACAGGGCAGCCGGAGCAGAACAAGAACAAAACAAAACCAAAAACAAGCGGCCGTGCCGCCCTAGGATTGGGCAGAATGCCGCCTCGAACAATCTGCTGCCCCAAGCACCAGCTTGCTCAGCTGGTGCCTGGAGCTGGCCCTGCTCACCACATAGCCAAGTCATGTGGCCTGTTTGCTGACATCCTCCGCCCCGAATATTAAAATTCCAAGTGGTGTCAGCAGCAGCGGGTACAGGCAGGCCATGAATGCTTTCAAGAGCTGCCCCAGTCTCCAACAAAATGCTAAACAGACGAGCTGGAAATCTGAGGGATTTAGAGCCAGAAAACCAAGAAAGGAATGAGTTGGGGATTTGTGCTAGATCCATTAAAACTCAGTAACCAACAGTGGCTGAAATCTTCTAGCCCAAATGGCCTGGGACTCCCAAACATAACATCGTAGAGCAGCTGCTTGAGAAAGTACTTACAACCTTGCCCTGATAGGGATTATGGGTAATATGAAACAGAGCCTTTCCTTGGCTTGAGTGAGCAAGAGTTACTGTACTTGGTTGCCTAAGACTTGCTAAAGACAAGGAGTATTAATAAGTACTCCCTGCACCTCCAGCACCCCAGGAGTAACCAAAAGATCAGATGAGATGCACTGCAAGAGCCAGCGGATGGTGTTAACTTAGAACAATGCTGTTCTACAGACGGAGGAGGTGGCGGTTCTGTATTACTAGGAGGTCCCATTTGCAGGCCTTGTGGACAAAGTGTATAGGATATAGGAAAGGGCATAGCTGTTCAAAGCCAAGAGTCCTATGCGTGGTTCACTAGGCAAAGGGGCAGTGGGTGTAAGGGATTTGCACAGGGAGTGGTGTGGTCCGGTCCAAATAGCAGGGAATGCAGGTGATTCTGGCTGCTACTTTGTGGAGGGTGAGTGAGATGGGAAACAAGGAGGATGTTGCAGTAGCCAAAGGAGGAGATAGCCACGACATGGACAGACATTCTAGGTGAAGGGATGGATTTTTGATAGGCTCATCCAAGGATGTCAAGGCATTTACCCATTGATTCATGAAACCTCAGACAATTATCACCATTGTGCAGACAGGTAATATGAGGCAAAGATTAAGTGGCTTGCCCAAAGTCACACAGTAAGGTGGAAGCCAAGCCAGGAATAAAACATGTCTGCTGACTCCCAAATCTTCTCTCTAGCCACTACACCATACTGCCTCTCACAAGGTTATTTACAGAGCAGTTGGTCCTGTGGAGGCATGGGGTGTCACTGAGCAAATATTCCCCCCAAGGTTGAGTGGGTCTCTTATGGAGCTCTCCAAAGCCCAGGAAGCAGGAGCCCCACACAATTCAGGAGCCAAACATGGTTTCTCAAATGGTAGTGCCAAGGGGCACAGCAAGGCCACTGGACCAGCCCATAAGTCTGATTGCTAATAAGAACATTCCCAACATTAACCTAGACAGCTTGCATAATGAGGAACTGCATCAGGGAGTTGGAAATAGGATGGGAGGCCTTTCACCACCCCCATGGCTCAGCCCTCCAGCCAAGTCACACAGTCAAAACAAATAGACCCCTTCAGGGGTAGCAGAGAGTTCAGTAAACTCTCTGCCCTCAAGGGGCTGAAGACCCTGGTCTCTGGGCCCTTTAAATCAAGCCCTCAACTTGTCCCCTTCTCAGGGTTAGGCCACTTCACCAGCCCCCCCCCCCCCCCACTCTAGGTCCCACCCAGGGACCCTATAAACAGCAGCCTGGTGCTGCTGCCTTTAATTAATTGCTGCTTCCCCAGGCCTCTTCCTAACCTGTCCTTTACCTTAGGGTTAGTCTCTCCCAGGATCAACATATGCTGTCCTTTGAGCTCCTGTTACCAGCAAGGAACACCCTTCCTCACCCCTCTGGTCTCAGCCAGGAGCTGCCCTGCTCAGGCCCTGCAGCTCCTTTTATCTGAGCCTGCTGGGCTCTGATTGGCTGCTTCCATGGGAAGCCCCACCTTCACTGCTCCTTTCCTGGGGCAGGCTGTAGTAGGACTGCGAGGCCTCCAGCAGGGGACCATGAAGGGCTAGTGCATCCCATCACACCATCTCAGAGCTTTCCATGGCTTCTGTGCAGCGAGTTGGAGGCTCCTAATTCAGTGCCTAGTGCAGTGGTCCCCAAACTGTGGGGCATGCCCCTCTAGGGGGGCACAGAGGAACATTTGGGGTGGGAGGGCATGGCAGGGCCTGGGCCAGCCCACATGGGTGGTGGGGTGGGAGCACCGGTCTTGATTGCAGTCCACCCCCTGGCCTCGGCCCCAAGCTGTGGCCTCAGCCCCACCCCCAGCCTTGACTCCCCCCAGCCCTGACCACAGCCCCGCTCCCAGCCACAACCAGAGCCTTGACTGTGGCAAAGTAAAAAGTTTGGGGACCACCAACCTAGTGGATTTTTGTCCACGTCCCAGAGCCCCCTGCCATTATTGGTACTGATCCTGGCAGGCGAGAGGCCAAGGAGTGAGTAGGCTATGGAGCCTAAACTCCCCTCTTGCTGCTGGTGGTCCTTCCATGGTAGTGCTGTGGCCGTGGTCTGTGCCATACTTGGGGGTCTGTGAACAGACACAGGACTTCGCTTTGCAGGGCTGACAAAGTTAGAAGAATAAGACTTTTTCCTGGTTGTGTCCCTAGCCAGCATGGCCCCAGTTCAGCGAAGGCATGTGCTTAAATCCCAGTGACTCCATGTAGATTTAAAGCCGTGCTGAATCCGCGTCTCTCTTAAGAGCTGTAGTGCTCCTACCCAATGACTATTTCCTAAGAAGTCTCCTCATGGTTCCCAACCTCACCCATTGCCCCGCACGCTATCCCCAAGGGAATGGAAACTGGCTCGGGAAAACATTAATAACAATGGCGAGTGAGGATAGAGGGGTTTGCGCGTGTATCGGGGGGAACCCGACATAAAATTGTTGCAGGTGGTAAAAATCCCTGCCTGGCTTGTAATATTTCCCTTCTGCTCAGGCTTTGCTGAAGTCCATAAGCAAGGGAAAGGTCCCTAGGGAGCACTTAGAGAAACTATGAAAAATAATTAAAATCAAATCAAATCAATAAATGTGAGAAGATTGAAAAAATAAACTCCGTCTGCATGAGCTTCGGCTGCCTGTGCTCTCTCTGCCAGTGCTCCCCCCATGAGGCAGCCCCAGGATTAGAAACAAAAGATGCTTTGCTGAAGGAGGATAGAGACTCCCAACCTAGGGAGCAGGAAGGTTTCCAGCCACAGCAGCTGTATTCAGCCCCAATGCACTTTTTCCTGGCTGGAACTCTGGGGCAGCCCAGTCCAGTTCATGGTTCCTGCATATCCCTTTCATGCCTTGGTGGCGCCTGCTTTTACATGGTATAGCCCATTCTGTATTTGCACGGCCATGGCCACAGATATGGTCATTGCATGACAAATACAACATAGACATGTCTTGATTCAGCTACTGGCATGGATATCCCACTAGTGGAAAGTCCGCCTTCAGGGAGTGTGCAGTGGCACAAAGCACCTGCAAACTCTACTCTGCTAAGGGGCACGGAGATTGCCATCAGAGCCTCTCAAATGGGCATTCCTTGCCAGGAAAAGGGCCTGGTCCAGGTGCCCATGTAATGCACTGGGTTTAGTGCATTTGATAGACCATCCACCTCTGCCAACAGGACTCCAGGTGCAGCTTGAAGCTGCTTCCCTCTGCTGGAGATCCCTAGGGGAGGGGAGTGCTGCAAGTGCTGCCTGGCTTTCCATGGAGAGTGAATCCCTTGCGGAGCAGAAGCCACCACTGGTGCAGAGGGAAGAGAGTATAGTTGCAACCCCCTAAGCCAGTGGGGGTGAATCAAACCAAAGGGCCAAATTCAGGTACAGCTCCACCAACTCCAGGAGTAAGAGCTTCTGTTTAAAAGGTGACAATGGGTCTAGCTAGATCATTCCTACATGGGGAAAAACAGCCAAGAGACCAGGACACTCCAGGACTTTCATCTAGTGGAGTTTCTGCCTAATCTCTCCATTGCCAACCCCTCATCTCCATGGAGCAGGCAAGGGTTCATGCCAGCCCTCCACCCATGCAGGTGACCCAAGGTCTGCAGAGCTCTCAGGACACCAGCACCTCTGCACAATTCCCCACAGTAGCATGGCTCCGACCCGTGATGCACTCCCCAGTCACTGCCCCTGAGCATCCCTTCCGGGAGGGAGTCATTGAGCAGAGGTGCCAGCAGCCCGGGGAAATGCTGGCAGAGTCACATTATCTTACCTGTCCCAGTCTGTCATGGCTCAGGAGGATGGTGTGAAGGAGAATGGCCCATCCCCAGGCTGCTGCCCTAATGCACACAACCCTGACCCCACAGTGCACTTGTAGAGCGGGATTTTGTGGGGTGGGAAACAAAGGGAAACAATGTAGCTGAGCCACTGAACTCCCCTCCCCACCCCAGGGATGCCTGTGCATGGTAGCAGGTCAGACCCATGACATTTGCATGAGAGAGATTCTGTAGAGCCATGCCATGCTAACAAAGGATCTGGTACTGCTCCCATTGACATCTACAGCAAAGCTCCCATTGATTTCAGTGATAGATGGCACTCCTCTGTCTGAATCAACACCGAACTGCGGGATGAGAAGGAAAACTTGGGGGTCATTAAGGATCCCAGGCACTCATTGTAGGAGTGGGGTATTAAGTAGCGATAAAATACTGCATTTTCCCTTCATTCCATTATTAATGGAATAAAATGGCACGAGATCAACTTTTTGCTATGAATAAATTCATTTTCCTCCCAGCTGTTGAAGAATCTGCTACCCTGGGAGTGTCCATAAAGGCATCTTTCCATTCTCAGAGACCTCGGGGTATATCCACAGCAGAAGCAACTGGCTCTAAGTGTCAGCCTCGCAAGTGTAGTTAGAGCTGTTCCAGCCTCGTTCCCTGGCTTCAACAAAACGCTGAACAGGCACTGTGGAAATCTCAAGGACTGGGAGCCAAGCACTGACCAAGAAGGAAAATTATGGAGGATTCATGCAAATTCACCTAAGACTCAGTAACCAGCAGCTGCAGATCTCCCCAAACCGCCAATGATTTGAAGACTCCAACATAACACTTTGTCACAGCTGCTTTGTTCCAGAACTTTCTGGTTGTAAATTAGAGGTGGGAGCCTAATATTACACTTGGGTTTTCCAAAGACGCTGGAGAAGGCAGAAGTGTGTGATCTTCCAGGAGACACCAAAGAAGAAAGTGGGATTGATTGGAGTCATAGGACCAGATCCTCAACTGGTGTAAAGCAACATTGCTCCCGTGTAATCAGTGAAACTACACCAATGTACACCAGTTAAAGAACCAGTCCACATGAAGTGGGTTGCAAAAGACCTATTGATTATTTGGTCACCCTTGTCTCCTTACTACTACCCCATCGGTGCGAGACCACGTCTACCCAACAGCTGGTCAAATAGGGGGAAAAAGTGATTGGTGAATATTAGTGAATAAAAGCTCAAGTTCAGTTCCCTTTGATTCTAGGCGTTTGATTTGCAATTTCACAAGCAGCTGTTCACAAAAGTGTCTGTGAATCGCAAACATTTTATAAATTTTACATGAACGATGCTTGTGAAAACTGGAAACTGTGTTATTCACTATTCATTATTCTCTTGTTTAATAATGTTTGTCATCCAAACAGAGAGCAAAAATAACACCATGTGACTTATGGGACCAATCACACAATATGAACAACAAATGTCAGGGAGAAAATAGGCAGAGTGAACAGCTTATAGAATATCAGGGTTTGAAGGGACCTCAGGAGGTCATCTAGTTCCAACCCCCTGCTCAAAGCAGGACCAATCCCCAGACAGATTTTTGCCCCAAATGGCACCCTCAAGGATTGAACTCACAACCCTGGGTTTAGCAGGCTAATGCTCAAACCACTGAGCTATCCCTCCCCCCAGACCTGGAAGGGACCTTGAAAGGTCATTGAGTCCAGCCCGCTGCCTTCACTAGCAGGACCAAGTACTGATTTTTGCCCCAGATCCCTAAGTGGCCACCTCAAGGATTGAAGTCATAACCCTGGGTTTAACAGGCCAATGGGATAGCTCAAACCACTGAGCTATCACACCCCCTAATAAACAACTATGCTGAAAATTGTTCACTCAGCAAATACATGCAAATAAACACATTTAAGGAAAATCGGGATCAGTTCATGAAAAATTCACTCATCATAAAAGGGGTTAAATTGTTACGGCCAGATAGTAGGGTTACCATACGTCTGGATTTTCCCGGACATGTCCGGCTTTTTGGGCCTCAAACCCCCGTCCGGGAGGAAATCCCAAAAAGCCAGACGTGTCCGGGAAAATAGGGAGGGAGGGAGGGAGGGGATGGCGGTGCTCGGCCGGGGGCCGGGGGCGGAGCCGGTGGTGTGGGGCCGGGGCCGGCGGTGCGGGGTTGGGGGCTGGCGGTGCAGGGCTGGGGGCTGGGCCGGGGCCAGCGATGCTCGGCCGGGGGCCGGCAGTGCTCGGCCAGGGGCTGGGCCCGGGCCGCGGGTGCTCAGGTCCGGGCCGGGGCCGGGGCCGGCGGTGCTCGGCCGGGGGCCGGCGCCCCAGGGCCCGAAGCGAGCCGGGCGGGAGACGCCGGGGCCAGAGCCTCTTGGCCTGGGCCGGCCGGCCGCCAGAGGGAGCTGCTTGGCCGGACTGGGCAGCGCCGCTCTGCGCCCCAGCTTACCTGCTGCCTCCCTGTTTCAGGCTTCCCGCGAACATTTGATTCGCGGGAAGCAGGGGAGGGGGAGGAGCAGGGAGCGGAGCATTCAGGGGAGGGGGCAGAGTTGGGGCGGGGACTTTGGGGAAGGGGCGGAGTTGGGGCGGGGCCGGGGCCCGTGGAGTGTCCTCCTTTTTTTAAATTAAATTATGGTAACCCTACAGATAGTGATCATGTTACTCCAACTGATGAACAGTTACTCACACGAGGAGTCCCACTGAAGTCCATGGAGTCACTTATGTAAGTAACTGCTCACCGGTGTGAATAAAGGATTCATAATTTGGCCCCCAATAAATATTATTCTTAACTAATAGTCCAACTAGCTCCATTCTTGAATGTTTGCCCAGTGCCATTTTCAGTGTCTCAAAAGTAGTGCATCTTGAGAGAGTATCCAACAGCCTCATAGATATTACAGCTAGTAAAAAAAAAATTCTGTAAATAACCCTGTTTCTCGCTTCCCCCCCCTCTTTGTCATGAGTGTGAGGTGTTTGTTTCTGCAGCACAACAGGAGAATAAATCAAACGTGGAGCCCCTCTGCTTGTCCTTAGTTTCTCCTGTGGCTTCTGCTCCATTCATAAATAAAAATAATAATGACCAGCTCTGATACAGCACTTTCCATCATAGAATCATAGAATATCAGGGTTGGAAGGGACCTCAGGAGGTCATCTAGTCCAACCCCCTGCTCAAAGCAGGGCCAATCCCCAACTAAATTATCCCAGCCAGGGCTTTGTCAAGCCTGACCTTAAAAACCTCTAAGGAAGGAGATTCCACCACCGCCCTAGGTAACCCATTCCAGTGCTTCACCACCCTCCTAGTGAAAAAGTTTTTCCTAATATCCAACCTAAACCTTCCCCACTGCAACTTGAGACCATTTCTCCTTGTTCTGTCATCTGCTACCACTGAGAACAGTCTAGATCCATCCTCTTTGGAACCCCCTTTCAGGTAGTTGAAAGCAGCTATCAAATCCCCCTTCATTCTTCTCTTCTGCAGACTAAACAATCCCAGTTCCCTCAGCCTTTCCTCATAAGTCATGTGCTCCAGCCCCCTAATCATTTTTGTTGCCCTCCGCTGGACTCTTTCCAATTTTTCCAAATCCTTATTGTAGTGTGGGGCCCAAAACTGGACACAGTACTCCAGATGAGGCCTCCCCAATGTCGAATAGAGGGGAATGATCATGTCCCTCAATCTGCTGGCAATGCCCCTACTTATACAGCACAAAATGAAATGCCATTAGCCTTCTTGGCAACAAAGGCACACTGTCAACTCATATCCAGCTTCTCGTCCACTGTAGCCTCTAGGTCCTTTTCTGCAGAACTGCTGCCTAGCCATTCGGTCCCTAGTCTGTAGCAGTGCATGGGATTCTTCCGTCCTAAGTGCAGGACTCTGCACTTGTCCTTGTTGAACCTCATCAGATTTCTTTTGGCTCAATCCTCTAATTTGTCTAGGTCCCTCTGTATCCTATCCCTACCCTCCAGCGTATCTACCACTCCACTCCTCCCAGTTTAGTGTATTCTGCAAACTTGCTGAAGGTGCAGTCCATGCCACCCTCCAGATCATTAATGAAGATATTGAACAAAACCGGCCCCAGGACCAACCCTTGGGGCACTCCGCTTGATACCGGCTGCCAACTAGACATGGAGCCATTGATCACTACCTGTTGAGCCCGATGATCTAGACAGCTTTCTATCTACCTTACAGTCCATTCATCCAGCCCATACTTCTTTAACTTGCCGGCAAGAATACTGTGGGAGACTGTATCAAAAGCTTTGCTAAAGTCAAGGAATAACACATCCACTGCTTTCCCCTCATCCACAAAGCCAGTTATCTCGTCATAGAAGTCAATTAGGTTAGTCAGGCATGACTTGCCCTAGGTGAATCCATGCTGACTGTTCCTGATCACTTTCCTCTTCTCTAAGTGCTTCAGAATTGATTCCTTGAGGAGATTTTTCCAGGGACTGAGGTGAGGCTGACTGGCCTGTAGTTCCCCGATCCTTCTTCTCCCCCCCCCCCTTTTTTTTTTTTGAGATCCCTAAATTTCAAAGGAGGTCAGTGTCATTATTTTACAGATTGGGAAACTGAGGCACAGAGGGGCAGTGACTTGCCCAAGGTCATCCAGCAGGCCAAGGGCCAATCTGGGAATAGAACACAACCCTTCTGCATTCCAGTCCATTGCTCTATGCCTGGGTAACTTGGCCTCTCCCAATCAGCTTCCATGAACTCCCACAAACTCTTTAAGGCAGCTCATTTAGGAGATCACATCTCCTATAAAACTTTTATTTTCTAAGATACAAAGGAAAACAGAGCCAGTGATTCATATTATTGGGCATGGAGGTGAAGGGAGAAGTGAGGTTGATAAGGTATCAGAACTGTGCCATCAGGTTTCTCAGGGTCTATAACACGCTGTACAGCACAGAAGAGACCTGCTCTGCCCAGTGGCACTCTCAGGGCTAGCGGAAACCTCCAGGCCACTTCAGACGTGCTGTAGGAGAATGGGGCTTGTTCTCACCTCTTCTTGCCCATGGCTTTGAGAATCCAACTTAGACATCACCGCCATTTCTCTTAGCATTAGGAGAGGAACTGGTCTGCTATAAAGTTCTGGAAGACACACACACACACAATCATCTCTTATGCAGATATTTTCAATGTACCCCCCTCTATTGCCTATTGTTACCCCCAAATCTATTCCCATTCAGCACAGAAATCCATTCCACATTCTTCCCCTTCTTATTTCAAGTGAATGAACAGACTGCTGGAGTCCTTTACCTCTCTGACCCTAAGGCACATTTCATTTTCTTCTGGGATGGATAATGACAAGCAAATGCCGGCCTGGATTTCTGCATCCACCAGGTACTTCTCGGAGTCTGCTTCTTCATTCGCTGCCCTCCCACCCCCCACGCCATTCCCCTTTTAAAAGAGACATGTCTTCTGCAAAATATTCATCCCCTCTTGTGTGTGTTTATATAAGAGGGGACTGTATCTGACATCTCAGCACCTAGATGCTAGAATGACTAGAGCTGTATAAATATAGATGAGATAGGTAATTTGTGGGTAGTTCTTAAAGTTTTCTGTCTGGGCTGAATTTCTATCATATCTTAGGGTTTTACTCTATCACTCATCACTGTAGTGTCTGGGCTTATTTCCACGGCTGCAACTCAACTGGAGTCACTCGGTGTGACTGAGCGGAGAATTTGGCCTTGTGACTGTATACTTGTTGCGGTTTTCAAGCGCAACAGGGAAGGGTCACGCAAAGAGTGACCTTCCTATTACGTCTGCACATGATTTCTTCCCTTCCCCTGTCTGGCTTTGAAATATGCCCCTGAAAGCCTACAAAGCTGAGTGCGCAGGACCAGCTTCCGAGTTCAGTCACACCAGAGAAGCTCCACTGAAGTGTAACTGAGATCAGAATCTGGCCCACTCTCCCTAACAGGAACCCGCAGGGAGGTGTCACAAGACATAAACGTGAGCACAGGCAAATTGCAAACCTTGGCAGCTGCTTAGTTGCAATTTGGCAGATCTCTGGATAATCCCACCTGCTTGTCTTCTGCATAGGTCATGGCCCAGGGATAGTAAAGGTTGGGAAGGTAGGGACTTTCCCACACACTGTTGTGCTAATATATTGTACCACAGCAATCTCAGAAATGGGGGAGGGAGAGACAACTCTGACAATGCTATTCCTATGCACATTATATCCAGGCCTGGCTTCAATCATATCTCTCCATCAAAGTATTTCAATCTTTCTAAGCAGTGTGGGGAGAGAGAGAGAGAGAGAGAGAGGCAGAGGGGGACAGGCAGAGAGACTGACTCCTAGAATTAGGAGAGAGGTCTGTGCATGAACTTTCAAACAGGCTGGGGTTTCCCTTTCCCTCCTAATGCAACTCAACCTTGACCTGGAAGGACCTTCTGCACAGGGGAGAGATGACATTAATCTCCCTGCTCAGTCAACCTTGAGCTCTCTTTTAAGTGCCCGGTGTGACACAGGCTGCTTCCCAGGGCTGGAGTCCTGTTCACTGTGGGTCGTGCTTTGAGCATTCCCCCTTTTGCACTCTCCAGTTTTGTTTTGCTTGTAACCTGCCCAGCAGAAGAATGTGGAATACCACCAGGTTCCTGTCCCCTCCATCATCACCCCCAAGCAGAAATGCACAGGCAAGCAAGCAAAACCACTGCGCTGAGGTTGCCTGGGAGAAAAGGTGTTTGGGGTTTCAACTGGGGTCATGTAATGAGAAATCAGAGTGGGAAAAGCACTATTAGGTCATCTAGACTATTCCCTCCCCTGCCACCCCACAGCCAGTGAGGGACTGCTCCTTCCACTAAATTCTCTAGTCCCATTTTCAAAGGTCCAAGCAACGCAGCGCCCATCACTTCCCTTGGGAGGTACTGCACAGCATTAGGAAATTTTTTCTGATGTTCACCCTAAATTGCTATGTTCTTAATTTCATCCCATTACTCCTTGTGTCATACCTGTTTCCAGCATCCCGTTGGTATCCCCCTAGAATTGTGTCATATGCTAGCGGCTGTGTGTGTGAGGGGGGATATTGAGGCATCAGGAGAGCTGCAGCGTTGTGCAAAATTTGCTTTGGTTTTGGTTCACGTGGAATCACAACCCCGAGTTCAGGTTTGAGTTTCAATCCTAAAACTCCAAACATAACTCAAGCAAAACCACAGAGATTCACCTGCTTTTGAATTGAAACTTTTGCAAAACTGCAATCCGCCCTCAATTATAAACAGGGCCCAGGTTCAACTGAAAAGTTGGTGGGACTCAGGGAAGCTTTGGATGACCCTGGGCTGGTTTTGGACTTTCGAGGAAATGGCTTGCACAGCAAGAGTCTTCACACTGGTCGGAACTTGTGAGCCCTCTCCCACCACAATAGCAGGAGACAGCGGGGAAAATAGATCTGGGTTCAAACAAATCCCTGGCTTTAACCCTTCCAATATGGATCTGAACCCTCCCAGAACAGACCTCCTCCACCCCACAACGTGAATCTGAACTCTCCTAGATCAGAACCCCTCCTTCTTCTGGATCTGAACACTACTCCTGGATCAGATTCAGAACCCCTCTCACTGTGGATCCAAAAATTCACTGTTGTCCCCCTTCTGAACCAAAACCACCCTCTGATTTGAATCCCCTTCATTCTGCAGCTTGGACTCCTTTAGGGAGGAAAGCAGAAAGCTTGAACTCCCTTTCCCTGATTCCTTCGGCATCTAAACTTGGTTTCACAACTTGCATTCTCGGAACAGAGAGCTGTTGTGAAGATAAATAATTGGTTCCCCTTGTGGGCTGACACTGATAATAAACCATGTGTGAAACACATGGGCCAGCAGAGGCACATGTGCTTAGAGCTACACAACTGAAACTCTCTTTTTGCAGACGATGTAATTTGTTCTTTCTGGGATATTTGGCACTGGAAGGGAAAATGATCTACGGAGACCACTGCAGGACCTGCCCCCCCCAGCTCTTTTAAACCATCCACCTGTAGCACAGGAAGTTGGATGCTGTGCCTGGATTCTCTCTGCAGGCTCCAAGAATGTACCTACCCGGGAACCCCTGCATGCACTCTTGTTGGTATGCAAGAGGAATTCAGGCTCAATGCTCATTTCAGCAAAGGCATTGAACCCAGGTCTTCGGAGGCAGAAGGCTGCAGTGTTAACCCGCTGAGATCTCCTGCTTTGTTCTGCTCCTTAAATGGTGGTTTACAGGGAATGTCACCAAGGTGCCTGAGCCCTGCCATCATGGGCTGAAATGGAACTGCCTGGGATTTGCTAGTGGGGGTCACTCACCACCTGTCTGGGTTTTGGGTCTCACCACCTGTCAGGGCTTTCAAGGGTAGGCACGAGGGGGTCAGTGCTGGAATGAAGGCGATATTTCTCAGGCGGGTTTTTCTTTAGCAACTTAAAACCATTGTAGCCTTTAAAACTCTCTCTGTGCTGCTGTTCCCATTGGGTGTCCATGGGTCTGGCTGCCTCTGCTCCATGGCCCGCTCCCTACTCTCCTGCTCCATTGCCATGCGTCCGACTGCTCCTGCCTTGTGTGTCATCAATTCTGCTCCCTTTCCTTGGATCGTGCCCTTTGTAACTCCACTGACGTGTCATGACAATTCCACTCCATTTCCATGCACCGGGCCTCTCCTACTCCGGGTCCGGGTCCCTTTGCTCCTGCCCTGCTTCCAGGTATCCTGCCCTGTTGCTCCTCTCACTGTCTGTATGTGCCAGTGCTCTGTCAGCCTGCCCTGCCATTCCTCCCCTGCTTCTGTGGGTCCTGCTGCCCTAGCCCCCTTTCTGTGTGCCTTGAGGCTCCCACTGACTCCAATGCAGTCCTTCCTACCACCTCAGCTCCTTTTCCATGTCCCGCTTTCCCCGAGTTCCTCAGGGGATTTTGTCCCTCTTCTCTCAGTGCTGAAGGCCCAGAATAACTGAGCCCATCCTGGCAGCCCAGTGCAGGCTGTGCATTGTACTGCTCTCATTTGGGGGTAGCAGACAGATGTAGGGCTACGTCTGCAAAATCTGGGACCACGTGCCCAGCTGTTCAACTGGGTTTCAGGGCTGCAAGGCCCAGTATCCAATGTGCAACCTGCTTCTCCCCCTTCCCTGCCTGCTGCAGACTCCTTGGCTGTGGGACTGGGGGCTCAGTAGCCCAGAAGGGAGTAAGGGCTGGGTCTATGGTGCCTCTGGAAGGAGATAGGGGGATCATGGCCAGAAGTTTTGTCTTAGACAGGATATTGTTTCCCAGCTGGGACCGGGACAAAGGGGGAGATGCTCTGAACCTACTAGGGGGTCATGCTCTTCCCAGATTGCTCAGTAAGTACAGAGCAGCCCATCTTCCCTCCCCACGCAACAACCCACCTCCCCCTCACATTTCAGCTCAGCCCTGGTGGGGTGAGGCCCCATTGGCTGAAGCTGCCCTCACTCCCCACCGCGGGGAAGTTGTTGGTTTTGGTTCAACCAAAAGCTGAAAGAGGAGCCAGTGACTAGACAGCGCTACCCCACAGGGAGCCCAGACTTGTGAAAGTTTGTTCAAGAGTTCACCCAGGTCAAAAGGGAGCGTTAGGCAAAGTCTCCCCCTTGGAGAGACGGCCGCGCCAGCAAACTCCGCGCCTGCTTTTTAATCTTAAATCACATCAAATCATCTTCAACAATCATTTATTGTTTCTGGGCCGGCTCCAGCTCCAAACAAGATAGAAGCCAGAGCCCCCTGCTCGCAGCCCCCACACTTTCCAGCACTGAAAGCCTCCCTCCCAGCAGCTCTCAGGGCCTGAGTGGGAGCATGGCCGTGCCAGCCCCACAGCACAGTGAGGGCAGAGAGACAGGCACAGACAGCATGCTCCAGAGTGAGGAATGGCTCTGCGGTCATTTCCACATATGGAGCCCAGTTCCAGATGGCGGTGACACCACTGCGGTGGGTGTGGAAGGCCTTGGGTGTACTCAGCTCCTGTTGACAGGGGTGGGGCATTGGAAAGACATGGGGAGTTGCTAGAACTGATATGTTCCTCCTCGAGCTTAGAACGTTTGAGGACAAAGTGATTTTTAACCAGATAATGATCCCCACAGCTTCTCGGGGAGGGGGCCTTGTCCTTCTCCCTATCTGTAAAGCAGCTGAGCTGCTGCTGGTGCCAGACAAATCACACAGACCCCAGCGATACCAATACGAGTACTGTAGCTAGCCCTCAACATCAGGCACTTCCATCAGTGGGCAAGCGAGAGACAGAGGAGGAAACAGGGAATCAAACCCCCGGGGGGAGAGGAACCAACTGTCAGACAAAACCGCTGCTGAGATACAGTTGAGACAAAGGCAACAACGATCAAGAGCTCAAAACCCAGTTCTCCGATGGGCGGGGGGCTTGGCAGACTAGGTGATTTTACATGATCCACTGCAAACGGAGGCAGTATTGTCTAGTGGTTAGGAAAAAGGACTAGCAGTCAGAAGACCTGTGCTCTCACTGTGACTCACTGCGTGGCCTTAGGCAAATCGCGTAGCTTCTCTTTGTGCCTCAGTTTCACCATTTAAAAATGAGAAGAATCGTTAGAGCAGGGCAAATACTGTGTTGTGAATCATGTAGGACCAGCTCCTCATATAGTATCTAGGCACCTAACTCTCCTTGATATTTACGGGAGTTAGGCACTTACAGATCTTTGAGGAGCTAGACCTCAGCCTATAGACTTCACCTCTTTTTCTATGTGTGAACTGTCCCCGAGCAGGTTATGACTGATTGCAAAGAGCAAAACGAGTCACCAAGTCATTCCTGCTAATAACGATTAATCATAGCTCACTGGGGAGCAGCTTGTCGACAGTATTCAATCTTCAAGCTGTGCTGGTTAGTTTTGATTGGATAAAGAGGTCACATAGTACATTCCTGTTCTCTGACTGGAAGAATGCAACTCTTAGGCCTGGTCTACACCTAAAAGTTAGATTGATCTAGCTACATCGCTCAGGGCTGTGAAAAATGCCATGCCCCGTGTGATGTAGTTAGGCTAACCCAGGGGTAGGCAACCAAAGGCGGCACGTGAGCTGATTTTTAGTGGCACTTACACTGCCCAGGTCCTGGACACCGGTCCGGGGGGGCTCTGCATTTTAATTTAATTTTAAATGAAGCTTCTTAATCATTTTAAAAACCTTATTTACTTTACATACAACACTAGTTTAGTTATATATTATAGAATTATAGAAAGAGACCTTCTAAAAATGTTAAAATGTATTACTGGCACGCGAAACCTTACATTAGAGTGAATAAATGAGGACTCGGCCCACCACTTCTGAAAGGTTGCCGACCCCTGGGCTAACCTAACCCCCACTGTAAATGCAACTAGGTCAACTAAAGACTTCGCCAGTCAACCTAGCTACCATCTCTGAAAGGTGGATTATGTACGTCAGTGTAGGAAGCGTCTGCACCCTAGCTGTGCCACTGCAGTGTGGATATACCCTTTGGGCCAGGAGTGAATGCAGGAAAGTTTTACTCCACGTTTTCTTTCCCCTATCCGTTGAAAGAGCCAGGTGTTCAGCTGGGGTCAATCAGTATAGCTTCACCAACTTGAATAGAGCTCCACTCATTTACCCCAGGGGAGGACTGGCCCTCAATTTGACATCTGCACCAGCATTCCTGCTGGTAAATGCATCTCTTTGCAGAGAGTGAACACAAGACAGGGAGGTGGACACAATCCAAACCAACCTGCTCAAAGGTTTGATCCAACACAATGCTTCCTTGCTATATAATAATAAGGGTATTAATACTCACTTCTCCTTTTGGAAGTTGCTCTGAGACCTGTGGCTAAAAGATGCTATTTAATTGCAAGGAGTTATCAATATTTGTGTCTACAGAAGAGCAGGGCTAAGAGTTCCCCCTGCAGACTGGCATCAGTCAGGCTCCAAACAAGTGGTGGAGTTTCTTCCTCCTCCTCCTGCCACATGCCTCCCTCCAGCATCCTTCTGGATGGCTCTGAACTTGACAAAGATGCTCAGTACTTAATTCAGACCAGCCCCGGGCCGCTGCAGCAAAATGGTTACAGGTGCTGCTGGCCTGGAACAGTCCAGTGAAACATCTAAAGAAAGCATCCTGGTGGAGTCTATGGAGAAGCAGCAATGGGAGGTCTATGATCCTCTCCTCCCCTGCTATGCCCTACCCTGGTGCAAATGGCACCAGCTTACACAGATACACCTGGAGACAATGGAGTCAAAGGTACATTTGAGAATTTCCTGGCAAAGGCCACAGCTGGGTTCTGGCTT
Organism: Chrysemys picta bellii; assembly: GCF_011386835.1. Taxonomy (NCBI): domain Eukaryota; kingdom Metazoa; phylum Chordata; order Testudines; family Emydidae; genus Chrysemys; species Chrysemys picta. Next base: position 34,937,408 of record NC_088803.1, on the reverse strand, counting down.
CCATCAAGCAGGCTGTGATCTTGAGCCAACAAGATAATGGGAGGTATAAACAGAGCTCAAGGTGCTACCAGTTTGCAAAGAGGCGGAGGAGCGTTCAATGAGAGCCTTACGACATATGCGTTCTTGGACTGGCCTGGGCAATGGTTTAAGCAGTAGGAGATGAAAGATGGCCCAGTGGTTAGGGCACAAGCCTAGGATTTCACAGACCTGCCTTCAAGTCCCTGCTCTGCCACAGAGGTCTTGTCTGTATTTCACTTAGGGTACGTCAACACAGCAACTAAACACCCGCCGCTGGCCCAGGTCAGCTGACTGAGGCATGTGGGGAGGGTCCCAGAGCCCAGGATCCAGCCTGAGCCTGAATGTCTACACAGCAATTTTAGCCCTGCAAGCCTGAGTCAGCTGATCCAGGCCAGCTGCAGCCATGCGCGGGTCTTTTACTCACTCCAGTGTGGACATGGAGGCTCAATTCGCCATCTGTGAAATGGGGATAATAGCACTGCCCTAGCTCAGAGGGGCCTTCTAAGGCTGAACATATTAAACATTGACAGATGCTCAGATATGACAGTAACAGGGGCCAGAAAAGTATCTGAGATAGAGAGATCCAGAAAATAAACATCTGAAAGACTTGGCTAACAACAATACGTATCCCCACCCTCTGAGCGCAGACGTGCCAAGGTTCCATCTCATCTGCCGTCTCATCTTATGCAGACACCAGCGCTGGGGGCTGCAGAGAAACGGCCTGAAGGGGCCGACGCTCTGCTCACTGACACTTAGGAGTAACTCCCCTGAAGACAGTGGGCCTGATTCTCCACTGCCTTACCCAGAGTGCTGCACTCATTTCCGCCAGGGCAAAGTGGCTGCACAAGGCTAACTAATCAGAGTGGTGGTGGTGCCTGCTTTGCATCAGGGTCTGGAACAACACATGCTGCGGGGCAGCGGAGAGCCAGGCCCAGGGGTGCACATCCGAGAGAAGTGGAAGGGCCCAATTCTTCTAAATGGGACAGTCACCTTCTGACATGAGACAGCAACTTCTCAGCATCTATGGAGGTAAACACTCTACTGGGACACAGGATTTACCATCACAGAGCAGAGCTTAATAGGGACACGAAGTCTCTCATCCTCCCTTTGGTTGTAGATAATACACCTGATTCTGCTGAGGAAGGTGAAACCCCTTACTCCACGCGGTCAACTGTGCAGTTCTGTATGGGGGAAGATGGGAGTGGGGGGTGCGGTGGGGGGGGTTGTTTCATGAACCTGGGAGTGATCAACTCATGCCCTGAAACATGACATTTGATTACCCTTCCCTTAGCCTGCAAAACCACAAAAATTATTACGTGTCATAAACGTATCCAGCTCTATGCCAATCCAGTCTCACTGCTGGAGTCCGTGATGAGATTGTGCAAGCTAATCTAGCATGTAAAACTTGTAAAGTAATTTATATGACTGTCAGTTACCCATGTCTCCTAAAATCATAATAGATGCAGAAGCCTAGATTCATAAATACAAAGGGTCAGGGCAGAGGAGTAAAATATGCCCCATAGTCTCAGCACTTCAGATCCAAACTACTAACATTACAGGCTGATGAGACACCAAATATCACACTCCCCCACTCCATTTCAATACTTGCTGCATCACCACGTGCTCAGCTGTTACCTGGAATTGTTACTGTGAGAGAGGAAGTTATGTTGGCACCTCCTGTGACTGGAAAATAGAAAAGGTTCCCTTCCCTGCTCCCAGTCACTACCTTTGTCAAGAGGTCATGGCTAAAAAGAGCAATGAACTCTGTGAGGGGACAGGGCCTGGGAGAGGACCAGGGAATGTGCGTGCTTTTGGTGCTACACTGCTTGGGAAGTGTGGGAGCCCACAGCAGGGGAGATCAAATTAATGAGACTGTATGAGAAGGAAAACATAGCCCCATCCTCTCTGCCCAGCCCCTATGGCACCCAGCCTGAGTAGCTCCTGACCCAGTGCATTCGTTAGTAGTAGTAGTAATATCACAGTATTCCCTGCAGCCCCAACCGAGATCCAAGCCCCATTATGCTCAGGGCAGTACAGACACCCACTGAGAGACAGTCCCAGTCCTGAAGAGCATACAATCTAAACAGTCAAAACGTGGGAGGGGAAAAAAGAGGTTCAGAGAGGAGAAGGGACTTGTCCTAAGTCATTCAGCAGGTTAGTGGCAACATCAGGAAGAGAAGCCAGGTCTCCTGCCTCCCAGTCCAGGGCCCTAGCCACGAGACTACTGCTGCTTCTGGAGCCTACTCAGGTGTATAGCCGTGCCCTCTGCTGTAAATGGAGGCTTGACAAAAATGCAAGGAGATCTTGATCCATGGCATCCTCTCAGAAGCTTTCGGTACGACCGATGGCAATGCAGAAGGCAGGATTTCTGAATCACAGCCAGCACGCTTGCATGTGGAAGGAAGAGGGCCAATTTGACTCCTCTGTCCCTTGCCCATGAGCTGCATTGCACGAAGAAGAGATCAAGACGACGACAGGAAAAAAACGTGTCTAGGCTGCAAGCTACCTACCACCAGATGGCACTGCAGCCAAATCACCTACCTCCAAGGCAACCCACATATTTAAAAGGACATTGCTAAGTACTGTCCGTGATTGTCACTCTCCATTGTTTGTTAGTTTAATTATTACCCTACACCCATCATGCTGTTACAAGAAGTTGGTCGGTTTCATAGCAGATCATGCTGTGTGTATTAAAATTAGAGGCCACCCAAAGGTGTCCCTTTCTTCCTAATTAGACACATAATGACTGGTTTCAGAGTAGCAGCCGTGTTAGTCTGTATCCGCAAAAAGAACAGGAGTACTTGTGGCACCTTAGAGACTAACAAATTTATTAGAGCATAAGCTTTCGTGGACTACAGCCCACTTCTTCGGATGCAGAAGTGGGCTGTAGTCCACGAAAGCTTATGCTCTAATAAATTTGTTAGTCTCTAAGGTGCCACAAGTACTCCTGTTCTTTTTGTAGACACCTAATGTGATTATCTGTGCTAAGGGTGCACACGGGACAAGATATTTGGATTCAGAAATCTGACACGTGGAGCCCAATTTTGTTCCCAGTTATGTATGCATGGTTCCCATTCATTTCCATGGTGTTCAGGTGGTAGAGTCTCTCTCTCTCTTGCTTTCTCTCTCTCTCTCTCTAAGAAAGAGAGAGAGAGAATTTGCCTCTATTTTTGCCCCTTTCCCCCCCACCCAAGTGTGTGTAAATGGTCAGCTGGAGATTACAACACAAGTCTGCACAGGCCTGTTGTATTGGCCATGTCAGGGGTGTTGCCTGGAGTGGGCATAGTAATCAGAACACTGTTGTGGGCTGTACAGTAGCCCTGAGGCTACTGTACGTTACCTGGGGGCTGATTCAGCTCCAGGGGCCTACAAGTCAGTTTTGAGCTGCAGCTGTGCTAAGTGGAGCTCTGGCACATGCTAGGATCTGGCCTAGAGAGCCCTGAAACCCACATTAGTTGCGGTACTTGGCATTTGTATTCAGCCAGAGCCCTGGTACCATGGACATCTCATCATTTACAAAACATATTCCAGCAAAGTGTTACACCCAGGCCTTCCGGTTCTCAGAATAAACTAATATTTACCATTACCATGGCAAAGAAAGCTGGAAGCCTCAGGTATCCGGAAATGACTTGCCTTGTAACATTCTAGCTGTGCTGCAGCTACAGATTAACTGCTACTGCTATCTCTTGTACGGTATGCAGAGGGACACAGGGGAACTTCCAGCAGCAGTGGCAATAGCTCCACTCTTACAAGCTGATCCTTTCGGTCTCCCCAGTAGAGGGGTTGCTCCTGGAGTGGAGGAATCCCAATCTCAACTACAGTAACCCCAGGATGAACATACACAGGCCCAGCTCCCACACAGGAATCTTTTCCAAAGGTGCCACATTTAATGGTCTGGACAAACCAATTCTCGCATCACAATAGTGCTACCTCATGATAAAATGTTGCATTGGCCCATCTCAGCGTCGTAGGGATGATGCAACAAAGGCTCTGAAAGTCAGGTTAGGGCCATCTAATGTCCTGCAGGAGAGGTTTGCAGACCCAGGATCATCCTCAAAGAAATCCTAGAACAACGGACATAGGAGGCAAACAATTCCAAACCCTGCTCTTTGCTTTAGTTTTCCATTTTTCCTCATTTTCCATTCCTGTCTCTTGTTCCCTCTCTCCCTCACTTTCCATTTTGTCTGCAGCTGAAAACCCAATAACTGGGAACCCTCCAGTCACTACAATATTTTTTTCCCTTCTTCCTCAAACTCCCCCCCCTCCCATTTCATCTTCAGTCGCAAAGTCCCTTGTTTTTCCACAAGATTCCAATGCAATACTCCTGCAGGCATTTTCCACTACAGGAGAAACTTCATACAATGGCAAAAATGCATAGAATTCAGTCTATTCTGTTCTCTTACCTTTCAGTGACCTTTGGCGAGGTTTGGTGGCGTGACATCCCCACCAGCCCCCATCCCATTTCATGCCCCAGGAGAGCTTCCTGATAACCTACCCTAGATGGACGGTTGCAGAACAAGACACAAAAGTGCACAAGGGAAGAAAGAAAGAAAAAAAGGAGCTAAATACAAATATAAGCAGGATATTTACACAGCAGCCTCCCCCTCCCCCCTTCAGGTGCAGAACCTGGCATGATGCACTTAGAAGAAAATTTCTGAGCAGCTTAGGATAGAAATCAGCTAGCCTCAAATGCTCTGGCCCAAGCACTCTCTGCTCAGGAATGTAAACCTCTAATCTCAGTGGGAACCCAGGCTCCTAGGGAGACGCAGAGCTTTAAATCCTCATTCATCATAGTTGGCCAGAAGATTGAGGCCATTGCATGTTTGGAGAGCTCCACGCTGACACGGACCTCAGTTGGGTATTCCGTCTCAAGTGCATCATGTTGCCATGGAGTGATCTCCACAGTGGAGTCACTTTTCTCTACACTGGGTCAGTACTAGGCATCGTTGGTCTATTCTAGAAACAGCTCATTTCATCTCCGCAAGGAAGCAGACTGGGAGCGGTCCTGCATTTAGAAAGGAGGTACTAGGAGGGGGAGGAGTTCCTGCCATGACCATAGAGAGGAACGTGTGAGTCGTTGCTGCAGTGCTGGGGGTTCTTTGCTGGTTCCAAACCTTAACCACCCCATAGAAGAGTGAGTCCACTGGAGAAATATGGAGCCTCCTACCCCTTCATGGAAAAACTCTGCCACCTCAGATGGATTATCATAAAACTGCTCTTGTGGTGCCTAGTGCTCCAGATACCTGGTGCTTAAGATTAGAGCCCTGCAAATCCGTGGGTAGCCGCAGACCATTTTCGCGGATCACAGCGCGGATGCGGATACAAATTTTATATCCGCACAGAGCTCTGCAGCACATGCTCACCTGAACGGAGCGGCTGTCTCTCTGAATCATGCAGCAGCATGCTGGGCATTCTGGGAGTTGTAGTCCCTAGCTTGCTCGAAGGGAGGAGGTAAACTACAACTCTCAGAAGGGAGTGAGCCAAGCATCATTTTGAAGGTGGGATTGTTCTTTAAACGAGGAGGCGGCAATGGCTGGGTGCATTAGAGCTGCTGCAATTGCATAGGGGTGGGGAAGGAGGCACAGCAGGTGGCAGGGCAGGAGGTCTCTGGGGAGCAGTGGGGTTGTGGGCAGGAGCGCTGCCAGCTTTTCCGCCCCCTAGGCGGCGGAAGGTCCTGCCCCAAAATGCCGCGCCCCCCCCCCCGAGACAGTGGAAGGTCCTGCCGCAGAAATACCGCTGCGGTCGCCTCCCCCCAAATCGCAGCACCCTATGGGTTGCGCCGGCCCTGGCTGTGGGGGTGGTTGGGGGCTTGACATAGCCCTGCGTCACTGCTGCACAGTGACCTGTGGAGCTATTTAGAGCCCTGAAAATCTGCGGATATCTGTGGATATCAGTATCCCCACATGCAGATATCCACAATTTTTGCAGATTGCGGATCAGTTACAGATACACCTTTTTGTATCCGCGCAGTGCTTACTTAAGATGCCTCCAGATATGAAGGAAAGATAGTAAGAGGCCAATATTGCTCTGTCAGTCTTTAATGACCTGATCAAAAAGGAACCCTACAAAAGTGGAAACGTGGATGAATTGCTAAGGATGAGTACACAAGAGTAGCACAGGCACATAGGGACAAAGTCAAAAAGGCTGAGGCACAAAATGAGTTAACACCTAGGAAGAGACATAGAAGGCAATGAGAAGAGGTTCTATAAATACATTAGGGGCAAGTGAAAGATGAAGGAAAAGTATAGGGCCTCTACTTAGCAGGGAAGGAGAGCTAATAACTGATGGCATCAAGAAGGCTGAGGTGTTTAATGCCTATTTGGCATCAATCTTCACTTAAAAGGTAAATTGTGACTAGAGACTTAACACTTTTAATAATAACAACAAGGAGTAAGGAACACAAACACGAAATAAGAAAGACAGGGTTAAGAATATTTAGATAAGGTAGTAGTTTTCAAGTCAGCAGGGCCTGTTGAAATTCACCCTAGGGTACTTAAAGAACTAGCTGAAGCAATCGCAGAACCATTAACAATTATCTTTGAGAACTCACAGAGGATGGGTAAGGTCCCAGAGAACTTAAGAAGGGCAAACATAGTACCTATCTTTACAAAGGGAAACAAAGAGGACCTGGGGAACTATAGATCAGTCAACCTAACTTCGATACCTGGAAAGATACTGGAACAAATTACTAAATAATCCATTTATAAGCACCAATATGATAATAGGGTTATAAGGAATAGCCAGTATGGATTGGTCAAGAACAAATCATGCCAAACCAACCTAATTTACTTCTTTGACAGGGTTACTAACCTAGTAGATGGGGGGGAAGCAGTAGACATGATATATCTTGATTTTAGTAAGGCTTTTGACACAGTCCCACATGACATTCTTGTAAGTAAATTAAGGAAATGTGCTCTAGATGAAACTACTATAAGGTGGGTGCACAACTGGTTGAAAGACCATATTCAAAGAGTAGTTATCAATGGATCGCTGTCAAGCTGGGAGGATATATCTAATGGGGTCCCGCAGGGTCAGTGCTGGGTCTGGTACTTTTCAACATTTCCATTAATGACTTGGCTAAAGGAATGGAGAGTATGCTTATAAAACTTGCAGATGACAACAAGCTGGGAGGGGTTTCAAGCACTTTGGAGGGCAGGATTAGAATTCAAAACAACTTTGACAACTTGGAGAATTGGTGTGAAATCAACAAGATGAAATTCAATAAAGACTTAAAAGGAAAAAAATCAAACACACAACTTAAAAATGGGGACTAACTGGCAAGGCAGTAGTACTGCTGAAAAGTATCTGGGGGTTATAGTGGATCACAAATTAAATAGATGTCAGCCATGTGATGAAGTTGCAAAAAAGGCTATTATCATTCTCAGGTGTATTAACAGGAGTGTTGTCTGTAAGACACAGAGGTAATTGACCCGCGCTACTCTGTACTTTTGAAGCCTCAACTGGAGTAATGTGTCCAGTTCTGGATTCCACACTTTAAGAAAGTTGTGGACAAATTGGAGAGAGCATCCAGAGGACAGCAACAAAAATGATAAAAGGTTCAGAAACCTTGACTATGAAGAAAGGTTGTTATCAAGGCTCTCCACAATCTTCTTTTCTCAAGACAAAATGCCTAGTTTTTTTAGTCTTCAAATATTTTAAGCGCTGTTATACAGAGGATGGGGATCAGTTGTTCTCCATGTCCACTGAAGGTAGGACAAGAAGTAATGGATTTAATCTGCAGCAAGGGAGATTTAGGTTAGACATTAGGAAAAAGTTTCTAATTATAAGGATAGTTAAGCACTAGAATAGGCTTCCCAGGAGGTTGCGGAATCTTCATCATTTGAGGGTTTTAGGAACAGCTTGGAAAAACAACTATCAGGGATGGTCTAGGTTTACTTGGCCTTGCCTCAGCTCAAGAGGCTGAACTAGATGACGTTCTGAGGTTTCTTCCAGACCTACATTTCTATGATTCTGTGTGTCCTGGGGCATGGTACATCACCCCAAAAGGATCCAGCCCCAGAAAACTGTAGCACAGAGGCTATAATGGAACACAGGGAGGAAGGGGTTAACAGAGCAGCCTCTCCAGAGGCAGAATGCACTAGGCATGGGTTCAGTGGGCCAAGCCCTGCTTCCACTGATGTCAATGGGAGCAACACCGGGCTCAGTGGAGAATGATAAAACACATCCAACACCAAAGGGCTCCAAATTCAGAGCTTGAAACAGAGATGGGCTCGTGCCTCAACAATTCATGCCGAAACCCTGGTCAGGCATACTTAACCTGGGGCGAAAGGGGCCGATTTGGCCCACTATGAGAGGGGGCCATTTGCAAAGGCTTGATCTTAGTTCAGACCCAGTGTTTGGGGTCGGCTGGATCTGGGTGGCAGATTGGTTCCGGGCCATCTCTAAAAGGAAACACAACTGCAGTGGGAAGGAGCGTGACAGGAGCTGTGCCCAACGCCTATTTCCAAGTCCTCTGCCGTGCCCAACTACTTCCTTGTCCCAGAAATGCCACTGCTCTCCAGCGCTGATGGGGAGTTGGGAAGTGAGCGGCTGAAGTGGGAAGCCCTTCTTCTCCTCCTCCAGAAAAACCAGTGGTTTATACGGAAATGCCACCATTCCAGGAAGTTGCTTAGGCAAGCCATTAGAGCACGAAATGATCCCGGGGGATGGTCCTTGTCACTGAAAGTAAAGGAAGAACCTCACCTCCTTGAAGCCTTCTTAAAAGAGTCTTGGTTTCTTCAGTCTGATGATCAAACCTCTAAGGCAGAACAAAGGGAATAGCAGAGAAACTCTCGGGATAAGTATTGTGGAGGCAGATCCCATGCAAGTCTCTTTCCCACCCCCTTCTGCCCTGGCAATGACCTTAACCTGGCAAGCTAACCCATTCATAACAGCAAGAGTTAATTCAGGCTCTGTGCTAGCTCAGCCTTGGGCCTCCCACTAAGCCAAATTTGGAACTGAGGGAATCACATAGGTTAACTCCTCAAAGGGGCACGGACGAGGGATGAAGGCGGCCCAGGGTAAGCATGTGTGTCAGTGGGGTACTGTCTCCTACAGGCAGTCTTGGGGTCAGCAAGGTTCAGGGCTCTGCTAATGCTCTTTACATTCCAGCAGCTAAGATTGGAAAATGATGGAACCTCCCATTCTCCTGGGAGAAGCTGGGAAATCACTGGGCATGTAGGTTTGATCCCTCTCCTGCCAGAGAAGAACATTCACGACTTGCAGCAATTTCCAGACACAGCAAGGGAGACAAAGCGGGTTTTTAATTGTGTAATGTTAGCACTCAGCAAAGGTGCTGCACTGAGGTCACTGCTGACTAGAGTCCTGTATTTGTCCATAGAACAAAGACAGCTTGTTTAGCAGCAAGGCAAACTTCCCGACTCTGTGTCTTGGCCCTGATCAGGAGGTACCAGTTCTAGGGACAACACAGAAGCTGAGTTTCCATGGCCAAGGGGCTCCACTGAGTCTTGTGCTCAGTTTAAGCTCAGTCTGGGGCCCTGGACTGCCATGTGTTCAGGTCCACATGCAAGGTACATTGGCAGGGCCCTAGTGGGGCATGGTGGAGCCTGTTTGAACCCTACTGCTGCAGAACTGAGCAGACACTCTGCTGCCAGCTTCCTAGAAGGTCCTTCTAGGAGATATAGGGGGTGGATGGGCCCTCTTTGTCAGGTCCCAAGACTAGAGATGGGCTGCCGAGCCCCCCATGCACAGCCCAAGAAGTGGACGGTGGCCAGCTAGCTAATTGTTGATGTCACTGGAGATCATGGTGGGGGTCTGCAAGCTACTGCTTCTCCTGCTCCACCAGAAGGCAGAACAAGGCAAAGGGGGGATCATGAGCCTGTTGGAAGGAAGGGGTCACTCAGCACTGACCCAGGTTCACAGACAGGTTCCTGAAAAGCTTGCACAGTTCTCTCTGCAGGCAGGTAGCCCTTGCCATCTGCTTCTGCTTCCAGCTTGGCTGAAGCGTCAGCTCTTTGTATCCAAAGTGTGTGGAGTAGGTTCCACTTGGTCCAAGGTCCACTCTTTCATTTCATAGGGCCACGCTGCACACATGTGCATCTATACACAATGGCCTGCTTGAGGGCCAATGCCTGGGTGTGCTGTTCTGCACCAGTTAGGCACAATGCATCGAAAAATGACTCCAGTAATGGGAAAAACCATTAAACCATTAATTAACTGTGCTAATTGGTCAATAGCCATCTCTGGTTACACAGGAATGTACTTCTGCCCCTACACTTCCAGTGAGAGATCAGCCTATTAAATTGCTATGGCCCCCCTGGACCAAACAGTGCCATGTAATGTTCAACAGCTTAAACAAGACACATCGGCTCTGCCCTGAGTGCAAGGTGCTTTCTAATGTGAAACCCCTGGACAATAAATACGAATGCAACGATGTACAACAGCAGCCAGGCCACCAGGTCTCTGTGCACAGCTGAGTGGAAAGACCTTTCCACCAGGACGGGGTTGCAGTTAGCACGTTTCCTATCATCTCAGTCTGGGAGGAGTGGATAGCTGTATGGCAGGGCCCCATGCTGTGGCACTGCTCGGTAATGTGCCTCCCCTTCAGCTCTGTCTGCCAGGGGGAGAGACGGGGTGGATTGGAAGATGTGTGGCCTTCTCTTCCAGTCCCTTGGGTTGTAGCCTTTTAGGCCAATCCCGGTAGTGGGCACAATCCCGGTGTTTTAACCGGGAGGCAAAAGGAGAAACATCTGGCAGTAACTGGCACCATCGCTGGCAGTGTCAGGACGGAGGCCAAGCATCAAAGGGGCTATGGAGGCCAAGCTTTCCTCTGAGCCCGAGAGGTGATTCGCCCAGTGACGGGTGGCGATACATGGATGAGGCAGTGTGGGGAAGCCTACAAAGTGAACACCCATGGCCTGCCTGAACAGAGACACCATCAGCATCTATGTCGAGCACGCCCTGACTCGTCCAGCTGGGCAAGGGCCCCCCTTCAGATAAACAGGAAACTGAATGGGACAGACGCTCTGATGTGTTTTCTTTGAGAATGTTTTACAACACGAGCCAGATGAAATGAAAGAACAGGCGAGATGTAAACAAGCTAATTTGAGCATCTCCCTGGGGTCCTGTCAGTCAGCATCAGCTACAGTCAACACCTCCCTTGTCAACCAGAGAACTGCCAGGCCATTCCTGCCTTGTGGGAGGAGAGTGTTAATAGCTTTCAGGTGCTTCAGCAAAGCCGTTATGGAGAGGGCTTGCAGAATACACACAGGCACGCATGCAAAAAGTGTCCATCATAAGGTCACCTACTATGGTTTCAATCTCCACTTTTTAAGACACCTCTTCTCATACCATGCTAATTTCTTGGCTGCCCAACCCTGAGAGAGACAGTTTAATGCTGCTGTTGAAAAATACACTTCCTAAAGAAGCAAAGTTAGGCCTTGGCCAGAAACAAACAAGGAGCAGCAAGAGGCCAGTCACAATCAATTGAACTACTTATTAGATTTCCAAAGACCATTTCCTGCCAGGTTTTTTTCTCTCCCTCTTCTTCCCACTTTCCAGTGCTTGAGTTCAAGCCGAATGCTGAGCCAGCAGCACACCTGTGTCTAAATCTAGAGTGCTCATGCCACATTTCCCAGTGAAAGAGAGGCTGAAGAATTCAGCAGAGAAATAGAAAGTCAGGGTGGATCCTTGCCAGGGCTGCAGGGTACAGCTAGAACTGGGAAGGGATTTCCAGAGATTGGTCCAAACTTCTCAGTGACAATCCGCCATCCCAGAGACAGTGTACTGAATTCAGCCTGCCAGTGGGAGGAGAGGAGACGTGGGAGGATGAGCCATTGTCCTATATAAAGTTGAAGGTTACTGATGAGACATTGGCTGCCTAATGTAGGTGAGTTGGGATAAAACCAGGAAACTGGTTAGTGACCGTACTCTGGACCAACAAACCAAATAAACAACCATCGGATCACTGAGTGACAAATAGGGCCACCAACATATCAACAAAACAAAGAGCCAGCAGTGAACCAAGCAGCCCAAACAGCCAGCCAGCAGATGTCTTCAATTAGCCCAAGGGCCAATATCCAACCAAACACCAGGCTAGCCAGCAAAAAAACAGACAATAGACTACTTGTTCCATCCAACAGCTGAGTTAATAGCAAAAATGTGCGGTGAGCGAATGAGCAGCCAAAAAATCTGCGCCAGCCGCTCAATAAGTCAATTAACCAAAGACCCACATAATCAAGCACTTAACTAGAGCTGAGCAAATAATTCACTAGGAGTTATTTATCTGACAAATTGGTCTTTTTCTACTGGGGGCATATCTGCTGGCAGATGGCAATTCCCTTAAATAGATTTTCCATGAGTATCTTTTTGACTTGTTTACTCTATAGATTAATGGCAGGAACTGTGTTGGTTAGTTGTGATTGGTCAGGTAAGTTACATGATACTGTTTCTGTTCTCTGATTGGATAAGCATCATTTTGCCAATCAACCTCAATCACTGCAATGTTTGCAGAAAGAGAACACGACTGAAGCAAATGGATATTAGCAGCAATTCACCTAGTGCTACAGCTGAGACATTAGTTAATCAACCAGGATATAATAACTGTGCTGTTCAAATAAAGAGTCAAGTAAACTGTAAATGGACCAGCTAGCAGACTAATTAACCAACCAATGAACAAATCATTCCAATAAATAGCCCATCACACAGTCCGGAAGAATGAAAAAGGACAGTTTTGCAATTCAAGCATAGGAGCTCTGGGTTCAGTTCCTAACTCTGCTATAGATTTCCTGGGTAGGCTTGTGCAAGTCACTTCATTCCTTGTCTGCAAAGTGGGGATAAACAGCACTTCCTTCTCCCCACTTTCTGTCTGTCTTGTCTATTTAGGGTGTAAGTTCTTTGGGGGCAGGGGCTGCTACTGACTGGATTTGTATTATACTTGGCACAATGGGGTCCTGATCTGGGTTGATGTTCATAGGCACCACTGTGATATAAATAATAATAAAACTGTAAAAGGACTAAACCCCCAACTAAATAACCAACCAGTGAATAAGTAGCCCAAGTACATAAACCTCTGAGCAAAGAACAAGTAACCAGACAGTTAATTAGCAAAGAAACCTACACAGGTTAGGCTTTTTAGATATATATGATTTTTAACCTCATGGCATTCCTTTATCAGCCAACTAGCAGAAGAGATATAACCAGCCAATAGAAAATCTAATGTATCATGTAGTTCTTCCCAGGGAACCAGCTAATCCAGCCATCTGTCAAAAGCAAAGCCACCATCCAGCATTACATTATTTGAAGAGGTAGCTTGGACGCGTCAGAGTGGAGGCTGCATTGCTGGTCTCCACAAACCTCTGAGAAAAGGCCTCTTTAAATGGGAGAAGTGTGCAGCTCTGGACTGGGGTCATGGCCGTTTTCTGTTTGGAGTGGGGATGAGGCTTCCTCCATATAAAACACTTTCTATTTCCTGCTGACAAGACCTGCCACTCGTCACATAAACCAGTGGGCCAAATTCAACCCCTCTGTGAACAGGAGCAGTACTGACCTCAGCTGAGTTGGGCCCATGCATTCTAGAGTTTTATTGGACCCATTATGGATGACATTCATGTTGTGAACTGAGCCAGAGGCCCTATTCCAGGATGGGGCTTTTCTAAAGTAGTGGAAAGAGGACTTCCTACTATTACTACTACCTAGCTCCTATACAGTACTTATCAGCAGGACTAAAAGTGCTTTACAAAGGACGTCAGTATCCTTATCCCCATTGTACAGATAGGGAAACTGAAGCACTGGGAGGTGAAGTGACCTGTCCAAGATCACAGATTGGTTAGGAAGGGAAACTAGCTGCTCAGACAAACTGACCTAGTACAGACTATGGGCCCAGGATTGCTTTTCCACATGCTCTCATGATTAAGGAAAAGTTTTGCATTATTTCACTGTTCTGAAAGAGAGCAGTGGGGCATCTCAAGTCCGACATCTATGATTTCTGTTCAGCATTTTTTGAGTGGATCTGTGCTCTGTGGCATCTGACCACATTGTCAATCGCTTTGCAACTGCCTGTGATACCCAGTATGACAGGCAAAATGCATCTAGCAGGAACAATGCCATCTCTGAAGTACCAATGCTCCGGTGGAATGCCACCATCTTCTGCCTCTTTAGAATTTAGCAGGGATTATCAGAGAATAATAATAGTACTTAGCTCACTCCAACAACCAGCTGATTCAAATGATCCTTTAGTGTCCTTATGTCCAAGTGAATTGCACCTGATTTTTTGCCCAGTTCTTCAAACTTGGAGTGGAACGATAAGACACTTGGGCCAACACTCATGTAGGGATATTATCAGGGCCTGTTTGTTTTGGTACTCAGAGGGCTGATAAGCTATAGACCCTGATGGGAAAAAAGTCAGCATCCTCACTGCAGATGGGTTTTCCTTTATTTTTCATCTGCATAGGCTCCTATGAATCTGGTTTTGAATTTCATGTTCAAACAAAATCAAAATCTTGAAGCCAAGCTCAGCTAAAACCCATCCAGTTTCAGCATTAAGAGCAAATAAAACCACGGATTTCACATCATTTCAACACAAAACTATAAATCAACCCATGATTGGCTTGAATCTTGGCCAAGGTTTGACTGAAAGGTTCATGAACCTTAAAGAATCTTTTGATGAGCCTAGTCTAAGATTTGAATTTATAATGAAACCCAAAACCAGTTGAGCTTTGTAAGTTTCATGTAGTTTCCGGTTTTTCACACAGCTCTAGGGACATAGCTACATTGACATAAATCTAGAGTTATTTTCAAGTCAGTAGAATTACTCTGGATTTATGCTGGCATAACAGAAATCAGCCTTACCCTGGAAAAAGATTATTTTTAATCTTTGCTTTCTGTCTTGGTAGAACTCACCATGTAAAAGTTCCTAACCTCCATTCAGACTGTAGAAATGGAGATGCTGATAGAGTACCACCCTTAGCATTTATCTGGAATATCCGGGTTTCACCATTTGTGTGAGAAAAAAAGGAAACTCAAAACTTCAGGCTTTAATTGATCAAGCTAACTTAAAATCAAGGAGTCTCAATGAAGCAAGACCAAGTGTATGCCCTCTGCTGCATGGGCGATCCTCATCCCTGCTGGGTCTGGAGTGTATTAATATCTGCATGGCTTCACCCAAAATATTCATTAATGAGGCTCTCTCCTAGGTCATGAGTCTGCCACAAGAGACAGAAAATCAGCATGCTTCATCCACAAAAATAGGAAGGCCAATAAGCTGAGGGATTTTAAAATATAGATGTGCCAAACTAAACTAGAGGGCTGCAGAGCGACCTGGCTTTCCGAAGGCTTGGTAAATGTTATTACAACTGTATTTGTGCAGCACCCCTGCTCCAAGGGTGGCAAGTCAGAGTTTGTGCTTCACAGAGAAGTGCTATGGAACATGAAGCGCCAGATTCTCCCTTCGCTCACACTAGTCTGATAGAAATAAGCAGTGTAACTCCATTGGCAGGAGAGGCATTGGCAATGGAGTTGCACCGATATGAAATGGCTGTATGTGAGAGGGACATCAGGCTCACAATGTAAAGGCCCTAGGAATCACAGGGATCTGTAATACAAGATCCTGTGTATAAAGGGAGCTGTATGAGTTTGAACCCAGTGGGCTAAATGCTGATCTCACTTACACCAATGTAATGTCAGCCATTTCAATGAAGTTGCATTAATGAATTGCCTTCAGTAGAGTTATTCCGGATGTACGCTGGAGCAGTATTTGGCTCAGTCCCAGCTGCTGTTCGCTCCTGTGCCAAGTTTTCCCTGCAGTAAGACATTAAAGAGCAGGAATGCCGTGTGTTTGCTTACTTTGAATAAAAATTTCTGACTGTAAAGGTTAAAGTACTGGCAGGAAGCTGGAGCTGTTTATTTACCCATTGGCCTGTCACAGCCCAAGAAGTGTGATGTGAGCACAACTGTCCCATCCCACTGCACTCAACCTGTGCCCAAGCTAAGCTCCAGTCCTCTCCAGAGCACATACAAGCCACTTTCCTGCCCGCCCATTCCAGCCGAGCAGCTCATTGCTTTCTCTTTTCACCACCATCCTTGCAGATACCAGAAGGGTCCCAGACTAAGCATGGGCTGCCAGATCCTCCTGCCTTCATTTAGATCCTACAATCACTCCTGCAAGCTGAGTTGCTTTTGTGGTCCCTTCATGTAGGGGAGAGAGAGAGAGAGTTTCCACGGATAGGATGCCCTGGCCACTCCACTCAGAAGATGAGTGCATCAATTTTCCATGCTCCTAATCCCATTCCGGTCCCAGAATCGCAAAGCCATTCACTCATTATGGGTGATGACCCTCTTCTCTTGGGCATGACTGAGAAGAGAAACAGGTACTATAAGCTAGTCATAAGGGCAACTAGGTCTAGCCTTGTTTTTCTAATTATTGAATGAAAAGGAAGATAACTCACCCCATGGCAGGCTACATGTTGCCCTCCAGTACAGATGCACGGAGGCGTCACAAATGCTGACTAGTTGTCAGCATATGAAAACCACCACTGCAATCGATACTAATTGGTCCCTTTGTTGGCAGTCTCCACAGAGAGGCCAAGCAATGAATGGACCATGGAGAAATGAGCTGCTCTCCTGCTCCCAGGGGTGGTACCCCTATTATGGGGAAGTATCAGAGAAGTTAACTGCTGATGCCCGTGCAGTACCTGGTTGGTGGATAAACAGAGAGCTTCAGTTTCCAGAGAATCAGGCCAGCACCAAACACGGACCCTATTGCTCTAGTGTTTAGAGTATAAAACAAACAAACAAACAAAAAAAAGAGTTGGGACTTCTGTGTTCTGTTGCCAGATAGGACTCTGATTCACTGTGTGCCCCTGGGCAAATCATTTAACCTCTCACTGCCTCAGTTTCCCTATCTGCATAATGGATCTAAATCACATCTACCTCATGAGAGATTTGAGGCTTAACTAGTGGGCATACCACAAAGGCCCTTGGGTGTTAGTAATTCTGGCCAAGTGACTGGTTTCCCCCAAGGGTTGGGTCTCTGCAGTGTGATTCAAAGGGGGGGTCGAAACAGGATTTTGCAGGGGTGCCACAGAATGACACACAACACTGTAGTTGCTCTGCAGTATGTGGTGCCAATTCCCACTGACTGCGTGAATTTGCCTCAGTTTTTAATTGATGCCATTGTATGTATGGTATCAACCTATGGCAGAATATATTCCAGCTGCAGGTTTGGAGCAGTTTTTACAGTGCCTAGAGTCAGGGCTGGCTCCAGGCACCAGCAAAGGAAGCAGGTGCTTGGGGTGGCCAATGGAAAGGGGGTCTTCAGTGGCAATTCAGCGGCGGGTCCCTCACTCCCTCTCGGAGGGAAGGACCGGCTGTTGAATTGCCGCCGAAGTGCCGCCGATTGCGGCTTTATCTTTTTTTTTTTTTTTTGGCTTCACCACTTGGGGCGGCAAAAAAGCTGGAGCCGGCCCTGCCTAGAGTTGTAGACAGGTTGTTACGGTTCAGGACTAGTTGTACCTTTGATCTCTCTCTGGGTACCTTTTCAAGTGACGGGCCTTGTACCTTCACTTCTCCTAGGATGGGATCCCACAGCTCACTCCACTTTTAAGCTATGGCAACCATGATTATTTTGCAGGCTCGACTGTGTTTGGTCACCTGCATGGATTCTTTCCAGAGCTGTGACCAATAGGTGACATAGTGACTCTGAGCAGCCTCTTTAAAACCAAGTGTTGTTTATTTATCCATAGGGACATAGCAATCAGAGAACTGGGGTCAAACAAAAAAGGACTACACATATAGCCTTACCGAAAACTTACCATTTCCTTCAAGGCCTAACTTATCCCAGGCACCACTACACTGGGGACAGGGCTCTATCAGCTTTCTGCACATTCTGCTCCTCCACCTCGGTTCATCAGGGCTGTGCTTTTTAATAGTTCCAAAGTTTTTTGACATTTCCCACCTGAAGGTCCCGTCCGTCCCCCCACCCTCGTCCCAAGCTAAGGGTTATGTGCAGCTTGGTTAAAGACAAATTTCAGACACTCCATGCAAGAGTATTGCCACCTCCAGAGCACATGTTCATGGCATAGGGTGGCCTTGCATGAGTTTCCCTTCACCAGTCTCTCAGAGGGAATCATGTGGCTCAGCTCTTGGGCTGGGTCACTCTCCGAGTTCAGTCCTCTTTCAGGATACTCAAAGTCCAAACTAAATACCACCTTCAATAATAGTCCCAACCTAGTTAACATAAACAAAACATCTTCTACCCCTCCTGGGCTTAACTCGCAGTTCTTTTCACTCTTATCAGAATGGTGACTCTCTGGGTTTTTTCCCTGCTGGGAATCCAAGAACAAGATAAACCAAAAAGTGCCTACTCCAGTCTCCAGCTGAGCCCAGCCCCTCCACCCTGAAGGTCTGTTTTCCTGCTGTCTATCAAGTCAAAACTCCCAGAGTATGTCCTCCTCTCTGCCTTGGCAGGTCACTCCAAGCCTTCCCTAACCGGAGTCCTTTTCTCCCCTGCTATCTCAGGGTCTCCTACAGGAAACTTCTTGCTCTCTACAGTTTCTGTAACCATCTGCTGCCCCACTCTTCCTTTCCACTCAGGCCCCTCTGAACTAAATATGGGTAGAAGCCTGAGTGAGTCACATGACCACTGGTAATAGGACCTTCTTCATTCTCCCCAATGTGGGGAGATGAACTAATTGCATCACAGGTGGGACTTGGCCTGTCTCTTCATAAAGGGGCCAGGAACCATGTGACACTCTGACATCTGTATTGTTAGTTAAATACTGGTATCCAAAGCCATTGTCTGACATGGGGTGAGCTCCGATAAACAGAGGCACACATAATAGTCATAAAAATAAAACAGATCTCTCTCACATTTGTCAGAGGAGGTCTAGGCCATGCAGTTACAACATTATGTCTGAAAGACTAAGAGGTACCATTTGTTTCCAACTTGCCCTCTAGTCTAGGCACACATACAATACTCACCTAGGGGTATTGCATCTGCAGAAAGACTGTGCCAGTCAATCATTTTCTACCACAATCATTTAGTGAGGATAGGACCTGCTGTCTCTCACAAACCTCCTTCTATCAGTCCTCAACAGATATTTTGACCTTATTCTATCCCTTTGTTCAAATTTCTGATCACCAGAGATGACTTGAAACAGTTGTTATAGATTTGGGTTTTTTTTTTTAAAGCAGGTAACAAAAATTAAAGGAGGTTTTTCAATCCTGTCATTGGTCTCAGCTGTTGTGAGAGGTGTGTGTGAGGGTGTTCTCAGGGGTCGGCTGGACTAGGTGGGCAGGAGAGCTCGGGAAAGGACTGGCATTTAGACTGAGCACAGAAAAATGCAGAACAAAAATTCACAGGAAAATCCAGATTTTTTTGCAAATATTTTTCCTGAAATTTCAAATGTTCAAAAAGCTCCAGCCACTTGAAAAATAGTAACAATTGTTTTGTGAAAGCTTTTTGGAAAAAAAGGCTAAATGTTGAAGTTTTTTTGATAAGTCCTGCTCATTGGTGTTTATCATCAAACTAAGATGGCTCTCATTTGCTATAGCTCACCCTGGCATTATCTCCTGGTGCTGCAGATATTAAGTAGCTTTCTAAATTGTAAGCTGTAATGCTTACTAGTCACCCCAGAAGTGAGACTGGTGGGTGCATCAGTCCCTGGGAGTAGTTTGCATGTTATATTTATAGAGTGCTTTAGGATCCTTTGGGATAAAAAAAATACTACAGGCATATAAACTATTATGTAAAACATTATTATCTAGCATCAGAAATTACTTCTCTAAGGTCCATTCTCTCTCTCGCTCACCCTCATTCATTCAGCTTCTTGATCACTATCTGCTATTCTTTCCTTTTCTCTTCCAATCTCTTTCCCTCTTTCTCAGTCTCCCAGGGCCAAATTCCCCACTGCTGAAAGCGGGTGGGAGTTCAGTGAAGAGGAGCTGCACTTGCTTGTGTCACACATGGACTAAGTGTGTTGTGTCCCCCGTCTAATGACTGGTCCACATGGAGGATGAGAGCCTACTACTGCTCCAAGCTAATTGAGTTCCTCCTTTACCTCAAGGGGCAGAGGTCTGTGCTTTGGAGATGTTTAGAACAGGTTGGGAACACGTACCACTGAAACCCCCATGTGTACAATAAGCGTTCCTCTGTTCCTCCATTACCCAGCACATTGACATTTCCCTGCATTTCTGCCATTCTCCAAGGCAGTGCTCTTGAAAAGGGTATCACGACTAGTTTGTGTACTCACAGGTCTAATAGCAAAGAGGAGCCCAAATCCCTGGATCCAAACACCACTGACCTTTATAGGAGTTTCGTTCTGGTTCTGAAGTTTGTAGTTTGAGCTCATCTCTAAATAGACAGAAAAGAAAAATAAATGAAAATGAATTTTTCTGTATTGATATTACTAACCTACACTTACATGGGAACTTTCATCCAAGGGGCGCAAGCTTTGCAAAAACGAGGAAATATTATTATCCCCATATTACAGATATAAGGCAGAGAGCTTAACCAACTTGCCCAATCAAGGAATTTATGGGGGTAAGTATGATCTGGAGGTGTTCGGGGCTAGAGTTATTTGGGGATGTAATAGATGTTTTAAAAGGTACCAAGAATATTCCCATCCATTCCCCGATCTCTTGGCAAGAAGAAACCCCGAGTTCTAAAAGTTATTCTGATTATTCTCCTGCTTGTGAATCGTTTTCCAGAATTTGATTTCATTTTTTCCTACTCAGTTTTGTGAACACATGCACAGAATTAGATTCTTTTCGTAGACTATACTCAGCCATTCTCTACATTATAGGCGAAATTCTCCTGTCTGTTATTCTGGTGTAAATCTGGAGTAACTATCAAAGTCAATGGAGTCACACTGGGCATACAACAGTGTAAAGGATGGTGGAATTTGGCCACTGGGAGCCAGACACAAGGAGGAAGATTATATATTTGGGAAGAAAAATCATTGGACTGGGATTGGAAGGTGATATCATTATTAAATGTGCATGTAGGTTTGGAATCAGGAAAAGACACTGTTTAACATAAGCTGACAAGTCAAGTAAGTATGCAAGAACATGATCTGGGACTTCCCAGGCAGACCTTGCTGGAGCTCTGAGCTGGCAGGCTGAAAGGGACATGGCTTTAGGCTGCGAGAATAAATGGAGGTTTTTTTGGTGTGCTTTAGGTGAATGACCCAATTCTGTTCCAGTTCCAGAGGATTTAATTTAATTTAAGTGGGGATGTTCCAAATTTACACCAGTGTAAAAGAAAACAGAGTTTGATCCATTATCTTCCTGTGCAAGTCTAGGCAACTAGAGGTGTTTTTAATTGACAGTTTTCTCACTCTAGCAATAATTTGCCATACAATTCTGATAGATTGCTCAAACTGTTTAATCTAGCTATCGATCAATCGTCTGGTATCCTGTTAATTAGGGAGAGAAAAAAACTGACTGGCCACAGGGAAACAGAATCAGGAATTGTGGGCTGAATACACGGTCAGAAGTGAGAGGGGTTGTTATTCCTACCCGTACGCAGTGCTGCGAGGAGGCTGGAGAGGGACAGGATGGGTATGGAGGGAATCAACCACGAAGGGTAGGCATTCTGGTTACAGAATCAGAGCTCAGTTTCTGAGATAGCCTATAAAACAGGAGGCATAAACAAAACACTACTTCTACTGAACATCTTCTCTATAAAGCTGAACAGAGAGGGCGTGGATGGTTGGTTTGGTAAAAATGCGTGTTCAGTAAAGATGGACAGGCAATGACATTGTACAGATGCAAGTGAGAGCAGGATTTGGCCTGACACTAGGGGGCACAGAAGTCAGCCAGGGAAGTCTTGAGGTGTTGACATTTTTATTACAATCTAAAGCAAAGAAAATCTCACTCCCACACACCCTGTATACTCTTACCCTTCGAGGTCAAGTATTCTCCGTCAGCCTCTCAAAACCACACACACCCCTCTCTCTCTCAGCTTAGCATTGTCATCACAGATAATGTTTTACTCTTATAGCAAATGTAAAGGGATGGCAATAATTTTTGCTTTTGAATAAAGGGTCATCAGCCTGAGAAGGTTGAGAAACACTGGCCCTGTGTGTGCACTTACCCTTTCACAGGCCATTAGGGCGATTGTGTTTGCAGAAACGGTAACTGCACATACAAATGACTGAAGCTGGGTATTTGCGAACACAATTATCTAGTCTGTGTATACCGTCCCAGTACCTCCATGCTTAAGCTTTGTTGAAAATCAGTCTCTGTAGGAATATTACACGACCCTTTACACTTGCCTATGATCTATGGTACCCCTAAAATGAGATATTTGAGGCAAAGGACTCTTAAAAATCTTATTGACGTGCTGAGCAAAAGTATACGCCTGAACTTTCTGCTAAAGTAATATTAGATTGAAAAAAAAATAGCTTTCAAATCCGGGGAAACTCTGGGACCTGATAGGCAGTTGAATAATATTCATAAGCAATTTCTGCTCAAGTTATTCATCCTTCAGATCATGTGTGGCTTAACTCTACCTCTCAGCACAGAATTTTATCCTAAATGAAGCCATTGGTGCACTTTCATTTGGTAAAACTAACAGATCCGCTTCCCTGTGTGTCACACAGAACTATTGCAAACTCCCTTCTACGGCTCTTTGCTATGATTTTTGGCTTGGAGAAGAGAACACGTGGTAGTGGGCCGTCTACACAAGGATCAATTAGGATTTACTCCCAGGTGGGAGGATGTAGTGGTGATACTTAGTCTTGAAGCAGAGACGGCGGATGTTTGTCAAAAAGTAATCCAGAATCTCATCACATAATACAACGGTTCTCAACCTTTTTGATACCAGGGAGTGGCTTGCTGCCTTCCTAAACTGTCAGGGAGATGTCAGGGACCAATGCCAGTCCACGGACCGATCGTTGAGAAACACTGATATAACAAACATGACACGAGCACAGAATGCAACCAAATGGGGGGAAAATATCCCAGAGACATAAAACATCCACACTTTGGTGTAAGTTACTGGGAGGTTTTCCAAAGTCCCTGGGTCTCAGAGAGATGAGAACTTAGTCCCCTTCTGATCCCTTTGGCTTCCTGGCCAGCAATGAACTAGTGTAGATGTACTGTTTTAATAGAGGGGCCTTTCTCGGCATGCTATCTTCTGACAGCTAGGCTTCTAAATCTGGGAGTCTGAAATAACTGCTACCCCACAATAGCTGTTTTGCTGATGACTTTGGGAGGTTTCCACTCCTCCTCCTCCTCCTCCCTCAGAAGTAGTTTTGCTCTGGTTTACTACAGGCTTTTCCCTTTCTCCCCTCCTGAGAGCGCAAAGCCTCCCACCAGCCATTCCAGAGCAGACAGGCTCCTCTGCATTCACCATAAACCACAAAGACATAACAATCAGGACTATAGTCTCTCTCTTGACAAGGGAAAGTTTGCTACTTCCTTGATTGGAAGCATTTGAGTCATTAACATCTGTCACTCCTTTTAACAGGTGGCCCATGTCCCCCGCTCAGTTACTGCTCCTTGACATGAATGGCACAAGGGTAACAGAAGAATTTGGCCTATTATGTTACCCCTTTCAACCCACTACATTCCAATGAGTTCCTCCGTTCAATAGCCACCCCCTTTGAGATGCAGCAGAGCGTGCAACAGGGCCATCCCCTTGCCTGCGCCCTTGGATTCATGTCTCTTGCTGCTAATACTACATCATTCAGACCTTTCTTGGTGGGGTGATTCTCCAAGGCTAACCTGTCTGAGTGGCTCAGAGGTCCCATGAAGCTCTGGCACAGAAGGACCACACCATGGACTGAAATGCACTGGGCCCCTCTGGGACACACCTGGATCCAATCTAGTATTGTTGTAAAGGGAAGAGGTGTGGTTTGTTTGGTGCTGTTATTTTGGGTTCTCGCTGCACAGTCCCCAACCCTGTGGCTATATTTCAAGAGCCTAACAAGACTGAGTACCCCAATGCTTGATATGTACACAGGAGAATAAGAGGTGGGGGGAATTGTCTGGGGAAGGTCTGGGAAGGGAAGGCATTTCTAACTAGTTCAGACATTAGAAATTCCTACCCCCGCCTTCTGCTCATTCCCAAGCCCTAATTACCTCAGTGCTGTGGGGACCAGGCTGGCGCTGTTGGATCCAGGGGTCAGGCTGAGGGCCAGCAGTGCTCCAAAGACAGCAGTGATGTATTTTGACAGGTCTTAAGGACACCTGCTACTTTTGGAGACTTTTCTCTTTTGCTAGCGGACCTTAGAACAAGTGTGTGTGTTGACAGGGGAGATATCGCTTGAGGGTGTTGAGGGGGAAGCAGGAGGGAAATCTCCAGAGAACATGTCAGGAAAGATTTTTCTTGGCTACTTATCCTATTATAACTGATGGACAACTTAACTAAATGACAGAGTCCTCTCTCCTCAGCACTGGGGCCTACTTCATTGTTTGGTCGATATTCCCTCTTTTATTCCATAAAAAGCACTTTTAAACCAATTGATAGTTTTAATTTGTGGAGACCACACATGCTTGGCCCTTGTGTTTGTCCTGGATGGCTTCCATCTTGAAAATCCTGTTGGCCTCCTATCTGTCATTAGGCGCTTCCAAGACTCAGGCTTCCCCTCCCAGCCCTGTGATGCGTGGGAGGGCAAGCGTATCCCTGTGGAATGGCATGAAGGATGGAACATTCAGTAGCAAAACAAATCACAACACCCATGTTTCCCACTCCACCCCCATCAGAGAGACAGAGGAACAAAGCGGTTCTGGAATAAGACACCACTGGGCGTGGCACTAGAGATAGAGGCTGGCAAAGTGAGGCTGGCTGGAGCAGCTGCTGGTACGTGCAATGGGTCAAATTCTGTTCTATTACACCAATAACTACAGAGTGGGCCACAACTCTTCTGGTGTCAGTGTGCCCAGCTCCCTTGACTTCAATGGAGCTCTGCCTATTTACCCCAGTAGAGGATTTAGCCCCATGAAATCACTGGAGTCACTCCAGATTGACACCAGAGAGCAGTGTGGCCCACTTGTGTTTGTTTTCTGCATTTCTCTCCCCTCCTTTCCCCATTTTCTATTAGTTGCTCATGCCTGGTTCCAGCTGTCGGCCTGTTGGGTCATTGCACTTTCCTCTCCCCACTCTCTGCACTCTGTTTACAGTCTCTCCCCTTAGCAGAACACAAACCCAGTAATGTTCAGGTTCAGGGGAGATTTTAAAACTCACAATGTTCCAATCAGAGTCGGGAAGTCACTCGTCCCATGCTGCAACGCCATGCAAGATCAGCCGTTGTAATTGACTTTGGTGTCCTCCTTGCCTGCGTTACAGGGGGCGCTTTTTGGGCACAGGAGAAGTCTAAAATTGGTCCAGTGGCCCAGGACTGATGTGCTGTTTTGCAATGCCAGTGGGGATAAAACTAGCACACGTATATCCACCCCAGCTTCGGTCACCCCTCGGCCTGCAGTATAGATGCACCCTTCATTACTCCTCCCTATTCCTCTCAGGGTTTGTGTGGGGGAGGCAAATTTCTTGCCTCCTTTCACTGCTTGGAAGTTATGCAACTCCATCCATGAGTGTCTGTAAAGTGTCTTGAGCTGTGCAAGCACGCCACATGGCTTAGAGCACACGACTGGTGAGACATGGGGCCAGACAGAAACCAGACACGTCCCATCACTGACGCGTGTCAGGGCCAGCAGTCAGGCCAGTGGCGCATTGATATGGTCAAATTCCATTATTCTATTTTTTCCCCCTTACTTGGGACCAAACTCTATTCTCCGTTACACCATTGTCAAGCTGGAGAAACCGCCCATTTCCAGCTTCAGGCCCAGCGTGTTTTAATGGTTCACAGCCTTGAGCCTGATCATCTGTTCTTCATTACCTCCTTGCAAATGCCTTGGGGGTAGCTGGAAGGATGCCCCCAGTGCAGGTCAGGTGAGTGGGAGGGAAGCAGTGTAGCAGAGCTGGCAGAGCTGGGGGGATTTTGTGGCTGGGTCTTTGTTTGTCCATTTCCATCCAGTGAAATAAACACTTTCACGTGTCATAAAATCCTCCTCTGGCAGATGAGACTTGGGAGCCTTGTTTCTTATTTCCCCTTCCTTTCAGAGAGGCTGTAGCCTACAACCTGCCAGCACCTCACTCCCAATGGCCCCATGCACACACCCCAACTGCAGGACACCACCCTTTCTTCCCTGCCCAGTGCTTTTGGATCCAGGCTGATCTTTAAAGACTTATATTTACTTGTATTGGAGCATAAGGTTTCGTGGGTGAATGCCCACTTCGTCGGATGCATCCAACAAAGTGGGCATTCACCCACGAAACCTTATGCTCCAATACATCTGTTAGTCTTAAAGGTGCCACAGGACTCTCTGTTGCTTTTTACAGATCCAGACTAACACGGCTACCCCTCTGATACTTTATATTTACTTAGCACCTTTCATCCTCAGATCTCACGGCACTATGCATTCTGTGCACACAGGGATCACATCCCACCGCTAAAGTGCGTCCACCTCTGGGTTGAAACATAGCAGCTACATAACAATGTACAGCAGCACTACACAGCAGGTTGAGATGTCAGGTATAGAAAAATCTTATATCCGTGAAACAATTGAGAGAATGAAGGAGCCGGAATATAAATTAGATGAGGTGAAATGTGGCCAGGATGCCACAGCTAACACCCTACTCTTGTGGAAAATGCTGTGGCATCCTTACTGACTACAGACAGGCAGGCCCTTTGGTCTAGGACTCATTTGAACTAGAAGCCTCATTTGGGGACAACAATCCCCAGAATTCATGCAGAACTTTCCCAGAGACCCTCTTCCCTTTTCTCCAGTCCCAGAGACGGCCTTGGTTATAAGGGGGTGTTTAACATTTGGCCCCATTGGTTCTCCTTACAGAAGTGGTAGTCGCTCCATACTGTACTGGCAAGTACAGAGGGGCCTGTTTTTGTGTTTCCTGCCTCTGCAGACAGAGAACTCAGAGCTGACCAAATATCCAACTCCAATGACACATGACCCAGTGTGGGTCTCCGCTTTGCTAGCCAGCCAGGAGAGATCAGCAGCAATGCCCAGGCCGTGGTATTTCTGAGCCCCTTGGGGCACTGTAAATTCCTCTGAACTTATCAAGACAGGTGTAGCCAAGAGAATCACCACCGCAGTAGCACGAGACAGAGAGAACATGCAAGGGAAAGCTGCCCAGGGCTAATCAAGGCATTAGCCGCCCCTAGAAGATGGGATTTTCTCCAAGCCTTCTCTCAGCCAGGCTCTGAAGGCCAGAGCTGCCTCTTACTTACAGTTGTATAACTCAGAAGACACTCCAGAGCCTGGCGTAAAGCCAGCATATGCGAAAGGAGAATCAGCCCTCCCATCCGTGTGTAAACAACTCAAGCTGACGTGGTTTATTAACGCATTGCACATGCACGGAGGAGAACTCAGGAAAACCTCTAGGGCCTGATTCCGGTCTCACTTGACACCAGTTTTACCTCTGTGTAATTTCATTGGCTGTAACTAAGCTACCCCTGATTTATCCCAGCATGAGATCAGAAATCCGGCCCCTCGATTCTCTGGGGAAGATCTGTCCCCAGCTGCTGTCCCTAACCAGTGGGTAACAGAGAGAATTTATAACCTAGCTAGAGAAGACAGACAAAGGCTGGGAGACAAAACCAAGGCACAGAGAGGGGAAGTGACTTGCTCGAGGTCACGCAGCAGGACAGTGGCAGAGCACTTCTGAAAATATGGTCTTTACTTAGGAGCCCAAAAAGGTAGTTTTTAGAGCTTCATTTCAAGGCACCACAAAGGATCCCCTAGTCTCCTCTCCTCTCCCGTTCCCCGCCAAATCCTGTAATCTGGCAGATCCCATCAGCAAAATGCTAAGAACGGCCGTCTCGCAGCAGAAAGACACACGAGTCCCTGTCGTGGTTGCCAACTGGCTGCCACAGACTGAGGCAATTAGTAGCCTAATTCTACCAACAGCTGAGCCCAGCTGCGGGAGGCCAACCCTGCTCCTGTGTGACCGGATGCTTTCGCAGCAGTTCAGCTAGTTTTACATTGTAAATAAAAATAAAATAAAAACGATCTCATCTGTGAATCAAAGAAAAGGGCGTCTCCTTTCCACCCTCCCTGGGTGGTTTGAAAGCTTCCAAAGCCCGTCCCAAGTCCCAGCCAAAGTTAAGGTAGCCAAAGTTTCCTTGGAAAGCGCCAGTATCGGGGAACACAGAGCGGAGGTCCTTGCACTAGTTAGTGTAGATAGCCATTGTCCTGCCAGCTCGGCCTGCCGTAGCGCTGTGGTTTTGTAACAAGCCACACTCCCTGAGGCTGGTTAGTGTTGGTTGCAGAGCAACTGATTCATGCAGACCTTTTCCTTGATAGCAATTTGCATGGTTCTGTCCAGGCTGGGCCAAATTTAGTCACATGCTTTTAAACCAGGTCTCTCTCAGGGAAGGCTCTAGTTCAAATACAGCGGCAATGTGAATACTGATGTAAATTACATGTTGTGTCTAATTTGCCTAAACCCAGGTGTAAGCAGCAGTGGAACTTGCATTTGGTGGATGTGCAAAATGAGAGTAATTTACGTGATGCAACTGATTCTGAGCTCACTGGTTGTACATTGGTGTGATCCCCTTTTCTTCAAATGAACTAGGCCTGGTTATCAGTGGTATAAGGGAGATCAGGATTGGATCCAGCAGGGGTGGATGAGAGGGAATCGTAATAGGGAAAGCAACCATCAGGAGGGGACACAATCAAGCACCCCATCACACATACTCTTCTCTTACACGCTCCTCTTAGTTGCTCTCCTGCTACCCCCACTTCTGATCCCCTTGGCATACAAATGACTAGGGTTACCATATTTTGTGCCTCCTAATGGAGGACACTCCCGGGGGCCCCGGCCCCGCCCCCAGCCCCGCCCCAACTCCACCCCCTCCCAAAGTCTCCGCCCCCTCCCCTGCTTCCCGCGAACATTTAATTCGCGGGAAGCCTGAAGCAGGTAAGGGGGGAGGTGTGGGGGGGAGGAGGCGCGGCCCCGGCCGACCACCCCCGGCTCCCGGCTCCCAGCCCCGCGGGCTCGGCTCCCCGACCCCGGCCCGGCTCCTAGCCCCGCGGGCCCGGCCCGGCTCCCAGCCCCGCTCCCAGCCCCGCGGGCCCGGCCCGGCTCCCCGAGCCCGGCTCCCCGGGCCCGGCCCAGCTCCCCGAGCCCGGCTCCCCGACTCCGGCCCAGCTCCCAGCCCCGCGGGCCCGGCCCGGCTCCCCGAGCCCGGCTCCCCGCCCCGCGGGCCCGGCTCCCCGGCCCCGGACCGGCCCCGCGCCCCCGGCCCCGGCCCGGCACTGCGACCCTGGCCCGGCACCATGCCCCCGGCCCCGCGACCCCGGCCCCGCACAAAGAGGCCCCGGCCGAGCCTCCCGATTTTCCCGGACATGCCCGGCTTTTGGGGATTTCCCCCCGGACGGGGATTTGAGCCCCCAAAAGCCGGACATGTCCGGGAAAATCCGGACGTATGGTAACCCTACAAATGACACTTTTTCTTCAGGCTTATTCATAGGACGCAATCCAGTTTGTTCTCACAAGTTCAGAGATATGTTCAAAGTAACATGAAGAAACAGTGCAACGAAGGAGCTTTGAGCCACTAGCGACGTGTGACGCATGTAAAGGTTTGAGGCTGGAGTGTTGCATCCCTGAACTCCACAGTTCTGAGTCTGTGTGCTGGCTATGGTGGATGCATATAGGCTCACCTCTTGGGGTGAAATCCTCGCCCCACTGAAGTCAGCAGGAGTTTTGCCATTTACACCAATGAGGCCAGGATTTACCCTGGGTGTTCATGGCTCTGATCTGGCTTCTGTTGAAGCCAATGGAAAAATATCCTATTGAGCCAATGGGGAAGGACTGGGTTTAACCCCAAGGACAAATGAGGTCTGTGTAATAGAGCTCATGAAACTGCCACAGTAAAAATCATTGCTCTAAGAGTTCTCTCCTGGACCATTGAGAGCACCACAATAATGTCCTACATCTCAGCCTGCTTGGCTAATGAAACTAGACCGATCAGTTTCTGGCTCATTTGGATTCATTTAAGGTTTTGTGCCCACCCCTTCCCCCGTTGGCCTAAACTGCACGACAGCATCTGGTTACAGGGATCCCTGTTAAAGGACAGAGTGTGGCTGGCCATGTACAGGTGCAACTGACATAGGAACAGGTACAGGAAGCACCCATGGTAGGTCTGCATAGCCCTGTGGAGCACACAGTGACGGGTCGGCCAGTCCTGCTGAAGATGCTTCCTGCCCTAGGAGGAGCATGTTTGAGTGTGGGGAAAAGGAGTACGGCCATGTCCGACTACCCCTGCAAAGTGCTAGCAGGGCTGTGCTAGGGAGCTGAATCAAAGACGCACTCCCTCCAGTACCCCCATGGCATCGTGTCTTAAGCCAGCAACACTCCTGCCTCTACAACATTCGGCTGAGGAACCTACTTCCACGTCTCATGATCTCTGGGTTCTTAAGAGCACCAGTGCAGTCCAAAGAATACATTTGCCATGGGGCAAATCAAAGCCCGCATTGCACAGGGCACAGCAGTGGCCCATTGGATGGCTATATGACCAAGTTGTAACCTTATCAAGGAAATACGTTTCCTATGGAGCAACAAAAGACCAGTGGCCTCCTGCACAGACACATGCCAAAGGGACACAAGTGTGATGCTACAGACTTCAGGCTGGGATTTCAATGCTCCTCCCCCATAGAAAGTCAATAGGATTGGGGTGCTTTTGAAACTAGAGTCCCTGCCTGCTGGCTAGCCCCACCCCTGTCACTCACACACAGCAGGCTTGTGCTGCATGACACTATGCCTGTTATTCTGGGATGGAAAATGCTTCCAGTTGTTGCCTAGAACCAGAGGATTTTCCTAGGCTTATGCAGAAGTCTATCAGAATGTTGTATTTTGTTCACATGACTAGATCCTTACAGAGCTCTGCTGCCAGTGAAAAACAGGAAGGGGCCCAGAGGTCGGTGGGGAGGACCCCCCTCCGCCCCCCAATATTTAGATTGTTTGGGGAAATCGCTAGAGGGGGCTTGCAGTTCCTGAAGTGCAATTAGCTCAGAACCATCATAGAATTGCTGCAGCACTCCAGGGGATGTCATAAATAGTATGAGCGCTCTGGCCCACCATCCCCTCCCCATGCTTTGCATTATACAGATCTCGTGCTGCTCTCAAGCTCTGCAGTACACAAATGCTCGTCACACACAGTCATAGTCTCCCTTTGTCCAACATATGGCAGCAACCCTCTGCCAATATACAAGAAAGAGAGGAAGCCATAAAAGGAGGAGTGCGCAATTGGAATGGAGCTTGGGAATGGAAACTTAGTCCAGTCTCTACTGGTTTGCCTCACTCATCCCTGTCATCTGCGTTCTGGAATAAGGTTCATTCCACTGGGAATTCCAGCAGGCCGCTTCTGCACAAAGCCTTCAAAGAGGAGCTTTCTGGCTGAGCAGTGTTCCAGTCCAACCCAGCATGCTGATGCCAGAGCATTGGCATGTGGGCAAGATAAGGAGAGCCCAATGGGCCAGAAAGAGAAGAGGAAAATCTTTTTGAGCTGTATAGTTGTCTAAAATGATATCTGTCTGCACACTCCTTCATGTCTTATCACTGGACTAACTTTCTCCTCTTAACCCATAGTGCTGAGGTTCGGTGTGCGCGGATGCGCCTCCACTTCTTATGTCTGGAGTAACATTCCCCTCTTAACCCCCAGTGCTGCTGTTCAGGGTCTGTGTATCCGTGTGTGCTGCATGCTCATCCATTTCTTATTTCAGTCACCTCTTAACCCAGAGTGCTGTAGTTTGGTGGTGGGGGCAGGCATGGTTGAGAGTATGTTGAAGTACTCCAGCTGCTCCAGCCTCCATCCAAGAGGTTCCAGATGTTGGAGGAGCTGTACACAGCTGTTGGCCAGGAGCTGCTAAAAACACACACAACAACAACAACAAAAAACACACCCACACACCCACACCCACCAACCACTTTCCCCGCTTAAGATTGTGACGGGTTCGGTCAGAGAGATCCCCTTGCAACTGTCACCTGATGTGC
Source organism: Chrysemys picta bellii (assembly GCF_011386835.1). Classification (NCBI taxonomy): domain Eukaryota; kingdom Metazoa; phylum Chordata; order Testudines; family Emydidae; genus Chrysemys; species Chrysemys picta. The sequence continues at coordinate 34,905,415 of NC_088803.1, read as the reverse complement.
TGAAATTACCTCTGAGCCCATTTTCTTTGCCAGCTTGGGACTTCAGAACCCTGCCTTGTTGAGCCAGACACACTAGCCTGCTGCAATGCAGACCCAGGGTCTGAACCATGCCCCCAAAGCTGCAGACTTAATTGAAAACAGCTTAGCAAGTACTCCTGTCTCTAGCACCCACACACCCAGTTCCCAATGGGATCCAAACCTCAAATAAATCCATTTTACTCTGTATAAACCTTAAACAGGGTAAACTCATAAATTGTCCACCCTCTGTAACACTGATAGAGAGATATGCACAGCTGTTTGCTCCCCCAGGTATTAATCAGTTACTCTGGGTTTACTAATAAACAAAAGTGAAGTATAAAAAGTAGGATTTAAGTGGTTAAGTAATTACAAACAGAACAAAGTAAGTTACCCAGCAAAATAAAACAAAACACTACAAGTCTAAACCTAATACATTAAGAAACTGATACAGGTAACATCTCACTCTCAGAGATGTTCCAATAAGCTTCTTTCACAGACTAGACTCCTTCCTAGTCTGGGCCCAATCCTTTCCCTGGTACAGTCTTTGTTAGTTCCAGCTCAGGTGGTAAAGAGGGGATTTCTCATAACTGGCAGCCCCATTTGTTCTGTTCCACCCTCTTTTATAGCTTTGACACAATGCGGGAATCTTTTGTCTCTCTGGATCCCCACCTCTCCTTCTAAATGGAAAAGCACCAGGTTTAAGATGGATTCCAGTTCAGGTGACATGATCACATGTCACTGTAAGACCTCCTTCTTCATTATCTAGGAGCTGGCCGACAGTACACAGGAAGGCTTGCAGGTAAACAAAGCCATTCACAAGCAATTGTCCTAGTCAATGGAAGCCACCAAGATTCCAAGCCACCATCAATGGCCCACACTTTGCATAGTTACAGTAGGACTTCAGGGTTAATACAAAAATAAAGTATCTGAAGCTAGAAATATGCATTCATACAAACACGATGAACACACTCAGTAGATCATAAGCTTTGTAATAATACCTTACAAGAGACCTTTTGCATAAAGCATATTCCAGTTATGTTTATAATTGTGAATATAATGTATTTTTATAAAACATTTGAGTGCAACGTCACAAAGATATCCAGAAATTCCCTTCTTCCCTCAGAGCCACTGAGCATCCCATCGATAGAAGGAACTGCCCTCAGCCACATATTTGTTTGAAGTTTCAATGTTAGGCCTCCAGAAGCTGATCTAAGAGTCACAAGTGAGGATAGGTCAACCGCCTCAGCTTGGCTTCTAAAGGAGAGACAAGCAGCTGGTAAGCTTTGCTTCAGAGTAGCCTGGATCTGAATGGGACAGTGGTTAGGACCGCTCATGTGCAGAAGGCATTATTGGGATCTGGGATGCTTGACTTCCCTTTCCCCTATCAGACCACAGTGGAGGGTATACACCAAGGGGGCCCTGACATGACCAGTTCAGGGGATTAGGGGTTGTTACACTGGTCTGAGTAATGCAATAAGGGGAACAAAAGCTCTTCCTTTCTCCCTATACATGAACAGCTGCTCTCGGGGGCCAAGGACAACATTATATCCTGGAGGTGTAAGCAAACCAGCCTTCGGAGGCAGGGGGAAGGGTATGGGACAGATAAGGCCTGCCATCTCTAATCCCTTATGGCATGCTGCCACCTTTCCTGCTCCAGATGGCTCAGGATGTGGTATTCCTGGCCCACTGCAATCTCCTTCACAAGCACTCTCATGAGAAACTGCATATCCATTTAGAGGGAACATCAGCCAGAAGAGAGATTCAATGCAATGTGTTTTGGCGTCTTTAACCAGTATTAATGGCACACCTACTCCTTTGAAATGGCGCATCTGCTTCATTCTACAAGCAGCTGTACAGCCTTGGACCTGGCCAACACACAGTTTCCTACCATATAATTATCAGTTAGGGAGTGGGGTTTTGGCCATGTCTACACTACACAGCCTTTGCTGGTATAAGTATACCAGCAGAGCCCCCTAGTGGAGATGCAGTATAAGGAGGCAGAAGGAGATCTGAATGACACCTCCCTGAATGACATCGGCTATGCCGACAGAAATACTCTGTCAACATAGTTGTGTCTACACTCCAGGAGGTGGGGGGTTGCCAGACTATCTATATCAGCTAGGGTGTGTGTATTTATTTCCCCCACAGTCCTTGCAGTATAGCTATACCAGCAACGTTTTGTAGAGTAGACAAGGCCTTTTACTGATACAGTTCTATTGGTACAACCTCTCCTGCGGCCTTATACTCATAGAGCTTACCTCCCTTCCCATATCCATGACTATACCAGTCTAAGACCACTTATACCAATGTAAGTGCATTAGGGTGACCAGATAGCAAGTGTGAAAAATTGGGACAGGGGGTTGGGGGTAATAGGTGCCTATATAAGAAAAAGCCCCCCAAAATTGGGACTGTCCCTATAAAAATCAGGACATCTGATCACCCTAAAGTGCATCCACACTTAGGAGGGTTGGACCATTGAACTAGATCAGTAAAGCGGTACAGTGGATGTATTTAGACAAGCCTCCTGGATACAGTAGCAGTAGGTGCTACAGATGGCCCACTGTGAACTGGTGGTTTGTGGTAGAAGCATTACACACTGTGAGCCTTCCCCACTCTGCCACAGCTGCTAACCGAGCAACGACCTCGAGGCTTGATGCTTTGCACACCGTTTATTTTTAAAGTTCCTTGTACAACAAGCAGGGCAGCTCCCCAGTACAGTGTTTTGCTGTAGGGCTCCTGCACGATTCTGCAGGCAGGGAAGGATTGGGTGGCAAATTCCCCATCCACAGAGCCCTGACTCTTGCCTTTTGTCAATTGCAATGAAATTTAAAGATCGGTCCTTACTCTTCCTACCCACATCTACAAACTAGGCTTAATATTTAACCCCTGTTAACTTAAAAACAAAAACAAACAAACAAACAAACCCAAAGCCCAGTCTCTTCTTTCTGACATTGTTGCTCTTTATTCTCTCTCATCTCCCTCCCGCCTCCCCCCCCCTTTTTTTCTGTTGCAAACTCTTTGTTAAGCATCAGTGACTCCTGTAACCCAGACACAGCAATGGAATGTGTTTTGTCTCCCCTCCCCATCCTCCTCTTGGGAGGAATTTGAGGGACTCTCCCAGTTCCCAATCGACTGGAAAAAAAGGATTAAACTCTCCACTTTGAGTTTAGAAAAACAGGTGCTGCTGCAGCTCAAAGCTGCCTCTTGCTTGTCCCTTCCTCTCCCCCCTCCCCATTCTTACGTCTTCTCTCTGCTCCTGCCGGGAGGAGGAGAACCATCTCCCAGTACAGCCCACTGCATAACTCACTCAGTGAAGGAAAGGGGCAAGGTCTCTCAATGCCACAGAGGTTTCATTCTTTCCTTCAGCTGCTAAACACCCAGACAATTCTTCCCCTTTAAGTGATTCTGTTCCTCCCTTGCTTTTCAATCAGCAGCGAAGAAATTGTCTGAGTCTCGCATGTAACCAGACACAAGCCCTCCACCTGCACCCTCCCTGCTCCACATTCTCAGCTGGAGAATCAAAGTGGGGCCTGTGAATGAAAACCTAAGCCCTCAGTTGTCTGATGTGACTGGGATTTTGTTTGGCTCAAGGGAAGAAATTAGAGATTCTGGTATTGTCTGAAAGTGAAACCCTCCCTGAACAATCTGATGGAAAGCCCAGTTCAATCACTTTGCACTGTGATGGGGTAACCTCAGTAGGAATGTCAGACAGTGCTTGTGCTTGCCCTGTGTCTGAATGGTTAGCGGATGCATTAGGACACGAGGGACTGAGTTTCAAGAGCAACACAGACAAATGAATAGAAAAGAATGGGCCGGATTCTCAGCCCTTCCACTGATGTAATTCCATTGACGTCTCTGGAGTAACTCCTGAATCAAGGCAGGGTGATTGAGGTCAGAATCTGGCTCGGGGTCTGTTAATACATATCTAGAATAATCAGCTGTGAGGGGAAAGGAAATACAAGGAAAGCCCCAAGATTTATGAGGGTGTTTATTCAAAGATTTGATTGTCCTAAAGCTTTCCTGAGTGTGGTGAGGAGCTGGGAAGGAAGTTGCCTTAGCAGGAGTCGATACTATCAGCTTTAAACCTTTGCATCTAAAAAGAATCCAGTTCCTGGGGACTCTCCTGTCATCAAACCAATGTGCCCAGAAAATACCGGTAATTTACAAGGCTGGGACTGAGGTTATCCTGCAGAGGTACCAGGCAATTGGTGGTCAGAAGATAGGGTCTCTGGCATGACATTACGCCACTGATACCGCCCTTCATCAGAGGCTGTAAAAACATCTTGACTTCCACCCTACAGATTTACAAGTGTTTTTTCCGAATGGAATCAGTGCATTTCTGAAGTCAGAAAAACCTGGTGATAGATCAGGTGAATAGCTCATATGAACGAATGGGCCATTCAGAGCAAAGCGGGGATGCGGATGCGTGAAGGCAAGATGTTTAAAGGACAACATGAACTGAGAGATGGGCACCTATATTCAATATGATGGGTGCCCTAGAATGCCTTAGATAGTAGGTGGAGCAGATAAAACAGCAGACAGAACAGGACCTCCAAGGCTGTAGATGGATTTTCATCCAGCAGCAAATATTTAACAATTGCTACATTTTTCTTCAATTACTGACCTGTATTATAAAGTATTTTGGACAACTTGGCTATGAAAGGCTTTCCAAGTGACTTCTAGTCTACGGATAAATTAGCTGCTACCTCTCTGTGTGTCAATCAAATCATAGGAACAAGGACAATAGTATATTATTTGTATTGAGTTAGTACAAATGATCAGGGTACCCATTGTACTAGATGGGCCAATGCAGCTTCCAAATATGAAGCTACAGTTCTGGAAGTCGAAGCTTTTTGTGGGCCAGATTTTCAAACATACTAGGTGAGCAAATTCTGCACCTGACTGGTACGAACAATTACTGCAATTGTATGTCATGAACAAGCAGATGAACAGTTCTGGCCATTTATCCGGCAATTATTTGCTTACAAATTCCTAATTGCATGGGTTCTTCACATGATGCCACCAAAAAGCAAAATAAATGTTCAGTCCATTACTTTGCCAAATTCAGAGATAAAGACATTCCTTATATTACACCCAAAGGCTGGGGAGGGGGGGAGCCCATGCTCAGTGGCCCCTATAAGAATGGAGAAAAGGTGGGGGAAAGTGAAATGGAAAAACCAAAACAAGGTATTGGATTTTGTTTTTAGCTTCTTCCCTCTTCTGTTTACTTTTGAACTAAATGACCAGGGCTGATCAAAAGTTCCAACTGTTTGAAGGAAAAAAATTAATCAGACTTGCAATAAAATGGTACTCCCATAATAAATAATAATAATAGTATGGGTTTTGTTTCATTTTGATTATTTTTAATACCAGGTTTGTTTTTTTAAAATCTACCTAAATGCCATGACAGGGCATTGATTAGGAGTTCTACAGCAGAGCACCATAAGTGGATTTCTAGCTGAATGCTCCCATGGGGCATGAATTATGACTTTTATCAATCTGGCCATGTATTCGTATTAGTAATTTTCAGTAGTATTAGCTTGTGAATTTCTGTTGAAGAGCAGATTGCAGGTACTTTTCTCTCAGCAAGAGCACCAGATAATTTCGGAATTAGCATGGGTAAACAAACAACAATGCCTTCTCGCAGCCCGATCCTACGCCTATTGCAGTCCAATGACAAAACCCCCACTGACATCAGTGAGTGCAAGTTTAGGCCCCTCTTCACATGCCCCCTGGAACTGAGAAGTATGGATGCTACACTATAGTTATAACAACTATTTAAAAGTTGTAGCTAGTGAGTGAATTTTTGCTGTCAAACAATTTCAAAGTCAGTGCCCTTAAAAAGGAGAGGAAGGATGGTCCAGTGGTTAGGGTGCTTGCTTGGGGTTGGGAGGGGAGAGCTAGGGTCAAGTCCATCCTCTGCTACAGACTTCCTGTGAGACCTTGGCCAAGTCTCTTAGCCTGTCTGTGCTTCAAGTAAACTGGGGGTAACCGCTCTGCCCAGCCTCAGAGGGATGAGCACAAATACATTAAAGACTGAGATGGTAATGGGGGGCCACGGGAGCACCACAGATAGAAAAATGTAGAAACAGGGGCCCGTATTATGCCATCAGCGCCAGATCCTGAGCTGGTGTAAATTGGTGAAGTGACTAGAGCCATCTCGAGTTACACCAGCTGAGGTTCTGGCCTTCCGTGTTGAATCAGAACTGCCCATTGACAGCACAGGAGAAGCCAAGGTTTCACAGGAAAAAATACTAGAGCGTTTTTTTATTTTTTCTGAAAGGCTGAAGAGAGGAAGCCTGAATGGGAGTGTGACAGACGTTTTTGCCTCTTTGATCATACAGAAAGAATGAGACAAACTTAATTACCTGGGATAATCTCATTAAAAGGGGGGGGGGGGACTTTGTTCCTGGCTTCCAGTCACTAACCACTAGATCACGTTGCCCCTCCCCAGCTGCAGTGAGTCTTGACAGTCTGGGACATGCAGCCAATAAACAGGAGACAATAGCTTTCCTTTTTAAGACACATTTTGAAGTACTGCAGTTTATTCCTCAAAAGAAGCTTGAGATGCCATGGGCCCAACCCCTGGCCCAATCAATGGGAAGCAGGCTCAGTGCCCACCAACTACTCTATTGCACGGGGTCAGGATGGAAAATAAGGAGAAGGAAAACCAGGATGGTCACTGGACTTCGAAAAAAATCCTTTGCCAGGAAAAAAACCAAACATTTTCCATAATGTCCTGGACATGCAATTGGGGATGTGACAGCAATGGAAAATAGACGGGATTAGGTAATATCCTATAAAGCTAGTAAATAAATACATAAATAAATGACACAATCAGGAAGAAAAAACCCCCAAACCCTAACCGTGTGTGTGTGTAATAACCCTAAGCCCTCTGGGACTCATTAAAATGAAGAGATTGCTTTAAAAAGTATGTTGTCCCGCTGTGTGCTGGAATGAAAAACGGGTTTTCTAAGCATGGCTAGAGATGCAGAGAGCAATAAAGAGCTTTTTTAAAAAACAACTTGCACTAAGTCCGATTTCCTTCTCTTCATCCCATGGCCATTTGCCTTTCAAACCATAGGGCTGTGGTTTGAGGGAATAGGGGAGATTCGGTTATAGGATACAGGGGGTTGGGAGGCTAGGGGAAATGGAGATTTCTTTTATAGGCAGAGTAGGTCTGCTTGGTTTGGCGAGGACTGACCTCACTTATAAGGGAAAAGGGCTGTTAGAATGGGGCTACCAGATTTCTTGTTCTAGGGTATATTATGAATCATGTTTATTATAGTAGTGCCAGCTGAGATCTGGGTCCCATGGTGCTAGGCGCTGTACACAGAACAGTGGCTGTTGTGTGGGGGAGGTGTTCAGTCTGGGGCCGTGGGCTGGGGAAATTGTGGGTTATGGGGCATGGGATGATTGTGGTTGAGGGGATGTGGCAGCACATGCTACAGTGGGAGAGGGTCTTGGCATCAGTTAGGTGAACGCCTCACTTCTCTCCAATTTACCGATGCTGCTCAGGGAAGCTCCGGGCACACTGATTTTTGGCTAAGGCTCAAGGCCACATGTAGACGCTTTAAAAGCATCCGGGAGGAGCGAAAGTGCTTTTCCCCTCTCATCCCTGTGCGAGAGCTTTATTTATATTTATTTTAAATATTTATTTAAAATACTGAGCCTGGGCTGGAAAGCGGGCAGATGGCTGCTCGGGAGGAGAAGGCGGTCTTTGCAAAGCCAGCTTCTTGCAACTGCATCCAACTGTCTGCAGCATCTGTCTAGAATAAGTCCGGGCTCTGTATTTCTCTTCTAATATTTAGGCCATTTTTTTTCCTGTCTGCCAGGCAGCTCTTCCCTGTAATAAATCATCATCAGGGATGGTTATGATCCTTGCTGGAGAGATGGGAATCAGCTGCTATGCAGCCTGACCTCTCTTTATGAGAGGTGCCTTTCCGAGGAGGCTTCAGCTTCTTGGGGCTTAATCATGGCATCATTCCAACAATAGATCCCCGACCCCTCAATCCTCCCTGCGTCACTGAGGCATTGGCCAGAGCCAGCAGCTCAGACAATGGAGGAGAAAGGGAGAGGGGCAAGAGAGACCTCAGTCCCTTTGCAGAGTCAGGAGTTAGAAGTGGAGGGGGAGAACATTAAGGCCACAGAACACCCTGCCAGCGGCTCCCTCTTTTAAATCTATGGCCTTGCTTGGAACTGGGCAGCAGACCAAGGAAGAGCACTAAGCCAGGTGGCCCATGCACTCTTCTCAGGCTGGATCGGGCCAGCTGCTGGCTGGGGCCATGTGCACAGGTGGGGCAGATTCTGATCTCACCTCTGCCGGTGTAAGCCAGGAGCAATGCCAGTGAAGACAAGGGAGTTGCATAAAAACAGCCCAAGAAGAAAAGTCAGCATGAGTTGTTCTCAGTGGAGAAATGAAGGAGCCTCAGAGGATACCCCGATGGGCTGCACTGTCAGTCCTGATCCGGCTGCTACATGATGCTCCAGCTTTAGAGCCAGTTTAACTAGTCCTGCCCCTTCCCCCACACTGGGAATCTTTGGTATAGCTGCCTTAGTGGATCCAGGAAGCCTGTCTGGAGTGCATGGAGGGTGTGGCCAGACTCCCCTCCCTGCCCTCTGCAGCTCTGGTCCTGGAGTGAGATCAGCTCAGCCAGGCCATAGGATCTGGCCTTAATGCCAGTCCCACCTGATGACTTCGCTTCCCTTTTATTCCTGAGACCTATGCAGTGGAAGGGAGACCAGGATGGCTGGTCTTCTTCCCTTAATAGACTGGAAGCCTGGTCAGTGTGTGAGAGAAGCTTGAGCAGTTCTCTGATCAGCATAGCATGCATTTTCCCTAAACGGTGTTTCACCTCTGGATGATTGCTGTACTGGGCTACCCACAGTATTTTCTGGTTGCCAGCGTGCCACATACACCGATTCCCACAGGTTGCCATCCAAACCCCCCCATGCTGGAGAACAATCGAGCTGACCTGAAAAGAGATACAGCAGGATGGAATTGATTGAATAGGAGTTACCAGCTACTGGGCTTTTGTGCTTTGGCTCAGACACATGGCAAGGTGCTCTGAGAAATCACAGCTGGGTTGTGAGGCTGCTCTGAAAAGCAGGAGGGAGCCTATCCCCACATGTACCCTCCAAGCTACAGGTCAGGGTCTGTGGAAGTGGCTCCATAAGTAGGGGCTATCTGATTGCGATGGGGGCTTTGTTCTGTCCCTCACAGAACAGTCTCAGAGAGAGTTCTGTCAGTGGGATGGCAGTGCATGCACCTGCTAAGGGTTTTACTCCAGAGCTGTTAGCTTCAGCAGAATTACTTGCATCTTGTAGAAAGAGATCATGCCACTGGCGTATAAACATATGGATTTAGGGGGTGTGTAAAGGGTCATTGAAGATCCATTAGAGCAGCGGTTTTCAAACTGTGGCCCAGGGCCAAAGCTCGAGCCCCACCGCCCAGGGCCAAAGCCCAAAGCCAAAGCCCCAAGGCTTCAGCCCAGGGCCGCAGGCCTCAGGTTACAGGCCTCCTGCCTGGGGCTGAAGCCCTTGGGTTTTGGCTTTGACCCCCCCCTTCCCAGGGTGGTGGGACTCGGGCAGACTCAGGCTTCAGTCCCCCCTCCCGGGGTCGTGGAGTAATTTTGGTTGTCAGAAAGTGGTTGGGGTGGAATGAAGTTTGAGAATCCCTGCATTAGAGGGAAGGGAAGGGGAGGAGCGAGGAGAAAGAAGCTGTTTTTCTGCCCTCCCATCCAATCCTCCCCAGCAGTCCTGATCTCTTTGGTCTCAGAGACCCCAGTAAATGTATCAGGTTAGCAGCTGGTCGATCACATGCTGGTTCAGCCGCTCTCTCCTTAGAATGTCCCCTTTGTCCCTCACTGATTATGCACAATCCCATCCTCTCCTGGGAGGATTAGGGCTTTGGTGGAATTTCCTTTTTGCTGAAGAAAGAAGGATGGGGGTGGTGAGGGAGGAAAGGAGCAAGAATAGTGTACAGGGCTTGAAACTGCCGTGCCTTTGTTTTCACTGTACTGAATGTAATAGTATGACTCACCACCAGAGCGCCTCCTCATGGACAGGTATGGCATTGCAGGCTCTTTTCCTTGGTTGCCTCTGCCAAACAGCCATTTAGACCTATTGGTGGTCCACTTCTTCTGGTGATCCAGCCCTCTGGCCAGGTCACAAAGTCCCATCCCTTCCAGGGTAAAACAAGAGTGCAACAAACAACAGTCCCCCAGTCTCACGTTGGGTCTTCAGCCAGACTCCCAATTCACTAGCCCCTACCCCTTTGTGTCAGGGGATTTCAATAGTCTGTAGCCCTGGGGTCCAGAGGTTTCCTGCCCCTCTTCCTTAGTGGGCTAGTAGGGGAGCCCAGGGCCTCCATGTCCCCACAGTTCTGGTCCAGGGACCCTATGATAAGCAGCCAAGGCCTAACTACACAGACCCTTTGCTGCCTCCCTGGACCACTTGCTACCACCACCTGTCTGAGGCCTTTCCCACAGTTTCATCCCAGGTCTACTGTATATCAGCCCTGCTCTCTCTCACAGCTCATTGCAGAGCATCTTAACACTTTCCACCACCCAGCTCGTTTTGCTGCAGGGAGTTTTCTTTAGTCCCCTGGCAGAGCAGCCCCTGCAAGAGTCTTCCTGCTCCCTGCAGGCCCCTCCACCAGTACAAAGGACCCTGGGCCAATGCATTTCCCCCGGCTTTCCTTCAAAACTCCCTTCAGCTCCCAGTTGCAGGCCTGCCTGCCTACCTTCCTTCAGGGAGGCGCTGTCTGCCAGTAGCCCAATGCAGCTCCCTAGTTTCAGCCAGGCTTCTCTCCCTGAATGAGAGCCAGCACTCTGCTCAGCACCTAGCTGAGGCGGGTGTGACAGGTTGGAACCCCGCTTCCACCTGATGTGCTGGGGTCCCACAGAGCCCACCTGTCCCACCAGCCTGGGTTCCCCTTACTCTGTGCTGCTGTGACAGGCTCTCAAGCCCCCTTCCAGCACACACACAGGTAGGGATACATCCAGCTGTAGAATCACACAGCGTCTGCAGGTTTCAGAGTAGCAGCCGTGTTAGTCTGTATCCACAGAAAGAACAGGAGTACTTGTGGCACCTTAGAGACTAAAAAATTTAAGTGCACACACCCTCTGGAGTGTAAACCCAAAATATTGCCTTGCACTGTATAGAGATCTGTACAGTGTAAGCTCATGACATTCACCCCCTCTCTCAATGTGGAGGAAGATATACACAGCTTCCCTCCCCCCAGTTATAAATTGCACAAACTGGGTTTTAGAATAAACAAAAACAAGTTTAACAACTACAAAGGGCACATTCTAAGTGATTATAAGGGATAGCAAACAGATTACTGAGCAAATAAAAAACACAAACTAGGTGTAATACATTAAAGAAAATGGCTACAAACATCAGAGGGGTAGCCGTGTTAGTCTGAATCTGTAAAAAGCAACAGAGGGTCCTGTGGCACCTTTAAGACTAACAGAAGTACTGGGAGCATAAGCTTTCGTGGGTCAGAACCTCACTTCTTCAGATGCAAGACTTGCATCTGAAGAAGTGAGGTTCTGACCCACGAAAGCTTATGCTCCCAGTACTTCTGTTAGTCTCAAAGGTGCCACAGGACCCTCTGTTGCTGGCTACAAACAGTAATTTCTCACCCTAAATGTTGTTTTAGGCAGGTTGCAGAGTTTCTTGAAGGTAAACTGCACTACTTGCAGCTTAAATCTCCAGGCACACCCTTCACAAGCTGACCTTCCTTGCCTGGGCTCAGCTCCTGCCTCCCCCCATCTTAGTGCCTTTGTTTCTTCAGGTATTTTCAGCAGTCTTCCTTCTTGGGCAGGGAGGCAGTGGAGAAGAGCCTAGATTAACTCATTCCCCAGCCTTAAATAGGATTTGCATATGGTGGTAATCCTTTGTTTCCCAGTTTGACCCCCGTGGAAAAATACCAGAAGTCCAAAATGATATCCAGTACCAGGTGACGTGATCACATGACCCTGCAGTGTCAAAGCAGCATCCCAGGAAACTTCTCAGGAAGGAGGGAGATTATAGTATCTTCAAAGTCCTATTGTCCTTCCTAATGGCCCATCCAGGCTGATTGCTTACTGTCTGGCAGGCATTCCCCAGGTGCAAGCACTGTTGTAATTATTACATAGTCAATATTTCTAACTTCAGATACAGAAATGATACATGCATACACATTGGATAATCACATTCAGTAAATCATAACCTTTCCAATGATACCTCACATGACCCATATTACATAAAACATATTGTAGTTATTCTATATTCATATCATAACAATATTTCTATGAAGGCTATGGGGCATAATGTCACACTGGGTTCAGCCCTTTTAGCTCCCTCCCTCCAGACTTGCATCTCTATCACAGGTGTAGCAGGAGAGGGCTGATTGAGCCCACAGGCACCCTTTAATTCCTTCCCAGCGTGGGATTTATACACCCCCTCACATGCACCTTTCTATTCCCAAGGACTCAACAGAGAACACGGCCAGTTTGTTCTCTGAGCTCATAGCAGAAGAGTCCCACACACTGTACTCTCTCCTGGAGACTTTACTTTTGTTCTTTATCCTTGTTTCCTTTCATTCTAAAGCAAAAGTCCATTAGGGGATAAGGCTAGGTTTGACTGTGTATGGAAATAGCTGGGAAAGGAAAAGCAAGAAGTGGCCCTATAGCCCCAGAGCTGTTATACAGTGCTTAGAGCTGAGGCTCCCACAGAAGGGATTTCAGCCTCAAAGTTAGGCTGGAGGAGAAGGAGCAAACTCCTGCTCCTTGTGGGATGAGTGGCCTATTAACCTCAAAACTAGCTCTACCAGCCAGTGCTGGTTTGTGCTAAATGTTCCTGTTGTCCCCTGCCTCACAGTAACTGTTTTAACATTAAGTTGGACAAGGTGGGCGAGGTAATATTTTTTATGGGAGCACAGGTGAGAGAGACAATCCTTTGAACTCCACAGAGCTCTTCTTCAGGGCTGAGAAGGGTACTCAGACCGTCACAGCTAAATACAAGGTGGAACAGATTGTTAAGCGTGCAGAGTTAACACGTGTCCCAAGAAACCATTCAAAGTTAAGTGGGAAATTAACAGTTCAACATGTGTTAACTCTTTATGTTTAACCTTGTATTTAGATGTGATGCTCTGAGTACCTTTCCCAGCCCTGAAGAAGAGCCCTGTAGAGCTGGAAAGCTTGTCTCTCTGACCAATAGAAGTTGGTCCAGTGAAAGATATTACCTCAGCCACCTTGTCTTTCTCATATCCCGGGACCACCAAAGCTACTGCAAATAACATTCAGTTGTAATATAAAGACTACCCCAGCCCTCCTGTTGTTCTGATCACTTTGCTCAGGTTTCATAGGGCCAGGTGATGATACCCTGACTCACATTGAGTGACTCCATTGATTTCAGTGAGCCTTCTTGTGGTATAAAGCGCTATAATCCCATTGATGATACTAAGACTACTCACAGTGTAAGGTAGTGAATGGGATTATTTATGTAAAGAAAAAAAATCAGTGGGACTATATTATATAGTAAGGTATGGCAATCTATCCCATTAACTTCAATGGAACTACTCTTGTGCGGAACTGCTCCGCAATGTGAGTAAAGGATTCAATCTGTCAGGTTTTCTCTCTCAAAGACCTTGCAATCTAAAGTAAAGACCATACATTTCAGACTGAGTTTGAAGGGCTAAGTATCATGGTTTGTAATGGGGTCTTTTATATGTACACACATGAGGCTTCGATGTTTCTGCCTCAGTTAAGGTTACATTAAATCTTGGGACTGAGGTGCCTCTGTCCTAGAGCTAAGCACAGAGTTAGTATCAACTAATGTGTCTGCCAAGTTTTGCCTGTTTTTCTGGTTGCAGAATGTCTACAAATAGAGCATCATTCTCCCAAATTCATGCGTTATTCAACAAAACTCTTCACAACACTTTGTTGATGCTGCAGCTCGCTGTCTGAAACTTGAGCCATGTCGCTTAGTTATGAATGGTAATATGACACCTGACTCTGTTTCTATTTTGCGATAGGATGCGAGTCATTTTTAGAAATGGATTTCTGATGCAAAAGCTTGTATTCACTTCGCAATTCATGATTATTCACATTCATGAGCTTAAAAGTTGCTATCCTTCAGCAGTAGCTATCTGCATTTGTAAATCTCAAGCTCACAAATGTTCATGGAAAACAAATACAGTCAGGGACATGAATGTGGCTGAAGTGTATTAGTTTCAAAATGCAGACAAGCTTTTGACAATTTTTTTTGGTAGAATCTAACCAGTTCCATCATCAAGTGAATAGCTTCAGAGAAAAAATCCTATTCCAGACTTGAATTCTGTTGTCCTACAGAGCGTTTGGTTATTAACTATTACTGGATATCATTCCTCAGTTCATTTTCCCTATACATTTGTCCTGTAGTTCAGTGATGTATCAATGCTAAAAGTCCAGAATCTCCAGAGAATATTTCAATCAGTGTTTTTTTTTCCTTACTGGGATCCACCTCCCCTTGAAGCCTTTCAAACACAGTCAGATGAACAGCCTTGAGAAGCGAGGAGAGATCATTTGGTCTATTTATATCTTGGGGCTTTCATCAGTGTAGTATCTAAGCAGTCGTACATGGATTTTAACATTTGCCATGAGATTTCTGCTGTAGAGAATGCTGCCAAATGTTCTGCAAAATACATCGGTATGTTCTGCAAGTTTGCTCCATGACCTACTGCATGATAGTCAGTAATGCAGTATCATGTTCAGCGGCTAAATGGTCTGATAGAAACTGTAGCAGTGATAAGCCAATTGCTTCTGTCAGTAAATACCTGAATGTACCTTTGTTCAGGTGTTTTCTGTGTTGCTAATAGCACAGAAGGACATGCCAGCTGCCTGAATAGCTCTAACTAGCTCACATGATTTAGATAATGGCATAGAAAGTATACTTACAAAGTTTGCAGACAATACCAAGCTGGGAGGGGTTGTAAGTGCTTTGGAGGATCGGATTAAAATTCAAAATGATCTGAAGAAACTGGAGAAATGGTCTGGAATAAATAGGATGAAATTCAATAAGGACAAATGCAAAGTACTCCACTTAGAAAGGAACAATCAGTTGCACACATACAAAATGGGAAATTACTGCCTAGGGAGGAGTACTGCAGAATGGTATCTGGAGGTCAGAGTGGAGTAAGTATGGTACTTATCACAAGGTAAGTATGAGTCTACAGTGTAACGCTGTTGTAAAAAAAAGCAAACATCATTCTGGGATGTATTAGCAGGAGTGTTGTAAGCAAGACATGAGAAGTAATTCTTCCGCTCTACTCCGCATCGATTAGACCTCAACTGGAGTATTGGGTCCAGTTCTGGGTGCTACATTTTAGGAAAGATGAGAACAAATTGTTGAAAGTCCAGGGAAGAACAACAAAAAATTATTAAAGGTCTAGAAAACATGACCTATGAGGGAAGATTGAAAAAACTGGGGTTATTTAGTCTGGAGAAGAGAAGACAGAAAGACACATGATAACAGTTTTCAAGTACATAAAAGATTGTTACAAAGAGGAGGAAGAAAAATTGTTCTCCTTAATCTCAGAGGATAGGACAAGAAGCAATGGGTTTAAATTGCAGCAAGGGCAGTTTAGGTTGGACATTAGGAAAAACTTCCTGTCAGGGTGGGTAAGCACTGGTATAAATTACCAAGGGAAGTTGTGGAATCTCCATCATTGGAGATTTTTAAGAGCAGGTTAGAAAAACATCTGTCAGGGATGGACTAGATAATAGTCCTGCCATGAGTGTAGGGGACTGGACTAGATGACCTCTCAAGATCCCTTCCAGTCCTATGATTCTATGATTCAGACTCATGGTCCAATCTAATCCAGTCTCCTGTCTCTGACAGTGGCCGGTACCAGCTGCTTCAGAGGAAGATGCAAGATACCTTGCATTAGACAGTAATAGACTAACCTGTCCACAAGGAAAGGGGCTTCCTAGCCCATTACAGGGGTTTGCTTATGCCCTGAAGCCTAAGGGTTTATGCCCCTTCCAAAACCCCTGGATTTCCCTCCCCCCCCCCCCACCCTTACTATTGTAGCTCTGGATGTTGTTGATATCCTTTGAGCAAAGGCAATGCAAATGGGAACTAATGAGCAAATAGCAGCAGCCCATTTCGTTCCACAACATGGCTGGGAAGAGCTCCTCTTTGGAGGTGCCTAGAGAACCACCAGCATGGTGTTCAAGAGTCTGCATGTGCACGCCTATGGAGCAGTTCACCCTTCCCAGAGCCTTAGGCTTCAAAGGGCTGAGTTCCCAATAATGTGCTTCTCTCTCTTCCTAAGTGACTGGCAGTAGACAGCACCTGGCTTTCCAGGCTGAAAATAGGCATGTCTGCCTCTCTGAAGTTTTGGCAGGAGGCACTGTTCATCTTCCCAGAACAGCTGATCATGGAGGAGGGCCCTCTGCCGAAATAATGAAGGCAAGGGAGCAAGAGACACTGACTGTCCAGATCCGCAAAGGTAGTTAGGCTCCAATGGAAGTTAGGACCCTAAGTACCTTTGCGGATCTGGGCCCAACTTCTGGTATCAGCTAGTGGATCTGATATTCACTGTACAAACCCACAGCCCCACTCTTTGCTTCTGCTCTGCTGAGATCTCATCTTCCTCTTGAGGGATACCTGTGAATCCCCTTGACTTCCCTGCAGTGGGGAAAAAAGGCCCCCTGATTCTCCACTTGTCTTCTTCTTTGGGTCACAGATCTAGTCTTTAGCTCACTTGCCCTGATACACAGAGAGTCCTAGAGATGACCTATGCTGTTACTCCCCATAGGATTGTATAGGGAACTTTAAACAGAGCTACCCAACCAATAAGGAGAAGACCCGATGGGGCAGGAGACAGGCACAGTATCACCCTTTTAATGCTATCTTGATGTTGCTGAACAGATAGGAGTCTCGATACTTCTCCAACTAGCCAACTGCTTGCATCCTGAGATGGAGGTCACTAAGCCCATGGGCAATAATGCCTCCCCTGGAGGACAACAGAGACATCATGATCCCCAGAACCCTTGCCAACAAAGCAACGAGGTGTCCATACAACAATAAATGGGGTCAAGGGAAGAGGAATGGCTTCTACATCTATGGGAACTTAAGGGCTCAAAGTTCTTGTTGTTTAGGAGAATATAGGCTAGGATTTCCCCACTGACTTGCGCTGGAGTGTTGGGTGCTTTGCTTCTCTGAAAAATCCGGCCCTAGGATCAACCCTTTCCAAAGTTTGGGTGTCTCCATTGTCAAGTTCCCAAGGTGAAGCACCTGGAGCCTGATTTGCAGAGGCACTGAGCATCAACGGCCCCGAATGGGAGCGAAGGGGGCTCTGCACCTCTGAAAATCAGACCCAAGTTAGGCATCCGAAAATGGAGGAACCCAATATGACACAGCCCTCTTGAGAACTTGGGCCTCAAAACCTTCTGCCGTGGTTCCCTCACATGTGAAATGGGCAGGACACCTGCCTTCCTCACAAGGGGAGGTGTGAAGATAGATTAGCCATTTCCTTGAAACCAGTGGGAATGGTTATCTATACATGGGACTGAGTCACCTGTCGCAGCCCCACAGTCCCCTCCTCATCCTGCATCATTCCCTGGGCTTCCTCACTCTGCTGTACCCGCAGCTGGTGCTGGGCTCTCAAGAAAGGCGTTTCCATGACGGAGCCAGACCTGGCCTGCTTTCCAATGAACAGCTATTTTTTCCATCCCTTGCCAATGCCAAAACAAGCAGGGCTTTTCCAATCACAGCCCTCTTGGTTGTGGTTTCCAGGTCTTTGTTTGCTGGCAGCTTAAACCAGGGGCTAGATGTAAAGTGGAATGTTACTGCTGTTTGAGTGGCTGAAAATTGTCTTCCTTTGGGGGCGGCTTTCACACACCTTCCCTTCCCTAGGAGGAGAACCGCATCCTTAGCCCTCTCCTACTCCAGGTCCCTTCTGGGAGCCTAGGCATTGTCTGCATACATGCGGCAGTGCAGGGGGTGGGTGCGAAGGAGAATTCCCCCCCTCCACCCCCGAAAACTTTCCAGGGAAGAGGAGGAGGAGGAGATGGCAGGGCTTCCCCACCAAGCTCTTCAGGAAATGAAGCTGTGTTGCGCTGATGGATTGGAGAGGAAATCAGTTTCCTGTTTTTCTGGAAGCTGGTCATGGGGATTTGTTTTTGGAAATTCTCTCTGGAATTTCAGCCTTTGCACCCAGGAGCAGCCTGTCTGGGTCAGTAGGTGGCTGAAACACTTTTTGTTTTGGAGCCGGCAGTGAGGGAAAAGAGATTAATGCCTTGATCCCCGGTTAGGATTTAGTCTCACTTTTCAGGTGTGTTTAAGGCACATACTACATGAGATTTGTGGGGATGGGCCTACCCAGCTTAGTTTCACTGTCACAGGTTAGGGGACAGTCGGACAGGGGAGCGTTACATTCATTCTTTGTTTCTTCTTTCTTCTCTTTGCATGTTTCTCATTGCAACCGTGTCCACATGGATCTCAGATACTACAGCCGTGGGTGCATTAGATGAAAGACAGACAGACTCTGAGGAGGATATGGAGATGCATGCTAGGTTACCCGAGAATAACTCAGTGATTGACTCACCGTGTACACCTGGACTCAGGGAATGTACATGCTGCTTTGAACTTGATCCCCATTCTGATCTGGTGGCATTTCACACTCGCTTTGCATTGGGAGCCGGCGCAGATTTTCAAGTGCTCAGAAGCACCCTCAAATGGAGTCAGATTTGTCAAAAGAATCTAGCCCCCAGCAGCTCTCATTGTGACCTCTATGCCTGGACAGCCAAAGGAGCTCGGCTCCCAGCCTGCACCCAGTGTACTGAGCTCACTCTGTTGTGGGTGCTGAGTCCTTCTGAAAAGTCTGGCCCACACAACTGCACAGGGCAGTGCAGGGTAACGGGGGGTTACCTATTGGCCATTCGTCGAGCCCACCCCTTCCTGCTCACCTGAGCAGAAGTCTGTCTTCTACAGCCCTGGTCAAAATTGTTATAGCCGTAGAACAACACAGGGGCTATAAATGAAGTGGTTCCACCCATTACCTTACTGCAGGCGTATTTTAGGGGGCAGCACCCAGTTAACCAGTTACTTGCCATTGTCAAATTGTTGTGTTTTCCACCCACACGCCCCAGTCCCAGGCTGGGAGTCAGGAACTCTAGGGTCTGGCTACACAGCAGCGGGAAGCGAGCCTTGAGCTAGCGTACTGAAAATAGCATTGTAGAGATTGCAGCCCCAGCAGGGGCTTGGGTTAGTCACCTGAGCTCAGACTCAGACAGTCGGTTGGCCTTGAGAGCCTGAGGTGCCGCCTGAGCTGCAACATCCACTCTGCTACTTTTAAGGCGCTCGCTCGAGCCCCGCTAGCGGGTGTCCGTCTACCTGGTCAGAAGGCTGGCGTCCCACTGCTGTGTGGACAGACCCTGAGGGTCTATCCCCAGCTCTGCCATTGGCTGACTGTGTTTGGCAAGTCATGTCAACGCTCCGTGCCTTGGTTTCCCCCTCTATAAAATGCGGGTGACACTTGCCTAGTTTTTTAAAGTGCTCTGAGACCGACAGATGGGGAGTGCAATGCAAGCGTAAAGTGCGACTGTTGTTATTTACAATGAATCAGATCCGGAGCTCCGTACTTGGGCAAAAATCCCAAGGAAGTCAGTGGAAGTTTGCCCAGTGATACTAATTACTACAGAGGCATTGGCAAATAGGAGCAATTTTAGACTGTCAGGGAGGCTAAGGTCCAAGGAGGGAGCATGAAGTACCAGGCTGGGACTGCTCTGCCATTGTTGCATGAGACAAAGCTCTAAATCTCCTCTAGTGCCAGGCAGGGAGAGGGGCCCCATGGGTCTGTTCATTGGCTTGGAGGAAATCGTTAGCTAATACAGCTCAGTATGGAACCATCCCCCTCCCACAGATGAGAACTACTGTAGACCCAGCCCTTATAGAGGACACTCGTGTGTCCCCGGTGGTTAGGGTCAATGGGATCAGGGCCACCTCCAGCATGCCAGGCAGAGCAGGAAGCCATCTGGGGCAGCGAAATAAAAGAGTTAGAGCAGTGGAAAATTTGTGGTGACCCCTTCTTGTCTGAGTGTCTCTTTTACACATTACAAAGCTGGACCATGTTCTCGTATTTGCACTGCTGTGGATTCACTCTGAGCAAGGTGCATTTGACACCTGTCTCTTTCTTTTGGGGCTTGGGAGATGGCCTGTATTCTTAAACTTCTGTATTTAGCCACTAGGAAAGATGATTGTACTGAGGGCCAAATTCATCCCCTTACTTCAATGGAGAGGATGAATTTGGCCCCAAGAGCTGTAGCATTCTGACTAGTCTTGTTAAATCAAAAGAAACTGTTTGGTTATAAATGGAAAGATTATCCAAGAAAGAGGGGGAGGCAGGAGGCACTAATTAGACTGAGCTGAGGACGTTGAGGCTGCCTTGGGCATGTAGATCTCTAGATTCCATTCCACACAGGCACAATCCCTTCCTCTCGGAGATTCACCAGCAGCAATCCCTGGTGGAAGCTAAATTTGTCTCCACCAGTGCCAGGCAGGTACGGGACTTCTTATGGCTGTTTATTTATGAAACAAGCAGGAAGCAACCTCAGTGCTGACTTCATTGCTGCGCTGCTCCAGAGACTGAGCTAGCCTAGTTCCACTATCTCCACATTTCTATTTCCATGGTGGCAGGTTTTTTCCTGCCCTGTGAGCAAGCAAAGTGCCAAGAGGAGGAAAGTGCAGAGATGGAGTTCTGAAGGTAGCCTTCCTGACTCAGATCCACTGTGCTTCCTGTGGGCGGGGGGCTCCAGATGTGAGGAAGAAAATATTACAAATAAAATGGGTCTTGCACGGATTGTAATCAGGAGTCTGAACAGCTTCCTCGTGCCTGAGGGACAGGCTCTGGTTGTAAGAGGCAAAAAGGGGCTGTTTGTGTTCTCTCCAAATAATCCATTTCTGCGGAGGCAAGAAGGGGAATGTCACTGTCCCTGATAGGGGACATGTCACTGTCCTTCGTAACGCAAAGCTAGGAGAGAAACAGCTGGGAAGGAAATGGGTCCTGGAGATATGCTGAAGGGCCTAGAGATAGTCATTTTTGCTTGGTTTTCCTTCTTTTAAATCTCCCAGGCTTTTCATATATTTAATGTTGCTCTAGAAAGCGGCTGAAAGCTGAACCCCATTCAAAGGCATTCAGCTGACCTGTGCCTATAGCCTCCACTGTATCGCCTGCCCAGTTAGACAGTTCAGGCCAAACTGGCTTCCTCTACATACATCAAACGTCAATATCCTACCAAGAGAAGGGGGTGAAAGGAAAGGGGAGAACACATTCCTTTTCCTGCCCTAGTAACTCCCCGCCTCCCCCAATTGAAGGAAGTGGGGGAGGTTTGCCCATGCAATGCTATATAGCCTTGAGGCAAACCATGAGGGAGGGAGAGTGCATGTTTGGGTGGGCTGAACGGACGCTGCTACCTAAATTCTCCGATGAGAGGCGCAGATACACCTACAGTGGAGCACTCAGGGGGACACTGATCGAAGAAGAATGTGAGCTTTGTTGCACAAAAGAGAAGCAAATTCCTGGTTGCGGGGAAGAGAGAATGGCTTCCTAACATGGATGGCTAGCTTGGAACTGAGTCCCTCCTAGGCCAGAGCATGAGTTAAGAATGAATGGTGTTTGACACAGATATTTGGCTATGAGTGTGTTAACAGGGTGAAGAACATGGTCCTCATCTGCCACTCTTCAGGTTGTAAAGGCATGTACTAACATTGACAATGTGGGACAAAGGGGACAGACAGCTCTATCTCCAGTATCTGACAGGGAGGATTTTGTGGATGATGGGTACAGAGACAGCTTCCTCTCAGCATGGGTCAGAAGGGATTCTTGGTTAAAGATATGTTTACTTGAAGTATGTTCTTCACCTACTAGATGACTCTGTGCACTGTATAGCATTCCAGATAGAGTTTGGCCCCTGGTAAACAAGGAAAGGCAAAGCTGGAACTCAAGCTATGTAGAAACCTGTTTGTTTGTGTCTGTCATTGTCCCTGTTTTCTTTAATAAATGCCTCATGTTTAAGGAGGTCTCTGATTCCAAAGATCATGATACTGGGGGGATTAGGGTTTTAGAATCATTGAATCATAGGACTGGAAGGGACCTCGAGAGGTCATCTAGTCCAGTCCCCTGCCTCATGGCAGGACTAAGTATTATCTATACCATCCCTGACAGGTGTTTGTATAACCCAGGGGTCGGCAACGTTCAGCACGCGGCTCGCCAGGACGAGCACCCTGGCGGGCCGGGCCAGTTTTATTTACCTGCTGACGTGGCAGGTTCGGCCGATCGTGGCCCCCACTGGCTGCGGTTTGCCGTCCCGGGCCAATGGGGGTGGCGAGAAGCCGCGGCCAGCACATCGCTCACCTGCGCCGCTTCTCGCCGCCCCCGTTGGCCCGGGACAGCGAACCGCAGCCAGTGGAGGCCGCGATCGGGCAAACCTGCCGCGTCAGCAGGTAAATAAAACTGGCCCGGCCCGCCAGGATGCTTTCCCTGGCAAGTCTCGTGCCGAACGTTGCCGACCCCTGGTCTAACCTGTTCTTAAAAATCTCCAATGATGGAGATTCCACAACCTTCCTAGGTAATTCATTCCAGTGCTTAATCACCCTGACAGTTAGGAAGTTTTTCCTAACGTCCAGCCTAAACCTCCCTTGTTGCAATTTAAGCCCATTACTTCTTGTCCTATCCTCAGAGGTTAAGAAAAACAATTTTTCTCCCTCCTCATTATAACAACCTTTACATACTTAAAAACTGTTATCATGTCCCCCCTCAGTCTTCTCTTTTCCAGACTAAACAAACGCAATTTTTTCAATCTTCCCTCATAGGTCATGTTTTCTAGACCTTTAATCATTTTTGTCGCTCCTCTCTGGATTTTCTCCAATTTGTCCACATCCTTCCTGAAATGCGGCGCCCAGAACTGGACACAATACTCCAGTTGAGGCCTAATCAGTGCAGAGTAGAGCAGAAGAATTACTTCTCATGTCTTGCTGACAACACTCCTGCTAATACATTCCAGAATGATGTTTGCTTTTTTTTACAACAGGGTTACACTGTTGACTCACATTTAGCTTGTGGTCCACTATGATCCCCAGATCCCTTTCCCAGAGTGGAACAGGGACTTTGGGGATTAGAGGTAAAGTTGATCAAAAGATTCCTTATGAATTTAGCCCATTTTATGGCCACTGACTCACTCACAAACTGATCCTGATTTCTGTGATTGTCTTTATTCATAAATATTTACTAACTAATTCATAACCTATGGGTTATTTGAAAGTTGTTCATGGGGTATGTTTGGTCAGCAAAGCCACATGGTATTTTTTCTATTTCCTGAGTTGATGACAGAATTTTTCTAACCAGAATACCAAATGCAGAAGAAAAATGAGTTTCTGGTTTGGATTTTGGCATGAATAAACATTTGAGCTAAAATGTGCGTTCTTTCAGAAGTTGCAAATATTCTCCTGCTGTCAAGTGTCCATGCAGATATTCACAAATAACGGATACAATGACCCCACACAACAGAGAGCAAGGAGAACTCGGGGCTTATATTCACAAATGAACATTTGTACTATTTGTCTTTCCCACTAGATTCCTTAACTTGTAGTTCAATATCTTATTATGCTGTATATTCCTAAGGGCTCTTCTGCCTCTCTTTCTGCAATCATAAGGGGTATTTTCATCAGTGGGCCCTCAATTCTGGAATTCATCCTCAGCAGAAATATGCATAAACCAATTCCTTTTCAGAAAGCATTGTCCAGACTTTTTGCTAACTGTCGGCCCCAGAATCCCTGGCATTAACCTACTGCTGAGTTTTCCCTCCATTCTAGTTTCAATACACAGTGGGAGGTGGTGGTATATTTGCTCTGAGTACCTGTGAATTATTGTGGTGTTTAATCAGAACCATATAAACTGCTCCCATATACTAGAGTGACAGGCACCTTGTGAAGGTCTGCAAGAGTAATAATAATTTATTGGTGTCACAGCCCAGTAGGGCCAGAAGTGTCAACCACCCTTCCTTTCTTTATGGCTGGATGGGAAGGGGCCTGGCAAACCATTCTCTTTTGTAGCATGTGGCTGCACTATGGAAGAGGCTGAGAACCACTATAACAATATCAAAATTGGCTAATGTGTACAATTGCCCCCTGCTGGGTAGAACCAGAACCAACCTACTGGGTGCCATAAGGCCTGTTTGGCTCTCAGTCTAAGGGCATTGCCCTTTGGCTCAAGGGACTGGGGCTTGTGTTCTTGGAGCAGGCAGGACTCAGCTGCCAATGTACAGTTCGGAGGGGCAGTTTAGTGACAGCTGGGAAGTCCTGGCTGTGGCACAGTAGATTGGGCACTAGACTGGGATGTAGGCTATTCCTGGCTCTGCTGCTGGCCTGCTGTGTGACGTTGGGTACATCACCTTGCTTCCCCGTGCCTCAGTTTCACCATTTGTAAAGTGGGGGTAACCTTGGTCAAGCACTTTAAGAGTGTTCATCCATAAACATTCTGTAAGAGCTTGGTACTATTACTTGTTCGATTAATAATAAAGCGTTCTCCATTTCAATTTGAGCACTTACAAAAATCCTTCCCTCGCTGGTGGCATTCAGACAGCTCATGAGAGCACATTATAATCCCAACTAGAGGAAGGCAGGAGAGAAGCCCTTATAAACAGAAATATTTCTCATTTGTCACACGGGCAGGGACCCTCAGATCCCAGGAGCTGCTCCCATGAGACCCGATTGATCACAGGGTAACAATTCGCCATCGGTACAGCAGCTCCAGAGCGACCGACTTTCATGCTTGGATAAATAGAAAAGAGTGGCACAAAAGCAGAAGAAAAAATAGCAAATAAATGGCAGACAGAAACTTATCCGAATGCCTGTTTTTCCTCCAGCTTCTATTTATTCCCAGTCTTTCTTTGATATAATTGGTAGAAAATCAGCAGCAACATGAGGTCAGTTTCCCGAATGCACAAGAAGAAAAATAAATAAATAAGGGAGCCAGAAATGTGATGCAGGAGAGAGAGGCCATTTAAGAACATGGAAAACAAACCAAACATGCAATTCAAAGGCTTTGCTCCCCAGCGGCTCCTATCATTAAAGCACTTGTCTGGCCTGGAATCTGCTCCTTTAATGATAGATTTTTTAATTTAAAAAAAAATAAAGGAAAAATAAAGCCCTTTTGTTTTCCGGCCTGGCAGCAGCTGGACAACATGTCCCAAGGTAATGGCTCCAAAGACTAAACTGAAAGCAGGCACCAATTTTACATCAAGGTTGAGCAAGGCTCTGGAAAGTCTGTCCTGTCTCCATCTCCCACTTGTACTCTCCTTCTGTGGCCTTATAATTTGGCCAAGTTATAAGCCTTTGAAAAAATTGTTGTTCCCATATGTTCAGTGGAGATGTTAGGTTTTAATAGCGAAAATCCCCAAAGATTCCATCCACACTGGGCATGCTCCTGCCACGGGTTGAGAACTGTGTCTGTCTCTAAAATTGCAGCTGTGCTGGGTCTGGGCACCTGAATGAAGAGCAGGGAGCTTGTCTCTGCCTTGCTCCCAGTGACCCCCTATGCCTAGTGGCGGAGGAAGCTGCCCAGTTTGAACGCAGAGGGGACAAGAGAAACACCTGCAAGGAAGATGTAGGGAGACAATTGGGACAAGGAGACTGTGGGAGCAGGGGCAGGAGGAGACAGAGATGGAAGCTGGCGGGGAGGAAACTGGGAATGCGAATTAGGGTGAGGAGAGACTGGAACTGGCTGGGCAAGAAGATTGGGACTGAGAACCAGTGGGATGAGGAAGGAGGAGGGAGGACAGATCTGATGAGGAGCCAGGGTGCAGGGGGAGAACTGGTTGTGTGTGCAACCTTAATTTGGCCCCCTTTTGCAAATGCATTGTGACGCAGTCTTTAATTACATGATCACATAGTATTTTTCCACAAGATCCCTGCCTCATTCAGCTCACAAGATGATCTGCTCTGGGGCTGAATCAGGGCTGTGTAGGGAAAGAGGTTATTATATGTTAGATCCCTGCCTCATTTGTTGCATAAGCTGGAAGGTGTGCGGTGAACGAGGCAGGGGATTGCAGGAAGAGAAAGGAGGGTCTCATGGTTAAGACAGTTGAATGCTGTGCTGGAGAACTGGAGTCTCTCTCTGTCTCTGCCACACAATTTCTGGGTGGTCATTTGAACCTAACTTTTTGCAGGTGGCCTCTAATTGTGTGCGCCTCATTTTCTGGGTGCCTGATTTGAGACCCTGGGGTCTGATGTGCTAAGCACTCACAGCTGTAACCGAGCTGTGCTTGAATATATGAAGTGCTATATAATGGTAAGTATACTGAAAATCAGGTCCTAGGTATCTCTGATTAGGCACTCAAAATTAGTGGATAGTTTTGACTGTAAGGTCTCTGTGCCTCAGTTTGCCATCTGTAGGATGGAGATAACAACACTCCCTTACCTCTCAGGGGTGCTGTGAAGATAAATGAATTAGTGTTTGGGGCACACTCAGACACCGTAGAAAAGCACATGAGGAAATTAATAATTCTGTCTTCAGAGCAGGGTTTGAATAGCGTGCTGTGGAGAAGGCCTGAGGCCACACGCTGAACAGTGAGGATAAAACAAAATATTGAACAGCTGCCCATTCAGTGAGCCCCATCCAGTCTGTGCACTGAATGGGGCAGGGGTTCTGTGGAAAAATAGCATGTGATCATGTAATTAAAGACTGTACCATAGCACATATGCACAAGGGGGGCCCAATTAACCTATATAGGCAACCTTTATTGTAGCATTTCCTAACGTTTGAGTGCTTGACAAGGCAACCTGAATTATGTTATTTTAAGGTTGGTGTAATATACCTTTTGTTTGCTTCAAGCCCTTATAAAATTGACAGTTCCCTAGCTGTACTCCTCTGGCCAGCTTGATAGGATGATAGGACATCCTCCTTGCAAAACGGAGATCCTGATATCTCAGCCCAGCTTTAATTGGGCCTCCTTTTTTGTACCCACAAGAGGCTCAAATGAATGCTCCTGGTTCTCTGTGTCCACAAATTGTGGACACAAAAAGGGAGGCTTGTTTTTGAAAATCTGGCCTAACCATCAGTCCAGGGCGATCAGCTGTCTGTCGCAGAGTGTGCAGTACTGGGATGTAGTCTGCAGACAGCAGATGGCTCGGGTTTAGCTCTCATTTCCTTATATTCCAACACTGAGACATCAGTTTAAAGAGAGCATTCCAGCCTGATTCTGAGCCCTGAAAGTGTTCATTTTGAGATGAAATCACACCCCCAGAGAATCTTGTCCACAGAGCAGAACTTCATGGGGACATGGTAACGTATTCACTGAAACTGACATGGAAATTAATTTACCATTCCAGACCAACAGGGGATCTGTTTTCTTTTTATGTACCTCATCTCTCTTGGGGATTGAATGCCAGAAATGAACCCAGTCAACATTAATCTCTGGGCATGATATGGAGAATAGGTAGGACGGAGCTGCATGTATCCTGGAGAGCTGCACGCTTTGACTTTTAAGGAGGAGTTTGTAGTAAACAATCAGCCGCTATTCTGGGCAATGTCTATCAGATGGTCTTGCACAGAATTATGTACAGAACATGTCCAGCTACCATTAAAACATTATTGGCTGTCCTGCAGCACTGACTTTTCTCCCAGCTGGTATCACAGTTCCGTAGCAGAAGGGCACTGTGGCATAGAGGCCTGCTGGGTTAGCTTGGAGCGTAAGGTTTAAGGAGCAAGGGCTCTATTCCAGGGATTTCCCACCGGATTGTTGCCTGGACACAGAGACGAGAAGGAAGAGGGTGATTACTGCCCTTGGAACGGTTAGGAAGCCCCAGGAAGAGGAGGAAAAGGTCCTTCCTGTTGTTCAGTACATGATAAAGATCCTAAAATGCACATTCAAAATCTTGCAGGCTCATCAGGCAGGGAACCAGCTAGAGGGCCGGTTATGGAGCTAGCCTTCCCTTGAGTACTGAAAGGGAGGCAGCGGCAGGCAGGAAATTTGGTAACAATGTATGTAAGAGTCCAAAGAGGAATCCAGATTGTGGCAGAGCTGTGGACTGAGCTCTGACATCCTCCAAAGGCGAAGAGTCTTCTCAGGGTCAGCATCGAATCAGTCCAACCCTAGTCACCCAAAAAGGCACAAGGCCCCCTAAGCATGGCCGTTCATGGCCAGACAGTTGCTCATGTTTGCATCTCCTGTGGGAATAAGTAGCAGAAGAATCACCTGCCAGTTACGAGCTAAACCTTATTGTTTCTGATGGATAGCTTCACTCTCTGGGGTGATCTGGGATGTTTCCCTCACAGGTTTTTCCAGGGTCCTGCTCACAGCTCTCTCTTTCTGAAAGGAGGAATTAGGAGGCTTGGTGGCTCAGTACACACTAAAGGGCTAAAAGTGTTTTAGGGCCCAGTCTGAGCCTAATTCAGGGATCAAGTAATCATGCTGAGTTTCTGGTGGCTCAGTGACCATCTCTCTTGGTGATGAGAGAGGTGATCCCAAGAAAAGAGAGGTCTAGAAAAGTCACACTGGCTTTTCACCTTGACACCATTGAGTCCTTCTGCAGCTCTGCTCCTGATGCTGTGAGCACTTATGCAATTGTCCAAATGCGTCCTTCATGAGAGGTGGTGACCCAGGGCTATGAAAGGGGACAACTTCCTTTGGAATGGCAACTTCCCAGTAGAAATAGGATATCCTACATTATACAGCACTGTTTATCTCAAGCAATCACCAGATGTTTAGGAACTCTCCCTCTGTAGCAAGATTCATCGTCTATGGAGCTTGTTCTCTCTCTCGGAGCAAATTCAGGTTCCAGTCCAGCAGAGTATTTAAGCTTGACTTCCACAGGCCTACTCACATGTTTAAAAGTGAACCATGTACTTAGGCTGTTGTATTCTGGCTAAGGCCCCGATGCAAGAAAGCACTTATTTCACAGACAAGAACAGCCAGCAGCAATACTGCACCACCTGGGCTGGCATTCTGTGCTGCACCCCCAGGAAGCACGGCCCAGGAGAAGTGGAAACAAAAGGGGCTTTAAAGCTTCCTTCGCACTCACCCAATTCTGGGCTGCCGAAGTGGCCAGTGCATCCCTTCCAGTGCCCTGCTGCTCCTGGGGCAGCCCAGAATCCCCAGGGCAGCGTGTGCTACAGAAACTCCTCCCTGCGGGTGCTTGGGTTCGCCTGGCTGCGGGGCCATCATGGGAGCCAGAATCCCAGCTGTTCTAACAGTTCTACCTGACCCGTAATGGGGCAGGTTGCCTCCCTGGTGCCCCCGAGTGGCCAGTCCCCCCAACCAGCCCCCTGTCAAGCTCACACACTACACTTCTCAACTCAAATATCCACCCTTTACTGGGGTGGCCCACATCTCCCCAAACACACAACAACAGAAAGGGTTTAAAACAAAATAGGTAAAAACAGTCTCACATGCAGGGAAGCCCCAGTTGTTACCTTCTCTCAGGTGCCATCCTTCCTGTCCTCCTCTCACCCAGAGGTCCATTCCCCACAGTCCTCTCTGGCCTGAGCCCCTTTACCGGGCTGCTCTGGTTTCTTCAGACCAGTTTAAGTCACTCCCTGCAGGGAGCCCTCTCCACATAGGCCTAGCAAACACAAGCCCCTTTTGGATGTCACTGCCTGGGCCTCCCTACCCAGACAGCCTTCCTCTCTCTGCCAGAGCCTGCAGAACTCCTTTTCCCAGACAACACTCCACCTCGAACCAGGACTTTCAGTCCACCTCAGCTGGGACTAGAAATGACCAGCTACAGGTGTCTCTCACCAGGCTCAATTAACCCCCTGTCCTGAGCAGGCTGCTGGCCTCAAAGGGACCACACACCCTGTGACAGACACTGATTCTGTACTAACTCAGAGATACCAGAGAGCTACTGGGCCAACACTGCTCCAGCTTCTCCTCAGACATCTCCCATTCACCTTGCTTAGCTGGTTAAAAGCTGCTGAGATCAGAGCCTGAGGTGGCAGCTGCAGACAAAACACTTCTGTCATCTTAAATAATACCAGACACGTGTATGGTATAAATTATAGAAAGCCATGGCGTAATAAAGAGATCCTATGGCAAATAAAATGAAAGCATTCTGTCATCGCTAGAGAAGCAGAAACAAGGCGGCCGAGGGGGGAGGAGGTATGTTTGGAGAGGAGATTTGCAAAGGGACAGAAAATAAGAAGCTCATGTAAATGGCAGATAGAAAAGCTTTTGTACCAGGATTGGTGAGACTGTGGGAAGCACAGAGAGGGCACTGGTTGATGAGCAGAGAGGAGGAGAACATACAGAGAAGGTCCATGAGACAGACTGGAGCAAGCCCCAGGAGAGGGCAGTTTTCAACCGGATCATGAAATGAATGAGGAGCTAGCAGAATTGTCCAAGAGTGGGATGGTGTTTTACTCTAATGCAGGGGTCGGCAACCTTTCAGAAGCGGTGTGCCAAGTCTTCATTTATTCACTCTAATTTAAGGTTTCGTGTGCCAGTAATACATTTCAACATTTTTAGAAGGTCTCTTTCTATAAGTCTATAATATATAACTAAACTATTGTTGTATGTAAAGTAAATAAGGTTTTTAAAATGTTTAAGAAGCTTCATTTAAAATTAAATTAAAATGCAGAGCCCCCCCGGACCGGTGGCCAGGACCCGGGCAGTGTGAGTGCCACTGAAAATCAGCTCGTGTGCCGCCTTCAGCACGCGTGCTATAGGTTGACTACCCCTGCTCTAATGCTTCCTCTCCTTGCAATAAGATGGGCAGCAGCATTCTGCATGTGCCAGGGTCTGGACAACAGAGACTTGGAGAGGGGATAGTCAAGGCAAAGGGATGAAGGATGCAGAGCCAGAACCTAGGCAAGGTTGAGGAGGTGATGGTTGGCAGATATAGGGGCTGTGGGAAGAGTTCAGAGTCAAGGATGATGCCAAGATTACAGGCAGCGAAGGTGAATGGAGATCCAAGGCAAGGAGGGAGAAAGCAGAGATGGGGGTACAAAGTATCCATGAGGAGCACTTCTAATTGAAGCAAAGCGTTTAGTTGAAGGAAGTTAACTTGACTTTATGGGACAACTCATCGCATAAGGTACTCTGCAGAGAGCAGGAGCTTCAGAACCTGGCCCATTCTCTCCATCTGTGTCTTGTACATTGGTTAATTGTAACCTGTGCACAGATCTAGGCCAACCTGGGGATGGTTTTTCAAAACGTCACTGGTGAGGTTTTAGTTTCGCCTACTCTCCAGGTGGTTCAAATTCAGGTCCTATTTTAGCCAAGTCATCAAAATTAGTAGGAGAGGAAGCTTGGAGGCTTCTAATAAATGGATCTGGTACACACCCATCTACTTATAGCAGAACCTCAGTTTTATCCACCCCAACCTTATGAATTACCAGTTTTACAAATCATTTTTCCTGATGGGAAATTAAATAATTGCCTAACCAAAGGGATGTAGATGAAGAACAAATCGACATCCCTTCACATCCAATGCCTTCAGTGCATTGGAAACTGCTTTGCAGTGGTTTGGAGGACAAGGAGAAAGTGATACACTCTGGTGCACTGCACGTTATGCACCGTGTTTCCTGAGGTGTTGAATTTGATGAACTTTGATGTTATGAACTCCTCAATCCCCCATAGTTCATAAAATAGGGGCTCAACTATATCTAGCTAGCTGAGGGTTTTCTAGAGTGACTATCACTGTGGTATTTGAGTGCTCCCAGCTAAATTCGCTTTTTGGTAGTGACCTGTTCTTTGTCCGGTATCCATTCCTGTGTGATGAAAATCACCTGCACTAAGAAAGTCACCAAAAAAATGAAGCCCCAGTGTAGAGTGCCACGCATTCAAGTTAATTAAATCTATTCTCCTGATCTTGATTGTTGCATGAAACACGTACAGAATTCAAACCCAGGAGCTGAGGGTTGGAATTCTTCCTCCTGACTCCAATCACTGCACCTGCCTTTACTTTGAAATCTTTCCTGAGGGTTTGTAATAACTCTCCACCTCTCACTTCTCGGCATCAGTTTCTCTCTAGTGCAGCTGTCTGCCTAGAAGTGCTTGCACAGAGGTACAGTACGTGCATGGATACAAAACAATAACCCTTGAACAAAAGGGGTGGGGAGAGAATGTTTTATGAAAAGCAGTTACAGCCATTCTTAGAGGACTTTGGCTCAGGGCCCCCTTGCCACATTCTTTGGAGAGATCATCTCACAAACTATTTTTGCTAAAAATGTAGTGGTAACAGGCTCCAGATGTCAATTGTTATGTAATAGGGTTTGTTTTAATAGATCCAACTTCCAGATGTGCAGTTTGGAATGAAGGAGTCGGTTTCTCTAGGGACCAGGCGAGAGCAGCCAGCCCAATGAAGCCCTTATCTGTGCCTATGAGAAGGGGAGAACTTCCTACACCAATGGCAGGATTAATTCTAGTTTATATATTTACAATTCGCTTTCAGCAAAGCATTAGTCATCATGGGCTGCTCTCTCAAGTCCTGTATTTAACTTTTAGGAGAAGTCTGTGAAAAGGGTCACAGAGCTCTGGCTAATCCTACTGTGTGTGTGCGCATGTGCGTGAGAATTTAATTAAACTGAGGACTCAAATGCTGCCCTAGCTGAGGGCATTTCCAGAATCCATTCCCAGTAGGCACCGTAACCCACCCTGAAACTTTACTTGGGACTGTCCTAAGTAACTAAGGCCTGATCCAAAACCCACTGAAGTCAATGGAAAGACTCCCATTGATTTCAGTGGGATTTGGATGAAGCCTTAAAAGCGACCCCATCCGTATAGAAGAGACTCCCTCAAACTGCTCAGTCACTAGGAGGATGGAGAGACGAGCTGGGCTGGGCTGCAGGAGATGCTGGCTAACGGGCTTCAGCTGTACCATGGGAGTGGGGTCTGATTCAATATTGGATGGGGACAGGGAAT
Source organism: Chrysemys picta bellii (assembly GCF_011386835.1). Lineage (NCBI taxonomy): Eukaryota > Metazoa > Chordata > Testudines > Emydidae > Chrysemys > Chrysemys picta. The sequence goes on along the minus strand of NC_088803.1, from coordinate 34,872,506 downwards.
CTCAAAGGAAACAGTAAGCAGACAGGATAGATTTACTTTCTAGTCCCGTGGCATCTGAGTCTGGGCTTCTCTGGCTGTCTGAATAACCCTGCTCTGAAGGCTGTTCAAAACTGGGAGGAAGAAAATCAGTCAGGGATTTCAGCAACATTCCTGAGCCACAGCCCAAAGCAAGGAGGTGAAACCGTGAACTCAGTCCACAAAAGAACGCTCTGCCCTTCCACAGCACCTTCCAGCTGAGCTTCAGGAGCCACTTTATACCCATTTATAGACCAAGTTCACAACTCCCTGTGGGGGCAGGATCATTATACCCATTTCACAGATGGGAAAACTAAGGCGGGGGGGGGGGGTTAGAGGTTTTGTCAACACTAAGGGAGAAGGGGTATTTTTAACCAGTGTTAGCTGGTTGAGGCAAACCCTAATGGGGAGCCTAGAGTATACTTTGACTCATTAACACATGGTAAAACTACTACAGCCTTGTCTATGTTAGGAGTTCAACCTGTGTTAGATAACGTGTGTTAAAACACACATTTTTTTCCCTAGTGAAGACAAAGCCAGAGAGTTGCCCACAGTAAGCAGAGTGAGGAAAGGAGGTCAGGAGTTCTGTCTGCCAGTGCTTTGTTCTAACTGCTGGACGTCACTGTCACCCCAATGGCAAGGCAGCATATTGTTCACTCTGCTGTTGTATCATAGTCCTTTCCTCACTCGGGGTCCGTCTTGTCTGTTTAGCTTGTGAGCTCTTTGGGGCAGGGACCTTTTACTACTCTGTGTTTGTACAGCACCTAGCACAATGGGGCCTCAGTCTTGGTTGGCCCATAGGCATTACCATAATAAAGCTTTAGCTTGGCCTGTGATAATCCCAAAACAGCAGCTAGGGGATGATGAACAGTCACTGTCATGTTCCGGACAATATATTATTGCTAGTAATTGATGATCAGCTAACTAATCAAAGGGTCACAGAATTCTTGCCCCAAAGGTTTTCTTTTTGTTGTTCACCTTTAATCCCCATTGGCTCACATCCTCAGCAGGTGTCATTCGGTGTCGCTTTATTCCTATGGAGATGAACACCAGCAGGAATCTGCACTATTGTTTGTTACACCCACTTGAAAGTTTAAAAAGTCCTTCCTATGTGTTTGGCAAATATTGGCTCCCCTTTCTCTGCCCTCCATGCCGGTGTGTCTGATGAGGTCTGAAGTGAATGTTTGGGGCCCAGTATTATTTGCTTATTATTTATTTATTTGTGTAAAAAGGGGGTTCTCATGTGTGTGCACACAATTGCCTTCACAGCTCATACCCTTGTACTGGCTATGGTCACTTAGCCACGTCTACACTAGGAGCACCTTTCTGAGGTAGGAATGCTGGTATACTATACCAGCAAAGCCCAGCTAGCATGGACGTCGCTATACTGGCAAAGCTGTGCTTAGTTCCAGTACAATCACACCATGCCCCACAAGTGAAACAATCTATAGCAGTAAAAGCACAGCTTTGCCAATATAGTTGCATCTACACCAGTGACCTCTGCCAGCTCAGCAAGATTGGTCAGGAATTGCACCTCTTCACACCCCTGCCAATACAGCTGTGCCAGCGGTGGTCCCTGATATAGACCTGGCCTTGGACACTCAGCAGTTTGCCTGGAACACAATTTGCAGCCATGGTACCTGCCCAAAGGCCCTGAGCCCCTCTGAGAGCATGGCTCTCTCTGATGACTTCCTTGTGGATAATCCGATGATGCCCACACAATTAGGGGAATAATGTACAATACAAAATATTGATGTTTTCAGTAGGGCCTACATAAATTTGATGTTTTAACTTTCTTGAGTGACTTACCTTTTCTTCCGTCTTTAAAATTAAGAATCCATTGAGTTTCCCCACCAGACTAAAGCGATTTTAAAGCGGATCATACACTGACCCTAAGCTACTTGGCTGCCGTCTAGTTAAACAAATGAAGTAGAAGCTTTAACTTTGGCTTTCACTTGTCCTTGAGCTATTTGTTACATTGTCAGGGGGTGAAGATGCCAGTGGCATATCTGTACCCCTGTCCCCTCTGGCATGCCTGTGGAGCAGCATATGTCAGTAGCATCAATAGGCGGACGCGCTTAAGATGGGCTCAAACAACAGAGCCAAACACAGCCAACTTTGGGAAAGTTCAGATCCAGGCTGGACCCATATAGTGGCCAAGAAGGGTGGGCTGGAGTGCTACTGAAGAGTCATGCCCTCCCCAATGCAGTGGGATGGGCATGGTGACATTTATGGAGTGTTGTCTAGTGCCCTAAGCACAGGCCTGGGAAAACAGGAGCTCCTGAGTTTTAATCCTGGCTCTGACGTTGACTTGCCCAAGGCCAGAGAAAGAGGCAATTAGTCTGTATGTCACAGTTGACCTATTTGTAAGTAGGGGATATTAATACTTGCCTCCCTCATGGAGATGTTAAGTAGTAGCTAGGGCTGGAACTAACCACAATGGGTTTTTGGGGAAGTCTGGATCAGAACTTCCAGCTGAATAAGGGGCTAAATGGAACACTCCAGCCCTAGAAGGTCTGGATGTAAACTCTGTGGCTTGGTCCCACTGCTGTTAATAAGTTACTGCTAGTAACGTGCTAGCTATTACAGTATTAAGCACCTAGATACAGGGGAGAGATTTAAACTGGACACACAGCTTGGATTGAAGTGAGGGGGTTAACTGCTTTCCTGATGACATCAAAATGTGTCCTTGCAGCTGCGAGCGGCCAGGAGACTTAACAGCACTGCAAATGCAGACACCATGGATTGCTCCTTGTAGGTGAAAGCTACACTGCACAGGAAACAGCTGGCCAATAAGGCACTGCTGATGTGAACACGCTTCTACAGAGTGAGAACACAATTGTGGCTGCCGTGTTCCATGGGAAAGAATATAGTGGTAACAACATGGGACTGAAGTGGAGTCAGAGGCTGAGCTGAACTCTGTGACTCAGGTCCATCTCCAACATTCCTACATTGGGACGGCAACGTGGACTCTGCCCAAGCAACCCATCCCCTGACCACTGAGAACTGTTCACCATAGTGCTCCCCTCACTGCCCTGGCACCCCTACCACAGCATGATAAATTCAACATCCCAGTACAAATCTCTGAGGCCCTCCAAGAAATTGGCCCAAGCTGCCAAAGAAAGCACCTGCCTCTCCACAACACCGACCTCCCCTGAGAGCTAAACTCCTCAAGAACTATGGAATTGTCCCCCTTGAGTGCCTAAGACCGGACTCCCAAGATGAAGAAACTTGCCTCCAACAAGGCATCAGATAACCTCACGAGTGGGGATTCCTGAATCCTTTCAGACAAAATTAGAATGAAAACAAACTTGGATTTTTCTGACTCAATTTGCACCTTCTTAGTTGAAATGCCCTGTTTCTCTCTCCCCCCCCCCCCCCCCTCAATCAACCTCAGCAACTCGGACAGAGGGAGGTGTTACCTTTGGATTTCTAGTTCTGGTCCTTCTTATATTTGCCCCTGTAGGTCCCAAGGCTTTTCTGGATTTAATTTTGCTTTGCACTTCAGCCATATACTGGTCTTTGTGCCTCGATTCTCTCTTGCCTCACTGCATATCACTGGCAGTGCAGCCACCAGGTCAATGCTATAAAACACAAAGGCTGGCTCAGTGATTGCTTCTATCTGAAATCCATATGTTCCTACAGCAACGAGAAGGTTTGCATGCCTTTCGAAAGAGAAGGACTTTTTTTTCCTATGGCCGATCCATACGCAAGCCCGGCTGATGGTGCCAGAAATATGTTGCTTGTTAGAGGTCTAGTCTCAACCCATACATGACAAAATTCCACAATGGATTAATGCGGAGTGAGGGAAAGGTAGGGGGAATATAAAGGAGTATCCAAAACAGGAGACGACCGTGCGGAATTAGCAGAAATAGGCTCTGCAAAGCTGGGCTTGGGAAAAGTGGAAAAAAATACATGGGAAAATAATGTACATTTCAGCTTAAAAAATAGCCCATGTAAAATGTGGAGACTGTGTGGAAAATCCATATACAAAGGGGAAATTTATGTTTTTAACAGATCTTGTCCTCAAACAGGCCAGCTAATTATTTTTAATATAACTTCTGGCATAGAGAAAGTTCCCTCTTTTTTCCTTAAAAAAAAAAAAAGGTACTTTTTATTTCTTCTTCTTAACCCTTTCCCCACCACCGGACAGCACATGAGTGGGGAAATGGCAAATACCTAACTAGTCCTACTTAGCGCTTCCAGAGCAACGCCTATTGCAGAGATCTCCCAGCCCCTTGTAAAGGCAGCAATGTGTCATTGTTCCTAAATCTTAAGGAGAGGAAACAAAGGCAGGAGGAAATGAAGTGGCTCACTTGAGGTCTAGCAGCGAGTCTGGTGGGTCTGATGCAAAGCCCAGTGGTGGTTTCTCCATTGAGTTCAAGGTCCCACAGAGCCTGAACTCAGACTCTGCACCAGAACTTGGGGGAAGTTGAGGGGCTGGATCCAAAGTGAGCCTTGTGGCCGTGGTTCTTTTCTAACACAGTCTGTGATGGGGAGAGCCCAGGGATGGAAGCACAGAGCAGGGCCATTTTAAATAAGCATACGTGGATGGTTACATTTGCAGCACCTCAAGCACAAATCTGCCTGTCAAACAAATCTGCACCATGTGAGTCTCATCTGGAAAGTCTAAATTATTCTTCCCTTTGTCATGTGCTACGGGCCCTGAGCTAAGCATCCCAACAAACACCTAGGAGGGTGGAAAAGAAGCAGATTTGTGTTTGTTTAACTAGAGCAACAACACTCCATCCTTCCAAAAACTTCAAAAAGTCACAAGTGGGGCAGACATTTCAAGAGGAGTCGTGAGTGGTAAACATTTAGAGATAGTGACAAACAAAGAAAGAAAAACATTTTCTTTGCTTTTTCTTACAGTTCCTGGATGGTCAGAGGAAAGACACACGTGTGAAAATGCAAGAATTGATCTCTGTGGCTTTCAGAGTTGGACCTTTTTCCTTATTCTTACAGGAGAAACAGGTTTCTCCAACTATCTTATGGTATCACAGAGGGGAAACAAAAGGATGTTCCTTTCAAACAGGAAGAAGCAAATTTCCAGTGAGAGGGATTGGGTGAAATAGAAGGGGTGGATACAAAGGGAAATGGTAGGAAATGGAGAAATTAATAATATATTGCATATCCCTATAGCACCTCTTCTCAAAGATCTCAAGGCTCTGGAAACACAAATTCAGCTTCACAATATTCATGCCAAGTGTTTCACAGTTTGGTAAACAGGGATAAGAGAACAGGAGTCTAAAACAAATTTAGTCTCTAAGGTGCCACAAGTACTCCTGTTCTTTTTGCGGATACAGACTAACACAGCTGCTACTCTGAAACCAGGGATAAGAGACTTCCCCCAAGGTCTCACTGTAAGGCAGTGGCCCACCCAGAACCATCCAGGAATATTGATTTCCAGATTCCTGCTCTAATGCAGAGACGCCTCCCTTTCCTCTGAAGGGTGTAACGGGGGAAAGGAGGGAAAAGCTTTGACCTCATCCCTGTTTGGAAGGCTGCAGCAGAGGGAGCTGGGATATGGAAGAAATAGGGCAGGAGAGAAGGAGCATTCCCACAGAGAGCACTGCAGGTACGGATGGGTACAAGCCAGGGGAAGGAAGAGAAAGCAGCAAGGGAAGGAGGTAGCACTTAAGGGCTAACAGTGGTGAAAGAGGGTCTTATTGGGGAAGTATCTACTAGGGTTTCCTATATCATGCTGCTGAGTGTGGTATTAATACCTAGATGAGATGGGAATAGACATATGGAAAAATTCAGGAAACACATCAGGCACAAAAAAGGCAGCATCAGGGCAGCAGTAAGCGACCAAACCAGCACACACAAGAGAGGCACATACAGAATTTAATGGAGAATGTTCTCCATTCAGCACCAATGACCCTGGTTACTCAAGATGTGTCTCATCACCTGCTCAGTGCCACACTGTTCCAAGTTAGCAGAGACATTTAAAGAGCTTCATGCCATACAACGCTTGGCAGATAAAAGGGCTTTGTGGGTGACACTGACACCAAAGCATATACTCTTTGTAAGCTTGTTAGACATAACATACCATGTGACACTGCATCACCCCACATTGTCTGACACCTCCCAACAGAAAAAACAGAGCAGTTTCCCTACAGCTCGCCATGGCCAGTGCTGGATCACTGGCGGTTCACTGGCCCTCATCCCTTCTTTGTTCCAGGTTGCTTGATTTGTTGTGGTGGGTCAAATCTATAAAAAGGGGTCTGGCTGAAGGTAGAAATCCATAACATGGGGCATGCTAAGCTCCTGATGTTTGCACTAGGGGGAGAGGTACTGTATGGGGGTCCAAGGCAAGTCCTAATGAGAGTCCAGCTGGGCTGTCACACTTTAGAAACTCCCAGTTTCCAAGCAGTTCAGCTCCACAGAGGATCCTTCCATATTCCTGTGAAAGGGGATAGGGAGGCAGAATGGGGCTGATCTGGATCTGTTAGCAGATAGCTCCTCCAGGTAACCTACACCCCATGAGGAAGGGCTTCACAGAGGGTCCTAATACAACCCAGCCACCATGGACCAACTCCACTACTGCCCTGTGACCTTGTGGGGAGGATTTCCTCACTAGCAGCCCAGCTCGGGTACCCAGGTGAATTGGCCAGTGTGTGATTTTTGTTAATGTTTTTCATAGGCAGCAGGGGGCGGAGGCAGTGTTTCCTAGTGGATAGAGTACTGGACTGGGACTAGGAGACTTGGGTTCTATTCCCAGCTTGGTCACTGGCCTGCTGGGTGACCACTGGGGAAGTCATTGTATCTCTCTGGACCTCAGTATCCTCGTCTGTAAAAGTGGGGGGTTAGGAATCTGACCTCTTTTGTAAAGGGCTTGGACATCTGCAGATGAAAGGCGTTATATAAGAGCTAGGTATTATTTCCTTTTTTAATTGTCATAATCATGCCCAAAAATTCTGTGATGGACACATTTTCTAAAGTTCAAATGCAATCCCACTACCACAAATCCAGTATACAGAGTACAGTAGCTAGAGATAGAAGGGTATAATAGTGTTGATTCTGCATGGTAGGATCCTAAAAATACTATTACTAATTACAAAATGATTTCCTTATGTTCCTCGGTAATGCAATACACAGAAGGACTTCCCGCCAATTCAGGTTTAGGCCAAATCAAGACAATATTTATAACTCAATTCCAGTTCCTAAATTTGGTAATTCTTTAGCTGGGGTTTTTAGATGTTTCTGAGCTGCATTTGTGAATGCCACAGAGGAAAGTGATGGGGGTAATTACTGTAATTCGGAACAAATGTGTTACTTCTGAAAGTCATTTTCTACTTGGAATAGCCAAGCCCATGCGTGTGACCACGTTGCACAGCTAACCCCTGCCAGGATTTCGAGGAGTTCATGTCTCCATCTGATGCAGGAAATCTAATGCTCACCAGATTATTAGGGTGAAGAGTTGCACAACACAGAGCACTCTCGTGACAATTAGCGGGCCAGCTCTTCAAGTGGTATAAATCACTTGACTCAGTCGGTGGAGCCATGCCACTTTACACCAGCTGCAGATCTGGACCTCTGAGTCCATGCCAGGCTTGTGTCCATGGTAACAATAGCAGCTCATTTTGAGCTAGGGTGACCAGATGTCCCAATTTTATAGGGACAGTCCCGCTATTTGGGGCTTTTTCTTATATAGGCTCCTATTACCCCCGACCCCCATCTCGATTTTTCACACTTGCTGTCTGGTCACCCTATTCTGAGCCCATGGCAGGATTTGAACTCAGACTCAGGGATGGGGTGGAGTCTGGTGCCGTGCTGAATCGGGGCCTTGATTGGATGTATTCTGCACTCAGGAAAATATGTCTTTACTCATTTTTTAACCTATTCTACATGTTAAAAATGGACTTTCTCTGCATGGGCCAGAGACTAGTGATAGGGCTTCAGCTGCAATCTAGCCGAGGTCAGAAGTGACCAAACTTTGTTACAATCTGATGCCTATTTGGTGGCCTAGGTGAAATAATGTTGGTGTCTCAGTCCGGTCCTGAAGGTACATATCCCACCACCCCCTATCATCACACGTGTCATTAAAAGCTTGACCTTGGCCCCTGTTGAAGTCATTGGCAAAGTTCCCATTGCCTTGAGCGGTGCAGGATCAGGGACCGGCTGTCCCCCTGGTTAGCAGTCTCAGCAGAGGGGCCATGGAGACTCAACTCCCCTCTCAGCCCTGCAGCTCAAGGCTGAGGCATACTGGCAGACTTGTGGGAGGAATCATATCCTGCCACTGCCCATGCTGTAATTTTTCTGTGGATAAACAGGTCTTCAGCCTCCATGGCTGACAGCCTGGCACTTTTCACCAGCACCAAAAAGTATCCTCAGTGATGTTCATGGCCCCCAGACATGTTGATATCATAGCAATGGCTCCTTGTTTGGGCACTGATTTCCCAGGACCCTTGATGGGGAGAAGAGGAGCAGGTGGCACATACTAGGCTGAAAAGGTCAATTTTCTAAAGCCCTGGTCCCCATTAGTCATTATCCATCAACCCCATTGTCAGTTCCCCAATGTGAGGCTGAATGGAAGTGACATGAGGCTGAAACTTGGGCTGTGGAGGGTGAATCCAGGAGCAGGAGGAAGAAAACTGCCTGCGATTGTACTCATCTAACCTCTTTTCCTAGCCAGGTATTTGCTAAATAATATTGGTTTGGTGGCACCTGCCCCACCTCTCTTTACCATGAAGCACTCATTCAGAACAATATATTCAAAGGGCCCAACCCTCGCTCCATTCCCCCTGCTCCCACTGAAGTCAATGGAGGATTGGATACGCGAGGAATGCAGGACTGTTGCCCAAGTCTACAACTATCTTCTATGGGATCCCAGGAGCAATGACCTACAAGACTTTTCTGTTTGAAATGAACAAGCTGCAGGGTTCAGTGGGGACAATTAGCACAGAGAGGCCAGGGGCAAGGAGTTATTCACTATGTGATTCTATACATATAGATCCCCCTGCTCACCCCCAAATCACAGCCCGCTAGCTCCTACTAGTCAGCTATGGAGCCCCACTGGAACATACAGCCAGCCTATGGCAGGAGGAGGGCGTCAGGTCTGGCTGACCTGGAAGTCAGTTCCATTTCTAAGCACAAGCACTCAATGTTAGTTTTGTAAATGTAACCTGCTGGAAGGGTTTAAATTTCCCACAGACAAGGAGACTGGCTGCTAGGGAAAAATCGGCTTCCTTCTTCCTCCTAACTCCTCCATGGTGCCCCCTCCTAACAAGGTCATATAAGCTCTAAAACTAGCCCTGCATAGCATGCTCTCTCACGCGTGCACCTGCTCCCCCCTCCGCCCCTTCCCCCCCGAGTGGGGCTGGAGGAACAGGCTGCTCCCAACCTGAACTCAGGTACAAATTAAAACCAAAACCCCTTCCATCAAGTGGAATGTTTGTCAGGAGCCTCCTAAAAAATGAACTGTTTTCCCGGGGGAAGGCCCAGCAGGGGTCAGACGCCTGAATATGCAATTCTCATGCTTGAAAGTGTCTGGCAGACGTGACCCACACATCTGATTCCCCTGAGGGTTATTTTCCCTTCTCTCTAGCCACATCTTCTCTCATATCTGCTATCACAGGGTCTTTCAGATGAGCAGCTTGGCAGCTCTGCCCATTAAAGCAAACACCATGTATGCTGAAGCCAGAATGTCTCCCCTTCCCACATATGGTACAGCATGCAACAGTTAAGTCAGATGTGAAGTCACATGACCTCATGTAGCAGCCATGTGACCCCATGCAGAGAAATGTGACTGATGACATGTCATTGCAAGATTTGTCTGTGTTACCGTCTTCTTGCTTAAGCCAAGGTAGATGCTGTCAGGCAATCACATCTTCCTTTCCACTGGGAGAGAGGAGGGGGGAGAGAAACAGGTGTCTAGCACAGTCCAAAGAGTAGGTCACACTAAGCAGAAAGCGCATTCCCTGGGTAGCCACTGCAAGCAGGACTGCTACGGAACCTGCAGCCAACTTTCAAGTTGCGGTCTCTGTCCGAGAAAGGGCAGTGGTGGAAAAATGGCCTTTCCTTCTGAAGCCCTGAGGTAGGCCAGTGCAGGGAGGTGCACTCTGGGTGGATCTGGAACTGCCAGAATCTTGAGTCTAGCGTGACCAGACAGCAAATGTGAAAAATCGGGACGGGGGTGGGGGGTAATAGGCGCCTATATAAGAAAAAGACCCCAAAATCGGGACATCTGGTCACCCTACTTGAATCTGAATCCTGGTAGAATGTAAACTACTGATCTCTGGAGTTTCTTCTCCCGTCTCCCCACCCCTCTACTCTCTCTCTGGTGCCACTGCACTGACTGGGACCCTCTCTTGGTAGCACGCCCAATGGGTGGGGAAAGAACCATCTCATTCTCCAGGATAGGAATCTCTCCGGCCAGACACAAGTGAGAATGTACATCCCCATCCCACCAGCACCTCCTCAGAGCAGCACTTCATGGAGCTTCTTCAGACAGCCCACTGGCCTGGCCAGAAATTTAACGGCGTGTTCTTGGGTAACATTGTTTGCAGTTAACAAGGAGAGAGGGATTCATCCATAACGCGAACCTGCTCTGGTCTGAATTACAGAGCTCTTAAAGTGAGCTCCCAGCCGTGTTAACAGGGATGAGAAATACCAAATAACCACAGCCTGAAACCAGGACAGCGTCCCCCCGATTCTTTCCCCTCTCCTTTGCAGCAATGGGGGACTCTGAATTGTCTTACACACCTTATTCTGCCTGGACTCTCCCTGATTATAGATGAGCCCAATCCCCTGTGCGTGTGGGGGACCCCCCGCAGCAGAACTGGGGTGGTTTCACTGCATAAGGGGAGGCAACAATTTGGGGAGGCAAACAAGGGGTGAGTGGCATGAAGCTTGGCAGGGTGGTGGCTCCTTGTCCCCCAAATCTCCAGGGGAGTAGGGCTGGAGGATCTGTTGTTACAGAGATGTTCCTGTCTTCCCCTGGGGTCCACACAGCATGTGTGTGTGTATGGGGTGGAGGTTAAGGACCATTGCCAACTCAGGACTGCAGTCATGGGGAAGGAATGCTCTCCCTCAGTGCCCTCTGCTACTAACATTGCATCACCTGTTTTTTGGGCAGACCACAAGGAGGAGAATTTGGACCTAAATGGATTAACCCACTTTGCTATCCATGAAAGTTACACCTGGGCACGGGGAGGGGGCAGAGACCCATGACACATGACACTTCAGCCATGTCCAACATCGAGAGCTTCCTAACTGAATGAATTTTAGTGCTCATGAAAGTGAGGGATTGGCAGCTCTGCCCAGAGCTGGGCAAACTGGGCCTGGCAGCCCTCTGCCTTGCACGAGGTGCTGTCATTTGTCCCTGGGCAGAGTGGGTGTAAAATGCTCCCTTTCAGATTTGCACGAGTATAAATGACGACACAAGTTCCAAGGCAGAGGAACATCTCCTGCGTTAACAGGAGGCCGCTCTTCAAGCCCCACTGCCCCAGCCCCTCAGTTCTGCTGCTGCATCTCCATCCTGACCCCATGACGTGCAAGGATTACATGCAGGATGTCACATGTACATGGCCTGCGCTTCCCTTTCCAACAGGATGTGGAATGCTGTAAGGAGCAGGCGAGGCAATGCACTGTGGATTTAACGAGGAGTTAGTTTATGTCTGCAAGGACGGGAGGGAGATGTAGAGCATGCTCACTGTAAACTTAGCCTGTACTTAGCAGTCTCAGCCAATACCGAAACCAAAGATCCTTAAGTCTGCTCATGAATCCCTCTTACAATGATCTTACCCTTGCCGAGCTGCTTGCAGTGTAACATGGGGGCAACCTCTGTACCATCACTGCATTATACCGATTTGTTTCTCTGGGAAGGCATTGCCCGCAAAGCAGCTCGGAGCATACAGAGTGCATCCCAGGCTCCATTAAAAAAATAAATAAAGGCCTGATAGAGTTTCTAAAGCCCTGAGATTTTTTTATTTTGATTTTCCCCCTTTTCCTGTGCCTTCAAAAAGGGCCCAGATGCCTTAACTTTGGCTGGATTCACTTGGCTGGCAGCCTTAACGAGGCACCAGTAACTGTGTGTGAGAGAGCAGTATTAATACACACATGTGGAAGCCAACCAACATATAAACATTCTTTACTGTTTGGGTCACAGCCCAGTACTCTGTGAGAGCTTTTGTGCCGAGTTTTGAACACAGACTAAATAGAAAAAGAAAAGGGCAGAGAGTGAGAGGAAGAGAAGGCAAGGGTGGGACAACTGAAGAGAAGGAAGAACAGGAGGGGAAAAAAGCACTTTAATTAATTTATTTGGCGGTGGTGGGGAGGGAAATAGGAACGTAACCAAAATACAAGCCAACTGTACTGGCTGGCTCTGAAATCTGAAGCAGAGTAAATGGAGAGGCTTTGCTGAGTACGTTATTTTAGGGTTGAGGGCTGCATCAAATTTACAAACCAGTCTGCTGAGATGAATGAACTGAGGATGGGTAGATATGGGATTTTAGGATTTTAAAAAGCAATGCTCATTCAGGGCTGAAATAACCAAGATTCCATTGCAAATCTCAGTACAGGGGCTTAAATGTGTATCTGGGAATAAGGGGGAGGGGGCGATGGTGGAAGTATTTCTCCGTCAGCCAATGAAAATGACAGTCTTCGGAGCTAATGAGACCCATCTGGATATCGACTGTGGTCGGGAGTGCTAAATCAGAAACTATTCCATCGATGGCCAGTTTGGCCAAATATGAAACATTTGCAGTGAATCAATGGCCGGCGTCGGCGACGCAGAAGCCAATAGCCTTGACTTCTTTTCCAGAGCCTCCAGAAAAACATTAGTCATTTTGGCTTAAAAGGGCCACTCTGAGTTTTTTCCAGGAATCACATGGCATAAGGCAGAGCCTGTTTGAAAAATCCGGATAGCAGCACACTAATAGATTGCTTTTGTTTATTATTGTGATGAAGTGCACCATTTAAATCCACTGGCTACATTTGGCAGAGCACCTCAAAGGTGCAGAGAGCTGCTAAAGTGCTAAGAATTCTCATCAGAGCTGGACGAAAACTACAAAATGTTTTCCACAAAGATTAGCTCAGATTTAAGAAATTAGTTCGCTGCCGCTGGGCTCCTGCCCGCTTTGTGCTCAGGCTCTGCGAACGCTGGAGTGCTCGCGCTGCGGTTGCACCAGTGGTCACAGAAAGCAAGGGTTCAGCTCTCACACGCGTGGCTCCATTAAACACGGCAGCTGGACACTGTTTCCCAAACCCCGTACCAGAGCCCTGGCACAGAGGCAGATGAGCCAGCTCACGATCATCTGCCTGTACCCTTCACAGCTCGGAGCATGGCTACACATGCAATCACTTTGTGTGTGTGGAATGAAAGAAATTCAATGTAAACACCCTAGACCAGGGGTTCTCAAACTGGGGGTCGGGACCCCTCAGGCAGTCACAAGGTTCTTACATGGGGGGGGGGGGTCGCGAGCTCTCAGCCTCCTCCCCAAACCCTGCTTTGCCTCCAGCATTTATAATGGGGTTAAATATATTTAAAAGCATTTTTAATTGATGGAGGGGTTGCACTCAGAGGCTTGCTATGTGAAAGGGGTCACCAGTAAAAAAGTTTGAGAATCACTGCCCTAGACAGACAATACATCTTAGTTGCCTAACTTTTCTAGGGATAATAAGGCCAGACACATTACCCAGAAGGGAAATGTTTTAACATTGTCTAAAGTCCCCTAATCTTGTTTATCTGTTCCTACGCCTATTCCCTGAGGCATTCGAAGTCCCAATGGCTTCTTCCAGCCCTCCTGCTGATTGGGTGAGATCATCCAATCAGAAAACAGAAACACTGTCATGGGACTTATGACCACTCATAGCGAAAACACTTAAATTTGTCTTACTAGCAGTGCATTGAATATAGGTATTGACCTCTTGGCAATCAGTCACATAGGGTACGTCTACCCTGCAGCTGGGAGCGTGCTTCCCTGCCTGAGTAGACAGACACGCTAGTTCTGCTCCGGCTAGTGCACAAAAATAACAACTTGGCTGGGGGTAGCACAGGCAGCAGCTTGGACTAGCTGCCCGAGTACGTAGCCAGGGGTTCTGCCCAGTTTGTACTAAGGCAGTTAGAATGAGCTGCTGCCATGCCATTGGGCCACACGACTTTTTGTAATGTGCTGGCTGGAGCAGAGCTACCACGTCTGTCCACTCGAGCAGGGCAGAGGGACCCATAGAGGAGGAACAAAAACAACTTGCAAAAAGTGTATCTAGTAAGTGTGAATAATTAATGCAATGTAGGAAAGTAGCATCTCTTCATAGACATACTGTGAGCAGGGAAAGGGGTCAATTATTCACCCCAAATCATTCATTCAGCTTCAATTACTCTTCGAAACAAGGCAAAACTCCCCTTCCCATTCAGTTCTGCATCTTTCAGTGCACAGGGATTACTTGAAGGAGAAAGCACCAGCTCCTCAGTGCCCTGATGTGCTCTCCTTTTTATTGAAAGGTCACTCTCTGACAAAGCCAACCCAAAACTCTCGTTCTTAGGGCTTGCTCTCCAAATCCTTGTTCAGAGAGAGAATTTCTACCCCTCTCCCCTCAGACAACCGATGGAAAAACCAGCAGTGGCAAAAATGGGTTTGCTGTCAGCAAATGTTCTGGGCTGTGGTCCCATTGGACAAGCTGAGAGTCAGCCTGCTTTGTACCCCAAAAACATTTTCCAAGGAGAATTCAGCGTACAGTAGGAACTGGTGTAGGTGTTTCATTAGGTGGCGCTATTCCCTCCTAGTCCCTATTGAGCCAAAGCGCCATGTTGTTGGGACTCACTGTGATGTTACAGGGGCTGTCCTTTCTCTGAGACATTCAACTGAGGTCCTGACCACTTTTGGTCATTAAAATTCCCATAGCAATTTCTGCAAGAGTAGTAGCATTAGCCCAGAGTCCTAGTCAAATTCCCATATATATAATTACAGCATGCCTCCCTGCAATTCACAGTTGACATTTCAACTGGACCTGGGATTCATCTTCATTTCCTTTCCTAAGCTGATGTGTAGTGTTGTTGGAAGTGGACAAGCAGCTGCTGCATTCTCCCCCAGAAGTGGCTGCATTTTAGTGGTGGGCAGAATGATTTCTTTAAGACACCAGTGATAGAAGCTGTATGACCATAAGATATAATTAACTTTAACGGCATTGTGGATACATTACAGACTTTCAGAACACAGTGAATAATTGCTTTCCTGAGCAAAACAGAACAAAATTCCAATATTCCACAGGATAACTTAGATGTGATTTTACTCCACTCACTGTGTATTTATGAATATACGAGTATATTTACTTTGCATTATGCCCCAACTCCTGAAATCTAAGGGCCCTTCATATTTGTAGTGGACAGTATCCATTGCTGGAAGTGAATTCCCAATTCTCCCAGCACTTTGAAGACCTGGTCGGTGGTCTCATTTTGTGGATATGAAATTAGCATGGCTTTTATCAGGTGCCAGAGGGATGGAGGAAGGAGCCAAGCTCCTTGTTTCTCTCTCCCAGTCACAGGCAGCCCAAGTTCCCATCAGCCGATGGCAGGCTGCTCAACCTCAAGCAGTAAAAATAATCCCAGGGGTTCTCCTACTAAGCCATATTGGGAAGAACAAAGCAGCCTTAGACCTTGGGCACAATTAGAGTCAGAACAGGAGCCATTTTGAGTCTCACCAACAAATGAGTGTTGGGCCATTTCAACCATTTTCCTTTGAAATAGAGCCTGGATTCAAAGGAGGACCCAACTGCCAAGCCTCTGCACTGCCTGTCAATGGTTAATACAAAATGATAATCATCCATAGCTCTTTATGGGCCTCACACTCAGACTAGGCTAAATCAGGAGCAATCCACTGCAGTCAATGGCATTAAACTACTTTGAAACCAGAGAGAATGAAAAGAGAACAAAGCCTCATGGTCCAAATTCTCTCCTGGGGTAAATTCGCTCAGGTGCATTGACTTCACTTTACACCAGCAGACAGTCTACCCCATTATCTTTTAAGCTCTCTACAAATATTAACTGAACCTCACAACTCTGGAATTGCTCTAGGGCTGGATTTGGCCAGAGAATTCACGGCAGCACCAGGAACAGAGCATAGAAGTCTTGATTCCCAGCCAAGGGTGCTGGAACAATTTGTATAGTGGGGGTGCTGAGAGCCATTAAACCAAACTATAAACCCTGTATATAATGGAAACAACTTCAAGCCATGGGGTGCAGCAGCACCCCCAGCAACCCTAGTTCCAGCACCTATGTTCCCAGCCCAAATCTCCTAGACCACGCTGCCTCCCACAAAAGAAGCTGACAGCAGAGCACTACCCAGTGCCATACCGCTCCATGTGGCTGCACGTATCATTCGCCATTTGATTTTCCCCTGCTTTTTTTCCATGGACACGTCCAGCAAGGAAAGTTCCATTGAAAGGGGTTTCCCGCTCTTTTTTGGATGAACAATTGAAGAGCTGTAACATTCAAATGATGGAATTTCCCTCCTCGTTTTATTTGGAGGACATGGAACTATGAAAGTTTCACTTAGTCCACAGCAGCAGTAAATGGAACCAACTTCTAGAGAGGGGCAGAACAACTGTAGTAAATGATATGGGGTTTGACCCGAAGGTAGGGGGTAATTTTGCTACCCAATCCCTTCCTAAGCAGTAGGAAATGTAAAGGTATAAGTCTTTCACACCAGAGGAGGCCAATAACCCTTCTAATCTGGTATTCTACCTTATGCAGGAACCTCCATGCAATGACTCAAGTTCCATCCAAAGTAACTTCAGTAAATGGAGCAGAAAAGGATCTGGCCAGTGTTTCAAGTGAAGGCAACAAACTCTTTGATGCTGCTGTGAGACCAACTTGTGCTCTGAAGAGTGGATTTTGCTTTCTGCTGGTCTGTTACCTCAACTATTTATAATCTTCCTCCCAAGACCTGCTCACCTAGGCAAGGCACTGCTGATTGGCCGATGCTGTGGCTGCATCTCCAGGTGAATTGCTAGCCAATGACCAACTCACCTGCATTGCATCAAGTGCACAGACAGCCAGGGTACAATCAGTGATAGCCCAACCCTTTCTGTTGCCCTGAACTGAGATTAAAAGTGTTGCCACTAGTCTGCTCGATTTAAGGGCAGAGAGTGAACAAAAAATCTTGTCCCCACTCCCTGAAGGCTGCCGAAGGCACCGGTGCTTAATTTGGCAACAAGCATTGTCAAGAATATCCTGCACTCAGAGGGCAAGAGAATGTGTAGGGCCCATAGTGAAACACACAACTAAATCAATTACAGACAAGGGGAAACCTCCTCAGTGTCCCTTTTTACAAATGGTCATGGGTCTGGTTTATTCTTGCCTGGATCCCATTTACTAGATCTCCTTTATTATTGCCATATGCCTCAGTCCATCTGGCCTACGGGTATGACTGAGCGCCAATGAACTGTGCATTTGCAGGCTCAGCAATTTGGTTCTCCAGCAAAGGCAAAGCAGAATATATGTACATTGTTTTCTAATTTCCTTAATAAGGAACAAATAAAGAAGCTGCTGTGTGGGGTAAAAATGGAAGCTCTTGTACCGGGCTTAAATTCTTTTCATTGCCTTCCCAGAAATCATACCATGGAGGTAACATAGCCGAAGTGACACACCAATACTTGGGGATTAAGTGGACAAATAATTACTTCCAGTCCCATTCCCCTCTGTTATGGTGCAGGTCCACATAGGCAGCTTCGTGCCGATCGATGTGTTGTTCTCTGTATCAAGGTGGAAAGGGCAGATAAGCTTTCTAACATATGGATCCTTCCATAACATCAGGACAAAAGAAAACTCAAGTTGGTCAGAAAATTTTCCATGAAATAGTTTTTCATCAAAACAATGCCATTTTCTCAAAACAAACATTTCAGAAAAATGTGTTGATTTTGACAAAATTTCCATTCAAAACTAAAATGGGGGAAATGGTTTTAAAATGTCAAAAGGCCTGTTTTGATGTTGTTTTAATTTTTGTACCAAACAACTTTTCAGAAACAAAATGCATTGTATTTGATATTTAAAACAATTAAAAAAAGAAGTTGCAATTGGAACAAAATGTTTTGATCGTATTAAAACAAAACATTTGGACCAATCCAAAACGAATGATTTTTTGGTATTTTATTGCATGGGAAATTTTGAATTTTTTTGGTTTTGATCCATTTCAAAAAGAGAAAAAAATTCAAAGTCTCCGAATTTCCTACACAGCTCTAAAAATAGCTTCTCTCGTGCTGCTAACTCCGGGTCTGCCTCTGCAGCCACTCTACCAGCATAGCTCCCAGTGAAAACAGCAGCAATTCCATTTGTGGAGAGACTACAGAAGAGCAAGGAGGACACTGACAATGAGCTAGTGCCAACAAAGTTCTGGGCTAGATACACCTTAGCACATTTTCCACTTCCTCTGTGGTAAAGAAATCCCTTAGGAAACTTCATTTTCTCTCATCAACCAGTTGAGGGAATAACCCTGGTAGAGGTTTTCTTCTTGTTGCCACCAGTGGTCAGATTTCATCTCTGAAGGTAAAAATAATAGTGCTTTGCACTTTTCTAGCTTCTTCTGTCCAAGGATCTCAAATTGCTTTACCCAAATACTACATCTGCTGTATAAATAATTGAATAATAACATTTGCTTCCTACCATGACATTCAGAAGCAAAATCAAGCAGCCTTTCTTTTTCTTCTTCTGGTTTGGATAAGCATTATAAATAGCTGATTTCCCTCCCTCCCTCTCCATCCCCCAATCTCACAGGGCCCACCGAGTCCTCCCAGCAGGCCACATAACCAAAAAAACCAACATATGCCCAATCAAATTCTGTTTGACTTGGTTCCTGAATTCGGCAGGGAGGTTAATCAGTCCCTGGGAAACCTCTGGGAAAAGCAGGTGGGGAAGAGCTGTCAAAGGCTCCAAGGGGAAAAATAAAGCGTAATTAATTTTATTTTCATATTCTCCCCGCTGGCTCAGAGCAAAGTGCTCATGTTAGAGGTCATCGCCTTGTGGAGGCAACACCAGGAAGTCATTGAGGTCCCTTGGCTATGGGCTACCAACTGACATGCCTGTCTGGGATTACTGTAGGCCCGTTATGCAGGGATATGAGTGGGGAGAAGGAACTAAGTGCTTACATAGGCGAATTAGACTTGACAAATGCTAAATAATTCCTTTGCCATGGGGATTTTTCCAGCCTCTCTGGCATTCCAGTTTTCACGCATGCTGAAAGACCCAACAATAATAAGCAGCCAGTTTTATTGGTAGGTCTAATGAATCCCACAGCCTGCCTCTTCTAGGGCTGTGTTTCTCCAACAGTACCACAAGGGCAGGTGAAAACTAAGGGACATGTCAGGCTTGGGCATGTCAGTCATTGGAGAGGCCCCAAAGATCACAGTCTTTCCATTGTTAGTGTTCTGTGCCGAACAGACACGAGGGGAAGAGGGAAGGAGCGACTGGTTAAGGTCATGGTAACAAGATTGTGGTTGCGACTGGATTTCACATCATAGCTTCTCAGGACCATTAAATGAAAAGAAAAGGCATGGGGGAAAGTCCGCTGGGGACCAGTCAAATCAACTCTTCCTTCTGGTCTTGGAGTGGTTCTGGCTGCAATGCTATTTACAGCAAAATATGTGGCCCCTTCATGCAGAGTCTGGACCCACCTGCAGCCAGCTCAGCATATGCTGGCAGTAATGACTGGCAGAAATGTATACTAATGCATGTGGGTGGCCTTATCCACCCGAGAACAACCCAGGACAACTTGGAAGGAATCAGACAAGGTCACTGAGTGAGACAAACCACGATTAAGCATCCCTGGATCTGGGGCACTCTGAGCTTGGGAACCTTTTCCCCCTTCTAATTTAAACTCATGGAGGGTTGCTTTGTTTCCTTTAAGGTGAATAATTAAAAACAACATTTTTCTAGCTAAAGAGAAGCCTGTGCTCTGTATTAGGATGTTTCCAAAGCTTGGAGGCCATGCAGGGCCAGCTCCAGGCACCAGCCCTCCAAGCATGTGCTTGGGGCGGCACCTGGAGGGGGGCGGCGCTCACCCGGGGAGAGCGGGGCCACGGCCGGGCTCTCCGCCCTCCCCCCGGTGCTCCGGCCACCGGGGAGAGCGGGGCTGCCCTCCCCTGGCGCTCTGGCCGGCCAGGGAGAGCGGGGCCGCGGCCAGGCTTGGCGCCCTCCCCTGCCACGCTCCCCGCTGGGGGCTGGGGGGCGGCGGGAGGCTTTTTTGCCTGGGGCGGCAAAAAAGCCAGAGCCGGCCCTGAGGCCATGGGTGGGTGGCCTGTAGCTAGGGTATAAGAGAGTGGATTGATTTTTTAATTTCATTTTCCTTCTCTCCTCTTTGCTCCTTTTTTCCCCACAGGCTGTCTGTTCTCCTCCTCCTCCTCCTCCTCCTCCTCCAACTCTGCCCATTCGCTGCTCCATTTTTCACTGTGTTCCCCCCATCACTAGATATTTTCTCTTTGCTCCCCATTCTCCACACACTCAGACTCCGCTCGCAGACCCAGAGCTTTTCCACAAGCTGTCCTCCAACCCAATACTGTTCCAGTTTAAGTCAAACTTTCAAACCAATTGTGTTCAAGTAGGTTGGACTTTAGGCAAAATGAGTTCACTTGTGTCTAGGTGAAGCTGTCCGAAAACCCCCCAAAAACAGGGAGTTTGGGGAAAGGACTATGAGATGATAGTCAAGTTGAGTCAAACTATGTTGGACAACATTTATTTAATTATTTATATTTACAGAATAGCCCCCCTCGTGGCACTCTAGGGAGCATGGGGGATATTTAAACAATAGATTACATCCTGAAGACCAAAGTCATCAAAAGGACAAGACTTTCCCTTCCTCAACCCCACCCCAAAATAAGTGAAATATTTACCTGAACCCAGCCACAAACTCAGACAAAAGCTCCCAAGCCTAGCAGGGCAGCAAGGATGCTGCTGCAGACCATCTTATTTTTCATCTTCCCTAACGGTGATGAGCTAAGATCAGATCATAGGGAAATCCTAGCAGTATTGATCTCTTCTTGCAAAGTGGCAAAGGCTACGGGAGGTTTTCATGCTGGAACTACTTCCTGCAGGTTCTCAAGATCCCTCCTAGATCTGACATTCCAACGTGTCAAACTTTGTCTTTGATTTTTGGTCAAAGTCAGTCTTCATCATTTGGGGCCTCCTCTAGCCAGAGAAGCCAATGGAGTCATCTCTCATCCCTACTCCCTCTTATGCCCTCAAGTATCTGGCCACCTTCAAATTACCAAAATCCCCAAGACCTGTAGGTTGAGAGTCTGGAACATCTGAGAACTTCCTGACATTATGATGGGTTTGAATGGCTGTGTTTTTCATTAACGTAAAGACAGTCATCTTGGTCATCACCCAGGACTGAACCTACGACCCCAAAGCTAAAACATAAGTCTATAGTGGCTGAGCTGAAGGATTGAGCCCCCTAGTGAACAGAGGTAGTGGACTCATATCCTGTGTGATGAAGGAGAGGGGATGCATAATGCACAATGAACAGTAAATTACTCCTGCTGAGGGTTCAGTTACTTTGGCATGGCAAAGAAGCACAGGGCCTGGCCCTAATCGGCCTGCACCAGCTGATGGATAAATAAAAGACATCTGCTCCTCCTGGAGCGCCAACGCACTGCAGCATTCACTGCAATGAAGTCAGAAAAGGGCCGAGCAGCGCCTAAGGTCAGAGCCTCCTGGAAGCGTTCATTTCAGTTTAATAAGTCAGCTGCACAGGGCCTGCCAGCATTTGTAAGTTAGCAGCCAAGGACGCAACGGGGTTATTGTGTGACAGACGCACACCTACAGTGCATTATTTCGCCTTTGGCCACAACCAGACGAGCGGTTGTTCTGACACTATCGCCAGGCTCTCCAGGGAGCAGCGCTGTACACAGAACATGACACATTGCAAGAAAGAAGTGGGCTGAGTTTGAGGTTTGTGTTTGCACTTGGAATCTGCCCTCCCAAGTGACTGTTAGTATCCACCGGGCAGGAACTCCTATGCTAGAGTAGCTCTGGGAACATTCAGACTCAGTCAGCTCAATAGGCAAGGCCAGATTTTTCAACCAAGCCTTGATTTGGGTGGCTGCAAACTCTGCCCATGTGGTCACTTGCACCCATTATTTTTTGTGCATTATGCTTTGTACACGGATGATATTTAATATTTGCAATGATATTTGAATTGATATTTGCAATGCTCATTGAAACTTGTTTTGCCCAAGCAAACTGGGTTTGTGCATATAAATTCCAACAATCAAATGTGGAAGCAGGGCCGGCTCCAGGCACCAGCAGAGGAAGCATGTGCCTGGGGTGGCACATGCTAAGGGGCAGCATTCCGTCCATTCTTGGGGTGGCACAGTCCGGGCGGCCTTTTTTTTTTTTTGGTTCGGCCGTTTGGGCAGCAGTCCGAGTGGCTTTTTTTTTTTTTAATTTTTTTTTGCTTGGGGCGGCAAAAATGGTAGAGCCGGTCCTGTGTGGAAGGGACAGCGAAGGAAAAAAAAAAAAAAGACCACAGGTGAACAACCAAGTCTATGCGAACAGAAGCCATGTTTTCAAACCCAGTTCAGAATACCCCTACTAATGCTGAACTGATGGCCTAGTGACAACCAAAGCAAGTCCTCACTCATTGGAATGCAGTTTTCGCCGTGTTCACTAATGAGGCTTTGCAGAAGTTTCTCCTGTAGCAGAGACATAGAAGCCAACCCCGTGGAGGGCACACAACATTTACTTCTGAAACCTTCACAGACTCCTCCCCATCACACCAGACACACCTACCAATAAGGTCATTTCATGAAAGCAATCAACATGACATTTTCTATTGATACCTCAAACACCACTCAGACATCAGTCTCAGACCACCCTAGTCAGTTTCATAGTGCGGAAGCACTCTCATGATGGCAGCGCAGATCGGGAACAAGCCTCCCCCCTCCAATCACAAAACCAGCCCCCAGCTCTAGCACTGGAAGAGTGAGGCTTGCAGGCAGCAGAGGGTGCAGGGTTAGCTCTAGCAAATCAATGGTTTAGTCAACAGTTCGTAACCTGGGTATCTTCTTTGACTTGGACCTTCCTCTACATCCTCACATCCAGCCTAGGTCTAAATCGTGCAGGTTCTTTCTACAGAGCATCTCTAAGATACGGCCTTTCCTATCCACCCACCCAACTAAAAATCCCGTCCAAGTTCTCATCATCTCGCGTCTCAGCCTTCTCTTTGGCCTTGGCAAATGCAGACTTGCCCTGCTCCTATTCATTCAGAATGCTGCTGCAAAGATCATTCTCCTAGCCCATCACTTTGAACTGCATCACCCCTCTTTTTGCATCCCTCCACTGGCTCCCCCTTCTTTATCACATCCAACAGAAGCGGCTTATCTTCACTTTCAAGGCACTTCACAACCTATCAAAAGATTGACTCCTGACTCCAACTGGCCCATGACACCAGCCTCCAATCACCCACTTGTTAAATTTTCAAACAAGCACCTTTGTCCTTTTCCCCATGCTGCTCCTCACGCATGGGAGGAGCTCCCCATAAACATCCACAAAGCCATCTCATTATCCTCAATCAAAACCCTCCCTATGGCTCCCCTTTGCCAGGAGGCACACAAAAAACTTGACAACAGCTAAGCTGCTGGTATGCAGAGGCCACTGTCTATCATGCTGGCCATTGTAACCTCACTGTTTCCTTGCTCTCCCCTATTGGGAGTATCCATTGGTTGTCTGTCTTATACTTCGATTGTAAGCTCCATGGGGCAAGGACCATCTTTTTGTTCTGCATTTGTACATTGGGGTCCTGGTCCATGGTGGGAGCTCTAAGGCACTAGGATAATAAATAGTCAGGATTTTAGTGATGCTGCTTGACATTTCTCCACTGCCTGTCCCCAAGGGATCTGCAAGTGCTTCAGCTAACACTATGATGAATTAGTTCCTTCTCATATTCTCATTGACTCAGTCCTATTTTATTGATTAGATTCACCTAAAGCACTTGGGATTTCCAAAGGGCAACACTTTCCTTCTGAGGGGAAGGAGTATTCCCCCAGAATGAGGGGGGCAGCACTGGGGAAATCACCCTCTGATTTTACACCCCACATCCAAGCCTGGAGGAAGTTCAGGTTCAGATGCTTGATTGTGATGCTGGAGCTCTGACCCATCCCTACCTCTGACCCATTGTGCCATTCCCATATTTCTGTGCCAACTTGAGGTTTTAAGCACCAAGGGCCAAATTCAGCCCTCACTTACTTTGGGATAACCCCAATGAGGCCAGTGAAGTTTGGCTGGTGTAACCAAGAGCAGAATTTAGCCCCAAAACATCCTATAAGATTTGATCTGGATAGTGATTAATCCTTGGAAAAGCCTAACTGACGCGGCCATCAGTAACTACAGTAACTTGTTATCGCTGCTTCATTCCCGCAGGATTACATGCCTGAACACTCCTTATAACATCTAATGAATGTCATTTTGTTTTTATTTCAGTGCTCATGCAAGTGAAGGACTAATAGCACTGGGTGGAGCCCTGGTGTGAGCAGGAAGGCACCACTCAAAGCTTCCCACACTGCTTTGCCAACGGACCTCAGATCTGACCTGAAATATCCTCCTGCTGTTCCAGCCTGGGGCCCTCACACAGCTCTGCGGCTGCACCGCCATCCCCGGCCTGACAACTCTACCAATTGTAAAGGGCTTGATGAAAAGGCCACTGAAGTCAAGACTCCCGCTGACATCAGTGGGCTTTGGATCAGGCTCCTAGAGCATGCCTATCCACATAGCATCTATGCACTGATTCTGCCAATCTACCGCAATCCTGACCTGAAAGAAACCCTATTATTCTAGTGCCCCCTAGGCCTCTCTCCTAGCATGGGGCAAGTTTTCCCTGGCCCGCATTGTGCCTGTGAATTTTGGGATCCATAGCAATCCCTGAGAAGAACAACAACAACAGTCAGGGGCGGCTCTTGCTTTTTTGCTGTCCCAAGCACGGCAGACAGGCTGCCTTCGGCGGCATGCCTGCGGGAGGTCCGCCGGTCCCGTGGCTTCGGTGTGCCTGCCACTGAATTGCCGCCGAATCCGCAGGACCGGTGGACCTCTCGCAGGCATGCCGCTGAATCCACGGGACCGGGGACCTCCCACAGGCATGCCGCCGAAGGTTGCCTGACTGCCGCCCTCGCGGGGACCGGCAGGCCACCCGCTGCGGCTTGCCGCCCCAGGCATGCGCTTGGAGCGCTGGTGCCTGGAGCCACTGCTGACAACAGTAGTAATAAAGCTGTGATCATTTTGTCACAATGTGCATTTGACTGATCAATTCTTAGAATTCCCACCCATCCACCCCCAATTAAGAAGAGTTAGAAAAATAAAACACAATCGGCTTCTCATTAAAAGGAAACGGGGTTTACTTTTCTCAGTGCTGTGACCGTTGCAGATCTTGGCATCTCCTCTCTGAATGAGCCAAAAGCAAACTAAAAGAGAAAGTCCGAGGTGTATAATGAATATCCCAGAGCAGAGTGCGAGAGCAGAACTTTGGGATCACCCACAGGCAGAGAGGTCTGTGCAGAATGCAGCTGACATTGGAATCCCCTTCAGCTCTTCCCCCACCTTCAAGAGTTTAGAAGCTTCTTTGACCATACAAAGACTGTCCACCAATAACGGATACAGCTCAAAACCATGCACCTCACTGTCAAGTCTCAGGTTCTTAATTTAAGGAGCTCCTGGTAACCTGGAATATAATGCACACCAGACTCAAATATGTTTGGGTAACTTTCTCACAATCCTAGGGCTCAGAAGATTCACTGACCCAAGAAACTCAAGGAAGCACCTAAATTTTTGGGTGTTAATCTGAATGGAACCTCTGAACTTTGTCAGCCAGCCCATTTTGCTGTGACTGACAGGTTCCCTGCCCTATCAGAGAGCAGTCACTCCATCCCTCATGCTGTGAGCTCACCCAGAGTAGCTGCTGGTGTTGTCTAAGCACCTGCTACAGTGGAGAAGCAGCCATCTGCTGGTGCAAGCTGGAGGAGAGGGAAAGAGGAAAGCCTGGCTTCCATTGTCATACCCTAGCCTCCATTCATCACTCCTCAACTTCTATGGCCAGAGCCTGAATCCTGACTGTACTCTGATGGGGCATTAGTATGTGTCTTGCTCATAGTTAGTGATCGGTAGGAAGCCAGCTGGATGAGGGTATAAGCAAAGACATCATTTCTCACCTTTGGGTAGAAAGGACTTCACCACGTGAGAGACTGGGAATGGCACAGACTCTTCCTTGGTCCAGGAAGTAGAGTGACTATTGTAATAGCCAGCTGGGTAGAGACTCTGGAGTTATTGTTAGTAATGGGCTAGATCCTCACTGGTGTAAACCACCCCATTTCCATTGATTTAAATGGAGTTAGGCTGATTTACACCAGCCGAAGATCTGGCCCTATAGATTTCACTGAGGCAATATCTGATTGTATATGGGTTCCATGAATTACTGCCTATTGTTACTCCCTTAGACTCCATTGCTAACCTTCCCCCTTCTCTCTCACACTACCTGCGATACTCTTTGTATAAAGCCCCCTGGTTCACATCTTTAGTACCCAAATCAGCCTTCAGTCAGCCGCCCTGCCTGGGCCCTACAGCCCCTTCTGCCTTTTGGGGTTTAAGAACCACATTTAACTCCTTGCCTACTGACTCTAAGGTAGAGTTTCTGCATCCTGTGCTAAAGCCCCTTAGAATCACTTTGCTGCACTCTATGGAAGCCACTCTGGTTCGTGCTGCACAGCCTGACTGGAGGCTCAAAACCACTTAAATGGAGAGCATAAGGGATCTTCTAAAATACCAGCGCGGGCAGCAATAGACCCCAAACGCATTCCTCAGTGCATCCGACTGAGATGTCATTATAAACTACCTGCTCAATTACTTATTCTATTTCCTTAAACACGAGACTGTCTGCAGAGACTCAACCCAAACTAAGCCCCATGCGGCAACTCATGCCTGACCCTCCTTTATTCCATAGCCCCGAATGGCTCAGCTTTTCCTATTAGCAGGGGACTTTTTCACTGCTTCTTCCACACTCAGCTTCATATTTCAAATTCCTTCTGAGCTGTATCTGGTTTTCATTTAAACATATTACATTTAAAACGAAATAAGGGGAAAGGATTTTCAAGGTAATAAATAGAGCATGCGAGCCTAATTATTCAGGATGACCCAATGCAATTTGGTAAGTCCAGCGAGTTGTTTATGTTGGCAAGACAAGAGTAAAATATCATTGGCTATGGTAATTATTCTTATAAGATTGCAATATATATACATTGTCAGGAACTGAAGGGAGTCCCTGAGTTATGAAGTCGTCCTTGCTCAAGGAATAAACACACAGGGCAGTAATCCTGGAAGCAATCAAAATGCCTTCAACTCAGTGATTGTAAAGCCGCTCTATTCAAAGAAGCCTAAAGTCGATCCAGAACCCGTGGGCTTAGGTCACAACCAAACCCTTCGAATAGACAATTTATCTCACCACGAAGCCATGGGCAGAGTTCAGTGAATGAACGGATAAAGCAACATGAGTCTTGGTGTTTCAGATTGAATTACTGGAGCTGTCCATGACTGGCCAAGTCAAATGGATAACACTTGGGCATTGGTTTCATTCTCAACGAGGCTGGAAGAAATTGTGGGGGTGTCTGTGTGCTGACCTGCAGAGTTTATTAGATGCTTTAGTATGGACGCAGGAATTGCTGCTTTCAGTTTATCTGATGTATTTGATTTTTAGTTCCACCACCACCCGTTTCCCACCATACTGAATATGCCAATACAGAAACAACATCTTCTGTTGGCCACTAATGAGAACAAGTATTCCCCTAGGAGCAGGATAGGAAGTATAGTCTAGTCGATAGACACTAGACAGGGACTCTGGAGAGCCCGATTCAGTTCCTGTCTCAGATACAGACTTCCTGTGCAACCGTGGAGAAGTCACTTAATCTACCTTGTGCTTCAGGTCCCCCACTGTAAAACAGGAATAACGCTTCCCTATTTTACAGGAGTCCTGACAGGATAAAATCCATTAATGATTTTGAGGCACTCAGCTATTATGGTGATGAGGCCCATGTTGGAGAATTGGTCTGAAATAAACAGAAAAAAAAATCAATCAAGACACGTGCAAAGTACTAAACTTGGGAGGGAAAAAAATCAAATGCACAAATACAAAATAAGGAATAACTGGCTAGGATGTGGGGGTTATAGCTGATTACAAGTTGAATCTGAGTCAACAATATGAGGCAGTTGAAAAGAATATCACTTCTGGGGTGTGCTAACAAGAGCGTCATATGGAAGAGTTGGGAGGCAATTGTCCCACCCTAGTCGGCCATGTTGGTGTCTCAGTGGGAGCACTGTGTCCAGTTCTGCGTGCCACACTTTAAGAAATATGTGGACAAATTTGAGAGTCCAAAAGGAGGGATCAATTTTTCCCCATGTCCACCGAAGGTCAGACAAGAAGTAATGGGCTTAAATTGCAGCAAGGGAGATTTAGTTTAGATACTAGGAAAAACTGTTTATCTGTAAGGATAGTTAAGCACTGGACTAGGCTTCCAGGGGAGATTGTGGAATTCCTGCCATTGAAGATTTTTAAGAACAGGTCACACAAACATCTGTTAGGGATAGTATACTTGGTCCTACCTCAGCACAGGGGGCTGGACTAGATGATGCCTTGAGGTCCCTTCCAGCCCTACGTTTTTATGATTCTATAAAAGTACCTAGGGGATGTCTACACTGCAGTTGGGAAGCACAGATGAAGCACATGTAGGCACACCTGAGCTAGCTTACTAAAATAGCAGTGTAGCTGCAGCGGCACGAACTAGTTGCCCAACTATGTACACAGGCTCCTGGGCAGGATAGCACTTGGGTCGCTAACCCCTGCCGCTGTGGCGTCAATGCTATTTTTAGTGAGCTAAAGCTAGCTCAGATATGTGCTGCAGGCATGCCTCCTGATTGCTGTGTAGACTTACCCCTAGATAGACAGAAGCTAGACATGCAAGAATAGTCAATTGGCCCATCAACCACAACCAAAGATCAGACAAAGTACTGCATATAAGTCTACCCACTATTGGCATTGGAGTCATAAGTGTCAAAGTCAGATTCAGGACTCACAATTTGTTAGACCACTCTATTTATTAGCAAAGCGCCCTGCTAATACATCCAGATAATGTGAGCCCCATGCAAGACTCAAACTATCTTATTTATACAGATAAAAGGGTGCAAACTTAACAAGATAACAAAAGGAAGCAGAACTGATAAGTTTACCTGGGGCTAGATATACATATCTTATTTCCTTACTAACTATTACTGATCTCCTGTTAATGTCCCACCATTAGCTTAAGTGGACCCATTGTTTCATACCTTAATGTTTCTCTTCCTGACAACTATATTTCAACATTCCTTATTCCTGCTTAAAGGAACATACAGCATTTCTTCAATCCATTCTATTTTTACAATATAATTCATTCTATTTTCACATAAGGGCATGTTTTGCAAGCAAACACGGGGAAGCTGTTCACAATAAGCACAGAAAATGTTCCAGGAAGCAATCCAGCTGAGTCCCAAAGCCCGTAAGGTCATGTAACTGGCGTATCATGCACAGGGTTACCATATTTTGTGCCTCCAAATGGAGGACACTCCCCGGGGCCCCGGCCCTAGGGTGACCAGACAGCAAATGTGAAAAATCGGGACAGGGGGTGGGGGGTAATAGGAGCCCATATAAGAAAAAGGCCCAAAAATCGGGACTGTCCCTATAAAATCGGGACATCTGGTCACCCTACCCGGCCCCGCCCCCAGCCCCGCCCACGCCCCAACTCGGCCCCCTCCCAAAGTCTCCGCCCCCTCCCCTGCTTCCCGCGAACATTTGAGTCGCGGGAAGCCTGTAGCAGGTAAGGGGGGTGTGGGGGGGAGGAGGCGCGGCCCAGGCTGGCCCCCCGGCGGCTCCAGCCTGGGTCGGCTCGGGCCCTGGGGTGCCGGACCCGGCCGACCACTCCCGGCCCCGCGACCCAGGCTCCCGGCCCCGCGGGCCCGGCTCCCCGACCCCGGACCGGCTCCCGGCCCCGCGGGCCCGGAGCGGCTCCCCGACCCCGGCCCCGCGGGCCCGGAGCGGCACCGCGCCCCCGGCTCCCGGCCCCGCGGGCCCGGAGCGGCACCGCGCGCCCAGCCCGGCTCCCGGCCCGGCACCATGCCCCCGGCCCCCCGGCCCCCCGGCCCCGGCCGAGCCCTCCCGATTTTCCCGGACATGCCCGGCTTTTGGGGATTTCCCCCCGGACGGGGATTTGAGCCCCCAAAAGCCGGACATGTCCGGGAAAATCCGGACGTATGGTAACCCTAATCATGCACACCATGGAGGGCCGGCTCCAGGCACCAGCTTACCAAGCAGGTGCTTGGGGCGGCCACTCCGGAGAGGGGTGGCAAGTCCAGCTGTTCGGCGGCAATTCGGCGGACGGTCCCTCACTCCTGCTCGGAGCGAAGGACCTCCCGCCGAATTGCCGCCGCAGATCGCGAGCGCGGCTTTTTTGTTTGTTTGTTTTTTGTTTGGCTGCTTGGGGCGGCCAAAACCCTGGAGCCGGCCCTGACACCATGACAAATGAGATGGGGGTCACACCATAAAGCGTTAAAGAACAAGCTAAAATTAGGAGGCCAGTGGAACTGCAGCAGGTAGCTTGCTGGCTAGTACTAAGAATAAAGCTTAGGAAAAGGGTGTTTCAAGCTTTTGGCTCTAATCTCCCATATGTTCATCACCCATGCAGCCAAGCTGGCCTCCTACCCTTTGCCTCTGATCCCAGCAGATGAGGCAATGCACTAATAACATGGAGCATGACTCACCTTCCAAGAGGCCCCAGGGAAGCCATCTCCTCTTTTATCCTGAGTGCGATCTGCCAAAGGTGCAATCCACAGAAGTGAGAGTTCAGGGGACGCGTTATAGAGCTATTCTTTTTAGCCCACCCTGGGGAACGGCTCTGTCCTGAAAGGGCTCAGCTCTACAGCAGCACCACCTTGCCCTCCCACAATACCCAGGAATACAGCACAGCAAAGGTCACCATTTAAGCTTTGCTTTCCAGAAAGACAGAAGCAAGTCTCTGCAGCTGTAGTACTGTAATGCAAACAACACTTGTGTTTGGCGCCCGAAGATTCCACAGATCTTTCTACAAAGATAGGGATGTCCTGCCTAGTTCCCCATGTAGGTAACCACAGTCTGGCTCCCTAGAGCTCCACTGCAATTTAAACTGGATGCAGTCTTTTTCATTCCCTCTCTCTCCATTTCCTTGTTTCCTCCCCCGTTGGGTGCTGTTAAGCAGCTACCGTATTTCATCCCAGCAGTGACATGGGCTTTATTTCAATGCCCGAAGGGATACCAATGTACTTAGGGCGAGGTGGTGCTTATACAACCAGCCCTGTATAAACACTGGTATGTAGTTGTGCCGCCTGCCAGGACCAGACCAAGGAAGGAATCATGCCTCAGAGAGGCTTAGATAGGTACGATTCCTTCTTTGCTTCACCCAGGGAGTAATCCTTTGCTACTGACCCAGACCAGTGGCTGATTTCTACATCCCCAGCTATGCTGGCTGCACTGTGCTGGTTGTAAGATGGCAGGGACAAAACCAAGGGAGATCAGAGGTGCAGCTAGGTTGACCAGATGTCCTGATTTTATAGGACAGTCCCGATTTTTGGGTCTTTTTCTTATATATTACCCCCCACCCCCACCTTGATTTTTCACACTTGCTGTCTGGTCACCCTAGGTGCAGCCTCTGCTTACATTCCCACCCCTGCAAGGATGTGCAGGAAGGGAGCACAGGGAAGTGGGGATGGCGGTCTCTTACTCTCCTTTAGGCCCCTGTGAGTTGTCTAAGATAGGCTAGAAGCTCAGCTGTAGTTTGTATTAATCAGTTACAGCTCCTAATCCTATTTGGGGAACATTTTAATCTACAGGTCCATGGCACCTGTTATTAAGTGGGATTCAGGCGTTATAAAAGTGATCCCATTGCTAAAGATGAAAAGGTGTATGGGGCGACTCCAGGAAACTCATTCTTCTCTTTCCCAGGCTGGCTGCCGCTAAGAGAGAAATGCTTATAAAAATGAGGCCAGAGCCCAGCATGGCGCATCTGGGTTCTGCTTCTGGTGAGGCCATGGACTCACTTGGGCAAAACATTTCTCTGCTCGCTGTCATCTGTAAATGGGGCTAGTGGTGTTCATCCACCATTGCAAAGCTCTGAGAGATCTACGGCTGAAAAAATGCTGCTCTCTGTGTGCAAAGTGTTACTATCGTTGTCATCATGAGGCATCCCCTCCCAAGCATTATGAATCTCCTCCATTCCAAACGTAACAGGCTGACATCCAGAGAGGAGCCAAGAACATTCTGCCTGTGGAAAGAATCTGTGAAAAAGAAAAGAAAAAACCACAACAGCCTCTGCTGATTCTGGGAGATATAAATCAACCCCAAAGACAATATTTCTGTTTCAAGGAGGAGTTAACTTTCCACTGAATGCAGTGAACTGACAAGCGCTGGAGCTGCAGCTGTTTACCGCACAGCGTAGGCTTCATGGTCTGCACAGCTGAAAGTCTCCGTGGGGCTCCATTCACTTTGATTTTACACCAGGGGTTAATTAGACCCCAGTAATTATCCCCTTTTAACAAGGCCGTGTTTACACCTATGAGAAAGGGTCAGCGGCATTCTCCTTGCTTGCCCTTTGTGGCTGGGGAGAAAATAATATTGATGGCAGCTAGGGAGATGAAGTGGTCATAGGAAAAAAGGATACTGGAAAAAACAAGAAAGAAAGAAAGAAAGAAAGAAAGAAAGAAAGAAAAGGGAGATTGGGTCTAAAGGCCTCCAGAAGAATATATTAGATGGGCTTTCAGCCCATCCATGCCTGATTGAATCCTGTCTCACTAATATGGAAACTAGCATTTATTATCCCCCCGCCATCCTTCCTCCTCCCATATTTCAACCTAGGAAATACCAATGACCCTGTGAGCACTAGCAAAGATAGCCTGAAGACAGGATGGTTATTTGAGTCCCCAGCTCCCAGGCTTTGGGACCAGCTAATTATGGAGGGGGGGGGGGGGGGGGAGAGAAAGAAAATTCCAAATGACAAATAATCTGGGAGGCCCTTCAGTAAGAGGATGAAGTTTTATAACCATCACGAATATTGGAGCTGCCCATAAAACTGTAGCCAAAGGGGGAAAGCAGCACTTGATTTATGCAGTGGTGGTGAAGAACATTATCCAAACAGTAATTTATTGATTGCTGCACCACTGAAGAGTCAAGCCTGCTCTCTTGGGCATAGGAAACAGACATATTTTTCTTGTATATGGCGCTGAACACAGCAGTCCTTCCTCACTTCAAGAGCGATATGAATCTGCGCTCTGTCTTTCCATGAACTGCTGCTCCTCGTAGCCCATGGCGGGCAGGGGAGGGAAGTAGGGGCGGGAAGAAGGGGGATGCTGGGGGCCAGCCAGAACAGGACTTCGGCAACACCCTTTGATTTCTAGAGAGAGATCTCTTAGGTGCTGAATGTGCCCAGGCTGTGTGCTGCAGGGGCACATTTCTCTGCCCATCTCTTCTGAAGATTCTGTGAGAGATGACAAGAGCCAAGGGACAACTGTTTTCAATTCATTCCTTCCTAAACTAGGGTTCACAGGCTGGATGCTTAGGAGCAGGGTTGGACCCAAACTAAATCCCAGATCTGGCCACTCCAAACCTTCAGGGTGGTTAAAATTCTGACCTACAATTTTGGCTTGAGTCTATCGCTGCTTAAGGTCTAATTCTTCTGAACACTTCATCAATGTCATGCAAAGCTCCCTGTCTCCGTAATGGGAATGTCTGAGTGTCCTCTCAAGGGCGGTTCTCTAATCCACTCTACATGGTAAGACGAGGTAGGCTACTGTGTCAGCTCCCCACCAAACAGGTGAACATATTCTGCCCACCATATACACCTGGGGGAAACAATTCTGCATTAGCAGGGGATGGACTGGCCTAATGGTCTTGTGCATGTCAAATGTCTCTTGCTAGGACTGACAGCCTGAGGGCTCATTCAGCTTCACAAAGAGACGGGCGTTACTGGCTGTCAGCAAACTGGGTTTATTTTTCCTCTCTCATTTCCTCGGAGGGAAGCGCACGGTGACTGATTAACAGGGGTGCAGTCAACCAGTGACAAAGCCAATCACTGCATGAATTTACTTACTCGGTCATTAGCTAAGGAAAGAGAGAACTGAAATGCTGTTGTGGAACGTAATTCCAGGGAGGTCTTAGTATAGGCAGCAACCAAACTCACAGGGCTATATTCAGAGAGAAGCCTAGAGGACATAGCCTGTTGGAGTAACTTACACTTTCCCCCAGTCCCCTCGGCAACTGAGACTCCCTTAGACTCATAGGGCCAAATGTAGAGGTGATGTGTAACACAGTGTAAGGGGATCTAACTCTGATTCCTATTCACCGAGACTCTCCTGGCCAAATTCATCAGTGCTCTAATACCACTGAAGTCACCATGTGGATGTATTTGGTTCCCTCAGAACAACTGATACCCCCTCTGCCAATGTCTAAGGGAGTCAACAGTGCTGTAGTGTTATTCCAAGAAGCCAGAATACAGTGTAAGGAGACAGAGTTAAAGTAGAGTGGGGGATACTATAATTTGCATTTTCCTACCTTCTTCCAGCCATGATGGGAACATCCTTGTCCGCTAGGTTATTCCAAACTCCTACACACTTGGGGCGGGGGCAGGAATTTGCCCAGGAATCCCTCCAGTGCATACATGTAGCCCAGTGCCTTTATTAGCACGGACAGAACATGGATGCCATTGAAGAGAAGAGTCAATGGGAGTATGACATACACCCGGGAGGCTTAAAGGAGCTCTGACTCCATCAGCTGAAAACAATCTCAACTGCCCCTCCAGCTTTGGCCCCGGGTCCCAGATTAAGGCACCTCCTGGTCCACGCTGCCAGGGATATCACGCGCTCAGGCTGCTCCCTGGGCACCACTGGATCCTGCTGTGTCCCTGCAGCAGAAGCAGCACATGCCCCTGCTACATGGTCTCACCCCTAGCTGCATCCCAGCCATCCTCCAGCTGGCAGCAGGAAGTGGCGGTGGGATTTCCTGTCAGCTCTTTAACCTTGTGGGGGCAGCCAGCTCCTCCCTATGGCACATCCTTTAGCCAATCAGAGCTCTGGGGACAGGGCCAGCCTTCCCAGCAACGGGGCATGCCACTCAGGGCCTTGGGATAGGTTGCATCCACTCAGACTCTGGCACATCTATAGAGTGGGCATAAGCAGGTCTCAGGGAGTTTATTAAGGGTGAAGGAGCATGGAGGCCCCCAATCCTGGGGCTGTCTCCAAGCTGCCTTGGGCCAGCCAGGACAGGAGTGGCCCACAGCATAAGTTAGAATAGCATCAAGGCTTCTCTAACTTGCACCTGACTGCCTTTGGTCCCAAGATGCCAGTCTAATAGCTGGAGATTGCTGGGGGAGGCACAGCCTGGACACATCCTCTTTGCTTGGACACATCCCCTGTACCAGATGCAGGAGCTGCTATTTTAATTCTACCACACCCCGGACTTCCCCCACACTGGCTGCTTTGTGCTGCCACAGCAGGGGATGCCAGATCTGACCCAGGGGACTAGCTTCCACCACCTTATACACACATTGCCTCTGGCCAGCCCAAGCACTTCCTACAGCAGCTCTGAGCAAAATTTCCCAATCGTTTCGAAATAATGCATGTATATGGTTTTCATTTGCCAAAACAAATAAGGGATCGGCATCTCCCTGAGCTGGGGCCTGCAGAGCCCACATGGCCGTTACCTGGCTTAATAAGTGTGATTGCTTCTCAGTGTGAGTAAAATTCAACATGGCAAATGAAAAGAGGGCAGCCTCTCCTGCCTCTGGGGAACCTGCTCAGTAACTGGAGGTTCTTTAAGCCAGTCCATCTGGTGAGGAGAAAGCCAGGCTCTGAAGGGATAGACAGAAATAACAGCAATTGATGCAGTTATGTTTCCAGATTCCTCCCCCACCCCCTTTTACAGCCATCAAATATTACCACAAAAAAAAAGGAACAGAAAAAAGCAATATAGAGTCCAGAGCTCTTAATCCTCCTCCCCATCCTAGAGACCAGGAGGAGCCCTGGGATTCTTTCCACACTTTAACTCATTCCCTCTCCCTCATGTCATTGCCTTCATCCTTCCAGATGCAGAGAGCTGGACCCCCATTTAGGGACAATTAGTACCTTCTTTAACTGGACAGAGAGGTCAGTGTCGCATAGGGCTGGTCACAAATTTTCCATCGAAAATCAGTTTTGATGGAAAATCGAGTTTCCCACTCAACAAATTCTCTCCTCCTGTCCCCCAGAAAGGGCCTACTTTTTATGGGAAATTTTAATATTTTTTTGTGAAAAAACCCAAAACCCAAAATATTTCATCCGAAAAACAAACTATTTTGTCTGTGGCTTTTTTCCAAGATTCAAATTTTCACTTTAAAAAAAAAAAAATTCTGTGGCAAATGGAGACAAAGCCATTTAAAAAAAAAATTCCTAGAAATTTCCTCAGAAAGATAAACTGTTTTCCAGCCATCTTTAGAGATGAGCAACGGACAGAAGGCATTCCTTGCCCATGGACTGAGAATCAAATCTAGGGCTCCTATATGGCAGTACAGAGCATTGCCAGTCATTGAGCAGATTGCCTCTCCTGTAGCAAAGAAGGGAGGAAAACTCCATTATACCTCCTGGCAGAGTCCATCTTCGGTTCTTCCATTAGCATGCAGACTCTTGTAGAGTGAGATGCGGAGCCCTCAAGCCCTGTGCTAGCTACAGCTGACCCTGAGACCACGTAGGAGGACTCGCCGCATGGAGTGGGCTGAGAGGAACAGGTAGCACAGTTGCAGGCTGCACTCCCTTCTCTACCTCATCTACTCCCACCCCCACCCAATGCAGGGCCACCCACTACTAGCCCCTGGCCCTGTTGTATTATTTAGACGGAATAAAGGGGCCCAGAGAGTCAAAGGTGTTCACGTGACCTTGAAACTGTCCAACATTAAACAGTTTTAAAAAAGGTTCAGGGTTTATTACACAGAGACCTCAGCCTGCTTAGTACCATGACAAATATACTGTTAAAAGGCCTTTTAGCCTCTTATTAAAGATATAGAAAAGAAGGAAAAACAGATCAAGTATTAAATAATGCTCTCTTTTTAACAACATCTCTTGCTCTCTCTCTCGCTCGCTCACTGGAGAGAATCTTTAGAAGGGGAGAAAAGAGATGTTTGTCAGGCTCTTGGATGCAATAACTATCTTTTTGGGAGGGAAAAGAGAAGTTAGTTAAGATGGGCTGATGCTGTTGTTGTTAAAGTCTGATCTTGTTTCCGAGAAGACAAAACAAGAACACACAAAATGAGGAGAGAAAAGAACAGGGGGAAAGAAAATGCAGCTTCTGTTCCTCTGATGTTGACTCACTTGCAACCTCACTGCTGATGAACCACAGGCACAGCACAAAGTCTTATCCACACAGGCTTGACAAACGTATCAGACAGAAGCAAAAGGAAGGGGCTAGGAAAGAGTAGTTATACAGCGGGGAAGGAAAAGAACACACGAAGCATGGAAGGTGATGAAGTCTCACATCCCAGGTCATGGTTGGGATTTAGCTGACACCAGTGAACCTGGCTCCTTCTTTGGTCTGGCCAGGACATCTTTCAGGATTAGGATGAAGACGGTCCAGGGTCCTAGGAGACAGTGAAAGTGGCAGCCATGACAGTGACGCTCACTCCTTCCTCTTCCCTCATCTTTCAGTGTGCCAGCATCATGGCAGCCTTTGCCTTTCCAAAGTTTCTTTTTGAGGATCCCAAAAGGGAGCAATGGGCAAAATAGCCCAACCCCATATTTTGTCTACCAATTAGGCCCAGTTTCCAATACACCAATTTCGGTTTATTAGTTTCTGGTTCCATGCTTCTCTCGGTTACCAAGCATGATCTCAACACAATCCTTGAATTACGTCAGTAGGCCTTTTTGTTTGGACTAATTCAGTCTGTCTCACCAGCATCATGGCAGCCTTTGCCTTTCCAAAGTTTCTTTTTGAGGATCCCAAAAGGGAGCAATGGGCAAAATAGCCCAACCCCATATTTTGTCTACCAATTAGGCCCAGTTTCCAATACACCAATTTCGGTTTATTAGTTTCTGGTTCCATGCTTCTCTCGGTTACCAAGCATGATCTCAACACAATCCTTGAATTACGTCAGTAGGCCTTTTTGTTTGGACTAATTCAGTCTGTCTCACCATTACACCTTTTCCCTGATCAACATTTATTATAGGCTCTTGTGACATTTTA
Source organism: Chrysemys picta bellii (assembly GCF_011386835.1). Taxonomy (NCBI): domain Eukaryota; kingdom Metazoa; phylum Chordata; order Testudines; family Emydidae; genus Chrysemys; species Chrysemys picta. The sequence continues at coordinate 34,834,263 of NC_088803.1, read as the reverse complement.
TGAACTTTCGTTCACTTTTTACAGTTGAGCTCACAACTAAGGTAAATGTGTAGGCCCAATTATCACAACAGTCCCCTCTACCCATAAGCAACTGTTAAAATAGATCAAGACTGGGAGACCCAGAAACTGCTGCTCCTCTGTCAGATTCCCCTGCCTAGGGAATCCTCACTTCAACTGCTACAGGGGATGGGAGCAGGTCTCCCTCAACCCAAGAAGAGGGAGAGATGGAGAGAGTCTACAGATCCTGACCCTATAGAGCACCCTTTGCAGTATCTTAGATGGGGAAAATGCCATGGGAGGTGGAGGTTGGAAATCTGCCTGCGAAGGGGACCCATGTGGGGATCTGGGGAATTTGATCTGGCCCAAGGTTTGGGGGGAAACTTTTTCTCCCAAGATGGTTCTGAAACACATAGGTATCTAACCAAACAAACAGTGGTTCCATAAACTAATCTGCAATTAGAGATGGGCCTAGAACCAATCTTTCTCAAAGCCTGGATGGGAATTCAGATTCAGGGTTTGGTTTCCATCCAGTATAGAGATAGGCGTGATCCACAAAATTTTACACTCAAACATGGGGATGGCCCAGATCAGTTTCTAAGGGTAGGCATCTGCTCCCTGGTTCTGGTTCAGCCCATTGTAGGGACAGGTGTCTGACCTGAATGTGGTTCTGTAGCCCAGCCTTCCAAACGCCCCCAAGTGTTTGGCTCAGTGGGTCTGGCTCTCTCATGTATTCAAAGCCATAAACGTGACAATCACAGTAAAAAACAACCTCATGCAAACTCTCCTTCAGGGGACAGTAGGATGCCTCGTTTATGAATTAAGTATCATATTTTCCCATTGAAAACCCCAAGTGATTCATCAAATAGCCATACCATGCAGGAGAATGCGGATGACTAAGTCCATGCATGTATTCCAGGGGCCTGATGAAATCAAGAGCTACATGTGCATTTATTGGCTCTGCTATGTGATAGCGAAAGACAGCCTGTGTTATGTGCTTTATTTATATATGCTGACTCAATGACGGACAGCTCACTCTGTTTCTCTGCCAGAGTCCCTGTAAAGTAGCCCATCCAAACAGCTAGAATACAACCTTAATTATCCGGTTTATCTCATCCTCACATATCCAAACCCCAAGCATGTCCTCTAGGGTGGTCAGATAAATAAGGGCCAGATAAACAGCTGGCTGGCTGGCTTTCCCCTGGCTGGTTAGCTCAGCCGGACTTAGGGTTTTTGTACTGGCCTTCAGCTAAGGAGTGCAAGACAAAAACCTTTAGTTGAAAGCCAGTGCAAACGTGCTTTAGGGTTATGTGCGGTTTGAGCACTGACATCCTTATGGGTTAGATGCGCTTGGAGGAATGCAGCGGGCTGCATATAGTGGGGGTCACAGTAGAACCCCCACTATATAAACAGATGGATCCAAGCAATCCCCCCAAATCTGAATCACCCATAAACAGAAGAGAAGTTCAGATCTAGCTCCCAACTTGGGCCAAGTCAGGAGCCCTGTGTAGCAATGCGTAGTCCTGCTGCTGCCCTTCCCTTCCACTCTCCTGGGGTAAGCCCCTGCCTGCCGAGCTTTTTGATTTGCTATTTCACAAGGAGTGTTTCTCCAATACATCTGTGGCTGCATCTGGATGCCAACAGAGCTTTGCTGAAGCAGAAGTAACTCATACAATCAAATTGCACTTAGGATTCATCACTTCCACTGCCCATTACAAACATCCCTTCCAACATCCCTGAGAGAAGATTATGAACCCCATGTCACAAATTGGGAAACTGAGGCAGAGAGCAGCATGCAGGTCACACAGCAGGTGAGTGGCAAAACTGGGGTGCTGGTTGCCAGATCTGTGGAGATTCCACTAAGCCTCTCGGATGCGATTAGTTATTTTCATGCAGCAGGCTTGTTGCCATCACAGCTTTCTAGTGATATCATGGTCCTACAATAAAACTCCCCCCTGAATTTCAATGGGGTTTTGGCTATGTCCATTGTATAGATGAAGAAAGCCAGCATGGCTGGCTGCAGCGGTTTAAGAGACCATTCGTTTGGAGTGTTCTGTGATATCATACAGCTTCAGAGCAGAGCTCAAGTTTCTAGAACCTCATGATACAATTATTCCTACATCCCTCCCTACACCCATGGGCAATCTTCAACCACTCGTTGATGTGTGAAAGGGTCTGTGTAGGTCAAGGGGTTGCTGATCTGATCTGGGGTATCACCTGTAACCAGACAGGGGTGTCAGAGTTGTCTCTTCAGCTGGAGCAAGGATAAGTGTCACCTGGGACAATTTCAATACATGCTGCACTCAGGCTTCTAAGGAGGCAAGGGTACACACATGAAGAACTCCTAGTGTAATAATGCAGTAGCAGGGAGAGGGTTATTTGGGAGTGGGACAAAAAAAAGAGAAAGGTAACACCTTAGAAAACAAACAGATCAGGTTACAAAATCATTCCCCAGGCATCGGGGTCTCAGGATGTGACCCTAATGGTCTTACTACGGCATGCACAGAACACTGCTCTGTCTCCCAGTGCTGCCAAATGGGAGGTGCAGTCAATGAATGAAGAACAGTTGTAAACAATTGCAGGAATCCACACAAACTGGTAACAGCAAGCGGAGTGCTGCCTATCAATACATAGCGCCAGGCACAGAGATTCTGCACTGAAGTTCAGGATGTCTGAGTCCTGCTCAATGCCTGGTGTCCAGCCTGACTTCCCCTGAGGATTCTCTGACCCTATCTAGACAGGGGTCAGGTATATCCCAAGGGAGAGGTTTGGTCATTGTTCACATAATACGCACTCCAGTTTTGCAAGCCGTGAAACTCAGATGCAAAGAAGGGAAACAATTCTTAGTCCAGCCACTAAAATGAAGCTTAGCATTTCTAGGTTGCCTGGCATCTGGGTCTCCAAGTGCTTTACAATCATTAAGCCCTGTGAAGTAGGTGTGTGTTATATATTTGGGTAAATCTATGCACAAAAGAGGAAAACTTTGGCCTCACACTATCTTAGACCCCTAACTTCATATTTAGGTACCTAAATAGTAAGTAGCCAGATTCTCAGAAGTGCTGAGTGCACAGAGCTCTCATTAACTGCAGTTGACTTAATTTCAAGTAACAATTACCAAGCATGAGGAACAACTAGACTGTGACACACAGACTCTCCTGGTCAACTGCAGCACAACTTAAAAGGATAGAGCCGGAGGAAAAATGTGCCAGTGGGATCCCTGGCAGTTAACCTAGAGTCCACAGTAAGTGCAAAGCCAGGATGTGTTTTGTAACAAGTTCTAAACATGGCCTGAGTTGGGCTTTGATCTATTTCACAGATACTTAGGAGCAAACTTCAGGGGCAAAGGTCTGTCACCAAGAATGCCCTGCCTCCACCTCCCACTTGCTTCATCCTTGGGAATGACAGGGACTGATGAACACTGAGGCTGCAGCGGGTCAGATGTAATTATATTTATTTCCTTGTTGGTCCTGCTTTGCAAAAGCAATCACAGCTCTTTGCTTAAGTTTCCAGACAGTGCTAAGTATATATTTTGACATTGGTCCAAATTCTGTTCCCCTCAGAAATTCAGAGCAAAACTAGTGAGATCACTGCTACAGACTCTCCCTTTCCCTGCACCTTGTGTCAGGCCATTTACACTCGTGCAAAGTGAGAACAAATGACAGGGGAATAGAAACACTGACTCAGTGGCATTGCTCGATTTACACCAGCGGAACAGAGATTCCTATCTGGCCTTTACACTCTTTTCACCTTCCCTCAAGCATCTGGAGAGGGTGTGAGGTAAGGACAAGCAAGGGGGGGGGGGGGGAGGAGAAGGGCAGAGTTAAGGGTTATTATCAGACATAGTAGGCAGGGAGGCTGCTGCTATCTCTGTTGTTCCCTGTCACAAGTTTTTCTACTCACTGCTGGCACACCCCCTTATAGCTCATCTGTGGATTAACTCCCCCCACTACCTCTGCCTTCTGTTGCTCACCCTATGATCTCATTCTCTAGATGAAGGTTATTCTATCTTTGTAACTCAACCCTTCAGTCCCACTGAACAAACTGTCTCAGGCAATCTTCTGAGCCACTGCCTAGTCTGTGCCCCTCTTTCAGGAGGGGAACCTAGGCCCACCCACTACTCTGGGCTCCAGCCTAGGGAACCTATGCCTAGCAACCACAGTCTGCTCAAGTGCCAACCTCATTGCTGTTGCCCCGGCTCTTTCTTCCATATCTTCTGGCCCACCTCCAGGTTACCACTAGAGCATCCTCCACTCCCCATAGCTACTTCCCCACTCAGCTTCTTACTAGAGTCTATGACCGCAGACAGACTTCCAGAGCCTATTCTCACCTAGAACAGCTCCTTGTACATAACCACCCGCAGCACAACTATTGAGCTCTTCCTTGTGGTTACTTTCTTACTACCAACTTCCTCTCTTTATAAGCCTAGGCCAGCTCCTCCCTCAGCTGGGCTTTATCAGCCATTAGGTCTTAGCAGTCCTTGGCTTGCTTCCAGGTGCAGCCTCTATGTTAATTGGCCTGTTTTACCCATTCAGGCCTTGGTATGGGGTGGATGCTCCATCACATTCCCATTTTCAATTTTTAAAGTAAATGGTTTCCAGTAAGCTGTTTGAATGCTTGTCTGGAGCGTGGGGAAGGCACATGGTAGAGACCGCCATGGCAAATTCCCCCTTTTAGTTAAGACCCAGTCAGTGAATTTGATTTAACAAGAGACCCATTGAATGGTTTTTCCTGTGTAGTTTCTTTGAAAGTCATTTTCCTTCTGCACAAATTATTTATGAATGTGCACATGGCTCTGCTACCATAATGCCCTGATTTAGCTTGGGGGGGGGGGTGGGGGGGGAGAGAGAGAGAGAGAGAGAACTAAGAACAAATGCAATTTTTTGTGTTCAGTTAACCTGAGACTGCTGTTTGAGTTTTCATTTGAGGATGGAGAACAACCTATCATGACCTCCTTCAATACACACTACTCTAATGTCACAGAGGGATCAAGGACAGAACACTTAGGCCTGACACCGTGCAAACAAAAGAGGTGTTATTTTGGTAGCAGTGGTTAATACTGTGCAATTTTCTCTCTAGAAGTAAGATTCCAATTTATTTGCTAGATTTGGATTTTGGGTTCTTCAGGAGATGAGAATGGTAGGAAATATGAGATCTGTATGAAACTCTATCTATTCCCATCTGCACCCATCTCTCACTCTCTATCATGTGCTCATCACCACAGTATCTAAAAACCTGAGTTAGCTCACCTGCCCTTCTTAGGGGTCTGACCTATGCCCACCGCAGTCAATGCAAAGATTCCTGTGAATCAGACCATTTTTAGCAGGTGTTGGAAGTGAGGTGAGATGCCCTTGGCCTATCTCAGATGTTTGGTTCTCAGCTATATGGGTCCTGGGGAATTCTTGCTGCCAGGCACCCTCTCTTGAGAGATGTGCTTGCTGTTTTCACACAAGTAACACAGAGGAAAGATTTGAAAATATGGCTCAGATCCAACAGTTTCAATGGGAAAGAGCCGCAGAGCCTGACCCCTCAAGTCACTTAATATTTTGCATTGGCCTATTGATTTAGCAGAGCCTGGCACGTGTTTGTTCTTGCAGAACCAGCAGAGGGAGCAGAGGAGCATGGAACTAGCCCCACATTAACAGCCTCTCCCGCTTTGCTTGCAATTTGTCAGGGACAGTGATGAATAGAGAAATGTTTAGATTTTTTTAAATAACCCTAATCCTATAACCTGTTATAACTCTTTTAAGATAAACTGAACTGGGAGGAGTGGTCAGAAGTGCCTTGCCCATTTGATTCCTTTTCAGCACCTTGCCACACCGTTCAGTGCTCTGCCATCAGTTTTGAACCCCGTAGATTATCTCTTTCTCTACTGGAAGTCTTCGCAGCAAGAACCATCAGGAGAAATCCTGGCTTCTGATAAGGAAATGCAGCCAAAATAGTGGAAGGTTGGGAAGGGAAAGTTCTGCATTTAAACACTAAAGCACCAGCATCCTAGCAAGTATCCCAGTAAATCCAGCCACATGCTGGCTCTCTCAAACCCTAATGGCTATGCCGCTGGTATCCTAAATCCTCTTCTCTGCTCACGGGGTTTCTGTTTGATTCCTGTTCCTCCACACCATACACAGGTCTTGTCTCATCCAGGCCTAGACCAACACAGAGCTGGGAACTGATCTCCATCCTAGACCCAACATGTCCTGCTTGAATTGCAAACCTCAGCTGGTGTTTGTGGACAATTTGCAACACCCTCCTAATTCAAGATCAAAGTGGTGGGCCCTAGAATATGGTGCTCCCTAAATATTTTCTTTTTTCTTCTCTTTACAGCATGAATAGTTATTGCATCTTCTAACCCTCCCCTCGCCTTTCGGACTCAGAATTCTTGATGGAATTCCTCCTTATTCTGCCTTCAAGAAGTCACTGTAACGCCAAGTGCAGCAAAGAGACAGAGGGGTGGGGGGAAAGAGAGACAGACCTTTTCATTTACATTCCCCCCACCGCCACCCTAGATCAAGAGTAAACAGTGTTTCTCTCACAAAGGAGAGTATTGTACCAGGACTTGGGGTAAAGGCTAAAGGGAGGGGGAGAGCTGAAGAGAGAGGGGAAGAGAGAGCCCCATGAGAAGAGGGCAAACGGGATGTGAATATAAATTCTGTAAATATTTTCTTTAAGGTGCTGCATGTAATCCCAGGAAATAGATCCAGTTTCACAGGAGAGCAAAGTGATTGATTTTGCATTTGCTGTGGGTTTCTTCTTGTTTATTAAAATACTTAACCAAGCAAGGGCTGACTCCTTGGAAAATGCAGGAGAAGGAGCAGTCATACACTTAAGTGCCAGCATTCTGGGGAGGCAATGGGAGCGGGGGGCACCATTCAAAAGGGTTGCTGGGGTCAATGTCATTTGAAAGGTTCCTTGGAAAAATGTATATCCTGGCTTTGAATAAAATGAAAGATTTTTCCTTGCCCCCCTTCCTCCCAGCTTTCAGATCCAGTTCATAAATATCTGGTTATTAAAAAAAAAATCTCCAGAATATTTGACAGATGGTTGCAAACCAGATGTTGCCACAGTGCAAGAGAGTCTCTGAGATGCTTGTTCCCAAACGTGCACTGAAGGAAGACATGGAATCTCTGCCATCTCCCACCCAGCTTCCCCTCAGTTGCTCCAGAGGGTGGGTTTGCATTTACAAACCATATAGGAGATCAGCCGTCCACTACTACTGGTATATGTCAGCTACCAGAGCAGCTGCCACCTTCCCCTCCTGCCCACCACACCGTGGCCACATACACCCTCTCCTTCTCCAGGTCCTGACTAATAACATCCCTGATCTGGTAAAACAAATAAAAACAAAGTTTGAATCCCATACCAAGGGATTTTATTACCCATCATTAGAGTCTCCAGACCAGGGACAATATCCATAACTGAAGGGAGGGGTGCGTGGTAGGGAAAAGAGGGAGACTGGGACCATAGACAACATAGCCTGCTTATCGAGTAAAGTTTGCCGCTTCGCTGGTGACCATCATATGTGAAAAGTCAAGCAAGGTCCTTCTCCCAGCCCCTCTGAGATTAGTTCTTCCCCAAAGACATTGCTGAAGCAGGCATCCCTGCTGATCTGAGGGAAGAAGAGAGATGAATCTTAGTGCTCGTGGCAGTGAGGACTGCTGATAAAGCTAGACTCAACCATAGTGAGGGCAGGTACCACGTGTGTGGAGTAGCTGTCATTGTTGTGTCAGTGTCAAGGCCACCATCTTGGTCAACACACTAAGATCTGAAACAGGGATCTCCAGAGCTGAACCCGGGAGTCTCCACAGCTTGAGCTAAAGAGCCACCTGGGGGCTGTAACAGACTCACATGCTCTGGGTCAGGCACAGAGGGGCACACAACGCACGCTGACCAGTAGGCTACATAAGGCAGTTCACTAATTGTGGTATATAGCCTATCATTTAAATCAGCTTCTGTACCAGATGACTGGAGGATAGCTAATGTGACGCCAATTTTTAAAAAAGGCTTCAGAGGCAATCCCAGCAATTATGGCCCATAAGCCTAAGAAGTCACAGCAGTACTGACTTGCAGCTCCCTTTTTAGGCTAAGTTAGGTTTTCTCCTGAGGAGTGACTCCCTTCCTGCCAAGTCTGAGAACCCTGCTGCCCAAACTGCACAGGAGAGTGTTCCCTCAAGTGAAGGTTGAAGTGCAGAGGTTCTCAAACTGCGGGTTGGGACCCCTCGGGGGTCGTGAGGTTATTACCTAGGGGGGTCGCAAGCTGTCCGCCTCCACCCAAATGGTGTTAAATATATAAAAAAGTGTTTTTCATTTATAAGGGGGGTTGCACTCAGAGGCGTGCTATGTGAAAGGGGTCACCAGTACAAAAGTTTGAGAACTACTGTTATAGTGCAAGAGAACAGGGAACCCTAAGGTCTTCTACACAAAGCTGAGACCCCGAATGAAGAAAGCGTATAGGAGACCAATGAGCTGGGAAAACATCTTTCTTCCAGAACCTCAGTCTATCTAGGAGTTACGTGGCCCCCATCATCTGGGCAGCTCACACACATTAAATGATTTATCCCCATTTGGGGGATGGGGAACTGAAGCCAAGAGTGACTTGTCCAAGGTCATGCAGAGGGTTGCAGTAAAACCAGGAATCAACCCCAGGTCTCCTCGATCACAATCCAGTGCCTTAGCCACAAGACCATCCTTCCTCTGTGCCCTGTTGGCAGGGAAGAGGAGGGGAAATGTTCCCGGCAGCTCTCTTCTAGCTATGACAGCTGAGCAGCAATGGTAACACCACATTTTCCCCCCTGCCTTGACTTCTTTTGTTGTCTTCCCCAACCACCATGTGTCCTGGTTCTCCTTCCACAGGCGCCACAGAAAGAACTAGGATGTCCGAATATCCATAGATTGTATCAAATGGAGCAACAACAAGAAAGGGAGCAGCATGTGGAATGCACAATGAAGTACATCCTGGGGCTTGTACAGTACCAGTGGCGACAGAAGACGGGGATGGACAGACCATTGATCTGTTCCAGTCTGACAATCCCTTACGGCTCATTCAGAGGCTGAGAAAAGGATTAAGAGAATGCCCAATTACAATTTTCTTTCTGTCTGTCTCGCCTTCTTTTCAGTCTTTTGGCAACAAATGAAACAACTGTGTCTAGAATCCAGGATTTCTACTGACTCTTGCTTTAATATTCATTTTTTGCTGGCTATGGTTCAATAGCCATGATCACGCCATCGCTTGCTCCCCACAAGAACTATAGCTGCCCCTCAGAAAACCAGAACTTTCTCACCACATCCCATGCCAGTGATTGGTGGTGCCGCACATCACTGGCAGCCTAAACCACAAAGACACAGTCTGTCTAGTGCAGTGGCTCTCCTCTGCCTATTCTGTGTCGGGAGTGACCCCAGGTCACAACAGAAGACAGCTTCAGGGCTCCCTCCCGTCTAGCCAGAATGAAAGATAGCCTGAGCATGCCCCCTTGAAACCTGTTGGGGTCATGACCCCCAGGCCGATAACTTGTGGTCTAGTGGTTTAGAGCAGTAGTTTCATTCCCAGCTCTGTTGTCGGTTCATTAGTCTGACCGTGGGCTGGTCACTTAAACTTTCTCCAGCTCTGCTCCCCCTCTGCAAAATGGTAATAACAAGACTCACTCGCCTTTGTAATGTGCTTTGAGATCCTCAGATGAAATGTGCCATATGAACGCTAAATATCATGTATTGTTATTATACTAGTGAGGGACAAGATAGGGCGAGGAAATAACATTGGTCCAATAAAAGATATTACCTCACCTACCTTGTCTCGCTGATATCCTGGGACCAGCACTGCACTCTGATAGTGAGGGACTCATAGCACTTGCAGGAGCCAGTGCACCTCAGTTCCATCCTGGTGTAACCACTGCTAGAACAAGCCCTCAGGAGCCTAGCTGCTCCTCTGGTTTTGAGGGCTGATCCTGCACCACTGACATCAATGGGCAGTATTGCCTTTGCAGTTAATGGGCACAGGCTCAGGCCCTTGAAAGACAGCAAATGAGCTGTTGGCTCATGGGTGTAGTTACCAAAATCACTGTACATCCTGCACCCCCCAAAGTTGGGTGTAACCATTAGTTGTGAAGCATCCACTGTTTAAGATCAGGTCTCCACTAGGCTGTCATTTTGGAGACATAGCGCCTGATTCCTCAGTGCCTTGTATCTTCTGTAGTCATAGACACTCGTGTAAAGTGTGTGCAAAATGCTACAAAAACTGGATGGGAGTGTGTTACCCCCACTTTGCACTGACATAAATAACTGGCCCAGGTGCAGAACCAGGCCCACATGCTTCTCACGTATTCCCATTCTACTTCTTAGGAAGGGGCACAGGGCTGGCTGGGGAAAATTTAGCTCCACAGGAAAATTCCATCATACCAAGATTATCATTATTATTAGCTGGAAAATTGAAACAATATTTTCCACAAAAAATTCTAAAGAATTGGGAAAAAAATCAAAATTTGTCATGCATTTTTTCCAGATTTTTTAAAAATCTGTTTTGGGGTTGAAACAAGTCATTTTTGTTTTGTTTTGTTTTTTATTGAACAGTTTTTGGTTTCAAAATTTCAAAGCATAAAATTTCTATAAAAATTGCTTTTAGAAGAGAGACATTTTTGGCATTAAAATACTTTTGATGGAAAATTTCTGAGCAGTTCTTTATTAAGTACTACATTATTATGTATTTATTACTGTACCACTTATAGGCCCCAGCATAGACCAGGGACCTATTGATGCACAGATATCTGGGCTTGGAAGGATTCAACTGTGTATTGTTGAGGGGGAGGGTTGTTTGTTTGTTTGTGTCTTTGTTTTGAAATTAATTTCAACAGAGAATACCAAGATTTATGTCCATTTTCCCCAATTGTAATTGTTTTAAATGTTTGCATCAGCAGGATATATTTAAAAAAAATCAGAGCTTCAGAAATAAACCATAATGTTTGAGTAATATTTCTTGTTAACCAATTGCAAAACAGAAGAGTCACTCAACTAACTGTCAGTATATAACAGGTTTCAGAGTAACAGCCGTGTTAGTCTGTATCCGCAAAAAGAAGAACAGGAGTACTTGTGGCACCTTAGAGACTAACAAATTTATTAGAGCATAAGCTTTCGTGGACTACAGCCCACTTCTTCGGATGCTCCTCAATATAGCTTGAGATATCTCCTCAATATATGTTCCATTCTATATGCATCCGAAGAAGTGGGCTGTAGTCCATGAAAGCTTATGCTCTAATAAATTTGTTAGTCTCTAAGGTGCCACAAGTACTCCTGTTCTTCTTTTTGTCAGTATATACAGAATCAACTATAATAAGCTATAAATAGTATTGGCAGCATAATTGCAATTGACAGTAAATAAGATAGATAGAACTGATGGTATAAATAGAATTGACAGTAAACAGACTATTCACAGGTTTAATAGATTTTAAGGCCAATATGATTACCTAGTCTGGTCTCCTTAGATAGGCCAAAACAGAACTGACAGTAGAAATTTCAGGAGCAAAATATATTGGTCCAGATCTCCATCTGGTGTAATCTGTGCAGTTCCATTGAATTCAGTGGAGCTTTGCCAATTCACACCAGCTGAGGACCTTGCCCAGACACATGCTTCTAACGGACTCATTCAATAAATTCTGGCTCATAGCAATGGAAATTGTGTTTTGTTGCTTTCTGCTTTGCAAGGAGAAATCGACTATTACTGACATTTACCATTTAAAATCTAATCCATTCAAGCCTGAATAAATCTCCTAAAAAGGAAAATTTTCTTGTAGTAGGATTTGGGAAGGGCATCTGTTGAGGCTGGGTTGGGGTCTGTAGCCTGTAGGGAAGATGTTATCGCACTACCAAAACTTTCCCAAGTGATTTTAACCCTGAGGAGAAACACATCAGAAGGTGTGATGACAGAGTTAGTGTTTACACTGTATGGGAAAGGGGATAGCTATAAAGAAAAGCAGTGCTTGGCTTTTGTTTAAAAATAACTAGGGTCCTGATTTTATAGAGACAGTCCCGATATTTGGGCTCCTATTACTCCCCCCCCCCCACCCCAATCCCGATTTTTCACACTTGCTATCTGGTCACCCTAAAGATAACTGCAGTTGAGAGAGAGAGAGAGAGAACTAAGGAACTCCTGGCCTTTGGGGACTGGAATATTCTCTGAAGGAAACTCTCTTTTGAGGTCCAGACCTGCTCGCATTGAAGTGAACAGCAAAACTCCCACTGACTTCAGTGGAGAAAGATCTGATCCTGTGTTGCACTTTTAGTGTGAAAATAACAATCCAGGTGTGCATGTCTGTTTGCATGCTCCTGTGTGTGCTCCCACGTGTGACTGCTTGTGAGAGTCTCTGTTTTGGGGTCTGTTTGTGTGCCCTTGTGTGCATGTGAACATATGCATGTGTCAGTGTCGGTATGGGCATGTGTCGACATGTGTGCGTGTGCCCTTTGCTGTGTCTGTGTGTGTGAGTCCCCTGGTGTGTCAATATGTGTCTGTGCATGCCCATTAGTTTGTCTGTGCGTATGTGCATGTACATGTACGTGTGCATACATGCTCTCTTTCATGTGTATGTCCATGTTTGTGTGCCCAATGGGGGGGCCTGTGGGTGTGTAGCATGTGCACACGTGCCCTTTAGGGGTGCCCATATATGTGGGTGCCCCTTGGTGTGTCTCTATGCATCAGCGCTGCCCATTGGTTTGTCTATGTGTGAGTGTGCATGCACAGCCTCCTTAGTGTGTCTACGTGTGTGCGCATGTTTGGGTGCCTTCTGGTGAGGGGTTTCTATATGTGTGGATGCCCATTGATGTGTCTATCTGTGTCTGTGCATGCCCCTGGGGAGGCTGCATGCATGCACCTTTTGGGATGTCTTTAGGAGAGGGTGTGGGTATCCCTTGCTGTATGTATGTGTACATTCTGGAATGAACCAAATCCATGCTTTGTTTCTCTGGACTTCGGGACATTAGTAGCCATTGTGCTCCCTGGAGGGGTGTGACGCAGAAACCCAGAAGATGGAGCCAGATCCCTCAAAATTCTACATACAAAATCTTCACAGCCCAACAAATGAGCCAAGGCCCCGTACTTGATGGTCTTCTCTCAAGGAGCTTCTCCCAACAAGCTTCAGGCCACAAATCTAGCAATGCTGGCATTTGCTGGCAGTAGCTCTTCAGGGGGGGAGAGCCCATAAGTTACCCAATGATGTGTAAAGCAAAAACACCTGCTGGTGCCATGATCCATGCTTGACAGTTGCATTCAGCATGGAGACTCAGCCTGTTTCAGCATGAACCAAACAAGTGAAACCTGGGTGTGATGTGGTTGACTACCCAGCTCAGGTCTGGGGGAGGGATCCTGGAGATCCAGACTGACTCAGTTACTTTCTGCCTCTCCCAGGCCAATATAGATAGTAGATCTCAGCACACATGGATTCTGAGTAGCAAAAAAACAAGTTTCAGGTTTCATCTTCAACTCTTAAAACCTTTCTTTCTTTCTTTGCCTACAAACACACTAACCCTGGTCTCCTGCTGATATTGGCCCTTTTGGGTGAGGTTTCTGACCATATCCACAGCAAGATCTGGGCATCTATTGATTTCATTTTTGTTCAATACAGAGCAGTCTAGGTGGCCTGTGTTAGTTCATCTCCAGAGAACAGCAACAGCAGCAGCAATTTGCACATATACTGCACCTTCAACTCATGATCTCCAAGGACTCTCCAAACTTTAAGCCATGAGCCCTCACATGAGCCTTTTATGTACGTATTGGTACACTGCCCTTACAGTGGAGTAAACACAAGCCAAACAAAGAGAAATTATTATAAATGACTTGTCCAAGGCCTTATGGTCAAAGGCAGAGGAACAAGGAATAGAACACAGGAGCCCTGATTTCTACCCCACATCTTGTACCATGAAAACACCTAAAATTGTTAGTAAGTATAAATGCTAGATCATTCTAGATGCAAAGTGAAACAGCAAACATCCCGTAATGGCAGTGCCCCAACGCACTCACCCTTCCCTTGGGAGTCCTTGGGGACCTTCTGTGTTCAGCTAAGTAGGCAGGCTCCTACATGCTGGGTTGCTTCTCCCTCCTGCTAAGCTGGAGAAAACTGTCCAAAGAGAGACAGCAAATACAGCAGTTTCTGTCCGTTTTATAGCCTTCCAGATCCAATCCCCCACTGTCAAGTCCCCTCTCTCTTCAGGCTCCACAGATCACCATGGTCCCTCATCAGGTGATCCATTGCTTAGTTCCCTCCCACTTGGAGTTCAGGCTTGAAAATCTGGTTTGCCCTGGGGCGGAGGCAGCAGCCATCCGTTTGTCATTTAGATAGCCGGTCCTCAACGTTTAACCACTCTATTGTTAGGGCCTTGCCAGTGCCCCTGCTGGAATTTCAGTCCAACATGGAGGCCAAGGGACCACAGAGAAGACAGACAAGCTGCACATTCAAAATGGAGCTTACAGCTTGGTAAAGATACGTACAGAGAGTTCATCATCTCACACCGAATTCATAAATAATACAGACAGGAGTACCCAGAGTGGCCCAGTGTGCCGTGATAAAGTCTTCACGAATGCCAGTCAGGGAGAGGGCCCTATTGGTTCTGTTAGCTGGGGAATGCATAGAAATTTGTCCAATCTGTTACTAGAGGTCCAGGTCTACTCTGAAAGGACTGTTCTTACTCCTCTACATCTAACTTGGCTGGCCTGGGTCCAAATCACGCTGCATCCCAAGGCAAAACGACTGTAGTGGTCTCACTTTAGTCTCTGGTGGACATTTTGGATATTTGTGTGTATCGCGAAAGCACCACCTCATGTTGCAATATTTGACTGTTTCTCCTTAGCTGAGAAGGCCATGACTGACATAGCCAGTGATGGAGCGGGGGGAAGGGAGAGTGTGGGGAGAGGTGTTACAGATTAGAACTGATGTGGCTTGGCACTTGGCAGAACTTTCTGGGACAGTTTGTACAGTGCCTCTCTACACAATGGTTGTGTCTAGCCACTGCAATCCGTCTCTCATTTCCATGAGCAAGGAATTCAACCGAAAAGTAAACAGGAAAAATGGTACATCTCACAGTTTATAAATATACAGTATGTGGAATTATTTATGAAATCGGGCCAATTGCACAGATGCCACATATAATGTGACAGATCTTTACATTACATTGGAGCAACTTCATGTATACAGGGAGCAAGTATGTTTTCTCTCCATGTCTGTGTAATATATTGATGTTCTTTTGCAAGCTAACTCCAAGAAGCGAGGACAGCTCTCAGAAATGACTGCTACAAGCTAATGTGAGTTATTTGCATGTAGTATGAAAAAAAAAAAATTAAGCCCCAAGAATTTCAGCTCCATCTGCACTATCCCACCTCATGTGCATGACAATCCAGAGGTGAAAGCCTGGCTCCGCTGAAGTCAATGGGACCTTTGCCATTGGGGCCAGAATGTCACCCTGGAGTCCTGTGACTGCATTGAGATGGACAACCTCTAGGTAAGTGATACACTGTGGGAGACATGCTCCCCCCACCTTTACCCACCTATGCTAAAGGGGAGGTTATTAAGCTGACTGGAAACAAGCAAAAGAAACCCTGATTCTAAATTGTTATTTGAATATGTAGGAGAGTAAAGAGATGTAAACCCCCCGGCATGACTTACAAGTGTTGCCAGCTCTCACCATGTTATGTGAGTCTCACGGTATTTGAGGTTTTTCTTTAAGCCTCTTGGAGTCATGTGAACAGGTGAGAATCTCAACTTTCATTTAAAAACAAAAGGTTTCTAGCTCTCATGGTTGTGGAGGAAAGCTTAACCACTTGACCTGAGTACAGGCTAAAGGCTCAGAAACCAGAAACCAAACGAGCCCCAAATGTATTAGTTTGTTTAAAATCTCATTAATTCTAAGCCGGTCTTGTGATTTTGAGGCCTGTCTCATGCTTGGTGTTGGCAGTGATGGCTACCTAGGCCTCAGGTCTGCACCTGCAGGAGCAGAGAGCTGCTGTGCACTCACCCCAGAGAGGAGAGTGAGCAGAGCAGGGTGGGGAATGGACACAGTTTTAGCTTCTACCCCACAATGTGCCCGGGCCAGCAACAAACAACTGCTGCCTGGGGCACGGAGGGAGAAAGGGGTTCTTTGGAGGGGTGTCTCTGAGGCACAGTCCCTTCTAGGCCTTCCCCTGGGGTAGTGCAGCTAACGTATGCCCTGCCTAGCCACAGCGGGGCATAGAGGCACGATCTAACCCAACAATTCAGCACATCTAATGGAAATCAAGGGCTTTTCCAAAGGGCAATGGAACTTAATGTCACCGGGCTTTCTCCAGCAACTTCCCCTGCTCAGCTGAGCCCAGAAGTTTATTTGAGTTGACAGCCGAGTGACTTGACACTTGGAAGCAATGTCTTAATCACAGGACGTCCTCTGTGGCATTCTGGCTATGTTTGTCTTTCTTTATAAAAGAAACTTCTCTGCCCCGACCCTCCCCTTCCCGTCCAGCCCAGTTGAGAACCTGGAGTAGTAAGAGCTGCTGGAACACTGGGGATATTGTTTTGTGCACTGCCTGAATGGCCTGGCCTCCTCAGCTGTAAAATTACCTAGAGGATAACTAAACAAACTGGAGACAAACACTTCTTTAAAGCTTGCTGCTTACTTTACAGCAGCAATTTCCCCCTGCCTGCCACATGTGTTCATGCTGGTTTTCCTTCCCTCCCTTTCAAAGCATTCCTGGTGTCCTCATGAAAGGAAGGGGGAGAAGACCAGGGAGCCCAAATTGCTGGCAGGGAATGCTAAGTGATTGAATTTATGAAGTGCCTCTCATTCCCAAAGGCTTTCCAAAGTACTTTGCACACACTGATCAGTCAAGCCTCATAGCACCGCTACCAGGGGGATATTACTGTCCCCACTTTATAGGTGGGTAAACTGAGGCAGAGGTGAAGCAACTTCTCCACCGTTAAATGACAAGTCGGTGGCAGAGATGGGAGGATTACATTGAGGTCCTGACCCTAGAAATGAAAGATGAAATGTTGGACCAACTGACAAAGCTCCCATTGACATCAGTGGGGCCAAGATTTCACCCTAAGACTTTCAAAATAGCTCAGCATGCTGATCGTTGCGCTGTTCAGAAAATCTGACATTGTTTGTACAATGTAGCCCCACAGGCGTGAGCCATAGCCCACTGGAGTGAGCAGAAAGGCCTTCAATGGCCTTAGGACTAGAGATGATTGGGAATTTCTTGACAAAACATTTTTCCATTGAAAAATGCTGATTAATTGAAACTGAAACTATTTGCAGGAAAGGGTTGGGCTCGATGATTCTCCCAATTCAAAACATTAAAAAAAAAACAAGTTTTAGAAACTGTCAAAACATCCCATTTCAACATTTTGTAAATGAAAAGTTTAAGTTTTCGGTTCAAAAGGACTTTTCATTTTGAAATTTTAGTTAATTTATACTAAGAAAATAAAACAGGTTTAATCAAAATGAAATGTTTCTGTTGCCCTGATCTGAAATATTATTTGGATTATTGGTTTGCAAAAGTTTTTGAGTTTTTGACTTTTTATCCTGATACGGGAAGGGAAAAAAAAATCAAACTCTCTAAAACTCTCCTGGGATGGGAAAACCATTCCCCACCCAGTTTTGCTTAGGACCCCAGTGACTGCTTTTTAGAGCATAGGATTAATTTTTAAGAGAGCAGAGAAAGCCCCTGAGGCTATTGTCACTATTGATGGAGGATGGACAGATGTTCTGAACTAGAAGATTTTGAGTCTCTGACTGTCCCTATTCGCCACATTAGCTCAATGGCTGATGTGTGATATGGGAATAGAGCAGAGCTGGTGCTCAGGTTTGAATCTTCGGGGTTTAATCTTGCTAACGTCTCCTTGTTCTTAAAATAAATAGATGAAAAACTCTAGTGAAATGCCTGAGTGCTACTTACTGGCACATGCTGATGCTCATATCAGAGCCAAGAAAGAGGCTTTCCCTGCCTGGCATTTTGATCCTCTATCTCCTCCCTGCAAAGGTTCGGTGAAAAAATGCTGCACTGTTTGCTCTGCAAAATATTCACAGTCAAACTGAGGCAGATTCCAAATTTTGGCAGATTCCTAAGATCAGGAAATTCCTTGAAAGTTCGGGAAATTCTCCAAGATTTAACATAAGCTATTTTGCTCAGGGGGAAATATCAAATTCTCCTTTTTTTTCTTTCTTTTTTTTTTTGTGGTGGGTCAATAGAACTTCAGAGAGCGTGTATTAGTGTGCAGTGTAAAGAGGAATTAGAGAAACATTGTGGAAGGCTGAAAACAGATGCAGAACCCACAGGAACAGCTGCTTGCAAAGAGGAGCCAACAATCAACCATGAGGGCCTGATTCAGAGGGGAGTCTAAGTAAACCTGGAAGGAGCCCAACTAAGTGTCACTTACACTTCCTTCCTCACCCCTCAGCATGTGTGTATGTTAGACCAGCACAGACTTACCTAGATTTTCCGCCATTTACCACTGTGTAATTTACACACACTCCTTGTGCATCACCTCTGAATCTGGGCACTCACTCCCAGCAGCACCAGACCTGCCTACATAGGGAAAACCTCAGCTTGCCTTCCTCTGCTGACCCTGTTCATCTGGCCTCCTCTTTGCCAGTTTTTTAAAAAGAAATTCTTCAAATAAATTAAGTTATTATTAAGTATTAATTAATAATGATAGCCTGAAAAGAACTCACTCAGTACTTGAAGTGACCTGGTCAATGATGGGCTGAAGAACTGTTGTCTTTGCTGTTCACTGGTTCAGGAGTCATTGCTCTTATCATTTTCCCCTGTAAAAATGATTACAGGAGTGTTCTATAAAGCAGTGGTCTCCAAAGTGGGGTGCACGCACCCCAGGGGGTGCGCAAGAGGATCCTTGGGGGTGCGCGGCAGGAGGAGCGCTTTTTTTTTGTTTGTTTGCTTCGGCAGTTTGGGCGAGAGTCCGAGCGGCTTTTTTTTTTTTCTTTGGCGTGGCAGGGGGTGCGTGCTCAAAAATTTGTTACTGATAGGGGTGCACGATCAAAAAAGTTTGGAGACCACTGCTATAAAGGAGAAAGATCAGGATCTATGTACATGGTTAGTTAATATATAAGGTGCCAGTAGATGGCGCTCAAGAATATGCAGCATTATCTCTGGGTTTTGCAAGCCCAATACAACTTCTTGTTGTCCGCAATTGTTTACTTTGTGTGTGCGTGCACATGTGTGCATCTTTTTACATGCAGCTCTCAACAACAGTCTGGCACCACCAAAAGTCCTGTCATACTGGAGGCTGGAGAAATCCCCCACAAGCCTGTGTCTGAGGTCAACAGTTTGAGGTTGGGCAGGTCTGGCCATCTCGTGGCTAATGATTTGAATGTGTGAAGTGAAAGGAAAGCTGCAAGTGCTGGCTAATGCACACATTGCTACCAAAAGCCGGGTGGGAACTCAGCTCAAGTGTGCCTGCAAGCAGCTGATTCATCAAGAGGCTTATGGCGCTAGTGTAACTCCCTTCAGGGAGATTCCCCATTAGCTCAAGTGCCAGGGGCCGGCACCTTTTGAGCAAAAGATCCTGAGTTTATGACTGAAGTCCATGCAGAACTGCCACCATGTGTGGATGTAAATGAGGACTGTGAAGTCGATATGGCTGAGGTATCAGTGCTAGGGAGAGAAGGAGACCCTCACTTGAGGCGAAGAGACAAACCAAATGCAACGGTCAGAGAGGTGCTAAACAACACGTCTCCCCTTCTGCCAAAACAAAGCAGAAGGTTGGGATGGAACAGGAACTAAAAAGGTAATGATAACCTTCCCTCTCATTCATATCTGACCACCACAGCTGGCTCTTCGAGTGAGCCCCAGCCCCAGATCTGATCACCCATAAACGTTGGGCATGAACATAATTTTAGACTTTGTACCTCAGGGTCCATCTCTCCTACTGAGCTCACTTCAGAGAACCTGGGTTCCCTGCATGTATTGACATTATCATTGGTGTAGTTATTAGACGGATACAGATAGGCAGATGAGTAAAAGGAAACAATGAGACAATATTGGTCAACATGATAGCCAGCATAACCGTTGTCAAGTTTTTTGTAGGCATCATGGCAAAGGAGAGTTTTGAAGAAGGATAATGAGTTAGTTTTTCAGATGTTTAAGGGGAGCTACACCGAAGTGTGTGAGGCAGCATGGGAGAAAACACAAAGGTTAGACTTCAGATCAACTCAGCCTCAGCATTCGAGATTTTTCTTTAAAAAAAAAATCAATAAAAATGCCATTTATACCAACATCCTTCAACACAACTTTCCAGAGAACCCAACAAAAAAGTATTTTCTTTCTGCTCTCACAAAGTTTTTCTTCCACCGTGCACAGCAATGAAGTCACTGAATGGAATTTTTACTGCTAAGCCTCTGGGTTGCCGCCATCAGTTGGAGGTGCAGCCAGAATCCACTCCACCTGGGCATAAAACTCTTGTCCAGGATTTCCCTGCAACTCTCCCTGGTGCAAGATGTAAACTAATGAACTCATCCTTAGTGTCAGGCTAGTAAAGGAGTCCCATGATCTGTTAGTTCAGTGTTTCCCAAACTTGGGACGCAGCTTGTGCAGGGAAAGCCCCTGGCGGGCCGGTCCAGTTTGTTTACCTGCCCCGTCCGCAGGTCCGGCCGATCGCGGCTCCCAGTGGCCGCGGTTCGCTGCTCCAGGCCAATGGGAGCTGCTGGAAGCAGCGCGGGCCGAGGGACGTACTGGCCGCCGCTTCCAGCAGCTCCCATTGGCCTGCAGCAGCAAACCGCGGCCAGTGGGAGCTGCGATTGGCCAAACCTGCGGACGCGGCAGGTAAACAAACTGGCCCGGCCCGCCAGGGGCTTTCCCTACACAAGCGGCGTCCCAAGTTTGGGCAACACTGTGTTACTTCATTCAGACTTAGGAAGATTTCAGGGGGTAGCTGGCCCTCAGAATGGATCAGGGGCCCAGGCTACCGCTGACAGACTCTGCAAGGGGGAATGAGGCAGCTCAGGTTCCCCTGGCAGTCATTAACTCACCGAGTAACTGGGAAGCACTTATTTAGGAAGGGAAGCAACTGGGCAAGCTAAAAGACTAAGGCCCTCAGTTAGAGGGGGAACGCCTGAGGAGAGAAGAAGCTGCCAGAGAGGCAGAGGGATTGCAGAGAGACATCCCCTCCAGCAGACTGGGGGAGGAGCTGCCAGAGAAGCCAACACTTCAAAGAGGGAGAAGCAGGGCAGGAGGCGGGGGAAGCCTACAGAAGTGGACAGGTAGGAAGTAGCTCAGGCAGCAGCGAGGGACTCAGAAGGGTTGGTTCTGGCTGTTCTAAATAAGGGCCCTGAGTTGGAACCCAGTGGAGTGGCTGGGCCTGGGTTCCCCTACCTACTTCAGCCAAGAACTCTGGAGAAGATGGCTCTAAACCTAAGATATTTAGGGCTGTCTAGCCTCCACTAGAGCATGGGACTTCTGATTCTCCATTACCCTGAAGGGGGAAGAGACTATTAATAACCCAGCCACATAACCAGGACTTGACAAATTCAGAACCGGATGTGGAGGCATAAGGGGGATGGAGTCGGATTGGTGTAGCTCCCTATCCTGATGCAAGTAGGCACTAGCAAACAAAGGCCCCATATCACAGAAGAGATGGATCCTCAACTCCTTTCCCTATAGAAATATACAATATGAGGCAAACCCTGGGGTGAGAAGAACTGGAAGGGGACTTCTGCATCCACAAGGAATAAAATCTGTGCATCAGCCAAGAGAGGTGTCGTCACAGTTCTTGAAATGGATTCCTGTGCCCACCGAGACCTGGTCTACACTTAAAACTTAGGTCAACATAGCTACGGCACTTGGGTCCACATCACTGAGCCCTATGGCTATGCTGACCTAGCCTTCTGCAGACACATCTAGGTCAGACTGCTTCCATCAACATCGCTACTGTAGCTTGGGGAGATGGTGTACCCACAGTGACGGAAACCCCTTCCATTGCTGTAATCTGGGTCTACGCTTCAGGGTGATGCCAGCATAGCTAGGGCACTGTAGCCACGGCAGACTATGAATGGTACCTCCCTGCAGCCATGGAATGGACTATGGAGACAAGCCTTAGGTGGAGGAGAAGTAGAAGAGACTTGCCATGCCCTCCTGAAACAAACAGTATGTTTGTTCCCTAGGAAGAGAAGAACTGGATTTCTGTCCTTGTCAGGAATGGACTCTACATATACCCCTGCATTAAAAGGCAAATTGCTCATGATTCATGAGTGCCTGAAAAGCAACTCTTTTGTAATGTAAACATATCGAGCCAAATGCAAACCTCAGGTAACTCCATTGGCCTGGACAAACTTCCACCGAAGACAGTATATTGACATCAGGGATGAATGTGGCTCTTTGTGTTCGAATAGCAACTGGAGAAATGTTGGTAACGTTTCAAGTTTGAACCTCTTCATGACTATTTTTATTTTATTTGCATGCTTAGCGAGCCCCAGCAAAATAAAAAATGGAGCTTCCTGAAACACAGAAACATGAGGCCACCTGTTTAAATCCATGCTTTGCAGAGGATGTGCCCAGACTTTGGGGAGGGAGAAGCGGGGGAGCGGTAAGGGGAGGTGAACAGGGTTGTGTTGTTGTTTTTAACCAAATGCCAGTGGGTAATTTCACCATGAACATTGAAACTTCATTTCCTGTGCTGGTGAGACAATCTCTAGACAAAAACATTTGCACAGGAGAAATGAAAAGAAGTGTTTGAACTGCAAGTGCTGAGAAGGGGGTTGAACTATTTAAATGATGTGGAAATGATTGAATTATTTCTGTAGCCGATGACATCATCTTTTCCTGCTGGACGGCAGCCCCTTTGCGGCTCGTACAGTAAGGGACTGGCTGGAGACACAGAACAGAGAGTGGGTCTGTCTAAGGCCCCACCAGCATTGCACCTGGTTGCAGAGAAGGCTGGTGTCTGGTTTAACCACGTAATTAGGGGGACCCAGAAGAGATCACGGTTTCTATCCATGCGGGTCTTGCAGAGCCATTGCCTGAATGATCCAGGCTGCACACTCACATTGCTGCAGATATTTGATTAATAGAAAAGGATCCAAGCCAAACATGTGGTCCAAATGTCCCCAAAATTTTAGGAAACTCACCTGGCCTCAATATTAATAATGGACTAAATCCCCCGACATCCCCACAACCCAGCATTGGGGGAGTTCAGATATTGATCCAGATCAGAACTTTGCTGCCTATCTCTGATTGTTAGGATGAGAGTTATACTGCATAGGAGGCCCCTTCCCTGTAGGGAATTTCTTCCCAGTTCCCACTCCTACAGGCCAGCGAGCTGAGCACGATCGTTATCGGGAGTACATGCATGCTGCTGCACTGTCCAGGCTGACGTATCTATTTCCTCACCCTCTTGCCTACCCCTTGTAGGAGAGCAGTATTCCCACCTGGTTCACACTGCAGGGGGACATTAGCTAGGGAACTGGAGATTTGCAAGCCCGGTTAGAACAAGGGGACACCCTATGGGATCACAGGAGATAGATGGAGTTTGGGTGGCACACAGTGAATCCAGGAGATGTGTCAGCTTCATATACCGTGTGCATGTGTGCCCACTTCTGGAACACCTGGCTAAGAAGTCAGACAATACTGTCCCTGATAGCCTGAGTACAGTTAGGCAGTTAGTGTAATTACTCCCACAATCCCCTCTGCTGGTGTCTAATAGGGATTACTGAATCCATGTGGTCTGGCTGCAGCAGAGTCCTTCTGAAAATTGAAAAGATCCTTCACTTCATGGCTGCCACGAGCCCAGCTATTTCATTCTCCCCTGATCTCCTTGCAACCTCACACTCCCCTGGCCTTCTCTCATCGCCCTCTTCCATGAAAGCTATCACTGGCTAGTGGACAGTGTGCTGGACCAGCACTCAGGGGTTCTATTCCTAGCTCTGCCACTGGCTTACTAGGTGATCTTGGGCAAGTTGCTGCACCCCTCTGTACCTCAGTTTCCTATTGCTAAATGGGGATAATGATACCAGTATCAATGGCCTCCATTGTAAAGCACTTTGAGAGCCACCGATGGAAAGCACTGTATAAGACCCAGGTATTATTATTGTTAAGAACAAATGTTCAAAAGAATACCCTGAGCTAGTCCTTTCTAACCTCCTCTTGCCTCCCTGCTTTCACATTATCAACCTCTCCATCTCCACTGGGTCTTTCTACGTCTGGCTCAAAACTTCTGCAGTCAACTTACTCCTAAGAATGAGCCCTCTTCACTTGCTAACCACTTCTCTGATCACTCCTTCTTCCTGTCTGTAGGAGGCCTTATACCTTCTCCTTACCCTCTCTACTATGGTCTCAAGGCTCCATCTTTGCAGTTCTCTCCTCCATCTCTCTTCTCTTTCTGGGATAACTCATTGCTAGGCTCAGCATCAGTGTCAGAGCCCACCCCGGGACTGAATAGCTCATGCCAGGAACTCAGCATCAGTCTCTAAATGGTTAACAATAACCAAACTCAAAAGTTGGCTCCCTGTCCCTTTAATCTAACTACAGATCCAGAAGTTGACTGCTTAGTTGCAGTGTTGAAGCAGAGCCCACACCTGGCTCTACAGTTCTGGACTAGTACTGAGGAGCTCCTCACTCAGCCCAGCACTGCACTGTCCTCAGTCTAGAAACAAGACTCTAGGCCTCTGGAGGACTAAACCTCGTTGGTAACCCACCCCAAGTGGCTTTTCCTTAAGCAGGGGTTGCTAGGGTGCCGACGGCTCCAGCAGTGGGCCAAGATGACTTGATAGATCCTGCTGCACTCAGATATCCCTTCTTTGTGGATGCCACCAGCTCTACATCTTTTTAGTATGACTCTCTGATATTCATCCAGCTGCTTCTCTTGCCTCTGTCTGCTCCTGGGTAACCAGAACTTGTGACTCACAAATGCATCAAATTTCTTTGTCTGGGTACAAAGTTCTCGGGCTCCATTATCACTAACTTCTTAACCCAGTCCTTATTTTTGCTGTCCAACAACAGAAGTCTTGAAGTCCATTCTTTTTCCTACCACCACTCTGTTGTTGCAATCTGCCATTTCTAGAACAAGGCCAGAATTCATCCTTAACTTCAGTCTGCCCCCTCTGAATCCTTTAACCGGCCTTAAACACGTGACTATTGCAGTTCCCTCTTGCACAGCCACCCTGAACTCCAGAGATTTTTCAGCGCTGCAGCCAGACCAGGAAACTCCCACACACCACAATCTTCAGAGAGTTCTCCATTGTGAAACGTCCATCCGTAATCTTCATTTCCAATAAGGCCATGAATCCAACTCAAAATTGTCCTCACAGACTTGCAATATTCCATCTCTTGGGGCTTGGATCCACCGACTTCTTCCACCTGCCCCCTCTGTACCAACCTCAGCTCCTCTCTGGTCTTTCCCAGGATTTCTATGTGGTTGAAAGATGCTCTTTCAAGCATGCTGCCCAGCCACTGTGCAGAGAACGTCCCGCTTGTCAAGGAGTAACTTCCTCTCTTTCAACCTTGTCTTCAGGGCCGGCTCTAGGATTTTTGCTGCCCCAAGCAAAAATAATTTTGGCCGCCCCCCAGCCCCCCGGGTTTTTTCTTACTCCACCCCCCAGCCCCGCCTCAACTCCTCCCCTTCCCCAAATCCCCAGCCCTGCCTCCTCCCCCCAGGCTCTCAAGCCTAGGAGGGAGGGAGGGAGAGGGAGAAGCTGCGCGTGCGCCGCGGCCACTCGGGGTCTCCCCCTCCCTCCCAGGCTCTCAAACCTGGGAGGGAGGGCGAGCAGCGGCGCGCGAGCGGCAGCAGCGGAGGTGAGTTAGGGCGGCCGGGGCACATTTTTAGGGGCGGCATGGCCCACGCCAGAATGCCGCCCCTAAAAACATGCCGCCCCAAGCAACAGCTTGTTTTGCTGGTGCCTAGAGCCGGCCCTGGCTCTGGGGCCTTGACAATTTTTCCCTTATGGACTAAACTCACTCCTTGGATTTAAGCAACTTATGTTAAATGGTCACATTAATTTACATTTTGATAAAACAGCTAAAGTTTTATGGGTGGGGTAAAACAGGAGTACTGTTAACTTTGTATAGCACTTTATGCTCTAAAAAAGTTGGTGCCTAACTCCCTTAGGCTATACCACTTTTTCACAGAGGCTTACACATGCTTTATTTGGTTATGTTGACTGAACTATAAAACCCAGCTCAGCCCTTTGGCCCCCACACCAGTCAGCTGACTCCTGGGACCAGGCTGGATCAGAGGTGCTGGAACAATTTTTATAGTGGAGTGCTGAGAGAGTCAGAGTCAGTGAACCAATCTGTAAACCATAGGATGAAAACCACTTCAAGCCAGGGGGTGCGCGCTTCAGCACTATGGGCTGGAATGGTGGTGGTGGAGGGTCTGGCTGGGGCGGTGCATGACTACCATGATGGGGTGAGAGGCTGAAGATCCTCACTGGAGTGAGAGAAGATAGGAGCCCAAATGACTGGACAACAGAGTATACAATTCACATAGAGTAGAATAAAAAATAGAAAAAATAATACATTTATAAAAAGTGCAAAATAAATTTAAAATAATAATGAATAAAATACAAAAATATTAACAAACTTAAAAAAAGTGAAATAATAACTGAAAAATAAAAGAATTGTAAAATACATAAAAAACATAAAAGGGGAAAGAAAATAAAATGAAACTTAAAATGTATATAAACAATAAAATCAAAAAGGAAATACAAGTAAAATATATTAAAAAGGTAAAAATATAACTTAAGAAAAAACACACACACAAAGAAAGAAAAAAGAAGTACAATTGTAAAACTGAGGTCGAGAGTCCATGGGGCTTGTGCTCCTATATCACAGGTGAGGAGCTCTGGTGTGTGTTCCCCCATGTCCCCCTCTCTGCCCCCCATGTGGACAGGGCTAGACAGCAGTCTCACTCCGGCCATGCGGCCACCCCAGCCTGGGAGTGAGGGGCGGCGCCCTCCCGGGATTCCGGACCCACAGACAAAGCCAGGGGGGAACCACTCCCATTTATACTACATGCTGGACACAAGGCTCTTGCTCATGTTGTACAGGAGGCTAAGCGACCCCCCTGTTATACACTGAGCAATGAGGGCTCCCTCCGTGTGGGGCAGAGGCGAGACCCTGCGCTCCAGGGATGAGGTAGCTGGTGGACAGACCCCGCCGGAGCGGGGAATGTCGGCAGGCGCCACTCTGCCTTGGACGGAGTCATCTCCACTTGAGCAAGCGAGGCTCCCTGCAACCACCAGGCACCTCTTCCGTCAGTGGACGGTGACCCTGACTCCAGGAGAGACCCCCGGGACAGCGAGAGAGAGACGGGGTGTCCCTTGGCTGGGTCCCCTGGGGCGAGATTCAGCCCAGCCACAGCGGGGTACACAAGGTACTAGGTGGAGAGGGGAAGGAGAAAGAGAGCCAGGCTGGAGGCCTCGGGGCTCTGCTCCCCTCTCTGCACCAGCCTGAGTCCCCCCCACTCAGGGCTTTTCCCAGCATGTACCCAGCTCACACAACCTTGTGTCATGGCTCTGGGCCAAGCCTTCGGAATGAGGGGAGAGAAAAGGGCAACGCTGCCTCTGCCTGGGCTGTGCAGGGAATCATCCCGCCTGCCTGGAACTGCCCTCTGGGGACACAGCTGGGATTGTAGCTCATTAAGACTTCCAGAGCCTGGCCCCATTGTGGTCACACCATGAAGAAGAACAGAAACACCTGCCTTTAAAATTTAACTGTATCTAGGGTGACCCCCACCTGTATTTCAAGTTCCCTAATAGAGGACACTGCTGTGGGGGGTGAGCTCGAGGGGGTATTTCGGGGTGCTGGAGGTGTGTGTGTGAGTCGTGGGAGATGGTATTTGGGAGGTACTAGACAGAGTATTTGGAGTGTGTAAGAGCAGGGGCGCCTCTCGGGACCAGGGGACCTCCCGCAGGCATGCCGCCGAAGGCAGCGTAATTGCCGCCCTCAGGGTGACCAGCAGGCCACCCCCCGCGGCTTGCCACCCCAGGCAGGTGCTTGCTGCGCTGGTGCCTGGAGCCGCCCCTGCTTGTCTTAAAGCTTTTCGTTGTGGTACTCTGGATTAAGGATATTAATGGGTACCACAATGAAATGTCCTGTGAAGTATCCCCCAGACTTAGAGCTAATTTAACCTGCAAATGACCCTTTCGGATCCCCCAACCCAGTATCTCGGTGTCTGATTTTTTGCCTTCACATCCCCTTCATTCAATGTGTTGCCTGCTATTGCTGATGATGATCTGGTGTTTTCTGAATGGCCTTGAGAACAGAGAGTAGATTTTCACATGGATTTGGAAGGGCTCCATCCCTTCTGCGATGTGCAGCTAATCTTGACAAACGATCACAGAGAGCGGGTTTCGAAGCCAGAGATAAGACTGTCCAAGCACTTCAAGTAGCCGCATTTTCTCACGAAGAAAGAAAGCTTGTTCTCTTTCCTGAGCCCCTGCCTCCCTGCACCCAGACTTCTGGACAAACTCAAATACCGTCCATGGAGGGTTTTTGCGAATGACACAAAGCAAATGCTCTGTGCTGGGCCCTCACTGCGTCCAGCTGCTCGGTCTGTGGGGATGACAGTACATTTACATTCCTGGAAGCGGGGCTGGATGTCTATTCAAAGGAACATATAGCGGGGGCCCCCTTGTGCTCACATTTTTAACTCTTTCACTGCTCTTGAACTAGAGCATCAAACACACATCCAGCCCACCAGAAAAGCCTGTTTCCTTGGATAAACCCACTACCACGCAAGTGAGGATATTACAAACATGATGAAACTTTGCCCAATATTTGAGACATTAAACCTGCCAGCATCAATTTATATATATACCGCACTGTGAAACACACCAGACAGCAGCCAGTCAAGGAACCAATGGGAGCACAGTGTTTGGAGGTGCCATGACACCATGGGGATGTTGGGAGCCAGGACCCAATACAGGACCTCTGGCAGATAGACCTGGTCTCTGATCTTGGAGGGTCTGTGGTTCACCAGCTCCACCCACCCACTCATTCTGCTGGAAGCAAAACACACCGCATTCCCAATGGAGGGAGAACACTAAGGAAACTCTGTGAGCTCAAATTCATGGAATTGCCTGCTCCGGTGAGAATAAATTGCGTAGGAAAGAATTTACCTGTAAATTCATTCTACTCTTGCCCTGCCACCCCGATAGGCTTCCTTAGAATACATCTTTCCTCTGAGCAGATTCAGGTTGAGATGAGAGAGTTCAAGAGCATGGTCATGAGATGAAATACCATCAAGCAGATTGTTTCTTGTCTGTCCTTCTGTCTGTATCATGTAATTACTGTGGTAACAGAGCACCTTGTTAACATCATTATAAACTGAGACCCAGACTCCATTGTACCCAGCTCTGTACAAACATATAGTGAGAGGCAGTCCCTGCCCCAAGGAGCTGATTATCTAAATAGACAAGACAAAGTAGGGGAGAAAAAAATGGGGAACTGATTGATCAAGTGAGTTGCCCAAGTCACACAGGAAATTGGGGCAGAATCAGGAAGTGAACTCAAGTGTCCTGGGTTCCAGTCAAGCACCGTAACCACAGAACCATGTTTCCACCCTGTCCTACCATCCCTGAGCATTATTTTACTGCCATGCCCACCTAGGTAACAACACAACTGAGTAACAAGCCTTCTTTTCTCTTAAAAAGCACTTCATGAATGCTACCAGAAACAAATCATAAATACTAATACACCTAGGCAATTGAGAGCTCTCAGCTCCCTCACCTCCCTGCATCAGAGCCATTGTAGAGCTGGTGTGGGCACCTCCTTGAGCCCAAACTCACCATCTGAGCCATACAGAAAATTTCTATTCTTTTGGATCATCAGTTCACATCCTCTCCTAGACTCTCACAAATTCCCAAACTTAGAGTGAAATCCTGAGCACCTTCAGCCCCCATGAAAGTTAATGGCACTAAGACAGTGATTTTTATGTGCAAAACTATACATGTATATTGCAGGGCAGAGTCATATTTTATTACACTTCCTACAGTGGCTCTCATTGCCCTTAGGCTGCATCTGGTAGCTTCTGGCTCTCTGTCTTGGCATCACTAGAAACAGCCCCTCCTGTCAATCTCTGAACAGAGGAGACTGATGGACAGGAGAGACCAAATTGACAGCACCAATAAGGATATTTAAAATCCTGGGAGCAATAAAGGATCAGGAGGAAGGGGAAGGTAGAGAGCACAGTACAGTAGGACACAGGCAGGACGAGAGGGCAGGGGAAGGTGAGACAGAGTGGTCTGGGTGTGGGGCACAAGAGAAAAGCATGGGAGGATGAGTGCCTGAGCGGCAAGGGAGAGAAATGATATTTTCTCTTCTTTTCTGCCTTGTCAGGTCAAGCGGGAAAGCTCCCTAGAGGGGGTGTTCACCTTCTACTCTGGTACAGAGAACAGCTGTCCACATCACAAAACCACCATGTACCATAGCTCACCACCATTGTCAGCATCTACCTAGGGAACAGAGTGACCCAGGACTGGAACATCAGAGCGCAGTGGAGGCCAATGCTGCAGGCCAAGACTGAGGAGCAACAGCAGAGTTTCAGGAATGCTCCAGACCTGGAATACCAGGGAGTGTTGCAGATTAGGAACAAGGAGCATAGGCCCAGCTATGTGGGAGCAGCAGGGGGTTGCAGTTGGTCAGGATTGAAGGGCATTGGCAGAGTTATGTGGCAGCCTCGAACCAGAATAGCAGAGGTCCAAGAATGAGGAGCATTGGCAGAGCTGCACGGGAGCCTAAGAATGGGCTGGTGGGTGCAGGCCAGGAAGAAGGTGTATTGACTAGGCTGTGTGAAAACCCCAGACAGCAATACCAAAGGCTGCTGTGTGTCAGTACAGATGTGCAGGACACATGGCCACCTGAGCTGGAGTGGAAAAGCTGGGGGTGCAGCAGGATAGGAATCAGGTGCATTGACTGAGCTGTTTGAGGGCCCAGGGCTAGAATGGCACAGGCAGCTTCAGGGCAGGAATAAGGAGTATTGAAGAAATGTGTGGGGGCCCCTGGACTGGAGGAGCATTTTGCTGGTCCCGGCCCAGCATTGGTCTGAGGAAGAACACGATGGCCCAGGCAAATAAATTAACTGCACTGAGACTATCTCTTCCACCATACACACACACAAAACCTTTTACCCAGATGGGAATGGGAGGTCAGAGGCTGTTGGCTTGTTGACCCATGAATGGAGGCAATTATTCAGCTGATGAGGCCATGCAGGTGCTAATTAAAAACCATGCAAGGCATAACTGGTCACTGTTTGGTGTCAGCCACTTGTGAAATTAGCTTGTAGGTGGCTCACCCAGCCCTCCGTCTGGAGAGAAAAGAAGAAGGGATTGTTGTAAATCTGTAATTACATTGACCCATTGCAGCTGGTTGGTTTTTGGTGATTGATTTAACACTTCTCTACGCCTGTGGTATCTTGGTTAATATTTCTGCTTCTCTCCCTCCTTCCCCCATTCCCCACTCCTTCTAGTCTTCCTTCTTTGAACAAACCTCAGCTGGTCCCTTAACAGGGAGAGTTAGCCCTTCTATTCACCCACTGCAAGGCCAGCCCTATATATATGGAACAAATCAAAGGACCTACATCTGCTGGGGCCTGTAACCAAATTCTGGGAATAGTGAGCCAGATTCAAAGCAGAAGATATCTCATATACCACTGAAGATATAAAGTCTTTGGGGACCCTTCCTATGCAAAGCAAGCAGGACACCTTCACCTAGGCCACTTCTTCAATAGAGTGGAGGATTTAATGAGGACCCTAATATATGAACCTTCTAGTACCCGGGGAAGAGCCCCTAGCCTGCTATATACTTCTGCAAAATGTTAAAGTGAATCCATTTAAATAATACTGGTTAATACTACCCTGAAACTCAAGGCACCCTGCTTCCAGAAAGACAGAAATGGTCTTGGCAGTAATGGAAATGAACCATGTTAACAAATAAACTTCCTGTTCTCCACATGGAAAAATCATCATCTTATCCATACACTGAACTGTTCTAGGAATAAGTCAGTTCATAGGATCACAATGGTTAGAGATGGAAAAGACCTGCGAGATCACTGACACCAACCCTCCACCAGCTCAGGAGCCGGTCCCCAGACAGAGGACATTGCAGATGTTAAATTGATACTACCTGATTATCAATGACAGCTAATAATAACAGTAATCAAGTTTTGATCTTAACCAAAGGGCCCCAAAATGAGCCCATCTATTCTTAACCAAAGGACAAAAAGCAACCTTCACAAAGGAACGCCTGTGAAAAGACTAGGGCCAACATTCTCCAACTTGTGTGCCCAAAGTTTGGGCAGCTAAGTACAAGTACCCAGATCTTGCACAGCACCTGTAATTCCCATTGGTTTCACCACTTGGAGGTGGAGAGATAACAAAGCTCAGTATTTTCTCCACTTAATATCTTTGGGCACAGATTCAGCATCTGTTAGAAGGCAATTGCTGCACAGTTCTACATTAGTTCCATATTAAGGAATCTCTTTCGTCTATCCTTTTTCTTAAAAAAAAAAAAAAAAAAAACCTAGGAAATTCCATTTAGCAAACTGAGTTATTAGTTCACTAGGGTCTTGGTCCTAAACCTGGTTCCATGCAGGTAGAGCCCTGTATCTGTGCAGAGCCAGTTGCGTGATTGCGGCTTAAGGCTGCACAGTTAAGCAATCAAAAGTCAAAAAATGCAATGTTAAGGTTACAAAAGCAACTTTAACTCTCCCCTGTCCTGGATATGCATTAACAATACAGTCTTTAATTACATCACAAACTGTTTCTCAAAGAATACAGTAAGATCAGGCTTTTTTTCCTAATCCCTTAAGTACACATGTGCAGGTGCTGATATTAATGCCCATCCCATAGTGCAGACACACAAGGGGGCAGAGATAAGGCTGTGTGTGCAAATTTGACTCTTAACTTTGGCTTTTGAGCACTTAATCATGCAACTTTAATGGATTTTTGTTTGTTTTAATGCCATTTCTATAGAGCATCCATCCTACACGAGCCCCAAGAGTATTTGAAATGTAGCAAACAGGTATCATCACCTCATCTATTGCCAAGTTATTGTATAGGAATCACAAGGCAGCCACGTCAGGGGTAGAACCTGGCAACTGCTTAACAGCTTGCAGCAACACTACAGAGCAGCATGAGTGAAGGTGAATATGGAATCCAGTGAAAATGGCAGTTCGAAAGGACACATTGATTTGTCACATGCATTTCCTCCTCTCTCACTGTCCTGCCCATCGGTATTTTCTTCTGCTGCCAACAGTTTTGTATTAATCTCTGAGCTAACTGAAGGCTCCTTTTACCCATAAATATCACCTGTTTGTCCCCATTCTGTGTCTTGGTGCTTCTCTCCCAGAACATTCACGCCGGTGTTTTGTCTCCCTGACTGCTGGTGTTTCCAAGCTGCTTCCCACTTTGCCAAAGAGAGTTAGAGGGATGCATTGTTTGGCTCACTGCCATTTTTCCTCGGCTGGCTCAGTTTATGCCCGCTACAGTGCTACTGAGGGAAGAAATGAAGATGGGTTTATTCTGTATATGTAAATATCCCACCAGCAGCGGGTGAGGCCTGGCACAGCCTTTGGCCCTACTGCCTGTTTGTTATATGACACTATTGTGTCCATCACCACTGGTTTGGGAATCTCACAGACTCACCTTTCCAGTAATATGGAGTGACCTCTGCTGGACAGCAGGGGTGTTGTTGTCCAGCCAGGGTCCATCCTTGAGCTACATATTAAAGGACTTCAGGAAAAGTGTTTCAATGTGCATGAGAGATGAGTTCCTCTGGTCTCCCTACCCAACCTCTCCCTAGCCACCCCCAGGGAAGTCACTCTGCTTGGACTGGCCACATTGCCAATAGCACACAGAATTGGGAACGCTACAAGTAACACGGGGTTTCATAGATTGTATTATTGTGCAGTAAGCAGGTCAGAGTTTGGACAATGATCCATGCAGAATGGATTTCAGAGAGATTAGCCCACAGTCCCTGACAAATCTCACATGAGGACAGTGGGTTCAGGAAGCAGAAAGGGCTGGTGAAATGAATGTATTCCTCTGCAAAGCACAGGACAGAGAAGGGAACAGTCGGGTGCTTGGAAAACTGTGATAGAAACCCTCCCATGGGAAAATGAACTTGGTTGCATGATGTTTATTGGTGCTGAGAGGAATTTAGAACATTTCATCCATCTCACCTGGAGCATCAATCATAGAGTCTGTTTGATCCTATTCAGGTTCATACGCCACACCCCTCACCATGGTATCTGAGCACCTTTCAGGGTAAGCGAGACTAGAATAATCAGTTGTTGGATGCTGGTTCCTACCAAAAGTCATGGGTTTACACCTAGCAAGCTATAAAAATGGGTGTCACTTGTTTCAAAACTCAGCTGCTCACCCCCTCTTACAAGTTCAAAATCCAGATTTATGCCACACTTGGTTACCATGCATTTGGAGTGTCGTCTCCCGCCCTGAGCCCCGTGGTCGGTGGCAACAGGAAAATCAGGGGCAACATAAAAACACCATAAATTATCCAGGCACACTGGCCCTACGGTACCCACCAGAGAGGTGGAGATGCACCTGCCACATTGGTATATATATATGGGTGTGTTTGTGTGAAGGGGATGTGGAAAAAGCAATGGGCCAGCTTTGGGACTGAAACTGAAGTCAGTTGAACTGTTTCTCGTTTCTTCCCCCAGCCGTGGGCGATTGCTTTCTTCTAAATGATTACGGCTGATGAAAACCTGACATGATTTGCCTTTGGAGGCCAAGATGGGAACTTAGCTCATTCCCAGCATTGCTCAGATGGTCCCTCGCCTGGCCAGGGGTGAAGAACTGAGACTCCATAAAGGGCCCTTCATTCTGGCCAATGGCTCTCCCTCCCCCCCATTCATCCCCTTCTTTTTCTTCAGGTGACTCTCCAGGAGGGATGAGTCCCCAAGAGAACCGTGGGCAGCTGGGATTTCCAGCTCCGGAAGGGCCTGCTCCAAAAAGGATTTGATGCTGGAGAGTGAAACTGACTCTTCTATAAACTCCCTCCCCATCCCCCCAACCTCCCATCCCTGCTTTTGTCTCCTTCTCTCCTGTCCCTCCCTCGCTGCCCACCTACTGCATCTTTCTCCCCCCTCTCCCTGCTTCTCTCCCTCTCCCTCCTTGTTTTTTAACCTCTTGTTTGATGCTGCCCGGTGGGGGGCTCCTTCCCTCTCCGGCTGGGGGGAGCATTCCAAGGGCCAGGGGGAGGGGATGGATGGAATATTATGCTAATCCAGGGAGATGGACCCGCCTTTCCCCCTGCCCTCGTGGAGCTGGGGCTGGTGAGGAGACAGCAGCAGGGGAACTGCAAGTAGGGTACAAAAGAGAGCCAGGGAGAGGTGGAGCGGACAGCAGCGGCAGCCTCTGCCTCTCCAGCGGGCAGAGGGACAGGGGCGCTCTCCTTCACCTTTGCTGCCCTCACCCTGTCTGTGTATTTATAGGATTTCCTACTCCCCCCCCCCCCCGCACCCACCCAACTGGAAAGTTTAACCAGCCTTTAAGAAAACCGTCTTTGCTGCTTCTCCAGCGCTGCCGGATCCTTTGCATCTCTCAAGCCAAGCAGCAGAGACTCGCATCCGATCCTCAGTGACAAGAAGGAGGAAGGTTACAAGGCTAGCTGCAGAGCTCCCTCGCTCTCTCCCTCGCTCGCTTTCTCCTCGGAGGGGCAGAAAGAACATGAGCAGGACAAGTGGAAACTCTCTCTTCTGGGTTTTCTCCTACCTCTGCCTGGGGACGTTGGTTTCTCTGACGGATGCCAAAGGGACCTATTACCACCACCCCGCCCCTGTCTCTTACAGTAACAGATACAATCTTTATACCTCAGGATCTAGCCCTCAGCTCAGCCCCGGGAAGCCCATGGGGAAGCACAAGTAAGTGTGTCTCCTCGGTGTCTCGTCTTTCTTTTCAGCTCTGTCTCTTTCCCCATTGAATAGAATGGAAATCGCAGGCTGCTCGATTTCACTGCTGGTCAGTTTCATGCGAGGGGGTGGAAGCGAAGGCTCCGAGCTGCCCAGGAACTCGAAGCTACATTTCTGGGCTGGGCACCGAGCTACCGAACCGGAGCGGCGGTTGGGAAGTGCCTGTATTTCTGTATTGAATCTGTAATGCTGAGGCGGGGCGGGGTGGGGAGAAGGGATCCGGATTAAAAATGTAACAGCCCCGCTCCCCCTTCATTTGCTCTAGAGGCGCTTGTTTGGCCAGAGCTCGCTCTGCCCGTGAAAAAAGGACCGATGTGGGGTTATGGCAGAACTCAGTGGAGTCAAGAAATATTGGAAAGGAGCGATCGATGCTGGCAGTGCCAGCCAGAGGGTCCCCAAACCCCAGTAACATTTTCCAGCTGCCGCCGTTAAAAGCTCGGAGCGAAGCTGTAACGCTGCTAGCCACAGGTGGCTACCAGGGACAGAGCCAGCGTAGCCCTCACCTTGTACCGCACTAGCTACTGGCCAGCAACGTGTACCATTGGTGGCTGCCTGCCTGGGCTCCTAGCGGCAGTGAGGCGGGGTTTGGGGCTGAGGGGTAGAAAGGGCGGTCAGTCAGTCAGACAGTCTCCCCAGCTTCCTTTCCTGGGGCGCCCGCCCGCCTCGGCTGAACTGGAGGCTGGCGGGGGGCTCTTTGGGAGACTTGCATGGCTTAGCTGCCATCCCCAGTGCTGCTCTCCTTCCCCCGGCCCCTCCCATTTATAATATTCTTTGCCCCATTAGCTGCTGCACCCATTGGCATCTCCTGGTGGGAAATGTCTCCAGCCCCAGGCGGGAATGGGCCAGTGTGGTGCGCTAACCCAGTGCCATCCCTCCCTGGCACCTCACCCTGCGCCCTGTCCTTGTAGTGGGGGGGCATACAGAGGAGGATGCTTTGCTTCTGCTGCTCAGGCGCTGTATAGTGGGGCTACTTGGCAGCTGAGTTGGGGAGCCAATATCAACTTCTCCCTAGACACATGCTCAGCCTCCCTCCCCCGTCCTCTCCCTCTTCCCGCACCAGCCTGCCCACCTACTGAGTCCTGGGAAGGATTGAATTGCAGAGAGAGACAATTATCTGGGGGAGTGCTCTGGCCTGTGCTATGCAGGAGGTCAGCCCGGATGGTCACGATGGTCCCTCTGGCTTCAGAATCCACGAAAACTCAGCCTTGATCCATTCAATGGGAGAGCTGGATTGTCTCTTCCCTTCATTTTCCAGGGAGCTCAGAGAATGGCCTGTGCTGGGCAGAATCCAAATCTCGAATCTCTTTACTTTGGCGTGAGTTTCATGCTCATAAAAACAAGGCGCTGATAATACTAACTGTAGCCCAGCACAGTGCAAACAGGGCTGAGGAGGCTACACACGCATCTCTAACAAATGCACCAGTCCTGACTGGCTTCCCTCTGTTATTCCAGACTTGGGCTCCTCCGCTCCAGGTAGACAGCCCCTGCTGTGTTAGCCCTTCTCCTCTCCTAAGCAGACCCTGCCACCACTGCCTGAATAATGTGATGATCTGGGATGTGTCTAGAAGGGTGCCTTAAGAATGAGGCTGAGACCCTCAAACTCATTGCATGTGTGACTGAAAGGTGAAGGTCTCCTAGCGGTGAAGTCCCAAGGCAGCAGCTCCCCGGCCCACTGCTGGCTTTGGTCAGGGTGCAGGTGGTGGCGGGAGAATTGTAGCCGTTTCCTCGCTTGGGGCTGAGCAGCCAAACAACAACAGAACCATTTCACATTTGAAGAGCTGTTTGCTCCAGCCCCATGAGTTCACTCCCCCCATCTGCTTTATCTCATGGACCCACCGTATGCATCTCAGCCTTTGTCCTTGCACCCTCATCTTCTCCCGCCGTGCCATCTGCTGTGTCCCTGTGGCCTTAATCCTTCTCCTCTCTCCACTTCTCTGCTCTCTCTGCCCCGCATTCTGAACTTCTCAGCACATCCCCATCTGCTTCTCCCCACAGCCCAGCACTTTGCTGGAATTGCCTCAGCGTCCCTCTGTTCTAGCACTACCCTGTTCTCTTCCCACTGGGCCTGCCTCTGCTGACCTCAATCCCTCTGTCCAGCACCCAGTTGGACTGTGTTGTGCTTGCTGCCCCACTCTGGCTGTCTTGCCTCCCGTATCGGTCTACACTTGGTTACAGTCTGCAGATTAATCGAAATGGGCGCCGTTACTTGGCAGCACATTCCCATGGTGAGAAAAAGAACGTGTCAAAGCAGACTTGCCTAACTGGTCATCCAAGGCAGAAGCAACCTGGGTACCGTTTGATTCACTCAGTGGCTTGCTCAGTGCATGCATTGTGCCTACAGGCAGAGGCCTGGGGATCCTACCTTTTTGCAGTCACCAGCCATTCCATCTCCCATTTGTGAGAAAACTCCTAGCATGAGCTACCCAGGAAGCTCCCTCTTTTTCCTACTGTCGATAGCCATGCTGCACTTCACTGGAGCAGTCTGTCCATTAAGGCTGGGGGCAGTTCCCATCACTGACTTGGGTGTAAGGCAAGTAGATATTCCACCCCACCACCACTCCAGCCTATGATCCTGTCTTCACTGGACATGGAACCAAGTGTAATCCACGTTAGATGTTACTAAGACCCTGTCTCCACCATAGGAACTACCATGGTGAAGGACCTGGTTGCAATACAGTTGTCCCCCAGCAAAGGTATGAGGTGAGTCAGCCTGGCAATGTAGGAGGGATGAACTATGGTTGAATCGTGTTCTTAAGCCATGCTAAAGCTTGGACATTTGCAGAGCTGTGGGGAATGTGGTTCAGTCCTGCCTACACCTCCAGGCAAGGTTTCTGAGCACTGCTGGAACCAGGAGCAGGGGAACCTGTGCTCTGTGCTTATTCTGGAGTGCATGCTGGCAAAAATCTGAAGCAACCACATAAGGACCTGTGGGACTCACCTCCAACACTGTGACAATGGTTTAGCAGACCGAAGGAGCCCTTGCTTCAGGAGCCTAGCCACTAAGTACATGGGGAAGCCAGCAGCCAGGAAGAATCCTGTGCTCTGGGAGCCTCTCCCGAGAGGTTGGGGAGAAGGAAAGAGCCAAGTGCATGGGGAAGCAGACAGCTCAGCTCTGTCTTGCAGCCCAGGGCTCCAACCCTAGAGTATAAATGTACAAAGGAGGCGGAACTGAGCTTCCGCAAGGTTGCTGAGCTCTAAGCCAAAGAGCTGAACCCAGATTTCTCAAGCTTTGCTGGAGAAGTACAGCTATTTAGCTGCATCCCATTGATCCTGGTGAGAGGTACTTGGATGCATTCGTGCCCGTCTTGTGGGAAATGCTGGTACTGAGATCTCAGACCCTGTCCCAGTGTAGA
Organism: Chrysemys picta bellii; assembly: GCF_011386835.1. Taxonomy (NCBI): domain Eukaryota; kingdom Metazoa; phylum Chordata; order Testudines; family Emydidae; genus Chrysemys; species Chrysemys picta. Next base: position 34,795,034 of record NC_088803.1, on the reverse strand, counting down.
TACATCAGCTATTGTACTTCCTTATGTTTGCCTGGGACAGCACTCAAGTCGCAGACAGCAGCATGTGGGTGAAGAGCTAGGAGCAATTTACTGCCTTTCTTGGTTGTTGTTCTTGGGTTGTTGTTTCAAGTGAAGGGTGGGGAAAGCCCTTGGCGTGAGGTTCTCACATGAGAAGGGTACGTGTACAGTGTATCAGGGATAGGAGAACCAGCCCAGATTTAATCCGAACCCACCTAACCCTGGGGCTTCTCACTCATTTGAAAGTGTTTGACTGACTGGCTTTGCCTGTTCTCACTGCCAAGTCACAGCCAGGAAGGGAATACAGGGGGAGCGACTAGCATAGTGATCTTGCTGACCCAGACAACTAGAAAGCCCTGGAGATCTTGCGAGCTGATCTCCTGAGAAAGCCTGAGCAAAGACATTCAGGCACAGTGAAATGAGCATCTGTGATCCTGCCAGCCCTGGGATGGAGATAGAGTTCCCACAAGCTCAGGGAGAGTTCTGCACAGATAGCCCACAACCAAACATCTGAACCTCTCCCCGGAGATCAACAGTGCAGGCATGATCAATAAAGCTCAGTGTTATGTACCTTGCTGTCAAGACTCAGGGCTTGCGCTGAAGGAGCTCCTCATGGCCTGGGACCCAATGTGTCCATCACTACTGTACGGTACAGCTCCTCAATGCAGCCCCAGTGGTTTTACACGTGGCCTAATGCACCACAAGGCAGGGCCCTCTGTCACCATGCTTGCATGGCATGATATTAACCTGAGTGGTCACAAGGATGCTTCAGGTTAACAAATGCAGAGGCTGAGCACAACACGGAATCCAGGCTGGGGCATTCAGGTGACATTCGTCTACCCCGTTCCTTCCCTGGAGACCCCAGCACCCAGCTGGGTGTGGAGCAGTGGGGGTCCCCTCACTCTGAGCTCTCTTGCTGTGACTTTTCCAGGTCAGTGGTGTTAGCTAATTCATTATTCCAAGTGAATGAACAGGTGGAGGGAGCCCTCTAGCAGTCTAACCCTAGAGGAGAGGTTAGTAGCAAATGCTAGCCAGGTGGAGGTAAACTCTGGACTGGAGGGTTTTTTGAGTCTCTCCCTTGGAAATGGACTTTGGTAGCAACACCCCATTCTCCCCTTTTGGGGGATTCCTGGCTGCTGTTTCTGGGCAGTGGTTTGACTGTGTTCTGCTTTGTTTCCACTGCAGGAGCTACTGTGCATACGTGGTGCAGAGAAATGTGACATGCACCCTGCAGGATGGGGTGGAGAGCTACGTGAAGGCAGAATATCACAAGTGCAGCTGGGGGCCCAAGTGCCCAGGGAAAGTCCTGTGAGTACATGTTGGACGTAGCCATGGGAGTGGCATGGTAGGATCCCATGGTCATTTAGACTGAACGCTTGCCCTGGTGTAACACATATGGAAATATGAGTGTGCTGCTTTCATGTCACTGTCCCCGGGCCGGGCCACATACCTCCTGCATGGATGAAGCTTATTTGGCTTTCTGCATACACTAATGATGGGGAGGCAGTGGGTTTGCATCTCTGAAATGTGGGTGTAGTGGAAATTGCATCAGAAAAAGAGGTCCAGTGGATGGGGTACTAGCTGGGGCTGCTCATTCCCAAGAGTTCAAAGCACTGACCTTTCAGTTTGAGTATTAATACCCTCATTTGACAGACGGGAAACAGTGGTATAGGGAGGTGAAGCAACGTGCCCAGAATCACACAGTCAATCAGTGGTGAAATCATGAACAGAACCCTGTATACGGTGTTCATTTCTGGCCAGCCCATCTCAAAATATACAGAAGCAACAGAAGGTGGTTCAGAGACAGGCAGACAGAGCCAAGAGACTTCTGAATGAGGAGAGATTGGAAGGACGGGGATGGTTTAGTTTTGAGAGATAACTGAGTGGACATGTTAGAAGTACACAAAATATGGAACGATACAGAGATGATAATAAATCATAATACTCAGCTCATATACAGCACATTTCATCCATAGATCTCAAAACACCGTACAGAGGAGATTGGTATCATTAGCTTCATTTTACAAATGGGGAAACTGAGGTACAAAGAGGCAACATGCCTTGTCTAAGGACAGCAGCCAAGCCAGGAACAGAACCCAGGTCTTCTGAGTCCTAGGCCAGCATGCCAGCCACTTGTCCATCCTGCCTTTCCCTGGGAGCATCCTAGTTACTATCTCACAGAACAGAGAACAGCTAGCAAGACATTTAAAATAAGTCAAAGAAAATACTTTTCTTTGCCATGCATTACAAATCTGTGGCACTCATTGCCACAAGGCACCACTAAAGTCAGGAACCTAGCAAGACTCAGAAAAGGATTAGACATTTTGATGGATGGTACAGTAAAGTCAATCACAGTTGCATTAGATAAGGTAAAAACATAAGGGATACAGCCCTTCATGCTTCAGGGCATAAGCCAACCACTACCTGCCTGGGATAGGAAGAAACTTCCCCTTAGGGGACGACATGCCGTAACTCTCCATTACAAGGTCATGGGTGGGGAGGGTGTTGCCACCTACCTCTGAGGCAACTGCTGTTGGTCACTGGAGGAGACAGGATACTGGACTGCTACTAGATGGATCCATTGAGCTGACCTGGTTTGGCAGTTATTGTGCTTCTCCATCTCTAAAGCCCCTGAGCTAACCACTGGACATTGATGCCATCACTTGAGGCTCCCTGGTCTCATTTCCTAGAGCTGTCTCTGAGTGACTCAAGGAAGAGGGGGCAGCACAGACCCCATCCTTTTGACCCAGGAGCATTAGCCAGGACTCCCTCTGGAGCCCATGACTTCTGCTCCTTAAGCAGCCTGAGGGAATGCAACCACAGGAGCTCACTGCACTATGACCTGGAAGTGAACCCGTGTCTCCTTGGCGACAGCACCCAGCCTAGTGCACTAACCACTAGGTCCCTGGGCCAGCCAGACTCATAGGGCAAGACAAATATGACCTGTGGGTTTTCCCTTTCCTTCCCCCATGGTGCTACTCCCTTGGAGGGAGCTGGTCCCTGGCCCAGCCATTAGGGTGCTCAGGGCTAGAACGACTGCTCTGAAGAGCGAACAGATTTCCAAAAGCAGATGCCCTTAGTTTTTTATTTCCTTTTTTTTTGGGTGGGGGGGAATGCCATTTAAACCCAAATGCACTGCTCCCCCTGGGGAGAGAAAGGACAGGGGCCCTGATGCCCCAGACCTACCAGCACACTGCTCCCACTGGGGACATAAGGGGCAGGAGAGAGTTGTGTGTGAGGGGATCACTCAAGGCCTCTGTCCCAGTTAGGGAGCAGAAGGGCAGCCTCTGGTCCTGCCCAGCCCCAGCAGTTTGGAGACACTGCTAGTGGGTTTGCAGTTTGGAGACCCCGCCCGCACCAGCACATCTCCCACCCTTCTTTCCAACCAACCCTGCCCTCTCTTCCCGTATCCCACCAAGAGGACGAATGGATGAGGCCCACCTGTGGTGTGATGGTCTCCGGTGCACTAATGCTACCCACAGGCTCTCATCCAGTAGCCCCATCCCACCAAAGGGCAGCAGGAATGAAATCAAGTCGCTGTCCCATTGGTGGAGTAAGGCAGCCCAATGCAGCTATATCCACAGTATCAAGACTGGGTGAACTCATGTGCTTTATGGAGGTGGTCTGATAGGTCCCCCCTCCATGGGCACCTGCCTCAATTCATCTGGCAAGGATTCTAAGCAACTGCACAGTAATGGCTGGGGGAGAGCTGGCTGGGGGGAGGGAGTCAGCAGAAAATTCCAATAAAAATTAAAATAATGTTGGTTTTGCCAACATTTTTCATGAACATTTAGGGAAACATTTTAATTTGGAACCTCTGCCACAGTGCCCCCTGCTCCCATTCTTTTCTAGGGAGTGGCTCTCCCATCGGCCTACATCTCCCATGATACATCATGGTGAGGAGGAGGTGGTGCATCATGGGACTCCCTGGTCATAGTGCATCCTGGGAGTTGTAGTCCAGGAGGGGAACTTCCTAGAGAAGAATGAGCAACTGAACTACAACTCTCCTGAGGTACTGGAGCAGCATATTTTGGTTGTCAGGAGTTAGTTGTTGGCTTTTTAATCTGGTTTTGGGTTTTTTTTGAGGAAAAGTCCAACATTTCTGTGGAAAAGAGACAATTTTGGTGAACATTTTCATTTTGTCCATACTCCAATTTGATAGAAAAATTTTGACCAGCCCAAGTCCAGGGTTCAAATGCAGGGGGGGAAAAGGTGTAGACCATGGAAAGAGAGCCTGCCCATTTCCTTTACCAGGAAAGTATTTTTAAACACCCTGCCATCTAGTAATGGTCCAAGGGAAAAACCCTGCTGTTCAGCAAACCCAGGGCTGGAATAAGACTATTTCCTTTCTGCTTCTCTAGCATCTGCATCCAAGAAGCTAAGGACTTGTGTGGACATTAATTTGGCCTCACACTGCCTGATAGCTAAGCAGGATTGTAATCCCATCCCCCTCTCACAGATGGGCAAGCTATCCCAGGGAAGTTAAGGATCTGATTGTCAGAGCCCCCACATCTCATATTGAATCCCGGGGCCTGAAAAGGTCTTTCACTGAGCTCAGTGCATCGGGTGCATGTTGGGTGCCAAGTTCTCTTGGAAACCTGACTGGCAGATCAGCAGCAGGGCTAAAGCAGAACCCAGAAGCCATGACTCTCAGCCTTTGCTATGCTCCCTGGCAGAGAAATTTTGGTAGTGTCAGTTGAGTAGGAGGAGAATGAATGAACTCCAGCAAAGGCAGGGAAATCCCCACATTTCCCCCCTCCCTCAAAAAATATCATAACCACTAGAAACCTCACAGTTGTCACTATGCTGCATTCTCTAGTTTGCATGGGACTTCTGTGAGATTGGGGAGGGGGAGAACTCAGACCACTTGAGCTAAAGGAGAATCTCCACACGCTGATAGCAGTATAGGGCCTATGACACACCATTTTGAGTCCATCTGGTGGAAAGCAGTAGTATACACATAAAAGCCTGTTCTTTGTATGCATCCATAGTTAGCCAAACTCACTCTCAAGCATCTGGGGGTGGCAGGCGTTCACCCAGACTTGCTGGAACAATTTTTATAGTGGGGGTGCTGAGACTCATTGACCCAAACTGTAAACCTTGTATATAATGGAAACCACTTCAAGTCAGGGGTTGCTGCAACACCCCCTGCACCCTAGTTCCAGCACCCATGAGTTCACCTCACTCAGACACGGGTGTGAAAGCTCCTCCTAGGTTCTCCAAGCTGACACTGTGCTGCACAATGGCACTCACACCACCACTGCAGCAGTGGAGCTAGACTCTAGCTCCGAAAGCTCAGCCCATCCTCCACCACTTGAGCTAAGGATGGTGGTCACGCTTGTCCCTGAGCAGCATCTATGACAAAGTTGCACTGTTCAAATTCTCCCCACTAGAGGTCAGCAGTGCACAGGCTGTTTCTGCTAGCTAGCCAGTTGGTAACCAGCCCCACTGAGCACTGACCTGCTCCCACTCCCTGCCCCATTGCATCCCTTCAAACACACACACACTGAACCAATGGCATTTGCTGAAAGAGGCCGCATTGGCCAGCTGCACTTTTTACACCGCTTGGAATGCTGCACACAAGAGCGAGGCAGTTTTTCCAGGCACTGTTGATCCAGCTGCAATAAATACTTCCTGTTGCTGGCATTCAGGGAGTTGGGGAGGGGGGGGTTCTTAATTGCAGAAGGGCAGTGTGTTCCTCATCATGAGTGGTGCCAGAGGGCAGCGCAGCAGGGCTGGGAGCGCCTCGTGCGCCAGACGCCTTGCTCGCCCCATCCCGAGTTCCACTTACAACCCCCCGCCTCTGCCAAATGCAAAGAGCGACAGGCTGCAGCCCAAACGTCTGCTCAGAGCCGAGCCGATGGCTTGTGCCAATGTTGTTATTGACAGTGGCTGAGCTCGGCAGCTTTTACTGCGCACCACGATATTTCCGGGCAGGCTTAAACACTCTATAAAAAATACCATAGTAACTTGGAGACTTCTGGAGGGAGGAATAATAAAAAGCAAGCTGCTTTTTCCAGCCCCTGCTCCCCCTTTCTGACCCTCGCTTGTGTTTCCAATTGAACAAACAGCAGCTCACGGCAGGTTCCTGCGCAGCATGGCGTTCCGTGGGGGCTGGCCAAAAGGAGGCTGGAGGAACTGGCCGCTGAGCAAAACCCTTCCCAGTGGACAGGGACTAAAAGCACCAACCAGAACAAGCCCTCCTTTCCCAAGCACATTGAGAGGAGCTGTGCTAGAGCTGCCCTGTGACCGTAGCTCGGTGATGCTCTCCCTTTGGAGAAGGTGCAGCGTTTTGTGTGTGTGTACTTGGCCACATACATATAAATCAGTGTCTGTATACATCCACCTGTGTATGTACTAGGGCATGTATGTAGATTATACACCCACATCCAAGTGAATATAGGCAGAAGTGCAGGAGATGTGCACATGCATCCATGGCTGTGCATGTCAGTTCATGCCTTGCACCTCACTTAGCCATATAGCATCCCTTGTATGAGTGCATGTCTGCACTTGTGTGCATTAGAACAACATAAGGTGCTCCCCAATGGGCGAAGACATCTCCCTTTGTGCTCGACATCTGGGTAGCATATTCTCCATACCATGCAGTAATGCACATGCAGAGTTCTTCCGAAGTGGAGTAGAAAGCTGAGGGGCCCAACTCAATAAATGTTTGAGAGAGTTGAACATTTTCAGTGTCGCCTTTCTACTCGGAAATGCTGTCGGCAAAATCAAAATGGTTCAGAGGGATGTTGATTTCAACTAAGTTTAACTGAAAAAAACTGAAACTATTTCAGTCAAAATGGAGTATTTTGTTTCATCTTGCTCAATTTTTCTTGTTTTGACTTAATTTTTTTGACATTTATATTAATATGATTATATTAATATATTTGTATTATATGTAGCATGTTTCAGCAGTGGCAAAATGTTTTGTTAAAGTGATTGCAATGTTTCCGAAGTGAAATATATCAGAATTTCAATTCCATGGTAAATTTCACCTTTTTGTGCCGACTCGGACCAAAGGGAATTTCAAAATATTAGAATTTCCTGCAGAGCAGCAATTCTGTTTTCAGAGCAGCTCGAACATTGGTTCAGCTCACTTTGGGAGCAAAGATTTGGGTCCGTTTTCATTCTGTCCCAATTGGTTCCCAAGCTCTGTGTTCATACAAGGTCACTGGAACTCTGGCAGGGATGAGGCCTAGAGCGAAAGGGAGGAGAGGGGGGAGTTTACTCCTGTCCTAATGATAGCTGTTGAATTCACATTAGTGACATCACTGATGAGATAGAGTGAGGGGAAGATGAGGTGGGATTAAAGTAGAGGGTTGCTGTTTGAAACATGCACAGGAAGGATGGTCCAGTTGTTACATCCCAGCTCTGCGTTCTAGGGTCAGCTCTCTGCCCCATTATTAAAGGGCCCTAGGATGTGTCTCTTAAGCCTTTCTCACACTTTCCCCTTCTGTAAAATGTGGACAGTAAAATGTGCCACGCAGGAATGTTGTAAAGCTCATTCTATCACCAAAAGTGAAGGACTTTGAGAGTCTTGGCTGGCAGGCGGTGAGTGAGGTACAGAGGGTTATAACAACATCCACCCAACCCACAATGCTTCCCATGAGGGGAAAATACAGATATTGGGCACTGCTGCCCTCTACTGCTTAAAAACAATCAGTATTTTAGAGCAAGTACAGCAAGTGGGGGTTTATTCTAACGATGTTCCATTCTAGAAACATTCTCCTAAATACAGACGTCTTTCTAAAGGTATTTGACCAGTCCTGTAACATTCCACAGGAAAGATCTCCCTCTCCCATGCAATTCTATGGAGTTATTAAAAAACAAACTGGAAAAGGTTTCTCTTTTAAATTCTGTAACATTTGAGGCATTTCCACCAAGCCTCTGAGTTTTTTCTTTCTTACACAGGCAGTCATTTACTGTGTATTTGTGCAAACTTTAGCAAAATGAGGCCCATTGTAGTTGCCCTCCAGATGCTACAGCAATACCTAAGTTTAATAATACAAATTATATTGCTAGTGGTCTTTGATTTTCAAAGTGAGAGTCACAGCAAAGCAAAGAAAGAAAGAAAGGTGCATAAGCCATTCTTTGTATGTTCTGCCCCGTCCATCCATCCATGACTTGTCGATCTGACGGTAAGCTCATGGGGGGTGGGGAGCCAGGGCCACCCAGAGGGTGGGGGGCAAGTGGGGCAATTTGCCCCGGGCCCTGCAGGGGCTCCGCGAGCCTTGGCCAAGAATCCCTTCCCTGGCTACTCACCCAGCGGCGGTCTGGGTCTTCGGCAGCACTTCGGCGGCGGGCCCTTCAGTTGCTCCGGGTCTTCGGCGGCATTTCGGCAGCGGGTCCTTCAGTGCTGCCAAAGACGGCGAGTGAGTGAAGGACCTGCTGCCGCAGACTCGGAGCGCCACCCAGTGAGTACAAGCACCGCAGTGGGTGGCGCCTTTTTTTATGTCCGCTCCCCCGCTTTGCCCCAGGCCCCCTGAATCCTCTAGGTGGTCCTGCGGGGAGCTGTCTCTTGCTCTGTTTGCACAGTGTATGGTGCAAGCTCTGTTGGGGCCTGTAAGGCAGTTACAGTTGGGCCTAGATCCACCTACATGATAGTGTGTGGACTAGGAAGAGAAATGCCAATAACGGTTACTATTTATCATCTCCAGCATGGCAAGAAAGGTGGCTGATTCAGGACCCCCCTAAAGTGCTCAAGATCTAGATTTCAGTTCGTGACTCTGCTCTCCCTTCCTTCCTCCCTCATCTCCAAAAAGGTACCGCACCTTCTACAGACCCAAGTACAAGATTGGCTACAAGACAGTGACTGAGCTGGCATGGAGGTGCTGCCCAGGACTCATGGGAGAAGGGTGCCATGACAGCCCTACTGACCAACCAGGCCTGCTGCCCCAGCGCCCCAGCCCTAAGATTCCTCCTGGTCACAAGATGTTTCCAGGTCCTAGAGTTCCTCCCCATCCCCAAATCCACCCTGAGCCGTTTCCAGGTCCAAAGAAGAACCACTATGGTGAGTGATTGAGCCCTTCCCGGGAAGCTGCATTGCCTTTGATTTCACACCCACAGGTTATGGTTGCACAGAAACTCATGACACAGTCGGCCCCGTTGTTAGCACTCTCAGCAGAGACAGCCAGGACGGAGGCCTGCTCACGCACGATTCAATTACTGCAGTGGCTGTACGTTGACATAACTTAGATCGACTTAATTGTGTAGCGTAGACCCATAAGGAAGAGCCCCTCCAGCGTAGGCTTGGGCCACAATGACAGGGCACCGTGAGGAAACTTACATTACTGCAGTTGTCAGAGAACTTCCCTCACCCAGGCTGTTAAAGCACCTTTCACCAGCACCTGTGCACAGTGCTGGTTGTAGCTGGGCTCCTGCAGCATTTCGTGGGGCTGGGTTTCTCACACTCACTGCAGCATGGATCATTTGCAGACAGAACGTCAGAGAATTGTAGGATTCGTAAACGTTTATAAGGCAAGTTGGGTTTTAGGGCCATATGGATGGAAGGTAATTCAACAGGTTCCAGCAGCCCGTTCCAGCTGAGCTAACTTCTGCAGTAGAGTGGCTACAAGGTGCCCACGTAAAAGGGGCAGCAGGAACTAATGGAGGGTGTTTTGAAATATACAATACAGTCCCGGCCCTTTAAAAAATTCCTCCCATGTCACAAAAAGGAGGAAATCACCCTCCAGGCAGGAAATTCCTTGCAGGGCAGGTAGAACTCTAAACGGGGGGACTCAACTCTTTGGGAGCAGAGAGGCACGTCTTACCTTTCAGAGGGCTGGGCCGGAACAGATGCTCCCCTACTTTCTTTGACACAGCCCTGCTTTTCCAAGGCTGCTCCCACCTGCAATGCTAAAATCAGGAGATTTCCCCAGTGCTGGGGGCTTGTCTGTGTTCTAATCATGTGCTTGGGGGTGGTGGGAGGTCATCACTGACCAAGTTGCACAGCTAAGTAAGCATGGGGCAATGTGCCTCCCATTCCCTGCGGATGGAGGGGAAAGAGCCGAGGCCAAGAGGTGGGGCAGGGATTTGGGTTTTGAGCAGCCAGGCTTGCTCGCATTTTACCTTGTAGGGAACACAAGGAGAGTTGGTAAGTTAGGGCCTGAGTCAAAGCCCACTGAAATTAATGGGAGACAACGGTAGACTTTGCATTAGGCTGCAGCAGAACACACCTAGCTGGAGCATCTGTACGTACAGATGTCCTGTAGAGGCTGGGCGCCCCGCTAGAGTGGGTAGCCCTGAAAACACTCCCGGTACCTAGAGTAGCCGCAGTGTCGGTCTCTGCTTAGGGCAGCAGGAACCCCATGGAGTGGCAGATACAGAAGTTTTACATACGTTGTACAGCCAGTTTGCCCTGTGGAGCAAGAGGGTGCAGAGGAAGGAGGCAGTTCTCTAGAGCTATCTGAGGCAAGTGGGGTGGGACAGGACACTGGGCTCTGCAGCCTCATCAGACTGCTCAAGCCACAGAGGAGCCCTTTCCAGCTACCCACGGCCCAACCCTTGGCCAAACGCAACAGACATCACTTCTAATGGGGACTGAACCCATCATCCTCTAAAATACAGGCCTCTACCCCGTTTACTATCAGTAAAGAGCAGGGATTACACTTGCTGGATCCAGGTATTATAGGGAGACATGAAGTCAGGCCCAGAGAGCCACAGTCATTAATACACAAAGGGAGCAGAAGAATAGAGACTTTCAGCTATTCACCACCCATCTCCTTGCAGTTATGGCCTGCAGCTATATAGACATAAGAAAACATTAAAAACCCATGGCTGCCCCATACCACTGACTCAGGTTCATGGGGCTCAGGCTAAGGGGCTGCTTAATTGCAGTGTAGATGTTGCAGATTGGCTCTGGGACCACGCGAGGTGAGCTGCAGCCCAAGCCAGAACATCTACACTGCAATTAAGCAGCCCCTTAGCCACAGTCAATGGGCTCGGGCTAGCCACAGGTTTTTAATTGCAGTATAGACATACCCAGGAAGGCCAGGTGGGCTGCTTGCCATGTTAATCATCTGAATACCAGAAAGTTGAATGCAAGCAACAGGACAGGCGGAAGTCAGAATTAAGGTGGAGAAAGCTGTAGTAGTCGTCGTTGTTGTCGTCATCATCTTCCCCTCTGTTTCTTCTCTGATGTAGGCAGGAAGATGCCTGGCATCTTTGGGGACAGGCTGGACCGGCTGGAAGAGGAGGTAAGGCGCCTCTCGCAGTCCTACGACAGCCTGCACAATGTGGTGAGCGGCCTGGGGGATCACCTGCGTCTGGCCATCCAGGAGGATACCAACAAGATGATCGGGTCTCTGATGAACAGCCCAAGTGTGCCCGACTCAACAGTGGGCTTTGGGGTCATTCCCGATGGGATTGTGGATGTGGCTGACAAGGCGGACATCACCACCTATCCACCCGTGGGTGAGATCCTGGCCAAGGTGAGCGAGGTGAGCGACGTGCTGAAGACCAAGACAGATTTGCTCAATGAGGTGCACGGCCTGGTCCTGGACCATGACGGGCAGATCAAACACCTGCTGGAGTCAGCTAGGCCATCACCCCTCACCTCCATTGACATGTTGGAGGAGTATGTGGACACCCGGCTGAGCAACCTGCGAGCAGAGATGCTGGATGGCTTTGAGAAGAAGCTGGTGAAAATCCAGAGCACATGCGACTTCAGGATCAAGGAGGTGCAGCAGCAGTGTGAAGAGGAGAAAGCTGCCAACTTGCGGCTACAGCAGACCCTGGACGGCAAGGAACTGGAGATCAAGAAGGAGATCTCCCAGCTAGAGACCCAGATCCAAGGGTTGACCGTGGTGGAGAGCTGCTGCGGCAACCTGAACTACCTCACCGAGCGCATGGACATCCTGGAGAAGGGCCTGCACAGCATCTCTGAGTCCCAGAAGAACCTACACTCACAGCTCAATGGTGAGTTCTCCACCATCACCCTGGGGAGCCTTGTTGAAGGGCGCTTCGAGGACCTGGAGGCGAGGCTCAATGCTACAGAGAGAGAGACTGGCAGCTGCTGCTCCAGCTTGGAGGACAGCATGATGGGCCTGGTGGGGTCAGAATTGGATGGTGTGAGGACCTCGTTTGAGGACAAAATGAGGACCTTGGAGGACAGGTTCATGACCATTGTGGGGGAGCTGAGCAATGTCAGTGCCCCAGCGGGTCTGGATGGAGCCATGATGCCCTTGCTGGAGGGAGAGCTTGCCAACATGAGGAAGCAGACAGGCGAAAGACTGGAGGTGCTGCAGAGCCGGCTCACCACCCTGGAGAGCACCTGCTTACTAGGCTGTGCCTCTGCTTCCAAAGATGTGGAGACCTTCCGGACTGAAATTGAGGACTGCCAGAGCAAGAACCAGGATCTGCTGCTCAGAATGGATAGTAACAACGACCTCCTGCGCAAGTTGAATGCCACCATCCTGGAGATCCAGAGGCGGATTGAGGAGGAGGCAGCCGGCTCCCTGCAAGGCGAGATCACCCTGCTCAAGATCAACCTGAATACCGTGAGCAAATCCCTGACAGGGCTCAAGGACTCTGTCTCCCAGTACTCCAACACCGTGCTGCACGTCAACTCTTCACTGGACGAACACGAGCGCAAGATAGAGGACGAGGTGCACTCCATTCAGGAGAAGGTCAGCGACCAAGGCTCGCAGCTCATCTTCAGCAACAAGCGCGTCCTGAACCTGAAAGGCGATCTGGAGAGACTCAAAGCCAGGATCGTGAATGACCTAAGCAACTGCAAGAATGCCGCACACGTCCTGCAGAAGGAAGTGGCCCAGTTCGACAGCCGTGTGGCCCAGGTGGAAAACATGTGTGGCGGGCTTGGTGCCATGACGGGGAGCCTGGACATCATCCGTGATGAGCTGGAGAAGCACACAGGCAGCCTGTGGGGCTACATGGACCATATGAATGGGACTTTGGCCGCCCACTCTCAGGAAATAACTGTACTGAAGGACAACTTGCTGGATTGCCAGGCCAAAGTGACAGAGCTGGCCGAACAGGTCACCCACTTGGAAGGCGCTTTAGAGGGGAAGCAGCATTAGCTATACTGAAACCCACCTCTCTTTATCCTTGAAGAACAGAATTAACTTATATCACACAGACTCTACTGTGACAATGGGTTGTTTTTTTTTTAAATATAAATGGAAAGCTGCTATAATCCCTTCTCCCATTTCTTTAATTTTTTTTTCTTGCCTGAGAAAAGTGAAACCCTACAGCCCAAGTCATCCCTTTGCCATACTGAACTGGACTGGACTTGATATCCCTTCTTGTCACTTAGCAGCTGTCCTAACAACATAGGAGATCCTGGTCATAGCTGGGTGGTTGTTATGTAGCTGTGACCCAGGAATGACAGTTCAGGACCAAGCTCAAGGCAGAATCATTTTGGAGGATTTATTCTATCCAAAGCAATCAAACTCTGTATTTGTAAGGCAGGATGGACAAACTCTGTTCCTAAAGGATCACATGCATCTTACCCACTGGGGCAAAGAGATAGTCAGGGACCCACCTTTGCAACACCCACCAGGGGATATTTGGATTTTTACAGGGAAAGCCTTCTAGCATGTACCCTGGGGAATTTTATTCCCCTTTTTGACACAATGGCTTCCATTCTATTCATCTGAGCCCAGGTTTCTCTCTCAACTAATGCCTAAGCCAATTTAAAATTAGATGCATTCCCCATCCACCCACCCCTTTTGACAGGCATCATAGGGGGATATGTATTAAGACAACATAGGTCTATAAACAACCCTCTTCCTCCCCTGCTACTCCTGAGTGTAGCGCCTTTGCTCAGCTTCCTCCATCTTGCCAGTTGTGCTATGGAGCACACAGTGTGCCCTGTTAGAGATTCAACTAGTTTAAGCGTGGCATTTTGGGGGAGTCCATTTTAGGACTGTACTGGGCCTGAATTTAATAAGAACAAGGGGTGCTGGGGGTCCTGTGTGTTTGCAGGCCAAGGACTGCAAATTGGACACAGCTCTTTGCTTGTTGCCTAAGTCACATTGGAAGCCAGGTCTCCAAAGATGAAAAGCCAGGGCATTAAGCCATGATGCCCCCCCAGCCCTGCGGAGTAAGTTAAGCAATAATGGGGATATGTGCAGGTGCTCTTATCCCATAAATGGCTTTACTTCCCACGCTACTCCAGGTATAGATTTGGGGAAATAGGATTTATCTGTTCCCAGGCTGCACAGGGCAACGTGAGTTCATGTCCACTATCCCATCGTCACATAGACAGGAGTGGGCAACTGGGATCACAGCCACTTCACATACCCCAGGGCCCCTGAAAGCCTTCTTGGCTATGCGACTTCCCTAGAGAGGGACTTCCTTTGTCAAGTGCAGGCAGGAGGCGAAGGTAAGGGCAAGTCTCTCACAGTGCCTTTGAAAGCAGAACCCTTCCTGGAGGGTGGGGGGATGTTAATCAAGGGAAGCTCAACTCAGCAGCATCATTTGGGAGATCTCCACATTTCACCCAGTTTTCCAGCTGGGCTGGATGAGGCACAAAGGAGCCCAGTGAGGCGTCAGATCCTTGAGTGGTTCTGGTGAGCTAGGAACGGGGATTCACCCCACAGTGGAACCAGGAGGTGCCGGGGGCCCTCTGCTCCCACGTCTGGGCCATTTCACCTTAGTACTATGGCACGTTTGTGACATCCAAGGACTTGATTCTGGTACTCAGACTGGCAGGAGAGTTCCTCTGCTACAAGCTATAGCCCAAGAAACAAGGGAAAGGTTCAACTCCAGTTTCACATAGAGTACACAGACTGACGAACTAGCAGGAACCCCCTCTGCACAGACTGCAGTGATGGAGGACAAAACCCAGCTACCCTTCGGCTATGGCCAGGGTTGCTTGGCTAGGTTGGATTTGGTCACCGTGAAAAGAAAGCAGAGTGTCTATTTCAGCTACCCTGGCATTGGGGTGGGGGGAGGGAGAGAAAGCTGCCACTATACATGCTATTCATGGCTCTAATTTAATCTGTCACACTAGGCCTGCTTCAGTTCTTCTCTTCACCTGCTGCCACCGCAGCCCTGGGCCCCGACTTTCCTCCCCATCGCCCTCTTCCACTCATTTTTGGGCATTCTCATCCCTTGTCTCCTCCTATTACCACATTTCTTCCCTGTAGTGTAACCCATTGCACCTGAGAGTCAGGCAGAGGCTGAAACTGGGCTCTGAAGAAAATGCCCCCTTTGCTCCATTTCCTCATTAAGCACATAGTAGCAGCTTGCCGCACAGAACAGCTGGAAACAGCCTTTCCCATGTGATACAGCTTTAACGTGAGCCCCGGCCTGGGAGGGAAGAGCATTCCCCCTTTTACTGAATAGCTGGGGATGCAGAGCTCAGAGAGGAAGGTAGTGAGAGGAGCACTGACCAAGGGTGCCCCCTGAGACCATACATGTTCTCCAGCACAAATCCATGACTACTCCACCCTTTACCAGCTGGGCTTTCAGTGCTGCATGGAATCAGGCACTTCTCCATGCCTGTACTCAGCAAGGACAGTGGACTAACAAAGGTGAGAGATGTCTCTCCACTGGGTGGGAAAGAGGCCCTAGAGCAAAGCTGGACCATCTCCTGGCCACCACAGAAAAATCCCTTCTCAGCCCATGACTACCTTTAGCTCTCTCAACCCAGAGAAGTAACTTACAGCTTGTGCTCTCTGTACTGCTCCATGCTTCCAGATAGCCCTTTAGCAGTAGTTCTCAACCAGGGGTCTGGGGCCCCCTGGGGGGGCCACAAGCAGGTTTCAGGGGGTCTGCCAAGCAAGGCCAGTGTTAGACTTGCTGGGGCCCCAGTCAGAAAGCCAAAGCCCCACCCCAAAGCTGAACCCTGGGGCCCTGAACCCCACCAACTGGGGCTGAAGCCAAAGCCTGAGCACCTTAGCTTCGAGGGAGCCCCGGTGGTATGGAGCCCCAGGTGACCAATTAAGAGAAAGATAAGCTTGATTGTAGGAGATTTGTTTTATCTATAGCCAGTGTGATAGTCTGCATTTCCAAATAGCAAGTGGCTGAGGGGAGCAGCTCCCTGGAGGTCAGAGGGAAAGTAGGCTCTTAAAGCTAACACAAGGTGGGAGGAGGATAGTTTCAGATAGGGCAGGGGGAGAAGCAGTGGGGAGGCATGTTGATCTCTCAGAAATGGTGCTATATTTGAACTCCTTTCCGGCCAGTCACTTGAAGATGCTGACAGTTTGTAGGTCTGTTCTTGGACCATCGAGTTTAAAAGCTAAGTAACATGATGTTTAAATGGGCATTTGGTGCTTTCGAAGGAGGAATCGGATTGTACCTGCATCTTCGCTCCCTGTTGGAGGCGGGGGCTTCTGGGGCAGTTGTGAAATCCCATTAAAGTCCATTTTGAGTTGTTTTTAAAAACTTTGTACATTTGTTCAGATGTTAAAGCTGAAAGACGGTTTGTACTAAGAACAAAAAATAAAACTCCTTGCTGAGGTTTCTGGTATCAAACGACTCCCTTAGAATGAACAGAGGTGCAAGCTCAGGGCTTAGCTTACTGAGAGAGGCAGCCAGGCTTGAGACACAAGAGTTACTTTCCAGAACAAGTTGTTTGAGGGGTGGAAGTTGTGGGGAGGGTGGGTGGGTGTATACAAGAGCACCTTTCAGCTTGGAAGGGGGGGGGGGGAAGAAAAGGGAGAAGGGAAGCAGATAAAGGACCGACATTTAAGCAACTTCAGCCAGCCCTCCCTTGTGACACTAAATTATGACCCTATTTTGCAGAGGGCTGAGCACTCAGTGCCTGAGCTCTCTGGAAAGTCTGGATGCAAGGGTGGGCACTGAGCCCTGTGAACATTCGGGCTTTAAGACCTGAGTTCTGAGGCCGTGACTGCTCTCTAGGGACCACAAGGCTCACAAGAACCTGGCTTGCTTGTTTTTTAAATGAGCGCACAGTCTGCAGTAAGGTCTAAATGGACAGGGGTGCACCCATTTTGTGCCCAGCTGCCAGCCGCGCTGGGATCGAGTTCTGCAGGGGGACAAAGGCAGGGCATGAAATGCATGGTCTCACCTGACACCTACAATGGAAAGCTCCAAACAGCAGAAGCTTCCCTCCTATGAGTTATAGGGACAAGAGCCAATGTGGGATTTGAAACCCATTTTGAGTTCACGCTCCTTCCATGTGGACTAGATGTGGGCACCTGGAACAAGTCACTCTTGCTCTCTGCAAGTGAGACAGGAGGCTCCCTTTGAAGAGACATAGCCCCTAGGGGAGCCACAGTTAGAAAGACAGTGAAGAAAGCCTGGAAGTGCCCAATGCACCTTTTTGACTGAGGTTAGAGAGCTTCCATCTTCCCACAACCTACAGGTCAGGTCAGAACATTTCTGAAGTAGGCTGCTGTACGGCCACAAGTCAGAACCCATGGGTGCTACTCTCACCTCTGCCAACAACTCACTAGCTGGCCTTAAGCAAGTCACATCTTCTGCCCCAATTTCCCTTTCAGTTAAATAGGAGTCAGGCTGGGAAGGCTTAATTGTAAAAAGCACTTTAAGATCCTCCCACTGAAGAACAAGGTCATAGAGCAGGGACTGGCAACCTTGGGCATGCAGTGCGCTAGGGTAAGCCCCGTGGGGGGCCAGGCCGGTTTGTTTACCTGCCGCGTCTGCAGGTTCGGCTGATTGCGGCCCCCACTGGCCGCGGTTCGCCGCTCCAGGCCAATGGGGGCTGTGGGAAGCGATGGCCAGCCCATCCCTCGGCCTGCACCGCTTCCCGCAGCCCCCATTGGCCTGGAGCGGCGAACTGCGGCCAGTAGGAGCCGCGATCGGCCAAACCTGCGGACACGGCAGGTAAACAAACCGGCCCAGTGGGCGGGGGCCCAAGGTTGCTGATCCCTGTCATAGAGGATGAGTGGGAGCACCAGTAAGTGGCCTCATCAAATCCAGCAGGCTGTGGATGCAAATCCCAGAAGACCCTTTCTTCTATTAGTGACATCGCAAGGGCTAAGAACAACCTGCCTGTTGAATGAGCCCATAGCTCATTTCATTGAATAAAATCAGCAGCACTTTAAATAGAACCTCAACCCCTTTGGGAGGGATGGCAGCATCATTCCACATCTGTGCATTAAGGGCAAGCTTCCATAGAGAGGCCCAGGGCCAGGTTTTCAAGAGATACTGAGGCACCTAAAGATGTTGATGGGGGATTTTCGAAGGTCTTACAAAGGCAAGACAGCTGGGCCCTGTCGCAGAACCAGGAAGAGACCTCTGATTGAAGCCCTAGGTAAGCTCATATCCCTGGTGAACTACAAGCTTTAACACCAATTCAGTGGCACCTGTGCTCAGGAGTGATACACAAAACGAGCCAATAGCAGAAGCGATAGAACGAGACAGACACACAGGGCTTAAGGCAATATGTATTAATGCTGTTAGTGACCAACTACTTTAATCCTGACCGTCTTCAGCCTCCTAAAACAAAAATTATTGAGCAATTAAACTGCACCTCAGCTGATCCAAGCTCTGAACTCTCATTGGTTGTTGGGTAGATTAGGATGGGGGAACCCTCCCCTCAAAACAGCCACATCGTAGGTAGCCATTAAGACAGTCTGTGAGCATCAGCAAAATTGTAAATAGCAGCAGTCAGAGTGAAGACCCATCAGTAGATCAACCCAAGGGGATCCACCCACCACCCCTAAAACCAACAAGTCATTTCAAACTTATAAGAACCTCAAGCATGTATCTGGCTTACAAGAAAAACATCCAATCCCTACTGAATAAACAAGCTTTAAATCAAGAACTGGATTAACCCCACCACTACCCCTTGAAGAGGGGGTTCACAGTCCAGAAGGTGTCCAGGGTTTATTAAATGAAACTCCTTAGCAGCAGAAGAATAGGCAGGAGGTGGCAGTGGTTGCTATATCGAGGCCTGGCAGGTTGTCCATCCTCACCAGGTCTCCATTCTCCAGTGAGTCAGGCAAGATCTTCTATGTCAATGAGCGGCAGTGGAGCCCTCCAGTAGGAGAACTGGCTGTACTCTGGCCACAGCAAAGCAACACTAACACCCTGGCCTACCGGGGGGAAGATTAGCTCCACCAGCTCAGTCAGCCGTTCATACCTACAAGGAAAAAGGATCAACATACAGGATTATGAGACCACATTTCTCCTCCTCAGCCCTCATCCAGGCACATGAGCCACCAAAGGGTGCTCAAGGCGCACTCTACTCCACGGCCAACGATGCGTTGTGACTATGCCCATTCAGACCTGGAGTGACTAGCTTCCCATGCCACGTATGCTGCACAGGCTTTCTTGCTCACTGGCATGCAGTTGTGGCCCACCCACCACCCCAGTGCCGACAACACGGCTACCACAACAGTGCCAGTGGTAATAGGAAAGCTGGTGGACTAACTCTGCAGGAGATAGTTCAAGTCAGAGAGGCCTTTTCCCTAGGGAAAGCCCTGTACAGGAAGGAAGTCAGTCATGTTTGTTAGCCACAGGCAAATAAGACTTCCTTGCTGGGGTTCAACCTACTCCTAGGATGCTGACTGTGGAGCCCAACCTTCTCAAAGGGATTTCCCCGCCCCCCCCCAAAGCAGCTACTCCTCTAACCCTTCCCCTGTGCAAGAGGAGAGGGACACAGAGCTGGCATTAACCCCTATTTCATCAGGGATCATCCAGATAGGGCCCCTGGAACCTGCCACAGAATGTTATTGGTATGAGCTTCTCCATATGAGCCATGCAGAAGCTGGACCACAGTAGCCTCCCCACAGTCCAGGTTAGGCTAGGAAGAGCTGAGGGGCGGGGGGTGGAAGACAGGGTCAGAAGCAGCCTGGATAGTTGAGGAGGGAGGGGAAGATGGTAGTAGGGGCAGCCCATGGTATAGAGAGAGACAGTACAGTAGACAGGTAGGCTTACGTGGATTTCTGGTTCTTGGTGAGCTCCCGGATCAGTTCCCCCTTTGGGTTCACTGTGAATATATGAGACTCCGACAACCCCACTTGCTTGTAAGCATCGACATCCTGCCCGAGAAAGATCAACCAGACCAGTTAGAGCCAAGGAAGCACTGTCTGTACCCCCCCCAGGATTGCCCCCTTTCCCCCAGCAAGGAGGATGGCACTCACATGGACTCTGTTCCCAAAGGCAGCGTGGAAGGGCTGCCCCATGGATCCAAATAGGTTTCGGATGTCTGTCAAGCAGGCGATTTTGAATACCTCCGGCTTCTTCTCTATCACCTCCCTGCAACATGAGGGGTGGGAGGTCAGGTCAGGAGCTACAGAGCCAGGCTGGTCCAGGACCTAGGACAGCCAGGACTTCATTGCACTCCCTTGTTCCAGGATCCCCCAGGCGAAGAGTCGAGGGGCAGCAGTCGACCCATCTTAGGAGGGAAGTCCCAGCCTCTCCCCCATCTTATCTGGAAGGCTGTGACTATATAGGTGATAAGAGACGTGAAGGAGCCCAACCCCCACTCACTATCCCCCTCCCCTGGGGGAGACTGCCATCAGCCAATCAAAGCAAGCACATCTGGAGAGGCAATGGAGGCACCTCACCCCTCCTATTACAGGGGAAGGGGAAGTCCCAGAACAAGGGGCTGTTCTGCTTAGCAGCACAGTGCTAAACATCACTGGGGGCGAGACTAAAGGAGCCAGATGCTTTCTAAAGCCAGGACCATGCTGCAGACTTTAATGAATTGCTTGGTATTAAAGCCATTACCAGCATCCTGAGAGGAGTGGCAAAGAGACCCAGACCCAGGGAACAGGCTCTTCTGATGAGGATAAAGCCGGTTTGTGCAGGGATAGGGCTACACCCACAGTGAAACCAGCATTTGGGTTAAGATGCAACGGAGATGGGTGGATTACAGCATTTAAGTCCCATTACATGGGGCAGCAGGGAGAGCGTGTGTGCAGAGGATATTAAAGCAGAGACAGGCTGAACACCCCCAGGGAGATGTTTGGCCAGGAGTTTCAAAGCCTTTGAGATCTTCATCGGAGAGGCCTGCATGGTTCCCGGCACCTGCCCAGGAAGGCTTCTGCCTGAGCTCTCACGCTGCTCCCATCACTGAGGGGCTGCTGGTGCCCCCCCAGCTCCTGGGAGAGCCAGGCTTCCCACAGAATGAAGGCCAAGGAGGAACCATCAGAATAAAGACACGTGGGTGCCAACCCAAGTGTAGCTGTCCCAGGGGGATAACACAGAACATGGCAGAGAAGAGCTACCTGTGAAAGGCTGAGAAAAGGCTGCTGGGGGCCAGCAGGATGGGCCCCCTGGGGAGGGCACAGCCCTGGTCCTTGACCCATTTCAGGTATCCTTTGGTGATGTGCGCCATGCCAATGGCCCTGGATGAGCAGTAGAGGAACTTGTAGCCATTCCTAGAACAGAGAGACGGTAGAACCAGGCAGAGACTGGTCTCTGAGCAAGCTGCAGCTTCATTATGTCCCTTGCCACTGCCACAAGGAGGTGGGACCTATATGCTGGGGTTTGAAGACTGAACAACCCCCCAATTCCTGCTCCCTGCACCCCACAACAGGCATGCACAGCCACCACCACCCCATGCACAAGGGACCACTGATTACATCTAGCAACGCTGCTCTCCATGGGCTCAGGTGCTCTGTCCACTCAACACAGGGCACTCGGGTTCAGGCTCCATAGGAAGAGATCATGAGTGGGCTCATCCCAGAGCAGCCACACAGGCAGCAGGTTCTCCTCACTGCCAGCTCCAGTCCTGGAGGTGCTTTGGCAGATCTGCAGGAGGTGGCTCGACATGGACTCACCCCAGAGCCCTCAGAGACTCTCACCGCCACAGGTGCTGCACTCCAACCCAGGCGGCTTCCAGGTGATTTCCCGGCACCACCCAGGCATGGAGAACAGCCTCCCATCATCCTTTGGCACCTCTGCTAGCTAGAGCATGGGAAGGCAAAGCCAGATGCAATGCTCAGCAGGTGGAAAAAACGGGAGCACACCAGGGTGCCCAGTGGCTACCTACTGCTCTAACCAGGCTTAACAGTATTCAGTGAGCTTCCTGCCACTCCCAGCACCTCAACCAGAGCTTGGCACATGCTCTTGAAGAACCCACTCAGCTGGCTGCACAAGGATACCTAGTTATTGCTTTGAGTTACGTAAATATTAACTTAGTGCAGGGGAGATTTAGTTGACTTCCAGGAGTTTCCCCTCAGCTTAGCACACGAGGTCACATGTGTCGATCGGGTTCAAGAGGGGAGCTGCAGGCAGGGGAGGCCAACCAGGAGATTCAGGTGTCTGTTGGTTTCCCTTATTCAGTAGGCCAGGTATAAAGGCAAGAGGGGCAAGGTGCAAACTCCCCCCTCTCTGGCTCAGTTATTCATCTATCCCAGCAGCCCCTTGTGAGGACAGTCTGCAAGTGAAGTGGGGCTCACCTCTTCCAGGCATGGAGAGGGATACGGTTTCCTCTTTGTGCCTTGCTCACCAATAGAGGAAATATTCTGAAGTCAGCCAGGCTCACTGCAGCTTCAAGTACACCCAACAACAGGTACACAGCACCCCACAGTGGTGGCTCAGAGATCACACAAGGAAATATCAGCATCGGAATACTCTGGCCAACTGAAAAGCCACCCCCATAGGGGCAGCACCAGGGATGGAACGTGACAGGAGTGCTGTTCTATTTGACAGGATGAACAAGACAACCTTAAACCAGATTTAGCTTAGTTAAAACCAAACATTCTCCAGGTCATTTTAAACACAGTTGCCTTTGCAGGTCCCAACTCAAGAGACTTGCTACTGACCAGTTCAGGTGAACATAGGTGAGGGAGGCCTTAGAGCCAATTGCTCCCCTTTACATGTGGAAATCACAGAAGTCGTTCGATGACTGTGGCCTTCTAGACAACATCACATGCTTCCCTAATCTGCTAGCCAGTCTCCTACATTTGCCTAGGTGTCCTTTCACAATGCCCCTTAGGAGGCTGCTCAAGTCACAGCATGTTTTCCGAGCCTCCCCCCGCCTCCCAACCATCTACCAAATCCTCTTCCAAAACCTCTTCTTCCAGGAAGCCTTCCCACACCCTCTTCCTCAGCAAGGCCTCTGTCATAGGCCTGCATTTGGCCCAGTTAGCCTCTCAACTCTGTGAGGCAAGGTCCATACTAAGTGGGTTGTAGAGCACCCCATAGCTTTGCAGACCTCCATGAACAGTTATATTGTCTTTTTCCTCTTAATCTCTAATAGCTAGCTTTCCTGTTGGCTGGTCATCCCTTAATTGCCACCTACAAGGTTTCTGGTCAGAGACAGGATATTGAGCCAAGGGGCCATTGCTCTGAACTGGCCTGCCAATTCCTACGATTTCCAGAGAACTCCTTGGATATCTACCCAAGCGAGTGAGGCTTATTTACGGTCTGACTGAGGAATTCCCAACAGGAGATGGAGTCCCCTGGAAGGCACCTTTTGGAGAAACAGAAAGCAGCTTCTCCTTCACAGAAAACATCAGCATAGCTGCTTAGCACGTCAGACACCCGGACAGCTCAGCTGACCGTGCTCGCAAACACTGGTAGAGCCATGACCCTCTTCGGTCATTTCCTTGCCAACGTGCAGCCTGGATGGCAAGGACTGAAGCAGGGATGAGGAGCCTTGGAGCCATTAACCCCACAGTGCCAACGACAGCAGAGAAGTTTAACACTAAATTGGTCAAAAAACACAGGATCCTCCAATAGAGGAGGTCTTTATGCCTCCTATGTCCCCAGCCTCAGGGTCAAAACAAAGAGCTCTGCAAAATCACTGACTGATAAGGCCTTGGGCAAAAAAACTCTACTGTGGCTTTTAAGGGCATTTGCGGTCAGTCCACCCCCCACCCCCCAATGTGTAATGCAAGTAAGGATGGGAAGGAGAGAATGGCTACTAGGCACAGGTCAGAGGAAATGCTAGCTTCCCTCAGCAGCACTGGGGGAGAGAAAAGGTTTAACATAACCACACAGAAGGAGACAGAAGCTAAATGCAGGATGGGCCCCTTCCCCATAAGAGGGCCCTGATCCTGGGGTCCCACATCTCAGTCCATCTGGGCAGGGCCCCTGCCAGGTACCTGACTAAAGCTTTAACTTATTTGATACCTACATGTGGATTTTATGGAAGAGTTTGGCAATGCCCTGGTGGGTCCAGTCTTTTCCCAGATGCGGCAAAATGTGACCCAAAGCATCAGACCTAGAAGAAGAGGAGGTTAAAAAAATACATCCTTAAAGTTATGTCAAACCAGCTGGGAATCACAACAGGCCTCCAGGCATTGGTAGGCTTATGGTACTCTCTGGGACAGGCACATGGCCACGTACACAAGGCATTTAATGACATGTGCTCTCCCTGCAGACAACACAGAGGAGGGCCCCTTACTTGGTGATGGTCCCATCGATATCAGAGATCACCACCTTGTCGTCCCAGTTCCACAGGTAGATGGTGGCCTCGCAGCGACACGTGCCCTGGTATTGAGTGGTCACGCTGAACACCACCTCGTTGGGGCCATCCTGCAGGTTCAGTCTCTTCTACAGCGAGAGGGGAGAAGACACGTGGATATTCGTGCAGCGCCTCTCCCCAGAGGACCCGACGCGATACTACCTGGGTGAACACGTATTCCACCCAAACACATTTCAGTTGGAGGAGACGTTCTGTGCAATTTTATGTGTGCACACCCCCGCCCCCCCATGTCAAACCCCTCTGAAGTGCAGCTGTTCCTAGGGCAGACTGTAGTAGCTGTTTAACAGCACCCATTAAGCAGCGGCATACAGAGCAGTTTTTGCAGGAAGAGAACTGTATCCAGTTGAAGCCACAGGGGAATTTCAGGCATGAAGACTAACTACTAGGGTTGGATTTTGGTCAAGACACCCCTATGGGGTCTTTCTACCCACCAGCGATCAGGACCTCTTTTTCACATCTCAGCCAAGAGATACTCCTGCAGCCCAGAACCCCCGACCAATGCCGACCCAGAGGGAGAGGGGCCCCACCAACTGATTCCATTTAGACCTTCAAGGAAAGTGTCCCACCCAACTAGTGACCATACCTGACCCTGCTTAAGCTAGCAAGATCCAAGGTGATCTTAGGCCTAGAACAAGATGTTTAAGCCCTTTAGGAGCATTAATATCTTGGCCCCACTGCAGATCATCCCTTTAGCATGCTCCTAGGTAGTGGCAACCCTGTTTGAAGGGCCATCTCTTCAGTGTCAGAGAGAGACGGATCTCCTCTCCTTCAGCCTTGATAGTGGAGAACACACACATACAATCTGATCCGAAGAGAGCCTCAGGGATTTCTTGTAGGTGGGAAGAAATTTCTGCACAGTGGCATCAGGGCTCGACACCGGGGATATGGATTCATCACTGGATGAAGGATCCATCTTCCTCCTACACCCATGCGGAAATGGGGGGGGGGGGGGGGAGAAGAAAGAGAGAGAGAAAAACACAAGACTGTTTCACTGCAGCAGCAACAGGAGCCCCGACTCAAGCCACAGCTACCAGCACAAAAAACCATCCATGTACTGGAGAGAGTGAGACCAGGCTGCAGAGAAGTATGACCAGCCTTGCTCGGGTACATGGGCTGGCATCGTGAAGTGGGGGTGGGGGGCCTTGACTGGGGTTGTCATAGGGACTGGAGTCTCCAGAGCTTCAGGTGCATGGGGTCAGGATATAATGAGGAGCTGAATGCCCCAACATTACCCACCCCTCTTCCCTCTCAAGGCTACAAAGGGGGCCCCCACCACTCTCACATACAGGGGTAGCCATCGGGAAGAGCAATTCACTTAATAAAAAGGAGGGAGAAGATCAGCCCCGCCTCCACCATAGACCGATAACTAGCACGAGAGGGCTGCTTACCTCTGTGGGGTAGAGCCCTGCTCCAGTTCTCCTGCGCTGGGTTCATGCTGTGGACACAGGCATTTCTACCATTAGCTCCTTTAGATAGATTCCTATTGGGAGCTCAGAGGCCAGGAGTAAAGGCTACCTGTTTGGCTGGCTGTCAGAGCGGTACCAGATAGCTCTTCACCATGAGGGGAAAGAGGCTCACAACAAAACCCACCAGCACCTAGTGGGGTGGGGAGGAGAAGTCTTACCCAACCCCAGCTCTGGAACACAAGATGGGGAGGGGAGAATGAAGATCTGGCCCCCATGGGGGCTACCTTTCCTACCCTAAGGAGCCAGTGCCTACCTTGATTTCAGTCCAATACCTTGTGGTCTTCACCTGCTATTGCAGAACCCCTCTTCTGCCCCCCATGCACATTTCTTTTTAGTTTTGTTAACTGCAAATTCTTATGGGAGTAATTCCAGGCACACCACCCAACTCCAGGGTTCATGCTCTTACATGCGGAGCTCCAGCAGTTTGTGCCACACTAACAGCTCAGGCACTAGGGCCAGGTCTACAACACCACTTACTTCGGTGTCACTTACGTTGCTTAGGGGTGTGAATAAGCCACCCCTTTGAGCGACGTAAGTAAGTGACACCAACCTACATGCCAGTGTAGACAGAGCTATGTCCACAGGAGAGCTTTTCCCACCAACATAGCTACTGCCTCTCATGGAGATGAATTTCTTATGCAGATGGGAGAGATCTCTCCCCTCAGCCTAGAATATCTTCACCAGACGCACTACAGTCACTAACTTCCAGTAGCATTGGGGTTCTGAAGTTACCACGCAGTGGCCAAGGACACATGACACCTATTTTCAGGCGTTACTGCCTCCAGTCTCCACCTCAGCTCAGCTCCAATGCCCTGTTGTGGTTTGGCTTGGGCAGGAGAACGCAGAAGCTATTCAGTCTCTGCTCAGTCACAGCCACCGCACACATACCTCCTCAGCAGTCAAGTCTCTCCTCCGCCAGGAAAACCACCACCTGCCGCTCTTCTTGGGCATTTTCTCCTTCACCAGCCGGTCAATGGTGCTCTGAGAAGATGGGAGAGTTTAAGAGGGACAACTCCTGCTGCACAGCAAGTCCTGTCTGAGCCCAAGACTGGAGAACATTCACAGGGCATAGTCACCCAGTTACCTCAGGATGGCAACAGCCAGGCCACTGCCCAAGCACTGAACATAGGCTGAGGGGAAAATTCACAGCATTGACCTTCATTCAGCTTCCTCCCCAACCTATCCTCATCACCACAACCCATCTCTACTAGAAGCTGAGGCCAACTGACAAAAGGCCAGAGCAGACTGAATTCTTCCAGAGGTCAGGGGTGTCCAGCTCAGCCCTGTCCCCAGGCAGATGTCACCGAATTGGCCTTTTGTCGAGGGGGCAAGGGAAAGCTGCATTTCCCAACTGCCATGTTTGGGCACTCAGAGCGACATGTAGGTACGGACACTGGGCACTTCTACACCAAAGTGCAGTTCTGGGCTTTGTGTGTTTGAGCGAGGAAAGGACAATTGATGCACTTTTGTGGTCAGGGAAAGAGGGGACTGGGAGTCAGGGTTCTTGGCTCCCACCCCGACTTTGCCCCACACTTATTTAGTCTCTCGGTGCCTCAGTCCCTCCCCAACCCCCATCTATATAGAATATGGGCATTTACAGCTACTCACTACACAGTGAGGTTCTGAGGCTTGGCAGAGCGCCTGGGACCCTTGGGTGATAAATACTATTAGCACAGGAATGGAATTCCCGTAAAGGTAAGGGACTCTGCAGGGTCAGAGGAATGCAGGGTTTCTGCCATTTACCTTGGGAACGTTCTTCTGGAATGCCTGCAAGGAGAGGATCATGGGAGCAGCCACTGCCCAGTTATAGTATCTGAAAGACACAAGAAGTAGAGGAAGGCAATTGCACATGAAGAGCTAAAGCCTCAGGAGGGTGGTGGATAGGCATGGGGAGGCTGCCTGGAAAGGGAAAACACAGCAAGTGAAGTAGCATGGAACAAGTATATATTTGGTGCAAGGGCACCAAAGAGCCATTTTCAGATCATGCTGGCTGCAGAGGGTTTCCCCACCATTTTGAACCTCTCAATAGCTAGGTCATGGTTTTGTGTCTATGTCCCACACAGCAGCCAGCACACACCATGTATCCCAGCCTAGACAGTACTACTATACAAATAGCCATCGACATCAGTCGTGGACGCTTGGAGAAAGGTTTCTTTGGCACAAGGGGAATATATACTTAAAAAAAAAAAAGTCACCAGCTCTAGGAGAAGCCAAGCCAGAAGAGCAGACTACTCACTTCTTGTGGATCTGTATCACCAGGTTTGGGTCATCGAGGACTTCTGGGTTCTCAGCAAACTCCTGGTAAGAGATGATGTGCTCCATGAACTTCTCTAGCAGAAACAGGAGAATGGGGAGAGATGAAATACCAGCAAGCCAGCACCTGAGCAGTCCCTCACTAGAACATTAAGCTTATGTGAACCAGAGGGGGGACATAAGCAGCTCTTTAATGGCTGTCAGAATAGGAGTCCTGGACCACCTCATAGGAAGCTGTCAGACATCTGTGTTGCTAGGCACCACCTCTCCTTATTCACTTGAATGGGTCCTGCAGACGCTCCCCCTCTTCCATGGCCCAGCAGCTGGTCTGCTCCCTATCTGTACTGTACCTCCTCTTAGACAGCTACATACTGTTCCTGCCAAGGAGGGGAGAATGGGAATAGGGGCAGGGTTGATTGTAGCAGAGCCAGCTGCTGTCCCAGCACAATAAGCTCTGCCCCTGGAGAAGGAGGACACCCCCAGTGGTGTGCTCTGAAAATTAATAGCAGGTTCATCCCTCCCGCTTGGACCTACTGTGCAAGATCTCTCTGCTGTCCCCGAGACCACCACATAGGGACAGCGCGATGGGGTGCGTGAGGTCATGAGTGGGGTCGGATAAGTTATCGGTGCCTCCATCGGCTGTAGGACCAGCCAGCAGTCGGGTATGGCCAGGGCTGCTGGGATCAGTTGAGGACTTTGAACCCGGTTCCACATCACTGTCAACAACAGAAGAAACAGTGACAATGCTGCGCGAGTCACCAAGTCAGATACACCCTGGCCACCCAAGTGTGGGAACTGAACTTATCTCCGTGCCTCTGGAGGCACATTTTTGAACCAAAACTGTGAGGCCAGGTTCATTCATATGAGTAGGCAACAGGAGTTCCTTCCGACCGCATCAGGCCATTGAACTCCACACAGAGGTGTTCTGCTGACTCCCTGGCAGCCAGGCCAGGGGACCTGGTGGTCTCCACAGCTGAACACAAGTGAGCAGGATCTCCTCCTGGGAGAACTCCCAAGCAGCCCTCTCCGGAAGAAACTTGGGCCTAAGATGTAAGTCTGCAAGTACAAACCTGTCTTAAAATAAGAGATCCTTAAAAATTAAGGCAAACCCCAGAAGAAAGGGGGCTGGGCTAGTGAACAGCCCACACTGTATGCCTGTTGTAGTACGAGTGCGGTTCTGGCATAAAGTAGAAGTTAGACTGCCCTGAGATTAGTTATACTAAGAAAGGCCATTAAACACTCTCCAGTCCCATCTATATTGCAGGATGGAACGGTGCTCAGCATAGCCAGGATCGCAGAGAGTTTATCTGGACCAGTTACCTCCAACACGTTGTTTCAGTGTTCACTCCCTCCACGTCAGTTAATAGAACAATCTTTTCTGGCTGCAAGGAACCAAAATCCCTCTCGGGCCAAGAAGGTGGCCGGACCCTGCTCTGAAACCAGCTTAACAAAGGCCATACCTTTTGGGGAAATAAAGGGCCACCTGCTCCTCATCCAGATTGGGGAGGTCCTCCAAGTAAATGTCGCTGGGACCCAGGTGAGGGCTTCTCTTTGTGGAACCTCAAACACAGACAGACATACAGTGAGACCAGCAGTTTCCCCCAATCCATCAAACTCTTACAGAAGCGCCAAGACTGTTTCCCCACAAAGACTTTAAAATTCCCATTGAAATAGACTTCAGCTAGACCAATATGGTGTTGCAAAGACTGCAGGACACACATTAGAGCTAGTGCAGGAGAACCTAGAAGTGAAGCCAACTATAAAGCAAAAAGGAAAACTGATGCATCTATTTTCACCCTCCGTTGAGGTTGCTCTGGATTCATCCCACAGAAAAAAGTAAGTTGTGGCTCAGTGTCACTTAAGTGTTAGAAACCCAAGATCCTTGAATATGTCAGAGGACAGACAGCGAGGAACACAGCTGAGCAGGGATTCTGTATAGTTAGTGTCAGCCACAAAAGGGAAGAGAAGACAGAGTAAGCCAGAGCCAGAGACCTGTTGGACTTGCACAAAGTGAGGTGCATAGGCCAGGACGACTTAGGCAACGGATATGGCATATTTGAGGGATAAGGGAGGCTTTGGGATCGAATAGGTAAGGGAGAGGACAGGTATTTGGGATGCAGGAGGGGGGTTGCCAACTGAAAGAGGGGAGTTGGAGGTGCATGTTGCTCTGGAGCTTGCAAAGCAGGTGGAGAGAAGCTGGATTAGAGTGTTTGCCACTGGGGGAGCCAGAGAGCGCACACACCTTCCCAGGAGTGCCATAGGGAGCATGGTGCACCATTGGGCAGGGGAGCTGCAGAATGAACACCCCACTCCCAAAACACAAGGGCCTCCTGCATCTGCATGCTCGGAACAGACACCTGGGGCTGGCCCGGATGCAAGATGTGGCTCACAGATGCACAGCTCTAAGCCAGGCGGCCTAATCCCATAACCAGAGCTATAACAATCTCCATTCTGCACCGTCCAACCTGCTGCTCACCCTGCCTCCTTGGGCTTTCCGGTTTGGTTCCTGGGCTATCACTGGGTTCCATTCTCTCCAAACCAGCCTGTCTTTGGGCTGGGGCTGCCCGCGCACAAGAGGGATCCATCTCTAGGGCTTGCTGATTCTTCACCACATTCTCTTCTCCTTCCACAGCTTCTCCCACTGACTGTTCCTGTGCTCCCTGCTCTCCTATTTGGGGCAGGGTGGTCTCAGGCGCACTCCCCACCGCAGCTGCAGACTCTGCTGAAGGCTGGTCTTTCAGCACAGGGGGGCCATTCCCATTTTGGAAGACGGGTGTTGGCCTAATTACAGGTGTGGTGGAGGAACAAGACGTATCCCAGGAATCTGCTGTTCTCAAATCGCCTTCCAAACCTGCCATGATGGCTTGGAAGTGGGTTGCCTGGCTCAGTGGGACAGTCGTTGTTGTGGTGATGGTCACAGTGGACTTGACTGGTTCGACTCGCTCCAATTTACTCACCTTAAGAGGGGGAAGGAAAGAGGGTTGGGTGTGGGAGGAGTAAAAACCAAAGGATCAGCCCTTCAAAAGGAAAGGCAAAAATCCTCCTCCAAATGGCATCCTTTCCCTCCCATGTGTATCCTAGGCCCCAGCTGGAATGGTATCCGCATGGAGTGCATGAAGAAGAAGAGGCAATAGCTAGCACAAGGGTTGTCTACCTTCCTCTGATCTCCTTGTTCTCCCCCCACCCAACATGCTATAAAAACTCCACCTCCCACCTGTGCCAGAACAACTGGTTTTCTGCATATAAAACTCAGGGCTGGCATTAGGGGGCAGCAAGCAGAGCAATTGCCCGAGGTCCCATGCCACAGGGCCCCCCCGTGAAGCTACATTGCTCAAGCTTTGGCTTCAGCCCCGGGTGGTGGGAATCAAGGCCCATGCAGTGGGGTTTCGGCTTTCTGCCCTGGGTCCCAGTGAGTCTAATGCTGGCCTTGCTTGGGGGACCCCCTGAAACCTGCTCGTGGCCCCCTAGTGGGGCCCAGACCTCTGGTTGAGAGCCACTGAGCTGGCGGATGCTCTGTGGAACTTATACCAGTGATGGGAGCTCACCAAGTACCTTCTAACCCCAAAGCACCTGCTCCCCCTGGATTCTGGCACTATGGAAAGCAAAGGAAAGTTGCTGTATCATATTTACAATAATAAACTATACTAGTCCAAGCACCTTTATCCCAGTATAACTGCATCACTCAATGGGGCGGGCAGTGCTGCTTTAACCATACTAGTTTCAGACAGAGCTAGGTAGAGCACAAGGAGCGTGTATAGACTAGCCCTTATACCACCACTCTGCAGAAGGCTCCATGTCACATATACAGATAATCAAAGAAGACAGACCTCAGTTCCACTGGTTATCAAGAACAAGCCCATGTGCACATATTACACAGAAAATACATGAGAGAACATTCAAGGTTGCAGAGTTAAGCACTCAAGGATGCCAGAATTAAGGTAGCCTGTCACCATCCCTCCCTCCCCATGGTCTTGATGTGTGTACAAGTGAATGGCCCATCAGGCTGTTCTCTTCTGGCTAGTGAGGGGTCTACCAACAAAAACCTAACCGGTAGACGCAGCCACAGTGGGCAGCCAAGAGATGGAAGCACCAGACTAGTGCTATTCTTAGGATCTGCTCTCGAGTTCAACCTACAGGGACAATATTCTGCATAACATAGGCACTTACATAGACTCAGTTCTGACTCTCGGTCTATAGGTTAGATTTTAATTTATATTAAAGCAAGGCTGGGACTAAGCATTAGACCAAGACCAAGTGAGTCAGACATCCTAGAGATAAGAAATGTTAGAGACATATCCCACCCCCCGACCATTGCTCCAGAATAGCCCAGGCAAAACACTGAGATGCCTTCAGACAATTGCAGCACAGATCCTATTTCGCTGAGTTGAAAGAATTAAGCTGCTATCTGAAACCTGGGACAGCAATGTTCTCTCACTAGACCAAGCGCCAGCTGCCCACCGACACGCGGTCGGAAAGCCAATTTCCCCCCAGCCAGTCTTTCCGAAAAGCAAAATTTGTTTAGAGATTGTTTTCTCCATTCCCTCTCCCTTACCTACCTGAGGGAGCCTCCCCCAAGTCCACTGCATGTGGGGTTCAGCTCCAAGAAGAGATGGCTCAGAGGGTTTGATCTCCAGTTCAGAGTCACTTTTGGGGGAAGACGGACGGCTTGGAGTGAGGCTACAGAGAAGAACCAGGAAGTCAAGCAGAACCCTTTCCACAGCACCCATCCACATTAAAATTATTTGTATTACAGTAGCACCAGGGGCTTCAACTGGGATCAGGGCTGCGCTGTGCTAGGTGCTGTACAAACACAGAGCTGGTCCCTGCCCCAGAGAGCTTACATTCTAACTAGCCAAGACTGACAAGGGATGGGAGAGGACAGAGAGGCAAAGCCATCGGAAGCGATTTGCCAGAAGTCACACAGCAGATCAGTAGCAGAGCTGGGAATAGAACCCAGGTCTCTCGAGTCCCAGTCCAGTGCTAGAGCCATTGGCCCAGACTGCTTCTGCGAGCTTGTCAACACGGTGCGTTAGTCTGCTCCAGAGAGGTGTAAATTCTAGTTCACACCAGTATGTCATACACCAAATAGTCTGCATGGACTCTGCTGGCACACTAAAAGTTCCCAAGGATGCGCTGATGTAGGCCTTTTTTAAACATTACCACATCAATGCACCCTTGGGAACTTTTAGTGTGGGACACACTAGTGCAAACTAGAATTTACACACCCCTGGTTCACTGTGTGGACAAGCCCAGAGACTCCTTCAGGCCCCAATTTCCACCACCACCATCCACACAGATTTGTCCTTGCCACTTCTCAGCTCTGCCCACAGGATCTGGGTCTGTGTAGGGCTTCTAGCTCTTCTACATTCCACTCGCACCTTATTGGGCCAGGGAAGCTTAATGGTCCAAGATGCGCTCCCTTGCTCCACACGGCTTTCTAGTCACCCTAACCTCAAATATACCCCACCGTCTCATGGAGCCTTAAAATGACTATTACCTCTGTGGCGGAGCCAGCTCCCCATCAGAATAATGGTAGCTCTCTTTGGATTGCACAGTCCCAGCTTCCTCACTCGGGAGGTCAGTGAAGGAGAAATAAACTGAATCACTGTGAAGAGAGAAATAAAGTAAAGTAGAGTGGAAGATGGAAATACCAGTATTGGGACCTATTACAAAGTGACACACGCACGCGCGCAGAGAAAGGAACTAGCCAGGACGTTAACCCAAGACCGTCAGTATCCAGAAGCGAAAGGAATACAGATTTAGCATTTATACGGGCTTCACTTCCCCATGGTGTTGCAGTAACGTTAGCCACTAATGAACCACCCCCCACTGCTGGGAGGCAGGTAGTGGAATCACCTCCATTTTACACAGAGAAACAGCGATTAGGCAAGCAACTTGTTCAGTGCCACCCAGGAGTCAGTGACAGACTCTGGTGTCCTCGCCTCAGTCCACCAGCCCCCCAAGGAGCCCCACCCAGCCTCCTGGCAGGCCTCACCAGGCAGTCAGCAGCTTGCGCTTTTCCTCGAGAGTCCATTCGCTGTCAGTCCCTTCCTGCTCTTCTGAAGTAGAGTCCGCCGCCTCCTTCGGCTTCAGCTTCTTCCTGCGCCGCCTTTTCTTACGAAGGGACGTCATGTCAGAGCCTGATGCTTCTGGCTCTCCAAGCAGGCTGAGCTGAGACACAGTGGATGCCTGGGATGGTTTGGCCTCGAGATCTGGACTCTCTTCCAGAGGGATAGGGGAGGTGCACAGACAGGAGGGGATTGTCTCCTGGAACAGAGGTGGGAAGAGGCACAATTGTTAACCTTTGACCCCAGCCCTGTGGGGACAATCTACACAATAAATGTCATCACAAAATTGTCATGTCCTTGAATGAAGATCCCTTCAGGTCTGGTATGTGTGGAACAGACACCAGGACACCTTTGTTAGCCTTGGCCCACAGAGACTGACTTTGAAAGGAACTTTCCAACAGCTTGGCTGAATGCAATTAGAAGGTGGAATCAAGACTTAAAAAGAAGTTAATGGTGCAGAGGGGACTGAATGGCTCAGGGGACTGGTAACTGGATACGCAGCCTTTTCACCTCTAGGTCAGTCGGTTTCATCTAGCAGCAGCCAAAAGTCAGAATGAGGGGGTTGTCGAAGCAGGACAGACATCCCCTCACAAGACCCCAGGCATTGTCAGGCACAACAGAGGCACCAAGATCACCTCTCTGCTGACCACTGATAAAGCCTCAAAAAGGGGGTTGGCTAATCACTGTGCTGTTCATTGGGGTCCTGGAGATGCTCCAGTCCTGACCTCATCTACATTGCATCATAAGCTCCTTGACACTGGGACCTCTCCATGTGTTACACCTGGAGGGAAAGGAAGAGACAGCAAGAGCACTATACACACCCCGACAGCCAGCGAGGGCTAATGGCACAACCCCAATGGAGAACAGCACTCTTCCACTCCCCATCCCCCTTGCAGTAGGCATGAAGTCAGGAAAATACATGGGGTGGGGGGGGGGGGGGGGAGAGCCAGCTGACAAGAGGTACAGGAGCCATTTCAGGGGCACTCAGTGGGTACATTCACCTCTTCCCAGCTATAGAACATGGCTTACCTCATTCTCCTCTGACTCCTGGACAAAGAAGGCCTCTCCATTGTCTCCCAGCTTCATGTGCAGGTCCACTGGCTCCCCGTTGATTTCTATGTCAACCTGACAAGGGGGAGGGGGAGAACAGTGCTTGGAATCCACTCACCCAGCAGTTCCCCAGCAATAAAGACAAGAGGGGAGATCCATCCAAACCACATCTTCCCCGGGAACCTCCTTCCATGCCACCACAGGGTTCTCCCAAACCCTCTGAAAAACTAGGAGGGCTGCAGACACCAATTTTGTTTGGAGGAGGATGGAATTCTTCTTGGCAAAGGAGTCCCCAGTGAGGCCCCTCAACAACTGGGGAGAGAGTGTCCCAGCTCATGGGGCTACCTATCTCCACCAAGGCTCCTCCCAGACTGCAGACCTGTTTCACTTCCACCTGCCACTTTGTAAATGAGGGACAGAGGTCCTCTCACATACAAGTGAGGGACACCGACTCTCCCAAGTAGCCTGCTGAGGATGGTCTAGCTTCAGAGAGGGGGAAAGCGAACCATTCCACAATGCACCAGGGCTGTGTGACAACCCAGGCAAATGGCAGGGGTCTCTGCCCCCACCCTCAAGCCAGCCCCTGTGAACTTAGTTTCAGGAAGAACTAGAATGGAGGGGACCTAAGCAAGTAGACACCAGTGCTCCCTAGCACGAGCAGCACACACCCCATCCGGAGGGCATCACTTACCACTTTCTCCCTGGAGCGCAGGACTCCCAGCTTCCCAAAGCGCACGTGGAAAGGCGAGCACCGGAAAGAGCCATCCGGTTGCCTCACCACAATGATGTCAATGCATCCTGTCAGGGTGGCTGGGTTCAGGCCCTTGTACAGCTCCTTCACGGTGATCAGCACAGACTCAGCCAGCTGCCCCACGTAGTTCATGGTCTGAGACTGCAACCAAGGGAAGCGGGGAGAGACTCAGGGGGCTGTGAGGGACCTGTACACCAAACTGTCCAAGGTAGAAGAATCAACAAAAGCCCATTTTATATAAAAATCAGCAAGCATTAGAGCCACAAGACTGGATTAGTCTGAACAAGGGAGGTCTATGGAGGGGGGTTAAAATTGGTAAACAAAAGGAAAATGGAAACAAACTAGTGGCCCAGAATTGCTCTTTTGGAAATTAGGTCCAATTGGTAGACCAAAAACACACAAAACAAACAGTGGAAGGGTGGGCTATGCTGCCCAACACCCATTTTTTAGGGTTCGAGAGAGAATGGAGGGAGGGGGAGATCATAACACAGAGGTGGGAGGAAGGGGTGAGATTCAACAAGGCTGCTGCTTTCTGGAAGCTGGGATCCCCGGAACACTGTCCTGGGCATCTTGACCAGACCATGCCACAAAGGGGGAACCAGTGACACCAGCGTTGGCTAAATCCTTAACACCTGGAATGGGAGTCTTGGGTCCCTGCTCCCTCCTCCCATCCCATGTGTCATTTCTCTTCCCCACCTTATTGCTTTCCTTTCCCCCCCCTCTTTTTGCCTTACATTAAGGAGTCTGGCTTCACTGGCCAAGACCGCCCTTTTTGCAACATTGCTGTGAGCACTTGACCAGAGGCAGCTAAAAGCTATGCTCTAAACCAGTGGTTTTCAACTTTTTCTCATTTGTGGACCCCTAAAAATATTTAGAGTGGAAATCTTAGGCACAGTCTGCAGATCCCCAGGGGTCCACGGATCACAGGTTGAAAACCACTGCTCTAAACAGCCCCAATCTGGGGT
The DNA here is from genome assembly GCF_011386835.1 of Chrysemys picta bellii. NCBI lineage: Eukaryota > Metazoa > Chordata > Testudines > Emydidae > Chrysemys > Chrysemys picta. Next base: position 34,758,129 of record NC_088803.1, on the reverse strand, counting down.
ACAAGTTTGTCAGCTCTTGGAGAGGCTGATTGGACCATGTGCCATGCCCGCATTTCTTCAGCGGCGAGGTTGCAAGCGAGAGTCAGCACTAGAGAGAAGCTGTATTTCCCATCTCTGCTGTTCTTTTCTCTCCCTTTGTGTGTTTGTGTCTTGTTTTGTTTTCAAGGAAACAGGATCAGACTAACAGCAGCAGCTGCTGTTTCTCCCTCACCGCAGGACAGTTACCGTCTTTGAAAGACCGGCAAACAGGGATTTTTTCCCTACGTGACCCTACAGCTAAAGGGAAAGGCTATGAGTAAGGCTGCGAGTCTGTCACAGATTCCATGACTTTCTGGGACCTTCATGCCTTCTGCAGTGGCTGGTGCGGCTGGCCTGGGAACTGCTGGGGCAGTCTCGAGCCACTGTGCCCATCCCCCACAGCAGCAGGAGTTTGGGTGCAGGAGGGGGCTCAAGGCTGAGGCAGGGGGTTGGAGTGTGGGAGGGGGGTGAGGGCTCCAGGAGGTGCTTACCTTGGGGGCAGCGGGGATGTCCCCCAGAGCTCCGCATGCTGCCTCGGCCTGCGGGCACTGTGCCCACAGCTCCCATTGGCCATGGTTCCCGGCCAATGGGAGCTGCGGAGTGGGCACTTGGGGTGGGGGCAGTGCATGGAGCCCCCCTGGCCGTGCCTTCACCTAGGGGCTGCAGGGACATGTGGGCTTCCCCCTGCCCCAGAGCACCTGTAGTGCCCCCAGGCAGCCCCCTGCCCAGAAGCACCAAGATTTAGTCAGGTATATATAGCACAAGTCATGGACAGGTCACGGGCTGTGAATTTGTGTTTAAGAACATAACATAAGAACAGCCATACTTGGTCAGACCAAAGGTCCATCTAGCTCAGTGGCCAATGCCAGGTGCCCCAGAGGGAATGAACAGAACAGGTAATCATCAAGTGATCCATCCCCCGTTGCCCATTCCCAGCTTCTGGCAAACAGAGGCTAGGAACACCATCCCTGCCCATCATGGCTAATAGCCACTGATGGACCCCTCCTCCATGAATTTATCTAGTTCTTTTTGAACGCTTTTATAGTCACTCACCCTGCTGCTGCCCCCATCCCCCACCCTGACACCCTCTCCCCTTTTCACCTTAAAGCACTAACAACATTCCCCAAGGGAACTGAACAGGCAACAAGTATAGCTCAATTGCCAGATAGATTCTTCTCTGTGTGGCAGGAAGTCCGGTGTATGCTGTATAGAGAGACAACCTGACGCCTAATCTCTCTTTTAGCAAAAGTGCTTGTCATTGACAGCCTGCTTTAAGGCAGTAGTTTAAACACTTTTCTTACACAGACCTCCCTGCCAGACTCGTTTAGTTAAACTGAGTTTGAATAAAATGACTAGATCAAGAAATAAAAACTCACTGGCTATGTCAGGGCCTCCTTGAGCCAGGTTAGCAGTTCCTTCTTCTGGGTACACAGAAGAACTGAACGGTGGTCATTTGGAAACTGTTTTTAACCCCAATAACACATTTTCCTACAATATAAAAGACAGCTGAATGTGGCTGTGTCGAAACAGCCTTGTCACTAAAAGTCAGTGTGTGTAAATGCTCTTTGTCGGCACTTCTGCTGACAAAATGTTTCCAGCCCCCAAAACTTTGGTCTTTCAAGCGAGGGGGAGAGCGGGGGCTTTTTTAAGTACCTGTGAAAGACAAAGTTTTGTCAACAACTTCACAGTGTAGACGTACCCCCAAGGATCCCCTCCGCTTGCCTCCTCACTCCCCCCCCCGAAACCCTGCTGTGACCTGTGACTGTCCATGACTTTTACTAAAAATATCTGGACTAGAGCGTAGCCTTAGCAATGAGGGATATTGTTCAAATAAAGGCCTACCTATTACATCACAAATGCTTTAACTGTTTTTCCTTCTTTTCCTGTGTCTTTAAGAAAAGGTTAACAAGATTTTCTGATGGTGCATTTGCTATGGACCCGAGCAGGCAGTTCATCCCTCAAAACCTCAAACCATGTTTAATGGTTTTGTGTTGTGCAGTGACAGATGACCCTTTGGACTCTCTGGGCCCATGGATTCCATCAAAATGGACCAGCCATTCATACACCCAGGGCACATACAAGTGCCTACTGTAGGGAAATCTTTCACTTTACAGCCATTTGTGCAGCCTCCCCTCCCCTCCTGGGGTAAGTAAATATTATTCCCATTGTATTAATGGGAAAGTGGAGGCAGAGAGGTTAAGGGGGCTTGGTCAAGGCCACACAGTGAGTCCATGACAAAGCTAGAATCAGAGTCCAGACCTCTGGCTTCCCAGTCCTGTGTTCCAACATGCTTCCGTACTGACCCATACTGCTTACAGACCAGAGAGGTGTTTCCAAAGGGGATGGGGTGCGTGGAGTGCCTTCTACTTTGTGATCAGTCAAAAAGAAGCCCCTGTCCACACACCCTTTAACATCAGAGAATAAACTAGTCTCCTCCCTGCCACCTACCTAGGTCTTCAGATCATTCCCTGCTGCAGGGGCTCTCCTTGTAGGCCAGAGTCCTTGCCAGTGGCATGCGCACACCCTGTGGAGGGGAACAGGATGTACAAATGAACGCCCAAGGCGAAGGAAGTGCTCCCCTGTGATAAACACAGAGATACGATCTAGCAGAAACCAAGCCATGGCTCCTTTGCACTAGTGTGATCAGCACAAAAGAACTAGGCTAACTAGAGTTAAAGCTTCTCATGAGACATCCTAATAATTCAAGCAACTGCCACTCAGCATTGACAGTTTGCTGCCACTGCTTAACTTACAGGGCGGCTATTCTGCAAGAATTCTTTACTTGGGTCAGAATTCTCCTCTCACTTCTGCATGGCAGATCTCAGCTCTGATCCTATGCTTTTCTTTTGGGAGACCCAGGCCTGTAATGAGAGCAGAAGAGAGAACCACTGTGCAGATCTGAGGAGAGATTTTTGCCCTCTCTTTTTAGCTATGTAATATCGGCTCTCTCTGAGCTGAGGGGCGAAAACATCATCACCTGGGTGGATAGAGAGCACACTGCATGGGTGTGGCCTTTAGCTTGTTGGGAAGGGACATTCCTGGGTTGACGGACGTGGCTGTTTTGTAACCTGGCTTCCCACTCCTATCTGCACATGCTGCATTCAGGCTTCATTGGATTGCCTTTGAAGTCAATGGAAAGACTCCAGTTAACTTCAGTGAAAGGTGAACCATACCCCTTATGAACACAGTATGTGGGGCATGTCTCTTTGGGAAGATGGAGGAACCTCGGCATGGGAAAAGCAACATACTGCCAATCACAAAACATTCAAAACTCATGAGCAACACCCCAAGATCATGAATTTAAAAGGGTTCTTGTTTACCTTCTGGTTTGAGCCTTTAATTACATTTTCAAGCTTTCCCTGCAACTGTGAGGCCGAACACTTGATTTAAAATAAATAAATAAATAAAATAAAAATCTGAGATTCTCGCACATCTCCAGGAGCCAGGGCTTAAAGAAGGCAACAGATATCACAAGAGTGGGAATAAAATAGTGAGAATGGTCAACTCTGAGCTCGCATGCATTCTCTACTCTGGGAGGGTCTGCCACCCTACAAACCAGTGTCAGCACATTTCCCTGCAGAATTCTTGGTCGTTATCATTAATGGGTTACAGTTATCACTCTATCGCTGCACTCTTGTTTCAAAAGCAGATGTCAAGTGTTATTTTGTATGTTTTGAATGTTAATCGGGATGAGCCTTTTCACTCTTACATGGATTAGCATTTGCCATCCCAGAGGACTTTAATCCCATAATGAAGTCATCAACAGTCACTTTGTACTGTGTGATCTTCTTATTGGGACACCCTGGCAGATGGCCTTCTGCACCATGCACGTAGCTGTCCAAATTGGGAGAAGAGGCCATGGAAGAGAGACAGAAGACATCGAGAGTAACACTATACTGAACAACAGAAGTCTTTGCACTTTACACTCATTAAAGGCCAATCCCAACCACTCTGATTTGGAACCATTTCACAACCACTACGTACAGGTGTAGATGAATCTCCAGTGGAGCAGAAATTGTTAATACTTTCCCAATTAAGCAACAGCCGTTGCCATTCACCATCATTTGGCTCCCGGGGGTATATCCCAGAGAAGCAGTCATTCCGATTAAGTGGAATAGACGGTGCTGTAAGTAATGAGCAGTTAAGGGCTATTTAGTTGCAGGTTGGCAGAGGACTCAGACAGTTTTGGAAGGCCACTTTCATTAGGCACTAATGCACCCCAATCACGCAGCTTTTGGTTTTCATTAGCAAGGCCATTTGGAAGGAAACCCTGCATGGCCCATAATCTTCATGTCTCTAGTTCACATGCTCCAGCTGATCATTCCCAAAAGGAAGGTTAATCCCCCCTTTGCCACGCACAGCAGGATGCCAAGACACTGAGGATGTCACAGAGCCTTGCAATTTGCATGGTACGCGCTGTGGTTTTGTATCAAGCGCTGGGACTTCGTGATGATACAAGTGTGACGAACTGGCATGCTGAGATTCCGTGGCATACAGTACGCAGCCCCCACAGAGCAGTTCACAGGAAGTAGTAACAACATGTGTAACCGGCAGCTAATTTCCTCCAGGCCAGCACATGGAATCCCAGCAGAAACTTCTTGCTGAGCAAGGCACGAGAGCTGGCCATTCAGCCTGGCCTCCATTTTGAGGAGTAGTAGTGGGGGACAGTCAGTACCCAGGGAGTTACAGGAGTTTGATTTCTTCCACAACTTCCCTGTGCTCCCAGAAGGCCTTACAAAGTCTCCCAGGAGCCACCACTTCAGGAAGCTGCGCCAGGGCCTATGGGATAGGTACCCTGGGGCAATGAGACTGAATAGACATAGGACAGCCCCCCAAGTAGACGCAGGGTAAAAGTGCAAGCAAAGCTGCCTGACTAGTGAGGACACACTGCAGGGCTGATACTAGCACCCATGTTGTCTCACCAGCTCAGTTCTCTGTATAGATGCAGCCATGGACCAGAGACCAAGGCTATGGCCACTGTTCATGGACTGTGTTAAGAGGGCTACAGTGGAGGCCACAACATCTCTATTAACCTCTTCTGGTAACAATAAGATGGGGACAGGAATCTCTCCCGACAGATACAGTTCCTAGAACTAAGACCTTGTAGTGTGTCTCCCCTGCCCCCTCGAGCTTTCACAGCCCCCCTCCATGCCCCCAACTCCTCAGCTGTTGGGAAACTAACAGGTTGAAACAGAGGTAGGTGGGAGACTGTTTCCAGGCTTATTCACCAAAACCCTGTAATAGTTAGAGGAAAGCAGTAGGTATAAGATGGCAGAGCCCAGCTGGCAACGCTGGGTGAAAACAAGCACTGAGGCAGGGAAGAGATTAAGCATTGCGCTTTGTTAAACTGAGTGAGTGGCAGGCCCCAGAATGGAGCCCTGGCTGCTAGCCCTCTGCTCTAGCTACTAGGCCACCCTACCTCTTGAAAACACAGGCATACAATCTTAGGTCTGCTGGCCTGGGCAGGATGATCAAATGGTTGTTCTGGACATGAGCCAGAAAGTCAGTTTGGTAGCTTAGCGGCAAGTGCTCCTGCGCTACCCAACCCCCCCAGGTTCAAATCCCACTTACCCTCCTAGCTAGGAAGGAGGGCCAGTGTGCCAAGGCCACAGTACTCACAGCCTGATTAGCTCCAAGAGAGAACAGACTTCAGGTTACTCTGTATCAGCCCCCAATGGCTGCCCGAAGCAGCATGAAACCAGACTCCAGAGGAGAGGTCAAGATTTCAGCTGGTTTCTTCCTGCTGCCATACAGGCCCTGGATCCCATCTCTGCATGTCACCCTCATCCCAGGGCCCCTCCTCCCCAACTGTCATGCAAATGACCAAAGGAGGCAGAGCTAGGAGATCGCTCACAAATCCTGCAGATGAGGGATTTAAAGCCACCTCCCATTCGCCCAGCAAGCCGGCCAATGCAACACAGCCTCAGTGGACAGTGGGAATCCCAGCAGAGACCTTGAGAGCAGACGCTGTGGGGAAAGAGAAGGATTCCTTACCCAGATGGAAGGGGACAGCTGACCACCATCAGATGCTGCCTCTTCCCCAAAACAGGCACGGCCTTCCCGGTATGCTTCACACAGAGTCATATCGCTCTGGCTGCCAGACATCCCTCGAATTGGTCCGGCAGGAACATCCACATCAAACCCCCCAATCCCAGCCCCATGTTCCCCCTGCACTCCCCACCCCAAAGGGGTAACAAAATCCTAAGGGTTTGTTTTGCTGCTGTGCAACCCAGAGCAAATGTCCTGGCTGGGTCCAGAAGCTTCAGTGCCTGTCAGCTCTGTGCTGTGCTCACTGTGCTGGGAGAGCGTCATGGGCCATCCCCTCGCTGCACCAGCCTGCTGAGCCCAGCTTTCTCCAGTGCTGTTTAATTGGCAGCAGTGCGGCCGATCCCCCAGCCAGCAGGCAGGAGACACCTGATCTTCCCTCTGTGTCCTCTGCTTCCCACCCAGCCAGCCTCCTTGGTTCCCAGGACAGCACATACAAGGGGCACAGAGCTGGATTTTCCATGGGTGAGCACATTACAGCGCACTGTACAGGAGTGCACTGGGCCTGAGCACACCCCGGGCTCAGACTGCGAGATACTAAAAGGGTTTTATGTTTACTTGGTCATGGGAAGGGGGTAGCAGAGGAACAAACATGACCCACTTCAGTTTAACCCACTTTCCACTCATGGAGTATCTGGCAGGCACAGGGCAGTACATTGGTGAGGGAACTTAATCTGAGCTCCAGAGAACACAAGTTTAATGGCACTGCTGAGCAGAAACTCATCCAAGCAGGCTCCAGCCTAGGATTAACAAGGCACTACGGCAAGGACGCTTACAGGGCCTTTCAACGCCTTCATTCCAGAAAGCTTGTACTGCGCCCCCTTGGCTACCACTCCGTATCTCTGCCGTATCCTAGAGGGCCAGATGCCAGTTCACTGCAGCTCCTCAATCACTGGCTCAGTCTCACACAGCCCTGGAGAGACAGGACAAGACTCCCAACTCCAGGCCAAAACCCAACTCCCCTCCTGGTCAGGGAAACTAATCCTTAGCCAGCAGGGGTCTGGTCATTGTGCTCTGCCACTAGGGGGCAACATCACACAGTCCATCCACCATATTCATGTTCCTCCAAAACCAGTCACAGGCTTCCAGGGCATTTGCTATGGGGCTGAGGTTATTTCACTCTGGAGGGCGATCGTGTCACCCCCTCCTTTCCAAAGGAAGCAACTAGCGCTCAAGAGCAGGCCAGGGGCTGGGCAGGAGATCTCTGGCACTGCCAGAACCCCACACAGCACGCATGGCTCATTTATAACAAGACAGTATACTTCAGCCTTCGGGGCCCAGTGAGCCTTGGTAACCGGGGGTGGTGGTGGTGGGGGGGGGATGCTTTGTCAATCCCAGGACCCAATTCCTACCTGATTGGTCAGCCTGGGGGGACAGGAGAGCCAGGGGAAGATACAGAGGGAACATCCCACGGAGCCTGGGTGGTTCAGACAGCTCAGTCTTTTCTGTGATAAGGAAGGCAGTCAGTCACCCCACCCCCCTTGCTCCCCAGCTTGTGCCCTAAGGGGCTCATCCTGCTCCCCCAAGCTGTAGAGAGAAGCAATACAAACCTCTGCCTCCTCCAGAGGGACCACCCTGAACTACCCCTGCTACTTCCTTAGTGCTCCTGCAGGAGGCAGGAAGTGCTTGCAAGCAGTCACTGGGCCCAGCACTGGCACATACCAACACTGGTGCCCTAGTCCATCCATATGCAGTATCCAGCCCAAGCAGCAGCTTGGGGCAGAGCTCTGGGAAGCCAAGGGGGAGAATTTCCCTCCCCACCCCACTTTGCGAGATTACAAAAGGCACAGAGAGGGGGGAGTAGCACCTTCCGCTGCTGGCTTCTGAGGGGAGCTGCATTTTGATATTTATTGTTCTGTCAGGATGCAGATCATGATTTTCAGCCCATGGGGAAGTTCCTGGTTTAGATACAAAGGCTACCTAGTAATAAGGAGGTGCGACTGCAGCACCCACAGCAAGGCCTTGGCGGTAGGAGCTGCGGGAGTGCACAGTACAATCCCACCAGGACCCTAGGTATAGACTCAGGTGAGTGTTTGTCTCCTGCACCTACACCTAACTTATCACCACCTGTCTCATACACACGCCTGTAACAGCCTCACAATTTCTCATCACCATGTGGCTGCCCATTTACCGTGGGGCATTGCCAGAACAGACACATTAAAGATTGCAAGGCACTCAGATAGTATACAAGTACTAAGACAGCCAAGATTTTCCAAAGCATCTATTGATTTGGCTGCCCAGCTTGAAATGGCTTTAAAGACCCAGTGTTCAAAAAGAACACCTACCCTCTGAAAATCAGGGTCTATTAAGGGGTCTCAAGTGGGGCTCCCAACAAGTCTGGTCGAGTGTCCATGCTCTAGATGGCTGTCGGGCCAAGTGCATAAACTGGACGCAGTCTAGTTCAATACAATCAGAGTGGCATGAGCTCTTCATTAGGACTGGCTGAAAGCTTTTCATCAATTGGGTTTTCAACTAACCTGAGTTTGTCCACAAGTGTCTGCTTTCCACTGAAAACTTGCAGCCAAGGTGCCTCAAAGCAGTTGTAGTTTGGTTGCCTCACATTCCATTCCCCTCCATGGCCTGGGATTTCCGGCTAGACTACATCTCCCAAGAGGGTTGACTATGTTGCATCATGGGAGATGTAGTTCAACCAGGAAGCTTTGCCTAGAAAGGAGAATGGGAGCTTGACCCAAACTACAATTTCTCTGAGGCAAAGTGAGAGCATTTCTAAAGTCATGTTCTTTCCCTCTCTTAAGTAGGGGGGGAGAAAATCTGCAGAAAATATTAAAACTAAAAACAAAGGCCACAGCACACAGCTCTAGTTTACATTAGGTGGAACATGTTGTTGACTATGTGTAGGGCTCTACCAAAATTTTCGGCCATGAAAGACATCACGGACTGTGAAATCTGGTCTTTTCTGTGCTTTTACCCTAGACTAAACAGCTTTCACAGGTGAAGCCAGCATTTCTCAAATTGGGAGTCCTGACCCAAAAGAGTTTTGGGGGCGTGGGTCGCATGGTTATTAGGGGGGGGTCGTGGTATTGCCAACCTTACTTCTGTGCTGCCTTCAGAGCTGGCGGCTCAAGAGCGGTGGTTGTTAGCCAGGTGCTCCACGAGTAGCAGCGCAGAAGTAAGGGAGGCAATACCATCCCATCCTTACTTCTGTGCTGCTGCTGGCGACGGTTCTGCTTTCGGAGCTGGGCTCCTGGCCAGCAGCCGTTGCTCTCAAGCAGAAGGTAGCAGTACTGCAACACCCCCTACAATAACCTCGCAACCCGCTGCCTCCCCCCCTCAAACACACACTCACTCCTTTTTGGGTCAGGACCCTTACAATTACAACTCCGTGAAATTTCAGATTTAAATACACCTCTACCCTGATATAATGCTGTCCTCGGGAGCCAAAAAAAATAAAATAAAATAAAAAAAAAATCTTACCATGTTATATCGAACTTGCTTTGATCTGCCGGAGCGCTGCTTTATCATGTTATATCCGAATTCATGTTATATCGGGTCATGTTATATCGGTGTAGAGGTGTAGCTGAAATCATGAAATTTACAATTTTAAAATTCCTATGGCCGTGAAATTGACCAAAATGGACCGTGAATTTGATAGAACCCTAACTACGTGGATTGTCCGCTGGCTTTTGAAGGAACTGAAGTACCTACATACTTTTTTCTTATCGTCCTGCCCCCTCAGGTACACAGGGCATCCACCAGTTTTCACCATTTATTTTGGTCTTGTGCTAGTCTGTTCGTGCTTCCAAGCGTCACGTTGACAGATTCAGTTTCTTCCTCTTTCTACAAAATGTTTCTCTAGGTCAGCTTCTCTTTCGAGGCAGCATTCATGTTATCTCTTGACGTGGAAGTCATATTGGTGGCCTACCTAAAGCACGTTCTAAATACATCCATTGTGAAGTTGTTGCAGGCATAAGCATAGTGTAAAAAGCTGGGGCTAAGTAGGGCGTGGGTGAAGGGGGAGGAGAAAAGGGGGGGGGGGAAAATGGTCAGGAGAGAAGAGAGCAATACCTACAACTTAATCAGCAGTTTTCTTCTTCACAGCACCCAGACAGACATGGACTGATTAAAAACAGAAGTGTGGGTAGAGCATAGGCAAGAGAGTTTGGTGGGGACAGAATCTGGGAGCTGCATGAAGGTGAGGAGAGGTATGGGATTCAGTGAACAGACATGATGGAGGTGATTGCAGCATTCAAAACAGGACATAACATGAGCTTGGAGTGGAATCAAACTACGGGAAGAATGAATTTTAGAAATACTCGAAAGTAGCTATCAGATCTGCTATGTGGGCTAATGGACTGGCTATACAGTGCACAGGGCTGAGACTCCAGAGCTGAGCAATTTTTTAGTTCACTGGCAAAAATAAATAAATAAATAAACACACACCACACACCACCACTCTTAAAAAAGTTGGTTTTGGACAAACAAAACATTTAATTTAACTCAAATGAACTCTTTGGTGGGGTTTTGTTCCCTTTTTTGTTTTTTAGTTTTTAAACACTTTAAAACCAAATCTAGCTAAATTTTGAAACATTTTGTGTTGAAAGGCTCAAAATAAGTTGTTTCAAGATGTTTTATTTGGATTTATTTGCCAAATCCCATCTGAATTCAGTAGGTTTTGTTAGATCCAATCTGATTTTTCTGGTGAACAAACTGTTTGTGTAAAATAGTAGTTCTCAACCAATTTACCATTGTAGGCCACATATGCAGCTCTCTTTTTACACACACACACACACACACACACACACACACACACACACACACACACACACACTAAATTTAACTTTTTTTTTTTAAATGGTGTATGTTATATGACAGCAATACAAGTCAAATCGATCTAGTACCTTTCATTTCAACACTAGCAAATGTCTACCAAGAGCATTTTAAATTAGCAAAACACATCAAAACATTTAACTGCTGAAATGAATTGATTGACTATAAGGATGGCATAGCATGGCATATTGTCCTCTCCAGACACTCAGCCTAGCTGCGCTGCCAGCAGCAGCACGGAAGTGAAAGTGTCTGCGAATCCTGCCTGCAAAGATGGGGAGCCCTGCCTGGTGCAGGATGCCCCCCCCCAGCCCAGAACTACCCTCCCATGCACCCAGCCCTCAGCTTCCCTATCCAGGGACTATGCACCAGTATCTAGACCCCATCCAGGGACTCTCCCCAGCCACTCCCCTCACCTAGAGTCTGTTCCCCATACACCAGCTGGACCCCCTCCCCGTGCCCACTGGTCTCCTACCTCGGCTGCACATTGCTCAGCAGTGCAGCCCACCTGCCACTGCGATCCTAGTGCCAGGAAGCCTGTTCCAACCAGGGTCACTGGTCCCATGATCCTGGGGTGGGGGACCGCATTGAGCATCCTGGCCTCCTGCCAGTGCTGCCGGGCACAATCCTGCCAGGGAGAAGGTGCTGATGCTGGGCCCGATCTTGCACAGCCCCATTTTTGCACTCCCTCTCCCCACTGGCTCCGTGTCTGGGGCAGGTGCCCTTCCTGCCCCATCCTAGTCACGGTCCTGAGAATGGCACATGGGCCACAGCTGTGTGCTGATTGGGCCACGGGTTGAGAACCACTGGTCTGAATGGAGCAGAGTGAAATGTTTCAGGAGACTTGGGTTCTATTCCCTGCTCTGCCAATAAGCTGCTGTGTGACTTGTAAGAAGTCACTTCATCTTTTTTGTTCCCCTCTCATGCTGAGTCTCTTGTCTGTTTAGATTGGGCACTCTTCTGGGCAGGGACTGTCTCACGCTATGGATGTGTGCAGCACCTGGCATAAAGGGGGTTCCAATCTCCGTCAGGGCCCCTACCTGCTACTGTAATACAATTTCATTTTGAACAAGTGCAATCTAATACAAGTGCTGCAAATCCTACCTCGACGCCTCAACATGGCACAGCAGTGACCCTGGCTGTTCGACAGCGATGGTAGCGGAGTGTATTCATTGGCAGGTCTAACCAGGCTATCAAGGTGTCGGACTGTCAGCCCCACAAGGGGGTTGCTTCCTCTGTGGACGGGCGTATAATCCCTCTTTCTGAGGCTGTAAGCTAGCTAAGTTGAGGAGGTAAATGCGCCACTGACAGGGCAGCCAGCGGGTGGCTGAGAACAATGGCTAAAACAACATGGAAAACCAAGTCTCAGTTCTCGGCACGTTCCTCGATCCCAACTCTGGAGGCAGTGAGGCATTCAAACGACGAGAGGCTGCAAAGAATCTCAGGTACCAGGTTGCCAACAGACAGCTATATCCGAGTGGTATCCGCGAGAACAGAAACGGCCACGCGGTTGGCCTCCAAATAGGTGGGATGATCTCCTAACAAGGAGATATGGACAAGCATGGCAAAGGATGGACAGAGCGAGAGAAGATTGGAAGACGTGTCGTGATCGGTTCAGTCTCAACTGATGAAAGACCGACAGTCTACGCTACATGGTCTACGCAATCTAATGAGGACCTGGCTGCATGGAGAGGATGAGTCAGAGGCTGCAGACTTTAGTGGCAGAGGACACAGCATTAGCAGTGAGAAGATTTGGAAGGAAGATAAGGAAGTGAAACCACTTGAGATGAAGGAGCATAACCAAGGGGCAGAATTTGTCTCAGCCATTGGCCATTGTTTTAGATCTGCTATCACTGGAGACTGAACTTTGGACCTCTCCAGCCAACTCATTAGCTTGAGCTACGTTTACTAACTGGCAGCTATAGCAGACTCTTAACCTCTGTGGATGGCGGAAGGGAAGAGAACAATGGGTGGCAGAGACTAGTTACCTACCTTTCAAAACCACACCTTTTCCTTGCCCCGTCCCCCAAACCAACTCTGCTCCAGAAGGAGATTGGAACCAGAGAAGCAAATTTAGGAATCAGCAGCAGAGGCAATCGCTGAATCCAATGGATCCCTCAGGGAGGGTGTATAGAGGGATTCTAGGTAGCATTCAGTGGATTACCGGTCTCTAATGGGATCTGCAAAAAACAAGCCATTTCCTACAGGATCACAGAAAATCCACTCTTTCTATAGGCATTAGCTGGAGTTAGAAAGCACTTTGAGGCCAATATCATTAACCCTTTTATTCCCACGAACTGTAGTTGCAACCCACAGTAATTCAGCAGTGAAGGGCTTAACTGAGGGTTTCAGACAAGCTAAGTTGACAAATAAAAGGAGTGTGTGGAAGAGGGAAAGTCTAAGTACAAACAGAAAAATAACCCCAAGTTGAAGCAGAAAGCATCTGCTCCCTACTTCCACTGATCCTAAGCCAGGCACTCCTACCCCAGCTCACCCCACTGTGCAGTACCTCAGCACAGCCCCAGATGGGAATTCAAAGCTGCCTGGAGCCTCTCCAGGAAGCACAATGGTTCTGACCACCACTGACTCAGGAGCCACATTTCAAACCCCCAGATTTGATCACTGAGAACCAGGGGTTTGGTGCTGCCCATCAGAAAGGTAAAGTTCAGACCTGGGGTCCAGAATGATCTCTTTAAGCAGCGTGTGGCGTTGCTTGCTGTATGGAGACTAGGGTGACCAGACAGCAAGTGTGAAAAATCGGGACAGGCGGTGGGGGGTAATAGGAGCCTATATAAGAAAAAGACCCAAAAATCGGGACTGTCCCTATAAAATCGGGACATCTGGTCACCCTAATGGAGACCTCTGTGAGCCCCACATTCAGAGGCAACGGGAAGTGAGTGTGTTCCAACCTTAGCCCCACCCATCCCACCAGCTTCATGCTGAATTCACCACATCTGTTGGGAGTAACAAAAAGTCGCTCTCTAGCCTCTCAAAATCCTCAGGCCAGCCCCGAACATTGGAGTCCTATCACAGTGGGCAGGAATCAATTACTTTTGGAAGGGGTGTGTGTGTTAAAAACAAAAACAAACAAAAAAACCCATCATCAGGTCCACCCAAATAATGCCAAGGCAAATTCAGTAGCGAGAGAGAGAGAGATACATGAGAGGAAGGTGTCTGGGGGGCCTAAAACCTGGCTAACTTGTAACGCCACCCTTAAGAACTAAAGAGAACAGCTTGACAGCTCCTCAGCAACCAGGATGTGGGTTGCAACTAAGTTTCCCCTTTCCAAAGCCCACAAGACAGGGTCACACAGCACTTCTGCCACAGCAATTTAAGCGCCCAGCTTTATAGCTAGAAGGATCTCCCAGGATAAGCCAACTACTACCTGTACTTTACTAGAATGCCCCCAGTTTAGCACATCTTTAGCTCCTGTAACTGCCCAACAGTTAGAGAGGGAACTGGAAGAGGGGAGTAGGGGAAAAAGACAAAATATCATTTTCCTTGGCTATCAGTGAAATTGATGACACAGGGGATTAATGCTTTGCACAAGTGCCATTGCCTTATGAAAGTTGCTTCTCCCCAAGCTATTCTCTATACACCTTCCACAGCAAGATTCCTTCTTCCTCACCAATTATCCCAGCCCAAGATATTCACACATTAGAAAGCTTTTCTTTTTGCACCCTGCCAAGATGAGCAGGGCAGCATTACCCAGACATGCAGCTTTGTTTGGTCACTTCTTTAGCCCCCCACCGTACCTTGACGGCTGCTTAGCTTCAGTCGGCTGCTCCTGGACTTTGAAACAGACACACTCTTAAAATGCTAGCTGGCTGCTGCCTACATAGGAACATTTTCTTTCTGCTTCTCTTAGCTCCACCTCCTTACCTGAAACTTCCTGCTTCCCTCTTACCTGAGCCAGGGCGGAGCCTAAACCGTGTCAGGTCACTACTGAGCTGCCTCATCTTAAGCCTATCAAAGCTTTAGGAGTACCAGAGACAGGACCTCATTGAAGCAGACAGCTGACAGCAAACATGAATGGCTGCAGCTGTGGGTCACTTCAGCCCTGCCCATTTTCTCATACTCTGGTAGCTCCAGGCCCTTGTCAGACCTGCCGGATGTCACTCATTTGCAGGAAGACTTCTTCCTGTTTCATTCATTTGCAGGCAGGTGCGGTGCCTCAGCCGAAGAAGGATTTTGCAATGTCTTTGCAGTGATACATTTAGGGCTAGGCTTTGCCAAAAAGCCAGCTCCCGTTTAGTGGTCAGATTTTCCAGAGGGTAGGGTGTTGAGCTCTCTGGAGAATCCTGGCCGTGGGGGTCACAATGGAAGGTGCTGGGAGCTCACCTGTTTGAAAAATCCAGCCCTGTGAGTGCTGAGTTTTCTGGATGCTCTAGCCCTTAATGTAGGAGCAACATTTTATAATTGTACTATAAAAATTAATGTATAATTTGATTTTATTTGGTTAGTTATTTTTTTAAATAGCAAAAAAAATAACCTTTTGTTGGGATTTTGTTTTTTATATGCATTATAAGTTGGGCTTTTTTAGTTTTTTGTTTTAAGGTTTAGTTAGTAAAAGACAGAATTTTGTATAAAGGGAGGCAGTATTTCCTAGTGGATAGAGCAATGGACTGGGACTGGGACTCGGGAAACCTGGTTTCTATTCCCTGTTTGGTCACTGGCCTGCTGGGTGACCTTGGGCAAATCATTGCATCTCTTTGTGCCTCAGTATCCCCATCTGTAAAAGGGGAGTTAGGAATCTAACCTCTTTTGTAAAGCGCTTGGACATCTCCTGATGAAAGGTGCTATATAAGAGCTAGGTATTAGGATTTTATGATCTATGCCATACAGAGTCTGAACGAAACTCCTAAGATTAGAGTTGAATTTAACAGTCTGTTCATTTCTGGGTACATATACTGTACCCATCGGCATGGTATCTGAGTGCCGCTGCATTTGAATGAACCCAAACAAAGTGCAATTCAAGGGTGGAGAAACCACATGAACTCAAACCCGCTAAGCGACTTGTCAATAAAACCTATGTGACAGAAACCCAGCAAGATTTGCCCAGCCCTGCCTGAGTTCTGACACTCTGGGGCTATAATGGGGTCTCACCACAAGGTGGCGAGCTTTCATCTCTTTCTGTCTCTGTCCGTTCATCATCTTCATATATGCTGCACAATTCAGACTAAAATTCTGCCCACAGCAGATACGTGCATCTTCCACCACAGTCCCTAGGAGATGCACAAGCACATCACAGAGCAGACACTCGCCCTATCCTAATTAACATCTTCCCATCTCATGACTGTGTGTATATATAGAGGTGCTGGAACTAGGGTGCTGCTGCACACCCTGGCTTGAAGTGATTTCCATTATATACAGGGTCGGCAGCTTAGTTAAAAACGGCTCTCAGCACCCTCACTATAAAAATTGTTCCAGCACCCCGTCTATACAGCAACCGAAGTTTTCTATTAATGGCAGCGTGGGCCTTTTATAGAACCCCCAATAAAGAATTCTAATGATTAATATCATATCACTATGGCACCATTAACATCTGCAATGCTCTGACAGAGACCTGGTCCCTGTGCGAAAGTGTACAAAGTAAGGGTTTGATTATCCTACTTCCTATAAGTTAATGGCAAAGCCCCTCTTGTTTTCAATGAGAGCAGTGCGGGGCCCTAAATGAGAGACATAAGCACGTAGATGCAGATCCTCAGAGGTATTTAGGTGCCTAGCTCCCACTGAAAGCAATGGGAGCCAGGTGCCTAAATACCTTTGGGCCATGCAGCACAGGTGGTAGCAGACAGCTCCAGACATGAGCAGCAGCAGTGGAAGGCTAAGCAAAAGAAGGCGATTTAACAGGACTTAGCATTTATGGATCTCAACCTGCTTTAAGTATCGTGATCCTCATGTGCCAGATGGAGAAACTGAGGCATGGGTCGGTTAAGTGATTTGCCCAAAGTCACATAGGGAGTGCTAGCAAAGATGGGGTTAGAAGCCAGGTCTGCTGGTTCCCAATTGCGTGCCCTTTCCACTGACCCTGCCCTGTTTTTAAGGGGAGATTTGATGGGGGAAGGGAGGGATTTGGCTCGGGGTAGAGGGAGGATGTTCCAGGTACAGGGGGCACCATAGAAAAGGCATAAAGCTGACAGCCAGGGAAAGAGACAGGGAGACTAGCACGAGAAGAGTAGCTGGGTTGGTCAAGGTATGAGAAGGACACGAGAGCTGAGTTCTGGTGGGGCAGAGCACTGAAGCGGAGTCTAGTAGCTGGATCCTGATGGAGGAAGAGCCCGAAAGGCCATGACGGGATCAAAGATGAGAGCTGAGCAGGGTGGGTAGTGGCTGGAGAAGTAGCATTAGGGATAGCCTGGAGGGGGTCACAGATCAGAGACAGGGGTGGTGGAAGCAAGAGTCAAGATGAGAAACAAGGAAACCAAACACATAGGCAGGATATTGCACTTTGCACATGAGGAAACTGTCTTGCAAAATAGCCAGGGTGGTGTTTGTATATTTACCAGGATTAATAACAGGGGGCAAACTGCCTGCACCCATCTGAGCTGCCACAGGCTGAGGTAGCAGATAGCCCATGGGGCTGATGAGCACAGAGAGATTCTGAGCTGAAATCACAGGCATGGCAGTGCTGCGAACGAGGTCTGGGGAGGCTCAGAGGCCGGCATGCTGCCTTTCAATTCAGGCACCTTTCTAGGGGCCGGGGCAGATCAAGTCCATTGTATGCAGTTTATTTGGTGTGAGCCTCTCACATGAGTCCTTATAAACAGAGCTCCTGTCTTCTCCACGTGGACATTAAAGATCCCTGGTTCTTTTTGTAATGGGAGGGGGCTAGTGTGGTCTGCAATTTCCCCTTTCATCTGTTGTGCTGTGTGATGTACAATAGATACAACACTGGGCTGGGACTCAGGAGACCTTTGGACAAGTCACTGCACCGCCCTGTGCCTCAGTGAACCCATCTGTGAAAGGGGGATAATGCTACTGACCTCCCTTGCAAAGCACTTTGAGGTCTACTGACGAACAGTGCTAAATAAAATCTCGGCATTGTGAATGATAGGAAGGGGCTTGGCTACAATGATCATGAGGCCCATCTATACACACAGGTAGTCCTCTGTGTTTGTTCTGCACCTAGCACAACGGAGTCCTGGTCCATGACTTGAGCTCCTAGTTGCCCCATTGGGCCACCTTAAAGAATCTCTCCCCCAGTCTGGGCTGTACCCCCTGCAAACACCTGTATCCAAGAGATGGATGTAATAAGCAGGATTTCCAATAGAAAAGTGCAGATATTTCTGTACAAATTAAGGTATAATCCAAGTGACGTAGCTCTCCATATAATGGCAAGGGTGCGACAACAGCACGCCCAGGCAGCTGATTTACTTGGCTCTCAGCCTCTTGGCTGACAACTCACCTAGACAGGAATTTATTGTCCAATAACGCACACCCTGTCCAACAACGCAATAAACATCCGACGGTAGCAAGCCCATCAGCATGTTAGTAAGAAAACAAAGCTTGTCTCAGCTCACCTGACCTTCCCCACCCCCATCTCTCAGGAAACATGGGGGCTGCTTTTTTGCTGAGCGGGATTTGAATGAATGTTTGAAAATGTGGGGCACAGCTTTAAAGAAAGGGTGAATTGTTTATCGCACATTCTCTTGCCAGTCTACCAACTGGATTTGCTGCCATGCATCGTTTCCAGATTCAGAGATGGATACTTTGCCGCTCTCCGAGAACTACACACTACAGGTAGCTAGATAGTCTAGTCACTCCAGTGCAGAGAAAAGGGATCTGAATGAACCGCACAAGGGAATATTTTACTCTCAGAGACCTGAGTCCACAGGTGGCTTTTTCTGAACAAAGCAGCCAAAAGACCACTCTCTACATAGCATGGTTGGATGAATCCACGTGCTCAAGAGATACAGAGGTCATGGCAATCAGCTATACCCCAGCCATGTGCGGTTAGGGATAGAACCCATAACCCTCCCTCTCCAAACACAGGACTCCACCCCTTGAACTAAAGGAGAAGCTGTTAATTATCAGTAACTATTACTGGGTTCTTATCTTCTAGCGCTAATAGGGGCAGGTGCATACATACACCTTAGTCAGTACATTCTAGTGTATTTTGGACCGCATTAAATGCCTTCCTAAACTATTTAAACACCACTCACTGAATCCCCTGCGAGAGCCGTTAAAAGCAGCTCCCAGCTGAGAGCAGAGCAGCACGGCACTCCTGCTGCTTGGGCTAGCGAAGTGCGGGGGGAGAGTCACGTAGCAGACTTGCTGGCCTCAGACCACAACGGTCCTGCTCTGAGCCTGGCCTGTGGTAAATTGCAGGATGTGTATGAGAACCGTTCAAAACACTCGGCCGTTTCAGTTCACAGGGGTCCGTCTGTGCACACATCCTTTGACTTGGCCTATGCGAGCTTGTAGCCCCCCTAACACTCAGCGTCCAAGGCCCCCAAAACACGCTCAAGAGGAAACCCAGTCGAACCCCCCTAGTTTCATGACACACCATAGTAGTTTAAGGGAAAACAGTACCCATGCCCAGCTCTACGAAAACTAGGGCTGGGTTTGCTCAAAAGCTCACAAATATTTACAGACACCTAGCCCGTGTGCTGCTAGCCCATGTGCTGCTAGCCCGATGCAGTGAGCAGACTCCTGTTGAAATCCAGGGGGCTATGCTTGGGAGTAAGAGAAGCAGGGTCTGTCCTGCCATCTGCAATGAAACCTGATTGCAAATCATTGATTTGAATGACCCCACTGCACTCAGCCACTGGGCGAGCTATTGCGCGCAGCCCCCGCCCCGGACTGGCAGACACAGCGCCCCTTCTCCTTTCAGAAAGACTGGTCCGTATCCTTCTGTTTCCATGCTGATATTGCTGGTCTCATGGGTGAATCATTGGGGAAAGTGTTAGTGACTCCTGGCTGTCGTCCTGCATCCCTGCACTTCCATATGTGACCGAAAGGAATCTGCGGCTTGCAACAAAGGCCGTGCTTGTAAGGACAAATCATGGACCTGACACCATAAGGGGTCCAGGCCCCCTCAATTCCTATGGATGGCCAAGGGAGCAAGGGGCGCTCAGCACCTTGCATGCGTGAGCCCCACAGAAGGAAGCAACTCCAGCACTGCTGTTGCTTTGCCTTTCTAGAGCACATTTCATCCAAGTGCGTGCCAGTGCATTGCAGCCCAGCAGCAACCCTTGGGAGGGAGTTAGCACCCTGGTCACCACGGTGACAGGGGTGTTACAGATACAGAGATAGATGCTGTTATAACCAATTTACAACGGGCAAACCAAACTTGGAGCAGCCAAGTAACATGTCCAAGCCAGCGAGGGAGAGAACTCCCGAGTCTGAACAGTTGCTCGAGCCACTAGACCACACTGCCTCCCTGCTTGCATCCTGCTTGAGCTGCTAGACCACATTCCTGAGGAGCAAAGGATCCCCGGGTGCATACAGCGGAGACCGATGCACACTCTGTAGAAAAGCCCAGGCAGGGATTCATAGGAGGCTTTTAAAGAATAAACAAGTGTCTCCTTCCTTCCTGCAGTTATTTAATGATTTACTGAAGAGAGATGGTGTTACCCAGGCTCAGCGAATGTGAAGAAGCTGCTCTGCTGTTTAGGCACTGAGCAGAGATCCTGCATGTTGCATTCTCTCCTGATTCAACTATTAAACAGCAATTTTTTTTAACAGTGAGGGTAATTAACCATTGGGGCAATTTACCAAGTACTCCTGAGGGCAGTCTGTGCCAAAAAATTAAAAATTCTGTGCACAATATTTTAAAATTCTGCAAATTTTATTTGTCAAATAAATGTGGAGACTCCAGCATGGCATTGGGGAGCACAGGCCACTGGCTGCACAGAGGTGGGAGATCACTGTGCAGTTCCCCACCGGGACAGGGACTCAGCGGTGAGGCTGCACCCAACCCTGACACAGCGCAAGGACCGGGCCTGCCCCACAAACACCCCAGGGCCCCTCCCTCCATGCCAGATGCACCAGGAGCAGGATCCAAGTGTGGAGGGTCTTAGTGTGGGGGGATCCAGGTGTGGGTTGAGAGGGTTCTGTGTGGGGCAATCTGGGTGCGGGCGGCTCAGTGGGGGATCCAGGTGCGGGGGGAATCTGGATGCACAGGGGCTTGTTGGGGGGTTCTGGGTGCAATGGTAATGGGACTCTGCAGGGGGGTCCAGGTGAAAGTGGTTGGGGCTCAACGGGGAGGGGTCTGGGTGTGGGGGGCTCAGTGGGGTGGGGATCCACGTGCAGCTGGTTGGGGGTTGGTAGGGTGGGGGTCCAGGTGCAGGAGGCTTGTCAGGGTGGTCCAGATGCAGGCGGAGTGGGGCCTATCAGGGTGGGAGGGTGTTCTGGGTGGAGGGGGCTGAGGCTTGCTGGGAGGGTCTGAGTATGAGGGGGTCTGTATGCACAGGGGTGGAGTGGATGGGGGAGCAGCTCCTTGTAAAGTGATCCCTCTCCCTGCAGCTGCAGAGCGATGAGTGCAGGAAGCAGGAGAAGGGGGAAGTTTGCAGAGCTTCCTACAGTCAGGGGAAAAAACTGAGGGTGGGTCTGACGTGGCCCTGGATGCCATGCAGGGGAAAATGAAGTCCCATCCCCCACTGCCCAGCCAGGACTAGCAGCTGAGCCAGGTGCAGGGTAGGAGCCACCAGCCGGGTCTTCTCCAGTCACGCCCCCTGCCTCACAGTGATTTACCTCTCTGCCGGCTGCCTTGGGCACCTGAAACTGCTGAGAGAGGGTCACATAACCGTTCTTGTGGCTTCCCTTTGCTTCCCCATCAGAAAGTCATTTTTCTGCGGAGAAGCAAAGAAATCTGCAGGGGACACACATTCTGCGCAAGCACAGTGAAACAGAATTCCCCCAGGAGTAACTAAGGGTTGTGGTGGATTCTCCATCACCAGCAATTTTAAAATCAAGACTGGATGTTTTACTAAAAGATCTGCTCTAGTTCAAACAGGAATTATTGTGGGAAAGTTTCAGGGCCTGTGTTTTGGAAGAGGTCAGACCACATGATCACAGTGATCGCTATGGGCTTTAGACTCAATTAATGCCGATTTGCATGAAGGCACAGGCGCCAACTTTCCAGTGTGCTGGGGCTTGCTCAACCCCAGGCCCGCCCCCACTCCACCCCTTCCCCCAAGTCCCCACACCCACCTCACCTCTTCCCGCCCCTGCCCCACCCCGCCTCTTCTCGCCCCATTCCGCCCCTCCCCCTCACGCGCTGTCCCCTCACTCCTCCCCCTCGCCCCCAGAGCCTCCTGCACATCGCGAAACAGCTGTTCCGCTGTGGGTGGGAGGCGCTGGGAGGGAGGGGGAGGTGCTGCTCGGCGGGGCCTACCGGCGGGTGGGAAGCACTGGGGGGAGGAAAGCGGAGCACCCATGGAGCTGGCACTTATGCATGTAGGAAGAGGCAATTTTCATATGCATTTCGAGACCCAGCAGGGTACAAATGCTGTTCAGTTTCCAGGACATCCCTAGCCATAAGGGTCTCTGTGGTTTTCTTCCCCTAGGAGAACGCTGCACAGTGGCAAAGCAGAAGAGCATGCCGGGCCCTGGCTTGCACTGGGTGGGCGTGCTCAATTGGGTGGAGCAGCAGAATGAAAGGCTACATTGTGCCTGGGATAGGCACGGTGTGCTCTGAGGAACAGACAAGCAAGGAACAGCGCTATAATCAGGGTGGCAGAATAGTGAGACCATGGCATGCTATGCTCTGGGGAGTGGCACAGGGCAGCATGAATATGGTGAAATGAGGCAGTGCACGGTGCTGTGTGTGGCAGGGTGGCAGCCTGGCACACTGTGTGACGGGTACGGACTGGCAGAGCGAGGCAGTAGGCTGATGTGCTCTCCGCCAGGCTGCAGCTAAAGGAGTAACAATAAAAGAGAACCAATAACTATTTGCAGCACTGTGTTGTGTCCTGGCAAACTTCCCCTAGCCTGTGCACCAGGCCCTGTGCCCTGCCGAGTTCACGAGCTGCTTGGACACTGTTGCATTTACTAGGAGCAGCCAGGGAAGCTCAGTCTGCTTGATTGTGGGGGAGCTGAAAACTAGAAGCCCTCACCATCCGCTGACAGCCGCTCTACCCTGCTGCTTTATGGAGCATTCAGCACAGACCGTCCAGTGTGCAGGTCGCCTGTGACATAGAACCACACTGCTGTAGCACCTCCCATCTAGCAACCCAAAGCACTTAATAAATACGAATGAATTAAGCCTCTCAACACCCCTGCAAGGTAGAGAAGCCCTGATAGCCCCATTTTCCAGAAGAGGCACCTCTCTGTGCCAGCTGTCTCTGGGGCACAGCGAGGTGAAGTGACTCGACTAAGGTCTCATGGCTAATTGGTGGCAGAGTCAGGAACAGAACCCAGGACTCCTGACTGCCAGTCTCCTGCTGTAGTCACTCGCTTACCTATGCTCACTTAGTCACTTATGCTCCGTGCTACAAAGTAGCGACGAGATTAATGCAAAGAGAACGTGAAAAATTATTTAATTAATAACTAATTACCGGTATTGTTGTCGAGGTGCTGGCCGCAGCTCCAGAGTGAAGGTTGAATTGAGTTTGGCACCTAAGAGGGAGTCAGTCTCTCACCAGGATTCTGCCTCTCACTGATGAGCCTGAAGAGCAGAGATGAGCTGCTCAGGTCTGGGAGCGAGGGCAGGGACCTCACTTCATTTGCTCTCATTTCTGCCTCCCAAACTCAAAAGAGGGAGAACGATGCAACCAAACTGTTTAAAAGAAGTTCTGTTTCCCCCTCCCCTTCCACAACAGCTGCTGCATTAAGATGTCAGGAGAGGCCTTATGCTGAACCCCTTGGATGTTTCAGAGGTGGAGGGTGGTCTCAGCCTCGCCTCCTCTCTGCTCCCCCTTAAATGATCCTCTGCTGTTTCCCTGGGATTGTGCCGACTGTTCGAGCCTGGCTTTGAGCTGCCCGTCAGACCCACTTGTGACATTTCCCCTTTGGAGGCCTGTCACTGCACAGGGTGAGGAGCCTCTGTTGGTACTGGAAGCAGCGTGACACTGTGGGGCTCACACGCTGAACCAGCCTGTATGCACTGGTGGGGACTTCTGGTCCAGAAGCAGGGAATAGGTAGATGGCAAGAAAAGATGGCCAGGAGGAACTGTGGGAAGGCACTGAAGGGCTAGCAGGCTAGAAACAGATGCAGCAATAAACAAAGTTTGTAGATTCTGCAGGGGCAGGGGGTTTGTTTTGACAGCAAGATGCTTTCTTAAAGAGCCCATGGTCCCACTTGGCCAACGCCAACAAACTGAGGGCTGAGCTGTACATTCAGAACCCAAATAATTGCAAAATGAGCACAAGGAGACTCCGAGAACTTTTGTCTGGAAAGAAAAAAACCTTCTCCTGGTGAGCTGTTCCCACTGTTCCGTAACACTGGAAAATACCCCTCCTCCACTGCTCCTCCAAACTCATTAAAAACAAACCCAGAGCAACATAGTTTGTCTAGAGCCAAATGGCCTGCGCAGGACGTGCTGAGCTGGCTTGGAACAGAGAGCAAAGAAAGAAGATCTGATCTAGGGGGTTCGGCTGAATCTTGCTTGGTGCAAAACACGCAGAAAGACTCAGTCTAGCGAACAATACAGAGCACTGTGAGTGCACCTGTCATTTTCCAGAAATATATGGCCATGTGGCCCCTGCCAGGAGAAGCTTACATTCAAGCTCAGATGAAAATGAAGGCCTGAGTCGGTGCCTAAAAAGACTTGTGAAAGGAGTGAGTTTTAAAGAGGGCTCTGAAAAAGTGTGTGTGTGTGGGGGGGCTGTATTGGGAGTGGAGGGCTGTTTCAGATGGCACAGGAGGGTTAGGGTAGGAGACAAAGCTGAA
Organism: Chrysemys picta bellii; assembly: GCF_011386835.1. Classification (NCBI taxonomy): domain Eukaryota; kingdom Metazoa; phylum Chordata; order Testudines; family Emydidae; genus Chrysemys; species Chrysemys picta. Next base: position 34,733,444 of record NC_088803.1, on the reverse strand, counting down.
ACTGAGAGAAAGGGAACCCCGAGAAGTGAAGATAAGGGGGCCTGACTGTCCACTGCTTAGCTCCTTGTGTCATCATTTACCCTTGTCCAAAGGGGGTGTAAAACAATCCAAACCAAATTCTTCGCTCACAGACACCAGGGGTAGTAACATTTGCCCTCCATGGTGCAAGGTGTAAATGCTGACAGTGAAGAATTTGGCCAAAGTTGCAGAACAGACTTGCACTGATTCAGCAGCTACCCTGGCAATCCACTGCAATCTTCTGACTGCCTTGGAAATGACACTGGCAAGGTAGACCTACAGTCATACACCCGAGTTGTGGCATGGTGTGGCTTGTGGGCATGCACTATCCTGGCTCTGCAGATTTGTTTTTGTAAATGGGCAAGCTACTGAAATATCTACAAAGAATCCTGATCCCAGAAGTGCTCCACATGCTTGTGTTGTTGTTGCTTTCAATCCTTGAACTGTGGATGTTTTCTTTATCCATACAAAATGTCCAAACTTCCCATAGACAACAGTGGTGCAGGATCATACCCTTAACTAGCAAGGTTTACTGTATGAGTTTGTCTGGGGACAGCGATTGATTTGTGAAGGTCCTAGAAGTGGCGTCCACACAAAGGTCTCATAGCCACAGACCAAGGTAGGTAGCGCAGTAAAGGTGTAACTTTAGCAAACAAAAACACAAACCGTAGAAAATCTACTCCATAGCAGGAAAACACAGGGTGGAAAACAGAGCCAGGGACAGATAGTTTAGAAGGGCTGGGGGCTTTCCCTTCTTTGGCCCACCTCTAGCTAAATTGATGATCTGATGTGTAATAGAGGTCAGAGCTGACCTCTATCTACCAGGCACATTTCAGGAAAGGCTGCTGGTGAGTGAGTGAGCCAGAGGGCTGGATTAGCCTCACTGCTGTGGCTGCTGCTTCCGCATTACTGCTGTCTGAAGTGAGGGGAAAGAAAACACAGCAGCAGTTGGCTCCATGTAAGTGACACCCTCCCCCCTCTCTGTGGCCAGTCACAGGGAATCCCCAGCCAGGGTAGGAGGGTTTGGATGTGAAAGGGATTTCCCAAGCACTTTATCAAGGGGCTCCCTCCTAGAAGAGATAAGCAGGCATTTAAAACCACAGAGACAGGCAGCGGCGTGGGGAAGCCTGGCAAAGCACTGTGTTTCCTGTCTCTCCTCAGCTGGCTTCTCAGGGGCTCTGATTTCCTTCAGCGGATCAACAAAAAGTTCCAAAGGCTTTTGAAAGAGGTGATTCAGCACATAATGGGGGTGGGGGAGGGGAAGAAAGAATGTGCTCTGTGTTGTAAAATTCCCATGCAGCGAAAGTGAAACCAACCAGAGCACAGGTAATTTGTTGAAAGGTGGTTGTAATTTCTGAAGGCTTGTCACGCCATGACAGTCTTATACTTTGGATCAGCAAAACCACTGGAGTTAGCATGGGGGGGGGTGTGGGGGTGGTTATTATTATTATTTATTTTCTATTCCTGGGAAAGGTCAAGTCAGACTGGAATAGTGAGGGAGGAGAAGGATCTGCCAAGGAAATACGCATTTAAGAGATGTGCAAATAAAATGGGATCCAGTGAGATGTTGTTAAAGTAAAAGCCTTTTAAAATATGTTACAATTCAGATGATTTCACTGGTTTGCCTTTTCCCCCCTTGTATCTTTAATAAAGTGTTAAAGGATGTTGAATGGTGTGTTTGCCAGGGTGGTAAAGCAGGCTGAGGTCTACTGTATGTTAACGCCTTTAACTCCTTGGGCCCATTTATTTCATCTAAATTAATACAACAGAGGGGGAAGGTATAGCTCAGTGGTTTGAGCATTGGCCTGCTAAACCCAGGGTTGTGAGTTCAATCCTTGAGGGGGCCACTTAGGGATCTGGGGCAAAAATCAGTACTTGGTCCTGCTAGTGAAGGCAGGGTCCCTTCCAGTTCCAGATGGGATATCTCCATTAATTTATTTATTTTTTTAATTTAGAGCCCCTTGGACTGCACTGAGCTTCTTTGCTGCACACAGAACAGCTTGCTAGAGGCCTGATCCTGCAAAGTTACTTTTGTGCATAACTTTACTCATATGGATAGTCAGTCCCACTCAAGCCACCAAGGCTACTTTTATAAGTAAAGTTACCTAGAGGCACCTTTGTGGCATCTAGGAGCCCCAGGCCTGGGCCAGGACCCATTGTGCTAGGATGAAACCCTAGTCCTACTGAAATTAATGAGAATTTTGCCATTGCCTTCAATGGGGCTGGAATTCATCCTAAAGCCTGAACCCTGCAGCGGGGTCTGCACAGGCAGACACCTGTCCTTGTGGAGACCTGTCAACTCCCGTTGGGCTTTGCAGGAGGTCAAGGGGTCACCCACACAGATCTGAGTGCAGGCTCAGGTTCTACAATTATTTCAAAAGCAGTAGGGTGCACACAGCATTGTACAGACAGTGAAGAGCTAATATAGTCCTCATCTTGGAGTTTTTACAGATTCAGGATTCTCTCCTGTAGGTGATCTGTGCTTGGCCCTCCCAGTGACTGAGCTGTTAACAAATGTATATTTAAAAATAAAATACCATAAAATAGGAAAGAAGCAAGGGTTAAAATTTCCCCCCATTCCAGAACAAGAAGCTAGGATTAAAAAACAATAACCATTTGATGTGGAGCTAGGAACCAATAAAAAGTGGGAATTAGATGTGGAATCAAATATAATTTTAAGCAAGTATTGTAACCCTTTCCCCATTTCCCTGTGTCTGTAAACTGTCTTGGTTGGCGCCTGACCCTGCTTCACTGAGGTCAATGCTATTGATTTCAAGGGAAGCAGGATCAGAGCTTAAGATGCTCTGCTTTTCAGGACAGGGACTTGCATTTTGATATTTCTGTTAACCACCTGCACGTTAGGGTGCTATATAAATAAACTCTCCACCTGTATAGTCAGGTGTATGCTAAACAGATAGATCCTGCTAGAAAGCCACCCTGAAATGGAACAGCGTAGAGGCACAAAGTCCATTGGTATCATTTTTGTTTGAGACACACCCACATACATGAAGCAAGGTATGTTATTTTTGTCTGAAGTGGGGTAGGGTTTATGGTAGGGTGCCAAATAAAAGATATATTCAGTAGTTAAAAGCATGTTATATTGTTCCAGCGAGTTAGTAGCATTTCAGGATGGAAGGGATCACAAGAGGACCGATCGTGCATACACTTACGCATGTAAGATACTTTACTCACTCTTATAGTCTGATAGCAGGACTGCTCATGTGGGTGTTTGCAGGATTAGGCCATTAGCTGTGTGGGTCTTACATTCAGGTCCATAGGTAACCAGCAGGCTGTAGAGTTCATCCTGGTGATTTGCAGAACATAATTTGAGAACCAAACAGTTGGGTGGGTGGGTGGGTGGATGGATGGATGGATGGATGGGGAGGGAAGGAGGGTCCATGAGAAGATTTTAATCTTACAAAGCAGACCACAGAATGGGCAGGTACAGACCACTGCTCCACCCTGCACAGAGTTATGCCCAAGCATACCATTACACCTGTGCAGCATCCCACTGCCCTGTGCCCAGCTGCAACTCTCGGCAGCATCAGGACCCTATTCTTCATTCGGGTTCTTATACCGCCCCCATCCTGGGGATGGCTAACTGTTCACATTCGCTCTACGCAGTCAGGGCCTTTATGTGGGGATTGGGCCCTGCTATACGTTTTGGAGCTGTGCCGGCATTAGGGCCAAGGCCTGCACCTTACACAAGATGTCCCAAAGAAGTCAAGGGCCCCACTCCACCCCCAGCAGGGCACGAGGATGTGGAGCAAGAACTGGCCCTCGGCTCTCCCTAGGCACTGCTCATTGCCGTCTGCCATCACAGCGGCGCGTGCAGGGGCAGTGCCTGGGGGGCACTGCAGGGAGCAGGGTTCACCCCGCGCCCTGTGGGGCCCTGACTCTGGCTAGGCCTTGGGGGAGTGGGAGAGATGGAAGAGGGCAGGGGAGGGGAAAAGAAAATGGGGAAGGAGACGGGCAAGGGGTGGGGAGGGAGCCAAGTGAGAAAAGTCAGCGATCTAGTGACCGAGCCCCGACGCCACGGGAGTTGCACACGGCGCATGCGCCCCAAGCAGGACCGACTCCGATTCGATTACGTCACCCCTTACCACCGAATGTTACTCATTCTCGCTGATCCTCGTGTGTGTTGCGCCCGCCCGCCCCGCGCTCCTCCGGCCGCCCGAGTAGCCCCCTCCTCCGTGCATATTGATGTTGCTGGGCCCGCCCCCTATCCTCCCCCCCCTTAGCTTGGTGCTGGAGCGTCCGCCCGGCAGCCCCGCTGGGTGTCCCGTCCGCCCCCGCCCGCCCCGCGGGCACAGCCCGGGCCTCCGCCGCCTGGAGCGCTGCCCGCTGCTGCCACACGCACCAAGCCAGCCGGGCAGGGGAGCCGCCGGAGGTGAGTCCCGAGCGGCTCGGCCCGTCCGCGCTGGGGTGGGGACATCGGGACTCCCCCTGCTCCTGTCCCCCCCATCCATCCAACCCTCACCCCCTGCCCTCCTTCCCGGCTCCTGCCCCCGTGCCCCACCCTCCCCGGACCTGCCCCCCGATCCACCCCATCCCCCTGCCCTCCTTCCCGGCTCCTGCACCCCCCGATCCACCCTTCCTCCCGGCTCCTGCACCCCCCGATCCACCCTCCTTCCCGGGACCTGTCCCCCGATCCACCCCATCCCCCTGCCCTCCTTCCCGGCTCCTGCCCCCGCGCCCCACCCTCCCGGGACCTCCCCCCCGGTCCACCGCCCGGCCCCTAGCTCCCGATCCACCCCATCCCCCTGCCCTCCTTCCCGGCTCCTGCATCCCCCGATCCACCCTCCCTCCCGGCTCCTGCCCCCCGATCCACCCCACCCCACTACCCTCCTTCCCGGCTCCTGCACCCCCGATACACCCCACCCCCTGCCCTCCTTCTCGGCTCCTGCACCCCCCCGATCCAGCCTCCCCCCGGCTCCTGACCCCCGATTCACCCCCCCAGCCTTCTACCCTCCCTCAAGGCTCTTCCTCCCCCCACTCCTGCCACCATCCCCTGGCTATTGCCCCCGTCACACCCCTACCCCCAGCTCCTGCTCCCTGCCCCATCCCATCTCTCAACTGCGCCCCCCCCCCCCAATCACCTGGCCTGGGGACTGCCCTGTCCCTTCTGCGCCTGCTTTTTTGCTCACCCTCCCCCCCCCATCCGTTTGAGGACTCGAGGTCCCCGCCACTGACCATCCCCATGGCTACTCCCCTCTTTGCCACCAACCGTCTTCGCTTTCCTGCCTTTGCTCACTCCCTCCCTTTTCTTTCACTCTCCTTTCAGTAGGAGTTCTCATCCTCCATGGAGAGCCCCGGGCACTTGGGGGAAGGGACCGCCCTGGGGGAGAGGGGGAAGGGTGCAGAGATGATCTCCTGGGGCTGCCCAGGCACCTCCCTGCTGTTCCCCACTGCTGTGTTCTAGCTCCCAGGTGGTGATGGTGAAAGTGCGGGGGTGGAGAGGAATAAAAGAGGCTTTGGATATTTACAAACAAGTGTGTATTGGCTTGACATTGGCAGGCGATTTGCATGGCTGAGGCCCAAGAAGGGGGTAGGAGTTGCATGCTGGCATGTGTGTGTTGGGGAGAGGAGTGTGCAGCATGATACTGGGTAAGGATGGGTACAGGGGTGTAGTGGGCTGTGGCATATGCAGGTCCCTGGTGCATGTCTCCCTCCACCCCTGCCTGTCTCAGCCTAGCATCAGTCCAGAAAATCAGTTTTGTAAACTGGTGCTGGCTTTAATCAGATCAGACTGGCATTTTCATTTAGTCAATTAACAAAATACATCCATGGTACTTCTACCTTAGCCCTTCCCAGCACTCTGCGCAGCTAAGTTGTTTTGAGGTTGTGTTTTTTCCAGTGTCAGTTTGTGTCTACTTCTAGATTGCTTCAAGGCCTACAAATAGAACCAGGTCTGGGGAGCAAATTATAGCATGGCCATCCCTTATCTGGTCATGGCTGGTTCCAGTTTGTAGCATGGATGGGGTTTATTGAGGTGTAGGCTCTTCGATGCTGCTGTGATATCAGTGTCACACTGACATTCATGCAATTAGCCTTCGAACACCTCTGTGTGAGAGAGAGGTTATCCCCCTTTTACAGGTAGGAAAACTGAGATGTTGAGTCAGATTTTCAAAGGTATTTTGGTGCCTAAAGATACAAGCAGGCTTCTATAGTGAGATTTTCAGAAGCACACAACTCCCCTACAAATCAATCTTTAGATATCTAAATACCTTTAGAAAGCTGGCCCTAAGTAACTTGCCCATGGTCACACAAGAAACCTGTGGCAAAGACAGGAATAGAAGAACCCAGATCCTCCCTGCTGAGCCCTATCTACAGGACCACCTCTTTCTTTCTTGGAATGTTGTTCCCTAGCCAATCTAATCCCCTAGATTGTTAGGTTAAAGTCCTGTCTGTGCTACCAACTGGAGCCAACTCATTATTGGATTCTCTGAATTTATCACATTTGTAGTGTAGCCAGCTGTCTAGTGAGGTGCTAGGGGCTTCAAGCCTTCTCACTCCAGGCATCTGGCTGTAGAGGATACTGGGCATTCAATGCAGTTGAGTAAATCAGGTGTGGATCCTGGATAGAAAGTGTGTAGGGTTGGAGTCTTGTATTGCTTTCATCTGGCTGATTAACATTTCTGAGAAGTGACTGCACAGATTTACACCTGCCTTTTAAAAAACTCTGCAGTTCTGAGCATGGGAGGGGCTGGTTTGTAGTTTGCTTTAAGTTTTTCAACAAGCTCTTTACAGTGAGGTTTTCCATTTCTAATCCCAGCTGGAAAAGATGTCTGTGTTTTAGCTCATCTTTCTCTCTCTCATTTCTGCCACTGCAGGATTATTCCAGTAGATCAGGGTTGTTAGAACACCAAGTAAACTTTCTCTCTGACCACCTCCTATTTCCACACAATCCCAAACCAAAGATCATAGTGTCCTAAGAAACTTTGACAGGCTATTCTCCATGGATATAAAGGAGCCAAAAGTTTACCTCACTAGCTGGAACATCTTATTCTCAATTACCATAATTTGTTTTTAAAAAGACATGGAGGAGGAAAAATTCAGAGCCTACAGACAGAAGCAAAGGAATTAAAGATAACACTGTATTTACCATAGAAGAGAACTGGAATTTAATGATAACTATATTAACTAGGTTGGATCTGTGACGTGGATATATTGTGCAACATTTGATATGTAGCTCAGGAGGGGAAGACAGAGTTTCAGTCTGTTCTAAATGCATGTTGTGCCACTTAGTTTATTATACTACTATATTGACACCAATGCTGCCTTGGAATCCCGATCCACCTCTGTGGGTAGGAGGAAGTGGGTGTTGCTTTTGCGTTTTTGTTTCAGCACAGTTTACTCTGTTGCAAAAATAAATCAGCATGTACCTCTCCAGTTCTTAGCCTCATCTGCATGGGTTACATAGTTTCCAAACTGGAGGCCAGAGCCCGAGAGGTCATGAACACCCTGTAACTCCTGCTATATTCAATGAGAGCTATGGATGTCCACTTTCTCCGGGGATCAGGCTATTATTTTCCATTCCAATACAAATGGGACTGTAGATGCTTGCTTTACAGTTTAGATGCAGCCTGGTGGATATAGAAACAAACAGCTATGCAGAGTCTGTGGAATTTATGCAGACAGCAGGCAGGAGATGGAATAGTGTTTCCCATCTTACAGTCATTCTAATTTTTTAGCTGTTCATAATCATACATGCAAACTTATGTTTTTATGGTGGAGGGGACCTCAATTTCCTCCAGCATTTCACCCTGCCTCTTGTTCTCCACCTCTGTATTTTTCCCTGAGCCCCTTTCCCCACTACCCCAACTTTAGGATCTGATTTTGCAACCCTTACGCATGTGAAATAGCACCAAGGGGATTATTCATGAGAATAAGGGTTCCAGGAGCAAGACCTTAGTATGTCTGTAACATTATCTTCCTCCTTGTGCTCCCACAGTGTATCAGCATGGGCTGCCTGGGCTAGCAGTAGTGTAAGGGCTGGTGGCTGGGCCTCCCCAGAGAGCCCTCCAGCTTCCCTTGCTGGTCTGACAGAGCTTTCCTTTGGCCTGGTGTAAGGCCTGCCATATATTCTTTTGCCAGGCTGAGGGGCGGTCTGGTATTTTAGGAAAAATGCCCCCCCCCTTTTTTTTGTTGAATGAAAAAAGTCCTTCACCTTTATTTTGTTATTTAGAACTTGTGCTCAATTATAAAATCTCAAGTACAAACTGATACAAATGCAGTGAATTCACCCTAGTAATTGGACGTAAAAATCATTTGATGTACCTCGATTATACGTAAGGCAGTGACTTGAGGGGGCTAGTGATGACAAAATGAGAGTAAAGCTAGTGGCTTGTTTGTCATCAGTTCCTCAAGGTGTAATTATTGTTTTGTTTTCATCTAGCATATATTATACACACACACACACACCTTGGCTTCTTTGCTCTCCTCTCTGCTTTGAGCTCCATATTGTCTGTTGATCTCCCTCCTTAAATGTATTCCTGATCACCCGACTTGCTGCTCTCCTCCCTATCTTCCACCAAAATTCTTAAGTTTCATTTTAGAAACTGTTTACATTCCTCAGAATGACCTTTTGATGTATGTATTATCCTCTCCCAATGTCTCTTAATTGCCTCCTTGTTGAACAACAACATCCCACAAGCTACATATAGGCCTCTTATGTATTTAGCATTTGCTTGAAAGCACTCAGTGTTAAGGTTGCAAATGTTTCCATTATTGCTTCATCCATGTACTTGCACTCATAACTTCCCGAAAGTTTCATCCATGGGGATGACATTTTTTCCATGTTTGAGCTCTCTGCAAAGATGAATGTTTTGGGGAAAAGCCTTCCAGCTATCTTTGAGTGGTGTGTGTGGTGTGTGTGTGGGGGGGGGGGAGATTTTAAGAAGTTGTAATCATATATGTTTGGACAGGGCTACATCGGAGATGGCTGAAGTTTAACTGCTGGAACTTGGCATATAAATAGTCCTTAACATAGAGAAGTGTCTGAGGGAGAATAGTTTTGATTTAAATAATGAGCATTTGAAAAGTCACTGAGACTAGAGGGCAGAAGTCACTTAAAGGGGGCTTGCTTTTCAGTTGAAGGAGGCAGCTCTGACTGGGAAATAAATACATCCCACATCTCTCTTAACCCTTTTCTTACTGGTTGAGGAATACTCAGGTCAGTCCCTGATTGACTTGCTCCATTAGATACAAGGGCTCAGTTTGCTCCCAGCTGATTTCAAAGTTTGTGTGAATGATGTTCAGTGTTCTGTTAGAGGGACACCCAGGGTCACCTTATAGACAGCCACATACATATTCTGCTCTGTAACACTTTAAGACCAATAGAAATACTTCCAGGAAACTTTTAAAATCCTCTCTAGTAGAAAGTGCTTTGAACAAAACAGTCCTCTGTTTGCAATCCCAACATTGTGCTAATGCTTGAATGGGAAACTGACTACGTAGCATTTTCTCCTACTGTTTTCCTTGTCAAGCATATTGTTTAATACTGTTTGCTGGTATGCATAATATTTAATGCTAATAATTTTTATATCAAATATACAGCATAAGCAATGCAAGTGAATTGCTAATGCTATAGGAACCTCAAGTCTCATTGCAGACTTTTTATTTAAATTGGATAACCTTAAAGTTACTTGAATATAGTATTTTTGCATTTGTTTATATAGTACAAAGAAGCAATTGAAATGTGAGTCTGTAACTTGATCCAGAATTGTGCAAGGTTCTTAAGAACCATTATGATGGGAATGCAGCCCCATAATTCAGAGGTTTTAAAATAATGTTTAAGGCTGTTGCCAGATTCCCCCCCTTCCCCTGGAGGTAATTGGTCATCTTCATTGCTCCAGCTGTGAAGTGTTATCAGAGGTTTTTTAGGGTTGAGTGGCACCATCCACACAGTTTGAAAGGGACTAGCACTTTGCTCTAAATGTAATTTTTTTTTTTGAATGTACAATTGTGATATCACTTCTGTAAATTAACAAGCGTGGGGAAAATCCCACATATGAATTAGGGTTTTTTTCTGCTGGATTTGCAATATGTTGGTCTCTACTCTGTGTATGTGTACATATGCATGCAATACCTGCAGAAGGGCTACTGGGCCCTAAAAGGCTCCTGTGCTCACTAGTGGGCTGCAGCAAAGCCTACTCACCACAGGTGCATTCCCTCATGGTTGGATGTGGCAGCTCTCCTCCTCCGGTACCCACTGCAGACAGCCACTCTGGCCCTGCAGTAGTCTGTGGCTTCCTGTCACCTGGACCTCCAGCCAGGTCACTTTTAGTCCTACCCCTTTTAGCAAAAACAATAGCCTGGCAGCATTGCACCAGAGCCTCAGCCCAACTTTGGCCTTTATGGGCCTTCCAGCCAGTGGCTCTGGTGTCTTCACACCACTACCTTAGGTGGGCCACTAGGGGAACCTGAACCTGTGTTCTACTCTGGGTTCCAGCCAGGGACCCTGTAAGGTCTGTTCATTCAGACCCTCTGCTGCACTGCACTGCTTCCTACCAGGGCTTGCACAGCAAACCTGTCTGCCAGGCTGACATTTCTGCCAGTCTCAAAACAAAAGGGAACCACCAAACTAGTTATGAAGAACAAAAGGTCCTACATCAGGCCTACTTGCCCTAGGGAGGGTCCGACATCTGGGAGGCTCCAATTAGGCCCTGGCCCCAGCCATACCTTCCTTCATAGGGCTAACTCAAGGGGTCTGCTCTCTGTTCCACTCAGCCACCACAGTGAGCTGGGCATTTCCTCTTTTAGCTCCTCCCTCCAGGCTTGATACCTTGCACAGGTGCAATGAGGTGGGGCTGATTGGGGCCACAGGCTCTCATTAAGCCCTTCTTGGCCACTGTGGGGTCTGCATACCTCATCACATGTTCTAATCTCTCATGGTGCTGAGCTCCCTTATATGCTGAATGCCTTTGATTGACTACAATCTCTGGGAAGTGAGGGTGTCCAGTGTTTTGGAGGATTGAGCTCCAGGGGCATTGACTATTGGACAGTCCCAATTTTTTTCAGTAGTTCTAGGAAGAGCCCTATCTAAGCACACTAAGAGCTAAGCTAATGTTACTAAAACCAAATCATTGACTTACACAATTACACACTGCAAACTAGAAACCTTAGTTATAGACAACCTGTCTTGTGTTCCCAGTTCTCTCTCCATTTTATTTTTCATATACTCCCTACTTTTATTCATTTAGGTGAAGATAATAATACAGGTCCGTTGCATCTTAGGCGCATTTAACATGTGTGATTTCAGCTTTACGCGGTCAGCAAAAACAAAACAACAACAACAAAAGAGAAAAATAATTTAAATACTGTTTCTGTAGTGCGGGCGATTCCATCCACCATTACACTCAATGTAATTTTGACTATACGCGATTTTCGCTTTAGGCGCTGACTGCGGAACATAACCCCAGCGTAAGATGAGACAGACCTGTATCTCCTATCTAAGGCTGTGGGTGCCCTCACAACACAGTAAATAAGATCCTAGCAGCATTAAAGGAACCATGAGAACATAAGAATGACCATACTGGGTCAGACCAAAGGTCCATCTAGCCCAGTATCCTGTCTGTCGACAGTGGCCAACACCAGGTGCCCCAGAGGGAATAAACAGAACAGGTAATTATCAAGTGATCCATTCGCTGTCCCCCAATCCCAGCTTCTAGCAAACAGAAGCTAGGGACACCATTGCAACGGGAACTCAGCCAGCCAGGCACCTATAGAAACTCCTCTCCACCCCTTCGCAGTTTGGGGGAAGTATACCCTCAGCCCTCTCCAAAAACCCTCTAACCAGAAGTCTTTAGGGCTGCACATTGCAACTGATTTGATGTTTTGCTCTTATCCAGCCGAAACTCTACACAAATCAAACCTTTTCTGTGTAATCCAAGTGTTATAGGAGGTCAGTTCAATTTCTGTTATTGTATTTGTATTGCAGTAGCACCTAGGAGTGACAGTCATGGGCCAGGAGCCTGTTGTACTACCTGCTGTACAAGCACAGAGCAAAAAGACTATCCCTGCCCCAAAAGCTTACCATCTAAGTATAAAATTAGACAACGGATGGATACAGACGGTGGTGGAAGGGAATGGGGATGTGCAAGGAAACAATGAGACAATATTGGTCAGCATGGTGGGCCTTGGTCTCCACACCAGCAGCCAAACCTTTGTCAAGTTTTTTGTAGGCATCATATCAAAGGAAAGTTTAAAGAAGGATATTGAGATACCTCTATGGATGTTTATGGGGAGCTCCTCCGAAGTGTGAACAATAGCCTGGGCAAAAGCATGCTGTGCTTGTTTGAAAAGTGAATAAGTGGACAACATAGGCTTGCTAGTGGAGGGGTGCAAAGAGAGGCATGGTGTGGTCAAGGTGACAGGATAGGAACATGGTCTTTACAGCAGCATTCTGAATGGATTTCAGTGAGGCAAAGTTGCAATTGGGGTATAAGTAATTTTCCTGATTACAATCTGATGGTTTTGAACAGCGTCCTACACATAGTCCAAATGCTGCTGCAAATGAACAAAGTGTGTGTGTGTGTGTGCTTTCTTTTCATGTTGCCTCTTTAGATGCAGTATGATGTATTGCAATGGGAACAGGACGCCAATTTGTAGTAGTCCTTGAGAGACATACGTTTAGGACATTCTTATTTTTAAAAAGTGAACTGCCTGGTTAACACCCAAATGGATTGACTGTTTTTGTGTGTGAAAGCAACATTTAAACAAATGGCCCTATGAAGTTAATTCTGCTCTCTTGATTTTTTTTTTGGTAAAGAATCAGTCAGCATCTAAGTTTCTGTGAAGAGGGCTTTGAACCTCTTGTCAGTTTAAATTTTGACAAACAAGGATGTTCAAACTGGACAAACAGCATTTAAGGTTTAGGTTTTTGTTGCTTGGTCTAGTGGCTAGATTTCCTTCTCAAACGCCATTCAGCATAAATGTATTGGTAGGGGTCTCCATAGTGCTCCACTAATCATTTTTGCAGCATATTTTGAGTATTAAACTAGTTATAAACAATACATCTTGGACACTCTTTCATGCAGTTATATTTAATGAGCTGAGGTCTTGGTCCAGTGTGTAAGAGTAAATTCCCAAATCCCCTGCTCGCACCTTGTACTGATGCAGAGCCCCGTTGCCTCAATACCAAGGACCTCCCATGCTGAGCCAATTGCTGGCTCAGGGACTATCTGTTGTTAATAGCAAATGGGCCATTTGTGCCTTGTCCGGTGTTATTTAAACAGACATTTACTTGCCATCAGTGCAGTAAACTAGTGTAGTTGGTTCCCATCATTATCTTTCTACCACCTTACCTAGACTTTTGAATACTTGTACTTGATCCCTTTAATGATTTTGGAGATGTTGCTAACAATTCAGATGTGTGTCAATAAAGCCTCTTGGAACAGAGTTTCCATGACCATTGGTAAGGTGAGTTTGTTCCTTCTTCACATTAGCGTTAATTTGATCTTAAGCACGTTTCTAATTGCACGAGTATTTGTGTGGAATCATGACCTCCTGAAGCACGTGCAGTATGTAGTTATACTGTTTTTATCAGGACATAAATCTAGGATCCCCTTTTGAAATTTCCCCCTTTTTGAAATTATTTCCAAGTAGGAAAATGCTAGTCTGGGCTGTTTTGTTAATCTGAGGTAGATCTATTTAAAACAACCTCAATCACATTGATACAGAAGGAACAGTCATCTGGGCTGGAATCAGTGTAAGAAAATGCACGTGAATAATTCATCAAGACCAAAATCCACTTGTTACAATGCTCTCCCTCCCCCATCTTCCATGGAAATGTAACAGAGGCTTTAAATAACAGGCTGCTCTCAGTGCTAAGGGTATTTAGCATTGTAATGTTTCTCTAAAAGCAGGAAGGAGGACATTCAGTGTAATGTGGTAACTGCCACAAATTTGGAGGGGTCTTTGCTTTAATGCTTTTCTTTGTTTCATTGTGAGCTAAAATTCTTTACTGACACTTCACCATTCTATTTTTCTGATCTGTCACCGATATGAAACAGGTACTATGTTTAGAAGTGTTTGCCCTGCTTCGTATAAACCTCACACACGCTGTTCGTGTGTAGAAATCAGAATGAATCAACCTGCAGTTTTTATAGTAACACTGACTCATTTTGTATTCACAGCTAGTATGGAAAACAAAATTACCTCGTGTGCATCTATGCTACCTTGAGCTGCCATCTAAGCAGAGGACAGGTCTGGCTGCTAGTCGCGTGGGAGAATTCTTAGGAAAACCTACATGCAGTGGGAAGTATTCGGGATTCAGTGGCATTCTCCCTTCTGAGTCAGTACTGACTCAGATGTCCCAGCATAGTGTGAGGACTCACTGTATTGCTCCTGGAAGTGCTATCATTTGGCTGCGATGTAAAACCAGGGCCATGACTACTTGAAGCTAATTGGTTCCGCATCACTTTTTAAAGTAGGGCTGTTATTCCCAAGATCGTCAGCAGGTTCCAATTTTTGCAGTTGTCTTTTGCCTGACAAAAACATCCACGGGCACTGCAGAGCAAAGAGGTATTCTTTACCTCCCCAGTTAAGACTGCTGTGGGCTACGCTGTTGAACAGCTGCCTTTCACTGGTAGGGAACTTATGTATATGCGTGGTGAGTATTCTAGGCCCCGGTCCTGCAAAGATGTAAATTTGTGCATCACTTTGTCTGTGAGTGGTCCCGTTGAAGTCAGTAGAACTACTCACTTTATGGAGAGTTAGTTAGGAGTAACTAGTCTTAGCACACAGAGCTAGTCTTAAGCCCCTGGCAGTTATAGTGCCAGCTCCACCTTGATTTATTAAAGAACATGTTCTGGGGTCTTCAGTGCATCTTGTCCGATCTTGATTTATTAGACTGTACGGTCCATGAGGCAGAGACCTCTGCCTTTTTGTTGAACTGTGCCAGGCTTTAGTGTCAATGCTTCACATATGCTAATGCCCATCTATGATTCAGAGCTTGCGCTAGTAGTTTTATTCCTGAATTCCACACTAATATTTTCTGTGGAATGGATGGGAACTGACGCTCAAGGAGCTTACTGTTCTCTCTACTCAGTCGGTGCTGACAATTGAGACAAGCTGTGCTTATGTGTTATGCATTTGGAGACTAAACCTCTGCTTAATGAATGAGCTAAGAGAGCCTGATTATTATGGTGGGGTCTCAGGTAGGACTTGGTTTTGCACAGGAGTAAGGCTATTAGTTTACGTAGTTCCTTTGTTCAGAACATTTTTGTACCCTACTGGTAAGGAGTGACCTAAACTTAACGACTGTGCTAATGAATGAGAGATCTGCAGATGCAAACTGGTTAGATAATTTCAGCTGGGGAAGATTCTAAAGCTCTGTCATGGGATTTACTTAAATTTATGCCTCCACATGTTAGCTTGCGTTCTCTAGAAAGAATTGTTAAAAGGGAATGGTGAAAAGTGTTGATGTCTCCTGTTTAATTGTCCTTGGAATTTGAGGATTTTTGAAGTTGGACGTCTGTTTAAAACTGATGGAGGAAGGGGGTAAGAATTGGCCATTAGTTTTGTGGGGTCTACCGAGCGGTAAATTGATCCTGCAGAGCAAGCATGAAAAATCTACTGTATGCTTAGGGCATGTCTTCATTAGCAGTGTTAAAGCGCTGCCACAGAAGTGCTCTAATGTGGCTGTGTAGTTGCGGCACTAGCTCTGGAAGCTATTAAAAAAAAAAAAAAAAAAAAAAACCACACACACACACACACCCCCACACACCCCCACAAGGGGAGTAGCTACCAGCACTGTAACACTATCTACACTGCTATGTTACACTGCTGAAACTTGCAGCACTCAGGGGGGTGTTTTTTCATGCCCCTGAGCGAGAAAGTTGCAGTGCTGTAAAGTGGCAGTGTAGACAAGGTCTTAGAAACCTGTTGTCAGCAAGGCTGGTATATAGACACATGCATTGGCAAGGTAAACCACACTGTAACTATTAATTGTTTGTGGAGTATTGAGGCTTCTATGTCAATACGTCCTTTGCCTTTTATGTTCCTCCCACTTTGTTGGATGCCTCCTGCATTACTCGTAACAAATCTTAGCTGACAATGTCTTGAGCAAAATAAACTCTGGGTACTGCCGGTGACGGCATTGTGGGTTGTATTGTCCCTTTGCTCCCAGTCATTGCCTTTCCTGGGGTAGGGCATCGAAACTGCAAACTCAATTCAATTTAATTCCCTTCTAACTCACAAGACCAGAGCTGCTAAGGGCTTACAGAAAAAGGGCAGGCTATACTTGCTTTCGTCACTTGCCTGCACATGCTCTCAAAGAAAATCAGCGTTTGTAGTTCAGTAGCTGAGATTTTACAATAGTTGAATCTCTTGTTTTGAAAATGGTTACTTATTTCCATAGGGGAGGATGTTTGCCTTTAAGAGAGAAATAAGTCTTTGCCAAATAGCAAAGGGCAAAACTAGTATAAGAGGCAAGAGAATGCGCCACACACTAGAGATATAAACTAAGATATTTTTCAAAGGACATGCAAGGTGTTTGTTCTTCCTCCTCTTACCACTAAGAAATACCACTTTGCACATGATTTTTTGCTGCTTTACCATTTGTCAGTGAGCTAAAGTTCCAAAACTTGGAAGAAAATATAAAAAGGTCATGTGGCATTTTAAAATTTCAATGCCTTTTTTCCCTCCTTCAGGGGAGGAGGTGGTGTTGGGATAAAAGTGGAGATTTCTTTTAGTTAAAGTGTTCCCCTGGAGTGTTGTGGACCCCTAAAAAAAGGTATGCTGCTGCACTTACATGTATATTAACTTGTTAGAAACAAAAACTGTTGAGCTGTTGAAATGGAGAAGTAAACAAATAGAATAAAGTGACATTCTTTAAAAACAATCTGTTCATGGTAATAAGAGGGTTGTTTGTTTTTAATGATGTGTTCAATTTCTTTGAAGCTGGCATTAGAAATTTAGTGAGGTAGGATGGTGGAAAATGGTATGTTTAGCATATCAGTATTTCCAGGAAAGATAAATGGTTTTAAACTGGAATTTAGATTTAAAATATTTTCATTAATGGCTATCAAAACTTGGCAGCTAAACAGCTACATTCTTAGCGGCCCAGTCTTTAGACGATGGACGAAATAAGTTAAATGGAACACCACCTCCTAGGAGAAGTGGTGCCTGTGGGACTGTATGTAAAGGACCTCTGACTGACTTTACAAAACATAATACTCTTGTATCAAAACCCTTTTTAGCTTCAGTGTATTTTCTCCTGTACTTCCTTTCCTGGTATGGCTGCTATCAAGATAATTGGGTGTAAATACAACCAAGGTACACTTAATTTAATGGTCCTTTAGTACAGTATGCAAATTTATGAATTTCACAGGAATGTGTTAGTTGTTATTTAACACTGTCTCCCTGTTACTTTATGCTTCAGGTTTTCAACTAGCATTTAGCTTTAGATACTTGGCAGACTTGTACTATTCACCATAACCCCCCCCCCCCCCCCCCCGTATTTTTAGGGAGGCATTTTCAAATGTTGATATCAATTAGAGTCTTCAGCCACACTTGAAAATCTGACCCTTACAGGCTGCAGATGATATGAATCATCTCTCCAGTTTGTGGTATCAATAATGGTGATGTGCCCCAAATACAGCAATTCAAAACCTGGCTGACTGTGGACTCCTGCCTGCTTGAATGCTCAGGTTGACGAGTCCAAATGAAATGCTTGCAGAGAACCAGAATTTTTTCACCTCTTGGAAGCAGTTCCACTTGTTGCCTGAACAAGTGGAGTAGCAATCTGACTCTCCTGATTTGTCTTCCAAATACAGAAATAATTAGCAAAACATAAATGGTAGCTTAGATGCTAATACTGAATGCTGAGTTGTGGTGCTGGTTTTGGGGCACTTCATTCAGTTTCAAAAATTAAACTTGAGGTTTGCTAAGTGATATCATAACAACAGTTATGAGGCCAGAAAGAATGTTTTTCATTTGGGGAGGGCTAGGATGAGGGAGTTGGGTCATGTATTTAGGCCCTGATCCTGCAAATGTTAAAGGATGTGTGTAACTTTAGGCTGATGAGTGGTCCCATTGAAGTCAACGAAACTAGTCACATGACTAAAGTAATGCACGTTTGGGGTGTTGAAAATGGGAATTGTGTCACAATATGAAATTGTTATAATCACAGTAACCTAATCTTACATAGAGCTTTTCATCTATTGATCTCAAAGCACTTTACAGAAAGGTCCGTTATTATCCTCATTTTATGGATGGAGAAACTGAGGCACAGAAGTGCAGTGGCTTGCCCAAGGCCATCCAGCAGGACTGTGGCAGAACTGGGAATAGAAACCAACTCTCCAGTGTCCCAGTCCAGTGCTCTACCCTCCAGGCCACGCTGCCTCACAAAGATTTAGAGCACTGTGAATTGCTAATATTGTTAACCTTTGTCAAAAAAGTCAGGCCTGTCTTTATGCTTTTCGGTCTCTTACTTTAAAAGTGTAGAATTCCAGGCCAGTATTTTCATCCAAATGATAAAAAAATAGACTTGTGAGCATGTCACTCGGCTATTTGCTTTTCATGCTTTTAGTTATGTTAGTAATTGACTCAAAGCAGCCCTGGCATTGTTTGATTCTCCTCTCCCCTGCCCTGCAAATATTTTGATTTTTCTAAAAATAAAAATTAATGTCAACAGCCCTTCAGTAACAAAGGAATGTGCACAGCCTGCACTGAAAAAAGAATTACCATAAAGGAAAAGATTTAGTTGTTAAATCTTACTATAAACTGAATAAAACTTAGGGTTTTTTTGTTTTGTTTTTTAAATGATTTTTTAAAACTCATCCGTCATTAAAAAAACCAAACTAGGTAACTTAAGCTCAAAATACTTTCTAATGAGAGAGAACAAGAAAGGGCAATTGAGGGGAGTAAACTAAGTGGCTTTTATAAACAAACAGAAAAGTTCCCCAAACAAGCTGTTGTCACTGTGTGTGTACTACGAGTACCTTGCACAAAAGTCTCCTTTACTTTCTGTACTTTTCTTGGCATGCACCTCAAAAATCATTTGCAACAAGCCTCTAATTATAGCTGACTGATTCCTTAGGTGCCTAGATCAGGTATGAAACTAGCCTAAGACCAGAGAGAATATTTATATTGGTTTGTGGGGACGCCATGGAGCAGATTTAGAATCGAGGGTGGCTACAGGGGTACATAGCAGCATATTTACAGAGTTCATAGATTCTCTTGGGGTTTTTGTAACACATCCCCTCCCACTATTTTAGGGGTTTAGCCAGACATTTAACAGAAATGAAGGGTTTGATCCAAAAGCCATTGCTGTCAGTGGAAAGCCTCCGATTGACACAGGCTTTGGCAGAGGCCATAATTGAACTAGTTTTAAATTATGCAAAGGTTTGAAAATGATCTTGCTCTGTTGCCAACTCTTGCCATGGTATCACAAACCTTGTGATAGTTGATGCTGTCCATAAAGCCCCAGCTCCTGGAATCATATGGCTGTGAGAAACTATTCTTTTTTTTTTTTTTTTTTTTATAAGGTAAGTTTCTAGCCCTCATGGAGAAAAGCTTGAAAACATGAACCCTAAAGGCTTAAAAAGCCTAAGGCAAATAACTCCCTCCTCCCCTCTATTTTTAAAAATCAAATGACTTTTAATCCAATCTCATGACAAAGGCCAGTTGTTTCTTTCCCTTCAATTTAAATTGGTTTCCTCAAGTTTATTTACATCCCATGGGAGTTTTGCACTGAAATTGTTTCACTGGTAAACTATTTTCCCCCTCTGTCATGGATGAATACTGTGGTTTGATAGTGTCGTCATAGTTCTAGCATGGAAGAAAAACAACAAAAACAGAATTAAAGCAGTTGTTTTGGGGTGGAAAGCACAAACTAGATGGATTTGGAAGAGAAAGTTTGGGGTGAAGGACAAGGAACAGATCATATTTTGGGCCTGCCTATCTTGACACATTCCATATAAATGATAAGAATGATGCAGATTGAAGTATAAGTATCTTGACCCACTACACATTTCAGTGAAGAGTGCTGGAAAGTCCAGACTCACTGGTAATCTTTCTTCAGGATTCGTGTTGTGAATTTGGTCCGTGTCCATTCTGCAGGTGTAACGTCTTAGCTTTCTATCTTTCAGAGCTACTGGACTGCCTCCCAGTCATTAATGTATTAAATCCTCGCAGCATCCCTGCGAGGTCGGTAAGTGCGATTATCCCCATTTTCCTTGCTCAGCCACAGACTTCCTGTGTGAGGTCGGGCAAGCCACTTAGCCACTCTGTGGCTCAGTTCCCCCATCTGTACAATGGGGATCATACCACTACACTGCCTCACAGGGGTGTTATGAGGATAGATACAGTAAGGATTGTGAGCCCTAACTACTGGACAGTTCCTCCCCCCTTTCTCCAAGTAGTAACACTCTGAGTCTAGTTCAGCAAAGCACTTAAACATGTTTGTACCAGGACGTGAATAATCTCTTCCCAATTCAGCAGAGCAGTTGAGTGTTCTTTCAGTCCCATTGATTTCAGTGGAACGGCACAGATGCTTATAGTTAAAGCACGTGCTTAGGTGCTGTGCTGAATTAGAGGAGAACTGCACTGGCCTTGAGAAAAAATGGGTTAAGAAGTTCTTTGGTTACTTCTGTGATTGAGTATCAGAGTACAAGACCTTAGTCTTAAAGGTGCCACAGGACCCTCTGTTGCTTTCTGTGATTGAGATTCAGAGCATGGGCAACCCCATGCATTCAAAAAACCATGAGTCACAACCATAAGGACTCGAAACTCACTTATTTATTTAAATGAAAGCGGAGACTCTCAACTCCAGAAGTTGGGGCTTTAAGAAACCCACCAACCTTGTGAAACCCAGGATAAAATCTCAAGAGTTGGCAACACTGCAATGGCACTGGAATATCAAGCCTGCTGAATAAGTCCGTTATCACATAACAT
This sequence comes from Chrysemys picta bellii, assembly GCF_011386835.1. NCBI lineage: Eukaryota > Metazoa > Chordata > Testudines > Emydidae > Chrysemys > Chrysemys picta. The sequence continues at coordinate 34,712,525 of NC_088803.1, read as the reverse complement.
TCATTTAAGAAGGGAAACTTCACAAAATAAGTCCTTTTATAAAGGAACACTGTCCTGTGAAGACATACTTTGCAAATATATTTGAATGTGTTACTAACATGAAGTTTGCTCAGTTTCCCTTTGGTTTCTAACCACTTTTGCTTTTAGGGTCCCCCACACTAGCACAATGCGACCATGCTGCAAGTTTTGCAGCGGGGGGAAATGCTTAAATTCTCACAAACTAATCCTGAAATATTTTCTCTATAGAACCTAAGTCTTAGATATAAGCTACCAAACTGTGTCCCTTTAAGAGATGGGATCAGGACACTACTAATAATTTGGTGGGTGGGTAAAGGAGCAGCAGCTAATACAGAGCTTGTTCTAATGTTAAGAGAAAACTGGCTTGCTCTGAGGTTTCCACATCAAAGGCAGGTCAGTTCATCCATTACACTTTAAGGTGATTGAATTTCCAAGTGTCAAAGGGATTGTTGGAACAACAAAGGATATGTAAATTGGGGAGAGGGGGGCTTATGGTGCACATAGCTCTTATTTATGTTCTGGTTTGAGTCCATCTTTTCTTTAACCGTTCAGTTGAGCTGCTTTGGGGAAGCAATATACTTTTAAACAACAGAAACTTGAAAACTAGAACCTTTCCCCTCCCCACACGATCAAAAATGCTTTGTTTTCAGAAAGCATCTCTAAAGACAACATTTAAAGACACTCTCTGCTTAAAAATTGCACTTATATCTGAAATCTTTCCCTACTATTGTTATATCTAATTTTACTATAACAGACAGAGAGAAGCATTTTGCTCTTTCATTTTTGTGTGATTGGTAGCATTTTGTATAGTCAGTTGCACTGTCCCAGTGGATAGTCAGTCACTTTCCCATGTTGTTTGCCAGTTTAAAAAAAAGACACACAGCAGCAGTAAGTGTGATTATGACACCATAAAAATTTGGCAGCTGGCGTATCACAAAACTATTAACTCATATTTTGAAATTGACCAGATTTCAAGTGGACAACATCCCTTCTTATTTAGCTTAAAAAGATCCTGTGCAAAGTGTGGCTTGTTTTTTGTAACCATTAAGTTAGCAAACACGACATACAGAAATATGATCACTTAGCTTTAACCAATCACAATTTCAAAGCTGAAGTCAATGAGCATGGAGAGTTCAGAGTTAGACAGCATTACCTGTATTGCAGTAACACCTGTAGTCTCTGATCAGGGCCCTTTTTGGCTAAGCATTGTTCATACACTAGCAGAAAAAGAGTTCCTGTCCCAAAGAGCTTAGAGTCTTAAGTAAAGATAGGAAATGGTCTTCCTAGTCTATGGAAGAAGCTGATCTTGTAAGGGAATCTTTTATGTTATTAGTCATATCTGCTACACTGCACTCAGAGCATGAGCAGGGCTGGCTCCAGGCACCAGCGAAGGAAGCAGGTGCTTGGGGCGGCCAATGGGAGTCTGGGTCCTCAGTCCCTCTCTTCCTCTTTGAGCTGCCACCAAAGTACCACCAATCGGCTTTATTTATTTATTTATTTAGCTCCGCCGCTTGGGGCTGCAAAAAAGCCAGAGCCGGCCCTGAGCATGAGACACAAGAGTTTCAAGGTTTTGCCTGTGTTGTAGCAGCACTCTCTCTCGTGGTCAGTTGATTTCTTCCTGTAGAGTTGAAGCCTGAGGAGTATATTGGGTTGGTTTCCCCTGCCCCCCTCACTTTTCTCAGGGAATGGAGGAAACTTGTAGGATTTTGAGCTTTTGGTCTTAATGTTATTGTGTGTGTAAAGAGTTTGCTAAAGAATGCATGCAGTCCAAACAAGACATAAAAGCTCTCAATTAGAAATTTAACTGCAACTTAGTTGGAGCCAGTTCACTGCAACATACCGTCTTGTGTGCAGAGGTATTGAACTGCCAGAGCGCAGAGTTCTCAGGAATGGTTTTCTTGGATTTTCTTATTCCCACTTTTCTGAAATGTTCTCTTACAGCATTCACAATAAATATAGGTTCCCAGTTGTTTTCAGCAACCAAGCGAACGGGTAGCAATGGCTGCACCCCCAGGGTATGTGCAGGATGTGCTCTCAGGTTCAGAATCATGGTGGAGAAAACACTGTTTGGTTTGTTCTTCAGAAGTCTACGTTCATTATTGGGAGAATTACTAAAGCGAAGTCAGTCCCAGAACTTGCAATAGTTTTTTTCCCCAGCCAAGAACTTCCCAGATATGAACATGTCCAAGATGCACTAGCTGTGGATTTAGTTTGCTTGTGTTGCAGACTGCAGTTATGGGGCAAATGGAGCCCCCTCCTGCAGATATCTTGTATGTTTCACTGCAAGAAGCACTGTGTTTCTGGCTGTTCAATGACTTCTCATTTCCCTTGTAGCCTTGCTCCATCTAGAGCTGCCTTGCCCTCCCAGAAAGGGACTGCAGTGTTCTTCCCCTCTTCCCATGCAGCCCCCTCCCCTGAGGAGATCGGATTGCATGGATCAAGAATTATGCAGATAGGGGTAGCATTAAGTGCAAATATTTTCCTGCATGTTTGCATGGGAAAGAGGCCCCCTACTTCACACTCCCTATCCCCACCTAAACATGTCCACTTATAAACTCCCAGAGCCCCAAACATGCTGAATACATATAGGAGGGGTGGGAGGAAGGAATGATACAGTCAAGTGCTTAGCTGCTTTGAGCACAATTTTCACAAGTTCCATTGACTTTTAGTTACTTGGGTGTGTTTGAAAAACAAACCAACCACCCTTTGCCTTACACAAGTATTCCTGTAAGTCAATAAGAGGAGCCTGATTTGGCACCTCTGGGGCAAATAGTGAGTTTAAGTCCCTGGGGGTTGAGGATGTTGCTTGAAAATAAACTACTGGTATATATCTGGTTCCATTAGCTGGTTGAAAGAAAACATCCTCCATGAACCTGGATTGGTTCAGTAGTGGAAGCTGAGGAAAGATTCCCCCCACCCCCTCCAGACTTTGTGTCCACAGAAACTCTGGGGTTCTGCTGCACAAGAGGGCTATTTTCTCTCCATAGGAAGCTTGAGATAATTCAGTGTATGTAGTCACTAAAATCTTATGCAAGTCTGCAGTCTCATTCCGGCAGAAACTGGGACTGGCTGGAACTATTTCATGTTCCTCAGTTCCAAAATGCAATTTAATGCCCATGGAGTTTAATGAATCTATTCTATTATGCCTTGATGGAACAGTCTGTTCAGGACACTAAATCTGATAGAGACTTGGGTTAGAAATGAGAAATCCAATGCATTTGAGGATGTTCTTTCTACAGTAGCTGCCTTTCCTAACAAGTACTAAAGAGGGTGAATTCCAAGCTCCGGGTAAGTTATGAACTGGAATTTTAACTCAGGATGGTCTCTTTAGATCAGCTAGAGAGCTGTTTTGACTTCAGTATTTAAGAACTTAAGAACAGCCATACTGCGTCAGACCAGAGGTCCATCTAGCCCAGTATCCTGCCTTCTGACAGTGGCCAATGCCAGGTTCCCCAGAGGGAATGAACAGAACAGGTAATCATCAAGTGAGCCATTCCGTGTCGCCCATTCCCAGTGTCTGGCAAACAAATGTGCCTCTGGAGAGATGAGCCTTTACAGAGTGGCTGAGAAATACATAGTTATTGAAAAAGCCTAGAAAGTGTAGGCAAACAGAATTCAAACAGTGCCTCTGTAGAAGAGTTGACTCACCACAGATGTGTCCTGTTGTGGCTGGGCATGTTATAGCAGTTTTTCCTCTCACGCCCTGCCAACCGCTGCTCTGGCCCAGGCCTCCAGCCACGTCATGTTTAGTCCAACCCCTTCCAGGGTAAACAAAGGACAATAAACTCAACTCAAATAAACATAACTCTTTACCCCGATGGCTCACTGCTCTACAGACTCTTCACCCCATCCCAGGTTCTACAGGGTTGCCCTTCTGCTCTTGAGCAGAGGAGCACCTCCCAGGGTTTTCTCCCTAGAGGCCTGGCTCCAAACTCACTAGTCCTTCTCCCCCTTGAATCAGGATGTTTCTGCATCTTCTTTCCCAGTGGCAGGTAGGAGAGCCCAGGCTCTCCCTGTCTACTGGGTTCCAGTCCCAGGACCTTGCGGTGATTATCTACTATCTACTGCCTCCCTTGACCTTCCTTCAGGCCCTTTCCCACAGGCCTTTCCTGGGCACTCTGTATTCTGGCCTTTCCTCCATGCTCTGACAACCAATGTAGAGTTCTTCCCTTTACTCCCAGCAGTCCCATCTCCTCTGGGCTTCCTCCCTTTATGCTCACACCACCCAGCATCTCCCTCAGCTGGGCTTCATCAACAGCTGGGCCTGGCCCAGCCTCCAGGTGCCTTAGTTGAGCTCTCATCAGCTCTTTTAGTTCAAGCCGGGGATATATACCACATCATTGCTCCCTACGGATTCTTTAGGTTTGCAGGAAACCAGTTGTGAGCAATGCCAGCAAGAAACCAGCTTTGTACAGAAAAAATGTATTATGGCATCAGCTGCACACTCTGTACCTCACAGGCAAGAGCAGGCCAGATGATCCCTACTTGTCTTAGAACAAGGTGGAAAATCCTCATAATTCCTGCCAGTACATCAAGAAAGAGAACCTCTCGTTGCCTGCTTACCTATCTCAGTGCAGCCTTTGTGCACGTGAGCAGGAATTTCTATGGTTAGAGCGCCTAATACCATTGACACCATGATTAAAATGGTTTAAGGATGTTTGTCCCTTGCCACCTTTCATTCATCACCACCCTTGCCAAAATGAAAAATGAGAAACAATACAAAGTTTTGAAAGGGCCTACCTTATTGATCTTGCTCGCTGTTCTTTTGAGACGATTAAAAACATAATACTCAATATTTAAATGTGAGTTTTAGCTAGCTGACTACAGATTGCACCTAGCCATGTTTTAAAAGTGCAAGATTACAGGCACTTAACTGTGTGGACTAATGTTTCCAGTGTGGGAATCTAAAGTTCAGGACCTAAATTAGTATTTCGGTACCCTGGTATAATTGGCTTGATTTTTCAAAACATCTCCCATTGAAATGAGTAGGGGCTACTGGTATCCAGCACCTCTGAAAATCAAGCCACTTATGTGCCTAACTTTAGGCACCTGCATTTGAAAATCTTTCCTTTGCTAGAAATGTGTAGACAAGTGAAAGCCTTTGTCCCCTTGGTCTCACTGAAATGGAGCTGCCATTGTGGAACTGCAGTTACTGTTGGCAGACTAGCCTTCTGGCATGGAAAGGGTAAATGTCAATCAACTCAAGAGGCATAACAAACAGCAGAACATACAAACAATCATTGCCTGGTACTTAATAGAAGCCAGTACAAATGACTGCCTTGGAGTAGGCTGACCAGGTGAGTTCAGAAGTACTTTTAACCCCCTCCCCCGCATCTGCCCCCATATTATTATGGACAGTAGGAAGCATAGGAGAGGGAGCAGCCCAGCGAATGGGTCTAGGTGATTCCCTCTGCTGTACCAGAGAAGGCATTCATCCAGTTCCCTTTTTGAAGTAGGACTATTGCCAGAGTGCTTGATCAGAGGAGTAGCTTCTCCACAGCCCTGCAACTGTTACTCAGCTGGAAGAAAGTAACACATTTTGAGAACCCCTCTTGGAGGCCATCAGACAGTTAAATTGTTTCCTTCCACAAGTGTCACTTCCCTCTTTAGCAGCTTGACCTCCTTCAGAGAGAGGCTTGGAGAAGTTGTTACTGTGCTACCTTCCTCAGTATGCATACAAAGTATCCGCTTCAACTCTACATTCCCTTTAAGTAGGCTTTGTGCTGAGCAGTCCGTGTGCCCTACGCAGTAATAAGAAAACATGTGGCTTACTGAAAGCCATCCAAGAAAATACTGAACTGAAACTGGTGCCTGGAAGCAGAATGACTTTTCAATTCCTGAGGGTGTTAGGACAGATGACTGAAGCTTTGGTTGAAATGTTTAGGAACCGGTTCACCTCTCCCCTTCCATGGAAGTGTTTCATATGTAATTACTTAGCTTTCACGGATCAAACATCTGTTCAGCTTTGCTGCTTTCTTGAGGAGGTTGTGGTTAGTTGGAAGCGCAGCAAAGCTAGGTGGTGCTGGCAATTCAGAGAGTATTCTTAGTATGTAATCGGGCTTCTCTGGAAATCATTAATATAAAGAGTCACAGTAAACTGGAAAATTTTGAACATGTATTATTAGAAGGAACCCCTAAGATTTCTCTCTCTGAAAAAGTTTAGTCATTAACAGTCATCTCTGTCCAGTTGATGATACGTTGTGTGGACAGTTTCACTGTTGGTCGTTCTCACACACTATTCTCACACACTGCTCACGTGCCTGCAGTTTTAGCCCAGACTCTCCAAGAGGGTGTTTAGTTGTCACCGCAGCAGCAAAGCTCCTCCTTTTTTTACCTGTCAAGAACTGGCCTGTGCTGTTTTATAACCATGCTGGGTAAGGGTTCACACTGCCATATTTGACTATCCAGGTCTAAACCTTACAAAAGTGACTAGTGATTTGGGGGCCTTCACATTTTCAGTGCCCCCAAATTGAGACCCCTTAAAAAGTACCTTATTTTCAGAAAGTTCTAAGCACCGACTCTCTGAATATATGACCCCTTTTCTTAATTTGGGCACCCAAAAATCCAGGTATTCAAAAGCATTAATTGCTTCTTAAAATCTTGGCCATGTGGTTATTGTCTAGAGGTGAATTGGACTCAGACCGGTATTGATATTCTGTACAATAAACGGACAGTGAATAATTGTAAAGATAAGCTTGGATCTATGAAAACTATGGATCTATCTAATTGCTACTATCACAGAAAGAATTACAGATAAGCTGCCTATAAGACTTTCAACCCTGTGCTTGTTGTTACACGATCTTTTTGCAGTCTACTAGAATAAAAAGCACTTGAACTTTTCCTGGCATATAAAACTTTGTCTTCTGTTATGTCAAGGTTCTGACATTCTACATTGGCTCATTCCCAAAGTGTGTTGAAGTCTAACCGGTTAAAAATAAACATTTGATAAAAATATGCAGGCAGGAAAGGCATTTGGCAAGAATTTAAAGCGGATTCCTCCCTCCCCCCCCACTTGTTCTGTTACTCATGACCTGTCAGATATAGGGATAGACTTCCAAAATGCATGTCCATTTTTGTGTGCACAGGTCATGATTTATGCTCTAATGCACTGGCTCTCAACCTTTCCAGATTCCTGTACCCCTTTCAGGAGTCTGATTTGTCTTGTGTACCCCCAAGTCTCACCTCACTTAAAAACTACATGCTTACAAAATCAGACATAAAAATTCAAGTGTCTCAGCACACTGTTACTGAAAAATTGCTGATTTTCTCATTTTTACCATATAATTATAAAAGAAATCCATTGAAATATAAATTTTGTACTTACATTTCAGTGTATAATACACCACTGCCCCAATATAACACTGTCCTCGGGAGCCAAAAAATCTTACCGTGTTATTGGTGAAACCACGTTATATCAAACTTGCTTTGATCCACCGGAGCATGCAGCCCCACCACCCCGGAGAGCTGCTTTACTGCGTTATATCTGAATTTGTGTTATATTGGGTCGCGTTATATCGGGGTAGAGGTGTATATAGACCAGTATGCACAAGTCAGTCTGTATGAAATTTTAGTTTGTACTGACTTCGTTAGTGCTTTTTATGTAGCCTATTGTAAAACTAGGCAAATATCTAGATGAGTTGATGTACCCCCTGGAAGACCTCTGCATAACCCCAGGGGTACGTGTACCCCTGGTTGAAAACCACTGAATGCATATGCACACATACCTTCGAAAAAATCTGGCCCATGAAGTACAGCCCAGGAAACTGATGTGCCTTCATAAAGGTTTCTATGACATCACAAACTGCTCTTTGCTGTTATAGTTACCAAACAGTCATCCGAACCCTGTGAGTCGGAGTGGGTGGAGAGGAGGCCTTAGATATAGTGAAAGTAACTTCCAAGTCTAAGTTGGAGTCATACGATCACAGGAATAGTGATATCAAACAAGCTTTACAGAGAATAACTACAGTAGAGAAGTCATTTTTCTTTTAAGATCAGGAATGTAAGTTGCTGTTGATAAAGGGAAAAGTGTAGAGTATGTTTCTGTGTGCTGCTTAATACCCTTTGAAGAAAAGGTAAGCTTTTTTTAATTCCACCATACATTGTTCTGTATTTAAATTGAAAAATGCCATTGATATGCTATCAAATGACTAAGATACAGTAAGTGGCTCCATGCTATTGAAAGGGAGATGTCCGATTCCATACATGGGTTGTTTTGTGAATAGTATGGATAATTAATATGCTTAAAAATCCACAGACCATCTAACCATGTTGGCACATATAGGGCCTGAATGATCACTCTTCCCAGATCTATATAGATAATTTGGCTCCTGTTTGTTACTAACTGTATTCGCGTGATGTCCTGTTTTGGTAATGTGGGGGTGATAGTGGAAGCTTCTAACAGACAATAAAAGGGAAATCCCCTCCACCACCACTTTACACATATTTCTGCACCGGTCATCTTGATGGAAAAATGACTGTTATACTTCATCGAATACATTTCTCTGACCAAAACCAAGTAGTTGAGAGAGCTGCTTATCTTCAGCAGATCCTAACCTGAAAGAAGCGGCTTAATAAACAGCACAGATTTGGCAAGGGACTTGTGGCTGGGAACAGCTGCCTGCTGCAGAAGACAGAGGTGCTTTGGATTGCAGTGACACCGCTTTGCTGGGGTTTTCTAGTGGAAGTTGCAACAGATATGTTAAGCGCTAGGAAACTAGCCAGGCTACTGACAGTTCCCCCACCCCCAAGCTTTAGCAAGAAGCAATTAGCAAGTGTGAATTTTCCTTCCTGGTAAATTCTAGTGTGGTTTTCTGATTTCCTATCCTGGTATGACTTTTAGCCTACCTTTTTCCAGGACAGTTTTTACGTGTAATTTTATCTGTCTCTGAATTTAGTTCCAATCCTCTACTTGGTCATTTATCCCCTCCATAAGGATATGTTTACAAATTATGAAATATCTTGGGCTGACTTTGCTGTTTATGGCAGGGAGCGTATGGGACTGGACAGCAGCTGAGGGAAATGGAGCAGGGAAAGAAAGCACAAAGCTAAAAGTAAAACTGCAGGTTTATATTTAGCTACAGGCTGCAGCCCCGTTGGTTAGGCTGCTGTGATCGCTACTTTAAACATGTTCCTGGCTAGTTAATCTTTATGGCTCTCCGCTACTCTGGGAAACCAGCTGAACAGCTACAGATAACTAGTGGTGTTGTAGCTGCTGCATTTTTCATTTTCCGGTGCATATTCATCTTGCCGTATGCAGTTTTGAAAATCTTGGTACCTAGCTGAGTGCTCAGAAACTAATCCATTTTATTAAACTGACTTTAAATAATGGGTCTCCTTTCTAATTAAGTGAGAAATTGAAGGAGACTTTATTGGGTACTTTGCCGATATTATAGTCTATATATGGGCAGAAGGCATTGTGAATGTGTAGTGACTTGCGCAATCAACTCAAATTCCAGGCTAGTTTGTATTTGTATTATTATTTATAGGAAGAAGGTCATATTTCCCTTTGGAACCACAGTAGTAAATTTTGGGGTGATATTTTCTCTTATTTCTTAGAGCCCTGAATCTTGACTGCAGGGAAGGGACTACTGCCACTTGAACAATGCATACAAGTAAGGAGGAAGAGCTGGAAAGCAATGCATTTTACAGGTAAGTAGCAGTTTTGGTATTTTATAGTTTGTGTGTATAAACACGTAACATAAAAACATGTGTGAATGCATAGGGTTTGTCTGACTAGAGAAACATGGCATATTTCACTCTACATCCCTTTTCTTGCACTATAGTGAAAATTGAGTAGCTCCGTATTAATTTTAGAGGGTACCTATATATTCTGAATACGTAATTGAATGAGATACTAAAATGCCCAGTCACTGGCCTGAGCACCCATTCTGAGGTCTTGGCAAGAAGGATAATGAAAGGCAGAGGGAGAATGAGTCCTACTTCCAGGCCATAGAGTTGCTGGGAGATGCTCCCTTGGAAGCTAATGTAGCCCAGTGGCTGAAACATTTGGGTACGTCTGCATTGCAATAAGCTGCGGTACTGAGTCACAGCCTGGGTCAATTGGCCCCGGGCTCTTGGGGCTCGGGCCGCATAGCTAACAATAGCAGTGGAGGCGTTCAGACTCGGGCTGGAGGCCAGGCTTCCCCTTCGTGGGCTTTCAGAGGCCAGGCTCCAGCCCGAGCCCAAACATCTGCACTTCAGTTGTTAGCACCACAGCCTGAGTCAGCTGACCTGGGCCAGCCACGTTCTTTTATTGAGGTATAGGCGCTCAGAGAGGACTCTGCACTCCCCTTCCTGCCTTTTCATGCAGCGGCGCATGCGCCTCCTGTGGCCTGCACGTTAGCACTCAGCAAAGGAACTACACTCCACCCAGGGGCCAGAGCCCAGCCGCACTGGTTGTGCTCTCAAGGGACCCTTGAGGAAAGGCTTTGCCCCTAAATTTGTATCTACTCACAGGACAAAGTCAGCTTCAAATGCATACGAGTTATTCGGCTGTGTTGTTCATGAATCCTTCTTGGCACTGGGGCTGCAGGCAGCTGAATGCAGATTCTGCATCACCAGCAAGGGCACAGAGTGGGATCTAAATATATATTTGGGGAGTGTTAGAGGGTCCTCTATGGGCTGATTTTAACACAACAACTTACTTATCAGTCCCCTCTCTCCCACTCCCTGCCCAACCCCACCTCCAAAAATACCCCTCGAGGTTATACTACAGCAACCGTAACTTTAAGTCTTTAAATCAAGATTTGAGGACTTCAGTAATTCAGCCAGAGGCTATGGGCCTATTGCAGGAGTGGATGGGTGAGGTTCCGTGGCCTGCCGTGTTCAAGAGGTCAGACTAGATGATCATGATGGCCCCTTCCGGCCTTAAAGTCTTTGAGTCTATCAACACTGCTCCTACCTGTATTTGGCCAAAGGGGTTGCAGAAAAGCAATGCATGTGCTGCTTCTGCTAAGTCACAGCTAAGAGGCTTGAGCCAATAATTGCACTCTGTTTTCTGTCTCAGTATTGCAGAGCGTTAGAGACCAATCCTGTGTTGAAGCAAAGCAGAATCCCTCCGATTCATAAAAGAAGAATATGTTAAATTTATTGTTAAACGTCTATGACTAAATGTAAGCCAGCAGCCTGTCTTGTTCACCCTAAACTCATTCACGCAACAAATAACCATCTCTTACCACAGTTGGAGGATTTTGAAATGCTGTGAATGTTTCCACCCTATCTGTCCTTCACCACCCAGTCAGGACGGATAGCCCATATGCTATTTTAGGAAGATATTTCCTTGTTAGGAGCATTGCAGGTGGGCTGATATTGTTATCGAACCTATCGCTTTCCTGACACGCTCCCTGTTGTGTACAAAAATTAGACTGTTAACAATTTCTCTCCTTAAAGATAAATTAATGGGCCATGTAGTATTCAATGATTTTAGTGAATGATACATTGGGATGCACCTGCAGCCCTTACGCAGTCCTCTTAGAGTTTGCCTAACTAGATTTTTAACCCATTATGTGTGTATCAAATCCCCGAACATCTTACACTAGTAATCCTGCAAATACAGTGAACTTTGGTACCCTCATGTACATACTTTGAATTGTCCTACCTTATAAACAGCAGAGCTGGCAATAGTCATGGGATAACATTCCTTGCAGCTTAACACTGCCATTATTAATTTTGTTTGTGGTGGTGAATTGTTTGGGGTGGGACCTATCAGACACATTTTTAAACCATGTGTACATCTCCTGGTATTCTCCACTGAATAATGAAAAATCTAGTTGGATGACTTGTGTGGAAAGAGTTCATGTGAGCCGAGTGGCTTTCTTTGTGTTACGTTTGCAGAAAACAACATTGTTAGTTACTTACGCATTTATTCATAAAGACAGCTCAGAGGCATTGTAGGAACATGTCATCCTCTCTGCCTGATGACAAGCCTGCTTTGCCACATGGTGGGTTTCTGATATCACATTAAGCAGCTTTAAGGAAATAAACTATTGGTGTCCATGCTCTTAGAACTCTGCTATTTTTCACAAAAAGTAATAGTTTATTATAATTTCCTTTCTGTTTTCAAAGGATTATACTAGCATGGGTGTATTAATATGCGTTCAGCCTGCTTTATATTTTTCTCTTAGATTACAAATGTGAAACAAGTTTATTTGTGTTTTGCATGAGCTAATTCTTCCCCTCCCTAGATTTAAGTAGTCTCGTTGTGTACAAAGCCCAGAATGTTTGCAGGATTTATTGAAGTCATGGGAAAACATGCTGGGCGTACCTTCTTTTGAGCAAACCTTAGTTCTCAATACCTGTTCCTAGGAATAGAGTTTAAAAGTGCATAGCTTGGCTCTGAGATAACTAGAACTAGAAAATAATAATTTATTATAAAATTCAGTTTGGCAGTCTTGCTTAGTCTCTTCTTCCAACACCTGTATTAAAGAGTGAAAGGAATGGAGCTGGGCTTGGATATTCATTCCATTTCTTTTAGTTGTGCTTCCTCTCCTGTTAATCTGATTTCTCATTTTGTGTGGCCAATATTGCAGGTTAGATCTGCCCATTTTAAAGTACCAAACATTCCAGAAGGGTGTACTAACAGAATGGGATTGTTCAGTGTGATGATGCATGTGCACATCGTAAACAAGCAAAACGAGAGCAGCAGTGATGCCTGAGATGAAACTGAAGTATTTGAAAGCCATCATTATTTTGTAATCTACAGGCAAATTAATAGGGAGTGAGAGGTAGTGTGGTCTAGTAGATGGGCTGTTGGATTGGGAGTCAGGAGATGTGGGTTCTAATCCTGGCTCTGCCACTGACCCTGCTTTGTGACCTTGTCAAGTCACTTCATCCATCTCTTTCCTCACTCCCATCGGGTCTTGTCTATTTACAGTGTAGGTTCTTTGGGAGAAGGATTGTCTCTCACACCGTGTCTATACAGCACCTAGCACAATGCAGCCCTGGTCGTCTAGGTGCTACTGTAACAGAGATAATAAGTGGGAGTCGATAACATTTGATTTTGGGTTTCTTTTCTAGTGCTATATCTTACAGCGTGGTTCCCAGGCAACGTATTAGTAGGCCTATGGGTACCGGTTCAGTCGGATTACTCATGCCCCATTTGAGGCGTAGCTGTGGAAGTTGTTGAGCTAGCCCTTGTGACGGGATGACCTATATTCAAACTGTGGGGTCATAATTAAAATAGGACATCTGACGTTAAAATCATGTGATACTTTCACAGCGTGTAATTGGATCCTCTGACTGAAAGCTCTGACTTAGGCTGCTCTGGCTGTAACACGGAATTTGCTCTTCAGTTGGAATGGGGGGAAATGAGTAAGAGTGACGACATACTTTATTTGTGAGGACCTATGACACATAAGTGGACCAGGGACTGCCATTATACCTATTGGGCTGCTAACCAAAAGTGCTAGTATTCTATTAGTTAAGCAGCTGCATCGGAATGATGTTTTGCCAGGAATAAAGGACAGAAACAGCATTTTGCTTTTGGTGAGAATGCGCTGGCTGCACACTAATCAACTAGAAAAGAAACCTATTTTTAAAAATACAATCTTACTGGAGACTACATTTTGCTTTTTCTAAAATAATAAAAATTAATCTTGGTGATTTTAAAAAGATGATGGGTTTGAAACAATGCAGAATAAATTCATCACCTGTCAAACAGGGGGCCATAACCACTCCCTTAAAACGGCAAAGCTCTTTCCGGAGTGGACCACAAAGTGTTGGATATTTTCCTCTTTTTGTCTGTCCTCAAGCTTACACATACAAATATGTGTGTCCATAATACTGGTAAGGTTTTTCCAACTAGCAACACAGGTGAGATTTCCCTGTTTCCCTTCCCTGCCACCAAAAGCAGACATTTCAGTTACCTTTTGAAACATCTGCTTGAGATACATGGGTAGTAGCAAACTGGCAAATTAAATAGCTTATACAAAACGTGAAAAAAATAATTAGTAAAATGCTAGGCCACTGGTGGTTAAAACACTGCCGAAGTTTCTTGGCAAGACCCAACTTGGTTATTTTGACTTTTCACCATGTATCCTATGTTATGCTAATACACAATGATGTCTTATATGGGCTTTTCTAAATCTATTGCCCAGCGCGTCTGTCATTTACAAAATTACCTGTATCCTCAAGATGTTCACAGAAATGGTTGGGTCGTCCTCAGCTGTTGAGACTTTTTTTAAAATACCCCGTGTCATCTGTTGTAACTCATCTATGCAGGAGGCCTGAAGATCCTCCCCTGAGTGTGTAATGTGCCTTTATAGTCAGCAGCCTTTTAGTAGCGGTTTCCATCTCTAATTTCCATGAATGGAAAAGGGTACCGTTTGGAGCCTGAGTGCTTGCTTCTTCATAACTCAGTAGTTGCAGCTTGCAGACAAACTTCCTTTAGGGGCTAAAAGGTCAAGAATAAAATGTATTTATCAAGCTTTTTTTCTATAACTCTGTTTGTATGTTTACACACATAGTTTCTGCTTGTCAATACCATAGTTATGCATACATTCAAGATAAGGGTATGTGCAAATGGCCAGTGAGATGCACAGTTATTGAAGTCTGGCCTACTATTGACATGATCATATTCTCTTTAGTGCGTCTCTGAATGTACATATTTATAAATGAAGATATAATGCCAAGATTAAACTTATGAACTGTTCTATCATGTTCTTGCTTAGAAGAGGCAACCCTCCAAAACAAAACAATACCCTACTCATCTCCGCCCATGATCTAACGTTTTACAAAAGGTAAAGGGAACTAGGGGTGCTGCCACACCCCCTGGCTTGAAGTGGTTTCCATCCTGTACAGGGTTTACAATTTGGTTCAATGTCTCTCAGCACCCCTACTATACAAATTGTTCCAGCACCCTGCACATGCTTTTGCATTGCTATGTCTGCTGTACCAAAGAAGTCATTCATTTTGTCACACCAATAACATTGCAATTGATTTTTTTTAAAAAAGAAACATTTTGACTAAAACACCTTTACTGGCACATTAGGTTGGACAGGAGAAAAATTCTGATAATTTAGTCTATGCCCGTTTAGTTTGGGATACTCTTTTGTTACTTAGTGCTTTGATGTGGAAACTGAGGATGAATATAATTCCCTCTGATATTTCCCTCGGAAGGAAGATCCATTGTCTAGGGAACTTGGGAGGCCTGGGTTCAATGGTCTGCTGTGCCACAGACTTCCCGTGTGACCTTGGCTGAGTCACTTAGTCTCTCTGTGCCTCAGTTCCCCACCTGTAAAACTGGGATAATAGCGCTGTCCTGGTAAGAATAATTACATTACAAATTGCGAGGTGCTCAAATGATATGATAACAGATGCCATATAAATACCTTCGATGGAAGGCAAAGGATGCTTCTTTAGGCCAAAACTTGTTAAAGGGAGTGTGTATATAAGGGGCATTAAGGCTTTTGGTTTTTGTGTAACTCTGTTCTAGTCTCACTGGAAAAATTATGTGGAAGAATTTGAATTATTTTGAAGGTGACCTGTAAATTGTCTCCCCTCCTACCATCCAGACCCACTACACACACCCATAGCAAAGTGTGTGGAGTCCCACGTACTCAAATGGAGAAGCATTTGGCAATTTATTAGACTCTTTCTTAATTTTAAATTTGGTGGCCGGACTCCTGAGTGGCCTCTAAGTAGATTGCAAATGGCAGGAGAAATACCTATGTGTGGTACAGCAGAGATGAAATGATGCTTTCTCCTGCACTTACCTCTACCTAGCATTTTCTTTCTGGGGTTTATTCTGCTGCTTTCCTATGGTGCTTTTGCTATTTTTTTTTTCTCCTTGCGTCAAACGTCAATGGCTTGCCTGACATCGGAGGAGGCAGTGTTGCCTAGTGAATAGAGCACTGGACGGGATTCAGGAGACCTGGGTTCTATTCCTCACATTGACATATGGAGTATCTTTAGGCAAGTCATTTCACATTCGTGTTGCTCCCAGTTTCCCAATCTGTAAAATGGGGATAATTATATTGACCTCCTTGGTAAAAGGTTTTGAGATTTACTGATGAACAGTGCTTTACAGGAGCGAGGTGTTATGTTATCTAATCCCTTCTCAGCTCAATTGGCTGGATCATCAGGGCCAGATTTAAGCCCAGAGATGGAGACTGTTGGAGGGCAGTGAGTTTATTAGCACCTAGAACGCTATCTGTTTTCATGAGACAACCTGCACTTACAGGAGAAGCGGCTGCCATGTAATGGAAAATATCCAGGCAAATGACAATAACTTCCTCATCTGGCATCTACAACAGGCCGACGGGTGGCTAAAGTCAAACTTCTGAAATGCTTACGAATGGCTATCGCCTCACACGGAACTGGACCAAGGGCCAGATTTTCAGACGTGCTGCTCAGCCCTCACAGCTGGAGTCAGATGGTCAAAGGAGCACAGCTCCTATTGAGACACCTAAATGAAGTGGCGAGGTTTTCAGACATTATTAAGTTATGGGAGCCATTGGGTGCTGCAGTCACTTTGAAATTCCAGTCATTTCTTTTAGGTGCCTCAGGGGCCGAACCATTTTGAAAATCTGGCCCCTGTGTTTTTTGTGGGTTGATACAGACACTTGGATCAAGAATACTTACCTATGCCAAATTGTTAGCAATTTATAACCTTACAGCTCAGTCTAACAATTTGTGCTCAGCATCTTCCCAGTTACGTTAGAGATGGTTCCCAGATAACTTAAAAAATGTCTCTGGGGTTAAAGCACCATTTCCTTTTCTGGGGTGAGTTCTTGGCTACAAAGAGGTTTCACTTCATCCGAGTGCTTGTCTTCACTGGGGCACTCACAAAGGTTAAGACAAATTAACTAAAGGTGTGAAGTTAGTGTGCATAAGTTAAAGTGCATTTAACCCACGTGGACGCTGTCATTCAGAAGTGAAGTGGCCTTTAAGGAAGACTGAGCTATGGTGAACTAAGGCCACTTCACTTCTGAATGAGAGCATCCCAGAATCACGTGGCAGAGGCCACGCAAGGAGAGTTCCTAGAAAAAAATATTTTTCTTACGTTGACCTAACTCGGTAGTGTAGATGAGGCCTAGAAGTTGACTGAAAGTGGGGTGGGAGTGGTTAGTGGAAATTGCCTTGAAAACAAAAGGGAAGCTGCCAACAATTTCTCTAGCATAGACACCTCCTTTGCTAGTTTTGTATGTCTTTGCACAGTCTGCATTGGCTGTAAGTGAACTGATGTTTACTATATCTTAAAATGATAAAAGCAATTAACAGTAAGGCACAGACTTGGGACAACTAAACTTTTTCAGTGCTGGGAAATGAAATCACTTTCCTGCTAGTCTGCCCAGGAATTTTTTTTTATATCATTGCTTAGAGTGGAAACTTCTATAATCAAAGAGATGAAGATCAGGGTATCTTCTGTTTGGCTGGCACCACTTCACCAGTCATACCTGGCAGTTTCAGAATGCTGCTGAGATAGATTTGTCCAACTTTCACATGGGGGTGGAGAAGAGGATGACAGCTACAGAACAGAGCAGCAGGCTCTAAATTTAGAGGCTTGCGGCTAGTGACTCCCAAATCCTTTCAGTGTAGAAGCAGATTGCCTCAGGGCTCTGCGTATTACCCTGGGTATAGGGATTTGGGAGGCAGAATATCCCGAGCTACTTTCCAATTACCAAGGCAAAGTGGTGTTTACAAGATTATGCATTAAGTGAAGTCTTGCTGGAAGCCTCTCTCTTCTATGATGATCTTGGCTACCCTGCCTCACATTGGCCACTTGACTGATCTGCTTGATTTAGGATTTGCCTGGTTGATCTTAAGAGTCTTACACTGAAGGGCTTTACTATGAATTGAAGCTATCTTGAGTGTTTGAGTTGATCAGAGATGAGCCCTGCAGACTTGCTGTTTCTCCCATTATATATTGTAGACATCCAACATCCATCCCCTTAATCTTTTCCCTACAGGTGATTACAGCAACCCCATTGCAGGCTTCTGTACAGAGGGGAATTCTTACCCTCCTGTGCTTTATCCCACTTGACATGCTGTCGCTTTGGTGCTGTTTCATTAAGATGCTTCCACGCTCTCGTCTCACCTCTCCAAACTGGAAGAAAGCAACTGCTTGGAAAAACAAAGCGATTGTTTTTTCTTCCCTCGGCCCCAGACGCTGAGTGGATTTTGGCAGCTCAGCAAATCTGCCAGTAGCTAAATAATTTTATACTTCAGGGTTTCAGACTTAAAGTAGATTTAGAATAAAATAGTAGCATAGTTAGGTTGTGGCAGCATAATTGGGAATGTAACCTGTCCTTGCAGACCTTAGTAACACCCTGATTTATTTACATTGTTACCCTCTCGCTCTCATTCATTTAGCGCAGGTTAAAGTGATAGGTTCTTCGCCATGGAGACTGCTGTGCGTTCCTTATTCACAGGATGGGCAGCATCAAGCTTTCCCTGTGCTGTCATGCTAGTTAATCCCACATCTCCTTGGGCTCTTTCTAAGGCTATGGGTACGTCTTCACTACCCGCCGTATCGGCGGGTAGCAATCGATTTATCCGGGATCGATATATCGCATCTCATTAAGACACGATATATCGATCCCTGAACGTGCTCACCGTCGACTGCGGAATTCCACCAGAGCGAGCGGCAGTAGCGCAGTTGACGGGGGAGCCGCGGCCGTCGATCCCGCGCCGTGTGGACCCCAGGTAATTCGATCCAAGATACTTCGACTTCAGCTATGCTATTCACGTAGCTGAAGTTGCATATCTTGGATCGATTCCTCCCCCCCCCCCGCCCCCAGTGTAGACCAGCCCTATGTTTACACTAGCACTTTCTGCATTAAAACTTTTGTCACTCAGGGGGTGTGGAAAAAACACGTCCCTGAACGACAAAAGTTTTAATGACAAAAAACTCTGGTGTGGACAGCGCTTTGGCAGCGGGAGCCATGCTCTTGGCAACGAAGCTACTGCCCCTTGTTGGAGGTGGTTTTATTTTGTCGCTTGGATAAATAAAGCAATAAAGGGCAGCTGCACATCACACCTTACAACAGCACAGCTGAACCGTTGTAAGGTGGACAGTGTAGACATAGCCTACGACTGACAACTGTAACTGGTTTCGTGCTGTAGTGGACAAATGTATAGCAGAAATCAGACTTAGACCACCAACTCCCGTCCCATAGGTGCCTCCTTTGATTTTGGCTAACCTGGGTTGGATTTGAACTGGTGACCTAGAGAAGAAAGGCTCCAGAAGTCCATTACCAGTTTTCTGAATTCCTTTATTTTGTGGGCTGCATGCTGACACTACATATGCACTTTTCCAGTATGCTCTCCTGTGCGGAATCCTGCTGGAGTTTAGTTTATCATGCTGTTAGCTGTCAGTTAAGCTAAACACAACGAATCATCTATACTGTGCCATACACACGATTGATAACATGGCATGATTTAGACTGGCTAACTGAAAGGTAGTCTCACTGCATTCTGGAGAAATAAGGGATAGTCTTATGGCCTGCTCTGAACTGAAGGGATAATCTAAAATGAAGAGAGGTGAGCTAATATCTTAGTTACATCAGATGAGAAGAAACATGGCCAGGTTGGGCTCTTGCTTACAGTGGTATAAATGAGGAATAATTCCTTTTCAACTCTTAATTGAAGGGGATGGAAAGTGGGACTCCTAATAGAGTTTTTCTCCCAAGGATTTCCATTAAATAGATTGTAACAAGACCAAAACAGTCAATAAAAATCCATTCCTCTCTCATTTGAGGTTCACTTCCTTCCAACTGGTGACGTTGTCATAGGCCTACTAATTCTCCAGTCAATCTAGTCTAATTTACAAAACAACCTGCTCAAAAGCTTGTCCCTTCCCCCAACAGAAGTTGGTCCAATAAAAGATATTACCTCACCTGCCTTGTGTCTCTTATATCCTGGGACCAACAACACCACTACAGACAATCAGGGAAATAGACTGACTTTAAGTAAAACCCAGCATCCAGGCCGCCTTTATGCTTCTTAAAAAAGCAAAATTGGTATAAACCCATTCTCTACTTCTATCCTCTCACATGCCTTTGCAAGTGACCTTTCAGGACATCTGATTTGGGTAGATAACACAACTATTAGCAGACTAATTAGTTTTGGACCCAGACAATTTCTTGATTCTGTTTTAGAATTATTCATCTGGCTTTCTGAAAGATGAAATTACTGGATAGACTTTGTAAATTACATTGTAGCCAAAATGCAAGTTACTGCATACCCATTCCACAAAAGAGTCAAAGGAAGTAGAAGTTGTAACTGATGCAGAGTTTCACCTGCCTAGCAGAGAGTTGATGGAAAACTTTTGTTCTCGTTCGAGTGGCCTCTGCACATTCCCACTCTTGGGTCAGTGCAGCTCAGCAGGCACTTTGGGCCTGCAAGTGTGGGCCTAGTTGTCAGATCAAGGGACCTGCCAAGCTGCAGGACTGGTGCATCCCAAGAGTGGGAATGCTAAGAGGTTATCTTAAAAAAAAAAACAAAAAAAAACCCCTCTGGTTACAGGTGAGTAAACGTCATTTTTTCATATGGGGTAGAGAATGAGATCTAAAGAAGAAAAGTAAACTAGTTTAGGATATACTTTTAGATATATTGATATAAAGTGTTAACTCTTTTTTTCTTTAAGGTAACTTTATAGATTTACCTTTGCATTCAGGTAAATGTAAAAAAATATATATATATACTGGTATTTCCATAATTTGATGGTAATTTGTACATTAGTTTTGAAACATATAGAAAAAAAACCCTGAAACTAGATTCTATAAAATCTGACAGTAATTGGGCAATACTTTAATTCCTCTTCAGGAGTTATTTTAACAGGATAAATCCAGTCTGTAATGTGTAACTTCATAGAAATTCTATGAATTTTGACTTGCATATGATAGTAATTTCCTTTATTATTTTTTCCTAAATTTTTGGTTTTGCCAGGTCATATTAAGATTTGACTTGGAGCTTTGAATGTGTGTCACTAGTGGAAGAGGAAATTGTAATATTAACACCATCTAATACCTTAAACATATTCAGGGATATAGCAAAATTGGATAATATGGGGTTATTTGTATTTTAATTCTTTCAAATTGCACTCTGAGATCTTCAAACTGGCGTCTGAAAGGTACTAAAATAACATACTCTATTGTATAAAGCTTTGAATACAAAGTGGAGGTTAGTACATGGTTGGCAGTTCACGGGTGTGCACACTAATCAGTGACTGGGAAGCAATTCTTCCAGCGTGCCTGGAATTCTTAAAATCAAATTCTCCATATTAAGGCATTATCCTGATCCACAAGTTTAATGACTACATCAATAGTTTGAAGTAAGGTTTAGAGGGAGACCTCTATTCGGAAAAACAAAACCCTTTTAAATAGGCTGTCACAGCTCTTTAAAGTCTCCCTTGTCCACCCCATATAGCTACCAAAAGATATTTCCATCAAACAGTTATTGAATGGCTTAGTGAGCTCCTGTCCACCACCTGCTGAGTCTCAGCAGACAGCTCAAATATTGAACAAGCCATAGAGAGTGGTCTCCCATACCCCCACATAGTGAAGGTTGCAAACCAGCCAGTCTACTTTAGCTAGTTCACCATTACGTATTGGTGTTCATAACAGAGTCAGCAAGGAAGACCCCCCCTCCACTGGACTGTTTTCTTCAGACAGGCCATCGAGAACACCCTGGCAAGGACTGTACATAATAGCTGAAAGCACCCTTGGTAGAGTTCTGTTTGGAAATTACTTGAAACTGGCTAAATATTTAATATTAAGGATTGTGAAGCCACAGAGGCTAACCCCTCCCCCCCCAGTTACTGGCCATATCAACCCACAGTAGCTGGGCATTAGAGAATACTAGGGCAGGAGTCCTAATTTTCTTGGCTTTCAGAAGTTGTTCTGCTTAGTCTCTCTGATTGTCTGCTAAGTCATTTTTAGATGAGGTGAAATCCCAGCCGTTACACATGGAAGAGGCCTATCAAGTCATCTGGGGTGACGAGAAAGATGATGCAATTTGCTTAGTTTCTTTAAACTACAAGGCAGTGGGGCTTTTCTGTCAGGGGTTGCTCCCTTAGCTTTACACCGTCCCGGGCTACCCACAAGGCAGTGGGATTGATGAGCTACAGTTAGTATAGTCTACTCTCATTACGGTAGCAGGCATAGCCTGACCTGACTCAACAGCCGCATTGGAAAAGCCGCCACAACAATGTCTGGACTGAACAAGAGGGTATGGCAAAACAACAAACTGACAGAACACACAAAGATCTGTGTGTATCGTGCATGTGTTATCAGCACACTTTTGTATGGGAGCGAGACATGGACCTTATCGTCTCATCGGGAAAAGAGGCTCAACTGCTTTCATAGGTGTTGCCTTCATCAAATCTTTGGAATCTCCTGGAGGGACAGTCACCAACACTGAGGTATTCAAGTGGGCCAGTATACCCAGCATGCAAACACTCCTCAGACAGAGACGCCTCCGCTGGCTTGGGCACGTGTGCCGAATGAATGATGGGTGCATGCCAAAGGACATTCTCTACAGTGAATTGGCATTTGGAAAAAGACCCAAAGGATGCCCAAAATTTCATTTCAAGGGTGTGTGCAAGCGAGACCTCAAAGAAATGGACATGGTTGTGGACAATTGGGAAGATCACACTCAGGACTGCAGCCTTTGGAAATGAGCTTAAAAAAGTTATGAGAGGAAGCCGTCCAGCTTAGCAGAGGAGAAAAGAGCTCGCAGAAGGCAGAGCCCAAAGGGTCGAAACATCACCTTTAAATGTGACAGATACGGCAGAGATTGTCTCTCTCAAGTGGGTCTCTTCAGCCACGTTCACGGCTGCCATAAAACCAACTGAGTAAATTCTTTCCCTCTCAGGGGCGCATCCCCATGGTCTCTCGAGACTGAAGGATGCCGACTACTTTCAGCTAACTGAAATGTCTTGATATTAAGGAAAATCTTTTCATTTCAAGCAGCAAATAACTGGGCTGCTTTTATCTCACAGCTGACCTCTAGAAGAGAGACAGATCTTAATAAAAAATAATCGAATCTCCTGTGTAAGGATAATACATTCAAAGTGCCATTCTAAACAGCCAGAGAAAGAGTGGAACTCTGTCAAGAAAGGTTCACAGTGTACTGTCCAAATGACAGTGGATCAACAAATATATTTTAAATGAGAAACAGTTTTCAAAAGAAGCAGAAATTGAGTCCTCTTGGCTCCAATGCTGCTGGATCCAAGGTTTCACCTGTTGGAATTTCAAATGAAAATCCAGATCTATCTGCTCCGTAATATCAACTTTCAAAGAACTATAGGCTCACTGTTAAAAAGAGGTAGAAAACATTCAGTCTAGTTTCTCTTGAATGCTGTCCCAGTTAAAAGATTCACTGTCAATTGATTAGGGTATAAACAGGGACGGCTCTAGCTTTTTTGCTGCCCCAAGCAGCAAAAAAAAGCGCCGCCCCCCACGTCCCCCGCCGAGCGCCGGGCCGCGCCGCCCTCCCGCCGAGCGCCACCGGAACCCCCCCCAGAGCAGTGCCCTCCGAGCCACCCCCCCACCAAGCGCCGGAGCCCACCCCCCCCGCGCCGAGTGCTGCCGGAACCCCCCCCCCCGAGCGCCGAGCCCCGCGCCGCCGGAGCCCGCCCCCTCCCCCTGCCAAGCGCCGCCGGAAACCCCCTCCAGCGCTGTGCCCGCGCTGCACCCCCCCCCGAGCGCCGAGCCCCGCGCTGCCCCCCAGCGCCGAGCCCCGCGCTGCCGGAGCCCGCCCCCGCCCCCCGCCGAGCGCCGCCGGAACCCCCTTCCAGTGCCGCGCCTGCGCCGTCCCCTCGCCGAGCCCCGCGCAACCGGAGCCCACCCCCCCAGCGCTGCGCCGCCGGAGCACACCCCCCCTGCGGAATGCCGCGCCGCGCTCCCCCCGCCGCCCCTTACCAGGTGCCGCCCCAAGCATGTGCTTGGGTGCCTGGTGCCTAGAGCCGGCCCTGGGTATAAAGTCAGAGTAATTAGTCGTTGGTCTACAGCGAGGCCATCATATGTTCTTGTGAGATCTCTTGGAACCACAAGCACAGAACGGGAGAACTCAAAGATCCACATGGGTGCTGCAGGAAGTGGTGTGGGTGATTCAGAGAGTGGCACTCTTTAGAGAGTCAGTGATGAACCAATGCAACAACCTGATGTTAGACAATTTAGGCAAGATTTTCCAAAAAATTCAGCACTCCCAATTGGGGCCAGATTTCCCCAAAGTGCTGAGCCCCTATTTAGACACCTGAATAAATGGCCAGATTTGAAAATTGCTTAGCCTTTTGGGTGCTGAGCTCCTTCGATCATGTGACCTTACGTGGTGCAGTGGGAATAGCTGGATGCCAAGCACTTTTAGAAATCTGGCCCTTATTCAGGTGCTTAAATGGAAGCAGAGCTTATTTGAAAATCTAGTTCCAGCTGAGTGCTCGAAAACCTGGCCTTATCCTACTGAAGTTTTCATTCATCTGAGTCTCAAGTCCAGGATCTTGACCATTTAAGACACTCAACAAAACTCCCCTGGCACTCCTTTAAGAGTAGGCATGTTAATTCATGGTACTTGGACCAACTTGCAGTTCTAGAATTACACTCTGTCCCTAATTTCCCTCCTCGGTTTCAGCTGGATGCAGAATTCTTCACTTCCTGTCCTCAGCTGTTGTGTAGCATTGTTGAACATTATTAAACACCTGCCACTTTCTACCCCAAATATGGCAGCATTTCAGTGGTGAGTGATTCCTCTCTAATCCTTACCACTCAGGGCTGTTGTGAGGCCTGTAAATGCTTAAGCATTAAGACATTAACTGCTGGCAGCCAATGCAGATCCCACTGATAACAAATGGAAATCCAGGGATGGTCTTATTCTGTTTCCGCAGCACCTAGCACAATGGGGTACTGGTCAATGAATAAGGGCACCTACAAATAATAAATAATACTGAACATTGACAGAAAACTGCACCCGATTTGCTCCAACAGTGATCTCATTTGTGACACTAGCCATGTAGGAACCCAATGGAGGAGAGGGCAAATCAGTTTCCAGTTTTCCTTAACAATGGCTTAAAAATAAGAAGAAAATGTAAAGGAGGTGCTTGAGGCTTAGGCACTAGAGATTTGTATTATTATAAAGCAGGTAGGAAATTAGCTTTGTTCCTTCCTTTGAGCTCCCACATTGCCAGTGTCCCACATAGTGTTGCTTTTCCACTACTTGGCCACTCATAATTCACAACTGGAAAAAAACAACAACAGCATTGTATCCTTGGTGAAATTTACCCTCGTGGCCCATGGAAGGCTCCAGTTAACCTCTGTGTTTGACCTGTGTATTTGGAGGTAGTTGGGCATGTAGAGCAGCTGCAGGTGAGCCTCTGCATAGCTTGCAGGACAATCTGCAGCTCCACAAACCTGCCCACAAGTTGCGGGTGTTGCGGTAGCTTCAGCACAACACAACTTCCACAGGCTTTCCACAACAAAAGCCATTTCCTCAGGCTTTGTGCTGTTTGAATAGCAACTAGTGAGAATGTTTTGCCTTGTGAAGGCTCATTTGGCTGACCGAGGGAACTGAAAGCAGTAGCGCTTTAAAATAGCTTCAGGAAAAAGCATAGGGCTGCCTTTTCTTTTTACCAGTAGAACTCAAAAGTCGGTCTGTCTCTGTCTTATTCACACACACAATGATGGGTGACTATGAAGACATGGGGACGATAATTTGCCTCAAGTTCTCCTAACAAACCTGGTCTTCTAAAATAGAAACAGTGCACTTTTAGGCCCACAGGTATATTTCTGGATAAAAGCCCATTCTGCGTTGCTAACTGGACAGACATATTATTTCAGGTCAAAATTTCATGCATTTTTCTCCCCACCCATTTCCTTTACCGGCTTATGACACACAGGAACTACACCCATTGCTTGACTATCCTCTTCTGACCTTTTGTAACTTGGCTCTGAACTGACTTTGGGTCTTTAGCAACACTGTCAGAAGGGAAAAATTCTTTCTTAAAATTCAGCCAACTCCTTCCTTAACATGGAACAGTTTGTTCAACTGAAAGAACGAGCCAGTTCAGTGAGCAGAAAACACATTGCCACAAACTAGCATATTCAACAACGAAATGAAAGCTGCAAAGGAGATCAACCATATTGAAGCTGCAGAGGAGTGTTCGTTAAGCAAGGCTCTGGGGGAGAAAAATCCATAGCTTGAGCTTAAATGTTTGCACTTGGCTTTTCAGCTACAGTAACAGTAAATTAGGAAACACTAGTGGATGCTAAGCTAGTGCTGGCATATTGCAAAAGTGCAAGATAAAGTAATCCTGAAACACTTTTGGGAAGGGGATACAGAGCTGTATTAGGAAACAATCTGCACTGCAGAAAGTAAACTCATCAGTTTCTATGTAGCATACTTAAGTACTAAATGTAACAACCTGGTACTTCCCCTTTAAAAAAATTGGACCTTATAATTCTTTGTTCCGCACAATGACTTTCTTGGAATTACCTCTCCTCCATGCCTTATGCAGCCACTTGGCAGCTTGTGATCAACATATGTCTGAAGCAGAGTTGGGGCCTCAGTGGGAGGGCTCTGCGAGTCCTAACATGGTTTCATTGGCATGTTTCTTGAATGCAGTCATTGCTGGTGGAAACGTTGATCCCAGTATTGTTTGACATTAATATTACAGTAGTGCCTGGAGACTTTGACCATGTTGAGTCCCTATTGTACAGAGGCATAGCACAGTCAAAGCAAAATCGATGCCCTTCATGTGCTCAGCGGCCATATAGTGCTTACATCTGTGAATGGTCAACCAGCCTTCTGCAGCATCTGCTGCCCATCCTTTCTCTGCCTCTTAAAAGATCCAAGTGATGTTACCAGAAATCCAAAAATTGATGAAGATCAATCTGATCTCAACATACTTCTTTGAGCTGAAAAAAATCCTTTCTGAGCTCTTTGCCAGCCGGCAAGGAATCAGTGTTCAGATGCCCTCCTCTTGGCTTGGTGAGTGGTGGTTGTCATGTTGAGTATGGTGTACAACAGTCAGTGAGTGAAAATGTGTAGGGGAACATTGGGTTTAATGTGTCTTTTTTTCACAGACAGGACTGTGCAGTAATATTAAACTACCAGGATATTCTAGAGAGAGCTGACTCTGCTAAGCTGAAATTGCACTACATACCAAATGATTTGTGAGCCATTAAGCTCTGATACCTGATTATGAGCTTTAAGCAACCTGGGCTAGAAATTGCTGTACATTAAGTGAGCTGTGAGCACAGTGTTAAACAGTATTATCCTAGATTAAAATACAACTCTATGGTATACAAACAAAAGTAAGCAATGTGCAGTAAGTTCAAGTGACAGAAATCAGAGCCTCAGTGGATTTATAAGCATTCACATACTGTTTTGTATAGCACCGGCCCACTTAATGGAATTCATAGCGATAGTGCTGCCACAGGTGACGGCTTGGATGTAGATGAAATGATGTATTCCTTGAACTTGTATGAGAAACACCATCCAGTGTCTCTCACTGGTGGCAGTGGTTCTCAGACTATAGTCCTTAGCTGACTAGTAATCTCTAGAAGCCTTCCTGGTATTCCCCAGAATGAAATGTTCTGCAAACCGAACAGTGTGGGGATTGGAGTTGAGCATGGAGGTGAGTCCCTGGGACTATATTTCTCATGTGGAGTGGTTTGTAGAATGAAAAGGTTGGGGAACCAATGATCTTACAGTCAAATTTTGTCTTCTTGAGTTCTGGATACTTGATGATTCCAGTACAGGGATTATTGAGAACAGTCCCCATTTTCATCACGTTAGGAGTCAACCTGGTTTTTGACAAACAGGTCTAGGTGTGTTCATCAACCTCTGGGGCACTGATGAGTGTGCCAACATACACTTGTTGGAGTGTGGTGCCACTTTTAATAGACTGTGTTGCTGCCTTGTCAGACTTCCGCATGCCTTACATAGAACAATTACGAGCTAACCTGTAATGAAGCCCATGTGCAATAGATCTTCTCTGAAGAGGTCCAATGGTATGACGTGTGTGTAGCATTTAGCTTCTTCTGTTCTTAGCTCATACAAATGAGGAAAAAATAAAAGGAGTGAATGAATTAATGTTCAAACAGAAGCATGCAAACACGTGGAGGATGCTTGTTTTGTTTTGTTGATACTGACATCCTATGGAAATATGGCAGGCCGGCTGGCTCAAACAGTGACATGTTGCCAGTAGTCTAAAGGTTATATTATCCCAGTGACCTATTTTTATACTATAATTGCGTTCTGTTACAGCTACCGCTTTCTAGCCCGTAGTCTCTCTTGGTTGCATGTTTCTTTGAAAAACAGAAGATAATCCGCAGTGTTAATGCAGAATATAAGTTTCTTCACAACTAACAAAGCCACTAACAAGTTGTTGACGTTTTTGGAGGGACCTGTTCACAGTCACACACTGCAGTTTATAAGCTGATGATGGCATAAAAATAAAAGCGGCTTGAAATGGGTAAATAAAAATGATTGCAAGGTAACAGAGAGGATTCCTCTTAAACACTTGTTTT
Source organism: Chrysemys picta bellii (assembly GCF_011386835.1). Lineage (NCBI taxonomy): Eukaryota > Metazoa > Chordata > Testudines > Emydidae > Chrysemys > Chrysemys picta. Next base: position 34,684,044 of record NC_088803.1, on the reverse strand, counting down.
ACGTGACCAAATACGGTTGCGCTTAGATGGACCAAAATGTAAATGAATGGCTTTGTTCAACCTGTCCAAATGAGAATAGCTCTATTCTACTCTATTCTGCCAACTAATAGAGAATGAATACGATGATTCAGTCAACCATTTTCCACTGCCTGTAAACTGGACATGCATTTTCAAAGCCAGGCTTAAACGACAAAGTGCCCTGAACACTGGGCATAAAGAAAAATTGTTTGTTTATTCCTTAGCACAAATGTCGACTTGTATGATGTTGCTTGAAACCGCAGAGAACCTAGGGTGCGTTTATAATGCAAGATAAGAAGATACAAACAAGCTGTTATTGCCCTGATGGTTTGTCTTGGGGGATGATTTATTTTGCAGGTATCCTGATTTTAAGTGGATGTGATGTTAGCACAATGAAGTAGGTGTGATTTGTCAGAGGAAATGTTGCTGATCAGACATTCATGTAATTAGCTGTCCCTCAGAGGGTTAAACAGATCTTGAATTAAACGTTCTCCGATCTTTTTATGTTACACGCTTCTGTTCTCAGGGTATAGATTCTGGGTTGCAGAACAATGTCAGCCTTGACCTGATTCTCCCCCACACCCCTTTACTTCCCTCTTAATAGTGGATGCCAAAGATGTATAGGCCCCACATCCGGCCCACAGGCCCGTCCTGCCCGGCCCTTGAGCTCCTGGCTAGGGAGGCTAGCCCCTGGCCCCTCCCCTGCTGTCTCCCCTCCCCTGCAGCCTCCGCTTGCCACGCCGCCAGCGCTCTGGAGGGCAGGGCTGTGAGCTCCTGCCGGGCAGCGAGGCAGTGTGGGTGGCTCTGGACGGTAAGGGGGTGGGGAGTGGGGGGGAGGTTGGATAAGGGACAGGGGATCCTGAGGGGCCTGTCAGGTGGCGGGGGTGTGGATAGGGGTCAGGGTACTCAGTGAACAGGAAGCAGGGGGGGTTGGATAGGGGGTGGGATCCGGGGGGGGGGGGGCGGTTAGAGGTGGGGGGGTTCCGGGGGGGGCAGTCAGGGGACAAGGAGCAGGGGGCGTTGGATGGGTCGGGGATTCTGAGGGGGGCAGTCAGGGGAAGGGAAGTGGGAGGGGGCGGATAGGGGGTGGGGGTCAGGCTGTTTGGACAGGCACAGCCTTCCCTACTCGGCCCTCCATACAGTTTTGCAACCCCGATGTGGCCCTTAGGCCAAAAAGTTTGCCCACCCCTGCCTTAGATAAAGATAATCCAGAATTCCAAACAAGGCTTGACACAGAATGTCCAGGATCTGTGCTAAGTTGGAACGTACCCCAGTGCATGGGGTCTTGCCTACCAGTTTCTGCAGAACTTTCAGCTCTAAAATAGCAATATGTCTAGTGCTTGTGATTGTGAAGATAGTGTGATCCCATTCAGAGTCGTCTTCCCCTGTGCACTGCCAAAGCCCAGATTCTTGGCTTCGTCTCTGGGCCTTTGGAGGGAAGGAAGAATTTTGTCACCTGCTACTCAGACTTCACAGCCCAATGTGCAGGAGCAGGTGATTTCCACTCCAGTCTCAGGGTTTGAAAATCCTTGCTGTGCAGGAAGCTGAGCTCTGAGAAATTCAAGAGGGGTACATATTTGCTCACCATCTGCACTCTCCATCTGCACTACAGAACCATGCGGGTTCAGCTAACTGAGAGCCCCCACCTGTGGCTACAGACAACAGGAAGTCTCGGGACTCACCCCTGAGGTGTGAAATGCCTCCACTCACCTCATTGGGTGTTAACGCGGATGTTTCTCTGTATCTATTTTAGGCCTGCTCTACACAGAGTTTAAAAACTGATGAGTTAAACTGGAGCAGCTTGTTGTGTTTAGACCAGGCCTTAACTTTATCCTTCCATCACTTATCTGTCTGGAAATTCAATAGTCTTCACCAGCCCCCTCTCCCACTCAGCCGAATGGTGTGTGCACTGGCAGTGAGGAGGATAATTAATCTGACTAGTGACCTCCTACATGATTTGTCATGGGCTGATTGCAAATGCAAAACAAATATTAATGACTAACTGTAGAGAACAGATCCTGGAACCCACTCAGCTGATAGACATGTAGGATGCCAGCTCTGTGGCACATGTGCACTTACGGTCCCTCTCTCACCCTATGGAGTGCCTAAGTAAACGAGGTCAGTCTCTACTGATGGACTGAAATAGTTAGCTGTAACACAGCCATTATGCCAGGTTATCTGCGCACCTCCGGAGTGTGTTGTGAGACCAAAGGCCAGTGTTTAAGAGAGATCGATATGCCTGGATAAACTTGCTTCTTAAAGTGGTAGTATTTCCATAAAACATTTCATTTTAGTAACACCTGGGTAACCTGTCTGTTAGGTCTGGATACACACCGCAGTAGGAATGTTTGCTGGCTGATCCCAGCAGTCCTTTATTCATGCTATTTTATATTGCTGATTACTGATGGACATCTGGGTACATATTGGGGAGACGCACCTCTTTCAGTTGTTTCAAAGTAGTATATGGATCTATGAATAAAGTACGATAGCTTGTTGAAGGAACACAGTAAACACTTCTTAAATGTAAACTTCTTCCTGCTTTAAAGATAGCCTTCTTCCTTTAAAACATATCCATAATACTATGTGAATCAGGGACCTGCACATTTTTAGTTTAAAAATAAACTAATATTATTATTATTAAAGAACCAATCATGTGTTTGGTTTTGAACAAGACAGGAAGAGTAAGCCTGGCCTTGAGAAAGTAGCTAACAGGCCCATAAAGCATCAGGAAAACCATTAATTCTTTTTTCTTTTTCTTTTTTCTTAATAGAACATTTGTGCTCAGACTGAGCTATGTCAAATTTCAGAGCAAGTTTCTGTGTCCAAATCACAGTACTCTAAAAAGAAGATACTTGTGTGTATTATCTTTTTTATTTTTTTAAAGTAAACATTGTCACAACCTTAACTCCACAGCTCCCAACATTTCAAGTGTTTAAAGCAGGACACAACCCCACGCTGGTTTGTCCCATCTGCCTCTCTATAGATGAAGACAGAGGGGCAGCCGGGCCAAGCCTGAGTGACAGTGCAACCCTTGCACCAGGTCACAATGCCACTCAGTTTGGAGGGCTCTTTCAAATGGGGGCCCCAGGGAAACTGCACCCCACCAGTGGCCTTGATTGTGGGAAATGTTCCCTTCAACTGGGACAAGAGGTTTTGGGGCCAAAGTGGGACAGTCCTGTGAAACCTGGGACTGTTGGGAGGTCTGTAACTCTAGTGGTGGGAATGGGGTGGTTGTCTTACCACCTTCTGGATTCCAGCAGTAAGATAGTAGCTCCAACATTTAGTTATGGTGTGCATTAATTTTTCATTTCTGGGAAAGGTTTGCAGAAAGTCACAAATTAATCTTCTAATTGAGGACCTTGGCATTGTGTGGGATGAATGTTTTGTATTAAACAGCCTAACTCATTAATTCACTGAAACATTTAAAACTAAACCAGTTAAATCCAGCTGAGCCGAAAGTTCAGACCCATGAGTGCATAGTTTGAAACCTTTTAAACCTTCTTTTGTTAATATGTATAAAAGTAAGCTCCCTGAAATTGTAAACCACAGTTTATAATTGGTCTTTAGATATTGTTTTCCTTGTAAACAAGGACACGAACATGCAAAAAGCCAGCAAAATACTAAGACGACAATGTAATGGGTTGTTTGTGTGTAACAGAGAGAATGAAAGAAAGCAGTTATGCTTATAGCAGCAGTATTGTTTTTTCGAGTGATAAAATTAATACAGATATTTACATAATTGCTATTGTTTAGATCCTAGGGTCTGAGCATTTTAAAATGCAGGCTTCCTACCACACCACCCTGCTGAACCAGACCTGAGCATCAGTTAGTTGCCACAATACTAGTCTACTGAACAGCTTATTTTGTGAAGTCTGCCTGGGCCTGACCTGATGATACATTGCTGGTGTAAACCTCTGCCGGCAGAAGGTGGGGCTTAAAAGGCCTGGCCAAAAATTAAGCAAAGCCAAGAATAACTTGCTGAGTAGATTTTCATCTATTCGTAATCTACACACAGTGTTGATAGCAATTTCACTATGTGCATTTAGAAACCAGTACAGTGAGAAGTCTGTGCAACTCCCTAGTGTGGACGGAGTTATACCAATATAAAAGTGCTTATACAGAGGTAGCAAACTTTAACAATAGAAGCACCTTTATGCTGCAGGGGTCCTACCAATTTTTAACTGTCAATTTTGAAATTGATGTACAGTAGAACCTCAGAGTTACAAACACCAGAGTTACAAAGCGACCGGTCAACCACACACTTCATTTGGAACTGGAAGTACGCAATCAGGCAGCAGCAGAGACAAGCCCTCCTCCCCCAAAACGCAAATACAATACAGGACTGTGTTAAACGTAAACTATTACAAAAATAAAGGGAAAGCAGCATTTTTCTTCTGCATAGTAAAATTCCAAAGCTGTATGAAATCAGTGTTCAGTTGTAAACTTTTGAAAGAACCCCCATCATGTTTTGTTCAGAGTTACGAACACTTCAGAGTTATGAACAACCCCCATTCCCGAGGTATTCGTAACTCTGAGGTTCTACTGTAATTGAATTGGTACAACACTGTGCAGACAAGCAGTGATTACCCTACTGTATCATCAGCTCTGGTGCAAGAATAATTGATGTGGTGTGAATTTGACTGTTTTGGGCCAGTCTCACCCTGGAAAATTGTGTTTAAAGGAAAACTAATTCAAATTGTTCAAAGGAAAAGTGTTTAAGTACTTGGGAGGTTAAGCAGTGGCATGTGCTCCCTCACTTACATATGTATTACGTAGGAGTATATTAAACATCAATAGTCAACCTTTATGGAAGTAGAAGTCATTGTTTCATTACCTTCATAACTCTGGTGCTGGTATTTCATTCAGCTAACGTTTCATTGCTACTTTCCATCCACAGGCCAGTGTGCTGTAGGGTAGTATATGTGAAACAAAGATCCCATTTGAATGCATGACTCAGTCTGAAACATCCAAAGTGGTAGTAAGGTAAGTTCTGTTTTTGTAGTGATTTTCTTTTTTTTTTTAACAGTGGTTGATTCACTATTACGTTAACCAACACAGTTGAAAAATAAAGCTTGCCTAGTTTAATGATAGAATCTGTAGGATACCCCATTTACATATCACACTGGAAATGCACACAAGATTATTAGCAGATTCTGTAAAATGCACAGGAACCACAACCATGCTCTTAACATTTTGATGTAGTCAATACACGACTCAGTTGCATCTGAGACTCTGAATTAAGTCTAGTGTGGTTATCATAGAAATGTAGGACTGGAAGGGACCTTCAGAGGTCAACTGGTCCAGCCCCTTGTGCTGAGTCAGGCCCAAGTAAGCTGAGACCATCCCTGACAGGTTTGTCTAACCCGTTCTTAAAAACCTCCAGTGATGGGGATTCCACAACCATCCTCGGAAGCCTGTTCAGAGCTTAACAATCAGAGTTAGCAAGTTTTTCTGAATATCTAATCGAAATCATCTTTGCTACAGAGCAAGCTGATTACTTCTTACTCATCCTCAGTGGATATGGGAGAAAGATTGATCACCATCCTCTTTCTAACAGCCCTAAACATATGTTAAGACTTATCAGGTCCCTCCTCCCCTCAGTCTTCTTTTCTCAAGACTAAACATGTCCAGTTTTTAACAACTTTTCCTCATAAATCAGGTTTTCTAAACCCTTTATTGCCCTCTCCTGGACTCTCTCCAATTTATCCACGTCTTTCCTAAAGGGTGGCACCCAGTACTGGACAGAGTGCTCCAGCTGAGGCCTCATCAGTGCTGAGCAGAGTGGTACAATTACCTCCCATACAACACTCCTGTTAATACAGCCCAGAATGATATTAGCCTTTTTTGAAACCGTATCACGTTGACTCATATTCAAATTATGATCCACTATTACCCCCCGATCCTTTTCAGCAGCACTACCACCTAGCCAGTTAGTCCCCATTTTGTAGTTGTGCATTTGGTTTTTCCATCCTAAGTGTAGTGCTTTGCACTTGTCTTTATTGAATTTTATGTAATTGCTCTAAGGAAATTGACTTACCAGTACACTTGATTACATTTGTCTAGTAAAATACCACCATCCTTAATTTCAAGCTAAATTTACACTCTGTTGTCTTATATTAAGTTAATATTTGTCTGAACCAAAACATGACTTTTATGACACCCGAAATCTAGATGTGTCCTCAGCTGTGATCCTAGCAAAGTTTGTTTGGGTAAAATGCTGAAGTACATACAGACACTTTATAAGCATCAAGCAGTGCTATTGATTCCTCTGCAGGTGGGTCAAGCAATTCAGTTTTAGCAAAACAGTGCTGATTACCTGCTCTAAAAGGTGACTGTAAAATGGCACAATGCTATTCTTTGTATGTTTCAATCACTTTGTATCAAATTTACTCAGCTGATAATTAAAAAGGTGATTTTTATCTATCTGCCAACTCTGCAAACACGACCTGGGATCTTTCTGGCTCTTGCATAATCTCCAATAATAGAGATTCTGTAACTAGAACTCGATTAATAATTCTGCTGAAGATGCACAAACTTGCAGAGACTCCAGATCTGTCTCCCACAGCTGAGTTGGCCCCGCAGAGCCAAACAGGAGTAAGAAATAATGAAAACTTCATGCAGCAAACTGAGTAGGTAGACAAAAAGCAGATCTGGGCAGTAAGAAGACTCATTTTCACGGTTGTTTTTGACTCAACACTCGCGGCCTTTAACGTTATCTTTTTATAGTTTTGTGGCTATTTTTGTTGTCATTCCTAATTGACTTGACTTAGAAAGGTCATCCTAACCTCACACGTGTCAAATAACAAGGCATCAGAAATTAGGATTGGGAGTAGGTGGCGATTGGAATTCAGGTCTTTGCTGAATAGCAAAACTCTTGGTTACCTAAGTATTCTGCTCACTAGTGCTAATAAAGAACGTGCTGCTCCTTTGCACAGGGAAAGGGCATCCCCAAAAGGTGGGATAGAAACCTCACAAAAACAGGTATTGATAATATGGAATTCACACTACAGAAGCTCAAGATCATAGCATCCATCATGCCTTTTGGACTTCCAGCTTTTTCTACAGCTTTTGCAGAGCACACGGTCAGTTCTGGGGCCAAGTTCAATGCTCACTAACGGTATTTCAGCACTATTTTGTAATCTCAAACCAACCCACAAGTTAGAGTTTCTTATCAGAGTGTTTTAAATTGTGCATGAGTGTTGCTCAGGATAGGACTGGACATCCAGACTCTGTTATATAGCTAGCTTATTTTTCCAAAGGTGTGGAGATTTACTTATTTTTGATGAACTTGCAGAAGTTAAATGCTAGTTCTTCAGCTGAACTTTAAATTAGGATCCTTCCTCATCCATATCTGAAGCAATTAATTAAAAAAGAAAAGTAAAAGCAGGTTTTGCATAAGTACTAAGAAAATTATTCACCTGATCCCCATGTTTCTGTGCATGACATCAGCACAGAAAATCTGATAAGAAAGCTGGTAGACTGCCAGTTCACATTGCTTATAACTGACAGTAATTACTTACTTGGATCTTCTAATAGGATGATAAGTCAGTTTTTAAGATCTACTTTAATTAGTGTTTTTATAAATATCTCTGTGTTACTGTAAATCTTGGTAAAGTCTGGCACAAAATCTCTGTGTAGTAGGTTCTATGGGTCAGGCGCCAACTCCGTGGGTTATCCAGGGCTGGAGCACCCTTGGGAATAAATGGTGGGTGCTAAGCACCCACTGGCAGCTCCTCTGGCAGCTCCCCCCCCACTTCGCCAGCGCCTCCTGCCGATGAGCCCCACAGGTCAGTGCCTCCGCCTCCTTCCCCACGCCTCCCATCCACCACAATCAACTGTTCCATGGTGTGCAGGAGGCTGGGAGAGAGGAGGGAGGAGCGAGGATGCGGCGCACTCGGGGGAGGGGGCAGAACTGAGCAGGAAAAAGTGAGGCGGGGAGGGATGGGACCTTGGGGGAAGAGGGGAGTGAGGGCGGAGTACCACCGGCACTTTGAAAAGCCAGCACCTCTGGGTGGTCATATACTTCCAAGTGACTGTGCAATCTGGAAAATACTATTTTATTCTTGTATGCAAAATCTAGATTTTCCCTTGAAAAGAATGGATATTATAATCCATGTAGAAGGCTTTGAAATTCAAATAAGTTGACTTAAGTGTTGTTGATGAGAGAAGTGCTGTAGGTAATAGATTGGAGAGGGGTTAGAGGAGAAATGGGCTGCTTCAGATTGGCTATTCCCCTTCTCATCTGGATCAGTTTTGGCAAATTATTCATGATGCCAGCTACCGTAGACCATTTTACTGCCTTCGGCAGGTGAGCTCAGGCATGGAGCATCCGGTGTGCACATTGCAGACTGCACCAGGTCAGAGACAAGATTGTGCCTTAAGACCTGTCCAGCTCTAGCCTTCAGCAGAATATTATCTTGATCTAGAATTACTAGAACTTGTGAAGAAAAGACAACACACAGTAAAATTAAAAAAAATAAACAATAAAATGCTGTGGTGACATCTCTTTCCTCTCCTTGATCTCCTGCACCCAGGAAAATGGCCACGTGTTGTGGAGGCCTTGCACTTCCCCAAAGAACACCTAAATGCCGTTAAATAGAGTTGTCTGAACCTTTAAAGCTACAACAGTGCGGCATTCATGGGTCCCATGGGAGAGGGAATCTAAGAAATAAGTGTGTACACTTCAGTTGCTCTCTTGGTGAACCATCTTCCCTTGCAACTCTAGCTGAAGACTAAACAGACCCTGTTAAAACCATGCCAGAGGGGAAAAGTGACACAAGACACTAACAAAGTCGGTGTAGATTTTGTGAACTACTGCAAGGACGGCCAAAGTGCAACACTCTGACTGTAGCCCTACCCCTCTGCTCAGCACTGCATCGGACATTTCCACGTGCAAGGCCCCCTCTGGACTTAGTGCACAGTGTAGTCCCCTGCTTTCATGGGCTCCTCTTCTTGCTAGAGATTGATAGGGCAGAGGCAGGAGAGGAGTCTGTATGAAGAAATAGTGGTGATTTGGACCATAATGGAAGCACATGAATTACACTCGGTGGGTAAGCAAACAATAAGCAGCCAGACACAGCCCAAGTCACCCAACTGTGGCCCGGGATCTCAATATTATGACTGTGTATGGCTCACATATCTAATTCTCCCTTCTACACAATCATTTGGACAAAAAGCAAAACAATCAAACTCATTATCGCCAGCTTCCAAACGTTTTCAATTAAATATTGAAATGATTTATCTTGTGAAGCAATTAAAGTACCATAACAATTACAATCAGAATGTAAAGTGTATATGTTCTGTCTAGTGCAAAGCTTAGTAACTCTTCTCTCTTCTCTTCCTCAGGTTCAATGGCAAATGTAAACATTTGTCAACACTTGAAAAATATTCCTTTGGACAACATGGATTTGCTGGAATCTAGAGTTCAGAACACTTGCAAAGAACAGCGCTTTATTTTTTAAAGCATTAATTACCTGGATTGGTTGCAGCGATGGCTAGCAAAAGAAAATCCACAACTCCTTGCATGATACCGGTAAAAACAATGGTGCTGCAGGAGATGGAATCAGATGCTGTGGAAAATGATCATGAAGGAACTCAACAGCACATGCCTCCTGAACCACCGGCAGCTGGTGATGCTGTTATTAACAATAGCAGCAATAATGCAACATTGTCTAATGGGCATCGCAGTATTATGGACGGTGATACTTACTTGTGTAAGTATTGCGATTTTGGATCGCAAGATGTTAATCATTTCTTTGGACACATGGATTCTGAGCACTTAGACTTCAGCAAAGACCCCTCGTTTGTATGTGTTGAGTGCAGTTTTCTGGCACAAAGCCACAAAGGGCTTTTGCATCACAATGCGGAGTGCCACGGTGGTGAAACTAGCTTCCTCTGGAATGTGGCTAAGCAGGATAATCACACAACAGTGGAGCAAAGTATCTCTGATGCCACCAGCAACCAAGACATTTCAGGAGAATTCTGTGAGGAGGGGGTAGATGGTCAAGCTGAAATCATCATCACCAAAACTCCCATTATGAAGATAATGAAAGGTAAGCCTGAGGCCAAAAAAATTCACATGCTAAAGGAGAACGTATCAAATCAGCCAGGCGATGATTTGGCGATGAAAGATGGTGACCATTCATTCACCAATGGGTCTTTGCCAGCCAGCCGGTCAACAGCCAGCTCAGCAAAATCATCTCACATAGTCAATGGCTCCATATTGGGAAACGTGCCTGTTTTGCAGGCAGGCGTTGCACAACTTGTGTCATTGCAGCAGCAGCAGCCGCAGCTGCACCAGGACCTACCCACGTCCAAATCCCTTCCTAAAGTGATGATTCCTCTGAGCAGCATTCCCACGTACAATGCAGCCATGGACTCCAACAGCTTCCTGAAAAACTCCTTCCATAAGTTTCCCTACCCTACAAAAGCTGAGCTTTGCTATTTGACTGTCGTGACCAAGTACCCAGAAGAGCAGCTTAAGATCTGGTTTACTGCCCAGAGGTTGAAACAAGGCATTAGCTGGTCCCCAGAGGAGATAGAAGATGCACGGAAAAAAATGTTCAACACAGTTATTCAGTCTGTACCGCAGCCCACTATCACAGTTTTAAATACACCTCTAGTTGCAAATGCCAGCAATGTCCAGCATCTCATTCAGGCAACTCTACCTGGTCACATGGTCGGGCAACCAGAAGGAACGGGAGGGTTACTCGTTACACAACCAATAATGACAAATGGATTAAAAGGAAGCAGCTCATCTCTCACGTTAGCAGTGACATCTATTCCCAAGCTCCAACCCATTACGCAACACAACAACGCGTGTTCGAGCAGCGCATCAGCTGTGAAGGTGGTCAACACAGCTCAGTCTCTGCTGACTGCATGCCCAAGCATATCTTCACAAGCTTTCATGGATCCCAGCATCTACAAAAATAAGAAGTCCCATGAGCAGCTGTCTGCACTGAAAGGCAGCTTCTGCAGGAATCAGTTCCCTGGCCACGCTGAAGTTGAGCGTCTGACCAAAATTACAGGCCTTACAACTAGGGAGGTTCGAAAGTGGTTTAGTGATAGGAGATATCATTTCAGGAATATGAAAGGCAGTAGAGCCATGTTTGCTGGAGATAATACAATAATTATTGACTCCATGCCTGACATTACCTTCACTGTGTCACCAAAAGAGATTGACTTAACCTCTACGACAGCAGCGATGCCTGTGGCTCATCACCAAACAAGGCGACAGTCCTGGCATCAAACGCCCGACTTCACCCCAACAAAATACAAAGAGAGAGCACCAGACCAGCTCAAGGCTTTGGAAGGCAGTTTTGCACAAAACCCTTTTCCTCCAGAGGAAGAAGTGGACCGTTTGAGGAGTGAAACAAAAATGACCAGGAGAGAAATTGATAGCTGGTTTTCAGAGAGGAGGAAAAAAAAGGTGATGGAGGAAAATAAAAAAGCAGAAGAAATGGTCCAGCAAGAGGAGGAGGATGCTGACAATAATTGTGGAGAAGAGGAAGACTCCTCAGATGAACTGAGGGTCTCAAGTGAAAATGGTTCATTAGACACCCCAAGCAGCAATCAAACTTCACTGGAGCGGAAAGTTAGTCCTATTAAAATCAATCTGAAGAAGCTTAGAGTGACTGAGTCAAATGGCAAAAATGAATTGCCAGAGGTATGTGCAAATGATCAAGGGGACAACTGTTCTAGCAGGCCACCTACCCCTGCAAAAACCAAACTGAACTTTAAAAAAACAGCCCAACAGCGGCATTTACTTAAACAAATGTTCGTAAAGACACAGCGACCAACAAATCAAGAATACGACGCCATAGTTGCTCAGACAGGTCTGCCCCGGGCTGAGATAATTCGCTGGTTTGGGGATAGCCGGTACGGTTTAAAAAATGGCCAGCTGAAATGGTATGAGAACTACAGGCGGGGTATCTTCCCTCCAGGTTTAGCGGTGATCAGCCCAGCTAGCAAAGAGATCCTAGAGGACTATTACAAAAAGCACAAGCTGCTGTATGAAGATGACCTTCAGAGCTTGTGTGAGAGAACTCAACTGAATTCACAGCAGCTTAGGGTGTGGTTTGCTGTAAAGGCAGACGAAGAAACCCGGGCCGTGTCTGACACGGGAAGCGAAGATCGATACTCGGGCACGGGCGAACAAGCAGGAAGCCAAAAAGGGACATGCGATGCCAGTTCGGAGGTATCTGAGAATAGCGAATCTTGGGAGCCCAGTGGCCAGGAAGGCCATTCGGAACTCTTTGATACATTTAGCCAGCAACCTGCAGTTCAGCTTGGTAAGAAACTGATTTGATGTTTTGGCTGCTTTGGGTAGCTTACCTGTTGTAAATAGGCTCATTCCAGCACCAAGAAGCGAAGTCAGAATGACACTAAACATTGACTGACTAGCAGTTGACACTTGTGGAGTTTAATGCCCAAGATTGGAGGGGGTGAAAAAAGCCAGGGGATGGTTATGGTTAAACTGATTCAGAAAAGAAAGTTGGGGGTGGTGGGGCAAAGGGTGCAACCCTTGGTACCCCTCTAGTCATGCTTGTGTTTTACGTAGCTCCCAGAGTTCAGACAGCAGCGCTGCTGGGACATAGAACCCTATCGCAGAAGTTAAGCAGGGATAAAACCAAGCCGAGAATCTAGTCCATCCTCCTGCCACGAGAGGATTGCTTTACATAGGGCGACTGACTGGGAGGCAGGCAGCCTGGCTTCTGTTGGTTTCCCAGCTGTGTGACCTTGGGCCCATCCCATCCCACCTACACACACACACACACTTTGTACAGTGCCTTCAGATCTATGCATGGAAAACACTGTAAGCACAAAGTACATAGAGCACTGCGAGACGTGCCCGTGTGAAAGTTGGACACTGCCCTGAGGGAAGAGCACTGAGGGGCGGGATTTCCAGTGGAGCTGTGCTGAAATGGCATTTGCTGCCAGCTGCCCTAATGCCCCTTCCAAGTCTCCTCCTGGAAAACAGGGTTGCTTTTGAGCCCAACATGGATTCTTTGAACAAGGTAATATGGGGGGGGAGCTTTTTTGGCAGGGTGCTGCCGGGTGGGTGAGGATGCACTCTCCCTCCTCACCCAGCAGAGCCCCAGCCATTTCCTTGAGGATCCTCAGCAGCTGGACAGTTTTCTGTACTAAACCTCGCTAAAGCACAGAGGCCCAGCAGATCAGGTTGAAGCCAGGCTCCTGCCTGCCACACAACTGTGCTAAGTTTAGAGGCCTTTAAAGAAGTAAGTTCCAATCTTTAGTGGCTTCCCCCCTTCACATTTTTTTTTAAAACACAATTTCTAGACGAGGGTTGGGTTTTAAAGGGACCCTGCTCTTGTGCTGATTGAGAGGCTGATGAGGGCTTGTCTACACTTAGGGTATGTCTATACTTACCCGCTGGTTCGGCGGCAAGCAATCGATCTTCTGGGATCGATTTATCGCGTCTTGTCTAGACGCGATAAATCGATCCCGGAAATGCTCGCCATCGACGCCGGTAATCCTGCTCTGCGAGAGGAGTAGGCGGAGTCGACGGGGGAGCCTGCCTGCCGCATGTGGACCCGTGGTAAGTACCTTTAAGTTCGAACTAAGATACTTCGACTTCAGCTACATTATTCACGTAGCTGAAGTTGCGTATCTTAGTTCGAACTGGGGGCTTAGTGTGGACCAGCCCTTACCGGAGGATCGACGGTTGATTTAGCGGGTCTAGTGAAGACCCGCTAAATCACCGCAGATCACTGTCCCGTCAACTCCTGTACTCCATCAGCTTGAGATGAGTCAGGGGAGTTGACGGGAGAACATCTCCCATCAACATCGCATAGTGTGGACCTTGCGGTAAGTAGAGCTAAGCTATGTCGACTTGAGTTGCGGTGTTCATGTAACTCAAATTGCATAGCTTAGATCGACTTTTCCCTGTAATGTAGACACATTACCTTCACGTTGGTGCACATAACAAAATTCATGTGGCAGGGTGGGGCCGAGGGGTTTGGAGTGTGGGAGGAGGCTCAGATGCAGGGGGTGAAGGGGGTGCAGGCTCTGGGGTGGGGCTGTGAGCTTCAGGATGCAGGAGAGGGCTCAGGATTGGGGCAAAGGGTTGGGGTCCGGGGGTGCTGGCTCTGGGGTGGGGCCTGGGATGACGGGTTTGGGGTGCAGGCTGCCTAGGGACTGTGGTGGGGAGAGAGGATTCACCCCAGCCCTCTGGCCGCAGCAGCTCTGGCTGCGGGAGAGGTGCCTCTCCTCGGCTGCGGCAGTTCTGGCTGGGCTGGGCTGAGGGAGGGGCTCCTCTCCTCGGCAGCTCCGGTGGGCCTGGGCACGTCCGGGGCAGGTCCATGCTGGGGCCGATGGCGAGAGGCGCCTCTCCCCGCTGCAGCCCTGAACCCCTACACAGAGCTTAATAGGCAGTTGCGTGGCCACACGGCTGCTTACAGGAAACTTCGGTGCTGAGAGCCATTGAACCAAACTGTAAACCCTGTATATAATGGAAACCACTTCCAGCCAGGGGATGCTGCAGCACCCCCAGTACCCCTCGTCCCAGCACCTATAGGGCCATCCTCCATCTTGTTAGATCCCTGGAACAGGGTGGTCCAGAGGACGACTCGCTTAACTACAACAAACTTCTGCCATAGGAGGTGGCATTCTGCCAACAGCCACAGCTGCCTGGGTGTAGCTACTGCTTCCTTCCTGCCCCCATGCAATTGCTAGCCTTCACGCTAGCCCTGTTCCTTCCTCCTCACAGCAGGGTCCTGTTCTGTAGCTTCACTTTATGATGCAACCAGCTGTTGCTCAAAGAAAGCTCTTCCAGCAGAAGAGGCCCCAGCGTTACGTGCGGATTTTGTAAGCATGGGACGTGTATTCTGACGCTTGTGTATGTTGTCTCTTTCAGAAACAGATTGACCTTAAACTGCCTGCTCTGAAGGATCTGCGATTACATTTGAGAAGATTGTAAATCCATGGGCCTGATACGAATCTCAGTAGCAGGGAGTGGTGTAAAAGCACTGCTATAATGAGACCTTTCAGTACAGCACATCAGAGAGGGAGAGCAAGAGAATCGGGCTCTTCATGCAGTGCCATCTGCAGCCTAATCTAGAATCTTACTCACCAGCTGGCCAGAGTAGGGCATCAGTAAGATCTTCTCACTCTTGTGACGTAGGATGCTGTTTCCTTTCCAGTGGATAAACTTTCAGATTTCATATTCATATAATGGAACCAACTTTTGACATACAGACAGCCGCCTCGACAAGCATAATTAATTTTGGACATTGATTGTGTAAATGTATTTTTTGCGTAGAAATGGACTATCATGGCACAATACATTTTTATCTTCAGCTGTTTGTAACGTGTTTGTTCTCTAACGGTTGGCAATGTTGCATATGTCCCCGACTCTTGGGTCCCTAGATCAGGGATTGGAGGATACCATCATGAGTGTCAGTATGTGTGTCAGAGCAAGAGAGATCTGAGAAGCAACATGCCAGTCTTCGTAGCAAGAACAGGATGAATTCAGTGGGGTGGATGTAGATTTCTTTCCCTGGGGATGGGGGTGGAATAAGCTATTGAACACCCTCCAATATCCAGTGGGGGGTTGGGATCCTGCAAAGATCAGGAGATAGAATTGGATATAATCTGTCCCCCTACTGCCTGGAGTAATTTTATTTCTTTTATGCTAGGCGGTGGAATGTAGCACAGCCCATTACTCTCCAAGCCTCACATTAATTACTGAGAACTAGCACTTAATGTTTCCATCCTGCTCTGGAATCCCTTTCATTGTTTATAGAGGACAAACTGTTCTTCAGAGAACAAATACAGACAAAAATTTGGCTTTCTGCTAACTTTTCAAGTCATCGTTTTCTAGACAGGAAGCTTGCTTGTTACAACACTAGTTGAATTAGATTCCTTCTCTTGTCCTACTGTGCTAATGCTATTAACCTATACTTATTGGTCCAGGTCACCTTACCTAGTTCTCCAACTGTAGTCCTGTCTTTCTGTGAGCTAGACAATAAATACGTTGCAAACTAGTTTTTAGTTATCTGGTATATTAAGTGCTCACTTAATCATATACCTTTTTAATATGTATATGTCTACAATGTCTTGGGCTATTACTGCTTTAAAGCAGCTTCTTTATTATTTTTGATTCTAGTGTAATTTTTCTTAATGTGGAAGGCTTTATTCTCAGTGGTAGGAGATATTTATTAAATGGGTGAGTTTCAAGCTCTAAGTGACCTGATCTAGTGTAAGTTTATAAAGAGAGGTTGGTCTTTTTAAATCTCTCCCGGCGTCTCTTCCAAAGGTAGCATTTGATTTCTACCTTAAGTCATCTTCTTGAATAGTGTTCCCCTTTCCTCATGTCCGTATTTAGAAGGCCTTACTATTCAATAATTAAGAGGAGTAGCTCTCTTTAGTCATAGCATCATTTGGGAATGAAAGGACTCTAGCAGGACACCTACGCCTGTTAGTTCAGTCTGTGGCAGTTCAGAGAACCATGCTGATAGAATAGCATTTCTCCTTATGCAGAAGACAACATTGCAACTGTACAGGTCACACTAAACCTTTGTTAGAGGCATACCAGCAACAATAATCAGCCTCTCAATGGTGTGAGCTCAACATTTGCATGGCTGAGCCCCTACGTTCTTGCTCCCGAGATCTCAGTTCCACAATGGCTGCTGGAGTCCCTGCAACTGTCATCTTGTATACCCTGAAACAGCAAGGGACGGGAGGGAGAAGGACTAGAAACGTCTAGCAGTGACGATTACTCTTGATGCTACTGGTGGGAATCTGGTGACCCAAGAGTGTGGCTGCATGTACAGTGTTAACTAAAGAGAACAAATACAGGTAAGTCATTTACTCTCTAGTGTCTATATACGTGCAGGAGTATTTAAATATGCACATGTACTGTTCAAATGTGCAATTTTTACTGCATAAGACGTACATTCAAAATGTACACTTTACTGAGTGCTATATAAAGATGTTGGAAACACAGTTTGCCCCTTCAAGGTGACTTTGTTGGCATACACTTAGAAAGAGCCACCTCCAGGCCACTGAAGGAAATGTTCAATCATCACCCTGTGAATGGGTTTCTAAAAATCTTTCTTTCCAGGCACTGGCTGAATTTTTTTGCAGCTGGATTTTAGTCTGCCAGTAGCCCAGAAAAGAAAAGGAAACGTCTAGTCAGCTGAAGGGAATTTGGTCGTGGTGTACCCAGAAAACCCAGCCTTGAAGGGTTAAAGCTGCTAAATGCTCGTTTGTGGATATGTAAAGACATCAGGCTATTAGTCCCTTTTCGTTAGAGGAATTTTCAAATATGCTTCCATGCAGCCTGGCTTCCCTAAAGGCAGGCAGTCCAGTGAATGGAATTGCACCTCTCCGGGCATGGTGAAGGTGGGAGTGATAAAATGGGTCTGGGATAAAGCTTCTGAACCAGACACCAAAAGAAACCTGGTTCCTTTTTAATCTCCCATATGTTTATTACCAACACATTTTTACTGGGTATTTCCAAAAGGGTTTGTTATAAAGAAGGGAGAGCTACTGTCATTCGTGGTTCATCTAACACCTCTGTTAAATAGGTTGAAATGAAGTAGGCACTAATACCAAAATACATAGGGTTTGGTGCAGGACATTAGAAGTGTGCTTGCGCGGAAACTGAAACAATTGTGGACCAGCTCTTGGTCACTGTGAAGTGGTTTGACAGTCCTATCAGCAGCACTTCTGCAGCTGGTGTTGCAGGAAACGCCACCTCAATTTTGCACCTAGACAGTATTAACTTTTATCATCCTCTAATCAACAAGCATTGTCACTTGGACTAGATAAAAGGAGAGAATTGGCTAGATGGAGTGGTGAGTTAGCATTTACTTATTAGGAGAGGAAATTTTTAAAAACTAATTTCTCCAACTCCCTCAGCTAAAAGTGAGCCTATGTTCACTCGGACTTGATGGTTGCACAGCTGTAAAAATCCTTTTATCTTCAGTCTTATGTTGTTGCTTCCATCTTACTAACATTAAACTTCTGTATAGGAGGTGGGCTGGCTTAAAACCGGAAACAAGTGCTTAGTAACCTGCTATCCAGATTAATATCCAGTCATGTCTCATCTTTAAAAAGAATCGTAGGTTTTCCTGGTTCTAGGAATAGAAGTGGCTTGCTAGTTAGTAAGAGCAGTGATCTGCTAGGCAAGGCTCTGATTTTTTGGCTAGCATCCTGGATGTTTTTTTTAAAACACGATAAAATTTAATTATACCTGGTTCCTCAACGTAGTTCCTAGTTCCAGTTTCACAAGGGAGTCACTGGGATAGTGGTTTGGTTAGTTAGTGGTTCATGTACAGAGGGCATTTGCAGCTGCCTGCATTTGACAATTACCTGCAAGTGTCCAGCCTAACAGGTGATTGTGTTAACAACTTTGGTATTTGATCATGAATTGGACATATACTCCCCGAGCCGCACCCCTGTAACTCTTAAAAGTGTAGTGTTTGAATCAGACTTATCAGTACTAGTACGTGGTGGTGTAGAATCATAGAATATCAGGGTTGGAAGAGCCCTCAGGAGGTCATCTAGTCCAACCCCCTGCTCAAAGCAGGACCAATCCCCAACTAAATCATCCCAGCCAGGGCTTTGTCAAGCCTGACCTTAAAAACCTCTAAGGAAAGAGATTCCACCACCTCCCTAGGTAACCCAGTCCAGTGCTTCACCGGTTGCTCTCCCTCCCCTGCTGACCACTTGCTGCACAGCACGGCAAGGACTGAAACAGGAGAGAATATTTCCTATCAGATTGCTTTTTGGGGGCTAATACAGGCTGGAAAGGCTGGGGATAGCCAAATTGTGGAAAACAGAGAACAAGGGGTAAAATTAGGGGATACCATAGTGATGCCCATGGTATAAAATAGCTGGAGAGGGACGGCTGTACAGCTGCTGCCTGATTTTCAAAGATATTGAGTATTGACAGTTCCCATTGACTTCAGCTAGAGCTGTGGGCACTCAGCAATTCTGCACATCAGGCCTGTAAATTAAGCCGAGTTCCAACCGTGGCACAGTGGGATGGACACAGCCCTGTGACTCTCCAGGCTTTCTTAGCCTTGCTATAATGCAGCGATCTGCAGAGAGCTTGCACCTGATGTTTCAGTTATTTAAAGCAGAATAGTCTATCCCTTCCTACAGCGGCCTTTGTGGGTCATTTGCCAAGCCAAATGTTTCACAGCATGAGAATCAATCAGCAAAGGCAGGGCACAATGGCAGCCGTGGTATGAAACTAAATAGTCATGGTGGGTATCTAGTTTAACAACCCTTATGTGATGGCATGACTTGCAGTGAGAGGCACAGCGACAAGACACCATCTTCTCTTGTATTTGCTGTCGGCGCCAGCTCTTGACCTATGCATTCAGGAGGAGGAGCTGGAAGGCTGAAGAGCAGTTTCGTTTGTCCACATAGAGCAGCAATTCTTGATGATTGGAAACTTGAAAAACCTTTTCCCCAAATAAAGCTGGAGCCATTGATCATAGAGCCTGAACAGAAGATGAAACGTTGCGGGTAGGGGTAGTTCAGATGGTACGATGTTTTTCTGAGCTTGGCACAGATCAGCATGTGAGAGATGAGAATATTGTACCTTCATCACATAGTAGTACTCATAGTTACAGTGATACTGTTAAACTCATCTCTCCCTACTTCCCATGAAACTGTGTTTTAAATTTGTGAAACCAGTTCCTAAGACAGGGAACCCTATTGACCATTTTTAATTTCTCAGCGATTACAAAACAAACATGTAAGCATCAGTTGAAGCTGCCAGCACGAAAAGGGGATTCAGTCACTCTCTTTGCCAGGGTAGTTCCTGCTGTGTCCATTACTGGCAATGGGATCTGCCAGGAATTTCAGACTAGCGCCACAAAAGCTTGAAAACAAACAGGAAAACAAATTAACTGAACTCTTCCAGATGCAGCAGGGATCTCTTACACTTGTCCCGCGTTTCAGCAAAGAGCATACCACTCCACTCGGTCGCTCATTTGAAGGCTGGCCTTAAGCCAATCTCTCCTGTCCTGGTAGATGGATGGTATTACCCATATGCTGTTCGCTGGTATCAGTGAAGAGAGCAGGGTAGAAATCTTCTCGATAAAGTTGTACTTTTGCTCAGCCCCCATCTGATTATTTTTGTTAGGAATTTTGTCAGGAATTTTTCACCCCATGTTGGTAGCACGGCACTAAAAGTCAGGCTTTGGAACACACTGCTTCTCATCAGCCCATACAATCAACATATGGTGTCTTGTTTAAAATCATCCTGGTGCTGAGTGACCTGGGATTCATCCAAAGGAAACTAGAATTGGAGCTGCAATGGGACCTTTCATAAGGGTAGCCTTGTGGCTAGGGACAGCGAAAAGACTTGGCTGTCGTTGTCTTGGGGGGGGGGGGAGGGAGGGATATTTTGGATTTTTTTTAAGACCATAATTAGGAGATTTAACATGGCACCTGCGTGAGAAGGTAGTTTTTACTTTTGGTGAAGGTTTTAAAGAGAGAAACAAAGCTGCCTGTGACTGTGGGCTATAGTTATTACTAGTGCTAGGGTCGCTTGCCCCTGCGATGGACTTTACATGCTCTTATTCTGTGGGTGAGCTCCCTGTAGCAACAATGCCACTTCTGAGAAGTGAACCACAAGTTTCCCTTACTTTTGTATATGTGGAGGGGGGCGGGGGGGAGCTTGCTTGTACAGTTTGGTGAAATGAAATGAGACCTTTTCAGTTGTTCCTAAATAAAGAGCATAAAATATGAACAGGAGCAGCGTGGTGGTGTCTGTATCCATTGGAACGGTGGGATTAAAGGGCCAGGCACGTTACCTTGTGCTTTGCCAAGAGCTGCTGCACAGCGGCTCTTCGTTACAACTCTCTTTTCAAAGCCAGTTGTTTGTGAGACGTACTGCCCAGCTTTCCGCACGCGGAGTCCAACAGGGAGAGCGTGCCTGGTGGAATGGCAGCTGGGTCCTTGAAGGGGGAAGCACACTTCTCAAAGGTATGCCTCTAGGACAGACAACCCTCTGGAGTCCACAGGGATTTGGCTGTGCCAGACCATCCCTGGGCAAGGTCACCTCAGTCCTCTGTATCAGACACACACACTTCCAGATTTAAATCAATAAAAATCGCCACTTCAATCTAAAAGCAGCCATGACTTTCGATCTGCTGCCCCATTGTGTCACCAAAGCCAGAGACCTGATGGCTGAATGTAAATCAGCTTCCAGAGAGCACATGGGCAGGGACAGCCTGGAGGCAGGAGAGGGGTGTCTGGGCTTTAGTTCACACTGATGTACGAGTTAGGATCACCCCAGCTAACAGCATTCAGTCTGACTGCCTTCCAATCACTAGTCTGTTCCCACAAGCAACGGGTCCTGAAACACAGGGTATTAAGGTAGTATGGGCCAGCGCTGATGCATCTGATTTGCCAGACTTCGTACCTCACAATCTCCTGACCCTTCTCCCCTTTTTAAAAACAAGAATTCATTGAGACACCAAGGTCTGCGTGGCCTTCAGTTCTGATGTCACCCCCTCCCAGTGAGCCTGGCTACTCCCGGGAGTGCAGTTTGCCCAACAGAGCACGAAGACACACATTGGCAGTGTCCAACGCCCAGCAGCAATGCTAGTAGAGTCCCCCACATGGACTTAAAAGAAAGTGATGGCTCCTAGGGCGCATGGGAAGGTCTGAAATACTCAAGGACTGCATTGGTCCACGGAATCGAATAACTTACACATTGTGCACTCTTCCATCCCTCTGGAAAACAGCATGACAATTTCCTCAAGCAGCCTGGTCCAGGCTTTGCAGGATCCATATTCCTCTGCAGCCTTCTTAGGTGTCTCGCTCTACGTTCTCCCTGAATGTTTATCGCTGTTTCAGCTATTTGTCTGCACATGTGCTCCTTGTTACAAGAACATACCAGGGCATATTAGGGTTTGCTTTGCCGTTTCTCCCTACCCAGCCCCCTCTGCACAAAACACAATGAGGAAAAAGTAAGTTGAGGACTTTTATTGGACATTCTGGTCTTCAAAAGAGTGACCTGAACACAATCCTCAGGCTGAGTGGGGAGTATGGCTCTAAGTAACACCAGTCAAGAGCCAAACACAATATAGTGCACTGCTGTGGAGCATACAGCCTGCCTCAAGGGCTGTAGCATGGTCTATTATCCTGCCTTGTCCTTCCACCCCCATGATAAATACAGTCCCTTTGGAAGGTTGGAATAACCTAAATTCAGACCCCAGCCTAGAGAGCAGGTACGAGTTAACTGTTGTGCAGTTGAGTAGCCATTTATCACTAGCCCTGGAGCAGCTCTGTTTGGAAAAGGACACATTCCCTCTGCAGATCATGCAAACGCTCGGCCAGAGGTGTTCTTCCTCTCACTTTAAAAGAAAAGGCAAAGCGTCGCCACCTCCAAAATAAGGGTGGCAACAACTTGTCTAAATCTCAGCTGGAGAAGCCACCAGTCAAAGCAGAATTTGCAACTGCCAGCTCCTAACCTAAACCAGAGCTACTCAGTCACATGACCTTCAGCAGCCTGGAGTATTCCTTTAGAAGCAGCACTGCCAGAAACCACTAGACTGGTGGCTGCACGCCAAGTAGGAAGAAACTTCTGTGGAGCTGCACCTGCTGCCAGCAGGGCTGAATTTGGCTCAGTATCTCATGTAGCTTCTCTGGTGAGCCTCAGCCTTCTGCACTCCCATTTTCTTGCTACCCCTTCAGTTGGGAGTGCTCATGCAGGCCTCCGCGGGACACGTTCCCTACCTGACGTGCCGTTTGGGCGACAGAGAGCGATAACCCACAGTATTTCAGACCCCTTGCCTGAACTGTTTACAAGGCAACATGAAGGCAGGGAGAGCGAGCGAGCTCCAGGTCCGCCTGAAGGTGCAAGAGAGACTGCACGCAAAAACCACAGCTAGCTGCTGGCTTGAAACGCACTGAAGAGTGGCCACTAGGCCCTTTTCTGCTGTGGAGCATGAACTCGGCAGCTAGGGCAAACCTCGAGAAAGCGGAGACGTTACACACTTAACACTGACTTTTTTATTGTAACTTAAAGCTAGAGGGGCCTTGTAAACTTTGAGTTTCACTACTGGACCCAGAGGCAGAGGCTATACAGGTACTTTGATACAACAACAAAAGGACTGAGGTGCATCCTGCCTGGTTCTTAGAAAGTACCTCCCTATGGGGGCATGTAAAAGGAGGGAGAAGAGGCAGGTCACTCAAGGGAGTGGGAAACATTTACATCGAGTTAATGCTGTAAAAAGCTTCCCTACCAGCTTCTGAGCAGGGCTGGGATCTAGATTTCTCAGGATATAGGCTCAAAGGGAGTTTGTTTGATTATAGACACAGTTTTGTCTCCAGCCTTAATAGCTGACAGGCTATACACATTAATACACTTCATTATGGGCTTGGTAGTAGAAGGTGGTTGGGTGGTGAGTTTTTTTTAATTTCTCCACTCAAACACACACCAGCAGAGAAACTGGAAAAGCTGCCTGAAAGTAGGCCAAAGCAGTGACGTTTCCATAGAAACCAGTTCACAGCGTTCCGTGATAATCACAAGCACTAGAGGTGCTTTTCAGCAGGCGAAGTTGGGCTAGAGCCGGTTGTCCCCATTCACCCTGGTCCTTCGCAGTACCCTGCAGGGGAAGAGAGGAAAGGGGAGGGGCTTGAGATGAATTCTGCTGCAGAGACCTTAACAAGCAATTGTGCACTATTTATAACCCCAGTCATTGCAAGGTCACCCAACTCCAGCACTGGGCCTCAGGCTGGGCCGCTAAGCCCTTATGCATCCATCTCAGAACTGTTAGATAGAGCTGGCCGAAACGTGTGTTTTGGGGGTTGAGACACATTTCAGGTTTGAAATGTGGGCTGTGCCGCTGAATGAAACCCCTTTTACTGAAGTTTCTTGGCAAATAGAAAATTTTGTTTCAGAAACACCAAAACCTTCTGGTTCCCAAATGAAACATGAAACTGACGTTCTTGTCAGTTTCACGGCTGCCAGTCACTCAATGTCCGTTTCATGGAGCTGCTGCTGGGGCTCTGGTGCAGCCCCATAATGTGGACTGTCCAAGAACCTTGGCTTCCAAACTCCTGGCCCAGGAGGCTCCATGGGCTGTGTGACTCCTGAGCGGGGCAGCCTGAGCCAGCAGTCTGGAAGCCCTGATGTTCCCAGCCCCACAGCAGTCTGCATGGCTGGGCTTCCCCAAACCCTGTATGCCAGTCCCAGGAATTCCAGGCTCCCAGCTTTATGGAAAGGAGGCCTTAGAGACTCGAGTTAAGCCAGGGCTCTCAGAGCTTTCAGGTTCTCAGCTCCCAGCCAGGAGCCTGGCAGCTGGAGCATAGCCAGCCCTGAGAGCCCCAGCTCCTCCTCACTTAGTGTTAAATAGGGTGAGGACTTCCTTCCTGCCCCAGAGCGTGAATGGCAACCTGTGAGATACACACCTGTCTTGCAGGCCAGAACTCTGCAGATGAACCTTGCTCATCCACCCGTCAATATGAAATACAGGCGCTTTGCAGGTGCCTGACGCACCAGCGTGGGCGGAGAAGCGTGGGCAGGTGGGGAGTGTGCTGCAACAGCCTTGACACAGGGCCTACATTATGACCTCTCCATTGACCTCTCCATTATGACCTCTCCAGTGCCTCTCCATGAATGGTAGGATGTCCCCTGCCTTAGCTCTGCCACTAAACCAAACCCCTCACTGAGTCACACTGGACTCCTGGTAACTGTCTCCATGGGCTGTCGAGATCAGGGAGCTTACACTCAGACAGCGTCACAGGGAGACGATAAGGAAAACTGCCGACTAGGCAATAGAAGCTGCACTGATTAAAATCAAGGGTAGCTTGGATCCAAGGCCATGCTTGGTTTGCGTTATAGGAGCTCAAGGTAGAGAGAACAAATCCCTTTCCAAAACTCCACCGTGTTACCTTCGCTCTCGGCTGTCAAATTGGTCTGCTAGCTGCTCCCGGAAATCCTCAAATGGCTGTTGGTAGCGGGCGTCGAAGGACCCTTCCCGGACTCGGTTTGTCAGGAGCTGACTTGAAGGGTCACCTGTCCGTTCTCGGAGGGCTGAGGCACCGAAGAGGTTAATTTCTCCATTTTCCTGCTTGAATCAGAAACAAGGGGAAGTGATTTTTAAAGCACAGCACTGGGACTGCATGCACATTCTCTGCAAGGAACCAGAACTGTCTGTGTAGTTGTGCAAACACAAAGATGATGTGAACAAGTCAGATGTGCAAATGCACATGCAATTGTGCGCTGATGCTCTTTAGACGTCTGCCCCAATTTTAACAGACAAACACTAGCTTTAGGGCAAGATTTTGTTTTTTAAAAGACCTTCTGCTAGAAAGGGAATTACCAACCCTTCAGGCAAAAATTGTGCATGACAGAACTACATGAACCAGCCCAATTGAGATGAGATATCAGCCTCTCTCCCTCTCCTCTCCCCCAGAGGGAATAAGTTTAGAAACCAACATCTCCTGGGCCTGGAAGCTAGAACTATACCTGCTCAGACGGGAGCTTTAGAGTGAGGATCCAATGAAAACCAAGTGCAGCACAGGCAGGTGCGTTCAATCTTCATCCCCAGAGCTCTGCCTCACCCCACTGGGATAAACCCACCTCAGGCAATGCCCCAGAGGGGCCCACAATATGCCATGCTTGTCTCCTGAGCAGGGGCTGCCAGTTATTCCCAGCTGTGTGGTGGGTTTCTCACAGGGACCAGCTTGAAAGAACCAAGCTGGTTTGTTGTGAGAGACTAGGGGGATGTTCTGGGCTAACGAACAACAGCTCTGGAGTCTTTAGGATGGAGGCGGCCATTCAAAATCCCGCTTGTGTCACTGCGCAGCAGGCATGGGTGAGAAAGCAGTGGGCTCTTTAACGATCGCCAAGAGGTCAGGACCTCATCTTTAAGAGCCACCCAGGAGATAGCATCTCCAGCACGGAGGGCAGGTCAGTGCTGCCTCACAGCGGGCAGTGCCACGCCGCTTCCTGGAGCGCCAAGCTGTTCAACAGAGGTCTCTCCTCCAAGCACAGACCAGACGTACCCTGGCTTAGATGGGAGATCTGATGAGCTGGGAAGCTCAGGTTGTGAAGTAAGATTAGTAAGGTGGTGAGGAAACAATGAATTACAGTCTCACTTAGAGTGTGTGTACACTGCAGTCAAAGGTGTGAATGCAGCATGGGCAGACAAACCCGAGCTAGCTTTGATCTAACTAGCCCAAGTGACAAGAGCAGTGAAGAGGTGGCTAGCTGCTTGAGTACATAATGAGGGTGAGGGGTGGCCTTGTACATCTGTGCTGCTGCGGTTTCACTGCTGCTATCAGAGCTAGCTAGATCAAAGCTAGCTCAGGTACCTCTCCTCGTGCTGCAGTCACATCTCTCATTGCACTGCAGATATACCCTAAGGCTGGGTCTACACTACCCGCCTGAATCGGCGGGTAGAAATCGACCTCTCGGGGGATCGATTTTTCGCGTCCCGATGGGACACGACAATCGATCCCCGAATCAACGCTCTTACTCCACCAGCTGAGGTGGGAGTAAGCGCAGTCGACGGGAAGCTGCAGAGGTCGATTTTGCCGCCGTCCCTACAGCGGGGTAAGTCGGCTGCGATACGTCGAATTCAGCTACGCTATTCGTGTAGCTGAATTTGCGTATCTTAAATCGACCCCCCCCCGTAGTGTAGATGTAGCCTTAGTCATCAGGGGAGCTCAAAGCCCTCTGGACCAGTCAACCCTTGGTTTCTAAGCCCATCAGTGTATCTGCTCTCCTGTGTTACAGAGAAGGACAACATTCAAGTGGACCAGCCTTACCTTGCCAGGGAAGATCTCTATTTTAACAAGCAGGGAGGCCAACTCCAGGTTCTCGCTGTAGTTGTTCTTCAACGGCACAGCTCTGTACCCTGATACAAAGAGAGCACAACCGTTACCGAGGGAAACCCAGGGGAGGGCTGGCTAACAGGGGCCATGCACAGCACAAGCAGAGCCTCATGCACACGGCCACCCCCAACCGTACACACACCTGCTTGCTCTAATCAGCACAAAGCAGACGGGGCATTTCTAACACACCCCTGTGCAGAGGAGCCAGAACAACGTCTGTGCCCACTTAATCCTTAGGTTGAGGCTGTCAATGAAGCTTGCGTGGTGTACAGACTTCATGCTGGCCCCTCGACATAGGAGGTGAAATTCATCTATTTTAGGGCCAGAAGGGACTGGTCTGACCTTCTAGTGTGACCTGCATAGCACAGACCAGAGGCCCTTACCCCATATTTCCTGCATCAAGCCCATAATTTTTGTCTGAATTACAGCATCCCTTGTAGAAAGGCACCCCGTCTGGATTTAAAGATTGCAAGGGATGGAGAGTCTACCATGTCGCTAGTTACATGGTTCCAATGGGTAAATACCTCTGTTAAATGTCCACCTTATTTCTAGTCTGAAGGTGCCTAACTTCAGCTTCCAGCCAGTGGATCTCTTTAGGCATTTTCCTGCCAGATTAAAAAGCTGCCTACAATCGGAAAAACTCTTCCCCATTTCAAGCCCTGTGAGCATGACCCAAGACAACGATGGGTGCTTGTTGCACCCAGGCCACAGAAGTAAATTGAAGGGATGCAGGGCCTCACCCTTCCCCCAGTGCCCTCCTGAACCCAGAAACCAAATAACCGTTACATCCCTAAAGGGAGCGGCGCACCAGCAGAGCCCTCCACACAGTATGCAGTTAGGAGGCTAGGAGAGCAAAGCTCCATCTGTTGGTTTCATCCCACTTGCAACAGAATCCTAGTGGTTTCCTACGTAGGAGGGTTTGAATGCAACCCAGGAAGCGGGTGAGTTGATGGACCTGGAGCAAGGACCGCTGGCCTACGCCATCCCCAGAAGGTGACTAGGAGACTTAGGGACAGAGGGGATGTGAGCCCTGTGTTCTGCCATGCTGCTGACCCACCCTGAGACAGGTCCTCCCCACACAAAGTCTACGCAACAGCGGGAAGGACACACACACGAGTGCAGACACCCAACTTTACCTGTCTTCAGGCCTTTCACTGGGAACGTGGCCTGCGCCAAGAAATTCTCGTCACTGAACATGTCCTCCTCATACACCACGAAGCGCAGGAAGGCGAAGTCGGGGTTGCTGACCTGGAAATTGAAGGACTTCTGGGGCCAGAGGGGGTTCAGGCCATTGTCCGCTATTTAAAAGCACAATCAATCAATCAAATACCAGCCCCAACATTCCCTTTGCTGCAGTATGGAGCTTCCCCACGGCTTCTCCCCGTTTGATTTCTCAGAAAAATTTACTTGAAGTCTGGCTCATTTAGTGTCTGGAGTGAACGCTGGCAACTGCTCCCTTCCAGAAATCTTGTTTCCTTTGGCACCTACAGATCTAACAACAATTGTCCAGGAGCTCTGGGCTTTGAGCTCTCTATTTGTACAGCACCTAGCGCAACATCAATCTGCTCACTCAGGCAGCTCAGCGTTATAAACCTCAGAGAGGGAAACTGAGGCACAGACAGCTCAAGTGACTTGCCCCATTTCATGCCTCAAGTCCATGGCACAACAGGGAGTGAACCCAGGACAGTGGACACCCACTCCCCTGCCGTAACAGTTAAACCAACATTCCTTCACACCTCCGACGGTATGGCACGAAGTTCAAAACCCTGCCACTGTGCCTTGGAGTGAGACTGAGTCCCGCAAACTTGCCATTCACCCCTCAGTTCTACATTAGCTACAAATGGCAAATCATTCAAAGAGTCTCCGAGCCGCCCAGCATGCTTTGAGGTGAGGAAGAATTCTTGTAACTCTTGCCTCAGGAGAACAAGCGCCTGCAATGTGGCATGGTTACACTCTTTGAAGGGACAATGTCAACTGGAATTCTTTAATATTGGCCCCTTTAAAAAAAAAAAAAAAGATATCCATTTTCTGACAGTGCCCCCCCCCCCCCCGCACCCTTTAAATAGCAAGTACTAGAATTAAAAGATATCCCTTCAAAGGGAACACAGATAAGGATTTCTGCTCCTCTGATGGAGGTTTCTTCAGATCTTTTCAGCCAGAGGGGAAAGTGACTAGCGGCAAATTTCACCCCAGCTGTCTATAGAGGGGAAAACCATGAAAATGACTATCCCCAAAGTGCTGTCAAATACACAGAGGAAACATATTGAAACAACAGAGAAATTGTGTGTGTGGGGAGGGTTTGCTAGCTTCTTTCATTTACAGTCTTGGTCTCTAGAGGAACTGTGGTGTTTGCAGGTGGAAATGTGCTTCTCACATTGACATGTCCCCCATTAGCACTGAGCTCACACCATGCAGTACCGGAATAGAGCCCCTGCTTGGCTCAGTGAAGCTTTGAGCTATTTGCAGGGTGTGCAACGCTGCTCACCACATCAAACGGCGCCCACAGTACATTCAGGACTAATGTTTAGCATGAGCACGAGGCTTCCCAAGCCTCTCACTGGCCCCATGCCTGGAGGCTCAAGGGTGAGAGCCGCAATAAAGTGTGTGTGTGTGTGTGGGGGGGGGGGGGGGGGGGCGGGGGCAGAGGCAGCTAACATGAGGCAAGATCCTGGCGAAGAGCAGCGGGTCTATGTACAGACTGTGGAGAAGTCTAGCCTAGCTCCTGTTAAAACTACGAAGTGCTGGGTCTTCACGAGGAATTTCCCTCGTGTTCGCTAACACAGTATTTTCCCCTAGTGAAGATGCCTGCCCAAGTGTCAGATCACACACCAGGATCAATGGGAAGGGAAACCGTTTACAAACAGGGTGAAGCACATTCTATCAGGGGCTCCTGTTTCGCAAGCACAAACTGCGCCTGAGATTTTTTGCGCCCGTGGCTCCATTGGGAAAGCCAACCCCGGTACTCACCCACGATCTCCGTCTTCTGTTTGGCATTGTCGTACTCCGCTCCAGACACCTCGACCTCCACAAACGGGCAAACGATCCCCCTCCCGTTTTTGGGAAGATGGCGTGCCCCAAGGATCTAGAAAAAGGAAGAAAGAATTTGTGGTATTGATGAGAATGGAAAATTGCCTTCTGACCTGTGAATTTTCTAACACCCACCCTGTCTGACAATCTGTACTGCAGGGTGCTCCCCCTCCCCCTGCAAGCAGAACGAGGATTGACAGCCAGCCCAGCAGCAGGACCACCCTCTGCAGAATCCCAGAATGACAGCTTCCAAAGCTGAACATTATTAACTGCATATACCACTATGTCACCTACCATGGGAACCTGTAACAGAGCCCTAGGCAATAGACCAATATTCCCTTATGCAAACATGCATGTTCCATGCTAATGTGGGAAAACAGAGGACAGAAGCATCAACTTCAATTCTAGAAGTGAATCCTTCTCCAGGTGGGCCAGACTGTCAGGGCCGGCTCTAGGATTTTTGCCGCCCAAAGCAAAAACAATTTTGGCCGTCCCCACCCCCTGGTTATTTAATTACCCCACCCCCGGCCCCGCCTCAACTCCGCCCCTTCCCCAAATCCCCAGCCCTGCCTCCTTCCCCCAGGCTCTCAAGCCTAGGAGGGAGGGGGAGAAGTGGCGCCGCACCACGGCCACTCGGAGTCTCCCCCTCCCTCCCAGGTTTGAGAGCCTGGGAGGGAGGAGGAGACTCCAAGTGGCTGCAGCGCGGGCACCGCTTCTCCCCCTCCCTCCCAGGCGCCCAAGCCTGGGAGGGAGGGGGAGCAGCGGCACGCGAAACGGCCGCTCGGGATCTCCCCCTCCCTCCCAGGTTTGAGAGCCTGGGAGGGAGGACGAGTAGCGGCGCGCGAATCAGCTGTTTCGCACGCCGTGGCAGCAGCAGCTGAGGTGAGCTAGGGCGGCCGGGGCACATTTTTAGGGGCGGCATTCTGGCGCCGGCCATGCCGCCCCTAAAAATGTGCCACCCCAAGCACCAGCTTGTTTTGCTGGTGCCTAGAGCCGGCCCTGCAGACTGTCAAACAGGGAAGGTATTAGAAGGAAAATTCACAAGTAAGAAGGAATTTTTCCTCTCTTCTCCCTCACCCCCCTGTTCGACATGCTGCATTGTGGGATGCGCTAAGTAGTTCTCAACCCTAGGCTGGGAGGATTAAAACTATGTGCTGAGCCTGGATTACTACTGGGGATGCACATTCAGAAGTACCCTGCTCCTGAAGCCGAAGCCGAAGAAGAAAGGACATCACCCTTGTAGTGTTTTGTGAACGCTGATGGCCATGTAGCTGCCGGACAGATTTCTTTATGTGAAGAACCAGACCTTTCTGCCCAAGAGGTCGCTGAACCCCTTGGGGAGTGGACTCTACTGCTGTCTGGTGGACTCACTCCAGAGGCTCTATCGGCTTCGACAATATATGCCTTAATCCTTTTTTGTAGTGGAGGAGTTAGAGGCCTCCTTCTCTTTGACACGGATACAAGATGAAAAGTGATGTGGACCTCCGATATGGCTCCATGTGCTTGAGGAAGATTTTGAGTGCTCTCCTGACCTCCAATATAGGCCATTCAATCTCCTAGGGATACTTAGTATTGGGGCAGAAAGACAGCAATCTGGGGGAAACTTGGGGGTTCTCCAGTGGAGTGGCCCTTGCTCCAGGCTGGTTGTCCAGTGCTGCCCTGCCTCCAACCCACAGGGAGAGGGGCACAGTACGACTGTCTGACATGGAGGGGGTAGGAATAAATGGACTGATGTGGAGTGGGGCGAGAACTACTCTGTTCCCTTGCACATCCCTGAACAGCAGAATCAGCCCTATTGCCAGTCCAGAAGACATATCCATTACACACACTGGGGAGAATGTGGCACAAAGGCTAAAGTCACGGAGAGAGCCATGGACACAACCCAAGGTTCCCGCCTCCCAGCCCCATTCACTGAACCCACACATCCTTCCTTTTTCATTCAACTGCTTGGTTTTATTCCGTATTAGCTAATTCAGAACCACCAGCTTGGAGTGGATGACCAAGGCCCCCTTACTGGGGAGGCCATCCTGCCTTACCGGTACAGAAAGATGCTACAATTGAAGGCAACCTTTCCCCAGTGCACCTGGCCTGTACAGCAGTAACTATCCTCCAGGAAGGGGAACTCCTTTTAGACCCCACATGGCGTCAGGGGGTCTTTGCTAGGGAATGATGTAATATTATTATAGCCAAATCCTTAAGGACAAAGGACACGTTGTCAGATGCCTTCACCCTGTAATAGGCCATCATGAGCTCAGGCAGCACTCAGGGAGGGATACCATTGGGGAAGCCAATCCTGAGGTGACCCCGCCTTCCCTGTGAATCGATCTCTCACTGGCTTTGAGGGACAGTAGACCTGGTAACTCTCGTGGGCATCAAACCCTCAGGGACCCAGCTTTTCTTCAGCCCCAAGGGGAATCCTCTCACTACCATGAAATGCCTGAGAAAGTGCAATTGGTACCACCTCTTACCCTCAACATGTCTGATCCCTACTGGGCCTCAGACTTGCCCCAGGGAGTAGCTGGGCCAGTGAGTTAACAGTCGCCACTCTGTGCCTCAGTTTCCCCACCTACAATGGGGATAACGATACCGACCTCCTTCATAAAATGTTTTGAGAGCTAGTTAAGGAAAGCGCCACAGTATGTGGAACAGGGGGTATTACTGCAGACAGGTCACTGCACTTCCAGGAGGGCTGCCTATGCTAGCATCAGGCTGCCGTTAAGAGAGCAGGGCCCCAATGGAGTCAATAGCAAAATCTCATTGACTGATTTCAGTGGGGCCAGGATTACACCCCAGCTGTTAAAACCACTAGGGCGTGTTACTGCAACACTTCGCTGGAAGGCAGCTGGGATTTAGCCCTAAATTCTTTGAGTCCCTGCTCTTGGAGAAGCTGCCTCTCCCCCCCACCGAGCAGTACCCTGGCAGTAGAGATCAGCTGAGCCCTCCCTTGAGCTTTGTTAACCTTCCGGTCGCTCTGCGAAGCTAGTCTACTTCTCCAGGCTCCCAGGGGGGCTTCAACTGAGGGGAAGGGAAAAGCTTGCTTCGGGTTGCTTGGGAAAGATCTTTATATCTGGGGGAATCGGTTCATGTCTTGCACTACCATTTTCACAGGCCTGGAGCAAGGGGTCATTGTGTTTTAAATCAACCTTAATGAACCACCTGTGAGAGCATCACTTTGGCTGCAAGCCATGTGCACGCGCATGCGTTTTCCCTCCCTCACATACACTTATCATTAAAGCCGAAATCACACTGGTGATTGGACAGCAGCTGTCTTAGGAGTATGTGGTCCTGCAGGGGCAGAGCACCACCTGCTGGTGACAGAAGATGGTCATTTTTCTCTTCCCTGGCAGTTCCAGGGGGTGCTTCTCCTCTTCTAGCTTATGCTTCCAAGCAAATTCCTGCCACTAGATTCAAGGCAGCATACCACATCTGGGCTTGGTTCTGGCTCAAGAGTTGCTGCCCAAATCCAAACCATGCGGGTATTAACGGGGCCAGGACAAAGCCTCCCCAATAAAGAGCACGTGACAATCTGAGTGAGAAGATGCCAGAGGCCTAGGGGAGGAACATAATTCTCTATCAGTGTCCCCAGGTAGGATTAAAAGGGCTGATTCCACATGCCTCTCCCATGCAGTCAGCCAGGCCCCTCACCTCCCAGCAAGGGCTCAGACAAACCAAGAACAGGGTTTTTGGCAGATGTCCTCTGCTCCCCCCACACAACAGGGGTGGGGCACTCTGGGGGATCACAGCAGGGACAGCCATTCCTTTCGTAAGGGGAAAGGTAACCAGGTAACGGCAGGGCCGCAGGCCAGTACAAACCTCGATGGAGACCGAGAGCGGCTCCAGCCCGCGCACCGTGCTCTTGTCAAAGGGGTCGAAGAGGTCGTCCCGCATGTTGGCAGGCTGCAACACGTACCCACACTGGCCGCCGGACATGAACAGGGCCTGGTTCATCTGCATGGGCTTGTCTGAGAAAGACAGGCAGGGAGTGATCGCTTCAACACGGGCTGGCAGTCACAATCAGAGAAGTTACAGGAGTGCACGGTTCATTGTCCCAGCACCAGGACTGGCTCTGTCCCTACAGGGCACTGTATGGCATGTCACCCAGCCTAGGACCTCCTCCACCTCTTCCCTTCTACAGCCTGGTACATCACACACAGTTTGTCCCGATGTCCAGTTCCCCTGTTTAACCCCATCCCGTTCCTGCCGGGTATCCTCTACTGTAGCACCCTAGAGCAGTGGTTCCTAACCTGTAGGCCGCAGACCCCTGGGGGTCCACAGATGATGTCTAAGGTTTCTGAAGGGCAGCACCTCCATTTGAAAATTTTTAGGGGCCTACAAAATGAAGAAAGGTTGAGAACCACTGCCCTAGAGGATCCCCCCCACCCCCTAAATACCTATAGGCTTCCACCTCCCCTGCCCGCATTGCGACACAGGCCCTCACTCATTCCATCTCTCCCCATCCATCTGTCCTTGCAGCCCTCTGCATTTCTGTTGCTGTTCCCTATGCAGGGGGTCAGTGTCCCCCCAGTAACATGGGGCCTGGGACCGAGCGCCAGGATCGCATGCTGCGCTAGAGAGTGAGGAATGAAGCCCCTCTGCCTGCAATGGAATGGGCCAGATGGGCTGCAAGCGTAGTCTCACCTACCCCACTCTTCTGCTCAGGTGTCAGCGATCGCAGGGGGCGTCGCGTGCTAGTGACACTGTGTCCTGAAGCGATTGTGGGAGGGGCAAGTGGCTGGGTGGGACTGACCTTCAACATAGGGATCAGGTTGCAACTCCTCAGGGAGGGGGTTTGGCAGGGCACCTTTAACTGGGAGCTCTGTGTGGCACCCAAGCTATGCCCCCCCTCCCCTTCTCCCTCCTGGCAGGCAGCTCTCACCTGGGGTCTGGAAGTTGAGCGCCACCAGCTGGCTGCCACAGATCCACATGGGCAGGGGGTCGTAGTTGGAGGAGTCGAGGCGCTGGCCCTTGGGGTAGATGCGGGAGAGCTGCAGCCGGTTGTACTGCAGGAACTTCTTGCCTTTGATCTTGTTGACATACTTCTCCGCCTTGGTCTCGGGGAAGGACGACATGTCCCTGTAACAGGCCCTTTCTGTGCCAATCTCTGCCAGGAGACACGGAGCGGTCATTCGTCACGCAGGAGCTCCATTGCCCCTGGACAAGGCTGGGGGAGCTGCTCCCACCTCCAAGAGATCACCAGGGTCTGCATTCCCCTTTCCACCTGCAAGCTGACTCCCTGGCACAGGCCTCTTCAGCGTGTGACTAGCAAATACCCTGCAGTTGAATGGGGGGGGAGGGGAGGGAGGAGAGACTGTCCGAATCCAACCCCACCCCCTGCCTAAGCTGGACCACTGCCCCCTCCTCCAGCCCCTGCTCTAGACACTCTCCTGGTCCTCCCCTAGCCCTCCCTTAGCCAATCTGTGGCCACACAGCTCTTCCCTCCACTAACCCTGATCTAGCTCAGAGATGCTTCTGGGCATCTCCAGAGCCCTCCACCTGCTATCCCCCAGGGCAGGGGTTCTCAAACTGAGGGTCGGGACACTCAGGGGGTTATGAGGTTATTACATGGGGGGGGGTTGCAAGCTGTCAACCCCCACCCCAAACCCCGCTTGCCTCCAGCATTTATAATGGTGTTAAATATATTTAAAAGGGTGTTAATTTATTAGGGGGGTCCGAACTCAGAGGCTTGCTGTGTGAAAGGGGTTGTCAGTAAAAAAGTTTGAGACTCACTGCCCCAGGGCGTGTGGGCGCAAGGTGTGGGGGCAGACAGCTGAGACTGCCAGAGCCACCGTTAATTCTGAGGGGAGCTCTGTGTCTCAATATCCCCCTGGTGGCTTTGACAGCTTGGCCTGAATCCCCAGATCCGAACCCACTGTGGTGGCTTTGGTTCTAGGCCAGATCCCGTTGGCAGGTGGCTGAAATCTCTCGAGAACAGCTGGCTGTGGGAGATTTCCACCACCTGGGGCTTGGAATCTTAGGAGCTTGACCTCAACTTATTTCCAATCTGGCCTTGAACCCCAAACCTCTGGTTAAATCGAATGGGGTCTGCGCCCAGCAGCTCAGCCCACCTCTGACAGACAGTCAGGCCAGGTTGTGCTGGGGGCATTTTGGGGGGTTATAATGCACCGGCAGCCTGTCTGCTGTGTACCGGCACTCTGGGGACCTGCACTTACTCTCTTCATCGAAGGGGACGGGCCGGCAGTAGATGACAAGTTCCGATAGCTCCAGGGCGATCTTCTTCCTCCTCTCCATCATCTTCCCTTCGGAGAGCTGCCAGGAGGCAGACACAAAGTCACCAAGGCTTCTGCGCTAGCAGCAGCATTTGCCCAGCTGTGACCTTGGCTACAGAGCGATCACTAATCACCGGATCACTAGTCACCGTGACTGGAGGCTGCTGGACTCTGCACTAGGAAATATCATGGTCCCTGAAAGCCTTTGGGGGCAGAAGGGGGCTTCAAAAGCCCCTGACGTGACTTAGGAGCACAAGTCCTAGTGGCCTTCAGTGGGGCTTGTGCCCTTCAATCACTATGAAAATTCATGACTACCAGCTGCCTCCGTCCTACCTCCACCCCACACTGTAGGGCGCTCCCCGGCCTGCCTCCACCCACCAGAGAACTAGCCATCTACAGAGTGGAGGGGGGAGGTTACAGTCTCCCCTTCCCTCAAGCCCCTCTCTCTCTCCAAGCGAGGAGCGCTTTGGTTATTCAGCTGCTTGTTCCAGCCTCTACCAGGACCTGTCCCTCTTCCCAAGGGCTGGGAGCAGAACTCCCTTTACAAGGCTCAGTGGGAACAGGTGTCTGGGCTTGAGCAGCCAGCTCTAGGAGGACCTGGCGTCCATCCCCAAGGATACTAGGGGCCTGTAGGGCAAGGTGGCTAACCAGACTCACCCTGGCGTCGGCAGTCTGGGCTGCCTCCCGGATCTTCTTCACCCAGTCCAGCAGGTCCTCGTGCGTGTCAGCCGCCACGTCCATGGATGGGCGCGACATGGAGGCCTTGCTGATGGAGAAGACGAAGGTGCGGTTGTTCTTCCCCTCGGGGCGGATGGCTGTGACGGGAGAGGGAGGGAAGGGAAAGATCACAACCGCTCATGCAGCCAAATCCTCTGCGCTCTGGACTGCGATTAGTGAGGGGAGGGGAAGGAACAAGTGCTGGGTGGAT
This sequence comes from Chrysemys picta bellii, assembly GCF_011386835.1. NCBI lineage: Eukaryota > Metazoa > Chordata > Testudines > Emydidae > Chrysemys > Chrysemys picta. Next base: position 34,647,012 of record NC_088803.1, on the reverse strand, counting down.
TTCCTACGGCCAGGTCCCGAGCTGCACCCAATTCGCTGGCCTCCAGGTTTATGATGACCAGAGACGAGGCGGGGGGGGAATGGAAATGGGCCAGCGACCTAGAGGAGGCTTGGGCTTGATTCCTGGCCTCACTGCCCAGAGCTGGGGGAGCAGGCTCATGGCACCCCTGAGTCCATTGCCGAGCGCTGTTCCTGGGCTCAAAGTGGGAGATTCCCCAAACCCCCAGAGAAGCCATGTACCCCAGGTGTCCAGGGGATGCAGGGCAGGAGAGGAGGTGCGGCATTGGGCTCCAGGAACTGGAGCTGCTGTGGACGGAGAGGGAAACCAGGCCCCTTCATGCCAGGGAGCTCCCAGCAAGACCCACATATGGGTGCGAATGAGAAAGCAGCCGACCCCACTCCCACCCCAGTGCTTACCTATCTGGCAGGATGGCACATCCAGGGTGCCTCCGAGCAGGACTCCCAGGGGGCTGTTCTCGTCTAGCTGCTGCTGGGAACGGATCACAGGTCGGCATGTCAGAACTGACTAGTGCAGCAGCGAGCCCACCCTGCACCCCAGAGCCACACTAGCACCCCAATCCTGAGCATGGGGCACGTGTCCCAACAGCCTGGAGGAAAGCATTCCACTCCGGCTCAGACACGGCCACTCTCCCGCTGACACGCCCTCACCCCACCCCACCTCCACGTCCCTTCCCAGGCACTCGGAAACACGCTCACCTCCCTGTCGGGCTCCTGGCCACCGAGGCTGGCTAGTTCCTCCACGTAGTTGGAAGGAAACCACAACTGTTTTTTGCCCCCATAATCTCCTCTCCACCTGGGACAGACAAAGGTGCAATCCCTGTCAGAACAGTCCCCAGCAGCCCCAGGGAGCTGCCCAGGAACTCCTGGGATCTCAGAAGGACACAACCCTAAGGAGGCTCCACATCGGGAAGGGCCCAGCTCCTGGAGCCACTGTGCGGCCGCAGCAGAATCGGCAGAACCTGTCCCCTCTCACCACACTCCTGTGTGAGCTCTGCTGGCATCGGGCACAGAGGAATGCCCCCGGCCCTCCAAAAGGGTCCCGGCCCCACCGGCTGTGTAACGGCTCCCACGGACTGTATTTTGAATGGCTCATTACAAGCTGACGGGCAGCGGTGGAGTTTACCCCACTGACAGGTGGCCATTTCACAGCGAGGCACTCGTCCACGCTCATGGGTCCGTCCCTCCCAACGCCCTTCCACCACCACATTTATTGTGGCCCCGCAGCTCAATTTCACTCACTACTTCTCCAGCCCCACGTGCCCCTCCAAAGTAGGAAGGGTTTGAGTGCTGGTGCCAGATGGACAGTCCTAGAGACCAGCATCCTTTGCTCATCTACAGAACAAGAACAGGGCGGCAGCAAGGCCTCCTCCTCTCCAGTGGTCTCCATGACCCTGGCAGACCCCTGGCTTCTCCTCTGAGGCTGCTGGCTTTTGGGACCCGTCTGCTAGGATGGGTGCAAGGTCACCAAGCTCATCCTCTGGCATCCACCATCCATGGGGGGCAGACACAGGAAATGGGCAGGGTGGGGGTCGCTCACCAGCCTCCTTCCTGCTTCTCCACGTTCTGGATGATGGCGTTCTTCATGAAGGTTAGCTCATCTTCCCGCTGCGCCTTGTAGTCAAACAGGGCCTTGACGGCACACTGCAAAAACAACAGAGTGCCGCCAGGCATGAGGCTGGGCAGCTGACACCAAGGCCAGCATGAGGCCTCCTTCCTTCAAGAGCTCCTCGTCCACTCGCCATGGCAGGTATGATCACAGGGTAACACAGAACCTATGCACAGCCACTCCACAGGCAGGGCTCGCTCGCCTAAGGGCACCCGCCATTCGGATTGTCCACCAAGAGCCAGGATCTAGCAACCATCCTAGGACAATGTGCAACCCACTGCTGAGAGCGTGTTTCTGGTGCCTAGCTGTGCCTGTCTATAGAGGCTACACATCTATTAGGGAACCTGGGCTCCTTAGCTCAAGCTCTAGCAGCTGTTAGCTCTGGAGGACCCTGGTTCTACCCCTGGTGTGCTGGCCAAGATGGCAGCCATCACACATGCAAGAGCCATTGATTTTCCCTAGCGTGTCTCTTCCTGGTTTGGTGTTGCATTTTGTTTCTCTGTCATTCCTGTGCCTGGCTGCTATAAAGATGAGTAAAGGAAATGTTGCTGCCCCGCCCAGCTTGATGGCGCTATTGGACTAAGCAATGACAGATACGGGTCACAGCTCGGCCTTGGTTTTCTACACGGCTTGTGTGCAATTGGGCACTTAGTCTCCCTGCACAATCAGATCAGGAGACATCACGTGCAAATGGACCTTTACACGGTCAAACAGGCAGTGGCCCATGACGCGCATAAGATGCAGTTTGCACTCAGGCTTTGCAACTGTGTTTTGCAGACGACACACAAATGATACAAACTCGCATGCAGATTTTAGGGGGGAAAAAACCAAAACAGGAACCCAATGTGTGGTTTGTTTCCTTTATCTTACTGCTAGGAACCCCATGAAAAGAAATACAGGAGATTCCACTTATTAGCACCCCCCCTGGGTTGCCCACAAAAAGTTGCCATTATCCGGCAGTTGCTAATGAGCGGAAGGCAGGTGCATGAGGTAGCAGTCAGGGAAGGAAATGCTGGGAGGCGCCTTTCCTGGCTGCAGCCCTGCCTGCTGGTAGGACAGCGGCAGGAAGGGGGGGCACTGGGGAACCGTTAGGCTGCCCTGTACCTCTTCCTGAGCTCTCCAGAGGCTGGGGCTCTGCTAATCCCTGCGCTTCCTTCCCTGCCTGCAGTCCCCTAGCAAGGTGCAGCCTGGAGAGCGCAGAGAGACCATGCAATCCCAGCAACTGGGCTGCAGCCCCCTTCCAGCTACTGCCCTGCCCACAGCCCCTCACCTCCTGTGCAGTCCCTGTGTGCACGCAGGTTTCAAGGGCTGCAGACAGGGAAGGCGCATCCCAGCAATTCCTTCCCTGCCTGCAGCCGGGGCTTTTCTTAAAAACAAACAAACGAAGTTGCTAGTACGCGGCATGCCTGTTGCCAATATTCAAACCCCATTAATAGTGAGGTTCCCAGAAAAATGTTGCCATTAACTGGAAGTTGCTAATATGAACATCCGGATTGTTACGAAGTGGAATCTACAGTACACAAAAACTTCAGAGGACAGCAAGTGGGAGATCACGCCCCTCCAGAAGCTGCCAGCAGGGGGAGTCAGAACAGATCATTTGAACCCAGGCACCCTGTTCTGATCACCAGGAGAAAAGCAGATTCTTCCCTCTCCTGGAAGCTCAACTGGTGGGGACTGAAGTGCCCTCACGGAGATCTCAGAGACATCCCTCTGAAACACAGAGACTGCCAAAAGCACTGCAGTCCCCGGAGCCAGAGCTGCAGCCGGGAGCTATTTGATCACTTTCGCATGAAGGCTGCAGAACAGATGAACAGACCCATGAAATGCCACGGGGAACGCTGAGGGAACCACACTCGGCCGACTTTCTCGGCGATACAGTAACAGACTCGACCTTAGAACAGCACTGAAGCCACCCATGCACACACACTCTAGCGACGGGCTGGGACGAAGCCAGGAAACCCCCCCGCCATCCCTCTGAACTCTCTATGAGAGCAACAGAGGGGCCAGGAACCAGGCGCAGGAACACGGACTCCTGTCTAGGCAGCAGGCATTGGGGGAGGAGGAGAAGGCATTCCTGACAGCAGGGCAGTGGGTCAGGTCCTGCAAAGTGTCCTCACTCAGCCCAGCCACCAGAAACTCCTCTTTTCCCCTCAGCAAAGGTCCGGCCTGTAGCGATGGGGGCAGCCCCAGGGGCAAGCAGAATGGCAGTGGTGGGAGATGGGGGGCAGAACTGGAAGTGAGGGGGAGCCCAAGAACAGAGCTGGATGCTGAGGGTAGCCCAAAAGCCCCAGGGGCAGAGCTGGGCGAGCAGGCCATTAAAATCGACCTGTAAAGACAAACAGCAAGAGAATACCTTGAAGGTTGGCATGGGATTGGCCTCCACATAGAATCCCGGATGGCGTCCTTCATAAAGGGCTCCATAGTCTGGCTCCTACAAAACAAAAGCACATACACTGTCGCTTGGAACCAAGCATTTGCTGCAGGGAGAACTAGCCCCTTTTCTTGCTGCTACTGGGGGAAAGGGCCACAGAAGCTAGAGGTGCAGAAGGGCTCTGGCGTGTAGGAAACAGACCCTGTCTAAACTAGTGTGCTGGCCACCTCTACTGCTGGCCAGAGGGTCTGCGGTGCTGAGCACCCACACACCTCTCTGAAGCCAACGAGAGCTCGGGCTGCACATCAGGCTGTGCATACCCAAGGTCTGGTGGGAGGAGGGATCCCAGGTCCTCCTGCTAATTTGGCTGTGCAGGTACCACACACTCGCTCAACCTCCGTATGGCCAGGGGCAAGCAAATGGCTCCGGACAAGGCCAGCAGAGCCGAGCCCTCGCTCCAGATGGGCTGACTCCTTTCCTCCCCTGACCCGTTAACAGGCCTGCCTCGCGCTCACCGCTGTCCCAATCTTCTCCAGCGTCTCCTCGTTGATGGGGTACCTCAGCTTCATCTTGCGGTAGAGCGGGTGCTTCTCGTAGTAGCTGATCAGATCCACCAGGCTGTCGAACTCGGAGTTGCCCAGGAGCACGGTCTGGCCCTCCTGCAGCACTCGGCAGTGCTTGATCTTCCCTTCCGCCCTGCCAGGCCGAGACGAGCAGAAATGCTGCTTGGCAAACAGCCAGAGAAACCCCCTCCCCAGGCAGCCACTTGGGAGAATGAGACCCTAGCCCAGCCCTGACATCTTCCCTCCATGCCTGGGGCCACCCTGACTACCCAGCAGCACCGCTGAGCAGAGAACACTAGCACCCGGCGATCAGTATTGAGGGAAGAGGTGCCCCCACCCCAGATCACACAGGAATCGCTGTGGAGCCAGATGCCCATCTCCAGAGCCCAACACCCTGAGCTAGGGGAGATCTGAGCGAAGCACTAGGATGGCGCATGCGGCACCAACACAGGTCAGAAGAGGGCGACACAAACTCAGGGATGTGTCTAAAGCTTGCAAGGAAGCCGAGTCACTATGAAACCTCCGATAGTTAAAGCACAATCCCACAGATCCCGAAGGCCGCACCCGTTAATGAGACAACACAGGGAAAAGAGCTGGGGAACCCCCCCGAGCATCCCCAGATGGTGAACATCCCCAGAGCAGGGCAGCTTCGTGAGCCACCCGAGTCTAAACGCTGCACCAGCAGGCATGCTCTTCTTCCCTGCAAGGTCAGGGCTGAGCAGGAATGGCTATTGGGACAGAGGGGGAGGGATCTGAACCTCCCTTGCTTGGTGCTGCAGAATCCAGTGGCCCAACTGTCTGTCTGAACCAGCACAGCCATTAGGGACACAGGGGCCCTGAAAGGCCCCAGAACCAAATACAGCGCTTCATCACAGCAATGCAGGGAGACTAAGGTGCAGATCCTCAAAAGGCAGTTAGGCACCTGTCTCCCACTGAAATCAATGGGAAGTAGCCTTATTTCCAGTCTGAATTTGTCTCGCTTCAACTTCCAGATATTGGATCGTGTTAGACCTTCCTATGCTAGACTGGAGAGCCCATCATTAAATGCTTGCTCCCCAAGTAGGAACTTCAAGACTGTGATCAAGTCACCCCTTAACCTTCCTTGTTAAGCTAAACAGACTGAGCTCCTGGACTGGCTCACTATAAGGCATGTTTTCGAATATCTCGGAGGATCTGCGTGGGCTCAACTTTCGGCAGGGACGCCTCCCTGACCAGACAAACTGCTCCTTTAATGCAAAGTCGCTGGCAATTTAAAGGGGTTTATAGTGTGCTAAGCACGAGCGGCGAGGACTTCCCCCACACCCAGGTACACACCGAGGGAGGGGCGCAAGGCAGGGGCCATGCAGAGGAACTGCGAAGGCTCGTGAGAGCGCAAACGGTGGCTCAAGGTGGAGATTCCCAAGCCAAACCCAAAGCAACACAACCCCCCGAGTGCTGAAGGCCAGGGCATAAACAAAACCTTCCCCATGGGACGGATGGACGGCTGCACGAGCGCTTTCCAGCCCGGGGGCTTACCGGAACGAGATCGCATAGGAGTTGGGCTCACTCCTCTTGCGCACTAGGAAGGCTCCGTCCCGCGACACCCTCATCAGCATGTGCTCGGCCTGGGCCCGGGTGAGGTTGGCGTGGTACCACCTTTGGGTAAAGACATCATGACGTGAGTGCTCGTGTCCCAGACACATCCAGCCGAACCCCAGAACCAATCCAGGGCGAGGTCCCTCTCATGACGCAATGTAACCAAATCCACTGGTGGCGGTTTCTCTGCTCACGGGGGAGCGCGTGACACGGCCAGGAGGCGGAGAAAGGGACAGTATCTGGAGTGATTAAGGCCCATCTCACCCCCTCGGCAGAGACAGGCCGGGGATGAAAGGAGCGCAGACGTAGGACAGATCGGTCCAGTAACCATGGCAAGGGGGAGGCATTGTCCCCGCCCTCTCCCCCCAAATGCCACATGGCTCAGGGTCAGAAGGGCAGGACGGCAGGCTGCGGATACCACGCAGAGCATTGCCTCACACTCCAGCACCAGGAGTGGCACAGCAGGACCACAGTGAAGCGGAGAGCGGCGCACGCTAGGGGATCACCGGGCAGCCACGTGGTTAGGAACTCCCTCCCCTCCCCCGGCCCCGCCCGCGCTTACTCTTTGCTCTCGTGGGCGTTGGTCTGCGGCACAGGCTCAGTCAGCTTCATCTCGAACTCGTTGCACCTCAGAGGCACCTGCTGGTAATGGGTGATGAGGTCGTAGAGGCTGTCGAACACCAGGTTGTCGGTCAGGAAGAACTTGGGGCTGCCAGCGTCCTGCCGGGAATGGATGCGGCAATGCTGCACCTTCCCATTTCGCCTGGATCAGAACAAGGAGAGAGAGAGAGAGAGACGCTTGCCCTTGACTGCCTGCCCCAGCATCCAACTTGAGTGAGGACTCTTGGCAGGCGGGGAGAGAGCCATTCCCTAATGCAAACTGATTGGGCAAGATGCCATCATGTGACTGGCTCAAGCCAATCACTAGCTGGTCATTTCTGTAAGGCCATGGCCCAGCTAAACTGGACACCAGGAGTAAAGAAATCTAGGATGCGTGGCCCCCGTCGGCTCGGGGATTACATTAAACAGGACAAAGGCGTGATCAATGTACACTCACACTAGAGAGGTCAGCAGCATTACATGGCAGAGGAAACCCCACATGCTTAAAGACAAAAGCCGATGGCGAACTACCTGAGTTAGGAAGGATCATCTTCTGGGGCATGTTACTCATAATTGTAATTTATGTATCACACAGGCCAGCGATCTGCCTCGCCATAATTCCTAGTGCAGATCTTTTAGAAAAACATCCAGTTTGATTTAAAAATTGACAGTGATGGAGAATCTACCACCACACTTAGTGAATTGTTCCAGTGGTTAGTTACTCTCACTGTTAAAAACGTACGGCTTATTTCCAGTCTGAATTTGTCTCGCTTCAACTTCCAGATATTGGATCGTGTTAGACCTTCCTGTGCTAGACTGGAGAGCCCATCATTAAATGCTTGCTCCCAAGTAGGAACTTCAAGACTGTGATCAAGTCACCCCTTAACCTTCCTTGTTAAGCTAAACAGATTGAGCTCCTGGAGTCGCTCACTATAAGGCATGTTTTCGAATCCTCTAATAATTCTCAGGGCTCTTCTCTGAACCCTCTCCAATTTATCAACATCCTTCTTGAATTGTGGACACCAGAATGGACACAGTATTCCAGAAGGAGTCGCACCAGTGCCAAATACAGAGTTAAATAACCTCGAGTTCTACTCAGGATTCCCGTTTTTGCATCCCAGGTAGAGAAACTGAGGCCCTGAGAAATCAAGTAACTTGCTTCAGGTTACACTGCACATCAGTGGCAGAGGAGGAATTGAACCCAGGAATCTTGGCACAGAAGTTAGAGGTATTGATAAGGAGTTAATGGATTAAGGCTATTTCAGAGCTGGTGAAAGGGGTTGCAGATCCTTACCAGAAAGAGAGGGTGTAGTCTCCCACGAAGGTTTCACTCTCTCGTACTAGGAAAGACCCATCAGGGGCGCCTGTCTCTATGCAGTACTCCATCAGCAGCCTCTCTGCTATGTGGCGCCCATCACGCCCGGCCCCCAGCTTGCCATGAAACCACTTCTCAGTTGAGTGAAGTTCAGTGCTGTTGCTCACCTGGCAGGGGGCAGAGATACATCTCCCACTTCACTGAGCACCAGCACTTCAGCTGAGCTCCCTGTGGAAGGGGCCTGCTGTTCTCAGAGGCAGAGGGCCTCCAGCTCTGGACCATGAGTGTTTGAATTCCCTTCCCCTTCCCACTAAAATAAAATCCCTTGGGACTCCAGTAATTTACATCCATTACTGTTCAGCATAGAATGTTCCAGGGCCCAGACCATCCCCAGGGTGGCATAAAAGTCATTAACCCCATTGTACAGATAGGGAAATTGAGGCACAGAGGGGTAAAGCAATAGCCTGATTTTCAGACGTGCTGAGCACCTGCAGCTCCTGCTGAAATCAATGCTCAGAACAGCTGCTCAGACAATCAGGCCACATAGCATAGGCAAGGCCCTGAGAAAAAAATCAAGGACTTTTTTTGGGGGGCAGGGGGCCGAGAAGGGGGATGTAATTCCTGGCAGTACCATGGGTAAAGTAGTCAATTTCACAGAACTTGCCCGGCCCCTGAGTCGCCCCTGCACTGCTGCGATTTTTCACACAGCGAGGAGGTGGAAGCGGGCATCTGCACACACCGATCTCTTGCTTGGGGTTGCTCAGAGCACACGGCAGGGCCACGTCGGAGCAACAGTTTCGGCGTGGGAGGGGGCTCCGTGGCTGGGTTTTAGCTGAGGCACAGTAGCCCACACTGCTGCGGCGTGGAACACAGACTATTAGATCGGCATGTGCCGAGGCCTGCCGAGGCCATGGCTGCTCGTGCGCCAAGCAGCGGTAGCACTGGCAACTGTGCCTCTTGTAAAACCAACCGCTGAGTCCTCCCTTGCACAGCTACTCCGACGTGACGCTGCCATGCGCTATGAGCTGCGCCGAGCACGAGGCCGGCGTGTGTGGCTGCCCGCTTCCACTTCCCTGCAGTCAGAAAAGTCACGGTATTGGGCTAATTTCACGACTTCCGGGCAGTCCATGAAATGGAGATTTTCAAGGGGCATAGGCACCCCCTCTTTGAAAGCATCGCCCTCACCTCCTTTGGTTCCTCTTCATCCTCGTTTCCCTGGTGGCCGGTCGTCTCCTCAGAGTAATAGATCTTGCTGCTGGTCAGGACAAAGTAGTGTGGATTCCATTCCTGCAGGGAAAGACAGAAAGATCTGTACAGGGAATTCATCCAAACAGCACCCAGCAGACCTTATACCACCTTTGGATGGATTTTCAGCCCTGTGGTTGGTGGGGCTGGGGGGTAGCGAGGGAAACTGATTGGTGAATTTTAAGGCTCATGTAAGACAATGATCAATGGCACTGATAAAAGGTACATGCCAGCCAAGCTTCCAAGACACCACCAGCTCAACTACACCCTGCTAATTCAACTCAAGAGATACTCTTGAGCAGAGACTTTCAATAGCATCAAAGCGTGGGGTAGCTTGGTGATGCAAACTGATGCTCATGCGGGATCAGACTGAGAACTCTCAGCACACTTTTACGGGATACTGTCAACGGGAAATCTAGTTAAAAAAATAAAAGTTCAGAGTTGATTCAGGTTCCACACTAGACCCGGAGTCACCCAGGCAATTTCTGTTGTTTCACCCTGGCACCTCCCTTCTTTTCAAAACATGCGTGAGAAAGATCCATGCAAAAAACAAGGGAAATTGACCGGAGAAAACACCGTCAAAAGCACACAGTAAAACTGAAACAACAGAAGTGCTCAGACCCATAAGAATCAGACTGTTTAGTCAGGTGCCTGAATATGGATTTAGACGTACCCAAGTCTGTAAACTCTGGACTTATTTATAACTTACTGCAATAATGGAACCTGGTCTATTAAACAAGGCACATTCGGTGTCACATAATCAGAGGAGTGAGAAAACCCCTAAGTAATTTACACTATCTCCCTTCCCAGGCAGGATGGCTCTCTACCATGCACATGCTAATGATTTTCCCAGCAGCGTTATTGTTAGTTTACAAGATCAAATTGGCTTAATAATCCCCAGGAAACGATCTCTAGGTAACCTGAAGGAAGTGGATGAGGTGGCAGCCGCAGAAAGAAACATACGTGATTGATGGGATCTTCCAGGTAGAGGATCCCGTTCTTTATGGAGTTGCTGATATCATTCTCCGAATACATTACAGACGTCGGCAACTCTTCATAAGCACTGCCCTCCGCCAGCTTCTTGTGCTGCAGAATGAGACACTCGGATCAAATACCCTAAAGGAAGCAGCGGTCCCAGAAGAGACCATATTCACCTGTTATGCTCCGATCTGAGCAACCTTAACGTTCTTCAGCTCTATTACAAGGGGTTCCCCCTAGATCATAATTATGGATAAAAGATCCCCCTCCACGCTGCAGAGAAGGGTCAAGAAATTCAGTGATGCCAAAAACCCCACTGTGCACTTTGTACTGCGGTGGTAGCTAGGAGATTCAGTCATAGACCAGTACTCCACTGTGCTAGGGGGCTCCACAAACACATAGCAAAACCAGGTCTTGTCCTTAAGTGCTTCCAATCTATGTCCCTACCAGATGCATGGTGGCTCTTGGAAGAATCCTTCAGAATTTGTAATCGAGATTATGTGACAGTACCATCTTGGCCAACATGCCAGGGATTGAACCAGGGACCCTCCAGCCGTTAAAACATGAGCTGGCCACAGCTGGTTCTAAAGCTCCGTAGATTCCTCTGTGGCTTAGCGCTGCAGGAGATCCGTAACACACACTCGCCAGTGGGTTAGAATTAAACCAATGTGGTTCTAAAGAAATGACTCCAAAAAACTAATCGAAGGAGATTCTGTCTGCGGGTTGCTTGAATTTCAGAGCATAGGATATTTAAAAACAACAATCTATACATTTCCCAGGTGGCCACCAGGGGGCAATAAGACAGAGGAGTTAGAGGCTCTCCCCAGTTCTGTTTAGTTTTCAGCTCCATGCCCCCTCCCAACCTTAGAGCATCCTGCATTTCCAGCAGAATAGAAAGTATTCTCTGCCAGTGCAAGGTGCCATGGTAACCAGACGGTGCTGGAGTAGACAGTGAAGCAGATCAAGGAGACCCACAGTACAAATATCAGATCATTGGCGACATGGGGGGAAAAAACCTAAAGATGGATCCTAAATCCAAAGCACCCTGAACTTTGGGGAAATTAGTATGTGGATCCAGATCGGATCTTCTCTGGCTCCTCTAGGAAAAACCAACCTAATTCAACCTTCTTGGGAAATGGGCCCAAATAAAATCAACATGCACTGTCCCTTTAAGGTTCAAATCACTGATGAGCCCTTCCAATGCCTAGGTGAACATTCCTTTCATCCCAACTCCACTCCCTACTTTCCTTTGCAGTAGAGACACCAGCTACAAAGGAAATTTTACCTTAATGAGAATCTTCCTCTTCAGCTGGTTCGGGGAGGGGAGCCCGTCAGCAGATATATCCACCGGCTTGGTCAAAAGCATGTCCCCAAAAACCTTCTTAAAATTCTGAGCCATGTTCCTCTGCTGAGCAATACTGCAATGATCTTCAATGGACAGGATGACAGGATATCTGGTAGGTGAAGAAGCAGGAGGGAATAAAGGGGTTAAATAACAGAGTGGTGATTGGGGGAAGGTCAACATTTCTGTAACTGCATGAATTAACTACTAGCACCAACTTGCAGGAATTTACCAGTTGCCGACTAGACAACTCTACAAGTTACTCTCCACAGAGTCTGGTTTCAGCTTCTTTGCATCCCCTGGACATTCTAGATTTCACTCTCATCCCCACCAAGATGAACACAAGTTTCTGCCCAATGGCTCAGTAGAGTCCATCTGTACATTCCAATTCAGGACTGGGCTGAGAGGGGGATCAGAGACACCTATCAAAAAACTGCAGGGTGCTTCCCAGTTTAATTTAACCTAACAAAAATTTGCCTCCCCACTAACTCACAGAAGGACAAGGACTTCCATGTAGGAACCAAACAGACTACAAATATGGCACATGTACTTATAATACACAACACAAAACAGGCACTTTGGTGCCTCCTGCTGATCATGGCCCTCTTGTGGAGAAACAATCACATCTGTGCCATTGGTAGGGCAGGAGCCCATGGTCAGAGGTTGTCCCCTCGTTGCTGGACCAGTTTAGCAAGAAGAACTTCAGTATCTGATCATCTGTGTACCGTCCATGTGTGCATAAGGGTCACACAAAAACCATCATGGACCAAAGTTGTACATGAGTACAAAGAGGAAAATAAGCCCTTGGCTGCAATATCAAAGGACACTAACTAAGGCTATAAGCATCACTTGTCCCAGAAAATCCCAGGCTACCAGAGAAATTACATTTAGTAATTTAGTTAGACACATTCGCCAGCAGGGATCCTAGTTTTCAGTGATTAAAAAAAAAAAAAAATTCTCCAATGAAAAACCATAAAAACCCGCATTTTCCCACGATTAAAATACAACACTAAACTTTAGTTTCCTTAGCCACAATATACATAGGTATCAATTGAACACAACATTTTATTGATATGTTTACAACTTTTAAGCAAGTTCAAAGCCTACCAGTGCCATCAATCATTATAATAAAATACAATTAATAGAATGATCCAGAGACAGTGCATTGTTTCTTTACTGTTATTGGGGGCACTGCTCTTTCAGCATCTTGTTTTCGTTTCTTTTCATTCAGTTTATGTTTAGTGCTTTCCAGGTGTTCTACAACTGTCTGCCTTCTAATGTGATCTACAGCCTTGCTGCATGCAGTGCAGACCAGCACATTACCATCAACATGAAAGTTGTCCTTGCCAAACTCAGTGACATGGTCTTTAGGGGGAACTTTTAAAGTTTTCGGCTTCTTTTCTTAACTTTAATTACTCATGTCTGGAGGCCAAGTGAAATTTGAGATGCATTAAAACATGAACCCTTATGCACCATTGAGTAGCCTCTATATGCAGGGAGCAGTTTATTGGAGTAGGTTTAGCTATGTAAATTTAAAGCACATTGAAAAAGCAACCACAACAGGGGAGGTCGTGCACATTGAATAAGTGACACTGGTACTCTCAGTAACATTTAGTTACTAGTTAACATATGTTTTTACTTTTTCACAAAATGTAAAAACTGAAGATTCTCTGTAAAAATGCAAATTCTGTGCTTTTCCATGGCAAATGGATTTCTAGGAGCCCTGTTTATCAGCAAGGACACAAGTCAGATTTATCAAGTAGAGTCACCAAGTTCAAACCTAGAGAGAAGTTAGGCCCTACATTTTCAGAAGTGTTACTAATTCTGGGTGCCCAGCTGATACTCCTCCACCCCTGCACTACCAGATTTAGAGTTTGCCAAGCACTTACAAATCCTATGGACTTCAGCCAGAGCTGGGAGCTCACAGCTCCTCTGAGTATCTGGACCGAAAGTGTCTCCAGTTGGGCACCCAAAATTAATGGACATTTGAAAATTCAGGCATAAATACCATGCTCAGCATCACAAAGTGAGCCCATGGGAGAGCCAGGGACAGAACTCCCAAGACCTTGACCAAATGAGGACATTCTTTACTGGTGAAATCACCCCTGTGCAGAGGGGGCAACAGTGCTTAATTTGTGCCACGGCTTGGCAGTTCATAGCCCCGGCACCTCTGGGCTTGGCACATCAGTTATGAAAGTAAAAAAATTGCTTGAGCCCCTGTACCTAACAAATTAAACACTGAGGGGAGGTGCGGGGCTGGGGGCAAGCAAAAGGCCTGCATGTGCCACTTCACGCCCACTTAAACCCTGCATGGAGGCTTCGGGTGTGTCCTTTGCACAAACATGAGTTTCACTCTAGCTGAATTAGAATCAGACCCAGGAGGATTCTGCCTTTTGCACACCTGTTCTACTTACTCAGAGGTCATGAAGGCATGTTCCTTGATGGTCATCAAGACGTCAGAGAATTTGATTTTGGTGGTTAAGGTGTGTCCATGGTAAATCACAGGCATCCCATCGGGGCCGTCCCAGCAATCCACTAAAACAGAACCCAATGGGAAACTTAATCAAACCCAGTGATGCAAACAGGACGTCAGCGCAAAATGGGTCAAACCAAGCTAGCTCTGCAGGGGAATCCATATTGGATGGGAAAAGGAGAGAGGTGAAAATCAAGGATCTTTCTGAGAAAACAATGACTTTAACAAGTACCAGATGGTCCAACAAACAAAATCTCCTGAACCCTTTCAGTGTGAGCCCACATGCAACCATAGCATTATGCTGGGCATTGCAAGAGTGTCAAAATGCAGCATGACAGGACAATAACAGTGCTAACAGCACTTCAGTGGCACCTTCTATCTACTTCCATGGACTGAATCTCATAACAACCAAGAAAGTGAATCTCTTCATCTTACAGATGGGGAAACTGAGGCATGGATCCATGATGTGACTCACACAGCCAGTCAGCGTCAGAGGGAGATTAGCCTTCAGGTCACCTGACGGAGCTGGTTGAAATTTTTTGACTGAAGATCTTTGAGTTAAAAAATGGTTTGGTTGAAATCAAAATATATTCCACAAAAACAGTGTAATTTTCACTAAATGTTCGATTTGCTGACAAACAGGATCCTCACTGAAAACGGTTTCATTTAGAAAAAAAATTTCAATAAAAAAAAAGGCGAAATTTTCTGTGAAAAATTCCAAAAGAAACAGCTTCATTAACATTTGTTGTGGAAATACAATTGGATTTTTTTAAATGAACACTGCCTTCAGGTTCCCACTCCCCTGCTCTAACCACTGCAGCAGGCTGCCTCCTGGAATGCAGCATAAGCATGTGAAGAGCTGACAGGCCAGACTGGTAAAAGTAGGGAAGTGCCTAACTCCCACTGGTTGCCAAAGGGAGTTAGGAACCTACATGCCTTTAAAAATCTGCCCCAGAGTGTCAGGCTGTGGTGTTGTGGCATTAGGACGAGGTTCAAGTGGGTGGTAGTTCTATCGCCACCATTGCTATTTGGTCCCAGGAAAGAGAGGGGTGGGCTGTGACCCGCAGGCCAGGCACGGCACGGTGCAGGATGGAAAGATGGGGCCGTGCCCGCCCAAAATGGCCCACGGGCCAGCCTCCAGGGCACACTCTTTCTAAAGGCACTGGCTCGCTCACCACACAGCAGGCCCCACTCAACAAAAGGAACCAAGAGCCTCAGATGAGGGCAGCACAAAATTCACGGCCATCGCTGAAGAAAAGGAGCCAGCCCCTGCTAGGTACTCACACTCAATGCAGCGGCATCCCATGCGCAGACAGCGCGCGTAGGCTTCCAAGGAGGACTCGCTGGAGAACTGATCCCCCGTCAGGTACCTTCCACGCAAAAGAAACACGCCATCAAAAAAAAGTAATTCGCTGCGGAAGGGAACACGGAGAGCTCTGCACGGGACATCACAGGAGCAAGGACTGGTGCAAGCCACAACCTGGCTTCGTGCTGCTAGAATATGACAGACACACGGTCCTCCTCTTCTACCCATCCTGTCTCTCGTGCTACCCACAGGAATGGTTCAGATCAACCCACCCTCAGCCCTGCTGGGTTGCAAACTCAATCTGCAGAGCTGTGCCCTTTCCTGCTGATGGCACCTGTGACTGTGGATAGACAGGGAAGCAAACCCAAGCTGCCGTCCACTCCGTGAGACGCACAAAGCGCCATCAGCATTTGCCAACTGGAGGATGTTCCATTTCTATGGTTCTAAGAGGGTTTTCCACACAGCAGCAATTCAAGCAGTCAATCTCATCCTTCCAGGCTTTTTCTTATGACCCTCCGGAGAGGCGGGGGAGGTCGATAATGCTGATGGTAAATAAAGCAATAGGACGACAGCCCAGGCTCTCAGACTGCAGCCAGCACAGAGGTGCTCCTGACCATGCACAGAATGAAACACCGCCAGAAGCCAGCAGTGGGGAGGCTTGGAGTACTGGGGAGGTGTCTCTGACGAACAGGGCCACAGACTGAAACCTGGGGAAACCTGGACCTGGGAAATCATCATGCCGCTGGAGTTGGCACAAAAGGGAGAATTTGAGTACTGCGTAATGGCGCAGGAGGCCTGCGAGGACGGACGCACGAGGGCTGGGGAGAGACACCTCTCCTCTGTCCTTACGTGTTATGCGAGGAGGAGATCCAGTAATGGGAGAGGGGATTGTTCATGTTCTCCGCGCACACCGCGTCCAGCTGCGAGTTCCAGATGCTGTTCTCTTTGGAGAAGAGGAAGGCAAGTATCTGCCCAAGAAGAAACGAAAAGGCGTCAAGGACAATTAAGGGTTTTACTTCGTGGGTTGTAATTGACGCAGAGGCAGATGCAAACCAGATCATCCTCACTACACGCAGTCACAAGGGCCGGGACAGTTCCTAATGCAGTGCGGGCTGTACCTGGCCCCAGTGAAGTCAATGGCAGTCTGCTCATTGACTCCAGTGACAGCAAACTGATAAAGGGCCTGCTCCAACCCCAGTGAAGTCAACGGGCAGACGGGGATGGGAGCTGGTTGTTTAAGGTCTCAATGCTGCGGGACTTTAAACATATTTACACACAGCCAGGGACATGAACCCTTATTTAATCTCTGTCAACGAATAGACTATATTACGTGGCAAGATTATTATTAATAATCACCAAATAATTCAATTAAACAAATAATTCTCTAGCCCAAGGGGTCTTCCTAACCTTGCAAGATCAGCACAACCAGACAGAGCCCCATGGAGCATTCTGGTGGGGAGCTCAAATGCCCAATGTTTGGTCCCAATCACAGGGAACTGGGACATTTAAATTCTCTCGTGCGGTAACAATCGAGTGCTAGCTATTCATCGGGATGATCACATGCAGCAATGCTATGCAAGAGAGACTTGGACCCCTCAAGCAGCATTACACATGGCAGAGGTAAGGGCACACTTCCTATAAAGAACACTAGATCAACTGACTATTCTGAGTCCTCCCTCAACCCCATTTTTTATACTAATAGCTTCCTCAGAGCCTCACCTCATCCAGAGAGAAATAAGGCTCTTCAATCTCTCTCAGGGGGTCTCTCAGAAAGTTAAACATGAACTCCTGAACCTGGAGGATGTCTGTAGCCCAGAGTTCCTGCAAACGTAGAGAGGGGAAAGGAAGAGTTTTGCTTTGTGTGAAATGAACATTTTCAGAAGCTTCCATTTAAAAACCACATTGAGTTCATTTAATTTGCTGATTTAAATTAAAAAGGGGTCTCAAAGGAAAAGGATCCAGGACTGGGAATTTAATTGTTAGTACGAATCAAGTAAACTAACAGTAAACCAACAGTGAACTCAACCAAAGAAACCCTCCCCGTTGTTAATTAGATCTTATGATTTTTAGGATTTCAGATATATTTCTCTCTGCTCATGCTGTCCTCTGCTACCGAAAAATGCTCCTCACCCAGCTACACCTCCCTCCACACCCTGGGTCTAAGGCAACAGAAGCCAACCTGGTTCCTTTTTGTCAATTTCTCTCCCGGCACATCAGCATCTTTCATTAGGTCAGCCAGGGAGATCAGGTTAGTTAACTGCTGGCTGCAAAGTGGCAGCCAGAGAGGCACACGCGGGTCACTGCAAGGCGGGAGCTCCATGCTATGAAATATTAAGTATTCTCACTGTAGTTACAACCCATATCAACAATGAGGGCACATGGTTACTGCGGTCAGCTAGGTTCTCCAGTGCGTACTCTAACTCACAGAGCCCCTGAGCATGAAGTTTAATTTGCACGATTGCATTAATGAGGGCAATAGTACAGTGGTGGGTGCCATTTATGAACCTAGATGGAGAGAGGTTGCACAGTCTGCAAAATACACAGCACATGTGTTAGCTTACTGCTTTAGAAGATGCACTTTCAAAAGAAAAGTCAGCGATAAAATCAATCAATTGCCTGTCAGACTCTGCTGGCAGTCACACCACTCTCCTGAGCGGACAGGCAGAGACAAGCAGCGCTTCTGCTACCTTAACCCTTTTGACTGATCTAAAAGCCTAGACCAAACCCTCTTCATAGAATATCAGGGTTGGTAGGGACCTCAGGAGGTCATCTAGTCCAACCCCCTGCTCAAAGCAGGACCAATCCCCAAACAGATTTTTGCCCCAGATCCCTAAATGGCCCCCTCAGGGATTGAACTCACAACCCCGGGTTTAGCAGGCCAATGCTCAAACCTCTGAGCTATCCCCCCCCATCTCCTTCATGGAACCTACATGCGCCCCAAGTATTTGACTAGGATCTCCCCACACTACTTTCTCCTGCTCCCAGACCCGGATGGCTGGATGAGATGCCTTCATAAGATGGTCAATGCTCTTCCTTAACCAGCCCGCTGTTCCTGACAGGAAGTGTTGTGCTCCCAGGACTGCCTCCGGGGCAGAGCATGCCGTTACCCAAGCACCCAGCACCGCCAGATCAGAGTCACCCTTTGGACACTAGCTCCCTACAGATGGCCCGTATCAGAGGATAGCGGAGTCCCCTTCCTCCACTCTCGCTTGCCCTTTGGGGAGCTCACCATCTGATACTCCAGCAAGAACTTCTGGAACTCCAGCAGGGACACTTTGGAGTGCTCAAGTCTCTCTGCACACCTGGGGGAAGGACACAGAGAGAATCTACAATCAGTGATCTCATCGTTTCGCTGAATGGTCTCTGGGATCCATCGGAGATGTGAAGCCATTACAGATCAGGATGGCACATGCAAGTAACACACAACATCCCTCAGAGAGCAACACAGCAACCCCCACCACCACCCTAGCACCAAGAAAAGAGAGAGACACTTTTGGTGGTGCACACACAAAAGAATCATGTCAGGGAGCAAAGAGAGAAGTGCTCCTCTCGCCAGCCTCAGCCACCTGCTCCTGGACATTGCATTTGCCTGGGGCACCATGTTACAAGCAATACAGCACCAAGAGAGGCAGGCCAGAGAAGAGCAGCAAAATTAATCAGGGAGCTAGCGGGCTTGACTTGTAAGAAAAGATTAAAAGAGCACAGCTAAGGGATAACTAAGGACAAGGCGTGGTAACAGCCTACAAACAGATGAAGGATATAAACATCAAGGAGGGAGAGGAACTATTAGCAAGGCGGGGGGTAGAACGAGGGGTGATGTGATGAAGTCAAGAAAAACGTTGGCTGACTATCAAGAATGTCCTCTGAGTGAAACATACTAGAGGCATCAGGACAGTGCATAGGACTTGCAGAACTAGGCTAGACAAGACACTAGAAATCCTGCACTGTCTTCTAGGACAGGGATTAGCTGAGCTGGTAGGTTTTTCCATCTCCAGCTTCCACAATTGCATTGAACTTCTGATTAGCCATAGCACAGATGCACATGGGCGAGTGAGGGCATGGTTTGCCAATGTACCTCCAGCACCATCTGGCTGGGATGACCTCTAGGGGTCAGAGGGGTGTTATTTACCAACGGCTAAGCCCCTTCGTTTTCAGTTTAAACCGTTTTTTACCAAAAAATTCCTGAGTTTTACAAAAAGTATTATTCATTTTTTTCTGATTTTCACCCTAATTTTGTATCATTCAAATATAAATAAAATAACATGTTTTATTAGGAAAATACAATACATCACATGAGCTATATGTATTACAATAATACATTAGTCTGTGTGTATATGCAAAGCTGCCTGTTGAAGTAAGGCTATGTATTAGTCTAGAAGATACACACAATAGACAAACAGGCAGGCATGCAAGCTCTGAAGTGTGTGCACATCTGAATGTACCGATGAATCTCATGCCCACCATGTACACATTTCAAACTGTTAGCAGATAATGGTTTAAAGATTTGACACACTAAAATGGGAAGAAAACCAAAATCTGTCTCAGACTACGTTTCAAAACACAAGGAAGTATTCAAAAGTTTTAAAAAAAACAAAACAAAACAAAAAACAGGAGAAAAGGATGAAGTTGAGTGTATGTGTTGCAAATGGTGTGTCCCAATTATTAAATGTAAATATTTATAGGCTAATAGTTCTAAGTCTACAACAGCAAACTGTTCATTCAAAGGAAAAGTTTTATTTGGGGATTACAGATCTATTGTTTTCTTAAAACACAATGCCACTTTGGAGTTTGAGTTCTGTTATAGTTCTGCAGCAAACCTCATTGAATTCCACTCATCAAAGCATTCAGCTACTGAATACTTTTTCCCCGTCCTTCCGTCCACCAAAATAAACCCCGATATTTACCCAGAAAAATGAATAGTTTTTTGCACTGATTTTCACCTGTTTTTGTTGTTGTGGTTATAAACACTGACAAATTCTTGGAAAAAATTAAATAAAATAAAAACTGAAAACGAAGGGCCTTACCAATGGCCCACACAGTCCTTGGCTTCTCTGATGAGACTGTTGACATTGCAGGTGCAATTAGCATCAACTGTGGGGACAGCTTCTGAGATGTGGGCAGCTGTCCTCTAGAAACTGGATCAAGACCAAACTTAGTTCACACAGACCAAACAAACAGCCATCAGATGGCGCAACTTCTGGTCGCTACTGACCAGGGCTGGATTGTGTCTGGTGAGCTAGAGGCTCCAATACTAACCTCCTGAGCCCTGCGATTCTACAACAGAGATGCTGGTTTAGGACATGCGTAAGCACGAGCAGAATCTTCTCTGACAAGCAAGGTGCGCACAGGACGGCTCATGCTCCCACACAGCTGCCAACACCCACGTGCAATGAAAGTGTAAGGAAATAGCCTTCCACCCCCCACGCCCAAAGTGAGAGAGGCATTTACCTTTCCAGGAATGGGAGGTCCACCTGCAACAGAAGAAACACGCACATCAGCCTTTCCATTTCCATGGACATAGCTTCTTTACAAGACTAGACCTCAAACGCAGCAGGGCTAATACTGTGCGTCCCTGCATGGCGCTGGAACCTGGGATCCTTTGCTGACCTTCTCCAGTTGAATTTGGGTCTATGGTGCTTCAGAGGAAAGCCTGTGCTAAGCAGAGCTACTCAAGGTGAAAAGTTCCTTCTCTCCTGCACATACCAGCCCCCTCCAGTACTAGGCAGCATGCCTCTGTCAATTAGGCAGACGTCCCAACTTTCCTGGGACAATCTCACCGTTAGCCCAGGAGTCACTGGGCCTGTTCACCGCGGTCCTCCACCTTGTGCCATCATTTACACCAGTACAAAGTGAGTCAGTGGAGAATTTGGGTTTAGCAGCATTTTACATTCTCTTTGATCCAGGCCTGAAACACAAGGGGCAAGTTGGTGGGGAACCAGCCCCGCCGCATGTTGATGACTGGAGTAAGGGGCAGGGGCTCAGCCTACCTCTAACAGGCTCCACAGGGGCAAGGTGGCCATTCAGGTTCACCTGGGACTAATTAACTCACTGAGTAACTGGGAGGCAATTAATTAGGCAGGAAAGCACCTGGGCCTGATAAAAGGCAGCTTCTCCCAGTTGGGGTGAGCTAGAGACCAGGGACTCCTGGGGAGAGGAACAGCACAGAAGGGAATCTCCCAAGGGGAGGGCTTCTCCGGGGAGCCTGGGGAGGAGGCTCACCAGGAAAGGAATCCTGATGCTGGGTGGAAGAGGCTCCGAAAGGGAAGTGCTACGAATGCTGCGTCTCGGCAGAACTTGGCCCCACGGAAGCACTTCACCGTGCGTAGCAGAAGTCCTAGTTCGGAGGGATTACAGGCTGTTCCAAGGAAGGGTTGTCACAGTTTGATCTCTGTGGGGACCCCGACCCAAGAGGAGAAGCCCTTCCCCAGCTGATGACAAGAGGCCCTGGCTCCAGAAGAAGCTCTGAGACCAAGAGGACCTTGCTGGTAAGGGAGCTGGACATAAGTGGGGTTGATGGACCATGATTAACTCAGCCCTTCTCCCCTTCAGTTAGAAATGCTGAGGTGGGGGCCTATTTGTATAACGTGCCACCTTCGAGTTAAATAAACTAGACCCTTGACGGGGCACCGTTCAACATACATGAGCCTCATTGGACTCACTGAAGCCCATTAGGGGAAACTGAGGCAGACACACAAATGCAATGCTGCACCAGGCTGCCAGGGACACTCCAGGGGTGAGGGTCCCCTCATTGGCCTCACTGAAGCCCATTAGGGGAAACTGAGGCAGACACACAAATGCAATGCTGCACCAGGCCGCCAGGGACGCTCCAGGGGTGAGGGTCCCCCATACACTGCCCCTCCATCTTAGATGTATGGCAGAACAATGGTCTTCCTTGCTTCATCCTACCTCTGGATCCAAGTGCAATGATTAAGTGCCGCCGCTGGACCTGGTCTCTCACCAGGATCTGCCCAGCTTTGTTAAACGTCCTTCAGACACAGCTAAGGCCCATGGACTAGCCCACAATGCTCAGATCTTATCAGCAGGAGAGAGATCAGGAACCTATAAGCTAATCACACTAAAGCGATAAGTTATCAACCTCTAAGCTTTGGAAGGGTCAAGGATGGGTCTGATCATCCCATTAGTATTTGAATGGGAGAAAAAACATGGTTGGAGGATGACAGAACCTCCAAAAAAGACAAAGGCCAGAGCTCTGGACACATCACTTCGGTTAACAGCCTCAAGGGAATAATCCCGATACGCAGCAGGTGAAGGCTACACCGTGAAACACTTGATTCACTGATGCCAGATTTGCCAATTGTCTGGCAATCCGTGGTAATCACTCGCACAGCGCTCGACATGGGGGGAAGTCACAGCCCGCTAACCTACAAATGTGCATTCTTTCCCTTCCATTACCTACGTTGCTCTCCCCTGAGCCCCTGTGCACTGAGATGGGCCAGAATCCCAACCTCCAGGGGCTCTCTGCTAGTGGCAGCCAGCCTCATGCTGTGGCTAGTGTACGCAAAGCACAGGGGCACATCGGCCGGAGGGGCAACACATTAAAAATGGTAGGGAGGAGGGAGCAGAAATGCAAATGCATGAACCCTGCAGCCAAAAGGGGAACATCCAAAGGGTAGTTCTGCACTGGAACGGAAACATTCCCTTGCCCCACTTAGGTGGTTGAATCAGTGGCCGGGGAAGGAGAAAGATGCAAAGCAAGGAGAGGGTAAGCAAAGGGATGCTCCCATAGCGAAGGAGAGACGGAGAAAAGGATGGAAGCATGCGGGACAGACACATCCTGGGCAGACGAGTGCAAAGAGGCAGAGGAGTTCATATATATATGTATGTGAAGTGCCAGAAACGCCAATGACCAAGTCACTCCAAACCATCTCCTCTCATGGCTGGCACGTTTCTTCCCCCCGCATCCTCAGTACAGAGAACTTGAGCCATCTCACCGTTTTCTGGGCGTCATACATCAGGCTCCGGTAAAGCTGGGCGAACTGGCTGTACGTTATATCCCCGTTCCTCTGCTCCACATCCTGCAGCCAAGAGGAGCAGAAATATGACAGCGGCTGTGATCACCCGAGACACCACACCGTTCGTGGCCTGGACAGCCTTCCCTGCACTGGGGCTTGCTGCAGAGGCATGGGGTCCCTGCAGGGAGGGCAAAGCGAATGCTTGGCCCAACTGTGCCCACTGTCCTTTCGTTCATGCGCTACAACCAGGAGGGCCACCGCGGCACCACACAGGGTCTAGAAACATGTTTCAGAAACCGATCTCTCAGATCTGGGTTTCTGCCGGCAAGCATCACCAAGGGCTGGGTCTCACCGATACCTCTGCCTGCAGAAGGCACAGGGTGTGAACTCTCTGATCGATGCAGAATATGCCTACTGCTGTAGCAGCATGCCAGACGCTCTGCCTCCAAGCTCACACCCTCCCCCACAGCTTACAAGCTGGAGCGGGAGGAGACTCAGACATATTCTGCTCCCTGTGGGTACCGGGAGATCTGCAAAGCAAAGAGTTCAGCGCAGTAAAAGCACTGCTGCTCCCGGGCGGGAGGCTACGGGGAGGGAAGCAGCAGTCTTCATAGGACATTCAAACCCCAGCGAGTGAGAAACAAATGGAGTCTTCACACATCAGCCATGCACTAAAGAGCAGGGTCATCTCGTGACTAGGGTAGGGGGCTGAGATTGCAGAACTCCTGGGTTCTATTCCCCGTCTCCGCCACCGACTTCTTGCGGCTGCAGGTAAGTCACTTTCACCTCCCCATGCCCCAGCTCCTCTATCTACAAAATGGGGTTCATGCTGGCTTATTTCACAGTGGTCTTGTGAGGTGTAACAATTTCACGTGTGCTTCGAGATCCTCAGGTGGCATCGTTTAGAACTGCCTGCCAATCGCATGGGTGGCAGAGCCTGCAGGGGCGCAGTGGCCCTGGGACAGGAGTGGATCAAGCTCCATCATCCCAGATGACCATTGCCCTGCCCCCACTAACGCGGCATGTTTGCAAGCTGCCCACGACCCGGCCATCCCTGGTTCCATGGTGACCTGACGTAGCCAGCTGCCGGATCAGCTCAGTGTTTGCACAAGGCTGCAGGGTCAGGCAGCAGCCTGCTGGGCTGAACTTCTCTTCTCGTGCAGCGCTTGGGTCAGCCAGGACAGGATGTGTGACAGGCGGCATGGGGATGTGCACCCCCACCTCTGAGCATGGGAGCATCTCAGGGAGCAGGGACCACAAAAACGTGGGAAAGATCAGAGAGCAATAAACACCAGCTGGTGAGGAGGGGCCTAAGAAGGGTAGGACAGAAAATCGAACTGGCCACATAGGGGCCAAGGAGTGGCATGAACAGGGATTTGGCCCCAATTCATTCACTGCAAGAGGGCTGGGAAGCCTGGCACTCAGACGTGCACAGCGTTATAGTCACAGGTGAGGCTGGTTTAAAACCAGGCAAAAGGCTGCCGCGGGTCCAGAGACAGGTGTTTAGCAAGGCAAGAGACCCTTTATCGCTTTGCTACACACCAGTCTCTGGATCCTTGGGTTTCGAGCGGGGATGGGGAGAAGGATTGTGACCGGTCAGGGTAAAGCCCGAGCACTCACCGTTAATCTCTCCCGCAGGAACCGCATGTTTGGGACTCGGTAGTTGACCTGGGACAGCATGTTTTTCAAATCCTTCGCTGAAATCCTAGCTCAACAGAGGAAGGAGGGGAACACACACAGTTAGAGACTCTGCTTTCATGGAATGAAGAGCCCAAACCTCAAAGCTCTGCCCATAAAGCAGAACGTTTCCATAGGGGAGCAAGGAGAAGTAACCATCCAAAATACCCCAAGCTGGCATCAATCATCTACACGTTAAAAATGGTAGGGAGGAGGGAGCAGAAGTGCAAATGCATGAACCCTGCAGCCATAATAAGGGGAACATCCACAGGGTAGTTCTGCACTGGAACGGAAACATTCCCTTGCCCCACTTAGGTGGTTGTATCAGTGGCCGGGAAAGGAGAAAGATGCAAAGCAAGGAGAGGGTAAGCAAAGGGACGCTCCCATAGCGAAGGAGAGAGGGAGAAAAGGGTGGAAGCATGCGGGACAGACATGTCCTGGGCAGATGAGTGCCTGGCAGGAAACCGGGGACGGTCCTCAGGGTAGATTGAAGAGAAGATCCGTAACCATATAAGCTTTCATGCCCACACAGTGCAGTGAGCCCCTAAAGCTGGAAACGGGATATGGCATACTGAAGGGGCCATTGCAGGAGGCTGTATTGTTCCCTAGATTTGAATTACCTGGAGCTACTCAGAGAATTGAAGGCCAGAAGGGAGCATCACAATCATCTAGTCTGACCTCCTGCACATTGCAGGCCACAGAACCTCACCCACCCACTTCTGTAATAGACCCATAACCTCTGGCTGCATTACTGACGTCCTCGCATCATGATTTAAAGACGTCAAGTTACAGAGAATCCACCATTTACTCAAATTCAAACCAGCAAGTGACCCTTGCCCCACACTGCAGAAGCAGGCGAATAACCCCCAGGTCTCTGTCAATCTGACCTGCAGGAAAATTCTTCCCAACCCCAAATATGGCAGTTAGTCTTAGAGCAATGGGTGAGACCCACCAGCCAGACACCTGGTAAAGAATTTTCTATAGTAACTCAGAGCCCTCCTTGAATAGTGTCTCATATCTGGGCATTGGAGATATTTGCTAATAGCAATCACGGATGGGCCATTCTAGACAACCTCATCATACCATCCACTCCATAAACTTATCAGTCTTGAAACAAGTTTACATATAAAATTATGGGGTCTAAATTAGCTGTTACCACTCAAGAAAGATCTTGGAGTCATTGTGGATAGTTCTCTGAAAACATCCACTCAAAGTGCAGTGGCAGTCAAAAAAGTGAACAGAATGTTGGGAATCATTAAGAAAGGGATAGACAATAAGACAGAAAATATCATATTGCCTCTATGTAAATCCATGGTATGCCCACATCTTGAATACTGCATGCAGATGTGGTTGCCCCATCTCAAAAAAAGATGTATTGGAATTGGAAAAGGTTCAGAAAAGGGCAACAAAAATTATTAGGGGTATGGAATGGCTTCAATATGAAGAGAGATTAATAAGACTTGGACTTTTCAGCTTGGAAAAGAGATGATTAAGGGGGGATATGAGAGAGGTCTATAAAATCATGACTGGTGTGGAGAAATAAGGAAGAGTTATTTACTCCTTCTCATAACACAAGAACTAGGGGTCACCAAATGAAATTAATAGGCAGCAGGTTTAAAACAAACAAAAGAAAATATTTCTTCACACAATGTACAATCAACCCTGTGGAACTCCTTGCCAGAGTATGTTGTGAAAGCCAAGACTATAACAGGGTTCAAAAAAGAACTAGATAAGTTTATGGAGGATAGGTCCATCAATGGCTATTAGCCAAGATAGACAGGGATGGTGTCCCCTCACCTCTGTTTGCCAGAAGCTGGGAATGGGCGAGAGGGGATGGATCACTTGATGATTACCTGTTATGTTCATTCCCTCTGAAGCACCTGGCATTGGCCACTGTTGGAAGATAGGATACTGGGCTAGACGGACCTTTGGTCTGACCCAATATGGCTGTTCTTACATTAGGTTTTTTTGCCCCCACTATTCCCCTTGGAAGGCTGTTCCAAAACATCACTCCTCTGATGGTTAGAAACCTTCATCTAATTTCAAGCCTAAACTTATTGATGGCCAATTTATACTCATTTGTTTTTGTGCCAACATTGGCCCTTAATTTAAACAACTCCTCTCCCTCCCTGGTGTTTATCTCTCTGATGTGTTTATAGAGAGCAATCATATCTTCCCTGAGCCTTCATTTTGTTAGGCTAAATAAGCTAAGCTATTTAAGTCTCCTCTCATATGGTAGGTTCTCCAACCCTCAGATCATCCTAGTAGCCCTTCTCTGTATCTGTCCAGTATGAATTCATCTTTCTTAAACATGGGAGACCAGAACTGCACACAGCATTCCAAATGAGGTCGCACCAGTGCCTTGTACAATGGTATTAATGCTTCCCTATCTCCACTGGAATACCTCACCTGACGCATCCCAGGATTGCATTAGCCTTTTTCACAAACCTATCACACAGGTGGCTCACAGTCATCCTGTGATTGACCAACACACTCAGGTCTTTCTCCTCCTCTGCCATTTCCAATTGATAAGTCCCAAGGTTATAGCAAAAATTCTTGTTGTTATCCCCTAAGTGCATAACCTTACACTATTAAATTTCATCCTATGGGGCTATCAGGGTAATAGTACAGATGGGCAGGCTATGGTGGCTTCAGTAGGTTTGGATCACTGTGTCTTCTGATTCTGACGGGGCAGTGGCCTAGTGCCTAACAGAGACTAAGGACTAGACTAGCTGAGAGTTGGAGGAAACAGCCCAGTGAAATGAGTTGGGAAGGCTTGGGCCTATGAGCCAAGAGTATGTACGAACAGGTAGGTGTGGCATCAGCAAGCCAGGTGTGCACCACGCTCCCGCCTAGGTCAATGGAAGTCCCACACAAAGAAGGGCTTGCAGGGTTGGGCCTACAACTGCCCGTGCAATTACTCCAGGAACAACCTACGTGCCTCAGCCAAAAAGAAAAAACAAGCTGGCATTCAGTATTTGTCCTTCAGGCAATGCAAAGTCACAGTGTGATGATTCAAACCTCCCACTGAACCCGGGTGATCCCCGGGGGGAAGTGACTAGGCTGGGTGGCAACTCTAGAGAGAGAGACGGCACAAGTGGGCGTTGTGAACAGCACAAGCGGGAACTGCCAGAACACAGTTTGGTATCATTTTCCAGCTGAGTCTGATGACACTACTAGCAAGGAGACCCTGTTGGTCTGGGGGAGACCGGGCATGGACGCCCACAGAACAGTGATGTGCAGAGACAGCTCATGTCTGCCAGGAAGCCAGAAGGGAAGCCCGTGTGCCTCGTTCGCAGGCGCCCTTCAGCACCAGGCCCAAAGCGTTGCTAACCTGGGCGCCGTCTACCCAGCTGGGAGGACACTCTTCTGTTCACAGGACAGAGAGTGAGAGTCAGATCATTCTGCAGAAAAAGGCAGCAGGCCCAACACACAGCCCCAGCCCTCCCCACCCTCCCCCTTCGAGCAGCCAAATAACTGCAGAGCCAGCGATGCGGAGTCACCCAGAAAGCTGGATCAATAACATCACCTCCCCTACCAGGAGAAGGTTAGTCCTAATGGCCGGTGCTTAATTTGTAATGAAAGAGTTGTCAGGGCTCAAGCAATTAGGTGCAGGGGCTTATGAATTTTTTTACTTTCATAACTGATGCGGCAAGCCCAGAGGTGCCAGGCTCTGAACTTCCAAGCCCAGAGGTGCCAGGCTCTGAACTTCCAAGCCCAGAGGTGCCAGGCTCTGAACTTCCAAGCCCAGAGGTGCTGGGGCTCTTAACTGCCAAGCCCTGGCACAAATTAAGCACGGGTAATCGCACAAACCCAGCTTCCTCTGGAAAGAGAGTGCGACAAAGATGGGGAACAAACGTATTTAATGGAGCTATGCAAGGTCTTGGGCAAGCCAGAGAGAAGGCCTGCACGCCCAGAAAACAGCTACCAGGGCCTCGGGAGGCCCGGGATTCAGCGTGCATCTGAGATGGTAGCACGGGGTCAGACAGGGAAGGGATTGCAAGGGAGCGCAGTGCCAAACGCTGGAGGATGGAGCACACACAGTGGCTGGATCAATGCCACCTGTGACTCCTATTTTGGGATCAGCCACAGGAAATGAATCACAATAGAGGAGCCACAGGATGGGGGAGGGTGGGGGGAGACAAGGGAGATTGTTCCTGTGTCATCATCCCGCCATTTGTTTGTCAGCTGCTTTTACCTTCCCTGCCATCCCCTCTGCGGGAAGCAGCGGGCCCTCTCTGTTCCCATCTGGGGATCCCCTGTGTTTTGCAGCTGTCCATCTTTGAGGCTCTGTACTGTGGCCAAGGTCTAGTCAGGATACCCTTTGGAGACTGTTGATGCAGATCCTTAAAGTGGCCGTAGGGGTCACTGTTGAGCACGGCAAGGTGCTCATCCCTCTCCTCCTCCTCTCCTGCCTGCCCTGTGCAGAGCAGGGCACGTAGGGTTGCCAACTTTCTACTCGCACAAAACCAAACGCCCTTGCCGCGCCCCTGCCCCTCCTCTGAGGCCCCGCCCCCACTCACTCCATCCCCCCTCCCTCTGTCGCTCGCTCTCCCCACCGTCACTCACTCATTCATTTTCACCAAGCTGGCTCAGGTGGTTGGAGTGCGGGAGGGGGTGAGGGCTCTGGGGTGGGGCCAGAAAAGAGGAGTTCAGGGTGCAGGAGGGGGATCCGGGCTGAGGCAGTGAGTTAGGATGTGGGAGGGAGTGAAGGCTCTAGGGTGGGGCCAGAAATGAGGGGTTCAGAATTCCAGAGGGAGCACCGGGCTGGGGTGTGTGTGTGGAGGTGTGAGGGTTCCAGCTGGGGGTGCAGGCTAGGGGGTGGAGCTGAGGCAGGGGGTTGGGGTGTGGGAGGGGTAGGGGCTCTGGGCTGAGGCAGGGGGTTGGGGTATGGGAGGGGTAAGGGTAGGGATTCTGGGTGTGGGTTCTGGGGTAGGGCCAGATATGAGGGATTTAGGGTGCGGGAGGGGGCTCCGGGCTGGGGCAGGGGATTGAGATGTGTGTGTGGGGTCCAGCTCCAGGCTCTGGTGTGGGGCCAGGGATGAGGGATTTGGGGTGCAGGAAGGGGCTCCAGGCTGGGGCAGGGGGTTGGAACAGAGAGGGTGAGGGCTCTGGCTGGGGGTGTGGGCTTTGGGGCAGGGCTGGGGATGAGGGGTTTGGGGTGCGGGCTCCGGGCTGGGACTGAGGGGTTCGGTGGGTGGGTGGGGGATCAGGGCTGGGACAGGGGTCTGAGGGCTCCAACTGGGGGTGCGGGTTCTGGGGTGGGGGTGAGGATGAGGATGAGGGGTTTGGGGTACGGGAGAGGGCTCCAGGCTGGGACCGAAGGGTTCGTAGAGCAGGATGGGGATCAGGGCACAGGGTTGGGACATAGGAGGGGGACAGGGGTGCAGGCTCCAGGCGGCCCTTACCGGAGGCAGCTCCCAGAAGCAGCGGCATGTCCCCACTCTGGCTCCTAGACAAAGGCGCGGCCAAGCAGCTCTGCGCATTTCCCCGTCCACAGGCGCTGCCCCCCGCAGCTCCCATTGGCTGCGGTTCCCAGCCAATGGGAGTTGTGGAGCTGGCACTAGGGACAGGGGCACTGTGCGGAGCCTCCTATCTGCCTTTATAACTAGGAGCTGGAGGGGGGACATGCCACTGCTTCCAGGAGCTGCAGGGAGCCTGCCTTAGCCCCACTGCGCCGCCAGTTGGACTTTTAACAGCCCGGTCAGCAGTGCTGACTGGAGCTGCCAGGGTCCCTTTTTGACTGGGCGTTCCAGTCGAAAACCGGACACCTGGCTACCCTAAGGGCACGACTTGTGCTAGGGGATCCCTTGCCACCAGCTCAGCATTGAACCACATTGCTCCAACCAGGGTGTGACTTTCCCTGCAGAGCTTTCTCCACAAGCATCCCAGCCCACCCATCACATCACATGCTTGTTGCATCCTAGGTCCAAGAAACAGGGACAATCAGCTGGCCTCACTCAGAACAGCAAGAGGAAGAGGAGAGGAATGGGACATCCAGCAGAACACCTAAGAATGAAGTCGCAGGAAGCAGCTGTCACAAGCTAGAACCATGACCCAAAGCCATCGGATTACAGGACAGACCACAAAGAAGGTGAGCCCCGACCTGCCGCTCCACATTAGCGCTAATACATGATGTGCACTTTATGAAGAGATGTGTGCATGGGATGGGGAGGGTGTAAGAAAAAACCTATCCCTATGTAGCAGTGGCATTAGCCTTCACCTCTAGCAACAAGGGTTCCAGCTCCCAAGGGGACATGAACCTGGTTCTCACTCACAGGGGGCATCCTGTCTCTATCTTCCAACAAGACACCACTTCATTTCTAAAGCAAGGCAAAGGGCTGGAAGCGCCTGGGATTGAGTGGGTCAGGACTGAGGGGCAGATCTGGGTGTGTGGGGCCCAGGACTGGACCAGTAAGAGACACAGCAGTTGAGGATGAAGGGGCAGGGGCAGAGCTAGGAGACTAGGCACCCAGGACCGGAGTATCAGGAGGTGCTGTGGTCACAAGTGAGATGCATCAACGGGACAGGGCCAGTGGGTGGTGTTACAGGACTGCAGGGTACATTGGCAGAGCTATTCTGGGGAAGCTTTCAGAGCTCCAGCTCCTACCATGTGGGACTCTAGCCAGGGCTCTTACACCCTCACTTTCATATACAATAAATACACCCACATGGGAAAGACTAAAGTTTATCCAATTACTGTACCACAGGCACTGAGCCAGGCAGCTCTCTTACTTGGGAGAGAGATAAGATCTGAAACCCACCAGTCAGAGGCGGAGACAAGCTCTTCATAGATCTTTAAATATTTGCTCTAACTGGCACAGTCTGTCTTTTTCCAGCCTCCCCACTCTCATTTTCCATGATGCATGCATGAGAAACAGATGATGTGTGTATGTGTTTGCTTTCCATTCCCTCCCCACTATATATATATATATATATATATATATATATATATATATATATACACACACACACATACATACATACACACACACACACACACACACTTCACACCCACCCACCGTGCACCCTGCCAATGGAGAACTTAGCAGAAATTTCTCCCCGCCACGAGGGCCCTCTGCATAGCCAGAGACTCCCAAAGAGCTCACAGAGAGAGAGAGGACAAGAGACACAGCACACTCAGCATGAATCCCAGCCTGTTATAATCCATGGCAGCTGGGAGCCAGCCCACATGCCTATACAACAAACTCTAATTCTCTGAGCAGGCCATTCTCAGAGCCCAGGGAAGAACCCAGCTGTCTTGACCCACAGGACTGGGATGATAAACAGGCACGGTAAGGACTGTGTCACAAGATACTTATCAACCGCACTCCCCCGCCCCCAAGCAATAGTCATCAGTCACTAGATCACACGTGGACTTGGTGCTACAGCACTGCCCATGCTCTCAGATCCTTGTGCAAGCCAGCCTTGGTGAGGTCCTTGGGAGCAAAGGCAAACAGCTTTGGGAAACAAGCCAGAAGTCTGAGCCCAACCTGCAGACAGCCAAACTGGCCCCTTTTAAAACTGGGGCTTGGAAGCCACGGCTGGCCCCTGCCCACACACCTCCTGCAGCCACTGGGACTTGGAAGTGACCAGTTCAGTGAGACACACTCACAGCTCGAACTGTAGACCCAGATTGCCCCCATGTTGGGAAAAGCCTGCGCAGTGGGTAGGGGACTCCAAGAGGTTTCATTTGCATTATTCCCCCAGTATGCAGAGAGGGCAGGAGAGTCAAATCTCCAAGCCAGCATGCCTTGGGGATCAACAAGAGGTTGGTGCCATCCTTGTTTCCTCACTGGCTCCAGGGCTGCTTCCCCCTCCCCGCCCCCAGCTCCATGCCAGGATGTAGTCCCAGCACCTGGCCCGCAACTTTCCCTCAGCAGGGATAGGAGGGGGAAAAGCAATAATAGGGAGGAGGTGGTGTGCCTTGAAGTTCATACTGACTAATGACCTTCTCACACTCCCAGCCTCACAGAAGGGCTTCAACAGGCCCCAAGGAAAGGGGGAAAGTGAGCCAGCACTCCCTGCACCCCCAGAACTGGGGATCCATAGGGCCTTTGACCCCCTTCTGCTCACAAAGGGCCACACCGATTACAGCTGGAGAGGTCTAGCAGCCCATGGCTGTTATTTCAGATATAGTAAGTCTCCTGGCCTGTCCAACTAGCGCACACAGTTCCTTCTGCAGATCTGCGGAGCATGTGATGGATAGTCAAGGCAGCGAGAGTGCGAGCATATGTACGGGCTCTGGAGCTGGAAATGTGATACCCAGTCTGCCCTGCTCACTGCATAACAGCCACCCAGCTAATTAGCTAATGTGCCCACACAGTCTCCATGCACAGCAGCCAGTGCAGACTGACATTCAGAGGGGAACTCCTCCCCCCCACTCTAATAATTCTCTCAGATTTGTGATCAGCCAAATGCTGACTCACAAAGCCCAAGCTAGTCAGTTTTAGATGATGATTTGCTGGCAGAGAACCTGTCTGTGCCTGACAACATGCTGGTGCTGATCTACTCACCAGGGAGAGGGATGCAGAGAGTCCCTTGATAGTATAACAGGAAAGGATTGATTTAATCCAGTTAAAACCCCTCTTCAGCTACCCTCCAGAGATGCAACTCACAGACAACCAGTCTTAAGGGCCTGCAGTTTGATGCTCAGGCTCCAGTGATTAGGTCAGGAAATGGAACCCAGTAATTATCTATTATTTCCAGACCTCACTGGGTGAGCCAAGAGCCCTATGTCTGCGAGGTTACTGCTTTCCAACGTGGGAGGGAAAACCGAAAAGGATTAACCCTACCCCCAGAAGAGGTGGGACATGACTGACAGGGAAAGGGAAGCCTGCAAGGGTATCATCCTCTCACCAAGAGAGGAGGTTTCCACGCAAGGTTTTTGTTTAGCTGGTTCACTGCAGCATCTTCAAGACTACTTGTTCCAATGGAACATTAGCAGGAGTGGATGGCGACAGAGGAGGGTGGCTTTGCAGCACAGACAGTTGCGACGTCTAAGAGGAAAAAAGGAACCCACCACACCACAATGAGACGTGCCAAGCATTCCCCTCACTGCTTGTGGCAGGAGGAACCAGCTTAGATATGGATTTTATGTACTGTGTTATTAATTACATTAAGGTGCCTAGAGCCTTGGACGGATGTTTTATTATTTTACATCTCAACACAGAAAATACACTGGGTTTTCGGCTTTTTAAGGTATTTATACATAGGTGCAATCAGAGCAAAACTTGAAACACCCATCCCAAACTTCTCTGTAACCTGACACTGTCATTTCACCCCAAAGGGAGCAATTTCTCATAACCACAGCAAAGCGGTGTTTTCTGGATTGTATTTAGAAAAGAAAAAAAAAACTAACATCCTCCCCCCACTAAAAACAGTGACCAAATAACCCTGAACAGCCATTGTGTGTGTGTATATTTGTGAGATGCACACAAACACGCCCTTGGCCGGACTCGGGGAGGGGGTTTGTCCT
Source organism: Chrysemys picta bellii (assembly GCF_011386835.1). Taxonomy (NCBI): domain Eukaryota; kingdom Metazoa; phylum Chordata; order Testudines; family Emydidae; genus Chrysemys; species Chrysemys picta. The sequence goes on along the minus strand of NC_088803.1, from coordinate 34,612,490 downwards.
ACAGCACCTGCAACAGAGGGTTGGGGGGGGGGAATCATATACACACCATTGGTTTTAAAAGTGTTGGTATAAAACTAGGTCCTGCATGTGCAGTTGGTTACACACCTGCTTAACTGTAGACATGCAAGTAGCCCCACTGAAGTTGACGGGACTGCCCACGTGTATGTGACTAAATACATGCCTGTTTGAAAGACGGGGTCTCTAGTAAGTGGTGGTGATGGGGATGTTATTTTCCAGCTTCCAAGAACCTGCTACAATGGACAGTTGGTTTGTTGCTGATTTTTAAAGAACATTATTTTAAAAACACAGCTCACTGCTCCCTTCTTAAAAGCCATTTCCAGGTTCAAAACCATGGATGATCCCAGCTCCACTGAAACAAATGTTACAACTCCCCACTGAGGCCAGATTTCATCCCATACTTTTTAACTCCCCACAACCTCTCCAACCATTTTACCAAAAGTACGTAAGATTGTTATAAAACAGAAGCAACTAAAAACCTCATTTACTTTCACTCTTCATGCGCCTGGCTTAACATTTTGCGCCTCTCACAACTTGGACAACAGAAGGAGATTAGTCACTTTCACATTTTGCTTTTAGTCAATTTCATTTGAAGGCTCTAGTGTCTTGCCTGATGCTACCACTGGCAAGCACTGAAGGAGAAAGTTTATTTTCTTCACTTCATTTCAAATGCCTTGGAGAGATTATACATTTAAAGAATGCTAGCAATGTGTCTTCTGGGTTTTGGATACAGAAAGAATTCGGGTGGCTTCTGGGTGGAGGGAAGGGTCAGGGTGTGCGTGTACGTACGCACATGTAAGTACACAAAATCCAAATTTTATGCCACATTTTATCTGATGGTCTCTTTAAAGCAGCTGTGTGTGTGACTGGAGCCGTTGAAATAAGGGCCATGTTTTCATCTCTCTTTAATCTAGCCTCCAAATCTGTACCTCTACGTCTGCACCTGTTTTGCATCTACACATTGAACTGCTGAGCACCCAAACATCCAATTTTCATGCACAGAGGCCAGCTAAACATGCAAAAGATATAGCTGGCATTTAGATTTGGAGGCCTGAGCCTGGTAATTTGGCTCTTACCCTCTCATACAAAGAGAAGCCCCATTAGCCCTCACCTTAACAAGGACTCTGTTTAAATGAGCCAATCAGTTGTATCTTTGCTCCCCCCCTCCCCAGCCCCCAAGAACACACAAGGAGAGGGGAAACAGGAAAACAGAGTTTTAAAATATTTAAAAAACAAGTAACAATTACAGAGGTCCATTAAATGCATTAGCCTGCTGGAACATACTAAAGACAACACTTCTGTTCCTCTCTGCTGCACAAGCATTAATCACCTCTCCAGTCCTCTAAGTGGCACATTCAGAATGGACAAGGCAACACTCTCACCATGCCATGATACACGGACAGAAGTCCATCCGGATCCAAGCAACATGAAGCACTCCCCTCCCTCTCTCATACATGCTCTGCCCTGTATTTTGGCCAGGTTTGATTACACCCAGGCTGCTTGAGTTCAGAGGCCTGTTTCTGCCCAGAGCCAGCACTGGGTCAGAATGAGCTGCAGCTGAAAAACAGACTCACAAACTGCAGAAGGGAGAGTGGGCGATCACAACAGAGGTGGCAGGCTCTCCCCTGGCAGGGCACAGATCAGCAGGGGATGTGAAATGTCAGAGGACAACGGATGCCCCCAAGGGATCTGTTCATACCACTGGTTTCCCACTAAATTCAGAGTCAAGGATTGGTTCTGGTATTCAAGGCCTTCCGTGAAAACAGCCCGTGATACCTCACCATGATACAAACCCACCTGTCACATTCCCAGGACAGCTACATGCCACAAAGCAAAAGCAAAGCTCACGAACACGGGAGAGACGTTCCCGGGCTGCTGTGTCATGAGCGTGGCAGTGGCTTCCTGCAGGGATTAGAGTAACAAGCCTTAGGATGGAACGTGGAACTTGCTGGCCTTCCCGCCATACAACACAATCAGCAGAACGGCGAAAGGACAAACAGGAGACGTTTTGGAATATTTAATCCCAGTCACCATGGCAATAAGCATGGCATTAATGCCTAGATAAATAAAGGGGGCAGATATAACCCTTTGGCAGATGGAGTCCAGCAGGTTTCTTATTGTAATCTGAGGACACACACTGCTGCATGAGCAATGCCTCCACAGCCTTCCCCCGCAGCCCCTTCTCTCACTGTTCAGCGGTAATGGACGAATGTTTCACATCTCAAGGGGAAAGGCACTTACAAAAAAAAAAAAAAATCAATAGTGAAAGGTTAATGTGCTCTGTTAACATCACTAAGGAGAACCATGTCATGGAAAATGAAAGGAGGAAGGCAACAGTGCCCTAAGAGGAGACGGCTGCTGACTCTGGTGTGGAGGGCAGTCTGAACAAGAACACGGTACCCATTTAAATTCATGTCAGCAGTGGCGGAGTTCAGAGGGCAGAGCTCCTCACTGGATGAAATTCACCTTTGTGCACAAATCTACACACCACTGAAATCCCAGCGGAGCTTATACGGGGCCCAGACCTCAGACCAGCCCTCCTCATGGTAGGGGAGAGGGAGTCCCACCAAGAGACCTCAACCAGGATGGGACCGGCACAAACACACTGTCAGTGGTGCAGTCCATGCCCCAAAGAGCTCACAGTCTAAAAGACAAGACAAATGGGTGAGAAACAAGAGGGTGATGGGGGTTGAGGGGTGGGGAAAGTAACACAAATAAAAGGTTTTAGCACCGATTGGGCTGTTGCTGCTGTATATTGCTTTGCACGATATGGTTCTTTGAGCACACACAATTGGGGCTCCATGGCTCAGTTTACCCTGCTGGTTCCCAGGAGACCCCAATACCCTGGTGTTTTGAATTCCTAACTGCAGGGAACGGGTCATAAGAACATAAGAATGGCCCTAGTGGGTCAGACCAAGGGTCCATCTAGCCCAGTATCCTATCTTCCAACAGTGGCCAGTGCCAGGTGCCCAAAGGTAATGAACAGAACAGGTCATCATCCAGCGATCCATCCCGTCGCTCATTCCCAGCTTCTGGCAAACAGAGGTGAGGGGACACCATTCCTGCCCATCCTGGCTAATAGCCATTGATGGACCTATTCTCCAGGAATTTATCTAGTTCTTTTTTGAACCCTGATATGGTCTTGGCCTTCACAACATCCTCTGGCAAAGAGTTCCACAGGGTCAATAGAAAACCAAAAAAACTGTTTACATGGAGTATTTCAAATAACCATGAAAAGATTTAGACTCCTCTTAGGGTATATAAAGCCTCTTAAAAAAAACCCACACAGCTTACGCTTTGGACTTCAGCTAAAACTGACAAAGCCCTTTAAAAGGCAGAGGGAAACACCAATACACTAAACCCGTATGTTATCAGTGTTACAAATTAGGAGCCTGATTCTACAAGCCTAGCTCAGATGAGCAAGGTTCACTCAGATCAGCAAGCCCCACTTCAACAGAATTGCTCACCAGGGTAAGAGCTGCAAGACTGTGTCTTAGGGCTTGTCTACACCAAGGTTTCGTTCGAAATGAACTGGGTGTGAATCTACCCCACACTAGCCTGCCTTGAAATGAATGGTCCCTGTGGACCCTGCTGATGCATTCATAATTCCTTAGTGAGCTTTGAGCTAGTCCCATGCCAAAGCAGGGAAGATCAAAGCTCACTAAGGAACTGTTAATGTGCTATCGGCAAGATCCACACGGACAGTTAGTGCACCGCAGGCTAGTGCAAGGTAAATTTACACCCCAGCTTGACACCAACTAAATGTGTTTCAGAGTAGCAGCCGTGTTAGTCTGTATCCGCAAAAAGAACAGGAGTACTTGTGGCACCTTAGAGACTAACAAATTTATTAGCGCATAAGCTTTCGTGGACTACAGCCCACTTCTTCGGATGCATATAAGAAGTGGGCTGTAGCCCACGAAAGCTTACGCTCTAATAAATTTGTTAGTCTATAAGGTGCCTAACTAAATGTGTGTGTAGCCAAGCCCTTAGTTTTGATCTTTAGACGGAGGGACAGCACCAGTAGGTGCTCAAATGCCCTTATTACACGTTTGGTTCCTAAATGCATTTCACAGTTTATGCCAAGTGAGGAGCGCCTGAGACGTCTTCAATTTTGAAACTTTAGGACTGAGTAAAACAGGCCAAACTTTTCTAAATACGTAAATCTGTGTAAACAAGAGCTCCTCTCTCTTTACCTGTCTTCTCGGTTGCGATCCAGCGAGTAGAACTGCTTCCGGAGCCACCTAAAAGGAAACACACACGGTCGTTTTACTACATAAATCTTGATTGCTCGGTATCCAACATTCTCTCCAGGCCTAATTCTGCCAGGTACTGATTTGTCCTCAACTCCCTTTGGTGTCATCCCCCCGCACTCATCAGAATGCCTGGCTGCACCCCTGTGAAGCAGGTTAGTTTCTTGTTGCAGACCTGTGTTCTGACATTTTTTATGCACCCAGAACCCCTACTGCATGCAGGATCAGGTTCATCCTGATCATGGAGCAAGAGGAGGATCACTACCACAGCAGGTCAATGCAATGAAACCTTTTGCTTAGGGAGCCCTGGGCTCAAACCCTTTGTGGTTCATAAGTGGAATGAGGTGGGCCTCTCTCAGCCTAAGCTCTAAGTGGCTCCTTCCTCAGATCCCAGAAGCTCCCGCACAATTGGCAGGTTTGCTGAGGTGACTCAGCACAAAAGCATGCCTGGAAGAGGTGATGCTACCAGTGAGGATTCGGATGCCTTGGCAGAGCAGGGTGGGATTGCAGGGATGCTGCAAGAAAGGACAAGACAGACAGCCGTCTGGGCGCAGACCATGGTGTCAGGAGCCACAGAGAAATGGAGGAGGGCGAGGACTGAAGTGCATTGGCGGAGAAGGGCTCTGAGGACAAACTGCACCAAAGCAATGACGCTGCTGCCAAGTCAGGTGCTTGAGCAGAGCGGTGAGGGGGAAGCCAGCAGAGCGGCTGCCTGCCCTGTGCCCGCCTTGGTGTCATTAGCTCCTCACCTCCCTGATGCTCGCCTTACCTTTCGATTTGCAGGGGGGTGGGGGCTCGGAGAGTGTCTCCCACCAGCCAGTTTAACCCTTTGATCCACATGTTGACTTCATCCTCGGATGTGGCTGTGAAAATAAAGAACAGGGCCCATGAAGGAACGAGGCAGCCGCACTGACCCTGGCTTCCATGGAGGAAGCCCCGGCACAGCTGCAGCATGGCAGGAGGAAGTGGATCCAGCCAGGCCAGGGGCCTAAACATCACCACAAGGTGGATCCGTGTCAACCCCTCTTTCACCATCCATTGCCTAATATAAAAAAATACAGCACCCCTGTCTGTTCTCCCCTCCAATGCCCATCCCTTCCCTGCACTGTCAGTAACTCCCACCTTGCTGATCTCTGATCCTCTCCTGCTCCCCATAATGTCTCCCTCAGACAGCAGTTCTCCCAGTGAGATTGTCTCCGGCCATCAGCTCTCACTACTAAGCTCTCACCCACATCTCTCTCAATACACATGACTGGTCGGTTCCTATTCACCTCCATACTCAGCGATCTAAGCCACCTCGCTGACAAGGCCCTGGGGTTTCTTGGAGCCTGTTTGTTTTCAAGGAGCGAATTTCAGCTGCTCTTCAGACACAAGCAACAGCTATTTTTAGAATGTGCGCGGATTTCTTTTTAACCTCCCCATTGTTTGCTGTATCCTCTTTGAAGCTAGAAAATAACATCTCTCTCCCTGTGCGTTCCAGCAATCGCCGTGTAGAAGACACCGTTGTGTTGCATATGCAGAAGCCTGCACGGCTGCCCACCAAGGCAGGAGAAAGATGCACCGATTTAACGTAAATTGGTTTGTAAACCGATAGAGAAATCAGTGCCGAAGGCTGTTTAGAGTGGCTTGTCTCAGTTTTAGTTTAAACCTGTTCCTAACTGACCTACGCTAATCTGAAACAAGCCACCCTTAAACCGAAATAAGAACGTCTACACTACCTTTGGCACTGATCTTAAGTTAAATGCCCCGAGGAGCATGCAATCAAAATGACCTTGCAAAGGCAAAGCTAACGGAGGGGACTGCCTACCTTGCAGGCTGAGAGTTTTCAGCCTGAACTCCATTCCATAGAGGACGACGAAACAGTGAGACGGGTCTGACCGGAAAGAGGGATCCTCCTGGTATCGGTCAAAATCTCGGGAATTATTTCCTGGACGAATCTCTTGGATTTCACGAATATCAACTGGGGGAAAAGAGGAAGGAAAAGGAAATGAGAGGACTGAAAATGTAGCAGAACAGCCATGGGGTATCTGAGTTCTCAAACACACCAATGAAGGAGGGAACAGGGGAGAGGAGAGCATGGCCCAATGGTTAGGCATTAGCCTAGGACTGGGGAGGCTGAAGTTGAATTCTCTGCTCTGCCACAGATTCCTGCATGACCTCAGACAAATCACTTCATTTCAGCTTTCCCTTCTGCAAAACTGGCTCTGATTTATCCTAGGTGATTTATCACAAGGGTGTCTGGAGGATTCATTAGTAAATAGCCACTCAGTGTTCTGAAGCTGTAAAGCACTACAAATGCCCTACAGATACATGCTATCCCTAGGCTTGTGCAGGTAGGCTGCCCTCTCTAGTAACCTTGCGGCTTGCACTTTTCATTGGCATCACGGCTGTCGGAAAGGCCCCAGGATCCCTCAGTCACTAGAGAAGGCCCAGGGAAGGGCACTGATAACGTGACTATCATTATCCAAGGGTCTTCTGGGTACACAGGTGACATTAGCAGCCATTACACACTGTTGGTGCTAGACAAGGCCTAGGGGAGTTGGACACCTAACTCTTTGAAAACCCAGACATAAACTACATTTGCCAGGATAAGTTGAAGGGCAGGGATGGGGAGGCTGCTTTATAAAACCATTCATCATTGCTTCACCTGCAATAAATCCCGCTCCATTCTGTGGAAGGACAAGGAGCCCGGGCAGGGATGGTGGTGTGGGGGCAATTTAATGACCCTCTGCAGCAGGTGTGTCTGTGTTTCACAAGCACTGGAATCCAGTTTTCTCCGCCATCTCGGCACAGTGACGTGGGAACTGGCGGATCCACCAGCACAGCTCCCTGCAGAGTCAGGGAGCAACAGCAGCTGGGCCTAGCCCAGCTTCAGCACAGTCGGCAGCAGACTCGGAGCAATTCCACGGCTGCTCCACAACCCGGAGAGGTGGCAAAGGAGGCCTCCTCCCAACAACCCCGGCATTACCTCCTACTCCAATCCTGGCACAGGAAGCATTTGACCTCTAGTTATTTTAACCCCCCTTCCCTGTTCTTATCCTGACCTGCCTCTCTCCTCCTTAAGAGGCTTGTGTTTATTGATGCGGTTACAGAGCCTTGCACAGCCAGACCCAGTGTCTAAGTGCAAGCTTCCTCTCACCCCAGCTGTGCACCTTAGCCCTGCCCTCAAAGGGGTTGAGAGGGCATTTCAATCTCCGGGACTTGTTCAGTCCTTGGTTTCTCAACTAAGAGACTCTCAGCTAGGGTCAGCTGTGGTGGTAGACATTTCTCTGGTGGGATCCCTTTTTACTGGATTGAGATCCACCAACTCTGTTCATGCAGGGGCTACTTGAGGTTGCACTTTTTAATGTTTTCCAACTCTCTTTCCCCACAGCCCCCTCCTGACTCAGGTCATTCATCAAATATGGTTTGGCCTAGAATCTCTGAACTCGGCTTACTCCGCTGAAATCAACATGGATGGTGCCTTTGGTGTGAAGTCTGGTGGGTTAGCTTTGGACACAGTCAGGACAACACTTTCTACACTTTGAGAATGCCACTGAGTTTATAAACCCTGGTTGCTCGTAGTCTGTTACAGCTCATCACGCAGCTGCGAACTTTAACAAGCCTGCACGTGAACCGACAGTATGGAAGAGGGTCAAAAAGATCTGAACTGGACATAGTTTAATACATCAGTCAAAATCCAGGCCGATCAAACACATACACCAAGGTGTCACTGATCATGTATTACACTTATTGAGAGAGGAAAATTCTCAGAAACTCCCATACCACCGCACTCTCCCACCCAGTTTAGTTAAGCTGCAGTTTTAAAGTTCAAATCTATAATTTGAGGGACAGGGAGCTTCATAGACCTTTTTTTAAAAATGTGAAAGCAAACCAAGGTTGACGTTTATTTTTAAAGTTACGTTTGGCTAGAAACGTAGGGGTAAATTACTGCAAACGGGCCTTCACACAGCTTTCAAATCCCTGCCAAAATGTCTGACAGAGTCCACACTGTATATGCTCTGCCACGATACTGAAAGCTGCACCCTTCTGCTACGCCGTTTGATACTCGACATACCATCCTGTGCCCACTATAGACAATTCCTACTGGACCACAGTCTTCTTTTCTCCTCCAGTTCTCAGCCCCTTCCCAAGATTGCTATGCTAACATCTCAGCTCTTACCCTACACATACACACCAAAACCCTTCCAAATAGAGTCAAGATCTTATCAAGATTTTCTCTTACTGACTAATACACATACACATTCAGAGTCTATATCCACCATTTCAACGGAAGTTGAAAAGCCACATCTATTGCCATCGCCAGCACCTCTACAAGTATCTCTATTCCACACCTTGTAAGTGGTTCTCAACCTTTCTATGCAGTGACCTCGTGTTACAACAGAAAAATGTTTTGGGACTCTCCTCCTCAAGTCTGGCCACAAAAAAAGGGAGTGTGATCATAATGTGACCCCCCGCTCCCCAATTTGAGAATCCATGTGTTGCATGAGGGGGAGGGTAATTAACATTGTAAGTCATACAGCCAGCCTCTATAGCCAACCACTTTGATCCCATCCACTCTAGCAACACTAACCACAAACCTAACTGTAAGTATATCACTCACCAAACTAAGTGGGACACATTAGCACCTTAGCTCTTCCAGACAGAGTAGAATGAATGTTGCACGCAATGAATGACGCTTTCATTGGCAAAAGATACAGAACTATTTCTGTCCGTTACACAACCAGTGCAAAGCCTTGTCAAATTGCCATACTCAATCATAAGCATTTCTTATCTGCCAGATATGGATAATAGACAAGAGCAGTGAGATACGGGGGCAGAGTTAAGATTATTCGGAGTTCCTGAACATTTCATTCTCACATTTTCAAACAGTTCCCCCCACAAGCGTAACCACATCTTGGAATCATTTTACTATTTAAGGCTGTCGTTTTTTTTCCAAGCGAACAAAACAAATAATAAATAATAATAATTGTATAAATAAGGTTTTTCCTCCCTGAACTTATGGAAATGAACATACAACATGCAGTTCAGTTTAATCATGTATTTAGAATCTGTTCCTCTCCTAATTACGAGCTGTTTTCAACACCATCATATTCTTCAGTTTAAACTACTGACCAGTGTCCCTTTCACTCTTCCCTGCAACCATTCCCACTCAAAATAGATCACACAAGCCACTGCTGTCCACGCCGCCCTTGCATGGATTCCCCTAGCGAATCTAGCGATGAATAGGAATCACACTGGCCTCTGCCTCCCCGAGTGGTGCCAGGTTTGTATACATCTGCAGAGCTGCAAGCTCAGCTTGCCAGAGCCACTGTCTACATTAATGCAACACCAGCACATTTCCCTGGCCTTCCCCCAGCCAGATACGGCTGAATACCAAACATCTGGACGGCACTCAACCGGCCACAGGAAAAGCACAATGCAGGAACCAACAAAACAAAACCTGCCGCGTTCTAATTGTGGCTTATTCCCCACAGAACCAGAGAGAGGTTTCACTGAATCCAAGGTCTGTCCTGCTTCCAAAATGGAACCCTCCCCACAACCCAACAGGAAATCTCTCGTATTTTACTGCTCAGCAGCGACCAGAGAGCAAATATTTAAAAAAGGTATGAAAAGCAAATTCAACTACCGAAAACAACCCCCTAACTGGAATCCTTGTCATGAAGCATTTAAAGAAACACAAGCCCCTGATTAGGATCGGGTGAGGAGGGAGGTGGAAGGAGGATACAAGGTGGCCACCTGTCCCAATTTAAAGGGTTTAACCTTCGCTTGCTACATGAGTTCAACAGGCTTTGGATCTGGCTCACACAGAAAATCCCAACTTTGCTCTGGGACAGACAGAACAGCATCATTATGGGACATGGAGATGACAGCACAACAGGACAAATCTAAGAAGGAAGCAACCCTAGATGAAGGCGGCAGTGACTGAAAATCATGGCCCTCTCACAGCCCGCTGACGAGGTAACAGATTCCCACATCGCCAAAATCCCTAGCATGACTGACAACAGCTATTTCTTGGTTCTGCCAACTGGGGGCTCATCACTATATGCCTTCGATAATTTAGTGGAACCCCACTTGCTGTGGCTGGACCCGAGATGTGGGCGGACTTCAGATGCTACACCCCAGTCAGGGCTGGCACCAAGAACCTCATGATGCAGATCTTACATTTGTCATATATGATACATTCATCTCAGGTTATGAACAGCCAGTACGTCAGCCTGTTTCCCCCAGGCGAGAGGTCCAGCAGAAAGGCAGCAGTGAAACGGGGCAACTTAAACTTCAGTTAGAACCTGAGTGCCCAAACGGTATCAGCGTGAAGACAGCATGCAGCTATAATGAATGCCAACAGCCTGCAGGATCAGACTGATTGGGACACAAGAACAGCCTTGCGGCTGTGGAAATCCTCCCCACCTCAGACTTGGCCGCCCTAGCGTCATGCTGCTGGGACACAGTGCAAGCCAGTAGGCACTCCCAACACGGAATGGAGCTCCAGAACATCCCAGCTACGGTCCTCTCAACACACCCAGCCAAGTGATCTCGCTTTAAGACAGCATCTAGAACAAGCAACGAGACGGAGAGGTTTCAAATTCGATGCAATCTATTTAAGCTGTGCCAAGATAGGACAGGGATGGGTTCACTGGCTGGATCTGAATGCAGGAGGGCAAGGGGACACCTCACTACCAGCCCTCCCCAGAGCAGATTCTGGGAAAGGATTTTGATTACTCTCAAAAAACAAGAACCACTTGCTTCCTGGAAAAGTGTTTCTTTAATCCTCAGGGGAACCGAATAATGACATTTGTGAGTCACATTTTCTAGACACCCAATGTTTCCAAGCAATTCAGAATACAGCTTACTGCAAACGTGGGCTGTAATTCTACCCTGGTATAGCTCCACTCGCTGCACAGACAGGTGGAGTACCATGGCCCTTCATTTTAGTGCAGTTTATTTGGCTGGGTGGAAATCTGACACGCCAGCCAACAGCAGCACAGGCGGAAGGCTCTGGGCAGGACAGCAAACAAGTGTGTTCGCTCCTGACCAAGGATCAAACCACGGTAAGGAACACTTTACTAACTGCAACTCAAGTAACCTGGGATGTGCAGTTGGAGGAACTCTTCATCTGTTACCAGTGGGGTAGATTACAAATAGCGTTAAAACATTGGAAATAGAGGCCACCACTTGGATCCATTTGTCACTGCACGCCCATACATGCACACACATTTCAGAGCAACACCCCAAAAGGTAGAAGGGTGCAGCTGATCCCCCAACTGCTGATTCAACTATTTAGGGTTGCCACCTGTCCCAGCTGTCTTGGAAGAACCCATATTTTTGACAGGGCTAGAAACTGCTATGAAGTTGATTGGCGTACACCGCCGTGTGCCTCCTGTTTGGCATAGGGCACAGCTAGCCTGTAGCAAGAACCACTAATGACTCCCCAACCCACAACCTTCAACTCCCTGCCAGTTCCCAGAGAGTGGCAGGGCATCAGTTCTCCCATTCAGGACTGTACAAGGCTCTTTGTAACACTTCTCTTTTCACCTCTGTCTAGTCACAGGAATCCCGACAGCACTGTCAACTGAGTCAACACAGAGCGCCAAACTTTATATATATAAATCAAATGGACTAACAGATCCAGAAATAATTCTTCCAAACACACAGTTTCCATGTGTCTACCTACCGATCTCATCACCACCCAGAGTCTGCGATACAAGGGGAATTCCATTCAGGGCCTCTTCCTTAACACAGGGGGGCCTTCCTTGTATTGAAGAGCAGCAGTGAAGATATGGTTTGCCTAAAAGCTCTATTGTTCATTCTTTCCTCCACCCCCCCATGTACTACTTAATGCACAAAGAGCCAACCTCTGCTCTCAGCTGCACTAATTTCAATCAGAAGTAACTCCATGGAGAGTTCAGCTCAATGTATTTTACTGGGATCTTTACAGGATTTTATCCATTTTCAAGACGACACTTCACAGGGTAACCAGATAGCAAGTGTAAAAAATTGGGACGGGGGGGAGGGGGGTATAGGTGCCTATCTAAGAAAAAGCCCCCCAAATCAGGACTGTCCCTATAAAATCAGGACACCTGGTCACCCTAATACTGCAGCATTCCACAGTAATGGTCCAACATGGCTTATGAGAGCGACAGTGCAGGGCTGCAGGCTATTCCTGTGAAGGACTTTAAATACAGGATGTGGCTAGAAGAGACTCAGCAGCTAGGTCTTCACTGGCTGAACAGGTCTGTTTTTACCATGGGATCACCAAGGCGCATTAGCTGTCCTGCTGTAAAAACAGAGTGGAGACAAATCACAGTTGTATCGTGTGATAAACTAGAGCGGGTCAACCCAGGCAGCCAGTATAATGCTGACCTATAGGCCTTGCAGCAAAAATACAACAACTGCTGTGTCTCCATTCGGATTTTGCAGTGAGATAACTATCCTGCATTAATTACTTCACTTTAAACAAAACAAAACCAAACCACGCCTCTGTCAGTGCAGAGAAAGCCGGGGTCTCAGTGCACACCTGACACTTGCATTCATGCAAATATATCACTTTTGGAGAAAAGCCAATCAAACCAGAAGCTTCTCAGAAACCCAAGCACCCACTCTTCTGGGAGTAACTGAGTTCACAGCACAAACTTGTCTCTCTCTGCTCCAAGAGGGAGCAGTGTGCCAACTGCTAGCCCAGAGTGCATAGCAGCTCACTGCTGCCTGTTCTGCTCGCTCTCAATTGCACAGACACACTTGCATGGGCATCTGGAGAGAATTGGGGTTTAGCACATACAATTTCTCTTCTCCCTTCTCAGCAGCTTCTTTTGTACCATGCAACAGCAGAGTAGCCACTTTTCAGGGCTCTACTCATCCGCCACCCCTAGCAGCTCAAGAATCTCCCTGGCCCCTTCACATGCTACGAGCAAGATACTCCTTGGAGAGCAAGTGCACATGTGAAGGCCCTGATCTAACAGACACCGGAACATCCAAGTCGCTTTCCCTGGATGATTCTGTCTCCTTTCCATTTGATAAGCATCCATCCACCCAAACCTGTATCCTCCCAAAGAGGGGAGATGCCGACATGACTTAAGGGTTACTTCCCTGTTCATATCCAAGCTTCATCAGCCCCATACATACCAACAGATACAGGGCAAGAATGCTCAGTGCTTCCCGCAGCCCCTTAGATTCATGCCTCGGTTCTCCCCCCAGGAGAATCCTCCAGCCCAAGGATTTTGCCCTCCTCTCTGTCCCTCCCACCCCTAGAAGCAACTGTAACATCCCGTCTGACAATAAAACAAATCTCATCTACTCCCACCTCAGTTCACAAGAGCCACAAATAAACAAGGACGACTTAGCCCACACCAGCCACTCCCCTGAAGGGAAACAGGAAGCCCAGAGCCCCTCCACAGACTGCAAGCTTGGTCCTGTTTTCCACAAGGAATGCGTTGGCCAGAGGTTATTGATCCCTCATGCTTGGGTTGGGTTACACTTTCACTAAGCCTTGTTAGCACCTGCATTCTCGGGATGTGCAGAACGAGTCCTGCGGCTTTATTAACTGGAAGAGGGTGGTTGGGTTGGAGGATTGTGCTGGAGGGCTGAGGGGGGCAGCGTACACCTGGACCAGTGAAGGGGGTTGAAACAGAAATCAGAAGCTAACCAGCTTGGTGCCATCCGGACACTTTCCAGTGATTCTGGAACAGGGAACAACTCTCAGGAACACATTCAAGGATGGAAAGCCTAATATTAGATCAGGGGTCGGCAACCTTTGGCATGTGTAAGCACTCTGACGGGACGGGACGGTTTGTTTACCTGCCGCGTCCGCAGGTTTGGCCGATCGTGGCTCCCACTGGCCGCGGTTCACTGCTCCAGGCCAATGGGGGCGGCGGGAAGCGGCGTGGGCCGAGGGATGTGCTGGCTGCCGCTTCCCGCCGCCCCCATTGGCCTGGAACGGCGAACCGCAGCCAGTGGGAGCCGCAATCGGCCAAACCTGCGGACGCGGCAGGTAAACAAACCGGCCCGGCCAGCCAGGGTGCTTACCCTGGCGAGCCGCGTGCCAAAGGTTGCCAATCCCTGTATTAGATCCACCCCCAGCTTTGCTTAGCCTCTCAAGTGCCACCCCATGCACAGCTCACCTGCTTACGCCACCTCCCAGCTTCTTCCATTCTGGCTAGGAGGTCGGGGTACTGACTTTAACAACATCCTGCCCCAGGGAGCGGTAGTCACCCCTTGGCTCATCAGAACAGCACGCAGCAGAAGCGAACTGCGGGCAAACCTGCCTAACCTCAGACTGTGGGAAGGCGGGTGGTTTTCTCAGGCCTGCTCCAAGATCTGACCACTGGCTGACACAACTATGACCATGACACTGCACAGGGGAGAGGAGGAAGAGAGCAATAGGTCCTGTCCAGGAAGATTGACTACTCTTGGGATGCCCGTTGTCCAGAGTCCCTTTCAGCCAGGAAATGGATGATTCTGGTCTTTAAAATATTGACCGGCATTAGTCAAATGTGAAACAGCATCTATGGGGAGAGGGGTCAGCCAAGAGGAAAGAGGGGAGCAGAGAGCTGGGAGGCAAGATGAGACACGGAAAAGGGGGCTCAGATCTCAGAGGAGGAGGAGGAATGGGGCTGAAGGCAGATGTAGGGCAGCTCCAGGAGTGGAGTGCTGGGGAACTCCAGAGGACAAAAGAGGCTCATGAGGAAAGTGGATAGAGCTGCCCCTGAAGATGTGGAAAATGGATTTTAAACACCCCCTTTGTTTTCCAACAGGCCAAGAATAGTCAAATATATGTAAATTAGCAATTATGTTTATGTAAATTTGTCTGGTCCCTCACACGCACCTTGGATGGATTACACTGTAGATGTGCTGGGGCAGACACCTTGGCTTCTTAGCTTTGCACAGCATGGAGTGCATCAAGACCTCGCATCGCACTACCAGAGAGATGATCCACTCCATATTCTCCTCACACACACACAGTTACCCACCAGGCTTGGGAACCCAAATTTACCTCAGGTCAAAATGATGGCAGACTGCAGTCGTCATGCGTTTCTAAACCTTTGGTGCTGGTTTCCTATTTAAAACTGGCCTCAAAAGAGCCTGCAGCCAATGTCCCAGGGCACTGATGGGTAAAGAGTGAGGCGGCAACAAAGGAAGCCAAATCACCTGCTGATGGTTAAGTGTGTCCTCAGTTGCGGCAAGCACTACAGAATCACAAGGTCCTCCCCTTGAGTCTCCAGGATCCTTGGGAGCAGGAGAGAGAGCCACACGCAGATGGTGACCAAGGATTGACGCACACTGGTGGTTTTCTGAATTCCACTCAGCTGTGGCCGGCCGGCTCCCACTTTAGCAGAAGCCAGCGTGAGTCTCCAAGTAGCTTGGCCCAACCATGCCATCACAGCGGAGTCAGTGTCTTTGTCGCTGAGGTCAGTAAAGCCCATCCAGGAGTCCTTAACTTTGACCGAGGTCTTAAGAAGCTCTCTCTCAGGGAATGGAGATGTGAAATGGTGCCCATTGTCTCTTCACGTGGAGAGAGTCCACTTCTCAAACTAGGTGATGGCATGCCGGTGTTTTACCATAGCATTCACACCTGGCTACTGTGCTTTGCTTTCTGTGTTTTGCCTCATGTTCGCTCCTCCCACGTCATGTCTAACCTGACCTGACCCCCGAGGAAGAAGTTTGAAGCCTTCTATGGACCAGTCAAATTCCTACAATCCATCCAAACTCCCCTCCCCAGGAACTGCTCCGACTGCTCTCAATAAGTACTGCTTGGGGCTGGTTGAAAGCTTTCACATTACAGTTCGTACAGCATCTATATTTGTTCCTGCAGCTGCCCTTGTAAGTCAGGTCCACAGCTTGTCCTGGAACCTTGTGCTGGGTGGATCAGGGCAAATTTAGCTTCACAGAGATGGGTGGTGATGTTTTCTTAATTCCACAATAGTTTCCAGCACCTTAATTTCCTCCCTTCTCATGTCCTCAGCAACAGGATGTTTATGGCATACTAATGCCATCAGCATCTACTGTAATTTGAAGAGCAGCTAGCAAAAGACAAAAAAACTAACAGAAAAAAAATTTTAAGTACATCAGATGCAGGAAGCCTGCCAAACAATCAGTGGGGCTACTGGACAATCAAGGTGCTAAAGCAGCACTTAAGAAAGACAAGGCTGTTGTGGAGATGCTATATTAATTCTTTGCATCTGTCTTCACTGTGGATGATGCGAGGGAGATTCCCACACCTCAGCCATTCTTTTTAGGTGACAAATCTGAGGATCTGTCCCAGATTGAGGTGTCATTACAGGAGGTTGTGGAACAAACTGATAAATTAAACAGTAATAAATCATCAGGGCTAGGTGGGATTCACCCAAGACTTCTGAAGGACTCAGACATGAAATTGCAGAACCACTAACCGTGGTACGTAACCTATCACTTAAATCAGCCTCTGGACCAGATGACCGAAGGATAGCTAATGAAATGCTAATTTTTTTAAAAAGGGCTCAAGAGGTGATCCTGGCAATTACAGGCTGCAGAGACAATGCGTAACTCTTGATGAGTGGAGTGGGGGGCACAATTTAAAGATTCGAGGTGGGCATGTGACCACTCCACATGTCGCCTCTGGTCTGAGGAGCAGCAGGGGAGCCAGAGTCTCGGGGGGGTGGGGGTGGGGGGCAGCTCCTGGCAGGACATGACGGTTTTCAAACCGTGGGGTGCATCCCCCTAGGGCCACCACACAGTTTGAAAACCTCTGTGCTAAATGGAAGGCAGAAATCTGGGGAGGGGGGGGAGGGGCATGACCTTGTGTGCCCCACCCCGTGCGTCACCTCTGACAGGCTGGTAAGTCTAACTTCAGTACCAGGGAAACTGGTTGAAACTGTAGGAAAGAACAGAATTATCAGACACAGATGAACATGATATGTCGGAGGAAGAGTCAACATGGCTTTTGTAAAGGGAGATCATGCCACACCAAGCTATTCGAATTCTTTGAGGGGGTCAACGAACATGTGGACAAGAGTGATCCAGTGGATATAGTGTACAGTAACTCCTCACTTAAAGTCGTCCTGGTTAACGTTGTTTCATTGTTACGTTGCTGATCAATTAGGGAACATGCTTGTTTAAAGTTGTGCAATGGTCCCTTCTAACGTCGTTTGGCAGCCGCTTGCTTTGTCTGCTGCTTGCAGGAAGAGCAGCCCCTTGCAGCTAGCTGATGGGGCTTGGAACCAGGGTGGACCGGCAGCCCCCTATCAGCTCCCCCCTCCCCTAAGTTCCCTGTGCTGCAGCCACCCAGCAGCCTAGCAATTGCAGCTGTCCCTCCTGCCACTGCCATGTGCTGCTCCCCGAGACTCCTGATTGCTGTGCGGGGGGGGGGGGGGGGGAAGAAAGGAAGAGGAGGGCTAATGTCAGGGTGTCCCCCTCCCCCCTGCTCCTGCACCCCGCTTACCCCATCTTCCATAGAGCAGGGGGGATACACCAGGGCTCAGGATGGAGGGAGCTTGCAGCAGCTGAGCTCTCAGCAAGCTGATCTAATTAACAAGACAGTGTACTTAAAGGGGAAATGCGCATATTTTTCTCTCACATATACCCCCTCCCTCCATTCCT
This sequence comes from Chrysemys picta bellii, assembly GCF_011386835.1. NCBI lineage: Eukaryota > Metazoa > Chordata > Testudines > Emydidae > Chrysemys > Chrysemys picta. Next base: position 34,594,650 of record NC_088803.1, on the reverse strand, counting down.
GCTGCCTCATAGAGTGAGAGAGTTAACCCTTGAGGGCTGAGCCAATTGCTAGTTCATCATTTAGCAGTAAGGGATATATCCTACCCTCTGACTCCTCCACCTCAACCAAGCTTCACAATCATCATCACTGTGTACCAGTATTAAACTGTTTGTTTAAAACTTATAGTGTGTGTGTGTGTGTGTGTGAACATCGTTTCGCTTAAAGTCACATTTTTCAGGAACATAACTACAACGTTAAGTGAGGAGTTACTGTACTTGGACTTTCAGAAAGCCTTTGACAAGATCCCACACCAAAGGCTCCTAAGCAAAGTAAGCAGTCATGGGATAAGAGGGAAGGTCCTCTCCTGAATCAGTAACTGATTAAAATATAGAAATCAAAGTGTACAAATGAATGGTCAGTTTCATAGTGGAGAGAGGCAAATAGGAATCTGTACTGGGACCAATGCTGTTCAACATATTCATAAATGATCTGGAACAAGGGGTAAACAGTGAGGTGGCAAAGTTTGCAGATGATACTAAAGTTAATAAGTTAAGTCCAAAGCTGACTGAAGAGTTACAAAGGGATCTTACAAAACTGGGTGACTGGACAACAAAATGGCAGATGAAATTCAATGTTGATAAATGCAAAGCAATGAACATTGGAAAATATAATCCCAACTATATATACACAAAATGAGAGGGTCTAAATTAGCTGTTACCACTCAAGAAAGAGATCTTGGAGTCACTGTGGATAGTTCTCTGAAAACATCTGCTCAATGTACAATGGCAGTCAAAAAACTAACAGAATGTTAGGAATATTAGGTAATAAGACAGAAAATATCAGAATGCCACTAAAGAAATCCATGGTTCACCCAACCTTGAATATACTTCATACAGCACTGGTCACCCCATCTCATAAAAGATATATTAGAATTTTTAAAAGTACAAAGTAAGGCAAGTAAAATGATTAGGGGTATGGAACAGCTTCTATATGAAGACAGATTAAAAAGAATGGGACTGTTCATCTTAGAAAAGAGATGACTAAGGAGGAATATGATAGAGGTCTATAAAATCATTAATGGTGCAGAGAACATGAGAACAAGGGGTCACCCAATAAAATTAATAGGCAGCAGGCTTAAAAAAAACCAATAGGAAGTAAGTACTTCTTCACACAACGCATAGTCAACCTGTGAAATTTGTTGCCGGGGATGTTGTGAAAGCCAAAAGCAAGGTGGATAAAAATCAATTTTTTAAATTTAAAATCGGATTTTTTTGATAAAATGCTTTTGGAGGAAAAAAACCTACCTAAAGATAGTTTTAATTAAGATACATTATAGCTAAAAGATGATATCCCATCATGGAATAGAGATTATAAATTCTATAGTATGAGACAATATATTCATGTAATGTTTAAGAAAAGTTTTGTAAATGAGTTCCAATAGTTCATGGATTAGAGATCCAATCTTATAGGGTTCGAGGGACTTCTGTATAGATTATTTAGGTTAATCTTTCTATCTACCCAATGGGACTCAGTGCTCAGTCTAGAAGATACCATCAGAGATGCTTAGTTTTGCAGTTCTCAAACTGTGGATTTGTCTCTCCAGACATAACATGCTTGTTAACAGCAAAAATGTTTTTAAATACCGTAAATAAAATATATAGAGGTGAGAAATAACAGACCTCAACCTCCTTCTCAGGAGGAAGCTGCATTGATGATGATGATGAAAGGAACATTAGGGTTACCATATTTCAACAATCAAAAAAGAGGACGGGAGGAGCCCCGCCCTAGCCCCGCCCCTGTCCTGCCCTAGCCCCGCCCCTGCCCCTTCCACTCCCTCCCACTTCCTGCCCCCTCAGAACCCCCAACCCTCCCCCCCACGCCTTGTCCCCTGACTGCCCCCTCCTGGGACCCCTGCCCCTAACTGCCCCTCAGGACTCCACCCCCTACCTAAGCCTCCCTGCTCCTTGTCCCCTGACTGCCCCCTCCTGAGACCTTCCCCACATCCTAACTGGCCCCCTAGGACTCTATCCCCTACCTGTCCCCTGACTGCCCCAACCCTTATCCACACCCCCACCCCCAGACAGACCCCTGGGACTCCCACGCCCCATCCAACCACTCCCCACCCCCTGACAGCCCCCCCCCAAAACTCCCGACCCATCTAAACCCCTCTGCTCCCTGTCCCCTGACTGCTCCGATCCCTCTCCCCACTCCTGCCCCCTGACAGCCCCCCCCCAGAACTCCCAAACACCCCCCTTGCTCCTTGTCCCCTGACTGCCCCCTCCTGGGACCCCTGCTCCTAACTGCCCTCCAGAACCCCACCCCCTACCTAAGCCTCCCTGTGCCTTGTCCCCTAACTGCCCCCTCCTGAGACCCCCCCCCCCACCTGTACTCTGACTGCCCAAAACCTTACACCCCCAACCCCCAGATGGCCCCCCCAGAACTCCCAAACATCCCCCCCCGCTCCTTGTCCCCTAACTGCCCCTTCCTGAAACCCCCCCACCTGTACTCTGCCCAAAACTTTACACCCCCCAACCCCCAGACAGCCCCCCCCGAACTCCTGACCCATCCAACCCTCCCCTGCTCCCTGTCTCTTGACTACCCCCCCCAGAACCTTCCTGCCGCTTCTCTGACCCCCGGCCCCCTTACTGTGCTGCAGAGCAGCGCGCTCGACAGCGGGGGAGGGGAGCAGGGTTGGAGCTCCGGACTGCCGGAGGCCGAGGCGACGGCCGGTGATCTGTGAATGCAGGGCGGGGGGAGGGAGGGAGAGGAGGAGAGTGGTGTCAAGTTGCAGGAGAGAGGAGGGGGGAAGTAGAGGAAGGGCTTTGGCTGCCGGAGCCCCGTGCGAGTGGCACCATCCGGCCGGCTGCCCTGTAAGCCCCGCACGCTCTGCATGGGGGGGCGGAGGAAGTCCGGACATTGACAAATTCCCCCCGGACGCTATTTTTAACTGAAAAAAGCCGGACATGTCCGGGGGAATCCGGACAGATGGTAACCCTAAGGAACATGTCTGAACATGCAGGATCTTCAGGTTGGTAAACTTTTATTTCATACTTCTTTCTTAAGGACTGCCTGTCTTCCTTCTGGACTATTCTTGAATTCTCATGTTTGAGCAAAAAATATAGTTGTTATTCTATGGTACTATTATTTTAGATGCATCTGTGATAAAAAAATAAATTGCTGAAATACAAAGATCTTCTTTTTACAATTTTCACCTTTAAAGTAGTACTGAGTGTCAGTGAATGCAATGAGTAATACTAAATGAGCAGTATGGTAATAATAATTAAATAACTGCATTGACTTATTTTGTTTAGGAGAATCCACCCTCAACATACAGAATTCTGAAGACTATCCACCTTCAAGATCATTTCCTATAGTTTCAGAGTTATCTGCCAATGATAGTGTTTCAGTCACATCATGTATGTCACATAGCCACAGTAGATAGATGCACACTTGATCATTACCTGTTAGGTTCACTCCCTCTGGGGCACCTGGCATTGGCCACTGTCGGTAGACAGAATACTGGGCTGGATGGACCTTTGATCTGACCCAGTATGGCCATTCTTATGTTCTTATATCACTTGTAGCAAAAAAAAAAGGGGGGGGGAATCTCCATCATCCAGAAACAACCATAAATAAGTTTGTGATAAGAACCAGCAGATTACAAAAAGAGGTAATTGATGAAAAAAATTGCCCGGTTTGTTTATGCAACAAACTCTCCTTTCCATATGATTGAGAACCCACGCTTCATTAACATCGTTCAGTCATTAATACCAGGATGCAGTCCACCCAGCAGAACCAGATGTTGCAGGCAAATTGCTGGATAAAAGTGTATGAAAGAGAAATTGAGCAGTGTGCAAAAGGTCTAGAGGGTAAAATTGTTAACCTGAGTCTTGATGGGTGGAGCAATGTCCGCAATGATCCTGTCGTATGTGCTTGTGTGATGACAGAAGAAGGGAATGTCTTCCTTACAGAAACAATTGATACATCAGGAAATGCACGCACAGCAGAATACTTACAAGAAGTAGCAGTAAAGGCTATAACAAACTGAAAAAAATTTCAAATGTCTAGTACACAGCTCAGCCACAGAAAATGCTGCAAATATAGCCAAGATGAGAAGAAATTATTTAGAAGAGAGTGAAGAGAGTCCCAAGCGAACATCATACGGTTGCAGTGCTCATTTGATGCACCTCCTAGCCAAAGACTTCGGTGTTCCAGAAATACAGGCTAATGTTGTTGAATTGCAAAATACTTCCGTAACAACCACTTTGCAGCAGCTGCTCTGAAAACAAGTGGGAGGAACCAAGTTAACTCTCCCACAAGATGTGCGATGGAACTCAGCAGTGGACTGTTTTGAGCACTATATCAAGAACTGGCCTAATCGGATGACAGTTTGTGAACAAAACTGTGAAAAGATAGATGGAACTGTCACAGCCAAAGTTCTCAACATTGGGCTTAAGAGAAATGTTGAACACATGCTGAGTACCCTGAAGCCTATTTCTGTAGCCTTGAACAAAGTGCAGGGAAATCGCTGTTTTATTGCTGACGCTGTTCAAATTTGGAAGGAACCGAGTGAGATCTTAAAAAGAGAAATATGCAATGACAGAGTTAAATTACAAGCATTAAAAAAACAAATGGGACAAGCACTATCTCCAGCTCATTTTCTTGCAAATATTCTCAATACTCGGTACCAAGGTCAAACCTTAACTGCTGAGGAAGAGGAGTTGGCTATGACATGGACATCCAGCAATCATCCCTCCATAATGCCAGTTATAATAAACTTCAGAGCTAAGGGTGAACCATTCAAGAAATATACATTTGCTGATGATGTTTTAAAGAAAGTCACACCATTGAACTGTTGGAAGTCACTTAAGCAGGATTCAGAGACTGTTGACGTGATAATCTCACTTTTAACAGTAGTAGCTTCTTCTGCCAGTGTAGAAAGAAAAGTTTCTTCCTTTCATTCCAAACTGAGAAATCATTTGGGACCTGAAAAAGCAGGAAAGCTTGTTTTTCTTTTCCAGATTACAAACAAACAGGAAAATGAAGGTGAAGGTGATTGAGTTAGCTGCAGAAGCCAATATTTTAAGTTTCTCATGTTGACCTGGCTGACACAGTCGATTTAATTTTTTTTTTTAATATTTAATTTAACTATTTTAGTTCAAAGCGATTTTAACAAAAACAAATTTGATTTTAAAAAACTTGAATGTTTAACTAAATTCAAAAATTCATATGCTTGTTTTGTTAAAATATTATATGTTTGCTGTTGAAAAAAAAATCCATAATAATTAATGTTGTTGTTTTAGTTAAATAAAACAATTTAAATGTCTGTCTGGTGATGTTCTCCTCCTAATACAGCATGGCAAGAAAATCCTCCAAATATTAATGATTAACCTGTTGAATTGGAGATATTTATGAAGTCATCGGGAGGTGAACTATCTGCTTCAATTACCTTTGGTAAATGAAATAACCAAACAATCATTCATTTTCCGATACATCTGTAAAACGAATCTGAAAAGTTTTCAAAATAAATCACTTTAAAAATGTATAGTGTGTACCTTCTAAAAATGAAACCTACATCTATCTCTGAGTTTTGAAGAATATGTATTAAGGTTATAACAACCAACAAGAATGCACTTTTATGTAGAAATCCATGATTAAATCGAGTCTTCCTGACCAGTGATTTAAATCATGGCCAAAAGTATAATTAGGTTAAAAAAAGAATTAGGTAAGTTCACGGAGGATAGGTCCATTGATGGCTATTAGCCAGGATGGTCAGGGATGCAACCCCATGCTCTGGGTGTCCCTAAATCTCTGACTGCCAGATGTGGGACTGGAAAACGGGGGATGGATCACTTGATAATTGCTCTGTTCTGTTCATTCCCTCTGGAGTACCTGGCATTGGCCCTGTCAGAAGACAGGATACTGGGCTAGATGGACCATTGGTCTGACCAGTATGGCCGTTCTTATGTTCAGTTATACCTGTGCAATCCACTGTCTTCCAATCTGGACCTCAGGAATGCCAGCTCAAAGCTATTAACATTCAGGGGCTGCACAGATGTAACCCAGCACAGAAATTACAGGAGAGCAGAGAGAAAGAATGGTCTAGTGGTTAAAGCCCTAGCCTAGGAAGACCTGGGTTCCAGTCCATGGTCTGCCACAGACTTCCTGTATGACCTTGGCCCAGTCACTTAGCTTCTCTGTGCCTCAGTCCCCCATCTGCAAGATGGGGATAATAGTACTGCTCTACCTCCCAGGAGTGTTGCGAGAATAAGTGTGGTAAAGATTGTGAGGAGCTCATATATTAGGATAATTGGGGACATATGAGCACGCTGGAGAGAGAAGATAATTTTCTTGCACTCAGGAGATAGAAAGAGCCCAGCTTGATGTTAAAACAAACACCTTATTATCTGAGCCAATCCAATATGGACTCAATGAGACACAACATGCAGAGAGTCCCACATTACAATTTTTTGCTGCCACCGTACAGGACAGAATCCCACATTAGGGAAGGTCAGATTTGGGGTCTGTGTACTGATGAGCAAGATTTCTTTGAAGTGGTCAGGTTATACCAAACCACAACTATGCTTAATGTCAGTCTCTGCTAGTCTCATGGACCCCACCTACCTATAGCCTTAGTCTTCTCTGTCTTTTTTACTATATGTGCTTAGGCTGCCCTACCCATAAGGAAGGATCCCTAGAGCACAAGTACTGATTTCCTGTCTCCAAGTCAGATACCGGATGATGTTAACCTTTAAACCACAGTGTCATTACACTAATTGGCTTTTCAGAATCAGGCAAGCGCTTAAATAAAGAAGTCAACATTTGACCTCACAGAGAAATCAGCTTTACCTAAACCCATTATATAGTCAAGTTTTTAGACACCATTCCTTAGCCCCAATTGACATGGGTTTAGGGTTGGTTTTTGGGGGGATGGATTTTAGTTATTGATATTTTGGGTCGTTTACAATAAGACATTACATTGCTTTAAGAAATTTTAAAAAGTGATTCAGAGATCCCTATGGTCAAATCAGAAACCAAGACTCAAAACCGAATGGCTGGACCAACAAATTGAGATGGGAGGCCTGGCTCTGCGACATTTCAAAAGGGTGGCACAAATTAGACGAGTATTGGAATGGATCTCTAAAGGAGAGAATCCATCATGGATACAGATTGAACAGAAACTGGCAAATCCAATCTCGTTATAGAATTGTGCACTGAACTTGTATCCCAAAATTCTGTCACTCATGAATAAGCCCCATCGTTTTCAGTTTAAACCGATTTTGACCAAAAAAATCCCGGGTTTTACAAAAAGTATGCGTTTCTTTTTCCGATTTTCACCCTACTTTTGTATCATTCTATATATAAAAAATAACGTGTTTTATTAGGAAAATACAATACATTATATGAGCTATATGTGTTATGATACATTAGTCTGTGTGTATATGCAAAGCTGCCTATTGAAGTAAGGCTATGTATTAGTCTAGAAGAGACACACAATAAACAAACAGGCAGGCACGCAAGCTCTGAAGTGTGTGCACATCTGAACATACTGATGAATCTCACACCCACTACATACACATTTCAAACTGTTAGCAGATAACGGTTTAAAAGATTTGACACACTAAAATGGGAAGAAAACGAAAATCTGTCTCAGACTACGTTTCAGAACACAAGGAAGTATTCAAAAGTTTAAAACAAACAAAACAAAAACAGGAGAAAAGGATGAAGTTGAGTGTACGCACTGCAAACAATGTGGTCTAATTATTAAATGTAAATATTTATAGGCTAATAGTTCTAAGGCTACAACAGTAAACTGTTTATTAAAAGGAAAAGTTTTATTTGGGGATTAGAAATATTGTTTTCTTAAACTCCAAGGTGGCATTGTGTTTTGAGTTCTATTTTAGTTCTGCAGCAAACTACATTGAATTCCACTCATCAAAGCATTAATCTACTGAACACCTTTTTCCCCTGTCCTTCAGTCCACCAAAATAAACCCCAATATTTATTCAGAAAAAGTAATCTTTTTTTGCACCGATTTTCACCTTTTTGGTTGTTATAGTAATAAACACTGATAAATTCCCAGGAACATTTAAATAAAATAAAAACCAAAAACGAAGGGCCCGACCCATGAAATATCTCCCGCCACTTAAAGTGGGTTCAGTTAGAAGGAATTAGCTTATCCCAGTCTTCCCCTTGTACTCCTTCTAAAATCGATCTCTGGTTGCAAGGAAAGTGTACCAGCCCTTAAAGTTATTTCAGATTTAAAACTCATCCAACCGGCACATAATCACCCCGATACAAAGCTTTCTACGTACACAACATCTGAACCTTTTAGGACACCCCGCATTCAACCAAGCACTGACTGCATGTTAATTTTAAAATTTCCCCATAGCTTGACGGGTTGATTTGAAAGACAATCCCCTGGGAAGTGAGAAAGAAAATAAAAATGTGGTATGGTTTTAAATATATTTGGGTAGAAATAAGAGGAACAAATTAATAACCTAGTGGTAAGTTTCTCCTCAATCAGTGTAACGCGGTGTGTGTGGAAAAGGGAATGTTGCAGTTTTCCTTGCAATACCTCATTAGAAATCTGACAGGTCAGACATATGGGCCTTGTCTATACATGAAAGATTTAACTAAAAATCAGATTTTAGAGCAATATAGTAAAGCTAGGTTCAAACCCCTGTATGGAGACACTTAAAACAGATCACATCTGTCCTTGTATCAAGTTAGCTTACGCCAGGTCCTTACATTGGACATAATCGCCCGCCTCCTGGAAAACACCCCACACATGACTTCAGTGGAACCACTTACCTGAAGTCAAGCATGTGCTTACATGTTTTGCTGGACTGGGCCAGAGTGCTCAGCACCTTGCAGTATTGAGCCCTATCTTACCATCATCTCACATTTACATAGCCCCTTCCATCTGCAAGGATTCCCAGGGGCTTTGCAGCCTGTGTACTATCTATGCACAAGTGACTCAGCCCTGAAATGCAGCCACCTCTTGGGTAGAAGGCAGAAGACGCTAAACAGTGCACAGCAACATGGAATAGCAGCTCAGGTCAGGAAGTAAACAATACCACATCCAATTGTAACTGCAAAGGGAATTTAGGTAGGCAGCGACTACTTGATTCTGAAATTGGCTAGGATGCTGAAATTAACATCACTGCTCTTAAGAAAAATGTTGTAAGATCTTTAATAGCCATGAGGCACCACGGCCTACCTTTTACATCTCATTCAAAATAAAGAGAGATAGAACCTCAGCACGTGTTATAAACCAGAGTGGGGAGGTTTTGAATTACACAGATTTTTAAAGCTAGGGATTACGGCTCTCCCACTAGCATTGACATGGTTTTAATAGCTCAACCTCCAAACTGCGCACCTTCCTCCACCGTAAATCAGACAGTGCCAGAATAACAAAGCTCTAATTAAAAAAAAAAAATCAATCCATAGCTTGCAGCTGGAGGATTAGAAAGCACTGGGGTTACCGCTTCCTCACCACCACCACACCTATTCCCATACCAGTCTTCAGCATTTTCTGGTGCACCAGTGCTATTGGGTTTCTCAAAGAAATGCATATCCACATTGTTAGCCACAGGTGCTGGAAGCAGGTGTTCTGGGGGTGCTGCTGCTTGAAGTGGTTTCCATCCTATACAGGGTTTACAGTTTGATTCAATGGCTCTCAGCACCCCCATCATACAAATTGTTCCAGCGCCCCTGTTGTTAGCTGTCTGGTTTATTAAAGAGGGGCAAGAGTAACCCAGTCAAGGCCCCACCTTTGACCTGCCTTGTTCTTCCTGGGTGAGAGATGCTGCTAAGAGGAGGTTATCTCTGGATTCTAGTGTCTGCAAAGCCCCAAACCCAGCAATCCTTCCCCATTCAAGGAGAAATAAAAATTAACATGGAAAAGCTGCTATTTTAGTGCAATGCAATGGACAAGCTCCCCCTTCTGTTCTGTAGTTGAATCGCCATCCCAGCACTGTCCCCAATAACGCTGGTGCTCTCGTGAACAGAAGGTCAGATTCTGCCATTCTAACTTAATGCACAAGTAATAGCAGGGACTCAGGTAAAGACATTTGCTTTGGGACTCAGGAAAGCCAGGTTTAGTTGCCACCTCTGTCACAGGATTCCAGTACGACCCCGGGCAAGTCGCAATCTCTCTGGGCCTCCATTCTCCATCTGTAAAAATAGGGAGAACAGTATTTCCCGAGCTCAGTGGTTTTCAACCTGTGGTCCGTGGACCCCTGGGGGTCCACAGACTAGGTTTAAAATTTCCAAAGGGGTCCGCACCTCCATTCGAAATTTTTTAGGGGCCTGCAAATGAAAACAGGTTGAAAACCACTGCCCTAAGCTCACACAGGTATTGTGAAGATAAATACATTAATCCTGGCACAGATACTACTATTCATGTACATGGCATCCCTCATAGATTACACTTGAACTTCCTGCATAGCAACATGCTGCACAACATGAATAAGGCTGGCAGATTTGTACTCAATAGGAGTCCTATTAATGGAGTCACCAGAAAACAAATCAGCATTTGCTCCAAGCTAGCGTATTTGGTTGACGTGTGCGGTTAGACGGCTGCTGTATTCCTCTTAGCCCCACCGCAGAAGTGGACGTATGCACGGTGTGTGCAGGTATACGCCTTTGGGATGGAAGGTGCTATGCAAATATCATAAGATACTCGAGATGGGACCAAGCTGGAACACCAGAGTTCCCCACTCACCCTGAACTCTGGGAATGTCCCAGTCCGGCTCTAGATCCGAACACAAAGGCTTGAGTCCCTCACTAATAAATATCTGCCAGTCGGTACAGAACAAAAGACGTCTACAGGGGCAGGATCTTTACTTTCAGGCGCCTATGATGTTTTGTGCGATGTCAATGTCCTTTTAGCAGAAATGCTGTGCCTGGAACCAGCCCTTTGTTCCCAACCCCTGCCAAGTGTGGTTCAGGCCAGCTGTGAGAAGAGCAATGTAGGCAGCACGTGGGGTACGCTCCCCCGTGCCGTAAGCGCTTAAGACGCTCCGTGTGGCTTCGCTGTGGGTGCCGCTATTTCCTGCCTTAATCTCTAGATGTTGCTGCCTCAGCTTCATTTCTGGCTCATGTGCTCTGTCTTGTACACTCCAGCACTCGGTAACCCCCCCCCCACCTGCACAAGTCATTATCAAACAAAGTGAACCACATGATGCAAGGACAGACAAACAGATTATGACCGCTACTAACCGAAGCCAGCTGTCACACACAACAGGCATTTAGAGAAGGCCTCGAGTGGGAGGAGAGGGTGCTCAGAAAAGGGTCTTCCTCTCCTTTTGCCCTGACTCCACGTGCCCTGCCCCCACATTCAGCATTCACCCAGTGCACGTCCAGCACTACAGACAGCGTTCCCAGTTAGCTATACAGCTCAGGAGGGACTTTTTTGAAGGGGCTGACTACCAATTCCAAACCACATGACTCAGCTCCTCAGAGCGGAGGATCCTTTTTCATTCCAGTTTATAACATGGTACAAGGGGAGAGAACTGTTCACAGGAGGCTCGGGAGTGAGGAGATCGTCTTATAGTCCAATTTCGTGCATCCCCCCTCCCCCCCGCAGTGAATTGGCTTGGATCAGCATGCGCGTGCCATGGGCCCAGGAGAGGGTGGGAGGCAGAGAACTTGCTCAGCGATCACTCCATTCCTACAGAGAAATTTACAAAATTCCTTTCCAAATAACCTGCTTTTCTGCTGGACTAACAGGCAAAGCCTCATCAGGCTGCCTCTAGGCCAATGGGGGTGGCGGGAAGCAGCGCGGGCCGAGGGATGTGCTGGCCGCCGCTTCCCGCCGCACCCATTAGCCTGGAGCCAGTGGGAGCCGCGATTGGCCGAACCTGCCGACGCGGCAGGTAAACAAACCGGCCTGGCCCGCCAGGGGCTTTCCCTGGTGAGTCACATGCCAAAGGTTGCCGATCCCTGGACTAGGTGATCCAAGAACCTGAATGATGACAAGCTTTCATTAAGCCCAAGTGATGCCCGAAGCAAAGGAAGTAAAGGGACAGGGACTGTACACCCAGGCAGCTACTCTGAAGAGAGCTGGGGATTTCCATCACGCTTGTCTCAGGCTCAAAAGGCCAAGACTGTGACCAGGTCTACACTAGGAAATTAGGACAGCATAAGCACATCGCTCAGGGGCGTGAATAATTCACACCCCTGAGCAGCATAGTTAAGCCGATCTACATCCCCACGTAGACAGCGCTAGGTCATCGGAAGAATTCTTCCATCCACCTAGCTGCTGCCTCCTGGGGAGGCGGATTAACTACAACGATGGGAAGCTCCCCTACCCCCCGATGGTAGTATCCACTACCTGGCTGTTGTAGCTCTTCCGGTGGGACTCAGAGAGCAGGGCCAAGTGGCTGGGAGACAGCATGAGCTACTGGATACGGCACCAGCTTAGGAGTCAGGAGACCTGGGCTCTAGGTCCCGGCTCTGCCACTGATGTGCTGGGTGACTATCCCCTCCCAGTGCCTTTGCTGCCCCTCCCCCTCTCCATCTGTCCTGCCTATTTTACAATGTAAGCTCTTTGAGATGGGGACTGTCTCTCACTATGTGTATGTGCAGCGCCGAGCACGACGGACCTTCAGTCTTTGCTGGGGCATTTCAGGAATATAAACACACCACAAAAAAGCAGCAAACCAGGAAGTGCCCTAAAATCCTTGTTTAAAAAACAAAGCAAGCAAGCAAGCAGTGCCCGAGTCCTAGATTCGAAGAGGCTGGAGTTTGTTTTGTACAGCTGCACCAGGCACCAGGACTGGGAGCCAGGACCTCCGAGTTACAAGCCCAGCTCCTCCACCAAAACCTGGTGCCCTTAAGCACCTGACTTCATTTCCCTGACTCAGTTTCCCATCTGGGACAATACTCTTTTACCTGCCTCAAGGGGGCGCTAATGCTGTATAAGGACTACAGGAAATAGTGTGTGTGTGTGTGTGTGTGTGCGCGCGCGCGAGATGAGGGAGAGTTGAGACTTTCCATGAAACCCACCGCCAGGATTGAGGCTATTTGGCTTACTTAGCAGCATAGCTATAGGTAGTTAATGGCAAATAATTTATTCAAGGGATTTTCCTGTTCACCTGATGGCTGTTCCTCTAATTTGTTACTTGAAGTTACTCTCTGACTAGTTCTCAGTCTTGTTTGGAGGCATGTTTCCAGACAGGAAACTCAAGCTCTTCTTAATAAGGCACATGCTATGGTTTTGTTCCCTGATTGGATGAGCTGGTACAAGGGGAGGTTTCTGGGGCAAGTAGGTATTTGAAATTTGTTCTCCTACAAACACTCTTCAGTGCTCACTTAAGATTTGCTGTCTCTACAAATGCTCTCGCCAGGAAATTTATGGCGAGTGAACATGGGGGGGGGGGGGGATGAACACAGACAAAGTGGCGGTGCTTAAAAAAGTGAGCGAGTCCTGCAAAAAAATAAAGTAACCCAGCATTCCTGCACATTTGTTTTATTTTTTTAACAACGACATTTGAGAGATGCGCCTGGTCTGTTAAGTACATGTAATCAGAGCTTTCACTCACTTTAATATCAGGGGGTAGCCATGTTAGTCTGTATCTACAAAAACAACGAGGAGTCTGGTGGCACCTTAAAGACTAACAGATTTATTTGGGCATAAGCTTTTGTGGGTAAAAACCTCACTTCTTCAGACGCATAGAGTGAAAGTTACAGATGCAGGCATTATATACTGACACACGGAGAGCAGGGAATTACTTCGCAAGTGGAGAACCAGTGTTAACAGGGCCAGTTCAATCAGGGTGGATGTAGTCCACTCCCAATAATAGATGAGGAGGTGTCAATTCCAGGAGAGGAAAAGCTGCTTCTGTAATGAGCCAGCCACTCCCAGTCCCTATTCAAGCCCAGATTAATGGTGTTAAATTTGCAAATGAATTTTAGTTCTGCTGTTTCTCTTTGAAGTCTGTTTCTGAAGTTTTTTTGTTCAATGATAGTGACTTTTAAATCTGTAACAGAATGACCAGGGAGATTGAAGTGTTCACTTACTGGCTTATGTATGTTACCATTCCTGATGTCCAATTTGTGTCCATTTATTCCTTTGCGGAGGGACTGTCCGGTTTGGCCAATGTACATGGCAGAGGGGCATTGCTGGCACTTGATGGCATATATAACATTAGTGGATGTGCAGGTGAATGAGCCCTTGATGGTGTGGCTGATGTGGTTGGGTCCTCTGATGGTGTCGCCAGAGTAGATATGGGGACAGGGTAGGCAACGAGGTTTGCTACAGGGATTGGTTCCTGGGTTGGTGTTTCTGTGGTGTGGTGTGTAGTTGCTAGTGAGTATTTGCTTCAGGTTGGGGGGTTGTCTGTAAGCGAGGACTGGCCTGCCTCCCAAGGTCTGTGAGAGTGAGGGATCATTTTCCAGGATAGGTTGTAGATCGTGGATAATGCGCTGGAGAGGTTTTAGCTGGGGGCTGTATGTGATGGCCAGTGGTGTTCTGTTATTGTCCTTGTTGGGCCTGTCCTGTAGTAGGTGATTTCTGGGTACCCGTCTTGCTCTGTCAATCTGTTTCCTCACTTCCCCAGATGGGTATCGTAGTTTTACGAATGCTTGATAAAGATCTTGTAGGTGTTTCTCTCTGTCTGAGGGGTTGGAGCAAATTCAGTTGTATCTTAGGGCTTGGCTGTAGACAATGGATCATGTGATGTAATAAAATCACTAGAAACGACATAGGTGCAATAGGGCGACACCCTGATACACAGAGAGATGTGATGACAATATTCCTGGGCAGTCTCTCTTTGCACAAAAGCTCCCTGTTGTAATGGCTACCAGGGGTGTGCGCAGGAATTTAAATCTGACTGCTTTTGGTGGGGCATGTTCTGTGCCCCTGCTGCAGCCCCAGGGAGGTGGAGGAGCTCATTCTCCCCGCCGTGGCCCTGGGGGCCAGAGGAGTTCTGTGCCCCCGCCGATTACTGGGGGGGTGCCCCTGCTTGCGCTCCCCCTGCCCCCGTGCATGCCCCTAATGGTTACCGTTTTCTTTCTGATATTTACATGGCAAGGATTTGTTAACCTGTTAAAGCTTCCTAAGTAAATAAATAGTATAGAAGTGAGTGAATTCTCGCTGAACATTGATACAGCTTTCACCCAGCTCAGCAGAGACCCGGGAACTGATTAGTCCTGTCATTTCTAGACTCTAGCTACACATTATAGTTCTCCCCTAGTGCAGCTCTCCTGGGGTCAGTAATGGTGGAAGCTGCAGTGTAGAGAGGGCGCCGGCATTTTTACCACCATGGCAGCTAGACTTGCAGGGTTGGGCAACTAAGTGGTAAAAACACCAAGCAAGAGCCCTGTGTTTGCTACAGCATCCATCGCTCCCGCTGCCCCAATTATGAATGATGGGGCTCAATTTTGCCAGCGCCACGTGCACCTGGAGAGAGTCCCTCCGGACCAGGTTTAAGGCAATGCAGGGGCCTGCACTGGTACCTGCCATCCTGTGGCTACACAGAGGACTTCAGTCATCTGGGACTGTCCATCTGGCACCATAAATGAGCAGCAACGGCTTGATCCTCACATCAGCAGCGAAAACTTTCCCTGACTTAAATGGAAGTGGGATCCAGCAGACGTCCTGGGGCTGCTGGAAGAGTCAGCGATGGGCCCAAGGTGACCTCTTCCGCTCTGTACTTGAAACCCTCACCCTCGACCCCCTCCCTCCTCCTTTCCCAGAAAGATCATCACCATTTGGGGGGGAAAAAAAACCAAAACTGAGGGAAAGCAGCAGCCAAGGATTTGCGAGTTCCACAATCTCGCCACCCCTCCAGCAGCCCCGTGTCATTCTCCAGGGCGGATGGTGCGGCGGTAACAAGATCGGAAAGGTCCTGCAGAGGACAAAGACTGATCAATAGAGTGACTCTGACGCAGCTCTTCATCTCAGCATCCACGGGGGTTGGGACTGAGGGGCAGCGGGGTGGGGAGGGAAAAGAAATCGAAGCACCAGGTTCGATTCCAGGAACTGACCATTGGCAAGGAACAGCACCGCTCTCTCCAGAGCCCAGGAAACCTGACTGCTGATACTAACACCTCCACACAGCTAGACCCGTGGTCCACTAGCAACATAGCACTTGGCATTAGGGGGACAGGGATGGGGCCATACCATTCAACAACTGGAAGAAGAGACATCGGGAGCATGCCAGCTATGCCTCTGCGGAAATACTCTGGGGCTGGTCGAAGGTGTGGGAGAGGCGTCAACGCTGGGACCATGGTGATCCTAATTAGGAAGCTATGACAGCAGCTCCAGGCATCAGTGCCTTTAAAAGCAGCTTGGATAGGATTTTGTTCGTTTTGTTTTTTGGTTTTGGTTTTGTTTTTTTTGGGGGGGGTGGGGGGGGGAGAATTAGTTTAGTGCAGTGAGAGATGGTGACTTGATAGCCCGGGAGAATGAATCCATCTGTCCCCAGAGCAGGTACTGCAGGGGGAGAGGCAGGGCAAGACATTGAACACAATGCAGGAAGATGATCGGGTGACAAGGAAGAAAAGTGAGGAGAAGTTAGGAAAGGAAAAACAGTCCAATGAGTCAGTAAAGAACAGGAATAAATTCTGACACTTAACTGACATCTTGCCAAGCCACGTCCAGCAACTGAGCAAACTCCAACACTACTGACGCTTTGGGATCAGAAGAAGCTCAGGGACAGGTGTAGGGCCTGAAACTACTTTTAAATTCTTGTTTTGAGACCAACTGGATTTTGAGCTCACCAGGCCCCTGTGTGTGACTTTCCCAGGTCACGCAACAAGCCAGGAGCAAAGCTGGGAGCAGACCCAAGGTCCTGACTCCCAGCCCCTGCCCCTGAGACCATGGCTTCTCAAACTGCCAGGTTGCACCAACAGAAGCTTCTGGATTTGTCCCCCTGGCTCTCTCTGCTGATACCTCCTCACCCCCACCCTCTGGCTGATCCCCCACCTCACCGCACCCTCGGCCCGCACAATGCTCAGTTGTAGTCAAAGGGAAGGGAAGGGGCGCTCCAAGAGGCTGGGCTGCCCCTCAATGTGGTGCTGTACCCAGAGCCAAGTGCTGGGCAGAGAGGCGTTTGTGGGTGCTACGCTCCCCTTAACACCCCACCCAAGATGCCCTCCTCCAAAACCACCGGCAGCCTCGTGCTTTCTTATCAAAACCCCAATCCCGCGGTCCTTGGTAGGCACAGAGGGTTGTGGAATCGGGGTGGGTCACAACAGGAACCCAGGGTGTTTTCTAAGTCACAGGTGGACAAGGTCTGAGAACCACTGATCTAGCCTACACCAGTATGAGAATCAATACAATGAACGATGCTGAGACTTTAGAGCAAGCCTGTGAAACAGATATTGGTTGAAAAAACAATTTAGAGGCGAGTTCTGCCCTCAGACGCACAAGCGCAGCAGCTACTAAGATCCGAGGGCAGAATGTGAACTTTTGATCCACTATGTCCTCGAAGCAACTGAAGCTTATCCTAGATACCGTGGCATCTGTCCTGAGGTAGCACCCGAGCACCTCACAAACAAAGCCTTCCTTTATCCTTGTGAGGTAGTACTGTCCTGTCCATTTTATAGGGAGGGAAACAGGCACAGAGAAAGTTCCGTGACTTGCTCAAGGTCATAGACCAAGGGAGAGGCCAGATCAGAAACGGAGCAACAGTACGAGACAGGAGAGGAGCAAATATAAGTAGATACAACACAAACAAGTGACCTAGTAAATGCCGAGATTTTAAGATTCACTGATAGGCAATATCTAGAAAGAGCTCAGTTTAAGGAAAACAAAAGGACAAGGGCACAGAAGTGGGGGAAGAGAAAGGACATCACAACCACACGCATGGCTTTTGATCATCACCCGGCACCTCGCCCAGCATGTAAACAGGAAAAAGCCACTCAAACAACAGCCTCTAACCAGTATCTCCCCATTGAGATCAGACTGACCCAGAAATCTGCCTTGATGTCTTGCCAATCCCAGACCAAAAGAAATCCTTTCAGGGAGGAGAAGTGCAGGGAAATTAAATAGCCTTTAACAGGAACCAAATCTGCCAGCATCAGCTTGGAAATCATGGCATGTTGACGAGCAGAGACCAGGGAAGGGGACTGGCACTGGGTAACGAAGACTGCTTGGTCTCTGCACAGCTTGGGCATGAAGAGTGGGAGGTATGTGACACAGCTGGGTGTTTAACATTTTATCCCTCCCAGTGGGAGAATATTGATTTCCTTTAATGGAACTGAAGTGACCATGAATCTGAAGGGTCCACTTTAAGATGCAATTAACTGTGCCCTTTAATTTAGGCCATGGAAATTATGGTACAGCCGGGCTGGTCAGCTTCTATTTTTAAGCCAAATCAGACTTTTGCTGTATTGGGTTCCTTTCTGCCCTTACACAAACAGATGCTCTGCTGAAACAGAGTGTTAAGTTTACATCAGCCAAGAATCTGACCCTCTGACTTTTTTAAAAGCGGATCTCTCTTTGCAAAGCCACCTCACACCGTGGATTGATCAGTTCGTTCCTCTGGAATTCTGGCAATGGAATGCCCCTATTCTGACGCGCCGTATGTGCAATAGCAGGACAAAATGTTGTGAAGTTGGCACTCCAGATCTCTAGAGCCACTTCGAAGGGCAGAAGGAAAGGGAGAAAACACATCCAGATGTAGTTCAGTCACCAGCACCCCGGCTGCACAAATAATGAATGCCAGGAAGACTGAGTTCCCACTTAGAGCGAGTCAGAAAATGTTTTTTTCCCCTGCAGAAAGTTGCTAATTTTTGGTGACACTCTAAAGACAACATTTGCAACAAAAACTTCAAGCTTTCTGCAGGAAGCAAATGCTTGTCACAGAAAAATTAGTTTAAATCAAAAACCCAATTTTCCAGCAAAAAAAAAAAAAATGTTGGGATCAAAATTATTGACCAGCCTTACTTATACTTTTTTTCAGAATGGCCAATCCCACTGCACCTCTCTCAGAGGCCTCTATCCTGCACTTTGCATAGCTAGTCTGCACAGCAGTCCTCCTGCTCCACTTGCCAATTCAGCTGTGGGAAACATGTTCATGGAACAGAATCAGGGAAGCAGCAGAGGAAACCATGAGATCTTCGCCTCCACTTGCATGCAATGCAGGATACAGATACTAGATAAAGGAATTATTAGATTTAAAAATTTATTAAGATGTTTAAAAAAAGTGAACGGTACAGAGTTTAAGGATAGAAGTTTCTTGTTATCAGGGAATAACATACAGATTATCAAGGGGTGAGATGTTCTGTTTAAAATAGGGTGGTGTAAGGAATACATAATCTGCAATATCTCCGATTGGGGGTAAAAGGCTGACGGGTCAAAGTACAGACATTAAGATATGGGGGTATGATGTTCATACAATGGCCATGTTCAGGTGTGGAGTATAATGAGTGGATACGATGATGAGGATGGATTGACCCTCATTTGGTGAGACTTAAAGTTCAGTGAGTTTATGGTTCCAGTTCATATGGTCCAACGGACAAAGTCTCTCGGTCCCTTTCTCGTAGTTGAAGCACGATGTTGCTCCGGCTCACACCTCTTGGTACTGTCGGTGGCCGGTGACGTGTTCGATGTAGATGTTCCTGGTATTAAACTGGTACTACTCATGATCCTAGCCAAAAGGTCGAGAAAGTGATAACAGGCATCCCAAACACAGAGAGATGTGCTAATAAGACTGCCACATGCACATCTGCTTGGAGGTCTTAGACGACGACAGGGTTTCGACAGCATTTTTCATTTGCCAGTTCCAAATTCAACTGTGTGTGAGTCTGTGCATGTGTGACAACTCCTCCTCCTCCCCCGAACACATTCTCTTTTTCCCTGCCCTCCTCCAGAATGTCACAAGGGGCACACTCTGGCATCATCAGGTTTTTACTTAATAAACAAAAGCTTCCCCTTAAGTGTTCCAAGCTTGTTTTAGGGAGAGATGTTCAAAAGCATTGAAAGGAGTTAGGAGCACTAGCCCCACTTACTTCCAATAGGACTTGTTCTCCTAAATCTCATGGGTGCTTTGGAAAAATCCTCCCCCCGACCAGGCAATCTCAGGATGCTTCCCTTCGGTTTTACAACAGGGTTTGGTGTTTGGTCGGGTGCTCTCTGCTGCAGCAGAATGAGAGCCAGACACCTTCTCCAACACACGTGACAGGCTCCCATGGGTCTCCCCCCAGTTTGACCTCTGCAACAGGTCCTGCCTTATTTTCTAAAGAGCTAAGATATGAAAACAGTGTGACAAGTGCACTAAGCCTATGTCCTACAGGCAACCCCGCTGTCCCACGTGAGCACTTTATGGCATCCCCAGGGTCTCCAGTGCAGCTTTATTTGACCTGTAATTAAATCCAGACTTCTGCAAGGAGATGGTTTGTGATGCTCCCTTCGGCTGACGGGCTTCACTGCATCCTGAGTTTGTTACCACACGGTTTGGGGAATGGCAATAGCCACGTATCGGATTGCTCATCT
This sequence comes from Chrysemys picta bellii, assembly GCF_011386835.1. Classification (NCBI taxonomy): domain Eukaryota; kingdom Metazoa; phylum Chordata; order Testudines; family Emydidae; genus Chrysemys; species Chrysemys picta. The sequence continues at coordinate 34,574,221 of NC_088803.1, read as the reverse complement.
GGAAGGAAGGTTTCCTGGCTCCCTTCAGCAATGTTTTATGGACCAGATGATATGGGCACCAGGATTTCTAATGCCCCAGTTTTAGCCTAAATGATGTCTTGCTTTGCCACAGAGAGATCCAGTTACATGCTCAGATCAATCATCTGTGACCCAAGTTGCTAAAAAAGTTTTCAGCGAGCTTCGAAAAAAATCCCACGTGGCCGCTAGCAATCGCCATGCAGCTCGTGATCACAGTGCCGCTAGCTAACGGGCGCCGGGAGCCCACAAAGTGGCTTGGAGAGGAGGGGCAAAACACAGCACCTGTTCAATGGCACACAGCAACCCTACGCAAACAGAGAGAAAGAAGAATGCCAATGGAAATTTCATGAGCACATCCAAAGGAAACCGTCGATGTCCAGCACATTAACTGCCAACCTGGAGTTTGGTCAGAACGTACTTGCTCTGCCCTGGGATCTTTAACAACCACAAGTGGTCAGGACCTCAGGTTTTACATCTCAGCTGAAAGATGGCACCTGTGACAGCAATGCCACACCAGCCTGGCTCTGGAGCTGTGGATCAGAGAGAAGAGGGCTACTTACTCCTAGTTGCGAATTAGCAGTCTCCCCTCCAGGCACTGACCTTTCCAGATCCTGCTTAGCATGGACAGACACGACTTTAGCACAAAGTAGCACGGCTGTGAACAAAACCCATATGTGGCCAAAGCAGAGATTTATTTTTTTATTCCATTTTATGTTGTTTGATATAGTTTCTCTCTGGTGTAGAGAAAAGAATCAGCGTCTCTCTTATTGGCAACTCCAGGAGACCCCAAAGGATACAGCAGCTGCATAAAGGATTTCCCCGGCCTCTACCCCACCAAGTCTCCCTGCCCAACGGTTCATTTAATTCTGTAAAGCTGTCCTATCGTCCGTTTCACACAGGGCAAGGAATGCACTGCAGCAATCTGCATGAACTGGAATACTTTTGTGGAGTCCCAAGAACCACCTCTCTCCCCCTCAACTGCAAAGCTCGTTACTACAATTTTGGAGATTTCATTAGTTCCACGCAGCTTTGAGAACAGCCCATTGGTCACATTTTTTCTATCATATTCAATACTCTGGGTTCCAGTCTGATCTCTGCCACAGACTTGAGGACAAGTCACTCCTCTCTACGTCCATCTCCCACCTGAAAAATACCAAATAGGCTTTTTAATCCACCTTTGGGGAGGGCTAAGTGACATAAGGAAGAATACCACTAAGTACATAGCTTTAGTAATACTCTGTCCTTCGCCCTGAGGTTCTCAAAGCACTTCAGAGTTATTCGGTAACCACGCCATTCTGTTGGCATAGATAACAAGTTACTCTTCCCATTCTACAGATGAAGACGCTAAGGCACAAAGAGGTCAAGAGGTCACAAGATGACTGGTGCAGGGATCCAAGACAGTTTAAGGTTAAAAGTATGTAAAAACTAAACCTACTGCAAAAATCCCAACCGAGACAAGCTACTAAAACAATCAATGCAAAAGAGAAAGAGAGGCAGGCCAGCATTTCAAACCCAGTTCATTCAGGCTACATTTACTACAACGTTCACATATCTGGCAGGCAAGACTGCAAATTTCCATACGGCAGAGTCGGACAAACATAAACCCTATTTGCCTCTGCCCCCGAAAACTGGGAGTAAAGTGACAGCCACTGACAGCTAATAAGACTTTGATCCCCACAGCACGGGGCCTGCTGCACCACTTCTCAGCCAGCAAGGCTTAGAAATTAAAACTGGCGCTTTACAACTCAATCACCCAGGAGCCAGGGAAGAGGGGGAGAAAATGACGAGACCAATAGAACAGGCATGCAGTGGGTGGGCACAGGCATGCAGTGGGTGGGCACAGGCATGCAGTGGGTGGGCACAGCAATGGTGCTGGTGGCACATGTAACACAGATCTGTCTCTCCCCTGCTGTTCACCTCTGAAAGGCAACCTGCAGAAGGAAAGCCTGCATCCCTTCTTGGCCTCTCTAGGATATCTAGAGAAGGCCTGAAAGATGGATGGGAGGGAGGTTGTTTTTGAAGGGCTTTTAGAAAATAAGTCTTGTCTAGCCTGTTCTTCCCGCAAGACTCAATGGAGGACAAGAAAAAGTAGCCAGATGAGGACGCCAAAGACAAGCAAGCGGAATCTGACTGAGAGGGGAAGTAACTTAATCAGACCGTTTCCATTTTTTATTTTATTTTTTTTGGAGGAGACAAGGGTGCTTCTTTGCTCACCCACATTTAAACAAAAACACCTCACTAAGCAGTTAGGATAAAAGGTCTGTTTGGTAAAGATGGAAATACCCCTCCCGCCCCTTCAAATAACGACTGAGAAAGCTCCCAGCTCCCATCGGAGAACTCCAGCAAAACCAGGGGTGACCAAATCAACTACGCCTGACACTTAAGGTAAAAAGACAGGCAGAACCTCCCGCCACCAAAAAAACAAAACACTTTTTATGGTGAGGCTTCTTTACCCACCACAAAGCAGCACCTTTGTCACCTTGACAAATAGCTGGTAACAGCTTCATGAGCTGCGTGGGATAAGATATGTGTTGCACAAACAGTATCTGTACAGAGAAGGGAGGTGGTTTATATTTCTCACTCTGAAGGAGCCATTGTGATGCAATAGTAGAGCTGTGTCCTGTTTTACAGTGGGGAAGGTTAATGCCGAGACTCACTGTTTAACAGTGCTCTGAAATCCACATTCTTACTCAGATTGTCTCAAAAATTGCTATCCTTCATGGGGATCCAAGTAGCGTTAGTGGCCTAAATCTGGACTTGTTTGAGCAAGGGGCTCCTGAGATACAGACTCCCTAAAAGTCACATTATTTCAAAAATGTATAGTTCTTGTAATTTTTTGCACACAGCTGGGGCTCAGACTATGACACTGATCCTCCCCAAACTGATATGACCCACTTGGGACTAGTCTCATTACACTTAAAGCAGGAGATCACCCTGTTTGTTTTATAGAAAAATAAATTTATCTGCTCCAAATTCAGTTCAGTCTCAGAACAAACCTCGAATTTTCCAAGGAGTTTCAAGACAAACTCGTTGATTAAAAAAAATGGGCTGACAACCATTTTTTTTATGACCAGATCTATTAGGAAGCATCAGGGGCTGGTCTATCAAAGATCATGATCTCCGAGAGGCTGTGGAGGCGTTTGTCTTGAATCGAATGAACAATTTCATAATCACAAGGATCGTGTGTGAAGTCGCTCGTTGAGAAAGCAGCGTTTGGTAATGACTAGAGCCAGCTGAGATATTGTAGCTGAAAAAAATATTTACTGATAAATGGTCTGTTTGCAAAATCTCTCATTTTTGGAAAAGGGAGGCCGCCATTTTGCAAATTAAATGGTTTTTTGTTTGAGATGTTTGATCCAGCTCCCATCGGTGGATTCTGATCTTCATCAAGAGCGACAGAGCTCTGGAGCTAACTGAATCGTTAACAGCAAGATCATCAACACAGCAATGGCTCCTCCCACACAGAAAAGGTTCTTCATCATAGAGCCCAGCTGGCTGAAAATCCTATTCTGCCTGAAAGAAACTGTTTCTTTGTCGGAGATGTTAACTAAACAAAGCCCACACCTGGGCAATTAACACACCAAAACTGCGGGTGAGTTAAGGTTGCTCTTTACGTAATATACCTAACGCAAAACCTACAAAGCAAGGAAATGAAAAGTTTTGGGTACCAGCAATACATCCCCTCTACTCCCCACCCACACATCCACCTCTCCATTAGCACAGTAGCCTTAACTCCGCCCGCATAGGACTCCAGCCTCCCTGCACGAACTTCCCCACACCTCCTATTCTGTATGTAGTTTCACAGGACTGTGCTGAAGGTGGCATGTGAGGAAGTCTAGTCTGTCCATGGTGGAGGCATGCAGATGGAATTTGGGGAAGAGCTTGCTGGCAGGCAGCCGCTGTGGTGCATTCTCAGCCTTGGGTCAGCCACAGACATGCAGAGTTCTCCACTCCAGCCTTTACAACTGGGTTAGCTGTCTCCAGTTAATTGGCAATCAAATCCAGACTACATTTAGGCACCTGAGTAAGAGTGTTGAGCACCTTTGAAAGTCAGGCCACTTTTACGTGTATGACTAAATAGGGATTTAGGAGCCTAACTCCAGACACCACGTGTAAGAGTGTTGGCCTGCTAGCTCAGGTTCACACAGCGCCATTCGCTTCAAAATACCTTAAAGCACACTCAGGCCCTGTTCTTGTGACCTACTGAGCATGCACTGCACCCATAAGTATGCTCAATGCCTCACAGGACTGGGCCCTAAAAGAGCACTTCAACCAGGAGGGAAATGCAGCCACCTCTAAGGTGGAACAAAACTAAGAGCGGGTCACAACACTGCAGAGCTCAGGGCAGAACAGGAATAGTGACAAACTTTACTACAAGAGGACCTTGGGGAGGCAAGAATGTAACCCAGCTGGTACTAGGGGAGGACCCCAGAGCTAAGAGTGCTACATTTGTGAATGACCACCAACGGTCAGGACCTTTCTTCAGCCAAAGGTGCAAGGCCCTCTCCAAGCTGGAGGTCATGGCCTCAAAGTCAGTTGCTAAGACAGCCGGAAAGACAAGCAAGCTACTAAAACTGCCACCCATGGAAAGCCTTACACAGCAGCATGGTGCGAGAGGATGGGACCTGAGCAATAGCACAATACAGCTGTGCTATCTGCACCACTCACATCCACGCTGTTACAAGCCCCCACTTTCCTGCAAGTTATTTGTCTGTTATTAGGGTGCCTAAATTCCATAATTAGGTGCCTAAATGTAAGTGCCCTGCCTCTCAGAGGCCACTGAATGCAATGGGAGCTGCAGGTGCTCAGCCACTCTGAGAAAATCAAGCCATTCTTATTTAGGTGCCTAACTTTAGAATCACCCATTAAAAATCCTTTATTTCCCAAGAAGCTGAAGGAAGTTTGTTATCGAACAGCAAATGGTCTAGCTTGGATCCCGATCCTTCAAAGACTTATTGTGCCCCTGCTTAAATTCACACAAGAATAGTCTCTTCAAAGTCAATGGCATTACTTCTATGTAGGCGTTTAATCAGGTGCCTATGTCTTTGCAAGACGGGGGCCTCAAAAATCTGAAAAATCCAGGAAACTTTAACGTACATAGTTTGTTCTTGAAACTCTAATATATTGTCATTAGAAGGGGAAGAATTCTCACAGACCGTCAGTCCCACACCGTTTTACCTACTTGCTTAAAGCAAACAAACCTGTCTACTGGACCAAGGCAATAAAATAAAAAATTCATCGGATACACTTAAGAAAAAATGTAATAGTGTTAAAGTCAACAGGAGCTGTGCACCTAATTCCCTTGGGCCCCTTTGCAAATTCCAGCCTAAAATTAGGTAAGGATCCCCAGCACGAAGCTATATCGACAAGTCCCTAAATTGTTGTGACTGTGCACTACAGAAACGCTGGCATATTCCACCCCAGAGAAAGCTGCATTTCTGCAGCGAGTCCAGCGATCCCTGGATGTGCAGATTCTGTAAGTCCTTCTGTGATACACCCAGATGGAAGATGCTATTGAAACAAGAGGTCATCCTGCTCTCTTTTACAGTTGCTTCAGCCACCTGAACGATCTCTGCAGCCTCTTGGCATGCACACAACTCAAGAACTCAGCCCTGTTCAGTCAGGAAACTGTCATTTCTATTTCCGCCTAACACTTCCCTTTATAGTCTTCTCTCTGAAGTGGGAAATCACATCCCATCATCAACTATTGCAGTTAAATCAACCCTCTCCCACCTCTATTACCCAACCTTACCCGCAACATTTATTATTTGTATTGCAGTAGGAGCCCCTGTCATGGACCTGGACCCCACTGTGCTAGGTGCTGTACAAACCCAGAGCAAAAAAAAAAAAAAAAAAAAAAGACAGTCCCTGCCCCAAAGAGCTCACAGTCTAAGTGTGAGATGAAAGACAACATACGGATACAGACAGGTAGGGGGTACGAGGAAATGATGAGCCAATACCGGTCAGCATGACAGGCAGGGGTCTCAGCACACCAGCAGCCCAAAGAGCTTTGTAGGCATCACGGCAAAGGGGAGTTTTGAGGGTGGATTATGAGGGAGCTCTGCAACGTTTACGGGGAGCACCTCCACGTGAGCGGGGCAGCACAGGAGAAAGTGCAGAGGTGCCTATTTGCAAGTGTAACTGGAGGCTGGCATCGTGGGCCAAGCGCCGCCAAGCGCCAACAGCTCGAAAGTGACCGAGAGACGATAGGTACGGCAGGGATAGGCCGTGAAGGGCCTCGAAAGTGAAGAGAAACAGCTTACGTTGGATGACAGAGAAGGGGAGTCAGGCGATGTACCTATTACCCAACTCCCTTTATCGTGCTAATAAATAGTTACACGCTGCCCTCCCTGTTACAGACTAAACATGTTGCTTAGATTTCACCTACGCCCCTAATGCTTTTGGCAAGGAGAGGCCTCAGGGCTCCAGCTGTCCCAAGACTCTTCTTTCATAAGGCATTAGCCTAACAAATGGAAATAGGCTCTGCTTGCCCTCCCTTGGTCCTGCAGGAAAAGCAGCTCCACTGACACCTCCCTTGGCAATATTAAATGTTTCAAACCTCTGTGTTTTGGGCATCAAGACAGAATCACAATGTATTGTGAGGCGGAACTGTGATCTAGTGGCTAACGCATGGGACTAGGACAACCCTTGGGTTCTAGTCCTGGGTTTGTCACAGACTCATTGTACGTTTCGTCATGACGCTCCGTGCACCATCGGAAGGTGCTAATATATATGATGATGAGGCAGTATAAGAATATAAGCAACAGACCAGACCTTGCGTCAGTCACTTCTCCTTTGTGTGTTTCAGTCCCTGTTCCCCCTTGCAAAATAGGGATAATATTTACTCGCCTTACAGTGGGGTTGTTGGACGTAATTAAAAAGGGCCCTGAGCAACTTGGAAAGAAGAGAGGAGTTAAAAGTAGTTTCCAGTTTGACCCCCAACACCTGAGCCCCCTGCTAGTCTGTGTGGGTTTACGTGCACTGTTTCCTATGCTTTTCTCATTCTTGTCATGGTGTTAAAGAGCCACATCAAACAACAAGGAAAACTGACTAAGGTCTGAACCAGCAAACAGGTCTGCTTATGGGTCTGCCTACACAGAGCAGCTTGCAGGATCAGGGCCTGACTATGCTGGAAACCCTGAGTCCCACTACCCACAAAGTGTTGTCAAATGCACAAAGGAAACAAATGGAAAACAAAAAAAGTGTTCTTCTCTCCTGCCTCAGGTGCTACATGTAAAAACAGAAGAAGGGTTTAAATTATTGGGTTGCCTTCTGTAAAGCTTAGCTATCCTCTGCTATAGAGGTGCTGTTAGTAATATATCATGGGGGAGGGGGTTTGTCACAGACTCCAACCTTATCCTAACTTTTTGCAGTCACTTACCAAGATGAAAGTCAAATAAATATCCAGCTTTCTAGAGTGCAATTTAGTGTCTGATTTCTACAGCACCCATCACCAGAGTATCGAAACACTAACACACACCACTCTACTTATGAACCAGGCAATCTGATCACGTAGCAGATGGTTAGCTTGCAGACAGAAATGTCTCAGGGAAGCAGAAACCAGATACCTTATCAATTATCATGCTGTTTCATGAAGGAGACAGGAGAGAGCCACTCTCCTTTAGAATTCAATATTGATGCCCATTTCTTACTGCAAACATTGCAAGGCCAGAGAAACAAAGGATGCACCCCTCACTTTAGACCTAGCCTACAGGCACCATTCTTACTGGAACCAACTTCATACCAGACTACAGCCCCTATTAGCTAATGCACATCAGAGTACTAGCCATATAATGATTACTGGCTATAATTATATTAGTATGTTACAGTTTAGCTAGCAGAGTTTACAAGAGGATTATAACTCATCAATCCACCACCCAGCTGTGACAACATCTGCTTATGTGCCTGCAAGAGAGAAACTGGTCACTCAATAGCTTATTTGACAGACAACCTTTCTTGTTTTGCAGATTCTTATCAAGCTCAAGAAAAATGAAAAGCAGCAGAAGTCACTACACACAATGCTAATTTCTTCACCTGTATTTGGCAGAGAAATCTCTCTCTCCAGCCCTCCATTGCTTCAGATCTGACCTCACTGCAGTGATCAAAATCAGGGCTGGACCTACCAACTCTGTCCACAACTTTAAATACCAGAGTAAACAAAGCAGCCAACTAGTTAATGTCTTTAAGATAAAAATTAGGTCTACAGACAGTTAAGAGTTTCCATCTAAGTGGCTAGACTGCTGTCTTCGTAAGCAGGCACTGATAACAAAAGGAGTTTGTATCTACATGTAGTGTGATTCCCAACAACCAACAAATCAAAGATGGTAGGGTGTCTGTATAGGGGAAATGCAACTTTTCTAAAAGCAGGGCAGAAGGTTAAATAACCCAATTTAGCTCCAAAGACTTCAGCCTTTTTGGATCATTTGCTCTTGCAAGTGAAATACAAAAATCTAAACTTCACTTTACTCCACACACACAAACACACATATATTCGGGTACTCAGACCATGAGAACCTAGCTACACTACATTACAGCAGCAAGGATGGATTAAAATATGTTTAGTTTTTAAATCCTGAGGAAACAGGAAATCTATTTTTCTCTGGCAGTTCTGCTGAAGTTTTAGGAGGTGGGGTGGGGGAGGGAGAGAACATAAAATGGGCCAAAACAGATGAATTATCAATGATTAAGACAGATCTACTTCTTCCTCTGAGAGAAATGAGTGTTTATAATAAAACAGAATAATAGTAACTCCAGATGGGCAAGAGGCCAGAATCTGAAGCTAGGTAGAAATGTATATGGCAGTTTTAGATCCATGTTTGGGTAGCACTACCACTTCCATACCAGTAGTGTAACTAGAGAAAAAAAATGTCAGGCACTTTTGAAAATAAACTGGTTTGGGAAACTTTCACTGCGGCATCTATTTTACAGAGATCCTTGCTTAGTCAAAACAGCCTGTCAAGGGCCATCCTCACCTCCATGCACCACAAGACTGCCCACCCATAGCCATATTCGGATGTTTTGGGAATCAGAGGCAACAATGGTTAGTTGTTTAAAAAAAAAGAAAAGAAAAGAAAGAAGAATCCACTTACTCGCTCCTTCTATTTTCTCCGACCCTCTGCTCCAAGTGATCTGCCTGGTTTCTAGCTTCACCTGGAAAGTTTTCCTCTCCGGCCTCTGCGATTTTTTCGAGTAAAACAAAGTCATCACGGTGCCAACTTCCAGACTCCTGCAGAGGTGAGCCACCTCCGCTTCGTTCTGGACGCAGGGTCCATTGGAAAAGCCAGACGCCATCGCGCCCCTCCTTCCCCAAACGCGGCGAGATTTCCAAACACAAGGGATCTGCAGCTCACTTGTGGTACTTGGAAGAGTTAAAACACAAACAATCCAAGAAGCAGCTTCAGTTCATGGCTCCCCGGGCAACAATCTCCCCTTCCTACAGGGGGGGAAATGAGTGTTTATACTGGGGGAGAGCTAGAAGGGCAAAAGCACAAGCCGATCGCTTGTTCCCCCAGCTCTCCACTTTTCACTCCCCCCAGGCAGCAGAAAATCGCCTCTCTCACGGTTTGAATCATGCACCATTTTTTTTCTCCTTCCCGAGCGGAGTCCAAAGCGAAAGCAGCCCGACACAAAGCATTCCCGAAGAGCCTGGCTCCTCCAGCTGGATTTGGTTGCAAAGAGCGCGTGCGGGGGAAAGGGGGGGTTACTTGGTGGCCCGATTTGCCTTTTGTTCGGGACCCCCGGTTACAGCTCGTCCCCCCTACGCCGCCACACACACGCACTGGCTTTTCCCTCCCGCAGCTGGCGAATCTCTCTCTGCATCGATCGGAGACGGAGCAGATCTCCCGAGAACTCAGCAAGAAATGGCTGAAAAAATCCGGCAGCCTGCCTCAGTTTCACCCTCCAGGGCTCTTTTGTGTCAATTTCCCCCCCAGCCGCAGCGGGGATTATTCCAGCCCCTCCAGCTCCGACACGTGCATTAGGAAAAAGACCCCCGCCCCTCCTCCAGACAGAGCCGGGGGGGCGGGAATATGGGGCTCCTGGGGGGCAGAGAGCAGATCAATGGCTGGGGGCTCGTGCTCCCATTCCTTCCTGGCCTCGGCTTTTCCGCCCCTTGCTGGTTGCCTCCTGTTTAATGAGCCCCCCCGGGGGAAGTGCCATGCGGCGAGTGAGCTGGCAGAGGTGGTAAAAACTCTTCCCCCTTAGCCCGTCCCCTCCCAGCCTGCATATAAAACAAAGCAGGGCAGAGGAGCCAGAGATCAGCCTCTTAAAGAGACACCAGACTCGTTTCCTCTGGAGTCCTAACCCCCTCCCTCTCGGCACGCAGTTACCTTGCTGCCTGGGGTGTGTGGTCTCTGCTTCGATCAGGTCCACAGAGGGCCTCTTCTAGCAGGAAAGACCTGGTTGGGTATCAGTCATCTTCACACACAGCCACATGTGCTGGGGGGAGGAGGGCAACAAGGTGGCATGCAAGCGAGAGGCTGGATGGGAAGCCACCTGTAGGAGTAGGTGAAAGGGGGACAGTGACAGATGGGGCAGCTTTCCTTCTCCCCCAGTCCAAATTGGCTCTGGGAACGAACACACACACACACACACACACACACACACTTACTTTTCCCCCTTGGCAGTCACACAGCCAGCCAGCCAAAGCTGTGCTGCTTAATGCTGGGGCCTCGGGAGGTCTGGCATAGGGATGCTTCCTTCTCTGTTCATGCCAGCCCCATGGCTAGGCTCCCAGGCTGGCCCTGCTCCTCCAGCTGCAGAACAAGGCCGTTTCCTCCTAATACATCATCTCTCACATACACAGCTCACCTGCCAGGACGGAAGGAAGACAAGAGAGTTTAAAAGGTGGATAATTTAGCTCAGGACATATTGCTGGGTCCCCAGGCAGGGATACCTAATGCTGGCTGCCCCCATGCTATCTGGGGACAGGCAGAGCCCCCCCAAGACACCTGTACCAGCAGCGCTTCCAAGAGCTGGTGCATGAGACTTTCCCTGCCAGGGCTTCTCCCATATATTGTGACATTCACACTGCTCCCCACCTGTGTGTTCTTCCACCCTCTGAGATGATGATGATGTCATCATAAAGTAATCCCCCTGGGTTGAACAGGGGACTACTTTTGTGTTAGGCTAGAATCAGTGGTGAGGAAGGACACCCAACTCTGAAGACACTCTGGGCAGTGGGCACTGAAGTTTCACCGTTGTGGGAGGTAGTATGGGCCAAATGGACAAAGGGTGGGTAGGCAAACAGAGAAAGGAAATGCAGGAACTCACCCAGCAGGTCAGTGGCCGAGCCAGGAACAGAACCAAGAATTCCTGAGTTCCAGTGTAGTGCCCTCGCCACTAACCACACATTGGCCACAGGAGATCTGGGTTATCATCATCATTTGTATTATGGTAGCACCTAGCGACCCTAAGCCAGTCCGGGGCCCCATTGTGATAGGAGCTGCACAGACACATGGTATGGGGCAGTCCCTGCCCTGAAAAGGTGCCAAAACAAGACAAAGGGTGGGAGGAAGGCGATGTCATCCCCATTTGACCAATAGTGAACAGAGATACAGAGAAATTAAGGCCCAGATGCTCAAAGGTATTTAGGTGCCTGACTCCCATTGGTGTCTAGCACACCACTGATGTCAATGGGAGTTAGGTGCCTAAACACCAATGAGCATTAGGCCTCAGTGACTTGGCCCCAGGCATACAGAGAGTCTGTGACAGAGCAGGAATTGAACCCAGCTCTTCTGAATCACAGGTGAGTCCCTTAACCAAGAGCCCATCCTTTCTATCTGTTATATCCCCTCCACACTGAAAAGTCCCTTACTGTGTCCACTAAACCCAAACCGGACAGAACTTCCTTTGCCGGACTGCTCCATGCCGTAACGTTTCATTCAGAGGAGGAGAGCAGCTTTCCTCTTCATGCCAGGTTTGTGTTAGCATCCGATAGTGCCAGGCCAATTGTGCAGTGCTACATCCTCATTCAGGCCAGTGGCAGGAAACCAAACAAAGAGAGGCTTAGTGTGGGGATAAGCGGTTGCTTTGGAAAGTATTTAAGGGCTGTTTGTCACTTTCATTCTTTGGAAGCCCCCTGATTTCCCTTCTCCTCCCCAACCCCAAATCAGCAGGATACAACACAATGACATTAGGGCAGGCTGAGTTTTCATCAGCCATGGTGCGTTTTTTGGTGTATTTTTTTAAGTGTATGTCAAACTTTTTGCTCTGATTAAATTGGCCAACAGTCCCTTATTATGGTACAAACAACACAGAACAGCACCTGAGAGGCTGTGGACAATTTTATTGATTCCTAACAGCATTTGCCTATCCAAAACAGGGGAAACTAATAATAAATCACACTTTTTAAACACTAATTTGTCTTGCTGGTAAGAATTACAGTGGTCCTGTTTTAAAGGTTGGTCTGTCTTTTGCTCCTTGCACAAGAAAATAATTTGTAGAAACTGCGAGGGCACTGTGGGAGTCCAAATCACCCTATCTACTTAATATACACAAAAGGCCAGGCCTAGCTACATACATGCTGCTGCTCCGACTGCGTTCTAAAACATAGAACACAGTGAGCGCCCACGAGAGGGCTCACAACTATTTAAAAGGATACTACCCAATACATATACACTACAGACACTGGAAAGGAAAGACCATAGAGGTTAAGGGCCTGCCCTCACCCCTACTAAAATGACTAGGAAATGTTGCCATTGGTTGCACTGCAAGTAATATCAAGGCTCTGTATAGGGTGACCAGATGTCCCGATTTTATAGGGACAGTCCCGATATTTGGGGCTTTGTCTTATATAAGCGCCTATTACTCCCCATCCCCGTCCCGATTTTTCACACTTTCTGTCTGATCACCCTAGCTCTGTATGATGTGCCCAACCTGAGAGAGGAATTTGATTCCCATGCCAGGATTAAAACTCCTAGGCTTCCTGGCTCCCAGACCTGTGCTCAGGTCACTAACCCAGGCCTTATGCAGCGTAGAACAGTTTCAACATTCTGCAGCTTGTCTCTCTCCCATGGCTTCTCTATCATAACTAAGGGACCAATCCTGTCCTTCCCCCTTTTGGAGGGTATGGATGGCCCTGGGTAAGACAGAACTGGTGTGGTTCTGTTGGGCAAGAGCAAGCATGCGTTGGTGCAGAAAGTCCCAACTGCCTGGGGTTGTGAAGCACACCTCCACAGAACCGGACTATGAACCACAACTGCTCAGATACGCCAGCACATGCTTGAGCTACCACAGCCCGGTGACTGCAGAGCTGCTGTGCTGCTACTCCATAGCCTAAGGGCAGAGCCTTTTCCCTACCAGCCCACACAGGGAATTCCTCCTTCCAGCAGCTGTACTCCGAGCAGGTGCACAAAAGTCAGCCTGTTGCAGGAGCATTATCCAGAGCATTTTCATACACAAAATTATCCAGTTCCCATGTGCAATCATGTTATTTTCATGTGCAGTTAGTCATATATTATGCACACGCAACTGACAGGTATTCTGCATGTGCTGTTATTTTAAAAAATGTTACAAAGTGCACACTGGCAAAGCTGAGAGTTGCTATTTAGAGCCACTTAAAGTCAGAAGTGACATGAAGTTACCTGCAGTGGTGGGGAGGGGATCAACCCAGGAAATGAGTAAGTCGTCCGGTAAGACAGAGGTTCTTTGTACAGATCTTCAAAATGATCTTAAAACGCATCATTTGGAATTCAGTCCATTCCCTCCAGGCCTGGAGGATGAAATCATGTAAATGTGAAAGACCCAAGTAACTGGCCCCAGAAGGGCCACAGGCAGGGGTTGGCCCCAGGACTTTCTTCACTCAAAGCATGAGCTGCTAGTGCTCAAGTTAAAGGATCAAATTCCCTTAGCTGGCAGCAGTAACAGACCATTAACCTCTTATGTGGACAGTTACGTCCACAACATCAAAACAGAGAAGGTAGATTAAAAACCTCAAACATTCTTTCTGGAAGGTTGCAGCATAATACTAATTCTATTCTTAAATTCCAGAACCTTAACACACAAGAAGCAAAAACCAAGAGAAAGCAGGCTGTTCCCTAATTTAAACGAAAGAATCTACTTCTGGCTTACAGGGTCCAGGTTCTTGTCTGGGTCTCAGGGTCTATCACAAGGGTAGGCAACCTATGGCACGCGTGCCGAAGGCCACATGCGAGCTGATTTTCAGTGGCACTCACACTGCCCGGGTCCTGGCCATCAGTCCAGGGGGCTCTGCGTTTTAATTTAATTTTAAATGAAGCTTCTTAAACATTTTAAAAACCTTATTTACTTTACATACAATAGTTTAGTTACATATGATAGACTTAGATCACCTGGGGAGCAGTAATGTCAGTCCCACCTCCCACCAGTGTGGTGCAGTGAAACAGAAAAGTGAGAGAGAAAGAGATTCTTCAAAAACAAACTACAGGTTTATTAGGGATAAACAACAAAGTGTGGGATAACAGGGGAAAAAACAAACAATAATAAACACGCAGATGTGGTTGCTTCCCTGATTGAACCTGAAGCTCAGGTCCCCAAATGACCCCTCCCTTGGTAACAGCCTAACAAAAACATAAACCCCCTAAATACTGTACTGCTGTCTGATGACTTCTGGACAGATTGATAATGGGGAGTGCCTTGCTTGCAGCTTGAGATCATTGGACCCAGGACCTTCAACTGTTGTCCCTGGCCAGGCTCAGTCCAAGGAAGAGTTCCTGGATTGGCAGTGCTGGAACCCAGACCCACAGATGGAGGATGGATCAGGAACCAGGAGACCACAGGTAAGGTGCAGGTAAAATGATGTTGTTGCCATCTGGATCAGATGAATCTTGGTCCGTTGCCCACGTAAACGATACGGCACTTGGCTGCCTTCTGAATGGACAGCAAGAATGTCCGTTTTGCGCAGTCTATTTGTAACCTCGATGGTGCGAAGATTCTGTGGTGGAGCCAGTTAGAACTGGTCACCCCACAGTCCGTTATTTTTCACATGAAACTGTCCATGAAGATGGGGTACCAATATGAGTCACTGATGTCCTTCAAGGCAAACGCCACTTTGAATGTTCAGACTCCATCTTTGATTTGAATCCCCATAACCTTACATCAACTACAAACATAGCAAAACATTCAATAAATCATATGAAACCTTACAGAACCTTAGAGTAAGCATAACCAAACATGAATTTGGGGGAAATTCCCCAACCCTAAGGCAGAGAGGCACCAGTCACCCCACTTTGCTCTAGGCTGGCTCTTTGCAGACTCACAGCACAGCGCATGCACAATAAAACCCAGACTGCTTACTTCCCTACACAGCCCCCTCCCCTACAAGCAGGACCAGGAAACCCCTTACTCTGAAAGTGATAGCTTATGATTTTAAACATAGTTTTCAATACACCACAAGGACCAGCCATCGGGGCAGGGAGATGCACAGACTCTCACTCTCCTAGTGTTAATTCCCACCCTCATGTCTTTGTTATTTGCTCCAGGGAGACATATCTAGTCTGTTCTCTGTGTCTGAGCACGTTTGGAGTAGGGGATTGCTCACTGACATTGCACTGGGGACACCCCAGCTGGGATATCAGGTAACAACAGCAGCTGTCCAGAGGCAGCTGGCTGTAACTCCTAGGCCACACTTCCACCTTGTACAAATATTGGGGACTGGTGGAGTTGGGACTCCCTCATTCTGTTCACAGCTCTGCCAAGTCACTTAATCTCTGTGTGCTGGACATTCCCCTTCTGCCTCACCAGTGGGTTGGGAGAGATAATGATTGTTTGTAAAGCACTTTGAGATCTCCCAGCTGAAAGATGTTATTACAATACAAACTATTAATGGGCTCATCTGCTCTCTTAGGGCCCAAACCTGTAACTCCTCAAGTAGGCACTGCTCGGAGGAGTCAATTCATTCTGCAATGACATTACTTGCGTGAGTGTTACCAGACTGGGCTCTGTATTTCTGTAGTGTTCAGGGGGCAATACCCTGCCTGATAAAAGCAGTGATAACAGTGACCTGCAAATGGAAACCATTTGTTTTGCTCCCTTCTTATGTATAAAAGAAGCCCAAAGTGTTCTCCAGGGGTTCTTTGCTTGCTTATTTTTTTACATTGGGTCATTCAATTCATGTGTTGTCTATCCTGGACTCTATGGAGTGTTCGAAAACTGGGAGCATTGTGACATCACAGATATAAAGAAAGTGAAACCTGGTTAATTGAGAGGGAAGGCAGTTTTTATCTAGACTGTTTTTGTGAAGCCATTTGACTCAAATACCTCACATACAGATGGAAGAAAAGACGCCTCTGTTAAAGATTCAGCACCTCCATCTCTTTGGTTAACAGCGGAGAAAGTGCAAAATAGACACACCTGATGCCCCCAAAAGCCCTGCAGAGAGAGCTGGAAAGACCAGACTCAACATTCGTGATATTTCAAAGGTTAAAAAAAAAAAAAAGGTTGAATTTGTTTTGGAATAAAAGAAGAGGTTACTTACCAAGAACTGGAGGTTCTTTGAGAAGCGTGGTCCCTATTTGTATTCCAAACACTAGTGCGTACATGTGCCATGCCCTCAGAGCTGGAAGTTTTCAGTAGCGGTGTCTATTGACCTGCACATGGGTCGTGCGTTGCATCGTGCTCCAGGTGAGGTTACAAGAGGCCAGGCAGGGCAACGCTCCTTCAGTTGCCCTCTTACTGCTGAGCAGCGCGGTCTGCAACAGAGGGGGCAGGGGGCGGATACTGGAATACAAGTAGGGACCACACATCTTGAAGAACCTCCAGTTCCAGGTAAGTAATTTCCTCCTCCTCTTCTTCGAGTGATGGTCCCGACATGTATTCCAAACACGGGTGAATATCAAGCAATGGTCAGCTTGGAGGTGGGTGCAAGGATGTAAGAGGTATTGCCATCTGCAGGACACCAGGACCCATGGCCACATCTTCCGCCACTGCTTGAGCAATGGCATATGTCGCGCCAGGAGGTGTCTGCCAGAGAGGCAGAGGTGGTCATGTGCGACCGCATAGAGTGGGCTATAATCCGGCCGGGTGACAGGGTGTTAGACCGCACACAGCACTCTCTGATGCATGTAGAGACCCACTTTGATATGTGCTGTGAAGAGAGGGGTTAGTCCCAAGTCCTCTCTGCAGTGGGCAGGAAGAAGCGTGGAGAGGTGTGAAAGGTGCAGGTTCTGTCAAGGTAGAATGCAAGCACACGGCGGACGTCAAGTGAATGCAGGGTTCTGTCCACTGGTGTGGCATGGTGTGTGGCTTAGGATGGAAGACCGGGAAGTGGATGGACTGGTTGAGGTGAAACTCCGAGACCACTTTTGGGAGAAACTTAGAGTGAAGGCCTAGGGAGACCTTGTCTTTATGAAAGACCATATACATGGGGTTGACCATCATGGTCATCAATTCAGAAGCAGAAGTGATGGCCAAGAGGAAGATGACCTTCATGGATAGGTGGGAGAGGGAGCATATGGCCAGGGGCTCGAGGGGTGGGGGATTGGGTTGGTGAGGACGGAGTACAAGGGTTGGTGAGGGCGGAGTACAAGTTTGAGGTCCCAGGGGGGTGTAGGTTTAAGGACCAGTGAGAAGCTGTTCATCAGCCGCTTCAGAAATCAGGTGGTGGTTGGGTGGATGAACAGTGAGTGGCCATCCACCGGTGGGAGGGAGGCACTAAGCGCCACCAAGTGGACCTGGACTGAGCTGAGGGTGAAGCTGGAGGAAAGTTCTAGGAGATCATCCCCACCTTCCCAGACTGAGCCGCCCCTGAGGGGGAGGTGATAACGTTGCGCCCAGGAGGTGAAGTGTTCCCATTTCACTGCGTAGCATGCTCATGTGGAAGTTCGTCTGCTGCATGTATGTTCCGCACCGGTGTCGAAAAAGCTTTGTCTACGTGTGAGCCCCATCCAAACACCAGGTCATCAGTCGAAGCAAGCCTGGGCTGGGATATCGGACTGCCCTGATCCTGGGTAAGGAGGTCCAGCAGTGCAGGGAGATGGATTGGGGCGGGTGGAGTGTCTGTAAACCAAAACTGACGGGGCCAGAACGGGGCTATAAGTAGGACCATGGCCAGGTCTTGGTGGATCTTGCGTACGACTTGGGGAAGGAGTGGAATGGGGGGAAAAGGTGTAATGGAGACCGTCCTGCCATGGAAGGAGGAGAGTATCATTCTGGGAATCATGCACCCTTTGCTTCCCGGGAGCAGTAGAGGGAAAACTTGCCATTTTCACGAGTGGTGAAAAGGTCCCAGCGATGGGGGCCCAGGCACAGCAAATGGAAGGGAGATTGGGGTCACATAGCTCCCACTCGTGATTGAGGAACCAGGTCCAGCTGAGCACATCCACCAGAGTTCTGCATATTTGGGAGGTACGCCATGTGGAGTGTGACATTGTGGCAGATACACCAGTTCCAGAGGTGGATGAACTCCACATAGAGTGACTAGGACTTGGTGCCCCCTTGCCTGTTTATGCAGGCCACCACAGTCATATTGTCACAGAGGATCTGAACCTAGCAAGCATGGAGAAGGGACAGGCCATAGCAGGCCAAGTGGACCACCAGCAGCTCCAGGACATTGATGGCCTCGCACGGAGTCCAAGCCCCTTGGGTTGCATGCCTGTCCAGGTGTGCAACCCAACTGACTAGAGAGAGGCATCCATGGTGAGGGTGGGGGCTGGGATGGAGGTATCAAAGGGGGTCGCCACGAGGCCCGTCAAAATGGTCTGCCGGGAGAAAGACCCAAGCTGCCACAGAATCCAGGCGTGCACCAATGAAGTGCATTGTCTGCATTGGGACAAGCACAGATTTCTCCTCATTCATACAGATGCCAAGAGCGGTGAGGAGAGCGCGGAGAGCACAGATGGCCGACGTAGCCTCAGCGAGGGATGGCGCAACAAGAAGCCAGTCATCCAGGTAAGGGAACACAGAGTGCCCCAGTCACCTCAGTTGAGCTGCCATGACCATGAAAACTTTCATGAAGATCCTTGGGGCCATTGCAGTGCCGAAGGGGAGAACTCTGAACTGGCAGTGGTTGTCACCCACACAAAAGCGAAGAAACTTGCGGTGAGCTGGATGGATGTCGATGTGAAAGTACACATCCTTTATGTCGATATCTGCGAATCATGCTCCCTGGGCAAGGGAAGGGATGACCGATGTGAGCGTCACCATATGGAACTTGGCTTTCATGAGGAAGGTGTTGAGTAGGTGGAGATAGAGTACAGAGCCGAGTCCTCCTCCCTCTTTTGGGATAAGAAAGCATGGGAGTAGAAGCCCTTGCCGACAACGAGATCGGGCACTGGTTCAATCGTGCCCTTTGCGAGGAGGATGTCCGCCTTGAGTTGTAGGAGGCTGTGATGAAAGGGACTCCCAGTAGGCATCCTTGGGGGTGGGGTGGGGGCAGTGGGAAGGGAAGGGAAGGAATTTGATGGAATAACCGTGCCGTATGACCTCTAGGACTCAACACTCCATAGTGATCTTGCCTCAGTTGTGGGCAAACAAGGCAAGCTGGCCCCCAAAGGTGATGGGGGGGGGAGCTCACAGTTCTCGACACGCATGTCAAAACTGGGCTTTGGGTTGATGCTGCGATAAGGTGGAGGCGATCGTGGTGACTGATGGTCGTGGATGCTATGACCGAGAGTGCCGTCACACGGGTTCCTGGTACCAGGGATAGGTGGCCTGGTATGGTGTGTAGGAGAACGGTCAGAAGGATGGTCACTGCTATTTCTGCTGGGGCAAAAATTCAGAGAGACCGAAGTGTCGCTCTCGAGTCTTTCAGGGAGTGGAGGGACTTTGCCGAGAACAGCTGGTCCTTTTCGAAGGGGAGGTCCTGGCTAGTGGTCTGGAATTCCCTCAGAAAGCCAGAGAATTGCAGCCAGGACTCCTGTCACATGATACATCCTCCTGCTCCCTTGCCATGGATGTCATCTGCTGCATCTACCACAGCTTGGAGGTCCACCTTGGCCGTCAGGCGACTTTCCTCCACAAGGGTCTGGAAGCGCCACTGTTTGTCCTGCAGCAAGTCCTCTAGCTAGCTTGGCATAGTTATCGAAGTCATACTTCGCTAGCAGAGCCTGGCAGCTGGAGATGCAGAACTGCAGGGCTGCGAAGGAGTGAGCCTTATGGCCCAGGAGGTCGAGGCGTTTTGCCGCTCTACTGTGGGGGGGGGGAGAGGAGGGAAGAGGCATATGAGCGTTGCCTCACCTGTTCAGTCGCTGCATGCACCACCAGTGAAGTAGTTGGGGACTGGGGGGAGAAAGTCAGCTCCCCTTGGATGGGACAAAGTACCAGCATTCCACCCTCTTAGCCATGGGGGTACAGAAGGCTGGCATATGCCCGACTGCCCGTACAGGCTAGAGGATAATGTCGTTTATGGGCAGTGCGACACAAGATGGTCCCCTGGGCTGGAGGATGTCCAACGGTTGGTGGTGGTGCTGGACCACCTCCAAGGGTATACCCAAGTCGATAGCTACCTGCTAGATTTCAGATTCTGAGGAAACCTCCATAGCGGGGGAGCCGTCGGTGCGGGCGTGGTCTCTGTCCCAGGAGGAGCGGTGCATCCACTGGAGTAGGGGGTTGTGGCACTGGGAGCAGGTGGATACAGTAAGTCCAAATACACTGTTGGTAGGAGAGGTTCAAAGCGCCCAGGAGTCCAGGGGACGTCTCTAGGACCACTGGAGTGTGGAGCCGTGCACAGTGTGGGAAGACTGGTCGCGGCAGAGGCACATATCATGGAGGACAGCAGGCAGCGGTACCAGTGCGTCCTTCTTCCACTTAGTTTTCCCACTTAGGAGGCGGTGCGGCAGGGTCTGCATGTGCCGTCTCACCCAACCTGGCACGGCTTGGGGAG
The DNA here is from genome assembly GCF_011386835.1 of Chrysemys picta bellii. NCBI lineage: Eukaryota > Metazoa > Chordata > Testudines > Emydidae > Chrysemys > Chrysemys picta. The sequence continues at coordinate 34,553,406 of NC_088803.1, read as the reverse complement.
GGAACGCGGTGCTTGGCAGCAGTCTGCGACGGGGACTTGCTGCAATGCCCATGACAGCCCTTGGGTTTGTCCTACACCAGTGGTACCACTGGATCCAGGTGGGAGGTGGTTGGTGGGGCACTCGCTGCCGGTGAAGGATGATGCACCATCGGTTCCGCTGATCCCAGATCGGACTCTGCTCATGGCCAGAAAGCCTCGTTGACAAGGAACTTCCCGAGGTGTAATAGACGACCCCCGCGGGGCCAGGACTGGCAGATCTCGCAGTGCGTAGCAAGATGCACCTCCCTGAGGCAGTAAAGGCAGCGGGGTGCTCATTGCTCACTGAGAACGAGCAAGGGCATGATGCACAGTTTTTGAACCCTGGAACGCAGGGCAGGGCGGGCCCCAAGCAGGGCAAGACTAACTACATTATCAACGATCTATATAAAAAGAACACAGAGAACTATCTAACTATAGACGACGGACAAGCGCGTTCTCGCAGTCAGACTACGAGCACGGAGGAACGAGGACTCCGACTCCAACCATGCGGTGGTAGAGGGAACTGAAGGAGTGTCACCCCGCACAGCCTCTTATAACATCGCCTGGAGCAGGAGGCAGCATACGACCCGGGTCGGGTCAACAGATACCGTTACTGACAACTTCTGGCGCATGGTGCGCATGCACACCCACGTTTGGAATACACATAGGCAGGGCCGTCCTTACTCATACACAAAGTACGCAACTGCAAATTTCCTGGTGCCCTGCGCAGCTGCGTGCTGCTCCAGCCCCTGCTCCGGCTCTTCCCCATGACCCCCGCCCCTGCTCTGCCCCCGCCCGCCCCTTCCCTGCCTCAGCCCCACCTCTTCCCGCCCCTGCAGCAGGGCCGGGGGTGCTGCACTCACCGGTGGTGGGAGTGCAGCGACCCGGCCCCAGCTACGCCATTGGTGAGTGCTGGGGGGTAGTTCCCTCCGTCCCCCAAGCCAGCCCCACCCCGCGGAGGCCTGGGGCCTACTCCCTCCCTGTGGAGGCCTGGGGCCAGTTCCTCACCTGCCCGCCCCCCGCCCCTGCGAACGCCTGGGGCCAGCCCTCCTGCTTCCCCTGCAGAGGCCTGGGGCCCCACACCTCACCTCTGTTGGGGGGGGGTTGCATAGGGCCCCAGAATAGCTAGGGACAGCCCTGCACATAGGGACCATTGCTCAGAGAAGCAGCTCACTTTTCAAGTTCTCTCATTTTCCCTGCTTTGCATCCTGCCAGAAAAACCCCAGACAAACAAAAAACCTTCAGAAGAACCACATTTACATCCTCTCAATGCTTCACATGCAACCTTTCCACGGTCTGTCTCTATTTCATTTACCTCCATCATAATCCTGACCACGTTTATATCACAAGGCAGGGCAGTGCTATGAGCCCCATTTTACAGACGGGGAACTGAGGCACAGAGAGGATAAGTGACTTGCCCAAGGTCACATGGGAAGCCTGTGGCAAAGCCAGGACATGAACTCAGGTCTCCCAAGTCCTAGGCTAGTGCCTTAACCACTGGACAAGGGGATTGGGGTGCAGGAGGGGGCTCTGGGCTGGCGGGTGGAACGGGCTCTGGGCTGAGGCAGGGGATTGGGGTGTGAGAGGGGTTACAGTTTCCAGGGTGGGGCCAGAAATGAGGGAGTCAGGGTGTTGGAGGGGGCTCCAGGCTGGGGGAGGGGGTTGAGGTGCAGGGGGTGTGAGGACTCCAGTTGGGGGTGCAGACTCTAGGGTGGGGCTGGGGATGAAGGGTTTGGGGTGCAGGAGGGTGCTCTGGGCTGGGACTGAGGTGTTTGGAGCACGGGAGGGGGAACAGGGCTGGGGCAGGATGTTAGGGTGCAGGAGGGGGATGAGGGCTCCAGCTGGGGGTGCGGGCACTGGGGTGGGGCTGGGGCTGAAGGGTTTGGGGTGCAGGAGGGTGCTCCAGGCTGGGATTGAGGGGTCAGAGGACAGGAAGGGGATCAGGGTTGGGACAGAGGGGTGTGGGAGGGGATTCGGGGTGCAGACTCTGGGCGGTGCTTACCTCAGGCAGTTCCCGGAAGCAGCGGCACGTCCCCTCTCCGGCGCCTATGCAGAGGCACAGCCAGGCAGCTCTTCGTGCTGCCCCACAGCTCCCATTGCTGCGGTTCCCGGCCAATAGGAGCTGCAGAGCCAGTGCTTGGGGCTGAGGCAGCGTGTGGAGCCCCCAGCTGCCCCTACACATAGGAGCCAGAAAGGGGACATGCCGCTGCTTCCAGGAGCCGCACAGAGCCACAGCAGACAGGAACCCTGTCTAGCCCCACTGTGCCGCCGACCGGACTTTTAACGCCTGGTCAGCGGTGCTGACCGGAACCGCCAGAGTCCCTTTTCGACTGGCAATCCGGTCAAAAACCGGACACCTGGTAACCCAGCCGACGCACCCATATAGCTCACCTGTTAGGGAGCTGCTGCAGCTCCCAAAGGGGAATAGCTAGTGTTCATTAGCGCAGGGCTAGTTGGTAGGAGACAGATATGAGTGTGGAGGCCTCTGATGAAAGGTGAAATCTACTGGGGCCACTGTTATGTGTAGAGAGACCTTCAAACCCCCCCAGGCTGGGAGGGGCAGGAATGCCCCCGGCACTATACATGGTGAGTTGTGGGATGCTGGCAGAACCTCTGTCCTAGGCTCAACTGCAGAGTGAGCACTGCCCTCTAGCTGCGAGGTGCCCTTACTGCAGGTTCTCCAAGGGCATGCAGCTGCTAACAGCTGGATGGATACAGACAGAGAAATGGAAACGGGCACTGTTGAATAATTCAGCCAGCTGGATGTGTATTACAGGTAGAGCTGGCAGAGATGCCTGTAGTTAAGGTTGCCTGATCCTTTCCATGGTCAGAGGCGTGTGTGTACACACACACACACACACACACACACACACACACAACATACATAAATACAAACACAACATCCTACCAACATCTTCTCCCTGCAGGCCCACACCTTAGGCACGGATTCACTGCAGGCCTAAGATTAAGATTAAGCCTCAACCTGGCCACGGTTAGACATGGCTGCGAGATGCACCTGTGTTTGGGTCTTCCCAGCTGATCAAGCCCTGACCTCCTTGCTGCCTGGGCCAGGGAGCCTGGCACTCTGAGGTTCTGAATGGTTCAGCGAAAGTCTTATTGGGCACCAGAAACAGATGCTTGTGGGAATAACTAACTAGCAGAAGGGATTGTGCCTGGGGAGCAGAATAGAACAGCTTCTGCAGCTCGCATGGAAAACAGACGCCTAACACAAAGGGGAGGCTGCTCTTTCTTGAGGTGCTACTGTAATAAATAATGAGCTCACGCTACAAATACTGGAACAATTCTGGAGTGTTCCACTGCAGTCACTTGTTTTAAGTTTCAGCAGCAGAGGAATGTTTCTGCCGAAAGAGAAAGATGCTGAGAAACTGATGGACGCTCCCCCCACACACTCTCGAGGCAGGACAAAATCTAGAATCTAAAACTTCTTGCCAGATGTAAAGATCATCACCACACACACACAACTCCTTTGAAATGAGAGCCGAGGAAAAGGTTTGGGAGATTCTTCCCAGGCCAGCTTTCAGAATAAAGTGGAAACTGCCATAGGTGGGCACTGTACCTCTCTTTTTAGCTTTGGACCTGTGGTGCACCAGGGCTTCCTCGCTGTTCTATACTGCCTTTGCCTTTTCTGCAACTGTAATTGTATCTTGTGCAACGAAGACGGCATAATGAACCCACGCACCCAATCACTGTGTTAATTCTTCAGTGCCTTAGACTGGGCTTTGAAACTGACCTGGTAACTAATCAAATGCATGCAGGTTGAATGGACTTTAAGAAAACAACCTATCCCCATTCCCTGGTGTGCTCCGATCAGCAGATCTAATTGTGTAGTAAAAGGAGGAAAGGTTCAATGAAAAATGAGCCTGAGGATGGCACAGCCGCAGCATAATGGCCATCCCCGGGGGAAGATGACTGCTCTTTCAGCTCAGGATGTCTAGCTTGAAAACTGTCCATGCTGCACTTGCTGAAGCTTTTAGATGAGTTTCTCCAGGGAGTCTGTAACTGTACTGTGGCTGCTGTTGGGACTATCTCCCCGCACGCTACAATTCCCGAACAGACCAAGCTAATGAATCATCTTCAGTATTTTTCGCCTGGCTCAGCCACACCACCAGGCTGCAGTCTAATAAGCAGAGACTGTCCAGGAAACAGGAATGGGAGAGATTTACAGTAACCCCGTGAAGAGGCAGCTTAGGGCCACATCATGGGCAGAGCTTTCGGCAGATTTGGAAGCACAAGTATTTGTGATTTTCATGCCATCTTAGTGAGTGGCATGCAGAGAAGATATTCAGACACATGGAGTGGGGGGGGGAGGGGAAATGGTTCCTCCCAGCCCATTTTTACTGTTCCTGGTTCCATTAGACTCCCTCACTCCATCTCCACCATAAGCAGGTTGGCTGCTTGCTACTTTCACATCCTGTGGTGGACCATGGCCATAGTAAGATCGGATGAGTAAAACATCAACCTGCCACATAAACAGGACTTCCCCCACCAATTTTACCGCAGGGTCCCCCTCCTCATTCCCCCATGGCACCCTGGAGCCTCCCAATCTCTGTATACAAATCCTCCTCCTCCATGCCCTTTTTCTCTAGTATGGGTTGACACTCAGAGAGCCTCTTTCATACAGGAAACCCCGCACTGCTGGCTGGAGTGTGGCTACTTCTGGGGCAAAGGGCCTGAATCTAGGAGAAGCAATTGGCATACAGCATAACCAGGGGAATATTTTAGCCCAGGGAGTGGGGCTGGGGTGAGACAGTTAACCTCTAACTCTTCTGAAAACCACCCCAGAGAACTGGCACTTCCACAAACAACGGACGTGGAACTCAATTCATCTCTTTTGGGAAGGCAAAGGGCTAAGTTAACACAGCCACATTCAAACCCGCTCTGCAAGGTAGGCTAGAAGCTTTGGCCATGGAACGGTGCCAACACGCCCTGCAGGGAATCGCTCCGAAGGCTCTGACCACTTCCTTCTGTATGCACACAAGCCTTTGGTCATGGTCTGGGTCCGCATGATACGCAACATATCCCTCTATCGGTCAGAGTCAAAGCTGCTCTGGACGCTAGGAATGCTCACCAGTGCCCTGTACTGGTTGGAGTCAGACTTAACTCTGGCGCAGCTTGAATGTACCAACGTGCTCTGATGCCCTCTGCTGGATGGAATCAGAGTTGCACAAGTTTTTGTGATTTTCATGCCATCTTAGTGAGCAGCAGGCAGCGAAGATATTCAGACTCCTGATATTACTGACTGGCAGCTTCCAGAGCTTCTCCTTTAACCAATGATTCTGGAGCAGAAAGAGCAGTGCACTAGTCCTCATTTCCCCTAAGGCTACAGGTATGTGGGTTAGCTGCGGATCACAGCCTCTGCTACATGCAGCAATAGGTTGTTGTTGCAATGTAAACATCTTTCACGCCCTGAGTTCAAACCCCCCCCCGCCCCCCGTCGGGCCTTACTCTTGTTTTCAAACTAATGCCTGTGTTTGAACTCAAGCACTGATCCCATTTCCAGACAGGCAGCAGAACCCTCTGCTCCCTTCCAATTCCCAAAGAGCCTCGAAGGCTTTTTACAAAATAGGGCGTTTGCTCAGTTCCAGGCAGCAGTGTTGCTGCATCAGTGTTGCTGCATCAGTGCAGATAAAGTAAATCATGTTTGGCATCAGAGCAGCTCACCTCTGCGTGGACCTGGGTAAAGTGCACCAACTCACACCATGGTTACCTTGGCTACAGCTTTGCAACACAGCCAGTTGGGATTTTTGCAACAAACCTTTTTTTTTTTTGTGGGGGGAGGGAGGGTTTGTTAAAAATTACAATGTCCCAAAACAAACTCGTCACAGAAAAGAGTCGGATTTGATTCATTTTTCAACATGAAAACATTTGAAAAAACACGTTTAAAAATCACCAGAATGTTTCATTTTGACATTTTCTAAATGGAGAATTCCAGTTTTCTGCTCTGAAATGCCTTTTCATTTTGCAATTTAAGCGAATTATAGTAAAAGAAAATTAAACATTAAAAGTGAAATAAAAACGTATTATTGACCCACACTGAAATTTTATTTATTTATTTTTGGGTCGCAAACATTTTCCAGATTTAGATTTTCCGTCTGGATTCAGGACAGGAAAACTTTGATCTCTCAGATTCTCACGGGATGGGAAAACCATTTCTCACCCAGCTCTACGTTGCACTGGGGCATCTCCAATGCTGGCTGGAACTGGGGAAAATCCCCCAGCATAGGCCAGGCCTAAAAAACAAGAGCTCCCCACTCCACAGTCTCAAACACTGTTTTCTGCCCTTTCTCCAACAAGGAAAAGTGATAGTACATATAATGCTGAAGCAACCCAGTACATAGATTATAATCCAGTTTGCGTCCTGTTACAAACATCAGAACTCCTGCACACCATTTCCTTCTCCTGGAGTGTTTGCTTCCTAGAGAATATTTTTGTACTAGAAAAACATTTCAAATGTGTAAACATGTACACACTATATTCTATTGTATATAGATTTATATGTGATCCTTATCATACCAGGAGATCGACAAATCGATGTCCGGTAGCCTTTTCACAACATTCATTGTGGTGATCAACAACACATAACAAGAGCACAACCTTAAGGTTGTCGTCTTGAACTTTTGTGTAAATTCATTTATGCTGACATCCTCACTTTTGCAGTACAAGGGAAAGATCTCACCACCTTTGGCAACTCTCTCTCCACTGACCTACAGAATACTTTCAATATTGGAAGCTCCATCTCAAAGCCTCCAAAACCTTGGTAATAGCTTTTCACCTAAACAACAAAGCCACCAAGGAACCAGCCAGTGTCACCTTTTGTGGTCAATGGGTCCGTAATGAGCCCTATTCAAAGTACTTGGGTGTAACCCTGGACAGATGCTTGACTTTTAAAGCTCATTTGGCAAAGGCACATGAAAAGGTAAAAACAAAGACTAGTTGCATCCCAAAACTTTCTGGCACTCGGGGAGACAATGTGCCCGCACCTTGAACAGGGACTCTAGTACTGGTATACTCAATGGCTGAATATTGTGCACTAGTCTCTGCGGGTAGCTCACTTACCAAATTGCTGCTATGAGAATCGTAACTGGAAAATGAAAATCAAGACCCATTCAATGGTTGCCCACTCTGGCACATACACTCTGCCCAAAATTGAGAGAAAGCGGCCCTCCACCCTTGTGAGTACAATCAAACCAGGGCCAGCTTGAACTTACCAATTCATGAGGACCTCCAGGATCTTCTGAAGACACACCTGAAATCTTGCAAGCCTTTTGGGGGTTGGGCTAACGTACTGAAAGTGCCCACATTCAATCCTAAGGCACCCTGGGAAGAATTCTGAGATAATGCTTGTGTCCCAAACACACCTGATAGCCGTCACCCCCCAAAACAACTTTGAGGCTTCAATCTACCCTGGAAACAGTGGTCTACTTTGAACCATTCCAGAACATCGCATGGAAGATGCTGTCATCTCTTACACATCTGGGAGATGAGAGATAATGCACAGTGTGACCGTGGACACCAGTTGCAAACTATAAATGAGGACCTACTTCAATCATTGGTTGGTAGCATCTCAGGTTTGCACCAAGCCACTTTATAATATATGGAGATATACCTATCTCATAGAGCTGGAAGGGACCATGAAAGGTCATCGAGTCCAGTCCCCTGCCTTCACAGCAGGACCAAGTACTGTCCCTGACAGATTTTTTGCCCCAGATTCCTAAATGGCCCCCTCAAGGATTGAACTCACAACCCTGGGTTTAGCAGGCCAATGCTCAAACCACTGAGCTATCCCTCATTGATTTAGTAATCTGAACCTGGTTATGTGAACGTTGCTCATCACCTCTCTTGCCATATGAAAGACTGCCCCAGCACTGCAGAATCAGTGCCCCTTCCAATAATGAATTAAGCATTGTGACTTACATCTGTCACATGTGGTTTGTGCTTTCTCTCGTCCCAGGGGAAAAGCTGTGTGCAGAGGAGTGTTTTGTTTTGGTGGTTTTTTTTTTTTTTTTTTTTTTTACACACACGTACACACTGCTATGTGTTAGAGAAGGCAAGGTCAGAAAAGTGCACCTTGCACTTTGGAGCAGAAGGTGAGGTTTGAGACATCCTTTGTACCTGTGGGAAGTCTCTGCAGTCTGGGATCAGCCCCTCAGAAACTTCGGTCTCCTGCACAGGTGGCTTCAGGTCAAAAGTGCCGTTGTGCCCAAGGAGAGGCCTTCTGATTGTCAAAGCATCAGTAACTCACGAGGAATTTGCAGTATTGCCAACCCAAAACGTTCAAAAATCATGAGTCAGACCCCAAAGATATCGTACGACTGGCCACAAATTATATCATTTTTTTTTTTGGTGGGTCCATCTTGATTTTTGAACTCCTCTTGCCCAGCCAGGTGGTGGGTGACTGTGGGTGAGAGACAGACAAGACACCTGGCCCCTGCTGCTAGAGTTCTCACTGATGCTTGAGTACCGAGCTTCCAGCTTCTCCACAGACTCCACCATCCTAATCAACTGTCTCCTCCCAGCTGCATCACAGCTCCTTCCCCAGCCCAGATATTATTATGCATCCCCTACGTCCCCACATCAGTTCTCCCCCTGCCCCAAATCTGCTGCTTCTGCAGTGCCAGTTGCTCTCCTCTCCCCGCCCCCAGTCATGAGCTGACTTACCCATTGTTCACAGGAGAGGAGGGGGGAATGAAGCTGGCCTGAGTGACTGGGCTCTTTCTATTCTCCTCTCCCCTCCCCTCCTTTAGAATAGTGTCAGTGGCTCCCTCTCTCCCCCCTTTCCCCACGACCTCCCCTTGGCTTTGGGTGTGGGGAGCTCTGCCTTCTTCCTGCAGCAGCTCTGAATGGCGGCTCTTCTCCAAGAGTTGGGCAAACGTGGATGACAGCCAATCAGAGGGAGTTTTTCCCCTAGGCAGGGCTGCAGTTCAAGAGAGGGCTGGAGCTTCTGGGAACCGGGACCGCTGTATCTGCTTGACAACACATGGCAGATGGAGGATGCTGGTGGGGTGCACAGAAAATGGAGCAAGCTGGTTCACACAGGGCCCCCGGGGGAGATTTTCAAAAGCTCCCCGGGGGATTATGGAGCATACCTTGCAGTGATTTTTAGTGGGAACTGGGCTCTTGACCTCTTTAGGAGCTTTGGAAAATGTCTCCCCTAAATGTGGAACTAGTCAAGTGCCTCGAGTCGCTTTGGCCTAGGGGAAAAGCACACTGCTTCCTGCTGGACAAGTTACTTCCAATATGCTGTGTCCTGAGAATGGAAACAGCTCCCCCCACCCTGGTGCATCAGGGCTCAGAGAGCAACCTCAATGACACACGTAACTGTGGGAGGATGTGGGAACTGAACCATGGTTTAGCCTTTGGATGCAAGTCACTTAACCTCTTTGGGCCTGATGCAAAGCCCTCTGTCGACAGCGAGAGTCTTTCCATTGATTTCAGTGGGCTTTGGATCCGGCCCTGTGGGGCAGATTTTCAAGTGCTCAGCACCTACCTCTGGAGAGGAGATTTCTGAGAAGCTCTCCTATTTCCAGAAACGTTTAGCCTCCAGCAGCAACCAGTGTGCTGAGACCCGTGTTTAAAAACCTCCCCTTATTTAGCTGCCCAAATGGGAACTGAGCTCTTGAAATCGGGGCCAGTGTCTCTCTAGTTTCCCTATCTCTGAAAGAGGGATAACTGTGTTAACCACATCAGAGGGATACAAGGTGGATTAATCAGCGTTTGTAACAGTTTTTGGAAGATACCAACTGTCAGGGATATTTCTCTAAATAAGAGGGTCATGGCCTTGTCACTCGCTTGGTTCTATAATTTTGGATGCATACAATGTCTTCTCCTCCCCACACCCTAAAAAAATAAATAAAAAAATTGGTCCTTTTCCATTTGGCAATACTGGGTTTTCTTCACCTGTTTCTAAACTAGCAAAAGCCTGGCACTTGCTTTCATGTCCGGATACAGTTTTGTCACAAGTTCGGCAGGAACAGGAATGATTCTTGCAAACAACGGCCGTACATGCAGCAAGCGAAGGTCCAAGGTATCATCACCTAGAGCACGGGTTCTCAAACTGGGGTCGGGACCCCTTAGGGGAGTCACAAGGTTATTACATGGGGGGGGGTTTGCGAGCTGTCAGCCTCCACCCCAAAACCTGCTTTGTCTCCAGCATTTATAATAGTGTTAAATACATAAACAAGTGTTTTTCATTTATAAGGGGGGTTGAACTCAGAGGTTTGCTATGTGAAAGGGGTCACCCATGCAATAGTTTGAGAACCACTGACCTAGGGTATATTTCAGTATCAGAAGTTCACGTTGCCAAGATCTGGGTCCAAACAATGGGCTAGTATCACTTTAAATTATTTCTGAACAGACTCGAATCTCTTGTGTTCTCTCACTTGGCAGCACTGATCACATCCAGTATCACGTTTCATGCTGGAGAGGCCTTGGGGCTTCGTATTTCCTGCTTGCTTTAGAGTAGACAAAAGAAAGAGGGAATCCCCGGTGGGAAGCGCCGTTTCCCTGAAATCTGGGGGACGTGCTCAGTTTCCTGCTCCATAACCTTAGGCATCAGAAAATAATCCAGTCCTGGGTTCTCAACTACTGGACAAGGGGGAGTCTGCATATATAGAAAGGATATTTTTATCCATCCGCATTGTTCCAAACACGAGCAAGCTGGGAAGGCACAGGAAAATTATTTACAGAAATACGGACGTTCCAGTTCTCTTGGCATGCGTTTTCTGCAGCGTGTATTTGGTTTAAAAGGAAGCGTCCCAAGTAACCCAAAAGTCAAATCACTGCAGCTACCTACAGACAGCAAATCACAGCAAACAAAAAAGCATGTTTTAAAAGATAAAGAATAATTCAGACAGAAAGCTATGCTTTGTGCTCAGGCTGCTAAAAGCATGGACTTACTTAGGGGTTATTCCTAGTAGAATGCACTGGACGTTGAAATTGGCTATACCCTGCCTTACAGGTTTAAAAACAAACAAACAACAAAAAACCGTTTGGGTCATTCAGGTTTGATGGAAAATGTCTGCAGCCTTGAGGATCATCTGGGCAGGGGTGGCATGGTCATCAAACCCAGTGGGTAGCCCCCAAATCATGATGCTTTCCCCACAGATCTTTAGAGCACTCACAAAAAGCAGGAGCATTCCTGCAGAGATCCAGTGCCTCCACAATACTCACAGGGCCCCAGCCCCTCGTGGCAGGCAGCCGGTGGGACAACCACTCCTGGGCCGAACCCCGGAATACAAGTGTCACTGTACAGGAGGAAGGCTGGCATTAACTTACATGGGGAAACCCTCACATGTCTTCCTTAGAATATAATATAATATATGGAGATATACTGATCTCATAGAACTGGAAGGGACCTTGAAAGGTCATTGAGTCCAGCCCCCTGCCTTCACTAGCAGGACCAAGTACTATCTCTGATAATTTTTTGCCCCAGATTCCCTAAATGGCCCCCTCCAGGACTGAACTCACAACCCTGGGTTTAGCAGGCCAGCGCTCAAACCACTGAGCTATCCCCCCTCCCTTCTTGCCTCCCCACCCTTCCCCCATGAAGCCAGAAGGGTGTCCAAAAGGGAAATGATGCAATCCCAAACCAATTCCGCCCCTCATCCCCACCCCTTGGAGAGAAATTTGGCCAAAGCACAGCTATTCAGCAGATGGAGAAAGTGAGGCACAAAGAGGTGAGAACACATGGCAAATCAATGGCTAATCCAGGAATAGGGCACCAGGTCTCCTGACGCTCACCCCACAACTCCACCAACAGACTGCACCATATTGGAGCCTTCAGCATTCCTCCTGTTGCGAGTTCTGCACTGGACAGACTGGAGCAGGTGCTCCAAGGTAGAAGGGGTTAGTCCTTTCTCTGCGACACCCCCTTACATCCCTCCCAATCCCACTGCTAGTTTTGTTGCTGCACGTTCACCAATTCCTCCCCCTAGTGGGTCTCTGAGTGAGTTCAGACCTGGGAGAAGTGCCAGTCTGGAGCCCTCTGTCCCGCAGCCAGCGGCAGGAGAGGCTTCCAAACACAGGGCACAGCCCAAAGCCCTAGTGTGCAGGGAACAGCTGTAGGGGTGGGAGGGCAGGTCAGCTTCCTTAGCTTTCCCCCCCAGCTACGGATCATACAGGGGGTCCAGTGCCGAGGTTCATCAATGCAGAACTGGTCGAGACCATCACCAACTCAAACACTAATGAAGTGGGACATGCTGAGTTTGCTGGCCTGGGGAAAAATGAGGGTACAACTGGAGCTCCCTGAAGTATCACTCGATTCCCTATACTCTGAGCCAAGGGAGGTCCCACGGTCAGAAAGGGGGCTTCTATCCAGAGCTGATGCTCTATAGCCCTGCAAGAGCAGAGCGTGCCGCATTATTCTTTGAGGCAAGGCGGAAGCCCCCCGGTATTTGTTTCCAGTTTCTCTCTCAAGCAGTGGTTCCCAAAAGTTAACAACCTGTGAACCCCTTTCATGAAAATGTCAAGTCTCACGAACCCCCTCCTAAAAATGAATATTTCCAGGGATTTTCTCCTTTACCTGAGTATAAATTATAAAAGCAGTGATCTTGGAAATACACAATTTGTTTTTATGACATGCTTATTACACACTATTATTAATTATTTATCATTACAGTATTTTTATTACATTATGAAAACGGCAACACTCTTCCAAGATCTCACTTTCGTAGCTTGCATCACTTTGAATAATCCTGTTATAAGACAAGACTCCTATGTTTCATCAAGGAGTTTCAGATGTGAAACAGCAGGAAGGTATTTAAGAACTCAACTCAAAGAGTTCCTCCTACACAAGCATTCAGGTCTTGAGCAGTCCAGGCAAACAAAGCTTAAACTTGTTCTTCATAATAATTAAAAAAAACCAACAACACTAGCTGCCTATTTCATTTTAAAAACAGCAAAAAATATCCACCTCCCTTTCCTTATAAGGAGTCCTGAAGTTTAAATCTCCCCAGTGTGATAGATAGGCTTGCTTTGATCTGCTTAGCTCTTGGAAGTCCAGGGGCTCTGGGCTGCTGGCACCGTGCTGCCCGAGGTCCCTAGGGACAGCTCTGTCCGCCATTAGGGATTTTTTTTCCTGAGAACCCCCTGTAACATTTTGTGAACCCCCAGGGGTTCACGAACCTGCTTGGGAACCACTGATCTAAAGGAAGTTAAGGAACCGAAGGGACCTTTTGTAGAGGGCCAGGAAATCTCCTGTCACCTGGCCTACAATCTTCTTGTACTCCAATAGCTTATAGCACCCACGGCTGCATGAGCCATCGCTAAGCCCATAATGGCTGCTCCATTCCCCAGCAATGCACTGTATCTCCCATTCGACAACTCTCTGCTTTCCAACGCTCCTGCTTACCTGTTCCACTCCCCTTATATAGCCTGCACACATACAGGAAAGCCCTTTCAAGAGACCAGCCCCATCTTGAGAATAAATCTCCAGAGGACAGCCCTGCATTGTACAAGGAACTCCCACCAACCGCAGGGGCAGCTCTGTGCGTGGAAAGCTTGCAGGAGCAGGTCCTTGGAATGGAATGATCATTTTACACCAGATGGTCATGTTTTCACATATACTCAAATCCAGTCTTACAGCAAGTGCAGGAGGGGAAGCTGCAGGAGCCATCCAGCATGAGAGCGTACAGCAGGTTCAGACTTGGTGAAAGTCAAATCATCTCTCTGTTATCTATCAGCATCACCAAGATTGGAACAGGGGAAGAACAGTCAACCGCGTGAAAATAAAGTAAGAATCCTATATTGCTACCCCTTTTTCTTGAGTCTCCACTCTCCAACTGGACAGCAGAGTGTTGTGCACTCCCCCCCCCCCAGCACAGGGATGAAATTCAGCACACCGCAAACACTACACAACAGTTAGGAAGACAAGTGAAGACTAGTTAGCCAACGCAATGCACAAGGAACAGTTTAGAAAGGCAGCACAATGACAGAATGTCAGGGCAAACACCCTCGACTGTGGCAGAAAATTCTACGGGATCCAAAGACCACTCAGTCAGAAGCTCAATTTTAGAGCTCATCAAAAATCTGGCTCCTCCAGGCACACAGTGCCTCTAGTACCACATGAGGTCACAGTTTCAGAGGGAGGAGTGCCACCTACTGAATCACCAAAAGCACTTTTTGGAACACCTGGCTTTCTTTGAAGCTCTCATATCCAACTACTGACCCAGCCTAAGAACTGTTTAGTCTATGAGCTGCAATGAGATTACAGCTTGCGGTGTTCTTTGGGTAATGGCAGTGTCCCATTGTGCCAAGTGCTATATAAATAGAGTGAGAAAATTGCTGTCCCCAATCTAGACAGACCAAGGGTACATCTACACTACCCGCCGGATCAGCGGGTAGTGATTGATCCCCGATCACTCTGCCATCGACTCCGGAACTCCACCACGGCGAGAGGCGGAAGCGGAGTCGACGGGGGAGTGGCGGCCATCGATTCTGTGCCGCGAGGACACGAAGTAAGTGATTCTAAGTCTAAGATACGTCGCCTTCAGCTACGCTATTCTCGTAGCTGAAGTTGAGTATCTTAGATCGATCCCCCCGCAGTGTAGACCAGGCCAAAGGGTGGGAAAGAAGTCAGAGGTACAGGTGAAGTGATTCACCCAATGGTTACACACTAGACCAGTGGCAGAGCTAGGACTACCCCACAATTCTCCTGACTCCCAGTCCCGTACACTGTCCAGTGACCATGTTATGGCAACTTGCACATGTTGAGGAGGAGGGCTAGCAGGTTGCTTTGTCGCACCTAAGCCACACCCCTTTAGTGATGCTCTCACTGCTGGAGGCTGCTGTTGGCCCCGTGGGTAGTTGGACAGAAGAACACACAAACGACCAATGTTCGGTTAAGTTGTAGGAATTTATTTTAAATAACCTACAGTTGATTAAAAGGGAATTCATGATAAAAATAGAAGATACTTGTTGAGGAAAGACTGCGGGAAATGGTCTTCTCACACACACTAAGCTAACAATGCCTCTAAAACTAATGATTATAGCAAAAAAAAAAAAAAAAAAAAAAAAAAAAAAAAAAAAAAGGTTTCACATTAAAATTCTGCTTTTTAATTTTTAAAATTTTTGTACACAATTACAAAAGAAAAAAATAAAAGCCCTAAAATCTTGATTATTTTTCCTTTTTTGGACCAATGCTCATTTCCCTCGAAATTTATTGACCTGTGAAACTTCTTTTTACACAATAAAATCTTTCAAGTAAAAGAGGGGAGGGGGGTTAAAAAAAGGGGGGAAAGCAAAGAAAACAGTCTGCCAAACCTAAAAAGTGGGTATTCTTGAAGTGTATAGAGCATGCTCAGAACAAAGGATGATGGGAAAATTGTTTGTCACTGATTTCATTTCTCCTCAAATTCCACACTCATCTGTCCCTCCCCATTTCCCCCCCCCCAAATCTACACGATCTTTAAGATCAAGAAGAAAAACGTTTAAATATTTAAAAATAATTAAAAGAAATAAAAATTCACATTTAAAAAAGAACACTCAAGTCAGGAAGCATCTTCCCATCATGCTTTGCTTTGAACAGATGTGGTGGGTTGTTTTGCGTTTTTATTAAATTCATGTTCCAATGCCACGATTGTTTTGAGTAAAACTAACAAAAAATAAAATAAAATAAAAGCAGGTACCTCCATGACCATCGTGACAGCTGTGTCAGGTGCGTTGGGTTTTAAAATTTTGTTAAATTCCTGAAATGGGGCAGAGGGAGGGGCAGGGGTTTAAGGAGTCCATTTTCTATTAAAATATAGAAGTTATTGCAAAACCCTAACTGTAAAAACGCACCAATATAATTGGATTTTGTATACAGTAGCTAAAGATCCCCCAAGCTCTTCAGTGTAATGATGAATTTGCCTGGTGGAAGGTTGACAAATCCCCCATCCACTTGCCCTGCCTCGAGAGAAACAAAACAAAACAAAACAAAACCATACAGCTAGAATTTGGATCTCTGAAACATTTTTAAATAAGTTGTCCATAGGACAACTGGCTCAGCTCCTTTATAATATTTCCAGGTTTATCTTTTCTCAAAGATGTTGGTTTCTTTGTCTGATGCTCGCTTGCCCCTCCTTACCCCCTCCCCCACAATTAGGACAAGTAAGGCTCACAGTTTATCAATCTCCCTAAAACCAGGCTTCCCCCCCACCCCTTTTTCCATAAAATCCAGCTCATTAAAAACAGGTTAAAACTCATAATCGTCCTCTGCCATGTCAATTGCCCAGGCAAATTTCTCTCGTTGGGTTTTGTTATAAATCTTCTCTACAGGAATTCCCCACTTCTTACACCTGCAGGAGAGAAGGAGACAAAAAGTTAGTCACCCGGGCTCACAGACATGCTCTCTTAATAGGAACACCTGTCCGAGGATCATTATCCTTTTCGCTCCAATGCAACCTTTTTCCTGTTCTTTCCTGTGCCCCCCTACCCACTGGCTCACACAATGCTGGTCCTCCCCCACAAGGTCGGATCCTCCCACCAGCCTTGACAACCCCTGTTCACCATTCTTGACCAACTCAGCTTGCTGCTAGCTGTCCCTCTCCTTAATATTTGCATAGAGGGGCTAATCGGGGACAGGACTCCACTGTGCTTGGCATGATACACAAAAGGTATACAACACAGTGCTCGTGTCAAAGAACTTACAACCTGCTGCGCTTCCTTCCCAACCTCGCCCACTACTCAACCTGCCTGCTGCAGATTTACCTCCCTTCCCACAGTCCTCGAATCCTCCAACATGCCAAACTCAGGGGTGTGGGCACCCTTATCTGTCCCCATCACTGTGATCACAGGTCATGTTTGAGACGTTCCTACACAACACCTTTCCGATGCCACGTGGTAGGACCTGCAGCTAGCAAGTCCAAGCTGTTTTAGTCACTCGGAGTGATTACTTTGGGATGGAGTTAACTCACAAGGATAACGTTCAAGTTGCAAACCATCCTGCAAGTGCCAGTAGCTAAGGAGAAGTTAGGATGGCTAACGGAGATCACAGGACAGGTGTACCTTTGCTAAGAACCATCCAGGCTGCTGAAGAGTTTTTCATCTTGTCTATATGCATGCATTGAAAGCACAGTGGAAATCCCTTGGCACCAGCCACCTCTTTTCAAACAGAAGCCTTTGCCGTAGGAATTTGCAGTACCGTAGGCAATTTAAAAGGCTAAATTCACGACTGACTGCAGAATCCCCAACTCCTGTGTCTGACAGAGGTTAGGTTGAGACTGTCCACATCGCAAGCCGCTTCCCCCACAAAACTGGCATGATTGCAGTGTCTGCTCAGAAGGGGCTCAGGCCTGAAATAATGAGCAGGATGGGGTGGCCGGCCAAGAGAAAAGAGATGTGCTAGAAGAGCTGAGGGGGAGGGGAAGGAAGTGTTCACACTATGCCTGTCTCTAACCCCTACAGATGCTAAATTAAGACACCAAAATGTAAGAGACAACAATGTAATGGTCACTGCCCTTTTGGTCCCAGAGACACTGCGGTTCCTGCTGGAAGGTGCTCTTAGAAAAAATAATGATTGAGGTTGGTCTAAAATACAAAAGATTCGGAGAGGCTGAGATTTCAGAGAGGGTCAAGCTACTGCCTGGAAATGGATTACTGGGCAGAGCTGTGCTAAAGCCTCCCACCACTCTGGGACAGTGGACACACCACAGGGACAGGCAGGAATCCTTCCCCACATGGCAGCTTACCAGGCAACTGAGATCCTGGGATCCAGGTAGTTGAGTTTGGAGGTGCCCAAGGCAATTTGCTTGTTCTCCTCTCTGTCTGTGGCCTGAACCTCCAGCTTCATCAGCTGCTCCTCAATCCTCTGCACGGCTTTTTTCTTGCTCTCTACTGTCCTGTGGGTGGGGAAAGAATCAGAGAACTGTTCAGAAAGAGCTAGGCCTTCGTGGGGGTGCATTATTATCCTACCGGGATTCAAAGGGACCCTAGTAACTTGCACCTTTCCTGAAAAGATCCAGTGCTTAGCAAATGATGCCAATCAGCCCTGAGATGCAGCCATCACCAAAGTGAAAGGTGACAACACTTTAAACAGTTCAATACACAAAATCAAGAATCTGGTATCGACTAAAGCGATTTGAAAACGTTTTAAGGAGGCAGAATGCAGTTCCCCAAGTTGGAATTTGTCCAGGACTCTAGCGGTAACATTACTATTCCCGTATAAAAAGAAACCCCAGTTTAAAACCAGGCAGTCCACTCCTGCATGAAGTGTCGTGAGATCATCTATTAAGCACAAGAGTGCAGTATTCAGTCTGATCTGAAAGAGGGTCACTTTTCCTACTCTGTTTGTAGAGTCCCCCCTTGGAAGTCTAATTACAAGTGTATGCTCCTATCTGGTTTTTGCATTCAGCACCCAACACTCTGCACTGTAGTTTCTACTGGAGTAGACACAAAGATACCATCCATCTCCTGCTCTGGGTACCAGAGGGAAAGCACATTGCTTGGCAAACTGCTTCCAGGGAGCGGGAGGTAGGTGGGTAGGGCCTGTTTGGCGGAACAGAACAGAGAAAGGTTTGGACGAGTCATAATAAAATGATTTCTTCATAAGAGACTGAAAACTAACAGAGCGAAGACGGCCCACTAATAGGCTCAGAGGATGTGACCTGGGGATTCTGAGCAGTGTTCTGCACTCTCCTGTCACAGACTTGCTTTCAGTCTCTCACTAAACCATCAGCCACGTGCTGAGCTCATGGGCGCATTGGAGGTGAGGGTATGTTGTGTAAAGCAGAGATCCAGGCAGCTTGCTAGCGACCATGTAAGGAGTGACAATGACAGACTATGCAGTGCTCCTCAGCTAGGTGGCCATTTGCTAATGCAGGCCCGAAAGCGTGAGGGATGGGGAACAAAAACAGAGGATCATGGATCTGGAGGGAAGGGGGGGAGGTATTTGAGGCAGCACGGCTGCAGTAACAATCCTGTTTTGGGTTACCGCCCTGCGCTGCCGTGTGAGACCTTTTACAGCTTATCTGCACGGAAGCCAGACTTACTTTTTGGACTTTTCATCCCTCCGGACCTTGGCATCGGCTTTGGCGCTTTTCAGTTCTCTCCTGGCATCGGCTAACTGGTCCTTCTTGGCATCAATCTAGAAGAGGCAAAAACCCAGAGAGCAGGGTGGGAATTAGGAGTGAGACCCACAAAGCGTGAATGACTACAGAAGAGAGGTTCGCTGACATCCAGGGGAACTGTACAAACCTCCTAGCAGATTCGCCACCTGTATCAAAGGGCCTGGGATTCAACTGGTGAAGTATATGTCTGAGTAGGACACGAGCCTGGATCTAATCCATAGCAGAAGAGCCAGATGGGGCTTTAAATAAATCCTCACACACTGGGCCTACATTTTCAAAAGTGACTAATGACTTAAGACACCGTAATGGTGTCTAATTTCCTATGCACTTGCGGCCTCTGACAATCAAGCCCATCCAAGGTGTCTCAAAGTGAACACTGGAAAATGGAGTCACTCCAAATCACTAATCACTTTTGTAAAAATTAGGCCGTTGGTATTTCAAATGTGCTGTGCACAGAGACCAGCTTGTGGATGGTGCAGAGGGGATCATCTTTCTCACAGTAAGGGGTTCCTATGGCATTAGGAATGGACAGTTCCAACCAGAAGGTAGTAAGTAGGATAAAGCCTCTGGTTACTGCTCAGGAATTGGCATCTGAACAAGGGAACTGAGTGGAAGTACAGTAGGATTTGCCAAAGCAGAGCTGGCCAATAGCCCATTTAGTCAGTTAGCCTCTCTGAGTATGCTGGATGCAAACCAATAAAAATTCATCTAAATGTGCCATACAATCCCATGGAGGGAAAATTTCCTGACCCAGGCTGGTGATCAGTTTATGTCCTGAAGCATAAAGATTCCATGCTCTTGTAATCTTCCCAAAAAATATCAAACACTGAATCTAGACAGTCAGTCTTAGCTTGAGGTCTAGTAAGGTTTAAAGATTCCCAGCTCCTCAGTCCTTAACTGTTATTTTAAAACTCTCCACCTCCTCCCAAGGTAACAACTCAATTCAACTGTAAAAATCAGGGGTGGGGGCAGCCAGGTTAGGTGTTACAGAAGCAAGAGAACACCCCAGTGTAAAACAGAACACCTTATTGAGAGGGTTATTTTAAAGTCAGGCTGTGAACAGACCTAGCCAAATTTTGACCTCATGGCCTTCGGCAGAAACAATCTGTAAAGGAAGAGGTCGAGTTAGAGGAGTAGAGTGCACTGCGCGCAAAAGCTGCATTGATACAAAGGTCTACCAGGCCACTCTGAAGGGAGCAGACACCCACTCTGGTTTCCTTTCAGGGCCACAAATCAGAGAAAAGGACTGTGGTTTTAAGTTAAGCTCTGTAGTGTGTCCTCAGCATGCATCAGACTTTGCTGACGGAAAAATGACATCTCGCAAGAAAGATATTCTAGGGATTTTTTTTGGCCTAGAAAGCCAGCTTATGCCTTCAGCACCTGATTGGTTGGCTAGGGGCAGAAAGTCAACTGAGAAGTGGCAGATTTTGTTCTAGCCCAATGGAGAAGGGTGCTTGTGTCTCAGACGATCTGTCCTCCAGGTGGAAGATTTCCTTTTAAAAACCAGAGGACTCGGCCTTACAAGACAGAGTGGTTTCAGACCCAGCCACACCGGCACTCCGTAGACAGAGGAAAGTGGACTCCCCTTTAGTGGAGTTTGATACACTGCAATTAGAAGCAAATGATGATATACCCACAACCAAAGGAAAAAAGTGATTTCTAGCTCTGCCTTTAATCTAAAGGAGTCTAAAAATTACCTTGGTTTGTAGATTCATCATGGATTTCTCAAAAGTCTTTGGTGGCGCCCTCTGGTGGTTACACAGAATAGCAACAGCTCTATTGGCACGGTTATAGGAAAGGATCTTTGCTGGGATGTTATCATCCGCTGAAAAAGTTGAAAAGCAGGTGAAACAATTCTGAGAGGTTGAGCAGCCATGGACATGCGCCATTGCTTTTACTGATTCATATTCAATAATGAGGCTAAGTTAGTCTGCATTCATCTCTTGTATACCAGTCTCTGCACTGCATTTAAATTCCAAATCCGAATTTTATCCTGGCACCAAGGAGTTAAAGATGCCATTTTCTTCTCTTTGTGTACTAGAGTCATGAGTAATTTCAGCAGATAAGAGCAAAGCACGGGCAACAATAGAGGGGCAGCATATCTAGCAGTCAGAGCAGGGTAAGTCAGGACTGTTCTTGATAGTACGTAACCTTGGACCTGACACTTAACCGTGCTAAGCCACCATTCCCCCTTCTGTAGGAAGGGCAATATCTCCCTGCCTTAGAAGGGGGGTTGGCTCATCCATGTTTTGTGCAGCATTTGGACAGATGGTGTTACACAAATGGCCAAGTACTAATGTTGCCCTGCATGTCTCAGATGCACAGAGGGAGGGATTTTCCAGGACACAGCCACTCTCCCTCTCTTCCCACCTCAAAGGGTCACTTCTAAAATTTTAAGTTTCTTAAGATAAAACCTCCATCAAGATAGTGGGGGGCAGGTCCTGGAGACCTAGCTGTGCTGGCTGCAGGACACTTGGGGATGACGGTATGAATACACCAAGATGGCTGTAGGCCAAGTCTGCATCACCCCAATCTTAGGGTCACTGGCCCATCCCCAGTGCAAGACAGTAGCCACAGGGCTGTTTTGGCAGCTGTGGATTGGCTAGAGGCTGCAGATCCCTCAACAAACTCTCCCACATCAGCCATGTCTCTTATGTTGGGGGCTGCAAGGGGAGTAGCATAGGTCTAGAATAGTCAACCCTATGCCACCTGGCATTTTAAGGGAATCCCTACGAAGCCAGTAATGTCCTCTCTGAGGTTGCCTTGTGCCACTAGAGTGGGACAATACAGGCTTGTGAGGGACCAGAACATACTTTCCCAATAATCTAAACACTTCAAGGGAGGTCAAACTTTGGGCCTTAAGCCGAAGGAGGGGAGAGTTTTTGGGGAAAATCCTAAATCACGTTTCATCCTAAATAACTTGTCCATCCCCTTCCTAGGGTTTTGGGCCTCGTTATCCAGCAAGACTATTTTGTACTCACTGAGGCACCTTGGGGATCCACCCCAAGGTATCATCACCACACAAATCATCACCACAAATTAGGCTAGGTGATCCCAGACAATAGCACTTACGGGTAGTGAGTTCTTTTAGCTGCTGCTGTAGCGTGATGGAGGCATTGTAAGTACGGAATACCTTGGCTGTCAGGCCCTCCATGAGGTCTTGAAGATGTTTATTTAAGATACTGGTCTAAGGGAGCAGAAAGAGTTTGAGGTTTCAGTCACTCCAGCATTAGGACTAGAATCCTTCTGAATATTTGCATCCTTGCTAGACTCACAGTCTTGCCATTGGACCAGAGGTTTAGCTGTGAATTTCTAGGTACACACACTATGATCCAGTCAAGGAGAAACCCATGCCTGGAACCTTTCTAGGTCTTCCTTAGGCCAATATAGGAATAATGGAGTATGTGGTAGCTACAACTATTGACAAAGTGAACAAGGGGCTGGGGTGGAACTGGGCTTTAGATCTGCATTGATGGAGACTAGGGAGGAGGAAGAACTAGCATCTGATGTGACCACTTGAATGAATGGCAAAGCAATTCTTCTTCCTTCACTGTTATACTTTTGGCCCCAATACGTGGGGGTGGGTCTGTCTCACCTCTGTAGGGGCCCTCAGCTCCTTCACAGTGTTCAAGTTGATCTGAATGTGTGTGTGGGGGGGGTGGGGGGGGTGAGGGGGTTGGATAGCAAGGCTATCACCTCACACATCCCACACCTCCTCCCCATGCATAGCAACAAGCCCCTAGTCGGCGCAATCCAGACTGCTTAAAGACTAAGGTTTTAGACCAGTCACTTAAATGTGCACATCCCTACTGGAGACAAATGGCTATTGCCTCTGTGCCAGTCTCTGCCTGGCCCACTGGAAAGAGACAGATGAAATCTAGGCCTTCTCTGTGGCAGTACGATTTGCTGCTGGCTGGCAAAAACAACAGAGCCATCGTACCATGTTCGTCTAATACAGGGATGAGCAAACTTTTTGGCCTGAGGGCCACATCGGGGTTCCGAAACTGTATGGAGGACCAGGTAGGGAAGGCTGTGCCTCCTCAAACAGCCTGGCCCCCACCCCATATCTACCCCCTCCCACTCCCCCCCCCTTCAGAACTCCCAACCCCATCCAACCCCCCCTGCTCCCTGTCCCCTGACTGCCCGACCCCTATCCACACCCCCGCCCCCTGACAGGCCCCCAGAACCTCTGCCCCATCCAACTGCCCCCTGTCTGCCCCCCGGGACTCCCTGCCTGTTCTCCAACCCCTCCACTCCCTGCCTCTTTACCATGCCACTCAGAGGACCGGGACTGGCAGCTGCGCTGCCCAGCCAGAGTCAGCCACGCCGCCGTGCAGTCTAGAGCACCAGGACAGGCCAGCGGCTCTCGCAGCTGCGCTGCCTGGCAGGAGCTCGCAGCCCCGCTGCCCAGAGCGCTAGCAGCTCAGCGAGCTGAGGCTGCAGGGGAGGGGGCACAGCAGGGGAGGGGCCGGGGGCTAGCCCCCACCGGCCGGGAGCTCAAGGGCCAGGCAGGACGGTCCTGCGGGCCGATGTGGCCTGCGGGCTGTAGTTTGCTCACCTCTGGGCTAACAGCATAGTAAGACTCACTAGGGCTAGATTAAGGAGCTCTGAAGCAGTATTGTTGCTTACATTGAGTCTGTCAAAGAGGTCATCCTCAGGCTGCTTGTTCTCCATGAACAGCTGAAGATTCTTAAAAACCTACAAGAAAGGAGAAGGGAAAAAAATACTTCACAAGGAGACTAGATGGCTCTGGGGTTTGGGAATGGGATAGAGAGTCTTTTGCTTCTGGGTTTCCAGTTCAACAGTGCCTGAAGGTCATTGCCTTCTAAAGGCTACCTGATGGTCCATGTGAGAAGAGCTAGATCCCATTCCAAATGGACAGGTGTCCACATCCCAAGTCGCCACTAGAACTTGTGCTAACAGTTCTCCTCCCTGGCAGCAGAAGAGCCAAGGAGTGAATGGCCCATTTCACCCCTCTGAGGTGAGCCCTCTAGGTCAGAGCTGAGAAAGACTCTACTACTATCATTGCTATTAATTGCCCTGGTTAAAAAGAGAGAGCCAAGCTGGCACTATTCCCTGGCAGAACAAGGTTATTCTCAGAGCATCCTTGCTACCCAATGTGCACCCTGAACCTTCTCCCATTGGGCAGAGTTGCCATCTCAGGCCCAATCCAGTGATGTAAACTGACTTGGCAGCCCTGATACAGCCACGTCCCTTTGTTGCATTTGATGTTCCACACAAAAACAATCAAGGCATCCTAGATTATTCAGACAGACCAGCTTTGAAATCACTTGAAAAATCAACTTCCAGGCTTTTCAGCAACACATTTTGATAACAAGACATCTAATACACAGAGATTTCTATTTCCATAATAATCAATTCCCCCATTGCGAACTCTTAAAGAACATACCCCAAGAGGGACTAATGCCAATGAATTTAGTAACAGAAAAATAGATTTTTCTTTCTTAACCCCTGTGACCCCTCATTTCTATAATCGTGGCAGTTTGAAAAAAAAAAGTCAACATTTACTGCTTTTTGCCATTCGTCACAGCATTACAGAGACTGTATTTTACACACTGTGCTAGGTGTATAGTTAGTGGGCCAGATTCCTCTCTCTTACACCAGAGTAAATATAGCGTAAATAACTCCCTGGATTTTTGTAACGCCTCTGCTTATAGTGAGTGGATGGAAATTTAACTTGGAGCCATCCAAGTAACAACAGAGAGAGAACTGGGGGACTGAATATAAACAATGCAAATAAATATTGCATGGAACAGAAAGGTCTCAGTCAGCAGGTATGTACTTTGTACAATAGTTCTTAGGTCAGGCATACTTCAGTGAAGCTGCTCCACTGATTTACACCAGAGTACCTGAGAACAGGGCCTAGCCCACTGAAGGCAAACATTCAGACATGAGCGTCAACAAAAGAAATCCCTTGTACAATATCCAGGCACACGGCCATGATACTTGCTGTAGAACTCCAAGTTTACTTACTGCTACACTAGTAACAGTGCAGCCAAGTACCTACCACCCTGTGCTCTTCATGCTGCTGGGGAGGTTTGGCTTTTGCACCTGTGGCTATGACTGTGTCCCAAAGACGTCTATCACTGAGAAAAAAGCAGGATGCTAAGGCTACAAACTAACAACACGTCCACATAATGGCTTTAAAATAACCATTGCTGGTCACATGGATATGGCATGGACTAAATGGCCACCAGCTCAGAGCATGGAGACTTTAGAAAAGGAGAAACCTCAATAAAGGCCTCACAGTATGGTTACTTCACATCAGAACCAAGAAGGTGGCAGCCTTACTCCTCCAAAGCACCCACAGGAAGGGAAGGTCAGAAGATAAGCTAACTTATTTTCTGCCTTCACATTTGAATAAAACACAATGCACAGGAATCGCCACTTCTGGAGATTTTCCACCAGCCAGTTCCTCTTTTCCTTGTAACAGTGCACAGAGACAAGAATGGGAAACATCTCACCCTCTTCTCAACAGGGACTTTGTTGTAGTATCGAATGGAGTCTTTACCGAGGAAGTCAAATTCAACCATGTATTCCTGGCCATCCAACTCCGGATGCAAATTAATGTGTTCCACTCGGAGGGAGCAACAGCCAACGGTGTCCGCTGTCTCCCCTTCTTCCTTCTCATTACCAGCTCTCAGGGCAAGCTACAAATTGAACAAGAGAAGGGGAGGTGGGAAAATGGAATCAAAATAAGAGGTTTAGCATTTCAAACTGCTCTGGTAATTTATGGATTGTGGGGTCCTCTGGGAGTCTTGTCTGCCCAATAACCAGGGTATTCCGATTTAGCATGGTACCATGTGCCTGATCCTTGAACAGAAGGGGAGCACGGACATTCAGAGAAGCTAAAAACAGGCAACTCTCAAAAGGAGAGGTTTGAAACTTAGATTACTGACATTAAAATATAAATAGCTGGAGTCACAATGAAGTGCAAAGGAAGTTATATGGCTGGTGCCAAAAAGGGGAGAAGACATAAGATACATCAAAATCAGGATAAATAAAAAGTTGATTATTTTTTAAACTGGATTTTTCATTTAAATTAAAACATTTAAAAACAAACTTGTTTACAATTAAATTTTACATTATGACAACCTATGTTAAGCCCTAGTTTACTATAATTATTAAAATTATTTAAATAAAAAAGAAAGCTTGTGCCTTATTTACTTTTGGTTTCATTTTAACTAGCAGTTGCAGAGAACATGTATTAATGTTCTTCATTTGCACTAGTTTATTCAAACAAGTGAGAAACTGACAGAGTTGACCAAACAGGAAAGCTTTTCCTCTTCCAATCTATGCATACAAACCAGGTGGGAGAGGATGAAATCTATTAATGCTAAAGACATGGGGCCAGATTTTCAAAGATATTTAGACACCCTAAGGATTTAGATAGGTTCCCAGTGGGATATTAAGAGCAAATATGCAGAATCTTCATAAGTGTAGATTAAGCTATATGATTGCTTAAATAAATGTATATAGATATAGTGTATCCTCCTGGTTGGCCAAAAGTACCACCACATTTAGAGGCTATATATAATTGCAAATAAACATGTTTTAATATTGCCTACCAAGGAGAATGAACCTTTCTTTAGGAAAATAACTAAAAAGTGCACATGCAATACAAGATTAAAAGCAATAATTTATATATAGTTTCCTGCTTGCTAATTTAAATCATGACTAAAATTACTGTGATTTAACTCCATCCACGCGGATGAGTAATTAACTGGTCACAGAAGCCACACAGCAGTGCTATCACTGTTAGGGACACAGTTTTAAATAGTACAGTTGCGTAAACATGGTGACCGACTAGAGTTTCCTAAGTGTGGCAAGACCAATTAGCACAGTTCATGTCAGAGTCGTGAGGTTCATAACTAAGTGGTAATAAAAAGCAGAGCATTCCAGGAGGAATTAGACACCCCTGGAAGCCAAGGGCCATACACCCACCTGCAGAGCTCCCACTGATCCAACTGGGGGACTCTGACATTAACCTAATTGTGACTTTTGTCTGAACAAAACAATATTGCCCAACGTAACCAGGTTCAGTATGGCAATTTACTGATCTGGATTTCCAGTTAATTATGAGGAAGTGGAGACCACTGTCACTCCAGGAGGAGACCTCTGGGTACTCTGAGGACTGGACTTCTAATAGAATAACTAGTAGTTTCTCTCAAAGCCCTTCAACTCCCTTATTTAATCTGTGCAGCGTGTGAGCGTTTCTATCAAAATTTTATTTGGGCTTAGGGACAGGTGCCCACCAGCCCTGCATCTTTATTCAGAGTGAGGCAGGAAGAGGAAACTGCCAGAAATCAACCCTCACTTTATCAATGAAGTACAGTGCCACAGCTCTCTGTCGCACTTTCATCTCTTTGGACTTCCAGTCTTCTCGATATTGATTCCGTATCTTATCCACACACTTCTTTAACCTCCGAGCCGTCTCATATTTCTGCCAGTCCTTCTCACCCTGCAGAAACAGTCACAAGAAAGTCAACACACCTGAAAGTGAGCAGCAGAAGCAGAGAGAGTTCCTGCTCAAGCCTATGTGCACAAAATCACTGGGAATTCATTGCTCAAAGTTCTGCCTGAACTAAGTTCACATGCAGCTGCACATAGTTCAGTGGCCATGACATCAAGTGCCTGCACAGAAGTCAGAAATCAGATGAGAGAGGTACTTGGTCTTCCAGGCCCCTCAATGTACAAAGGTACCCCCTACTCTATTAAGGAAATTGCTATTTTCTTAGCAGTCCCCTTCTCACAATTAGAAACCCACTCAGTAAAGCCATAAAGACAGCAGAGTGAACTCATTTTAAAAAAGCTTTGAATGGCACATTAGAGGTGTGTGATGATACGGTTACTGTAGGTCATCAGAAATGACGTCCCACCACACACTCAGGACAAGACTCTTATTTTCGCTCCAGGGGAGCCACCCAGTAAGTGTAGTGTCTCTCTTAAAAACAGGTAATTTTCCTACTGAGAAGGCCTTCCCAAAAATCTGTCCTACTAAAAACGGAAATCCAACTACTTTCAAAGTCTCATCATTTGTTTTTACATGATTTGACAATTACCAGTTATCCGTGCTCACAGCGAGGTTTGTTCTTCTCAGAACATCACCTACTCCTCCATCTTGCAGTGAAGTAACATAGCTGGATTTATGCCTTTAGACGGACATCCAGCACATGGTTAGGACTTCACTGCATGATCAAGCAGGAGACACTGGGGCCAAACTTAGAGACAAAATTGGCAGAAATTTTCTTTTAAGCTTACTGCAGACCATGAAAGGCTCCCAACTAGGATGAGAACATCCTTTCAACCAGAAATCTGAAAGCACTTGACCGATATTATTCCACACCCCTACAGAATAGCGATTACCCTTATTTGGCAGATGGGGAAAACGAAGGCAAAGTGACTTGCCCAATATCACACAGTGAATCAATGGTAGAGTAAGAAAAAAGTCGGTCTTGCCTCCCTGTCCGCTGCCTTAACCACTAGATGGCCACGCTCCCCACCTTAAGAGAGTTGGTTAAGATGCAGCATGGCCAAGCAACCTTCCAGATAAAACCTTACCTTGATTCTAGAGCTGGGGTTCAACATGATGTATTTAATAGATCCTTGGATGTTTTCAGTCCATGACACCAACCAGGTCACCTTGTTATCATGCCGGACCTCCTTCCATTTGTGACCTGGAGGAGGTGGGGGAACTTTGGAATCCCTGCATAAGGTAACAAAAACAGCAAGAGGAAAGAAATGGTCTTAATAGATCCCAGGTGATAAAATATAGATGACTAGCAAAGGTTAAAGTGTTAATGGACAGCAAAACATATTAAACAAGTCTCTCTCCCTACTCTAGTCTGGGAAACTGCATTTCTGTAGCAGGATAGTAAGGTGAATCAAACTGAAAGTCAAAGATCAAGAGATACACAGTCATGTTTATGCTTCTTACGGAATTGTTCCCTTCTATTAGTTATTGTGATAAGTAGCATTGTTGGGAAGGTCATTGCTTTGATTTGGGGATGTTTCTGCAGCTTCAGTAGTCTACATGGAGAAGGAGAAGTCTGAAGACCTTACACATTGGTCTGTTGCCTCTTAGGACACAAGAAAAAAAAATCAAGTGGGAGAGCCATACATAAAATAAATACCCTTTGGCCCCAAGGGAGTAGAATTAACAGGAGCTGCCCTGCACTGTAACAGAAGGTGCTGGTGTTGATCAACACTGAGGTGTGTGGACAGAGCTCTGTGTGACTTATGAAAGGAATGGCTTGTACACAACTGATGTTTTCATTATACCTCTTACCCTTCAAAACACCTAAAATGACCAAGAAACCCAACACATGAACTTCTGAATGCTTAGATGCCATGTCAAGTTACATATACGATAAAAAAAAGTTATCCTAACTAGTAAGCAAAGCAAGGTGCAAAGCATCCCATGCTCACTTGCTGCAATTAATGATGATGTCTTCTGGCATGATCCGTCTCTTCAGCATGCCCATTTTGGGATGGTTGCCACGCCCTCTGAAGAGGCCTGGGGGTTCAATCTTGAAGTTGGCGATCCTCTCCTTGTGGTTATCCATGATACAAAAGCCATATTCTTTTAGTAACCGCTCATTCTCCTCTTTGATTTTCTAGGAAGACACAAAGCAGGGAGATTGCACTGCACCCAAAGACACCACGGAGCTCAGTATCAGACTGAAGCAAAATTCATTTATTATTTGTATTGCAGTAGCACCTACAGGCCCCAATCAGGATTGGGGCTCCATTGTACTAGGTGCTGTACAAAACACTGAATAAAAGGCCGTCTGCCTAGAACAGCATACAATCTAAATGGCGACACAAACAGAAAAAGTCAGGAACTAGTAGCTAAGGCTACGATTTTTGTAACGGAGGTCACGGAATTCATGGCTTCCAGAGACCTCCGTGACTTCAGACCGCGGTGGCTGGGAGCTGCAGGGTCCCCCCACTACCCCCGGGGGGGGGGAGGGGGTGGCAGGGGGACCCTGGAGCTCCAAGCTGGAACCCCCGCAGCTACCCAGCCACTGCAGGCGGTGTGGGGACTCTGCAGTTCCCCATTTTGTCAGGTATTTTTAGTAAAAATCACGGACAGGTCCTGGGCTTCTGTGAATTTTCTTTATTGCCCGGGACCTGTCCGTGACTTTTACTAAAAATATCCAAGACAGAGTCTTAGCCTTACTAATAGCTAAATGTAATATATGAAACATGTACAATTTTTCCTAAATTTGTAATTACATTTCACTTGTCTCTGACCTATTTCCCCAAACCAACTGCCTCTCCATTCCCCTCTGTCCATGTGCCACAAACATCAAGTTTAAGGATTTTTGATCCACCGCATTTAACATCATGTTGTTTAAAGAAACAAGCTTCTCACTTTGAGACCTAACACAAGGTTGAAAGGTATGAAGAAATCAATGCACCCTTAAATGAAGTTGCACCAACTGAGAAGTGGACACAAGAAAGCGCCTTCTACTCTATTAGTTATGCAGCGTGTGGTGTGTCTCAACCAATATTTATCAAATAAAAGGCTAAAAGCCAGCAAAGCCAGGCACATGCTCTATTCCATACTGGGAACCTTTGAATCCTGACACCATGAGCTTCAATTGTTTTGGGAAAACCATCCCCCATCCAATTAGAGGAGCTCTGAACCTCACCACCTAGGACAGTTAGACTAGAATTACATGACCAAAAGCACTAAATGAAACCACATTTAGATCTTGTGATACGTTTCTAGTTCTTACTGAAGTGGGTATCTAGGGGTTGTGTGGGGGTGGAGGAAAGACATGCAGATACTCCTTGAAAATATCTTCATCCTAGTAACACCATGGTGCTGAAGGAGAAAGGGCCAGAAATGTTTTATTGTCAGAAAGAGAATTGCAGTAGGTGGAGGTTTCTTATTAAACATTGCTCTCGACATATTACCTATGCAGACATTTTAAGAGGAACATAAGTGACACAAGAAATCTCAGGGATGTTACTAGGAAACGAATGAATTCTTAGTCATCACAGTCAGATCAGCAGAGAGAGAGACTTTTAGCTAGAAGTGCAATACTTCTGCCAATCCACCCTGGGTGGTACAGGTTTGACCAAATCCCTTCAGTGTGATCGGAATGACAGACTGTGCATAGATGATATGGCCAGAGGAACGAATAAAGGATTATGATAAAAAAAACACATCTAAATGGCTAGAACAGTCTTCTACAATTCCCTAGAGTACCTGTTTCTCTTCCTTGGACATCTGTTTTCTAGCTTCTGACTGAGCTTTGAAATACTGGCTCATCTGTGTGAAGTCACACTTGCTGAGGTTGGTGATGGTACTCTTTTCTTCTGAAGTCATTTCCTGGGCGGATGAAAGTAGAGCTTAAAACCTTCTTATAGTTAGAATAAGGTTTAATTGCCCCTCCCAGCCCCTTAGAAGGTATCAAAGGGCAGGTGCTCCTAATAAACACAGCTTCTGCCTGTCTATCAAAGAGCTGCCAATTTCTAGTAAGTACTCAACCTAGCCAGGGTGAATGAGAAAAGGATGAAGAGGGTATATGTGGCACACAGAACATTAAGACTCTGTCTGATCTTTGCAAGCATTGAGTGCATATTCTATTACACAGCAACCTTTCAAACCACTTAGCCATTCAAGGGTTGTTGAAGTTACTGGGAGAAGGAGAGGCCACCTAGGTAACCTGGGCCAGCTGCCTGAATATGCTTATTTTCTTGGCACGCTTTTATACTGGTTGGGATAGTGAAGCTCCTACTTTGCAAGACTAAGAAAGGGGCTAGCCTCTGATACAAAGGTAGTGATGGCTCTTCAATTCCACAGTTTCAGTGGGGCAAAGATTCACAAAATTCCAAGGCCAGAAGGGGCCATTGCGATTGTCTATTCTGACCTCCTGTATAAAACACAGGCCACAGAACTTCTCCAAATAATTCCAAGAGCAGAGTTTCTAGAAAAACATCCAATCTTGATTTTAAAACGGTCAGTGATGAAGAATCCACCACGACCTTCGGTAAGTTGTTCCAACGATTAGTTACTCTCATTATTAAAAACGTGTGCCTTATTCCCAGCCTGAATTTGTCTAGCTACAACTTCCAGCCATTGCATTGTGTTACATCTTTCTCTGCTAGCCAGAAGAACCCATTATGAAATATTTGTTCCCTGTGTAGGTACTTCTAAACTGTAATCAAGTCACCCCTTAACCTTCTCTGTTAAACTAGACAGATTGAGCTCCTTGAGTCTAGTCTATCGCTATCATGCAGGTTTTCTAACCCTTTAATCATTCGCCTGGCTCTTCTCTGAACCCTCTCCAATTTATCAACATCAGGGAGGGGAGGGATAGCTCAGTGGTTTGAGCATTGGCCTGCTAAACCCAGGGTTGAGAGTTCAATCCTTGTGGGGGCCATTTAGGGACCTGTGGCAAAAATCTGTGTGGGGATTGGTCCTGCTTTGAGCAGGGGGTTGGACTAGATGACCTCCTGAGGTCCCTTCCAACCCTGATATTCTATGATCATTCTTGTATTGTGGACACCAGAACTGGACAGAGTCACACCAGTGCCAAATACAGAGGTAAAATAACTTCTCTACTCAATATTTCCGTTTATGCATCCCAGGATTGCATTAGCTCTTTTGGCCATAGCATCACACACTGGGAGCTCACGTTCAGCTGACTATCCACCATGATCCCCACATCTTTTTCAGAGTCACTGCTTCCCAGGATGGACTCCCTCATCCTGTAAGTATGGCCTACATTCTTTGTTCCTAGATGTATACATTTACATTTAGCTGTATTCACACACATATTGTTTGCTTGCACCCAGTTTACCAAGCAATCCCGATTGCTCTGTATCAGTGACCTGGCCTCTTCACTTTTTACCACTCCCCCAATTTTTGTGTCATCTGTAACTTCGGCAGTGCTGATTTTACATTTGCTTCCAGGTCATTGATAAAAACGTAATGATCAGCTCAGCCATACCCACTATGTCATATCACACGCAAGTATGACTTGCAAAAGGTCCACCCATGTTCATTTAAGAAATATTTACCAGGAGGCCCTTCCTGGAAAACTACAGCATTAACAGGAACTTTCAATGCTAACATCTGAGGCAGCCCTTTGCTCTCTGCCTTGCACTAGCATTTTGTGCATTGAGTCAGAGTAGCCCCTATTCTCTCTAACACTCAGGAGAAAATGGTCATGTAGGCTGTCATCCCAGTCCAGGGATCCGTACCTTTCGCCAGTCTTTAAAAAAGTTTTTCCTGAAGATATCCTTTGTAGTGTACTCATGATCAAGCATTTTTGCAAAGAATGTAGCAACTTCTTCTGCTTTGGGACTCAGCTTCATTACTTTACCTATGAGAGAGAGGAGGTTAAAAAAATAAAAATAAAAGTCAGCTGAAGATGTTCAGCCCCTAAACCTTTCTGCTTTTTGCACCTTGATGTTTCAAGAGATCCGGAAACCCTTCCACTCAATGGTGGACCTCTGTGGACGTACAATAATATGGTTTGCCCTTGTATTTCAGTGAGGTTTTGTTCAGTGTGTCACATGGCACCACAAACTAGTGTCCCCTGAAACTAAGTATGGGATGCAAAGGGAGTAGAGAAGAATGATCAGACCATTGAGGCCTAAAATTTGCCTTGCGTTAAAATAGTTCTAAAATATGATCAGGAAATTTCCCCTGGAATCTAAATATTAAAAAAATAAAATAACAAAAATTAACTATCAACCAATCTGATGTCCGATAGGCATGTAAGATATATAGAGTAGGAAGGAAAAAAAACTCCTGCAGCAAACCATTAATCAAGAGTCACCATGACCAGAGGTACACATCTATATCCCTGCTGAGAGTAGTGATGTTGGTGCACAAAGTGAAGGAGACAAGGGAGCCATATTGGCTTTTATTCAATTCCATCTTCTGCCTCTCAGCATATTTACTAAACCAGGAGACAAAGCATCATTTAGCTTTCCTAGTCCCCTCACACACACAGTTTAAAACATGTCAACTTGCTGTCTACGAATAAGCAGCTATTTCTAGCCAGGAACAGAGGCAAATCTCTGCCAAAGCACACACCAGTGACACCCACAAATATGGTAGTAAGTGGTGCCAAAACACTCTTCTCCCCTCCCACAGGAAGGTAAGTATGTGCGAACTCCACCAACCAATGGAATGAGAGATTCAGGTATCATGGGAACATACTCCAATGTCTCCAACTCCTCAGAATCAAAATATAGTCACATTTAGTTCTTTCAGTGATCGGTGATATCATAGTTCAGCTTGGTTGCAGGATCGCAATAGAGCCTTTCCTCAAAGTGAAATCACTGTGAAGAAGAGATCTTTTGAGAGTGAGGGAGAAGAAATTGCTGCATCAGAGCTGCACATTCAAGGTCTACCTTTTCTACTCTTCAGTCCCAGATCTCATTCTTGACATCACATTATGCTCCAGCACTCTCAGAGAAATATTTTGCATGCATCTCATGGATACAGCTAATAGTGAGGAATATTTTAAATCCCAATAGCTTGAAGAGTGCGCATCAGTGGTTTTTTAATTGACTCTTTTACCTCACAAAAGTCAATGCCAGAACTGCTACTGTTAACGGTTTAATAAACTACTGGGAAAGTAAAATGTAGTCCTCTTGATTCACCAAGTGAAAAATTTACATTATATGCAAAAAGTAAAGTGAGGGAACTATCTGCCCAGTCTAAAGAACTTAAGTCAACAAAACATAGCAAAGGAAGGCTCACTTAGGCCAAAGATGATTGAATACATCACACTAGAAACTAAGATACCAACAGGATTGCTGTTAGTTTAATTGTAACAAACATACATTGTTTGTATACTTCTAGCAGGAAGCAGCAAAACAGAGGGTTGCAAAGGTAAAAGGGATAAAGCTGCTAAACCAGTTGAAAAAGGTGTAAGTGATAAGCTGGTAAGATGTTTTGGGGGTTAAATGCCATTAAAATGGCTCAAAAGTTGCCTACAGTTGGCACAGAGTAACCACTGGCCTCAGTTGTTATTTTGTAAGCAGAACTGCAGAAACTTGCTTGGATTGAATTTCATCCCTCACTTTCCCTTCTTTCAAAGACCTGAGCAGTCGTCCTGTGATGGGACTATAACTTCAGTACTATGGAATTTATCAAGAGCCCTGAATGTTAGTAACTCAGCTTAAAAAACAAGAGCAACTAACAGGCTACTTTGGTGATGCAAGTATCTGGGAGCTCTAGCAATAGCACCGCAGTAATTATGGACACCCTGTCAGATGGACGCAGGCCTTCTGCTGCAAAGGCAGGACTGGTCACAGGATGGACTCCTCTACTCAGAGGAGGCTGGCAAGTGGTTGACCAAGTGTGGAGTACTGAAGTCTAGAAGTTATTCTGGGGTAATCTCGGAATTGGACAAGGCCTCCTGAGCACAGACAGTAGGATGCTGAGCAGATCTCTCACAATAGCTTGTGGGTGAATTCGACACCGCATTTTCCTAGAGATGGTCTTTGGGGTGGCTTGGACATTTGTTTGAACATGCTATTGATAAAAAGAATCTCACAACTTCTAAGTTTAAAACTTCCACAATGTTTCATGGGAACATCCCACTGCTTCTGAAGCAATTTCACAGACAGATGCCCCTTTAGAGTGAAAAATTCAATTTTCATCCACTCAAGTACCTTTCACTTAATCCAATCCCTGGTTAAAATGATCCTCCATTTAATGTGATCATACCTGCAGGAACCAAATCATCATTTATATTAAAATAAGTTCTGCCTGTTATTCTGATCACTTCAAGCAGGTGTTATGGGAAAAATTAATAACTCTGTATAGAAAGCTATATATAAAAAGAGACCTTAACACTGAATGAGAAGGACGAAGGCCCAAGGAAGACCAGCAATGATGAAAAATAACTACTAGTACACGGTGCATTGGTCAGACATTGTCACTTATGGTGTAAAGCATTATCACACGCTAAGTGAGCTGTGACGTGTACCCTTGTGACCACAGGGAGAATAAATGCAACTGCTTATTTCAATCAAAATAGAATCTAACAGAGGTTTCCTTGTTTCTATAAAGTTTATTCCTCTTTTTCTGATCCCTGGAATTTGCTTATACAGCAAATAATTAGACTGGACCACCACCTCACCCCACCACTTCACAAGAGAACCCTCCCCTCCTATTAAGAATGCCACCTTCTATCCCAGTAAGTGTGAACCCTTAACAACTTACCATCATAGTAGAACTTGACATTTTCAGGCAGAGGTTCATATGGCGGAGCAAACACAGGACCTTTGTGCTCTAGGAATTTCCATTTAATGCCTTCAGGGTAGCGCTCTTCCTCCCACCTTTAAAAACAGACCAACAAACTGATACAAACTCACCCTCCAGCCATCATTTCTGTGTCTACATGGGAAGGGTGGCATATAAAAACAGTAAGCAATCACTGCATTGCACTTCAGAGTTCACAATGAGCAGTACACAAGCAAAACCTAGAACACCAACTGCCATCTTTTTGAGAAGCATGGAACAGGCTCCAGAGACAAATTAATGTTCTGGGCCAAATTCACACTGCTGTTATGCCAGAGTTATATTCAACTGAGTTGCAGCAGGGATGAGGGTAGCCAATTATGTTTTTCGCCAAACAAATGCATGCATGTGTACTCAGGAAAGTAAAGGACTGAATGCCAGGTATAGTGCAGGCTTCTTTACAGCAGACTGTCAGTTTAACGAAGCCCTCATCTAACTTCCAGTCCAAGATCTCTCCAGAACAGAGATGGACAACAGCTGCAAATTATGCGATCACTTTCTGATGTGGACAGATGTCCCATTAAGGTTAGAGACGATAAAGAGAATTTCACTTGTGGCCTAAGCAAACCCAGGTGTTTAGAGAAGAAATATTAATTAATTAATCCTCTCTGTCAGCGAGAGCTCATTGCCCTTTTTTTGCATAATAAAGAGAACACGTTCTCTAAGGCAAGCAGAAAACAAAGGATAAGGACAAAGGTGCCCTAAGGCTTCTATTGCAATAATTAATTAGGTTCCATAATAACCCTGAGGTAGGTATTACTATTTTCCAGCTGGAGAAACTGAGGCAGAAAGGTTTAGAGACTTTTCTGGTGTCAATCAATGATCAATGACATATCCAATAACAAATTGAAGAGCCCCAAGTCCTGGCTTCCCAGTCTTTTGCTCAAACTGTCACACCACACTCCTTCCATACATCTGCACTGATCTTTTGTTATAGTGGCAATAAAGTAATTGTTACACACCACTGGCACAGGATCTCCTGCTGAGAAAAT
Organism: Chrysemys picta bellii; assembly: GCF_011386835.1. NCBI lineage: Eukaryota > Metazoa > Chordata > Testudines > Emydidae > Chrysemys > Chrysemys picta. Next base: position 34,516,030 of record NC_088803.1, on the reverse strand, counting down.
AATCTATTTCATCTTAGCATTTATGCAGCAGGGGGACACTATTATCCTGTCACAGCATTCGATCTCTTAATCACCCAGCCAACTTGTTGGACAAAAAATGCCAGGTTTCTCCATGCTGCTCCTGATTCCTGTATCCCCAGCCTCCTAGCAAGTTTCACGCTGGAGTGAGTCATCAGTTGGGAGAAGACATACATGTACTGGCAGCAACGCAGGAAATGTTGTGCACAAATAAGTGCTGGTTGCTGCAGCCCTAATTAGATAACAGGATCACTGTATAAGAGACAGGTACCATATAAATATATAATAAGGCTTCTCTCTGAAGAAGCCCAAAGTGCTTATTAACCGATCTGCATATAGGCACTGCTGAAATGCAGTCACAGCCAGAGGGGAGACCAGGAATCAACTGGGACATAGCACACTGCTATGATAGGATGATACTGGTTTTGGTCAAAGAACCTGGACCCATCATTACCTTTACAAGATGTGCAGTGAGCTCCTCAGTGTCCAAGCAAAGCAGACAGAACCTCAGTTGTTATAAGCCTCAGAGTAAAGACACCGACAAACTAAGGGCTTCCTTTCATGACCTTGCTCGTGTACGCTGGTGGCACGAACTAAAAAGGTAAATTTTAGTTCATGCCAACTTGGCCCTCTAGGGCTATGTTAATGTGAACGAGGTACCTCTTAGTTCGAGCCAGCAGTCTCCACATGGGGCAGTTACAACGCAGCACTTTGGTGAGCACTGCAATTCACACCCCATGTAGTCCGCATTGCTATGCAGTGGAGACATAGCCAATGTTTCACACGTCTAAGAACAAAGGCTGAGCTGACCACTTCGAAATCCGAACCTGCAGTAGTAGGCGATTTCTAACCTGAAGTTTCCATCACTCAAAAGTCCACTCCAGCACAGAGAAAAAGTTGACTCCTGCATAGTGGCTATGTGGTGGTGAAGAGGGAAGGAGATCATCTGCCATTATTAAGGCTACAATTTAGTCACAGGTATTTTTAGTAAAGTCATGGACAGGTCACGAACAATAAACAAATATTTCCGGCCCGAGACCTGTACCTGTGATTAAATCTTAGAGGGGACCATGGCCGCTGTTGCCAGCTGCCTGGGGACTGCTGCCTGGCCTGCTCCAGCAGCGGCTGCTGTGGCTGGCCCCGGGCCTGCTCCAGCAGCGGCTGCTGTGGCTGGCCCCGGGCCTGCTCCAGCAGCGGCTGCTGTGGCTGGCCCCGGGCCTGCTCCAGCAGCGGCTGCTGTGGCTGGCCCCGGGCCTGCTCCAGCAGCGGCTGCTGTGGCTGGCCCCGGGCCTGCTCCAGCAGCGGCTGCTGTGGCTGGCCCCGGGCCTGCTCCAGCAGCGGCTGCTGTGGCTGGCCCCGGGCCTGCTCCAGCAGCGGCTGCTGTGGCTGGCCCCGGGCCTGCTCCAGCAGCGGCTGCTGTGGCTGGCCCCGGGCCTGCTCCAGCAGCGGCTGCTGTGGCTGGCCCCGGGCCTGCTCCAGCAGCGGCTGCTGTGGCTGGCCCCGGGCCTGCTCCAGCAGCGGCTGCTGTGGCTGGCCCCGGGCCTGCTCCAGCAGCGGCTGCTGTGGCTGGCCCCAGAGCCAGCTGCTAGGGCAGCCCCGGGGCCAGCCAAACTGGCCCCTGCAGAAATCACGGAGATCGTGGAAAGTCACGGAATCCGTAACTTCTGCGACCTCCGTGACAGACACGGAGTCGTAGCTGTTATTGTTGCAATACTTCAGGACAGATTTGCTACTATTCCTTTTAATGTTTGTTTGCCTCACTAGCCCCTCACCAACACTCTCCTGACATTCCCTTGTAGAGATTTTGTACCTCTGAGGCCGCCCTACTCTATAGTGATGTTGAGATTAGATTTATCGTTTTGTGGGGGCACTCTTCCGGTTCGGAAGTTGAGCTGACTGCAAAGTGGCTGTGCCTTGGAATAGGCCGTTCCATGCTGCGTTCTATTTGCAGCTCTGCCACTAACCAACTGAGTGACCTTGGGCAAGTCATTTCACCTCTGTGCCTCAGTTTCCCTGGCTGTAAAATGGTGATGCCATTGCCATCATTACGAGGATTAAGATGCTCAAGAAGGCAAGCACTAGAGAAAACACCACAAAGAATTCAGAGCTTCAGAAAACTGACTGGTATGGAACAAATAAAATCCCTTGAAGAGATGAGGCTGGAGCGCTACAAGATGGAGATGAAACCCCCTTCAGAAAAGACATGCTACGATAAGCTGCAGATGGACTAAGCGAACATCAGCAGAAGGACATTGTTACTAACTGCCGGGTTTTGCACTCAAATGCAGTTTCGCTCAGCAGTCAGCACAATTTGCAGAGCTCTGACACAGCTAACTTTGACTTATGCTGCCAAGACAGGCAAGGAGAAAGTTCTGTGGCCTTCCAATAAAGGCTTGCGACGATACCGACTATGATATAAAAGGGGAAAACTAAATATTAGGATACAGAGACAAAAAACAGGAAGGTTTGCTTGAGATAAAGCCAAAAGAGAGGCTTGTTAGGGCAAGAGACCTTTTCTGGATCACCAATTCTATATGTACTAATGGTTACAATAAAACTGAAATAGATGAAAGCCAGAGCACCAGAAAGAGGTCAGGAAGCTAGGAGGGAATTCAGAGAAGAGCACCAGGATGTTATGGAGGGGCTGAAATGACAGATGTAGGATGAAAGAGTAAAACCTAAACATACAAGGACATTTGGTGGTCAGGGTTGCATTTGAAATCACGACAATTGGAGTCAAATATTTGAAGGCTGTAAACACTACGAGGAAGAGGAGTTATTTTAGGGAGATGCAAGGCATGATGGGGTGAAACTGAGGAATGCAAGGTGAATACTAAGAGGGGTTTCCCAACAAGGAGGCCTACTAAAACAACAGAATAACCCCCAAAGGGAAGAGGTAGAAGGAAGCTCCTAAGTTGAGTCACTCAAAGGTCTTACAAACAAACAAAGTGCTGAGATGACAGGAGTCTGGAAAAATATTTGCATTTGAAGCCAAGCTGTATTAAACTGTAGGGAGTGATAAGGGCCAGTCCTCGAATACATGAATATTCATTACCCTACACATACTCTGGGGGACAACACTGGATTGTATTAGAGATGCCAGTACAAAACCACTTGTAAAGAAAAATTCATCTGCTGAGTCATCAAGCTGACAAGTTCTTCAAGGGGAGAGTGACACAGGTGCATCTCATACCCCAGGGCCAGATCATTTTCTCCCTCTTGCACTCAAACTGGAGAATCCTCATTTATTTGTAGATCTATATTTTTAAATGCCAATGTCAGTGAAAGTTGAACTTCAGTCACACCAGTTACATTACTTTTTGGATTCTGCACAGGGGAAAAAATGCTTCCCATTCAAATGCTTCCCAGATTGGACAGATTAAATCTTAAATGCTTTTAAAAACTCAAATAGAATGTGTCCTCTGATCAGCTTTCATTCATGTGTTCTTTAGACAAGATCCCTTTTGTGAAGGGAGACGGTTGCACAGCTGAGATCAGACTGTAATAATCGGGGGTGAAAGCCAAAATTATTTCAACGGTATGCTTCTAGTTTAAGGAGGTCCCAGGATCAAGGTTGCCTTTGAAGTGATACAGTGCTTAGTCTCCAATTAATATACCTGCACATAACAAAAAAACCTAAATCATCAATAAACCAAGGAGCTTTCATATTGCCTCATGATGGCGGAAACCCGCAGTGTCTGATCACTCTGGGTAGCCTCTATTTTACAGCAGGGAAGAGAATGGATCCATCAGCTTCTGGATCACTTGCTCCAGGATAGGTAGAAAACTAGTTCATTTTAAGGCAGCTCAGAAAAGCTGAAAAATGAATATTTTAGAACTCAAATTTCTGATTTTTTTTTAATGTAAAGAATGAATATCCTGAAATGAGATATTAAAAATGTTATTGGAAACTAAACCACATATTCAGAACACAAACCTTGATATGGTGTGCTAACAACAGTAAAAGCCAGTGGATCTGCAGGTCCCTGTTTATTTAATCTCTAGTCAGAGCACGATATAATGAGTTGAGGGTAAGCAAAGAATGACAAAAGGTTAATTTATCACAGAGGTATTACCATTTCCACTTTTGCTCTTCCTCTTTCTTCTGCTTCTTTTTCTTGTTGTCTCCTTCAGGGGCTCTCTTATCTTTGCTCTTAGTTTTCTTGGATTTGTTGTCCTACAAAGGGAGGACGAGGAGGAAAGGCAGAAGGATTATTAGAACACAGCTATGTTTTATTCAACAAGGTATTTTTAAAATAGAAAGACTCTTACTTAGACCAGGTCTACACCAGAAAATTTACAGGTATAACTATGTCGGATAGGGCTGTGAATTTTTCTGACATTTCTGTGCTGGCAAAAGCCCTAGTGTATACGTAGTTATACTGGCATAAACAGAGTGATTTTGCTGACATAGCTTATTTTGCACACCAAACCGGTATAAACCCTACCAGCTCAAAGCACTTTTCTGCTGGCATAGTTGCATCTACACTAGGGATTTTTATGCTGGTACAGCTATTTCAGCATAGCTTTTAAGTGTAGATTAAGCCTTAAAGAGATAAGCACACCAATTGGGACTGCTCACAAAATACATTTCACCAGCATCCCTTTGCCAGCAGACTAGGATCCTGGAGCACTGTTCCTGCCCACCAAGTAGCTGAAATCTCTAGTCATCTTAGTAGCTTCAATTTCCTTTCCAGGACTTCAGAGCTGATCTCTAATGGCTTTTAAAAAGCACTCGGCAGCTGCGTTGACACCGTTATAGCTAAACCCTGGATTAACTTCTTTGCCTTTGAGCTGCATCACATCATCTGTGCCAATACCAAAAGTTAATAAAGTTCCTTTTTCCATTGATAAATGCATCTGTACAGAAGGAGGGGTGTGCTATGTGGATTAGTCTGGGAGCATTAGATCTGATCTACACTTAAAATTTAAGTCAACATGGCTGTGGTGTTCAGGGGTGTGAAAAAAATCTAGCCGCCAGGGGCACCATCGCTATGCCAACATAATCCCCGGGAAGACAGAGATAGGTCAATTGAAGAATACTTCTGTTGACCTAGCTACCGTTGCTCTGGGAGGTGAAGCTCCTACAGCAATGGAAAACCCCCTTACGTCACTCTAGGCTGTATGTACACTACAGGATTATACAGGCATAGTCCCCCACAGTGTAGACATGGCCTTAGAAAGTTATCTTCTTGAATGAGTCTTAAAAATCACCAGTTTATTTCAAGGGTAGAAACACTCCTTTAAATTTCTATTTGGGCTAACAGGGCATCAGACAGATTAGCTTTCATTGTTCTACAAGATACCACAAGCACTCCGTTCTTAAATCAAGAAATTATAACTTTTGTCTCACAATTTACCTCTTCCTCCTCCTGTTTCCTCTTCTTTGATTTCTTGATATCTTCTGTTTTAATTTTTTTGGGTTTATAATCTTCACTGTAAGAGACACAGACCAGTTAACAAACAAACAAAAAATCACTTTGTTTCCTGGTATGCACTTACATATAAGCATGAAGGCTACATGTGCAAATTCACAAACACCTCTGGGATGGACACCCATGCTCATTCTCCCCATCCTCCGAAACGTACAGTGGGGTCCCCTAAAGAAAGAAGAGCACTTTTTTGCTGGAATGGATTCAGAAGCTCCGCCCCACACCATACAGCCAACAGACCCCTAAAATGATCTTTACAAATCTGAAACTGATGTGAACAATCCTCAATGTGCAAAGATTTAGCGAACTTCACTATCTCCAAGTACATGGGTTTTCCAAGATAAGGAGCCAATTCACAGGCATTAGTGGGCACCCAGTGAGAAGAATGCTAGATAAAGACTGGAACACTTTACAAGAGATTTTTTTTGGGGGGGAAAAAGCCCATCTCACTCATTTTTCCTTGTCACTGCTAACAATCCAGATGTCACATCACTCCAGTCAGCTCACTTCTTGTGTACTAGTTAGTTCGACAATGCCACGATGATGTTAGTGAGGCCATAATCCTTTCATAACCGACACTGGATTGGAAGGTCACTAAAACTTATCAAGCAGAAGGCAGTGGCTGACTATACAGAAGAAAACTTCTAAAGTCACATCTCTTTTGGAAATTGACAAATACTATGCAGTAACAGAAGAAAAATGGGACTGTGGTAATGGTCATTTACTAAGTATGACTGCTGTGTTCCTTAACTCACTAGCAGTGATAAGCAATGGCAGTGATTTACTCAGAGGGTCACATTAAGATACAGCTGTGCTTTGCAAAAAGCCCATTTTACTGTGGGACTTCACATGGCCTGTAGGTCTTACGTGTGCATTTTGATTAAATCATTGGGATAACTCACAACATATTTAGACCCTTTTAAAGGGGAATCCATGCCAAGCAGCGCAGGCAAAATTAGGGCTGACAAAGCTTTTTTTCTCCTGTGCAGTCATTTCACCGCACAGCAGAAATTACTGCAGCCATTTAGTGAACGGTTATGCCCCTCTTACTCAGATTTACGTTTTACATTCTTAATACCCATGTCCCTTTTCTCTGCCTGCCTTCTGATTTTGTATTCATTAGTTTTGCAACGCTTAACAGCGCCTTTTCCTCCTAGAGACAGAGTGCACCGAAAGATACTTTTTCAAAAGAGCAGTATGGGTACCATACTAAAAATACACCTAAATCATTCGTAGATCTTAAGCATAGCAAATGTATCTTCCAATAAAAAAATCTGGACCCAGATCCCCAGTCCCACATCCAACTTGTTAATTCTGAAAGGCCCAAAACCCCTCTAAACCATTCTCTTCACACAGGCGCAGTACACAAGTTACTTACTCGTCCTCCTCCCGAGGTCTCTTTAGGGGTTTGGAGTCCTCCTTGGGAGATGCATAATAGCCATCCTCATCAGGTTCATCTTTAATACGGGGCGGACTAAGGAAAGAGGCAGAGGATTGTTTGTTTAAATACAGAACACTGAGTCAAATAGTTTTTTGAAAATAGAACCGATTCAATGTAAGAAGGGAACTGTAAAGAGACACTGCCGGCTAGTCTTGGGAGTGCAGAGTTCCTGTATTTCTCCTAGCACCTGCACCAGTGTAGGGAGCTACACCCCTTACATTGTCTAGGACTACGCCATTTCCCCCACAATTGCGGACACTATCCAAAAGGCCTAAAGCAATGCAAGGAATGCAGCAATATTTTACGTGTTAAGGTCGGGGTTCTAGGTTACTCTGAGGCTTGTATTTTAGGTAAACAGAGTGCAGTTTCCAAAAATTTACAAATGTATTGTTTAGAAACTATTGAAGTCTATGCATTTATGCTGCGAAACAGGGACATCATCAAGTAACAGAAGTCCAGAGTCTTTGTTAAAAATAGTATCTCAAAAGAAAACAGTTTGATTTTAAAAACAGCATTTGCAAATGGAACCTTGCAGCATTACGCTACATTTGTGAGAACTAGATATGAAACAGATGATCAAGAAAAAGGTACACTAATTAGTCTATTTTCAATATCTAAGCTGCAAGAACACAACATGTGCATGCTTCCCCCCAACTCTCAAATAGACAGCATAAATATTAAATTAGGCATAACATTTTCAGTCTTAATGTGCCATGATGCTAGCAGCAGAAATAATTTTAAGACATTATTTTAAAAGCGATTGCCCTTTTAATTAACTTGTTTTTAAATTTCAGTCTTTGCCTTTGGAAAAAGCATTTAACTTATCTTTCTAAAACAAATAAGCTACAAAAAGAATCAGAAATCTAATGATTTCTGAATCACCCTAAATGCAATTCTAGTCAGGTAAGCAACTCGAAGAGCGACATCTTGAGCATTCCTATTCACGTTCCCTCAAATGATTTCTGTATCAAATTAGCTCAGTTTCCAAGTCAACACTCAGATTTTGTTATTGGGTGGAATGGGAAAAGAGAAATCAAGTAGCAGTCTGCACTGTACATCACTCTCAGAAAGAGACATTCTGGAATCTTAATTTAGCTGGCAATTGTGTTGAGGCGGCAGAACAGGCCAGTTTGCTCTTTCACAGCTGTATAGGTTCTGTGGTGCTGGCAGATGTAACTCAGAAGACAGAACAGATATGTGCTGTTACGAGGAGCCATTTTTATGGCATTACTTATAAACAAGAGCTAAGCTTCCAGACATTTGAAAAGTATCACCATAGGGGGAAAAAAAAAGTATTTATTTACCCTGTACAATTTATTCTTCCTGGCAGCTAGATTAATGGAAGAATTCTTCCATCCACCTAGTGCCATCTACACCAGGGATTAAGTCAGCTTAACTACAGTACTCAGGAGTGTGGATTTTTCACACCCCTGAGCAACATAGCTGGGTCAACCTAACTTTTTAGTGTAGACCAGGCCTAAAACACATACATTCGGTGAAACCGTAACGGTGCTCAATTGTCTGACTAGAATCAGTGTGAAAAGGGACCACAAGGGTCATCTAGTCTAACCCCCTGCCAAGATGCAGGATTTGTTGTGTCTAAACCAGAGGTGGGCCACATCTGGCCCGTGGGACCGTCCTGCCCAACCCCCGAGCTCCTGGGCCGGAAGGCTAGCCTCCGGTCCCTCCCATGCAGCCTCGGCTCGCTCCACTGCCGACGCAATGCTCTGGGCGGCGGGGTTGTGAGCTCCTGGGGCAGCACAGCTGCAGAGCCCGGCATGACCCTGTCTCTGTGCTGCGTGGTGGTGGCGGCATGGTTCGGCCCAGCTCCAGCTGGGTGGCATGGTTATAGCGCCGCCAGCCACCGGTGCTCCAGGCAGCGTGGTAAAGGGGCAGGGAGAAGGGGGGGTTGGATAGAGGGCAGGGGAGTTCGGGGTGGTGGTCAGGTGTGTGGGTCGGGAGAGGAACAGGGGGTTGAATGGGGGCAGGGGTCCCGGGGGCAGTCAGGAAGGAGGGGGGGTTGGATGGGGTGGCAGGGGGCAGTCAGGGGACAGGGAGAAGGGGTGGTGGTTGGATGGGGCAGGCAGTCAGGAATGAGAGGAGGGGTTGGATAGGGCAAGCAGGGGTCTGGGGGCGGTCAGGGGACAGGAAGTGGGGGTGTGTAGATGGGGCAGGAGTCGGGGGGGGGGGGAAGAGATAGGAGGGGGGAGCCGGGCCACACAATTTATGAAGCCCTCCATACAATTTATGAAACCCGATGCGGCCCTCAGACCAAGAAGTTTGCCTGCCCCTGGTCTAAACCAGCCAAGACAAATGGCTATCCAGTCTCCTTTTGAAAACCTCAAGTGAAGGAGCTCAGTAGGCAGCATGTTCCATCAGAAAGAGTTAACAAAAGGTACCATGTGCTGTATAAGGTAACTATGGCAATTGCCACTGGCTTATGATAATTACGCTTTACATTTCCAAGACAGTAGTTCCAAAAGGTGCTTGGAGAAGGGCATTTCTCTTTCCTCTACCAAGTCAGAAAAAAGTGTTAAATGCCGAGTCTGCATTTTCAAATATTGCTACTTGAGAACTGAAACTGAAAGGCTCCTGTATCAAGAAGGGACATTCAAAATAAGCATATGATTCTAATCAGGTAGAACACAGGCAGGCTCCTTCTCATGACCCTCCCTGACACAATTCCACTTCAGACCAAGGTGAGACGGGGATGAATTCTCAGTAGTGCATAAAATTAAAAACAGGCAAAAAAAAGAAAAAGGGGGGGGGGGGGGGGCGGGGCGGGCACGCAGCTGATCGAGGTTTCCAGCCCTAGATATAAACTGCTTCCAAGGCAGCAGATCTATTTCAATACACAGCAGATGGTCAGGCACCCCCAACTGAAAAACACAAAGTCACAGGACCCAGATTCATGATCTGAGAGCTGGATTTAAAGGAGTGAACAAGGAAATCTTTATTGTTTGTCAGATGTTAAGAAATAAATGGCACTTCTATTAAAAATTCACAAGTAAATGAACTACAAGTAAATCAAGTGGTGATTGGTACAATTCAATATTCATGAAGTCTAGATGGTTCTTTAAGGATTAGGAAGTCAATATGTAGAGTAGAATAAGTGACAAATTTTCTGATTTTTTTTTTTAAATGTTAACAAGTGGCCTATTTGCTATTTCTTTACAAACTAGGGTTTGAAATCCTAGTCCCTCGGTCTTGCTTTCAGATAAGCAAGTACCTGGGGGTGTAGCATTATCAACCCCAACTCCAGAAGACAAAATGCATAGTGAGTCAAATGCTTGCCATGACACCAACTTTACAGTGGGGTACGGATTTCTTCTAGCCCCCACTTACCACCATTTCCAGGAGTCTGCTCTGCCCTGGGCAGAACCTAGTTTCCAGATCACTGGATGAAAGCATTCAAGAATCCACGGTAGGGAACAATCCTGCATGCATGGAACAGACCAGATGTCCTGACAGGTCTTTTCCCATCACTGACTTCTGGGAAGTCAGCCAATTACCCAAAAGTGCATCTATTTGCTTGAGATGGGAGCTCTTTATATGGAGGAAAGATGTCACTGAAATATCAGAGCACCTGCCTCCACAAACTGGGTGGGAGGGGCCATAATAATTTGAGGATTGGGAAACAAAGCAAAAATCATGACAAACTGCTACATCAGATTACAGACCCCAGCCTCACTTTCTTACCTGGAGAAACCATTTTCCTTTTCCTTCTTTATTTTTACATCACCAGAAGATTTGTTCTGAAAGAGAAAAGGGGACAGAGAACGTGCAGTAGGAAACAAGTGCTAGTACTACTTGTAACTTAGTCCTTTTAGCACTGACTGATCACACCCAGGATGCCTACATCTTTGTGATCAGCTACATGCTGGCCTTCCATTAGTGTCAGTTGGGAAGGTCAAGTGTAGTTATCAGAACAATATCTGCTACATCTTATACTGGGAAACTGCAGCCTGTTGTTGCATAGGATGAACTTAATCTAAATTAACCTTTGACTATTATGAATCTAAACCTGACACTGAGTTCAGAGTGGAGTTACAATAGGAAAGATGTAGAGCAAGATCCTTAGTGGTGTAATTAGGCACTGCTCCATTGTGTCCATTTACACCAGTTGAAGATATGGCCCCTAGAGTCTGTGGCTTACAAGATATTGAGCTTTAAGTCTCAAACTTAATTTGGGGTTAGTTTCCACTATTAGATAACTAAAAACTAGAAGCAGTTCTTGTGTCTTCATGTAGTGTAACAGTTAAAGCAGAACTGCACCTTCCCAACTGCACCTTCCCACCCACATTCAAGAACTACCTACCTTTTCTTCCTTTCGTTTCTCCTTGTCTCTATCTTTGTGTTTGTCTTTGTGTTTCTCTGAGCTGCCATCTTTGTGTTTGGTTTTCTCTTTCTCTTTGTGTTTCTTCTCCGAGGAATCTTTGTGCTCACTGCAGGATAGAAGAGTCAGTTCAATGAGGGGCTGGCTGTTAAGAGGCTTGACCAACGGGAGCAACTTACAGTGTTAACTGAACTCCTAAGGCATGAAACTTACAATCACCTGAAATAAAGTCAAATTAACAGGAAGATACAACAAAACAGTCAGGTTCATGGCATTTACTTTCTTCAGAAGGGGAAGAAGGAACATGGGGTAAAACCACAGCTGCTAAGTATTCCAAATCAGGTTAACAGCATCAGTCTGGGGTTGTCAGTGAAAAATCACAACATGATGTATTTACCAAGGTGGAACACTTTAGCTTGGCTCTTCACTGTTCTTGTTTCCAATTAAATCCTGAAAGGTCACAAGTGAAGCGATACTGATAGTCACATTCCACTCCTCTGTGGACATTTGTTTAGACAGTAAGTAATAAAAACAAATTTTGTAGTTTTGACATTTTCATCCAAGGAACTAAATTCACTTTATAAACATTTGGTAGGTGATTATTCCCCTATCAACGGAGGAGAAACTGAGGCCGAGAAAAGTTAGTGACATGCTTAGGGTTACACTAAATCAATGGAATAAAACTCGGCAGTCCTTAATTCCTAGTTGCTTGCTCTAATGAGGCCTCACTGAACCGCAGTCAAAACCACTATACAGCTCAGCACAATTGGCTCTCTGCTCAGGAAAAGCTCAAGTCGGAATAACAATGACATGTCAGGACAGGAGTGCAGAGATGTTACCCTGCTTAGTTTTAACAAATGCTATTAGTTCATTGCCACTCAGATTCAAGTGCTGCAGATTACAGCATTGCCAATCAAGTGTTCAAAAATAATGAATGAGTCTGCAAGGTCATGATAAAAAAAAAAAAATCAAGGTTCTTTTTATTTCCCCGTTTGGTTTCTGAGCCTTTTAGGATACACCCTGATCACATTCTCAAGTTTTTCACTGCAACTCTAAGGGCTAGATTCTCAGGTAGTTACTTGACCCCAAGAACTGGAGTCTTATGAAACCACACCAAACATCTCAAGACTCATGTTAAAAAAGGCACAAGAGTTGGCAATGCAGAATTAGCAGCACTGTTCTTGAAGCCAAGCAGCAACTCTACTAGCTGAACATGCCGTAGATAGGCTTGTTTACAAAACTGTATGAAGTCCCATTAAAACAGAAGGAAAAGACCCTGGCTCCCTGCAGGACGTACGTGGGGGGAAATAATTGGGTTCCCTTTCATGCTGGGGATGGTGAAACACCAAGCTTCTTGCCTGTCCTGACACAGTTTGCAGACCCAGATCCATCAGGACTACAACTCCCATAATGTACTCTCTCTTTTATCACGGTTATTCTTCATTGTTTTAACTTAGAAAGATCCCTGGCCTTAAAGAAACATTTTCCATCACTCCTTGGGATTAAGCTGTGTATCAAACATAAGCTTCTTCACTTTCAAGGTCCTCCACGGCCTATCCCCACACTACTTATCTCTCATTCAGTATCAAAAAGTCAGCTCCCACCCGTGATTAGCTTAAGAGACCAGCCTTCACTGCCCACTTGTTAAATTTTCAAACAAGCATCTTTGTACTTTTATTCCATGCTGCCCTTCACATAGGGAGGAGCTCTCCATAAACATCCACAAAGACATTCATTGTTATTCTTCAAATGCCTCCTTAAAAACTTTCCTTTGCTTACAAAAATCTTGATAAAGGTTGTGCTGCTGGTGTGCTGAGACCACAGCCTATCCTACTGGCTAATACGGGCTCACTGTTTGTTGGTACTTCCCCATCAATCAATCCATATCCATCTGTCATCTTTTCATGGACATGTCAATGGTAAGCTTGTTTGGGGCAGGGCTGTCTTTTTGTTCTGTGTTCGTACAGCACCTAAACTGTGGGGGTCCTGGGCCATGACTGGGGCTCCTGAACGCTACAATACAAATAAACTAATAGTACAAAGCTTTATGAAAATGTACGCAGCTTCCTTATTTCAGTCATTTAACACTCAAGTGCAAGTAAAGACACTTTGAATGGTGATACACTGAAAAAAATCACGTCTAGGATGCAAGATGGGAGGGAGCTTTTGAGAGACACAAGTTCTCCAATTCTCCTTTGTTTCTACCTGAACAAAGAGGGACATGCAGAAATTGGGCTGCTAGTCTAAACACTACAGAAAGAAATGAGTGTGTTATTCAGCACTCAGAAAGGTTGTGTGTGATTAAGAGATGGGCATCTAAAGTTACAATACACCAATTTGTTCACACCTGTAGGACTGCAGAGAAAAACCTGACTTCAACCTCATCCTGCTGCTTGTACACATACAACTCCTATGGACTCCTCCAGAGTTGCACTTGATAAAGGTCTAGCCAGAGAACCACACTCAAAGTGCCATATTGTAATATGCATCTCTCTCCAAATCCAAGCAGTTAAGGAGGAAGATCCCAGTTCTGATGGCACTCACTTTTTGCCAAGCAACATCTAAATGGATATTGAATCTACTGCACACGGTACAGGGCAGAGCACTGGGAAATTGCCACTGCACTAGGACAGTCTCTCCCACTGCTGGTTCAAAACAGTAAGAATAAAAAGCTTATATTACATTAGCAGGAGGTGGTCATCTCACTAATTCAATACAAGCGCCTCACTATGAAGTCTCAAGATAGAAGTCAGTTTCCATTTAACTCTCTGGTGACAGGATTAGACTAGTGGAACAGTGTACAAGAGTGCCTAAACACTGAAGGAGATTAAGTATTTCTAGAGTGCCAAAGACAGATATGCCATACCACAGATTGCCTGTTAGCATAGATTTAAAGACCACATACTGCAGATTACATTGTATATGCTATGTGATCATGACAGCAGTACACACAGAACCCTGAACTGAATTTGAAAAGTCAAGTGGATGCCTGCTATCGCTACACTTGTGTTGTTACCTCGGATAGATTTCCCAGCTTCAGTAACCTAGAGGGAAAATGAAAAAGACGACAAGCTGATGATTCTCACATTGTTCGTGAGCTTAAATTTCATAATTATAAAATTGCAAGAGGGATGATTAGGGAACAGCCCAGGTAGAACAGCAGAAAACTATTGCAACAGGTGCCTTGTGGGTTTAGAAGACAGATGCATGTGGAGATGACAGTCGGGTGAGAAAGGTAATATAGCTATTTACCTCCCACAGTAGGGCTTAAACCTAGACTTGTGTCTTCAAGTCTACATTGTTCTATTTTCTAACCAGCAGATTCTTGTCACCCCACATTCGTCTATGGGTTTGTTTTTAAAATCTCACCTGCAATTGCATGGCTTCCTAAATTTATCCAAATACTACAACAGCTTTTACAGCAGTTTGCATCTATGAATCTCAATGCAATTTAAACAACAGTGAATTCAGTTCCGTGGTATAGGGAAATAGCATTGTCCCTATTTCACAAGTGACAAAGGATCGGAAATTAAATGTTAATATTTTCAAGAGTATCATGCTGCTTCTGGATACCAAACTTGAGACTACATACCTGTAGGCCTCATTTTCAGAAGTGCAGGACACTCATGGCTTCCACTTCTGTTGTGCCACCAAAAATTGAGGTACCCCAAAATAAATCAGCCACAACTCTTGAAAATGTTGGTTTGAGTGACTTGCTCATTGCCAAATACAATATCACTCGTGGAGCCAGAAATAGGTCTCTCAGCTTCTGACCTTCAGTCCTGGGTCTTTACCATAAGGACTACCCCCTTCCTCCCTTTGCTTTTCGGCAAGGCAACTTATTTCTTGCTTTCCAACACCTTTAATAGTCGCCTCTCATTGCTCTTCAGAGCGTGAAGCAGCATGGGGAGGGAAGGCTCAAAGATCCAAAGCCTATTTCTAAGTAACAGTGATATAGGTGGTGAACTCTGAGATTCCCCCATCACCATCTTTCCTCCCGTTAGAAGGCTAACAGAAGCTTCCCTAAAAAACCAAAATTCCATCTGCTACTTGTTCTGAGGCAAGAAAGAAATACATTTTCCTTCTCCCATTCATAAACAGATTGCTTGCCACACCTACACATTCTCTGGGCACCAAAACACAGCTCTGATTTTACAGACAGACAAGTGCGTCTGAAATCTGACACACTAAATAGCAAAAGCAGGCTCAGGCCATCCTGCCTACCTGGAAGAGCCTGATTTACGTCAGTGCCAATGAGCGATGCGCGCGTCACTTGGGAACATGCTGGCGTTGTAGACTTCAGCCAGTAATCCTGGCAACAGTAACAAGAGGCACATAGTTTTCCTAAACGTACCCATTTCAGCCAACAAACAGAACAGCATTGGCCTGGCATGTGTTTTTATCAGGCTAGGACAGTCGTTCAACTATGGGTCGGGATCCCATTTTAATGGGGTCGCTAGGGCCAGCATTAAATTTGCTGGGACCCAGGGCTGAAGCTGAAGGACAGGCTCCACCCCAACCTGGAGAGGTGGGGCTCTGGCTCTGGCCCCTCTCTCCTACCCAGGGTCATGTAGTAATTTTGTTGTCAGAACGAGATCACTGTGCAATGAAATTTGAGAACCCCTGGGCTAGGATATATAGGAAGCCTCCAGGGGAAACACTTCACAGTTTGGCAACTATAACAGAAGAGGGCAACATGGTATCTCTTCCAAGGCACCATCCTTAACCTTCAGAATAGGTCTCAGCCTTCCATAGGGACACTGCTCACAAGGATGCCTAAAGCTATGATCAGGTGGATGTGTCACATTTTGAAGATCAGAGAATCCTTTTCTGGCCATTTCAGACTTTACACACTACTTGTTTCCCTCTTTACAGAAAGACATGATATGATGCAGCCATAGAATTATGACATGTATCCTAAATTCCTTCCTTTGTATCCTTGCTTTTGTTACCTCAGTTGCATCCTTCCCTGCAGAGCTAGCCAGATTAAAACCCAAAAGTCAGAAACCCATTGAAGAGGATCAATACAAAGTATAATGCCTTATATCAAGACAGCTAACTCCCACCTTCCTGTTCAGGAATACATTGTATGGTCTAAGCATATTTATACACCCATATATGCATCCACACTACAAGATTGTATGGGTGTAATTATTTCAGTAAAAAAGGTCACCCTCCCTAAAGAGACATAGTTATACTAGTACAACATTTGTGCTTAGATCAGATAAATGCTGGTTAAGGAATAGGCCTGTTAAAACAATAGTGTCTTGCTGCAACAACACTTGGAATGCAGCAGGAATTTGTCAGATCTCTTGGAGGGAATAAGAGAAATTAATTTAACACCTCATAATAGGCACACATCAGCCAGTGCCCCACAGCGTACCACCAACTCTGTTTCCTGTCTCTCCTTTTAGAAGGTTTGTATAACACAGTATCTCAGAGGGTTTTGGGGAGACAGGGGAAGAATGATGGAAATGTTAAGTGCAACAAAAGAAATCTGTCTCCTTGAAAACTCTAGCAGTATTCCCTTGATGAGCTGCCTAGAGGAAAATGTGATGGAGGGCTTTTTTTTTTTTTTTTTTTTAAATTGGGGGAGGAAGCGGAGAACGTGCATCTGGCAGCAGCTGCTTATACTGTGATCAGATGGAAAGCCAGAAGTGGAAAGTGTTTCCAAAGGATGGCAGATGTGCACATACACAGCTTCCTTCTTCAAACCACAGCGGCTTTGAGTACTTTAACACTGCATTTTTCCAGGTGCCATTTATGTATATTAACAATCCTCTTCCTCCCCTTCTAATGCCTTTTCTATCCCAGCTTCAGATCACAAGCAGGGAAAGATGTTTTATCTAAAGCATCTCTATTTCCCCTCTAATTTTCCCAGCTGTAATTAGCTTGTAGTACCATGGCTGTGTATGATCTACTATTAAGCATCAGAACTAGTTGCAAACAGCACTTCGGTGTGACAACTGATATCTGTTAGAATCCAACTGAAGCCTAAGTAATAGGCAGCTCTTAATTTATAGAAATCTTAAACCAACAGGGATAGTACAGAAGTTATACTGCCTGACTTACTGCAATGCTGTTAGAAAGCTGTGATTACATTCAGAGCAATAAATACTAGTAAAGGCCAAGTTTTCAGCTGGCCTGCAGTTTTGTATTCCCATTGTTAGAGCTGCACCACCACAGGGCAGAACTGGGTGTAAGCCTGTTTGGGCCCAAATTGTACAGCTGAGCTACCAATTCATGAGAAACCGAACCCATGGCTGCTGAAATGAATGGGAGTCTTTTTATCAACTTCCACAGACAATGGATCAGGTCCTTAGCGAACACAGTATTTGGGGGATAAAACAGAAGGCCAGAGCTGTCATCAGTTAGAGACAGATGAAAATGAAACCTCATGTGTGTGTGTGTGTAAGCTCTTTGGGACTGGGACCAGGCATAGCATGCATATTCTAGGCACTACTGGAAAGTAATAATTTTACTATTAGAAGTCAATTTTTCCACCAGATAGCAGCCCAAGGTCGATTGTGGACACAGGGAGGGATCCAACCCTTTTCGATCCCCCCCCCCAGCAAGCACAAGGACATTTTCAAATGGTCCTTTTCTCTACATCTACAGATGACCAGATTTCCTCCCTCTTCTCCTTCCCTCTGCCATTTAGATAAATGGTTTGGGGGACAACACATGAAATATGGTAAAGAAAACGGGAGAAAACCCAAAATTTTCCATGATCTGAATTTACCTGTGTATGAGTATAGTGGAATGGACACCCACTCCTGCCCTGAAGGGCTTAAAACAGCCAGGAAGAGGGCTGTAGCAGGGAAAAGCTAGGCTCATTGGGGAAGTAGCCACAGCTGGGCCATTCCCCAATCAGGCCCAGCTGGTCCCTATAAAAGGCTGTGAGCCAGAGGCCCAGAGACAGTCTCTCTCTGCATTGAGAGAGAGAAGGGCCTGGCTGCAGGGAGCTAGGGACAGGGTACTTGAATGGAGCAGGGCTGGAGAAAGGCAGAGGAGCTGGGGAGCTCCAGCCTGGAAAGCCCCAGGCTGCGGCCTAGCAGAAGGTCAAGAGGTACTGCGGGTTGCAGAGGGCAGTCCAGGGGTAGACCAAGGCAGCAGGTCCAAACCCAGCCTTGCCAGTGATGAGTAGGCCCATACTGCAGTCTGCCCCAGGGCGTGGGGCTAGACGATGACTGGCAGTAGCCTTATACCGAGGCGAGATGGGAATAGTGGGTGGGGGTTCCCTGGGGAGGGGAGACCCCAAGATTGAGGGGTTACTGCTAGGGGGCAGCACCCCAGGTAAAAGGGCACCGGGGTCCAGGGAGGGACATGAGGCCAGAGGACAGGCGGATCACTGGCCTGCAGAGGGCACTCTGGAGCTGGAACGAGCTAATTCCCAGAAGTCACCAGCAAGAAGCGCCGCAGGGGTGAGTCCACTCATCTACAATGAGACAAGTAGCTCCTCTCCCCATCCCAATTCTTGTTTTTGGCAAAAAATCAAGAAATCACCACTGAGAATTGGGTCTATAATCCCTACTACACCCTCAACATTTGTTCAAACGCAGAAGATAGCAAGAGACATTTTGTAACCAGAATGAACATGCAAGCTGGAGGAGGATTTTTCTGAAGCTCAGACACTTGTCACGCTGACAATATGGATCAGTGCTGCCAATGTGGGGGTGGGGAGTCTCTTCACTCCATACACCACAGTACCAGTTTTCTGCTGATTTCAATTTACTGACAGCCTGCATTCCATGCACAAAACCCCAAGACACACGGAAGAAAGAATCTCTTGTTACTTCAAGATTAAAAACAACAACCAATATCTGTTAAAGTCTCTGATTCAAAAAGGCCCATTATTTTACCAAGTCTTTTTGTTTAATACATTGAAACCAGGTATTTCAAAGATCATTTACCACAGATTAATTTACTGAATTTTGCCTTTCCACGCAAAGAAGTCTATATTTAATGTGCTCATTATTCCTTTATCTGGTATGTATTTAGAATCATAGATTCGATTTACAAAAAGACTTCTGAGTATTACTCAATACATTGATGTAGATCTATTATTTGATATAGAATTTGCTTTAGTAGGCTTTGCTGTTTATTTATTTTTAAACAGGGCAAATAAATAAATAATAATAAAACCCTGAAATGTACAAGAGTGCTATTTTTTCCCAGTTTACTACATCTGTACTTGAGTGGTTAGGATATAAAGCTGTCATCTAGTGAGTGGGAGAGGATGAAACCAGAAAGTAAAATTAAAGAGTTCTGCATATGAGGCCAGCACTCTTCTACCACATGAGATCATGATTATCTATTTTAGGTATTTTTAAAGCACTTATCACTTGGCAGCTCAGAATCATGATCCGACCTCCCCCTCACACAAAGACAAGACATAGAAATTATTTTTATGCAGGGGAATGTTTTTGCCCTCGACAGAAGTTTATAAAACAACCTTGTTTAAGAGTGATGATAGAGATGTCAAATTATTAGACAGACATGGAGAGCACCGGTCTGCTTCCTCTACAACTGGGAATTGTTCCTAATTGCAACCTTCAATTATAAAATTCTCCCTTTTGGAGTAGGGAGATTAGTTTGTGCCCACCCCACCCCATCATCTCCCTTACAAAAAAGGAACATATATTACTGTGTTATGCATGACACATTATGGAGGTGCCAAAAGTAACTTGATAGTTAAGGCTGACTTAAGTTTTGCACTTAAAGAAAATATTCCACATTTTATGTATGAAAAATACATAATACATACATCCTCCACAAGATTACAGCACTTAGCTGAATACAGAATGGCTTTTCTGAGAATTTATAAGCACTTCTGTTAGTCTGAATTAAATTTCTTAAAGGACCCATTTTTAATTTTAGCACCAGGTGTCAGACCTTTTCTGATCCCTAATGATCTTAGTAATAGAGCAACATGCTCTTCAAACTCCCCATATACTTAAAAACTCACTGAAATCTCATGCATTAGCTAAATCCTTTTTTTTTTAAAGTACGAATAGTTATTTTTTGCAGTTATACTTCATAGGTAAAGTTTCTCCTTCAGCACAGGCAGACATATATGTACTACTTCAGAGTTCTATCTCCCATAGTTCTCAACGGGACTGAAGTCATGGGCTTCCCTTGGCCAAAATGGACACTGCCTCCTCTTTTCCATATCCTGATAACAGGAGGGTTACCATCTTCCCTAAGGGCAGCTTGGCTTCACTCCCATGTAGAAAAATGGGAAGTGGTGGCCATTTTGCAAGACAGCATTTCTTCATGAGTTTCTGGAAATAAGTAGTTTCCCTTCCCCACCTTCAGTCTCTGAACAGACTATTAATCCTAAAAATAATATTTTCAAAACCTACTTGTTGCACCAGATATATTCAAAACAGTAATAAGAGGGACAATGAAAGGTACTTAAAATGAGTCCCAGCCAGTCCACATCCAGTCACCAAATCAAAACTTAAAGAAATCACCATGAGTGTCAATATTGTTTAAATAACCACAGTCTGAAGTACATTACAATACCAAAGAATTTTTGTTTCCAGGCAAAAGTTGCAACTTCTTCAGGAGTTTTTATATGTTCTACTCTCACTGCTCTGACCCTATTGTCGTCTTCTTTGAATCCCCTTCCCTAGCTGACTTTCATCCCTTCAGATTCAAACTCCTCATCCTCACCCAAGAAGCTCTACATCTCTGCACTGGTTTCTCCCTACTCAATCTCCCCCCAATCCTCTGACCTTTCTGCTGTGTCTCCTCCTCTCACAGTTAGATTCGTGTCTTCTGTTATGTCTCCATTGGAAGTCTCCTCACTTCTCATCTAGGATGCACCCTCCTCTTCTTTCAAATCTCTTTTTAAGAACACACTAATATTTCCATGAATCTTCCCCCCAATAGTTTTCCTCACCAATGATCTCTGTGCCCCTTCTTCTAAAACTGCTGCCCCATATTTTGAGCACACTTTATAGGGCAGGGATTATTATTTAATCCAGGTTTTATACAGGCACAGTATATATTTATGGAATTGTACTGGTGAATACTAATAAGAAAATTTGGGAAAGAAAAGTCTGCATAATAAAGTCAGTTGTTTCCACGAGTCAGTCATGTCCGCTTTAAAAATAATTGCATTTGATAGAGCGAGCAGCTGCTACGCCGCATATGACTGAGTATGGACAGAGGTAGAGCGTGGTGGGTTTTCACTGCTACTCAACAAAAAGTCCTGAAGTGTTCTTAATGTGCGTGTAATGTTATTCTCCCAGGAGTATCAGCCTGCAGTCACAACTGACTGATACAACAGACCAAATATATTCACCTTCAGGGATACATTTTGAAAAGGCTGAAAATGCACATGCACCTGCAACTTGTGTGCACAAACTGGAGAAGTGAACTGCAAAAGGAAAGTTAGGTGCCTCACAGACCACTTGTGCAGAGGAGAGGCAGGTCAACAATATTAGGTAACCATTCACCAAAACTAGCAAGAATTTGTTGTACACACTCAGATATGCTGGGCTTTTCAAAATCACAGGCCGCAAGTACAGCATGTGTACCTGTTAAAGAACTCTGATTTTTTTTTTTTTTTTTTAAACACATTTTTTGACACATTTTTATTGACGTATTGCCCTCAGGAGAAGTAAGCTACATAGGCAAGAGTGCTGAAGGCTTTAGACATAATGGAACAGACTGTGATGCCTGTAGTCACAAGAGACAGCTCATATATCATGAGTAGTCCCACTGACTTCAATGGAAACGAGGTGGAGTAAGGTACTATATAGTGTGAGTAAAGCTATCCATCTGACCCAATGTGAGCTTAATTTTTTTCTACCCCAAAAGGGGGCCAACCCTCATTAGTAATCACTTTCAGTATCATCATTATAACCTATTCCACGCCCTCAACTTCAAGCTGCCCAAATGTGATTTTTTTTTAAAAAAAATATATAAACCAATAGTTATGAGCCGTTTGAGAATTAGAATTGGTGAAAGATTTTTCCACTTTAAAAAAAAACAAAAAACCCCACCACCACTCCCTCCTCCCCCGCCCCAAGAGAAGGAAGCTCAAAACATAAAGGTGAGCTTTCAAACATCAAATATGGAAAACACATTAGGAGATAATTGAAGGGCATGTGCTTTGTTAAATTTGCAAAAAAGATGGTTTTACATTTAGGTGAAAAACATTTGGAAATGTAGAGCCAAGAATGTACACAAAGAAAATGTGTTAAGTAGTAAGTTGAGAAGTTACAGACTGATGCAGTGCCAATATGTGAGCAACAAGCAGAACATGAAGATATTTACTATAAAAAAGTAAATAAACATAAAACTATAGAACATTGATGTATGATTTAATAATAAAAAGAATCACAAGATCATCAAGTAGGAAGTTAGCAATATGAACTTGGCCACAATGCACAAAAATACCTGCCATTTCTGAAATTTTAAGATGCATAATGTAATGTTTTTGTTAATAATGAATACACACAGTACCACAAAAAACCAAAAGTATCAATAGTACTGAACTAAAGTTTGCACAGTTTGGCAGTTAGTAGTCATTTCCTCAACTGATTTTTAATTACACCAATCTACATTCAACACAGACCTCCATTTTTAAGATTATGTGTATTAACCTGTACATGTAAGAACGCATGCACTTATCTGTGAGCATTCTTTTAAACACTTAAAAATAGCAATACTGTGCATATTAATCACCACATTAACTCCTCATATGAAGCCTTGACTGTGGGTGAGCAAAGGTTTTGGCAACAGTGACCTGTCAATTGATTTTCCTCACCTATTGCTGTGCTTAGACTTTTCCCGGTCTTTTTCCTTGTCTTTCTTGTGCTCTTTGTGCCGGTGTTCTCGATCTTTGTGTTTATCTTTGTGTTTGTGAGAATCTGTAAGCAGAAGAGAAAAGGAATTAAGAAATGAAATTGGGAGTAGTGAACTGTGTCTCAAGTCATCAGCTCCCTCATGCAGCTTTGTATTTATTTTGCTGTTAAAATATCCTTCACAATACAATATAGGAACAAAATCTCAGCATTGAAAGGTCCTACTATACTAATTTGAAACATCATTGTGTTGGGTCAAATTAACTCAAGATAGGTTCTATATATGTGCAACTGCTGCTATGTTCCAACAATTTTGAAATGCTTTACAAACATTAAATCACAATTAAGTCTGGCCGCCTGGATCTAACAGTTAGGCCACACTGCCTCCAGCAGTATTTAATACTAGAGAAGCGGCCTTTAAGGAATTGCAGTATACTACTCTTATCCACATGGTGAGTGGGTTGGCTGGCACAGAACAAGGCAAAAGCAGCCCACAGTGGAAGGCTGTGAACCTTTTCTCTCAGTTTTCTGCAGCAGAAAACAGCTCTCCTTTTAGAGCCCAAACACCACAAAAACATGCAACTGCCTTCAAGAATAGATTAGACAAGTAGGATGCCTCTGACAGCTCTTCATGATATGCATGTAGTAGATCCCAGGTGGAAGCCCAGCTATGTAGATCAGGGCTACAGCAGGAGGCTGAAGTTTAGACAAACACAATGTTTTAATAATTTTATTATCAAAAGTGCCTTCTCCCAATCCTGCCAGTGCTTGTGGTACTGTCCACTACTAGCAGAACAAAGTCCTTTAAAAATACAAAAAAAAAAAAAGAAGAAGATGGCCCAACACAGGAAAAATAGGGGTAAAACTGTTTAAAAAAAAAAAGTTCACCTCCAATAGGAGATCCCATTGTCTCAAAGAGGAGATTTTAAAATTAGCCAAGGTTTAAAAGTACCTTGTCAATTTTGTTGACTTGAAGTGGACAGCCACCTAATTTTTGTCGGTTTCTTTGGTGGTTGCTTCACAGGTTGCACTGCATTATATATTGCTTATAGTAAACACACATGCAACCAATGCATCCACAAGAAATCCGTCCCTCCCCCTCATTCTAGGTGCACACTTCTTAATGCCACTAACATGTTAAATAGATGTCCTGAACAGAGTTACTTATCAACTAGAATGCTGTGCTGACTTTGATTCAGAATAGATGGAATAAACCAGGCCAAAACGCCAGACTGACAACAACATGTTTAGCAACTCCATTTGATTTCTGATGATAGCAGTATTTCCATATTGCCCTGTGTCCCAGGATCTCAGAACTCTTCACAGATGTATTAACCCTAACAACTCCCCTGTAAAGCAGCCATTATACCCAATTTAAAGATGGGGACACTGAAGCACAACAATTTAGTGACTTTTTCATAATCAGATAGAAAATCTGTTGCATGGAATCTAGGCCTGGTCTACGCTACATGATTAGGCAGCTTACGCAATCTAAATATCCCCCTTATTATTCCTGTATCTACACTACAGCCTTGCTCCCGCCAATGTAAGTGCCCTACTACCCCAATATAATAACTCCACCTCCACGAGAGGCGTAGGGCTTATGTCAGTGTAGTTAGGGCAACGCAGTGTCTGTGTAGATACTGCCTTACTTATACAGGCTGTTGGCTCTCTTGTCAATTTCAGTGCAGGAGCCCTGAAATTGACAAGAAAGCAGGGCCGCTACAGTCCAGCTGCAACCTGCTTCTATGGAGAGCTGTGGGCTGGAGCCTGCTCCTGGCTAGAAACACTGGCTGTCTTGTCAATTTCAGGGCTCCTGGAGCCTGAAATTGAAAAGGCTGTCTGGCTGGTGGAATGAAGGGGAGCGGAGAAACCCCAGGCAGCTTCCACCCACCCCTCCCCTGCTCCAGGAGGGGCAGGCGAGGGAGGGGCCAGCCCATCAGGAGCCTGTGGGACAGCCAGGAGCTGAGAAACCAGGCTCTCAGCTCCCCCCCAGCTGCCCCTTAGGTCGGTGGAAGCACTCCTGCTGAGGATGTGCACTACCGACTCAAGGAGGGTAGCGTGGACATGAGCCTCCACAGCAATTACTGCAGTGGCTGTAAGTCAACCAAATATAGGCCAACTTAAGTTTCTGGTGTAGACATACCCCTAGTCTTGTGCTTTAGACACAAAAGCATTCTTTTTCTTGTCCAAAACTGGCTCAAAGATCCTCAAAACATTTAGTTTTAGCACAATACTAACAAAATAATATGCCAATAAAAGTTCAACTTAATCCACTGTTCCATGTACCTTCAAGTACTGTTCTGAGACCCTGTAATAAAGGGGCATAAAGTAACGTATAACATTCCAACCTCCCCATTTGGCTTCTGCCTCTTTCCTTGCTTCTGTTAATTCAAAGTCCCTTCCTAACACTCCTCAACCTAAGGTCTTATCGAATACATAAAACTGCATTAACAACAAACTTACAGCTCAAGCAAGGCTGACCTAATCTATGACATTCTGGGTCACAGAGTGACAGGTCATTTCTGGATTTTAGTGATGCAGCTTTAACTGTGTAGGAGTTTTTAGCCACACAAGCAGCAAAATATTTCGAAGTCCCAGCATGCTGAAGCCTTACTGCAATCTTTCAGCAAATTCTAGGGAGGTACATTTACACTCAGAACTGCCAAGCAGGGATTTCTTGTTGTATTTTTTTACATCACACATTTCCATGGCAGTACGTGCCAATCTTGTAACTTCTCAATACAGTCACCAACTGGAAGCCCAAGCAGTTTGGAAACTGCTGGGGTTTTGTTCCACAGGACCTCTCTCAGGGATTCTTAAAGCAATGACTGAAGTAAACCACCACCAATTTACATTTGAGAAATGGGCTAAATCACTAGAAAAATCACAACACTGCTATACATAAAATGGTGTAAACTCACTTATTTTATACTGCATTTGATTTTCAAAGAGGGACACATGGATGTGGTGTCAATTTTTTTCTATCAATTGGCTGCCAATTCCCTCGATTCCAAAGTTGGAAAGTGTGTGTGTGTGTGTGTGTGTGTGTGTGTGTGTGTGTGTGTGTGGCCGTGCTATTGAAACGATTCTCCTTTTGCCCAGAGAGCAGCAAGATTATTTACTTTTTTTGAGGAAGGAACTGTTTTCCATCTTCGCACCAGGACTCCCTTCCAACCAAGTGCATTTGCTTTCCATTTAAAACTGACATTTATTATTGGCAAGCTCCTGCTGGAATTATTGGCAGGGCCGCAACCAATAAACACCTGAGTCAAGCTTAGACAGGAACTCTCTCTGTGTAATTTAGAATTAACTCTGTGACCTATCATGGGAAGCAAACACCACAAAACACATGTACTGGAGAAGATGGGATTTTGTTATAAAGCTTTATTGAAAAAAGATAACACCTTCCACCTCAGTGGGCAGGAAATCATCAAAGAAATGCCCCCCAAAAAGAAAGTAGTAGCTATAATCCTAGCTCCCAAGCGCTTTCCTAGAGAGCTAGTTTGCAGGTGGATGTGAAGAGAGGACTGGCTGATTTTCATGCACAACAGCAGGGGGTACAACAACAGTGATGTCTCTGGACAGTGGGACTAATTCTGCCTCTGAACCCTCACATCCCTCCCACTTTTATCACTTCCTGATACTAAGAGGTTGGGGGAGGGTGCTTTAATGGGAAGTCCGGAGTATTGCCATGTGACAGAGACCAGTTGGCAGATGGAAATGAGTGGTGAGCAGGCAGCTGTCTGTTTTGTAGGGATTAAGGGAAAAAAGGGGTGAGAGAACTTTAGGCAAACTCACCCAGAGACAGAGAGGTACCTGCCTACAGAAGTGGAGCAGGGCGAGGATGGAGTACACTCACATTGGAGGTACAGGATGAAGAAGAGGACAGGCACACAGAGTAGCCTTGACTCTTAGTGAATACTATCTTGAGTTTCAGAATTGATACATCTGCGCCTAGATACAATGATGAATGATCTATACAAGCAATTAGATTAGGATGAGGACTGCCCCCCAAAATAATCTTTCTTCAGAAAGAATATTTCACTAAAGTATGAATTCCATCAAAAGAAAAGAAAATCAAGTCTCTCAAACTCACTCATGTTAAAAAAAAAAAGCTAGAAGGTGGGATACTGGATTACTCAGAAGTAGCAGGATAAGGAAGCCTTTTGTTTGTAGGTCATAAAAGTCAATGCAGCTGCAGGTCACCCACATCCAGTCATCTCATTGATGAGTCCAGTCATCTCATTCCAGTTCAGGTACCCATATCCCAGAAACCAGTGTAGGCAGAGAGGACATGGAAACTGAATTCCACTGGTTCCTAGATGTGATTTCCCACCAACCTTAATCAGGGAAGGTTGAAGGAAGTGTACACAACTGCTGCATGTGCTATCACCTCTTCTGTGGACAGACTGGTTTTAGACTCCAGTCCCTTTAATTCCAGCACCTACCAGCAGAGGAAAAAGATATTTTCCAAAACAGCTCGTATAAAAACTCCCCAACTGGACAGACTTGATAAATCCATCTTCTCTTCAAAACCCTAGGAGTAAGGCATTCTCCTTGATTCACAATAGTGTTTGGGCTGGTTCCCTCCCTTCCCCCATTTATTCATTGGCAGGGAGGGGGAGAGAAGGCTGGTACACTATGATATAGGATTATTCTAAGAATGACTGGAAGCAAGTGGATTTTGGTTCAGTTGCTAAAAGGATCCTTGGAGGTTAGACTGAAAACTTTCACCACATACATGTTATAGCTCAAGTAATTGTGGCAGGGTAGCCTTTTGAAACAGTCATTGCATCGCCAGCAAAAAAAAAAAAAAAAAAAAAAAAAAAAAAAAACCACTACTTTGCCTTAATAGGCATCAGATTAAGAGGGTTTACTGTAGCAGAAAGTTGGACATATACAGATTACATCAGAAAGAAAACCTAGACCATAACATTTAGCAGTTATTCAAGATCTTTAAAGTGAACAAAGTGACTTGGTTACGGAGGGAGCTTATCTACCAGTCTAACTGTAATCCCATTTATAAACTTTGCTCTGGGGAGGTTCTGGTTGGTTTTTAAAATATTAGGAAGTGTACGTTACAAAGAAGAGATTCAGACAGCTTCCTACAAGTATAAAAGCAAGGAGCAGCAGAAAGGCAGTGGCAGGGCCCCCATGCATCTGTGAAGACCAGATGTATAATGAGGAAGTGAGATGGGTAGCAGAGGGAGGGGGACTGGGATCAAGAACTCCAAATTGTTAGAATCTTTCTGCAACCTCAAACAAGTCACCTAAACTTTACATACTTCAGTGTAACCAACTTTAAAATGGCAATAATGCTTCTGTACTTGCAGGCATTTTGAGAACTTTAGTTTATTTAGAAGACATTGAGGTAAAAATACTATAGAAACACAAAGTAGGATCATGAAGTTAAAGTAATTATGTAACTGCACCATGTTTCTGGATTTCAATTATGTGGGATTGGCATGAAGAGAAGAGATGCACTTGGTGAGGAGAGTGGTTGCTGTTCTAGATGGAAAGGAGCTGGTTTAAAAAGTGACAACAGAATCACATCCAGGTATCACTGACCATACAGCCCGAAAGAGAGGCAGGAGTGAGAGCAGAAAAGAGAGTAATCAGAAGAAAACAGCAACACGAGAAGGAGGTGGAAGATGCAGGTGTTTTCCAGATCTCTGCATGTGGTTGGAGGCAAAACTGGAATTGATATACCCAACTGGCACTTCTAAAAGATGAAATGTAGGATTTGTGGATAAATTGGACTGGGATGAGCTTCCTGTGAGACCTTGGATAAGTCGCTTAGGGCTTGTCTACATTAGGCGCAGGATCGACAGGCAGCGATCGAGCCAGCGGGGGTCGATTTATCGTGTCTAGTCTCCTGTTGACTTACCACAGTGAAGACACTGTGATAAGTAGATCTAAGTACGTCGACTTGTAGCTGAAGTTGCGTAACTGAGATCGATTCTCTCTCCCCCCCCAACCCCAGTGTAGACCAGGACTTAGTGTCCCAGTGCCTCAATTTCCCCAACTGTGGAATAGGCATAACAATTCCTACTTCAGAGAGGTGCCGTAAGGCTTAGCTCATTAAATGTTTGTAAAACGTTTGAGATCTCCAGATGAAAGGTACCACCGAAGTGCTTAAAAAGTATTAAAATTCATGAAACAGCCACTATATGCCCATTTTAAGACAGATTCTGATTCACCTGAAATTACACCTCTACCCCAATATAACGCGACCTGATATAACACAAATTCGGATATAACTTGGTAAAGCAGTGCTCCGGGGGACGGGGCTGCGCACTCCGGTGGATCAAAGCAAGTTCGATACAACACGGTTTCACCTATAACGCGGTAAGATTTTTTGGCTCCCGAGGACAGTGTTATATTGGGGTAGAGGTGTATCTGGGACTGGATAGCAAGGGGGAACCATGCCAATTTTTGCTCCATTAGAAACACTGGGGAAGATGGAAACAATGTTTGCTCAATAAGAAGAAAAATTAGATTGAAGAAGAAAGTGGATTTTTATTTTCAAGCACTACTATGTCCCAAGGAAGAAAACAGTTTTAGAGCTGTTGAAGCAAATTTTCTAGGCTCCTACTTGCTCAGTTAGAAGCAACATGCTTAAAAAGGCTCTTTCTTTCAAGAGCAGCCTGAAGTGTGACCCTTAACCAATTGAGTTGGAAAGTATCCCTACAATGAACACTACTTCAGATTACCGCTAGCCCACAGCTTATAAAAATCACATCCATACACAGGGATCAGGGAGGAGCTGGCTGGCCTCAATGAAATGGGCAGACATTCACTATTTTTAAAGCCTATTAGACTCTTTTGCGGTCTAATTAAAATAATAGTAATATAACACGGCTCTATTCAGACCCATTTTATTTCTGGTCATCTCCAGGTCAGATTAGATAGTTTAAGGGGGTCTGTTATATTCCAAGTGATGGTTGAGGTAGACACCTCAGTTCTCACTTTCTTAAACTGGATCACAAGATGGAAGATTTCCACTTCATTGTGCAATAATTAAAAGTCAAAATAAATGCTGGAATTAACTGTAAGGAGAACACACAAAACCCCATGCAGGAGCTAACAAGCATCAGAATCAGAATAATACTAATGCCTAATGTTTCTTTTGAAACTCAAATCAACCATTTTCTAGACCCACTAGCACAGAAAGAGTACAAGAAGAAACCAGTGATAAAAATTTCAGGATAAACAAGATAGATTGGCAGGATAATCAAAATAGGAACTTCCTAAATTAAAGAGCAGCATGACAGTGCTCCCAAAGTGTTTTTATTTTTCTTAAGTGGAGAAGACAAGGAAATCTAGCATCTCAATTCTAAATCCCCCAACTATCCTCCAGGCTGGAGACACAGACTCCAAGAATCCTCTGCCTCTAGATTTCCTGTTCATTAAGCAGACCCAGCAGGTGACAGACAGTACTGACATGTAGGAAAGATGGTCATGAACGGTGGGATATATTGGCTACAAGACATGGAGCTGAGTCTTGCTCTCCCTGAAGGCAGATTTTAATCAGTGAATGTAATGGGAGCCGGATGAGACTTATGATCTTGTATCCGCCTAACAGCTAAAAGTCTAACATGGCCCTGTAGTTACAGTTCCAGCGTCCCCAGGATTCTGCCCCTGGTCAGGTACAATGGGATAAAGGCAGGTACCAGGTACTTTTGTGGCACAGGATTTTGATACGACACTGTCTTTTCAATAAGGGAAAGAATCCATAGGAGCCG
This sequence comes from Chrysemys picta bellii, assembly GCF_011386835.1. Lineage (NCBI taxonomy): Eukaryota > Metazoa > Chordata > Testudines > Emydidae > Chrysemys > Chrysemys picta. The sequence continues at coordinate 34,485,236 of NC_088803.1, read as the reverse complement.
CACTCTGTTATTTCTAGATTTTAAACCCCCTATATTTCCCATTGCTGTGCTTTACCAGTCGTCGTCCTGTCTCCTCCCCCTTCCCCCGAGATGGGCCACACAGAGTGACTGGTTTTAGTTCCTCAGAGTTTAAGGTCTTGCCTACACTGCACCCCGGTGAAGACTATGAGGGTATGAATTGTAGAGTTTACCAAAGAGTTGAGCTCTAACTGCCCTGTGTAGATGCTGCTGGTGCGAACTAAAAGTTACCTAGTTCGCATTAACATAGTCCTCTTTCAAACAGGACTACTTTAACGTGAACTAGGTAACTTAGTTTGTGCCAGCAGCATCCACACAGGTCAGGTACAGTGCAACTCCTGGGAGAGCTCTACAATTCATACCCTCAGTCTGTACTATGGCACAGCACAGACACAGCCTAAGTAGTATGTTATAAAGAAAGAGATGAGATGTGTTATTTTATTTATACCCAAAGCCCTTCATTTTCAGTTTTTACTGATTTATACCAAAACATTCCCAGTTTTATAAAAGCTAATTTGGATTTTACCAATTTTCACCCAAATTTTAGATCATGCCAGTACATGACAATGCCAACTACCTTAAGAAAATCCAATATACTAAGTGCAAATCCAACACTGTCTGTTAAAGTAAGACAATGTAGATGAGGATAAAAACACACGCAAACAGTGTCACCGATGGAGCCTAAAAAAGAAGCTTCCAAGACCTGGCTGTTTGCTCCAGAAGATGGCAGCTCAGTAATCTGGACAGCATAAGTAACCAAGTAGCCATTTTTCCTTCTGAAGCAAGCCCAGAATCTGGGATGCCCAGATTACCAAGGCACTCTCTTTCCTTCCACAGAGGGAAGCAGGGTCAAAAGTACTCTTACTTGTTTCTATTTGTTGCTTTTTTGTCTGTCCTCCCATCCCCCAATATTAACAGAAAACTGGGAAATCAATTTTTTTCCACAGATTTTCACCCGTTTTTTAGTTTTTGTAATAATCAACAATATATTGGTAGGAAATTCTAAACAAAGTGAACACAAAAAATGAAGGGTCTTGTTTATACAGCACCTTAAAGCGTGAAGGAGAATTTACCAAGCAGTATTAACATCCCTTCCATTCTATAGGAACTCTTATCTGAGGCCAGCTGTTCATCAGTAGCATGGCCATAAGAGGAGAATTGAACCATTTGATAAGTGTTCAACAGAACTGTTAAAACAAAGTTATTCTGTACGTTCAACTCAGTCTGCAGACAAAGTCTGGTTACCCAAAGGTTTATTCACATCTTGTATATAAGTCATGTTCTACAATTTAATACGGACTGGCTTAATGGGCCAGAAATAAAGAAACAGCAGTGATCACTCACATCCACCCTTTGTGTGACTGAAATCTCCAGCATACCAAAGGTTGAAGTCAGCCTGAACAATCCTGCAGCAGGTAGGTATTTTAGCAAGAGGCAGCGGGAAAGCAGCCAGTCCACCGAGAGGAAGGATGGCTTAGTGGTTAGGTCACCAGCCCAAGACTTAGGAGAACTGGGTTCAAGTTCCTGCTCTGCCATAGACCTCCTGTGTGGCCTTGGGTAAGTCACTTAGTCTCTCTGCGCTTCAGTTCTCCATTGGTAAAATTATATAAAATTACCTCCCTACCGTACAGGGATATTGTGAAGAGAGAT